>NC_090445.1:983613863-984877197 GCF_031143425.1 Pleurodeles waltl
GTGTCCATATAATTATCCCTCACATAGCCTTCTTTACTGTTCATTAGCAGTTTAATCCACTCTTCCGGATTGAGATTGTGCCATTTCCTTGCCCTCCTGCCTATAGGCTGTTGAAAGCCCGATCCCTGGGGAAACTCCATTTTTAATGTAATTAAAAAGTGATCGGACCAAGCTAACGGGGAAGGGGACAGGGCGCTAAGCGGGGGAAGATTACTAAAGACCAAATCAATAGCATGTCCTCTCTCCTGTGTCGGACCGCTAATTAGTTGTTTTAGTCCTAGCGCTTCCAAATCGCTCAGCAGGCGTTTAGCTGCCGTGTGCTCTAGGTTGTCTACGTGTATGTTAAAATCTCCTAGCACTGTTAAATTTGGTTTCATGCAAATTAATTCTGCTACTTGATCTGGAAGGGAGTTGAGAAAATCTTCATACGGCCCTGGTGGCCGATACAATAGCACTCCCGTAAATGTACAGGTAGAGTTAAAAGCTAAAGAAAAGCACATACCTTCACACCCTGCTAATTCCAGCGGATAATGGCTAAAAAGAAAATCCTGTTTAAAAATAACTGCAATCCCCCCTCCCTTACCCGTCACTCTGTCAAGCCTTGAAATAACATACCCTTTAGGTAGAGCTAGGGCAATATCCGGACCTGAACACTCATGGAGCCAAGTCTCCGTAAGAAAGAGGGCGGCTGGTGAAAAATCACTCAATAAAAGATTTATGTCTAACTTGTGTGCAGGTAGGGAGCGGAAATTTATCAGTTGAAGAACTAGGCGGTGATTAAAGTGCCATGTGTCTAAACCTCCCGGGTCAGGAAGGACCCATTTACAAGAGGGACAGGACCAAACACTATTCACTAGATTCGGGCAAACCCGACAGCTGTCCCATGGGCCTTTTCTGAGGTCCCTCAGTTCTGCTGAGGTATATGAACTTACCATTATCCTTAAGATATAAGGGGTCTGGTCCCTGGACCCGCCGTCCAGGTGCGAACGGGCGCAGACGGGCTTGCCTTCGGCGTGCCTGCTGCGCGCCCGCCGTGTCTGAATTATTAAACGTCTGGGATCCGATCAATTAGACCGGCAATAACCCAATATGGCGGCCAGCAATGGGTCGCCAGTGAGTGGGAAAAATGGCAGACCCGCTCACCTACGAAAAAAAGTAAAAGTCCCTAAAATTCGGATAAATATTGGCTGTCCCCAAAAAAACACAGGAGCCAGCCAGTAAAAAGTATAAAATCACTCCAAAAGCTTAAAAATACAACCCCATGAAGCCCTCTTACATGGGCTGACATGGGCTGACAATCTCCCCCTCCTGACAAAACTTAAAAATCACATCAATGAAAAACTTTACAAAAGATTTACCAATGAAAAAAATGATGGGGAAATACAAATGAAAAAGAGACTACAAATACTTCGCAGTCAGTCAAACACATGTTGTTTTTTACATTTAAATTTATGGTTAGACCCATGTCATCATAAATATATTTTCCTATTGAGCCAACCGTGGCCTCTATGGCTTATCACCATAACCAATTCAGACCTACTGTACTAAGCTTAACATTCCAACAAGGAAACAATCAGGCACACAGTTATAAATTTGCAAATACATTCAAAATGACATTTGGCAAAGCAAAATACTATCTCTTCTAGAGGGGTTTAGCAAGAATTCTCGTAGGTGCAAATCTTCTATCACTGGGGTTTGTCAAAGGGGTAATCAACACCACAACCCTTGCGTACTAAGAATGATATTACATTTAACAAGAAACATATCTGCAGGTTTCAGCACTGTGTAATAACATTCCATGCTTTTAGCTAATCGTTTCATTGCCTTTAAAACATGCCTTTCACAATCAATATGCAGGCCTACTGGCTCTGTCATAACATTTCATAATAAACAGATAAAACTCATGAAATCTGGCATGACATTCCCCAATGAACTGATGAATCCTATGCTATTCACCATTGGCTTTACACCTTACCAGCCTATTAAAGGACATATGAACTGGCAAAACAGTTATAGAATTACAAATTTAGAGAAAGATATATCTTTCAAAAAATGAATAACTCTTCCCAGCAGGGCCTAATTAGAACCATTACAGTGAAAGTCACAGTGTTTAACAAAATAACTGTTTGTAACAAAATAACTGTCTGTAGCTTGTAACACAATGTGCTAACAACCAATTATTAAAGGCTTAGTGGCTTCAAGAAATGCTTTTCGCAATATGTAAGCTAAACCAAATTGTTTTGTCATAACATTTCATTATAAGCAGACGAGAAGTATGACTTCGGGCATAACGTTTCCAAGGGCACCAATCAGGCCTATAGCTTATCACCATAACCAATCAGAAAGGTATACAAAAATGACAGCCAGCTAAGCAAAATACTCTCACTCCTAAGAGGGCCTAACAGGGATTCTCAAGGAGCATACCTTCTATACCGATGGTTTGTGACATGGGGTAACCAACACCAAAATCCATGCCTACAATGGTAATCTGTGAGACTCTATATTACAAAATAACCTTCTGTAGGCTTTAATATAGAGTAGTAGTTCCCAACCAGGGGTCCCGTGACACATTCCCAGAGGATCTGCAGGCCTGGAACGGGATGAATGCACTTCTCCAGCTGGGACTTCTGACAAACATGTGTGCCTTTTTAAATCTATCACTTCCTTTGTGCAGCAGCTTTTAGAAGCGCTGCAAAGTTCCTTGCACATCCAGCAGCTTTCAGGCAAAAATAAAAGTGTCACAATAACACTAGTGATTAATGGATCTGCTGGAGAGAGATGGGAGTTTTGTCTAGTGGCAGTTTAGACTCAAAGATAGCGAAGGTTGGTGATATGTCTGCTGCAAAGAACGTGTGGCATACAGAGAACAGTATTTTATGTGCATAGCACAGTGGGTTACTGCTTTTGTCACTGAGTTTCTTTTCTTACTGTGCAGATCATAAGTTACAATCGTAATCTAGCACAGTGAGCTATGAACTGCCATTAAAGAGCTGCATGCAACTGGAAGGCACAAATTATAAAGTTGCTTTTTTCTCAGTCTTTCATTTTCCTTAAGCTGCTAAAAAAGGTTTGCTTGCATGGAAATACATTCTTATTATTAAAGTCAATGGTAACCACTGTGTTGTGTTCTAAATTCTGAGTTTGTGGTTCTCCAGACCAAGCACTCTTAGAAAATGCCTACCAGTGTGGATGACGTGAATCCTACGCCTTGTAGTCCCCTCTAAAGTGCTCTGACACCCTACACTGGTATGAGAGGTGCTATAAAACAAATGAATTACATATGATAGAGAGGCTATGGAGAGATGAGTGGCTCTTATGCTTTTACTTCCTTTCCCCACCACATGTTTATGTGAAAAACTTTCTCCGATCCTATGTACCTAAAAATTAAAAACAGGAATTGCTTGGGAAATGTAAAATCTGACCCGAGGATTCAACTTTTCTAAATAAAACCAAACTCTGAAGAATTAGGAGCCGAGATGCAGCGTCAACCTTCCCATTACAATAATTGTATCTTTAATAATTTGAGTATTTATTTGGTATGAACATGTTTTTGTATTTTTTTGTGAACTACTGTTTTAAGGTTTGAAATTTAAATTGTGAAAAATAGCTTGAGGGGACACTGGTTTCCAGTAATGATTCAGTGGTGGTCCTCAGGAGTCCAAAGGTTGGAAACCACTGATATAGAGTATAATCCACACGTAAATACCTATTGACTTTAACATATGCTTTAACACATGGTCTAATGCCTTTATTATATAATTTCATAATAATCAGATCTGGCCTATGGCTATGATCATTGGCTTGTCACTATAACCAACTCAAGCATGCTGTATCGAGTAGCTTTGACCATACATGCCAACATTTTAGAAGAAGAAACTGGAAAATTAAAGAAAAATAATACGGAGAATGCATTGCCTCAATTTACTTCTATTGAAGGAAAGGGCATTTCAGGCAGAAGACAGCCAAAATAAAGCAATTTTTTGCTTAAAAAGTCAGGAGTCTCCCGCCTGAATCGGGTCTCTTGGCATGTATATTTGACACAAGCTAAAAAGTGCAAATCAAGCAGTCTTTTTTAGTGGAAGCACACAAATGCAGCTCAATCAAATCCTGTACTCGGGGGAACTATGATGTGGGTGGAGCCTAAGCCACTCTATCATTAGTACTCTGAAGTTAATGATGGAAGGGGAGGGTGCTGGGACTGAATGACATTCTTCGTGACCACCTTGTTCCCACAGGTACATCTACCAGAGAAAAACAAATGCAATACATTAACTAGTTACCTAAGCCACCTTAACACTATTATAATGCCATGTGTGTGCCCTTAAAAGCTCACATTCAGGAAGCGGTACTGCTGCAGATACAGACAGAGGGATAAATAAACAAAATAATCACAGCTGCATGGAGGGGAAACACTTTTTTTGTGGAAGAGTACAACTTCTGCCCAGTCAACATATGTACTACTGACTTCCAACATGTGAGCGGAGTCAAAGCCTCTCTCTGTAGTACTCTTGAAAGTATTTTTTTAGGTTGATCACATTACATCTGGGGACAGTCACACTATTAAGCCAGACCTAAAATTACAGTAGCTAACTGAACAAAAGACCAGTTGGTGTTTATTTTTACTTCTGCATTTTCATGTGTGTCCCTTCTGGATCCTGTAGGGTTAGGGTTGCAATCATTCTCAGAAAACAACACAGGCAATTTCCATATATTTGACTTTTCTGGAAGAACCAAGAGCTGTGGATTAAAAAAAAATTATGTCAAACTCTTCTTTTGTAAAGGACTATAATCCCTCTGGTTACTTTATTACTCATTTTGTAATAATTTACACAGCTCTGAAATGCTTTTTTAAGAGACTTCTTCAAGTGTTTCCTGTTTTAGATTTATATTTCAAAAGGAAAACATTTCAAATGTCACTGCTTTTCCCAATTTGTTAATTGGCATGGCCATACAAACAAATGCTTACCTGTAAAAATACTGGCTAGGTGGCTTCCTTATGTGGGAGGGCTTTGGGAACACTAGCTTGGCACACTGGGGCCAGCCTGGTCCATGGACTTCTGTATTTGTCAGAGGCCCGGTCTAAGTTGTTTTGAACTACATGGTCAACCAATACTTGGCACCCAAAAGATATTTTCACTGTAAGAAAACTCTGGCTGGCCCATCGAAAACACTGGGATGCAATATTAAATATTAATTCTGCTATCTCTGGATTCGGAGCGGCTAGAAGTATGATTAAACCAATCTCTTTAATATGTATTACAAGCCCAAAGTAATGGTGAAATGACCTTTAGAAGGTTACCTTCTCTCTGTCTGAAGCTTCTGTAGGCTAATTTGTGTTAGCTCTCCAGCAACAGCGCAGCCAGGGATTAGCCTTGATGAGATGTGGAAACTGCTCCCAGAGCAGAGACAATGGTTTGGGTGTATGAGGGTGCTTTTCTCTTCCTTCCCCTGGAAGGAAGACTGGTTGGGGTGTAGCCAGAAACTTACATTACTTAAAAGTAGCCTCCACTGTCACATTCAAATGTTAGGAGATACCTGGAAAGGCCCTGGCGTTTGTACTCTCAGTCAGGCAGGCACCAATTTCAGTAGGGGAAAGGTTGACCCCCAGATTTGGTTTGTGGTGACCACAGAAGAAGGGACCGCTCATTAACCAGGCCAAACCACTGGGTGGGCACAGAAGAGGAGAAGGGTTTCCCCATCTTGGATTATGAGAGTAAAGGGCACTGTGGGATTGTCTGCAGTACAGGGAATAAGATTGGTTTTAAACGTGGGTAGGGTTACCCCAAGAGCTTTTACTCCATTAGTTAGGGAGGTACCTGGAGTACCCACCAACCACGAGTTGGTGCCAGGCACAAAGTGGTATCACAAGACAACCTCTTCAAAACACTTTCTAGACCTGGTGAAGAACAGAAGAGGCCAGGACCTGCTGTCTTACCTGAGAGGAGTCCTGAAGAACCGGACCTGATCCCCATAGTACCCAGGACAAAGAAGTGGACTCTAAGGGTCAGTAGGCTGACCTCATGTGTAGCTACAAGGTTACAATGGATTGCAAGAGAGCTTTTTCCTGAAGTGTCCAGCTGACCAGTGCCAACTGGACCTGACCTGTAACCTGCTGGTGATCTGCGCTTAAGTGAGCCTTGACCCTCAAATGCTTGGCCTACCATACTGGGACCCTTGTTTGTGTCTAACTGGACTTCTCCTACGACCCCTGAAAACCCGCCAGCAAATAAATAAATCAGCCCCAATGGCCAAAGGTAAAATCTCTGACTAAGTAAAGCCTGGTTGGTAGGTTTGTCTGAGTGGTGTGTCTGACCAAAGAGCCATTGAGGTTGGCCTCAAATTGTGCCCATTTCCCCATCTACCTTGACCATTGACAACCATTGTCTCTTTGCATTTTTTGGCACTATTTTCACTTCCAACTTTAAGAATTCATATCTCCAGTTCTACTCATTAAATGTTTGTCATTTTGGTGTCCTTTTATTTATAAGATTTTATTCTATTTTTCTAATTTAAATTGACATTTGTATTGCGTGGTGTTTTGGTACTGCATAAACACTTTACATATTTTCTAAGCTAAACCTGTCTGCTCTGTGTCATAGCTACCAGGTTAGCTACTAGGTTAGTTTAGTGACTTTAAGTGCTTACCTTGTCAAGAGCTGTGATTATAGCAACACAAAAGCCACATGGATGGAGTGCTGAAACATGTAATGGACTGAATGAGTGAGGGCTGACATATGTTTATTATAGTTGTGTCTAGCTGGAAGAAGGTGGGATGTGGGGGTAGCCTACGTTAAAGTGTTTTGGGGTTGTGTGAGATGAGTGAAGAATACACTTTTTGCATCACTGCCAGCATGCAGTTTTGCTTTAGAGTAAAGTGGAAAGTAGTGTAATAGTGTGACGTGGCATCAGGGTAAACAACTCAAAAATATCAACTTTTGGTTTTGATTGTTTTATTTATCTTTAGGCACCATTTACAGTTAATGAGTATATCTTTCATTAATACTTTAAGCCCTATATCTTGAAAGGGGTTATCCCCTGTGTAGTTCTTTTTCTTTAGGTATTGACTGTAACCCCTGGTTTGCGATGGGTGAGCATTTGTTGGGAGAATGTCCAAACTTGTTATGATCCTATCAGCCTTTGGGAAAGAATGCATGGTGGTAACCTAGCCCACTCCCTTTTTAAGGTACTGCTGCCCATTGGCATTCCATACTGGTCTTTAGATGTGTGTGTGAGCAGAGTCTGGAGGAAGAAGCGATCACCCTTGTTTTTTGAACCACATTTGGATCTCAAAATACCCACCAAGGACTGAAGACTGGCTCTTTTGCCCCCTTGAAGCTTGCATTTCCCTATCTTCAGGAGCTGGCATAATTGGCAAATCATACTGCTGAAGTAAACTACGTTCCCTTCTAGGAGGTGTAATCGAGGCACTTTGATGAGCTGTGAGCTAAGTGAAGATTTGTGACTAGCTCTATCTCCTTCCTATGATTGCCCCACCTGGAGGATCTGGACTGTTTGACCAACCGCACTCAAGCAGTGCAGATTCCACCCACCAACATATCCATGAGGTGAAGGCGCAGTGTACTTCTGTCTGTGCTGTATACTGGGATGTGGTCTGTCTCCAAAGAGGAATTCCAGCAGACAGAAAAGATTTGCAAGCACCCACACAGATAGATAGTTGCCCCTGTGGACTTGACTAATATTAGGGAACTATCCTGAACCAAAAGGAGACCTGGGTGGCTATCCACATGCACATATATTCAATTGACATATTGCAAGAGTGTAGGTATAGATCTCAGTGCAAAGGTGCAATGGAACCTTGGCCTAGGGTTGTGAGGTAACCACTGCACCACAATTAGGGCTGTCTTTTTCTACCCAGCCGGGTAGCGGGGGGGCTATTTCCCTTACTTACATTTCTCAGGTACATTGTCCACAGTTACTAGCTCCCATGGAAGGGAAAACATGAGCATTAGCTAATGGCCAAAAGGCATAGCATCAGATTGGACTGCCTTTTACATTGAGAAATTAGTTCATTTTATTGCAACCATTCTCTACAGTATGTTCATTGCTTCTTCTAACTGTCACAACTGTCTGTCCACATTCCGTACATTCAGTAGCTCTTTAGGGAGGTAGTAATGATACGCTACTTTCATAAGGCGGAATTTATGTAGCATGGAGCATCTTTCAAAACCTGTTAAACAAACAAGCAGGTGCCCATCATCCTTTCTGCATTGAGAGTCTGTACTTCTTTTCCACAATATATAAGGCATTTCTATCATGGTTTTGCAATTTAACTTTTCTGACCTATGCACTTGGAAAACTATGAATACGGGTTTGGAATTTCTCAGTGCTGAATCCCATCCTATACAAGACCATCACTTGTTACAAAGCAATGCGTATGGTTTGTACGGTCAAACCCAGGCTGCAGCAATGTTATGGTGACTTGCCTTGAGGGGGTGACACTTCTCGGCTATAGCGGAGGAGCTTCTACTGACAGGCAGGTGTCTTCTTTGGTAATTGTGTATATATTAAGAGCTAGTACTGTAAGTTCCATTACTTACATGCCGTCTGGTTACTCCCATTCTTCACTTGCAGGCACCTGTGTTCAGGGGTAGGTCTAGAACATCACAACCATACGTCGCATTTCAGGCGGCTTTCTGCTCTCTGCAATTTCACCTATACAAGTGGAGCTGTCCGTAAAAAGTAAGAAACAGAAAACATTTTTGTTCAAATGAAAAGAAAAGTTGTGTAAGTACCATTCATGTATCCCATTTGTTTACAAAGCTCCTCTCCCATCACCTACTTTTTAAATATTGATAAAAAAATAGCTCACGCCTTGGTTTAGGACTAGTACTTTTGCGTTGTTCACAGTGTTTGACTCAGGCACTTGGCTTGAAGCAATGTTTTTATTGAGACTGCTGCTTTAAAGCAGTTGAAAAACATACTGTGACAAAGCAAATGCTAGCTTTCCTAAAATTCAGATAGACTGTGTTCCTCAAGTACCCTAAACTCATTTTCATAGATAGTGATTTTTGCATAGTGCCAACACAGTTCTGTGAAAAAAATTGAGAACTTTTGAAGTGAACTTGCTTGTCAGACGATATATTAGAAATTGGGAAAGTAAGCAAAAACTTTGATCAACAACTTTGTATTTAAGAGCCAACAGGCTGTGGGGCTTAGGTGCAATTTGGGCTGCAGTCTTGTTTGATGCTAACTAAGGAAGGTGTTATTAATGGCAAGAGGTCGCCTCCTCTAAAGATGAAACTTTGCATTTTCAGTTAAGACTTTGAGGTAGCTGTTCAATTCAGGACATCACATTGACTCTTTCTATGATCTTGTGCAACACCGATACAACCCCACATCTTTGTTAGTTATTTTTGTGCTATGGGATTCTTTTGAAAATGAGGTTGCATCCAATTATTATTTCTATTCCTGAGCTTTCTAAGAAAGCACACATGTTGGTGCTAGAACAGTAAGTAATGAGCGCAAGATAGGATCTGCAAAAACCATAGTCGTTTATACGTGTCTTTCCAAATATATGTTTCTGTGGGGATCACCCTGTCATCATTGAACTGCACCAGAAATGTTGAGAGGTGTTTTTATTTTGTGTACTATCTTACTTCTATCAAAGTAATCGTTCAGACTTTATTCAGTGTTGGTTCATTTTGCCACATAATGAACATGGATTTAATGCTTTACGAGAATTAGTGGAATTAGAGACAAGCATCTTTTCATGTATCACAGTCCTTACGCTCCCGTAAAACCAAACTATGAAAATACTGGAACATTTTATGAGTGCCCTTTCTGAGTACACTTTCTGACCTGATGCCTTTTCAGCAAATTTATGTGAAAACTGGTCTGTAAAATGCACTATTTTACCCCATTTATGCTTTCAAAATGTACCCAAGGAGAACCAGCCGAGCCGTACTCTAAGAAAGGTAGGCTTTATCACTTTGCTCAATGGCTGCATTTCAACTTTAGTATAAAACACACAACTACACTGGAACCAAGGTAATATTCAGAAATATATAACACAAAAGGTTCTGTAGGTTTCATTGCAAAAAGTGTATATCAACCACTTACACTTTGCTACCAAATAAGTTGGAAAAACACTTTTTTTAAACAAGAAACACAGATCAGAGGTTCCAATCTTCTACTATATGTAATTAAAAATATATTCGTTTTTAAAGCTTCTTCATTTGAAAGCTAAGTGTAACTATTTGTGATGCTACTTTTACAATGAAACTGGTGGAACCTTAAAATGAAATTAATAATGGTGTAGACCATGCAGTGCTCTTAAAAAGGTTATGTACAATTGAGATTGCCACGATAAGGTAGACAGAAGGTTGTACAACAATTCAGTGTGTGGGCCCAATCACAGTCATTGAATGCCCCCAATAACATCATAAACAAGCTAGTTTAAATTAGTGGGTCCCATCAGGAAAATGATGTCATCTGTCTACAAACCTATAAAACAAGGATGGTCCCTATTAATCATGAAACATTCTCGCATAAGTATTTGAACCAGGGCCAATGCAGAATACTTACCTCACCACTAACTATCTTATTCTGGATCAGTAGTGCAACCCTATCCATCTGTTAACCAGTAAGCCATCAATGAGTGTCCCAACATATTATAAAGATAGAGTTTGTGGGATTGTGAACAGCAAATGCAAACTCTGTTGAAAAAGAATGAGCCAGAAGTCAAATCATAGAAATCCATTATGGAAGTAGGGCTAAGAATGTGCAATGAGAATGTTAGGTAATTGCTTGCAAATAGAAAAGATTGTACGGTATCTACTAACCCTTTTCTTAGAATGCAGTAATATCAGAAACTAATTGCCAGACTAGTGTGCTTCACATACATAAACTGAAACTTTTCCTACCAGTTACAGAGAGAAAGTACTTCTCTTGGGTTACAAAGAGAAACTGGGGTGCACAGTGTGTTTTTTAATCCAAACAAATTAAAGAAACCAAGCGAGGTAACCTCAAAAGAAATGTGCACCCATTTATATAAAAGCTTAAAAATGGAAATGGTGGATAGTGGCTCGACATGGAGATTAGGTACACTTGTAGTTTCTCACATTTTAGTTACTGATAACATTATATCTAGATGTGTGATTTCACAAAACTAATATCCCAGTTACATTCTATACTTTAAGATGGAAGCCTAAATAGTGAATGTCTCATATATCTTTCCCAAATCAAGATGGCACTCATATTATAAACGTCTCATGTCAAAGGAGAAAAAATGTGAAGTAGAGTGTAGTGGTCATCTTAGAAATCTAGTATATCAAGATGCTTATTTGGAAGAATATACCTTTCAAAAGGCTGTATTGCTGCCTGCTTGTGTCTCACTCTGTTTGAGCACTGGATCATGCTACAATTAGTCTGTGGAACCCTCTGTGTTAGAGTAACACTATCAGCTTTTGTATAGACTTGTAATTCTTCCCCCAAGGTGGTATTGTTTGTGATAGACGTTATTGTACTTAAATTACATTCTTGACTTGGAGTGATACTATCTCATTCCTTCTAAAGACCTTGAACTACAGTTTGGATTTGGGTTTCTGAATGTACTGTGAACTGTATTCGATATTATTTGAGGTAGCTGAAGGTTTAGTTTGCATGTGTCAATTATTACACTCAGCAAAGTATGGCCTTAGACCAATATCTGTCATAATATGTTGCAGTTAAATCATTTTTTATACACATGCACGTGTAGCTGTGAAGTGTAACCCAACCCTATATATCATATACTGCATGTTAGATAGTTCAGTTCAGGAGAATCTGTAGTAATGATGTTTACTCTCTTCAGGATTTGAACACATGAGAGAGTATTCAGCAGTGAGTGTCTTGTTCCCAAATTCCTTCACCTTCAGTGTTTTCAGGAGAGGTTTTAGCCTCATTGGTGAAAGCAATGGAGTAGCATGATAGTCCAGACATCTCCACAGTGGAACCATGAGTATGACACAGGAATGACAAAGTACATGCACAGCCTCCCAAAGAAGGCCCCTCTAATTTTTAGACACAGATGGTTGTTTCCAGCCAGGGGATCCCATATGATGGCACTAGGAATGATACTAGACAAGAATGGGACATGGTTGGAAAAGTGGCCAGTATCAACACAGGAAGACACAGATTCAAATCAGTACTACACATGGTAAATTTGTTCATACATATGGGAATTGTATCAACATCTCATTATATGTGCTGTAGCAAAGGGATTGGCAATAATCTAGAGCCATTGTTGACAGTCAAGTATATAAATATACTATGCAAATATACTATTCTAACTTCAAACCCCATAACATTTAAATGCATCATTTTCAGTCGTTAAATTGATTTATTCTCACTTCATTTACACAGGGAAAGTGTGATACGTTATTATAAATCCAAAACTTCACATACTGAAAAAAGTTTGAAATTTAGAGGGCTTTGATCTACTAGTCAAACTCAAGTACAACAAACATTGGTGTATCTGGATAAACATGGGTTGGCAAATTTACTATTTGAAATCAAAAAATATTTTGGAAATAATAAAATTACGTGGTTCAAATATACTATCCTGAAGTAACGCCCCCTCAAAACAAATTTTCAATATCATAATAAATACCAAAGACATAAGCCACAAATACTTAAAGTTAATATTGTATTTAAAAATGTATAATTATTTTTAATATTTATAAATAAATGTAAGATTCCACTCAATCATAATATAGCCTTAGCTTCTTCTTAAAATTAAAATTTTTAACATCGAAGATAATAATTACAATTGAACCCCAAAAACATATTTAAAAAGTAAAATATGATTAAAAGAAGCACCCACCAAATTCCCAAATCAGCACCATAATCTATAACTTTATTCTTTATGACTAACTCCCCACTCAGTTCAGTTCATAATCTTTATTCGGCTATGCCAACTGTAAGCCATAGAAGCACATAAACAGTAAAAGAACAACGGTAACCATCAAACAGTAAATCAAAAAAACTCATAAAAATATTTAAATTTAAAGTAATAAAATTATGTAAATCATCATTCTGCATTCCGGCACCAAATGTAATAAGACAATAGTTACTTTTAATGAGGTTTTCTAGAGTGTGATAAGGCTTTTCCTAACTTGTATGTATTTTAGAATATAATATGCCACCCTATAGCCCACATTCGGGGAGTTTAAGGCTAACAGGAATTTCATTGCATCCTTGTCTGTTCTTATATTAAGTTAAAAAGTGGTTCGAGGTAGAAGGTTCTAAGATGTTCATAGAATTTACAAAATAAAACCAAAAGGCAATGTACTTTGTTTGCTAAGTCCATCACAGGGGCATTTATCTGTCTGTTGCGGGCAATACCTTGTTTGGGGAAATGCTACTAGGTGGTGCGCAATACCCAGTCTTAGTCTAGTTAAAACAAACCAGTGCTGCATATTGTTGACTATAGAGAGATAGCCACGCCTACTTGCATCCAATGAGAAAGACATGTAAAGCCAACAGTGGTTTTAGTAGATTCGATTGACTTTCTTATGTCCATCTTATATTGCATACAGTAAATGTGTTCTTAATACATTTTTAAGATATTGGCAGCATGTCCTCTGGATTAGGTTTCATAGATCTATTCAAAAACAGATTTAAAAGAGGAATCAATAAAAGCTAGCCATGGTATACACATGGCATTATCCAATTTCATGCAGTCTAAAATGAGTTCTACTCCAAAAAACATGAATCCTCAACATTTATTGAATTTTACATCTTAATGTTTTAATTTATTAAACCACAACAAACCAAATTGCACCGATGTGATTTAAATTAACAAACAAATTCAAATATACTACCTATGAAACGAGTTTTAAAACACCATCCACCCCATCCTCGATACACACTATAGCCTGTAATAAATGTAATATGTTAAAATCATACACCTCTAAAAATGTACAGCAGTTCTATTTGGGGTATCTCAACAAGAACTGCAATATCAGCCCAAGGGGGACAAACTCCTTGTTTGAAACTGTTTGGGTGTGGCAAAAAAAAACTGTGGCAACATCTTGAAATTGGAAAGAGCCTCCCGCCATCACCCAATGGCATGCTCGCCTTTGGCATTTCACGGCAATGGAAACACTTCAAAAGTAGGTCACACGGGATTATTGTTTGAAATGACTGACCCAGTGATTGGAATACTAGATCCGAACTTATCTTTCCACATCTTCACTCAAGGGAAGGGAGGTTTAGAGGGTAGAAGGGAATATCTGGGGATGTAAATCTTTCCTGTTAAGGAAACTCTTTTGATGAAGCGAGGTTAAATTATCTGAAACCAAGATAATGAACCTCAACCTGCAAAATTATTGCTATCTATATTAAATTCAATATCCTAATAAATTATATTTTGAAATTTTAACATTGATAATATTATCAAACACAGAAAAATAATAAGCTTACTTTCCTTTTCACATCGCACTGTATTTTTACCAGTCACAATATTTTTCCCATAATAAATTGGTTGAATTATATTTCCAGCTTGAAGTCAGGTACCACTACAATACAGCATTCAGACCATTCTAAGTGACAGGATCAGTCTTACTATGTCCAGAACAAGGGAACAGTCCCACCCTGTACATCATGGTAAGGGGCAGGAGATAGGCACTCAACCCAAATTGAGAAGCTCCTCCAAACATAGCCTTGCAACAACCTAAAGATAAAGATGCAATATAATACCTACACCACCCCAATCAAAAGATACGTCTTTCCACTCAATACTAGAAGTACCTTCCACACTTGAAGACCCCAAACACACCTAACAACATAACAATGGGACTCAACTCATAGCCTGCCCTGCACTTTACAAACATAGTAAACTACGACTATGCTATCTACCTTCTACCTCTAACCACAATTTGAAGGAGAGTTACTCTATTCTTGATGATGGTACTCCCGGAATCATTTTGATTTAATTCATGTCACTATATGATATCATATACAAATTCATTATCGTATCCCTCATTGTCTGTGGAACAGGACATTTGTAGAGGGACCAATGGGCCTTTCTCACTACTGGATGGCACAGATATAGACTATAGAAGCCCCCTTAAATAACTACTAAATACTAATCTGACAGACCTGTCACGATCAAAGATATCTGCCACAAATTGATTGCTTTATATATATATACTCTGAACACTAACACATTATAGTGACAAAAGGGATAGTGATAACACTGTCCAGCTGGAGAATCTCTTTAATGTACGTCTCTTACTAGCAGAATCTCTTCAATGTACGTCTCTTATTGGCAGTCATATAATGGAGGACTGTAACACAATCTATCTAGGTAACTCTCTGATCCACCCCTCACTCTTTATCCAACCTGATGCCTCTCCCAGATCTGTAAAATCAATTGCGCTTCAACAAAGACAAGGCATTTGAAAGAAAATATGAAAGATAAGCTACCAATAGAATAAAGGGACCTGCGGAGCTAATCAGAGCTTCCAGCATTACACAATTTATGAAAATATGCTGTCTCTCACACTTCCTCATACATCATATCACTGAGCATTGAGTCCCATAAAAAAATAACTGCACCTCAGAGGTCATCATGCACAACATGAAAATACTTTCTGAAATACTCAAAGCAAAGACAACACTCTTTTAACCATATACCATCAAGGTGTAGCATGCAACCATCTTGGAGAAGCATTTCAGCTCCTCACATATGGATAGAAAACACTCTACAAATAATCTAATACAATACATGCATTTGCCTCACTAGAAGTAACAATCTTCTGCTCAATCAGGAAAACATGAAATAATTTGACTTTCTAACAAAGATGGTGCGCTACATATGAAAACTTGATGTCAGCATTTTTCGCTAATAGTCCAAAAAAAATTCAACAAAGGAACTATTGCGTCATCTCTTAAATCAGAACCAGATAGGACTGCAAGCACAGGTAGAAGCAGATCATGTGTAGAAGGTGTGGGGTATTTTGTGCTGAGAGGGCTGTGCTGGGAGATGCAGCACTATTTGAAAATAGATTAAGTGTCTGATTTAGAGTTTGGGTAAACTCCGAGCCAGTTTCAAAGAAAGATTCAATAATACGAGTGCAGAGGTTCCCACCAACACAATGCAAAGAACAACTATTTCTGACTTATCTGCATGCACACATTCTAACTCTGAGATACCCTGCTGAGCAGAGTTACAGTTGCCTGTGACTAGAACAAAAAAGTATTTGCAGAGGAAACACATTATGGGTTGGAGCTAACCTCACGAAAGAAAAGTAAAGTTTCCTCCGTCAACCGGCCGGCGGAGAAGGCCGCCAAATTATGACTATGGCGGTCTTCCCAACAGAAGACAGCCAAATCACCACCAGTACTGCCAGTGCGGTCATACCACCATGGACGGTGGTATCACCTTCAGGCTGGCGGACACAATGTTCCCGCCGGACATATTACAAGCCTGCACACCACCAAGGTTTCTGCTGTGGTCGCACCACCACGGAAACAAAAGAGACACTCACCTTCTGGAACACATACCTGTCTGGTGCCGCCATGGAACCTGAACAGTACACACACCTACCTGACACTGTAGAGAATCCCAAGGTACACATGCACACACAACATACACATCCCGGACGGCTGGCAACACACACATACGTAACCACACACACATACGCACACACACACACACACACACACACCCACATACACATATGCACACCCATACTACACACACTACGGCCAGCACACACGTGCTATGTACACACCAACATGCAGACACACAGCACCTGCACAGTCCAACACAACAACATACAACACCACTGATTTACACAAAGGCACCACAACTGCAATAACACAAACTCTTTGGCAAGCAAACACATCACACATCTCTACATGACACTACATACATACAAGAACACGTAAAAACACCTGACAAGCAATATACACAATCACACAGCCATACAATGAAGCACACGTCATACCAAACTAACACAACACACAACACTTCTGACACAACCATCACCACACACGCACACACACAACAACCACACAAGGGCACACAACACCACCATTACACATGTCAACACAAACAATACACAATTTATCAACATACATGAATGTACCAAGCACAAACATATCCTACACGCAATACACAGCCATCACAGAGGGACAAGTGGCAGGGCCACACCTACACATGCTGCCCAGAAACAACATCTAGCACAACCAACAAACACACACACACAAACCAAAGCCACCAAAAACAAAACAGACCTGTGAAAAGAAAGGCAGGACAAGTATGTTACCATCGAACCAACAACTGATTGGAGCAGATATATTAAATACATAAATATGACAATAAATAAATAACTATGTACAAATAGAAGGCCATTGGCCAGTCCAAAGTGCTAAAGGCACAAAAGGCACTTCTGTGTGCCCCTACATGACTCCTGACTGTTATATATCCTCCACAGGGTAGGGGCATCAAGGGGGCAGGAAGGCACCTCAGGGATTTGGGGGGCAGAGGGGGTGGTTTGGGCTTGGGTTTGGGAGGGGGTCTTTGGGCTTGGACTTGGAAGAGGGGGCTTAGAGTGAGCTTTAGGGGAGGCTGGGAACACTTTGGAGTGGTTGACGTCTTGGCAGAGGGATTGACATGGGCACTAGCAGGGGGCAATGGGAGGAGTTGGAGTTGGAGTTGGAGGGACTGGACTTGGGGAGGGACACAGACCGTTTGGGGGTATCACCAGGTGGGAGAGGAGTAAGGAACAGGGAAATTCTTCTTAGACACACGGGGTGGTCATGGCAAAAAGGTTTGGGAGTGAAGGTAGAGGGTGGTTGTATGAGGTGTCTTGGTGGATGTACTGGGTGCAAGTGTGTGCAAGGAATGCTTGTGGGTGCTGGGTGTCTGTTGCGGGAATGAGTGTAAGAGTTTTATGTGTCTTGGGAGGAGAGAGGGAGGAGGTGCTGGGATATGCCATGCTGGATGGGTGACTGTCTGTTGGGGTGGTGTCTGCAGGTATGGAAATATGCTGCATGTGAGTGTGTTGGAGGTTGTGGTGGCTGCGGACGTGGTGACTGGGGTGGATGTCTACAGGTCTGCTATTGTGCTGACTGTGGGTAGGATAGCAGTTGTGGCTGGAACAGTGAATGTTGGTGTGGCGGTTGCAGGAGTGTCTGGTGTTGTGTCTGTGAAGGAACGGGTGGTGGGGGAGTCTCTGCAGGTAGTGGAGGTTGGTGTGTCTGCTGGTGAGTGTTGCTTGTGTGCATGCCGGTGAACGGTCTTGTGGTGCTTGTGTTTGTCTGCGCTACCATTGGATGTTAAGGTGTATGCATGCTTGTGTGTCTGTGTGCTTTGGCTGGGTTTGGGAAGAGGGGTTTTGGATTGGGAAGATGTTGGTGGAGGGGGGACATACAAAGGGTAACTGGTTGCCATCAGTGTGGAGGTCAGAGCCTGAAAGGATCTCTGGAGGCCAGCAAGTGCACCATGAATGCCCTCCAGGAACGCACTGCTCTGCTGGACTAGAGCTGCCAGTCCCTGGATGGCATTCACAATGGTCGACTGACCCACAGAGATAGACCTCAGAAGGTCAATAGCCTCCTCACTGAGGGCAGCAGGGCTGACTGGGGCAGGGGCAGAGGTGCCTGCGGCAAAGGAGATGCCCACTTTCTTGGGTGAGCAGGCACAGGCAACTGGATGGGGAGCTACAGGGCACGGGCGGTGGTAGTAAGGGGGATGGTGGACTGAGATGGTGCTGGGGTGGTCCCAGAAGGGTCCACCACTGCCAGGGAGTATCCACTGGAGAATGATTCTGAAGATGACGTGGAAAATCCAGTCTCCCCCGTGGCACTCCCATTGCCTCAATGCCACTGGGTCCCTCGCTATCGCCGGTAGCAGCACTCCGGGTCCCGTGGCCAGTAGCATCCTCACTCACCTGTGCCCTTTCTCCTTTGCCCGCCGATGCTGATGCACACAAATAGAGAGAGAGAGAGAGAGAGAGGGAGGTAGAGAGAGAGATATGGAGAGAGAGGGTTAACATATACATCACATATACACATCTAAACATGCACATCTGTGACAATAGTTACCCTGGCTAAGCAATCTCAGGTGCCAATAAGCATTTCCTACATTATGTCACAACATGTCACAACTACCCACCCTCTATGCCAACTCTCACACCTACATCTAAATTGAAGTAAGTCAGCACGACTGGAGTCATCCACATGATCACCACAAAAGCCATGTCTGCATGCACATCATGCCCTGTATGAAGTACACATGACTCCCTGATTTCACATCAGACCTCTCCACACTCCTATCACCTATTGGAAGTGCAGCTGACTGAACAATACACATCAGGCCTGTACAGTTACAACAGCTGATCAGTCCATCTTCTTTGTTAAATATCCATGACAGTGAAGACTACTCCACTCACACACCACACAGCATCTGCCTGTCACATTACATGTCTGACCTAACACTCTGGACAGTAATGCCAATATAGTTCTAAAAACTGATTTAGCAACTACAAGTTAGACACCCATACAGGTGACATCTGATGTGTACAATACAAGTCTGGGGTACAGGCATGTAATTAGTCGGACCCAATCACAGAGGAAGATCTGCAGACACAAAACACATATATATCACAACCATTCATACATCTAAGTGCATCTACAATCACCCATATTGCGCATACTACACATCCATACTCAACCAATGAGTGCAGTGTCACAAGTGATGAACTTCGGGATCACACATATGACATCATGGTCCACGTACAATACCACCACACATGCAGTTTCACCAGTAGGACTTCACACCATGATAACACTACCTTTCCTGAATAGTGAATATCTGTACCTACGTCCAGAAAACACACATCTAAGATGGTAAATACATGTAAGCATTATGCACACATGGACCAACACCACTGTCTTTCACTGACAACAAGTCACACTACTACCTAGACCAGCCTCAGGAAACAAAATACAACATTCATTTCACATCAACATCTCATAAGTCATACAATGCCTAATTCTGTCATAATCACCCACTTCTGCTAGGCCAAGGGTAGCAGATATTGTCCCACTCCATCAGATGTGGCCCCTAGTAATAATTGAGACATGATGTAGGCAACAGCTAAGCTATGTTGCACTGTAATTGCTAGGGCATTGGCATAGATGGCAGTTACATTACATATTGACAATGACGGGGCCTGCCTAGGCACTTGCCACCTCTAGTACTATCCCAATGGGTTCAAGGTTTCATCCCCACAAGTCTAGCAATTAGAAATGCATGATGATTGCAATCAGACCAAATCAAACATACATTTCTATTTATCCTCCTTTAGCAACCTTCACATACCCTATAAATGGCAGATTACCATTATACGGGGACGCAAGTATCAAGCCATTAGTCAAGTCCTATACAGGACACATCTGTGGTTAAAATGTTATGGCTGCCTCACATGGAGTCAATACCATTACCAGTACTTGATGTATATATCCCTGTGATAAAGTGAGAGTCATGCTTTTGCTTATACATGTGTGCTTTACAGATGGAAGTGGACTGACACCTTAGTGCCACAAGTGCTCAAAAGTAGAAGGATGGAGCAGGTCATTCTCAATGGGTACAATGATACATAAGGTCACATCCATAGAAAAGGCAGGATGGAGTCACACATGTGCCAATGTCATTAGACCATCTGCATAATGCAGACATGGAGATGTCTTGATATGGGAGATATCCACTGACATCAAACTATCAAAACACATCTACAAATTGTGCTCAGGCCGAGTACCGCCCATTCCCATTAGTCTACATACATGTTGTATTGAGTACATTGTCACATAAGCTACAGTGAGGCAGCTAATCCCGTACAACCGGAGCCAAGTTCCAGGATACAGTAGTCACCCCCTTGTGGCTGCTGTGCAGCCCTCAAATGCCCATCCACCTTAGGGTGCGCCACTGCCAAAATGCGGGCTATTAGGGAGGTCAGGGTCCAATGGGCACCCCTTCCTCATTGTGGGGACATCCCCAGCTGGGCCTTCTTAGTCCTCTGGTCCCAGCGTCTCAGGTCCTCCCACTGCTTGCGATAATGGGTGCTCCTCCGGCTGTGGACCCCAGGGTCCACAGTTGCTTGTCGATGGCACGCCTGATCCCATTCTTCCGATGGGTGTTCACCTGCATGGATGACACAGACAAAAAGATAAAGTCATGTACAATGGCACCATACCAACAGGAGTGGCCTACACACATCTGACTCACCAAGTGCCCACACATATCCATCCTCTCTGCTCAAACGCCTCCACTTTATGCCCTCTGTGTGCATATACTCCCTCATCTGTACAGTTGCCTGATTCACCATCACACGAAACCCTATCACACATGACTATGGCATTGGACTCATTTGCTCCTCTGGTGCCCCATATAGCTGTCCATACAGGGGTAGAACCTCCTACACAAGTTTCTACAGCTCTTCTGGGTTGAAGGCTAGGGCCCTAGCACCTGCAGGACATGACATGGTGGCTCCCAGAGACAGTACACAGCAGCTAAGGTCATGGAGGTCTTGCTAGCAACAGTGCCAGGAGTCAAGTGAGCAAGGCTGCAGAAAATGGCGGTCACAGCCGTCACGTACAGCACCGTCTCCGCTGGTGGTCATCGCCATTAGCCCCAGTCCGCCATAGGCAGCAATGTTAACCTATGACAAGTAGCACAGCGGTTGTGATCGCCCACCGCCATGACGACATACGCAGGCGGACCTAGGTCATTTTCAACTGTCCAGTGCAGCAAGAGAGGTGGCAGCCATTTTGTGCACATATAATTCATTGATGTGCCTAAATAAGTGCAACATACACATATCCACCCAAATAGGGGAGTAGGCCTATGTTGTGCCATCATGGTAGTGCAAAGAAATGTGACATGCATGACACAGTGATGTGATGTGGCTGTATATCTGATGATGGGCATGTTTAGAGATTTGGAGGCACATAGGCAATGGCACTATATTGGTATATCCCATAACTATTCTTTTGATCAGAGCAGGACAGCTCAGTCTGCCACATATGGTACATTACACATGTGATATGTGTCCTATAAGACTTACATGTACAGCAATGTGCTTCAAGGATGGTGTCCAAAGCGATTCAGAATTGCCTTAATAGTATATATCAACAGTGCTACGTATGTCCTACAGTGTTAGGTGTGTGCTATTTTGAAATGTTTTGCTTACATGTGTCAAATGCTTTTCTCAATGTACATTCTCTCCGCCCTACCTAGATATTCTGCCATGAGGAGATTGAGACAAGCATCATTCTACAGTCCACTAGTTGACCTTGCACCCATGGAGGACAGGCATGTCATTCAGACCTATTGTCTTAATCGTCAGACCATCATGGATCTAAATACACAGTTGGAGCCTGGTCTCTTACCAGCAATACACAATCCCTATTGCATCCCTCCCACAGTACAAGTCCTGTCAGTGCTACACTTTCTTGCCACAAGCTGCTTTCAGCATACAGTGCGCTTGACACAAGGGATGTCTCAGCTCATATTCAGTCTTGTGTTGAAGGATGTACTGTGTGCATTGTTAAAACACCTGGACAACTACATCAGGCTCCCACAACGTGCAGATTTGACCTATGTGAAGGCAGACTTCTATGATATAGGACACATCCCTCATATAATAGGAGCCATTGATGGCACCCATATAGCCCTAGTCCCTTCCAGTGCCAATGAACATGTGTATTTGAACAGGAAGAACTACAACTCCATTAATGTTCAGGTGGTGTGTCTGGCAGACCAGTATACCTCACAAGTCACAGCCAAGTTTCCAGGATCTGTGCATGACTCCTACATTTTGAGGAACAGCAAAGCCCCACACATGGTGGCATGACTACATATAGAGAAAGCCTGGCTCTTTGGTATGTATACTTATGACAGTGTTTCACTGATATGGCACCTGTCATCACATTCTTCCCTGTCGCTGTACCTGTAATTTTACTGGTCCTACATTTTTTAACACAGGTGACTCTGGCTATCTTAAACTTCCCTGGCTGTTGACACCAGTTAGGTACCCTGCACAGAAGGGGAACTCCATTTCAATGAGGCCCACAGGAAGAAGAGGTGTGTAATTGAAAGAATATTTGGCCTCCTGAGAGCCAGATTTTGGTGCTTGGACCTCTCTGGAGGTGCCCTCCTCTACTTGCCCCAAAAGGTATGCCAGATAATAGTAGCCTGCTGCATACTCCACAATCGAGCCCTGAGACATCAGATACCATTGCTAGCTGATGAGGGTGAGACAGCTGAACCAGTGGCTGGTAATACTGACATGGAAAGTGATGAGGAGGCAGATGAGGAAGGTGAAACTGACTCTAGGAATGAGCTCATCAATCAGTACTTCCAGTGACATACAGGTATTTTGAGTGTGGGTTTGCAAGTGGTGTATATCCGCATGAATTGCTGACAATAGTCCTCCTGAATTGACTCATCAGTGGGGGTGTCAGGTGGTCCTATCCCTATGTGTGTGTTAGGGGAGCTGACTGATTGAATGTAAGGTGCACAGTAAAGGTGTCTCAACTCTATAAAGTGTACTCACTGCAGTTTCCTATATTCACATCTCCAATGTACAGACCAGTATTGAGCTATGTTTGCTGCATTCTCCTGTTCTCATGTCATTCCACCCACTGACCGTGGTATTTAAATATGTGCCTCTGCTACCTATGGTTTGAGGCATTCATAGTCATTAGCCATTGGTAAATTATTACAGATCTGGGGGTTGTGCATGACAGATGGCAGCTAAAGTGATTTGTGAAAAATAATCTGTGACTTGGTGATGTATAGATAATATACGGGGGCCCCTGCTTAGGAGGTAATCTACACTGGGCATGACATCTGTGAGCTGCATTAGTGCTTTGTGTGGCTCCATGCCTTTCATCCTTATGGTACTTTCTGTCATTGTCTTTTTGAAGGTTGGAATACTAACTATACTCCTGTGTGGCCCTGGATTTTTGACTCTCTGACATCTGTCATGGGACATATCTGTTATACTGTGGGGCATAACCATATCACATTTAGCAATCATGACATTTGTTGATGTTTTAAAGAAGACACATATACAATAGCTGTGTTCCATGGTATTTATTGTGCATATAATGAAAGTTATTGCTAGTTGTGAGAGGAAATGATTGGACATTGCAACATGGTATACCAGTGGGAAGAGGTTATGTGAGGGTATATGAGTATGCAAGGTTGATAGTACTGTCTGCATGTGCATGGAGTCTGCCACCTTACATTCTATACCATGGTGGGTCAATTTCTGGGTTGTGGATCCTGATTAGTGGCCAATGGGATTAGCCACAGTGCTGTAACCGTGTTTAGCCTTGGTTGCCATTGTGGTGTGCCATTGCATTGCTGTCATTGCCATGTAGTGGTCCTCAGTCGTACCATCTAGTTGCTATAGCTAGTCCACTATTCATACATGCAAAAGATGTGATGTGCACATTCCAGATTTTCACGTAGATGGGCTAGTTCATTGTGGGAGTCGTAGTGATAGTACTAGCCAATTCTATCCGTACCTTTGCCAAGGGCTGTGTGGGCAGTTGGGCTGGGTGGAGGTGTGCCATGCAGGAGAGGGGCATTAGGTGAATAGGTGGGAGGTGTAGTGAGACATACAGTGAATTGGGGAGTATCTGGGTGGTGAGGAAGCATGCAGAACACAATTGTGTGACATGGAAGTTGTGGGTAGTACCCCAAGTATTCGAGTCATGCAGAATGTCCAAGACCTTCTCCTCCCAAGATGTGAACTGTGGGAGAGGAGGTGGACGCACGTTTCACCTCTTCCTGATGTCCTCCCTTGTGCACGGATTGGTGCCTACTGAATTGACCCTGTCGACTATCCTCTACCACAACTCAATTTTCCTGGCTATCGAGGTTTGCTGGACCTGTGCTCCAAACAGTTGTGACTCTACAACCGTGGGTGCATTTGTGGGGACATGGTAGTGGTTGTGTTGAGGGGTGGTGTTGTGTGTGTAAGGGCGCAGTGTAGGGTGATTGATGGGCATGGTTGGTGCATTGTGAGTGATGGACGCTTGTGGTGTGTGTGCTCATTATGTGTGTTTTGTGTTTCTAGTGCAGTTGTGTGGTGTGTGCTGAGTGAGATGTGTATATCGATTTTGTAGCAAATGATTGTGGGTTGTGAGGGGGTTGTTAAATAGTGCAGTGAGTAGGTGTTTCTGGTGTGTGGATGTGTGTCAGGTGTGGGATATTCAAACTGTCCAATGTGGTGTTGTGTTGTGACAGTAGTGGGTTCTAAGTGCAGTGGTTCATACCGCCAATGATTTTTCACCGCAAATGAACCGCTGTGGTGATTTGTGGCTCGTAATCTGGTGGGTGGAACTGTGACAGGCTGGTGGTGCTGGTGAGGAACTGCCTCTTTCCCACCTCCATGTGTTCTTGCGGTGATGGATTTGTGGCTGTTTTCTGGTGGTCTTCAGAGTTTGACTCTTAATACAGCAGTCGGATTACTGCCAACATGGCGTTTTTTTGGCAGACGCCACCGCAGCGGTCTTGCCAAAAGACCACCAAAGTCGTTAAGAGGCCCTCAGTGTCTAAAACTATAAATCCCCAAAAATTTGCAATCCTTTAAGTTTTTCCCTCTTGGGCATCTTCAGAGCCCAAAAATGCTTATTCATGGTTGTCCCTTGAGATTAGTTTGTGCCATTGCTTTTCAGGTGGTAAACACCAGCTCTACCCGGCATGGATGCCACTGTGCTCATCCTATGCTTAAGAACTTTGCTAGAAAAACAGACATTTGAGGTGAGCAGATTCAGAGTGTCGCTGGTCTTGCAGGGTGCTCTATACAGGAGCTGCATTCCACCTAACCTTGGGAACTACCCTGAGTCTCTGCTTCCTTTTTGGCATAATTTATGTGGCACTCTAAGCCTGAAAGGGTATTGTTTTGACATATAATGGGTGCTGTTTGCATCTGGACAAAGCTAAACCTCTCTGAAGAGCCTTAATGACAGCAAAGCACATGTGTGGGGTTGCTTTTATTCATTCCAGGTTGGCTTGGATGGTATTTTACCAATCCAAAGATGTAATACTGTGCCTGGAGTGCTAAAAGGCTTTTGTCATTTTACATCTTGGTATGGATGGCACTAGCTAATCCTATGCTTAAAGACTTTGCTGTAGCAATGGCCAGATACTTTGTCCCTTTCTAGCTCAGTATGGATGGCATTGTGCTAATCCTATGTTTAAAAACATTGCTAGAAAAAAGACATTTGACATGAGCAGATTCAGGGTATTCTATATAGGTGCTATCTCATCTCTCTATCTGTATATCTTCATCTCTCTCTCTCTCTCTGTATCTCCCTCTCTCTCTCTCCCTCTCTCTCTCTCTCTCTATATATATATATATATATATATATATGTCAGAGTCACCAGATCCTCGGGGTCTGTGCACGTTCCCAACACTTCCACCACAAGACAGCTCCAATACTCTGATTAGATTTATCACAGAGTCTAAGAGAGTCCAAGTGGAGAAAAGGGGATTAGGACGGGAACAGCTGGGAAGGAGACCTGTAGGAAGCAAAAGGTTAAAACACAACATCAAAATTACATCTCATGAAATCAGTACCATGCTACAACTCTAAGCTTCGTCTTTTCCGAAAAACATGAACAACCCTAGAATAGTCCTAAAACTGACTAGGCTTTAGATGACCGAATGCCTGAGGAGGAAACAGGAAAAGTTAAATAGGACTTTCAGATTCGAGTACTTTCTTTAGCATGAGAATCAGGAAACACTCTGAGCAATTTCTAAACAACCATATGAATCTCCTTTTAGAATATATATCAGGAACACACAGCATTACATCTAGAACTCTGGTATTGTTGTGTTCTTCTCAGAAAAAACATTGGGAAGTGAATTGCGCACATTGCAGATTTTTATATGAGTATTAAACACCATAAAGGATTGTGCACCATGAAATCACACAACGTAGATTCAAGGAATAAATCACGCAACATGTCAACTTGAAATGCTACCAAAAAAATGTCTTAGAATAGTAGCGCACAGTAATTTACATTATTTATACACGAGGAAAGAATTGCGCGTCTTGCCGATTCAAATGCCACCATACAAATGCCAAGAAATGGTAGCGCGCAATGAAAAACATGAAAAGCACTCAGGGAAAGAATTGCGTGTCTTGCCGATTCAAATGCCACCATGCAAATGCTAAGAAATGATAGCGCACAATGAATAACATGAAAAAACACTCAAGGAAAGAATCGCGCGTGTTGCCGATTAGAATGCCACCATGTAAATGCCAGAAAATGGTAGCGTGCAATGAACAACAAAGTTAAATGCTCATGAAACGAGTTGCACGTCTTGCAAACTTGTAAAACATCATGTAAATGTCAAGAAATATCAGCGCGCAATGAACAACAATGTAATAACGAAGTCAAATCTTTATGGAATAAATTGCGCGTCCTCCCTATTTGCAAACCACCATACAAATGTCAAAAAATGGCAGCACACAAGTAATCTGTTATTCATTTAAGAATTAAAATCAAGAATAAGAAAATTCTCAATTACGGTGTTGGGAAATGTCCAAACACCGTCTTACCGCCTGGAAACAGTGATCACCAATGAGAGATGAGTGCAGAAGACTGGAAAATCCAAATAGGCCGCCGGGACAGGAGCTCAGGAAGAAGCTGCTGCTCTGCACCGGGACCTCTGAATAGTAAGCACTGGAAGTTGGGCAGACTCTCTTTTATAGAGTCTTGGCCCAGCCTAGAACCACGCCCAGGCATGTTGCAGGGAAAGTCTCTAGAAGGCCCTGGAAAGGGACCACACCCTAACACACTCTGAATGTCTGCAGCAATACATTGCAAATGTACAGTATTTATAAGCACCTTAAAAATGAATCTTTTGGATGCAAATTCTGCAATGCAAAAGGTTAAACAATAACATATCATCACAATGCATAAATTACATTATTTTGCGAGTGTTGGGTTTTTGCATTGTAGATGCCCGTAGAGCGCGCACTGTCCTGGTGTTGACAGTATTCCCCTCTCCCAGGCGCGCTCTAGGGCCTGGTTTATCTGGATTGAGACAATGAAAGTGTCTCACAAGTACTGGAGCATGAACATCAGATGCGGAAACCCATGAATTACTTTCAGGGCCATAACCTTTCCATGAGATTAAGTACCATAGATTACGCCCTCTCAGTTTAGAGTCCAACACTTTCTTGACTTCATATTCTTCTTCCCCCTGTACTAGAACAGGAGCTGGATGAGGGTGGACCTTTTGGACTGCCTTTTTAAGAGGGAAGTATGGAACACTGGATGAATCCGTAATGATTTTGGCAATTGCAGTTTATAGGTCACAGGATTGATTTGCTGAAGAACAGTGTAAGGACCTATAAATTTGGGGTTGAACATGTGCTTCTTCTTAAAGTCTATGGGGGTCATTACGACCTTGGCGGGCGACTACCGCCGCCCGCCAGGCGGTAACCGCTGTGCGGCCGCCAGTTTGCGCCTGCCGGCCCAGCGTGGATGAGGCCGCAACATAGGAGCCGGCTCCTAATGGAGCCGGCGGTGTTGCGACCATGCGACGGGTGCAGTTGCACCCGTCGCGCTTTTCACTGTCTGCTATGCAGACAGTGAAAAGCTGGCCGGGGCCCTGTTAGGGGGCCCCTACACTGCCCATGCCCCAGGATACCCCTTACCGCCAGCCTCTTCCTGCCGGTGCAAACCGCCAGAAACAGGCTGGCGGTAGGGGTGTCATAATCCCCAGGGCAGCGCAGCTTGCAGTGCTGCCTGGCGGATTATCACCGCCGGGGCTAAAACGTCAGGAAACCGCCGGCCCCGGCGGTGCGACCGCGGCGCTTCCGCCGTGGTCGTAATAGGGCTGGAAGCACCGCCAGCCTGTTGGCGGTGTTTCCGTCCTTTTCAAAATGACCCCCATATGTTTTGTGGAAAGCCACACTTTGTCACCAGGTTGATACTGCGGTCCCTCACAATGTTTCTTGTCATAATGCTTTTTGTATTTTTGGGGGGCTTTTTCTAAATGTTGCTGAATCGATTTCTGAGTTTGATGCAAATGTTGAATGATTTCTGACACAGCTGGACTGAGAGAACTTTCTTGAGGAATTGTGATGGGCAAGGTGTCAGGATGATAGCCAAACAAACCAAAGAAGGGTGTAACACCAGTAGATGTGTGGAAGGAGTTGTTGTAGGCTAACTCAGCTAACCAGAGCATTGATGTCCATGAATTAAGTGCTTTTTTAGCATAAGCACGTAGGTATTGCTTCAAAGTCCGATTTAGTCTCTCCGTTTGACCATCTGTTTGAGGATGGTGGCTAGTAGATAGGGTAGATGTCACTTGGAGTGTTTTACACCATGTCTTCCAGAAGTTGGAGGCAAATTGCGATCCCTGATCGGAGAGGATCACTTTTGGCAGTCCATGATAACGAACCACTCTATTCAGTAAGATAGTTGCCAGTTCACTAGAGGTGGGTAATTTCTTACAGGCAATGAAATGTCCATATTTCGTGAGACTATCTACTACCACCAGAATTACTGAATGCTGTTGAACCACTGGCAGACCTGTAATAAAGTCTAAAGAGATGTGTTCCCACGGACGACTTGAGGTTGGGAGTGGGTGTAACAACCCTTTCGGTTTTGAATGACTTGTTTTAGTGCGAGCACAGACTTCGCAGTTGTTTACCATTGTTTTTGCATCCTTTGTTGAGGTAGGCCACCAAAAATAGCGTTGGATTAATTCAAGAGTTTTAGGAGTACCAGGGTGACCTGCTGTAGGTATAACATGTAACCAATGAAACACTATCTTGCTAAGTTTGGTAGTGGGCACGAACAAACGAGCATCGTGAAAGGGTAATCCTTGCTTGATTGATCTTTTCGGATCTGCTTGGGCCCACGCCTGCCATTTTTCAACAGTGAATGAATTGCGGATGTCTTCAAAGAAATCTTCTGTTTTTATGATACATAGGACCTTGTCAGGAGCAATGATAGCTCTGGAGGTTTGAACTGCAGGCAGTGTGGTAGACTCTTGACGGGACAAGGCGTCAGCTTTGCGATTATCTTTACCAGGCCGGAAGGTTACCACAAAATCAAACTCGGCAAAAAACAGCATCCAGCGTAATTGCCGAGGAGTCAAGAGTCTGGCAGAACTCATGAATTGAAGAGTGGGATGATCAGTATATACTGTGACAGTATATTTAGCTCCCAACAAAGGATGTCTCCATTCTTTAAAGGCGTCACGAATCGCCAGAAGCTCTTTTTCAGCAATGACATAGTTCTGTTCGGCTTCGTTCAACTTCCGAGACATGTAAGCTACAGGATGAAGCTGACCAGTGTCTTTGTTTCGTTGTGACAAGACTGCTCCTATTGCCACATCTGAAGCATCAGCTTCCACTATGAAAGGTCGATCCGCATCTGGATGAGTCAAGACTGGGGCAGTGGAGAAAGCTTCTTTCAAAGTTGAAAAGGCTTGGTCTGCTTCTGGGGACCATACAAATTTTTCTTTCTTTCTTAATAACTTAGTAATTGGAGCCACTGTCTGGGAGAAATGATTGATAAACCTCCGGTAAAAATTTGCAAAGCCTAGGAAACATTGTACATCACGAACAGTCTTTGGGATGGGCCATTCAGATACGGCTTTTACTTTCCTTTCTGCCATCACCATACTTTGAGGGGTAAGGATAACCCCTAAAAACTCAACTGTGGTAACATGAAACTCACACTTGGTTAGCTTGCAATATAAATGGTGTTTACGAAGGGCTGCCAAAATTTTCTTGACATGTTGAACATGTTCATTCTCATTGTCTGAGTAGATCAAAATGTCATCAATGTAAACTATGGCAAAGATATCGAGGTACTCTCTAAGAACGTCATTAAAGAAAAATTTAAATGCTGCTGGAGCATTGCACAGACCAAAAGGCATGACGGTGTATTCAAAAAGGCCATATCTTGTTTTGAATGCCGTTTTCTATTCGTCACCCTCTCTCATTCTGACCAAATGGTAAGCACCTCGAAGATCAAGCTTCGTGTAGATTTTTGCTTTCTTTACTTGTTCCAGTAAGACCGGAATTAGAGGCAAAGGATATTTGTTCTTGATGGTGATTTTATTCAAGCCCCTATAGTCGATACAAGTTCGAAGCTCTCCATTCTCTTTGGAACAAAAAACAAAGGAGAAGCTGTGGGAGACTTAGAGGGGCGGATGAAACCATTCTCTAAGAATTGATCCAAGTATTTTCATAAATGTTGATTTTCATGTTCTGACAGGGCATACACACGACAGTTGGGAAGTATCCCCCCTGGGACTAGATCAATTTGACAGTCATAAGATCTATGAGGAGGTAAGATATCTGCTTACTTCTCATCAAATACATCTTCATAAGACGAATACTGTTTGGGCAACTGAACTTCTTTCTCTGCTGCGGTAGCTATGTAAGAATGGCGAACTTCCGATTCTTGAGTCCTTTGGAGACAATGTTCTTTACATAGCACTGATTAGAATACGATCTTTCGTTCTGCCTAATTAATCTCTGGATTGTGAAGAGTTAACCATGGCAAGCCAAGGATGATCCCATACTGGGGAGCATGGATCACGTCAAGGATGAGTTCCTCTTTATGTTTCTTTCTTTGATTTTTACCTTCACAAATGATTGTCAAGGGGACAGTCTGAAGAGTTATCGGACCTCCAGTCAAGAGTTTTCCATCAACTGCCTGGATGGTTTCTGGGGTCTTCTTTTCAATACATGGGATCCCCCATGCACAAACCAATTGGGCGTCAACAAAGTTTCCGGTAGCCCCAGAGTCGACTAGAGCCTTCTTGAAATAGGTCTTTTTCTTGACCTGAACTCTTATTCCCAATTTTAGATGTTTGGATTGTGAAGGATCCACGGTGACATCCAAGAGAAACCCTTCTCTGCAACTTGGGTGCTTTAGATTTTCCGACTCGACTGATGCATTGGTTGCAACTTTCTGAACTGGGCCTCGCTTGCTCTTTGTTTTGATTGGACAATCTTTGGCGAAATGACCTTTCCGCCCACAATAGAGACATTGCCCATTTTTTCTGCATAGGTCCTTTTCATCTTTGGTCAAAGGTCTCCTGATGGTTCCAATTTCCATTGGTTGCGGCGTTCTTTCTCTCTGAGTTCTTGAGTCTTTGTTATCATGAGCATGCCTAGAATGTTTTTCAGTCTTTTACGCGTCCCTTTTCGTTAGTTTAAACGATGATCAAGCCTCAAGACAAGGTTTATTAAATCTTGACAGTTTGCAGGTTGTGGGTCGATTTGCGCTAAGATGTCTTTTAGCTCCTCTTTGAGTCCCCTGTAAAACAAGGCCGCTTGTTTTTCTTCAGGCCAGGATGTCTCAGCGACCAGCCGATTAAAGTTGGCTAAATATGACACTAAGGGGGTCATTCTGACCTCGGCGGTAAAAGGCACTTACCGCCGGTCAGAAGACCGCCATTACACCGCCGCGGTCGCGGTAAACCGCCACGGTCATTCTGACCCGCAACTGGCAAACCGCCAAAAACCCGACATCAACAAAAGTCCGCCACACCAACGGCCAGCGAAAAACTGGCGATGACCAAACCTCTCACGTCACGCCAACAGAAATACGCCCATGCTATTCCAACCCACAAATCCCCGCAGCGGTCTTTCAACCGCGGTATTCCATTGGCGGTACACACCGCCGCGCTCAAAATACACACACCTTTACAAAACACAGCCACATTGGACAATTCAAAATACACACACCTGAGACACATACACACACCACTCCCACACACCCAATACAATATAAAACACACACCCACATCACCCACAAACCCTTACGACCACAATTGCGACTGAAGGACAGAGAGAGACAGCACAGAATAGAGTACACCATCACACAGAGGCAAATCACAACATCACCCACACAACATCCACGCACAAAACACCACACACCACCACACTCTACAACACATACACCACCCCACACCTCATCCACACCACCCCATGGCACCCCCAAGACACCCCAGGTTTTCTGACGCAGAACTCAGGGTCATGGTGGAGGAAATAGTTCAGGTAGAGCCCCAGCTCTTCGGGACACAGGTGCAGCACACCACCATTGCCAGGAAGATGGAGCTATGGCAAAGAATAGTGGACAGGGTCAATGCTGTGGGACAGCATCCACGAAATCGGGACGATATCAGGAAGCGGTGGAACGACCTACGGGGGAAGGTGCGTTCCATGGTATCAAGGCACAACATTGCGGTGCAGAAGACTGGCGGCGGACCCCCACCTACTCCCCCAGAATTTACAGCATGGTAGGAGCAAGTCTTGCACATCCTGCATCCTGAGGGCCTCGCACGAGTAGCTGGAGGAATGGACTCTGGTAAGTCAAATCTTCACTACTTCATTCCCCCCACCCCACCTGCATGCCAAATCATACCCCCACCCTCACCCTCACCCCCATCCCCATCACACCAACTCCTTGCACATGGCTCACCATCACAACCCACCCATCCCAACACCTAGCCCTGCATACGTCCACAAAGCATGGACACCCATCACCAAAGCATGCCCACTGCACATACCCATCTCCCCCACAAGCCACTGTCACAACAGCCCCCACAAGGGAATGCCAGCACTGGGGTACACGGCCACCCACCCATTGCACCCTATGGCACACACAGAAGCAATAACCATACTCTTATACCCCTGCAGGACCCGAACGCCACCACACCGCCCAGGAGGGTCCAGAAATGTCCATCCCACCCCCAGAAGAGGCCCCCAGTGATGACAGCAGCTCTGTCTCCCTGGACCCAGATGACCAGCCCAGCCCATCGGGGACCTCGGGACAGTCGGTTCCCCTCACACAGCCACAGGCCACAGCAGACCTACCCCCCTCTGGGAACACCAGCACAGCTCCCACCCAGCGGGCCCATGCCTCTGTCTCCAGGACACGTCAATCAGCGGTGTGTCCACCACTACAGGGCACCCAGGTTGACCCACCACCCCAACAACAGCAGGGACCTGGGGGCAGTGGTAGTGGGCACACAGTCCAGGGGACAGAGGCCCAGGGAAACAGGGGAACTGGGAGGGCTGCTGTGCGACGGGGGGGACAGGCCCAGGGAACCCACTCTCCACAAGGCCCTCTCCTCCATCATGGGAGCATACCACCACTCCCAGGAGACGATGGCTACGGTACTGGCCAGGTTCCAGGAGATCCAGGTCCTGCAGGAGGAACAGTACATGGGGTTCAGGGAAGAACTCCGAGCCATTAGTTCCGCAATGGGGACCATTGTCGTGGCTCTTAACCAGATTGTCACCACATTGCGGGACCATGTGGCACCACAAAGGGCCCCTGTCACTAGCATGGACCAGGAACAGGCTACCACCTCCGCCGGCACTAGTGGACAGGAGGCCCCCACACAACAACAGTCCACCAGAACCCCACCTCCTGCAGAAGAAGAACCACCCCGCAAGCGGGGCCTGAGATCTCAGAAGAAGACAGAGTAGGATGCCAAGACCCCGCCAGCAAAGGATACCCCCTGATGTCATCCCACTGTCCCACATTGTCACCCTGTCCAACCTTAAACTGCCCCTGCTCCATCCTTCCACAGGCATATGGACAATGCACCTGTGAGACTGAAAATCTGGACTCTGCCATGGACATTACTCCACCATCACCCATCACCGAGTTTCAAGCATGTCCCTAAATTTAGCACTGAAATAAAATCACTTATTGCACTAAAAATATCTGGAGTCTGCTTGTATTTTGAACAAATGTATTAGACATAACGGTGCCAAAATGTTCAGTTACATTGTGATGACAACATACCACTGTCACACAGCTGTAGTCTATGGGCAAACAAAGCAGAGGTCACGCAGTGGGGCCCACATCTCTGAAAACGGAAGGGAAAGTCACAACTCAGTTAACATAAACTGGGGGGAAACTCAGACAGTAGAGAGGCAGGAGACTGTAAGTACATGTAAAATGGCGGTGTTGATTCGCACCTGTGTGTTATTGAAAATACTGTTGTATCACTGTGTCCCTGTTGTCTGTGTCATCCCCGTCTTCTTCCTCCTCTTCACTCTCCACAGGCTCCACAGCTGCCACAACACCACCCTCTGGACCATCCTCCTGCAGGAAAGGCATCTGGCGGCGCAAAGCCAGGTTGTGAAGCATACAGCAGGCCACGATGATCTGGCACACCTTCTTCGGTGAGTACATTAGGGATCCACCTGTCATATGCATGCACCTAAACCTGGCCTTCAGGAGGCCGAAGGTCCGCTCGATCACCCTCCTAGTCCGCCCATGGGCCTCATTGTACCGTTCCTCTGCCCTGGTCCGGGGATTCCTCACTGGGGTCAGTAGCCACAACAGGTTGGGGTAACCAGAGTCACCAATTAGCCACACACGGTGTCTCTGTAGCTGTTCCATCACATAAGGGATGCTGCTATTTCGCATGATGTACGCATCATGCACTGACCCAGGGAACTTGGCATTTACATGGGAGATGTACTGGTCAGCCAAACAGACCACCTGGACATTCATAGAATGATAACTTTTTCTGTTCCTGTACACCTGTTCACTTTCACTGGGGGGAACCAAAGCCACATGGGTCCCATCAATGGCACCAATGATGTTGGGGATATGTCCAAGGGCATAGAAATCACCCTTCACTGTAGCCAAATCTCCCACCTCAGGGAAAACAATGTAGCTCCGCATGTATTTCATCAGGGCAGACAACACTCTGGACAAAACCTTAGAAAACATAGGCTGAGACATCCTTGATGAAATGGCCACTGTTGTTTGGAATGATCCACTTGACAAAAAATGGAGTACTGACAGAACCTGCACCAGAGGGGGAATCCCTGTGGGTTGGCGAATGGGTGACATCAGGTCTGGCTCCAGCTGGGCACACAGTTCCTGTATAGTGGCTCGGTCAAGTCTGTATGTCAGTATGACATGTCTTTCTTCCATTGTCGACAGGTCCACCAGTGGTCTGTACACGGGAACATTCCTCCATCTCCTCGCAAGTCCCAGCGGACGGTGCCTAGGAAGGACAACATGGAGCACAGAGTCAAGCAAACCACAGGTACGTTCCACAGCTTGCACAGTACACGATTCGCTATGCATTGAATGGCTTGTATGGGTGCATTGCAAGGCCTAGGCCTGTGTGACGCAGTAGAAATTAAGCCATGTGGGCCCTTGAAATGGCGGCTGCCTGACCTGTGAAGTGTGACAATGGGATGTGAGGTCAATGCGCTGGCGTGGCACACCGTGGCGGTAGGCGGTCGAAGACCGCGGTGCAAAGCCGCATTGGTTAACATAGAACCCTATGGGTTTCAGGAGCCAATGACGAAGTGCGCCGGCGGTCGCGGTACGCACCGCCGCGGTACGCACCGCCGCGGGCGTGACCGCCATTTTCTATCAGCTTAATCACTCGAGACCTGATCATCCACAGGAGAGGAACTATACTGCAAGTGCTGCTGTGACCTCGGTCTGGAAGAGACAATGGCTGCTGCGACTGGGGAAAGGGCCCCTGCCTTCACTTCTGAAGAATTGGATAAACTCGTGGATGGGGTCCTCCCCCAGTATGCGCTACTCTACGGTCCTCCAGACCAACAGGTTAGTACACTGGGACCATGCTTTGTGGGCAATGCCTGGGTTGAGTGGGGTGAATGAACGATGGTGCGGAGGGGAGCGTATGAGGCATGCATCAAACGACAGATGAGAGCATGTGCCACATGGCAAGGGTGGGGATGGGGGGACACTCACATCGAGCATGCAGAAAATGATGATATTTTATTTTCTCTCCCTGTACGTGTCACATAGGTCAGCGCCCATCAGAAAGTCGACATTTGGCGTGCCATCGCCAAGGACGTCTGGACCCTGGGGGTCCACAACAGACGGGGCACCCACTGCCGCAAGAGGTAGGAGGACATCCGCCGCGGGAGCAGAAAGACTGCGGAGGCTCTGCTGGGGATGGCCACCCAACGTAGGAGGGGTGCCACTCGTCAATTGACCCCCCTGATGTCTCGGATCCTGGCGGTGGCCTACCCAGATTTGGATGGGCGCGTGAGGACATCACAGGAGACACAAGGGGGTGAGTAAAAGCACATTCTGCTATCTTAGCGCGCAGTGGAGGTGTCTGGGTGGGGGAGGAGGGATGTGGGTATCCCTAGGCCAGGGCGATTTCTGTAGGCTAGTCCCCTCCGTAAGGCATGGCACTGTGCCCCCGCCCTCCACCTCTGTAGGGTGCCAAGTACAGCTATCCATGGCCTTGTGTCACCTATGTCTGCAGATGTCGTCCATTGGCTTGTAGGCCAAGTCTCACTGATTGAGTAGTGTACCCCAAGTGCGCGGCGTAGTGCAGGGGGCTTCTGTGTCTGTCCTCTCCGCCAACTGTGTTGCCAATGCATGCACTCAACATGTCTTTATTTCTCCCCTCCCCCTTTTTTTGTCTGCTCTTCCTGTTCATGTGTGCATTAGCATCATCTGGCAGAGGAGAAGTGGCATTGGAGCACGAGGGAGCTGCATCTCACATGGCCCCGGAGGGCCATGCAACGGACTCTGATTTCACCAGTGAGACGGAGGGCGAGGGGGGCTCCACAACGGGGACACGTGGAGACATCAGCGACACCGACACGTCCTCGGAAGGGAGCTCCCTTGTGGTGGCGGCAACATCCGTGCCCACCGCAACAACAGGTACAGCCACCCAGCGCACCAGCTCCGCCCTCCAAGCAGCCCCTCAGCGTTCGCCCCGTGCCCGCTCACACACCAAGGCGGGCATCTCCTTGGCCCCAGGCACCTCAGGCCCTGCCCCAGTTACCCCTGCTGCCCTCAGTGAGGAGGTCATTGACCTCCTCCGGACGCTCATTGTTGGGCAGTCTTTTTGAATGCCATCCAGGGGGTGGAAAGGGAGGTGCATCGGAGCAATGCATACCTGGAGGGCATTCATTCGGGTCAGGCTGCCCATCAGCGATCGTTCAACGCTCTGGCCTCAGCACTGATGGCAGCCATTGTCCCTGTCTCCTGCCTCCCTCCTCCAACTCCCTCCACCCAGTCCCACTCCCCTGTTCCTCTGCCTATCCCAGACACACCTACAGACCAGCCTGCACACACCTCAACACCCAAGGTCAGCTCATCCAAACATAAGCACCACACATCACACAAGCATTCACGCAAGCAACATCCACATGCAGACATGCCAACAGCCACTGCCTCCTCTGTGTCCCCCTCCTCCTCGTCTCCCTCCTCCCTCCCTGTGACGTCTCCACTCACACTTGCATGCACCACTTCATCAGCCAAAACGTCCATCACCAGCACACGCACCAGAACACTCCGCACACGTGCAGTCACCACTCCCACTGCCATTTACACGTCCCCTGTGTCCTCTCCCAGTGTGTCTGTCACCCCCTCTTCCAAACCACACAAACGCAGGCAGCCACCCACCCAACAGCCATCCACCTCACGACAGCCTCCGTCACAAGCACCTGCACCCAAAGACAGCACACTTGACTCTCCTACAACCACATCCTCTTCCTCCACTCCCATACCCACTGCACCTACCCTTCCCATTGCTCCTAAAAAGTTTTTCCTCTCCAAAATTAACCTCTTCCCATCACCTGACCCACCCCCTCCATCTCGTAAAAGTCCAATCAGCACCTCAGCCACCACAACCCCTGGACCTACAAGGACCATAGTCCAGGGATATTGGAGTCCACCACCTTCGAGGGCAGCTATATCGGCCAGCAGCAAAGGGACAGCCAGCCCACCCCCTGGGAAAAAATCCAAAAAAGGCAAGGGCCGGCGCGAGAGGACAGAGACGGCAGCCTCCACAGGCACCACCCTGGCACCGTCAGGAAGTGGGGTGCCACCTGTCACTTCTCCAAAGGGAGGCAAGGGCCACAGAGGATCAGGCAAGGATGGCAAGGGCAGCACGACCGACAAGTCCGGCAGCAGGCGAGCTGCCCAGGAGGGCCCCACCAGCCCCATTCCGGGGGTGAAGGAGTACACCCACGGGCACGGGACACCAGCACAGGAGGGCCCCGCAAGCGAGAAGTCGGATGGCGAGTGAACACCATATATTGGCCGGATCTGGTGCCCTGGAGACACATGTGAAGAACCGCTGAACAGGGCTATTCAAGACAAGCACCGCTGAACAGGGCACCGCCGTCTCAAGAACCGCTGAACAGGGCCCTTCAAGACAAGCACCGCTGAACAGGGCCCTTCAAGACAAGCACCGCTGAACAGGGCACCGCCGTCTCAAGAACCGCTGAACAGGGCCCTTCAAGACAAGCACCGCTCCGCTGGGCCCTTCAACTCAAGCACCGCTCTGCTGGGCCCTTCAACTCAGGCACCGCTCCGCTGGGCCCTTACTCTCAGGCACCGCTCCGTTGGGCCCTTCAAGTCAAGCACCGCTCTGCTGGGCCCTTCAACTCAGGCACCGCTCCGCTGGGCCCTTCCTCTCAAGCACTGCTCCCCTGGGCCCTTCAACTCAAGCACCGCTCCGCTGGGCACCGCCGTCTCTGCACCGCTCCGCTGGGCCCTTCAACTCAGGCACCGCTCCGCTGGGCCCTTCAACTCAAGCACCGCTCCGCTGGGCACCGCCGTCTCTGCACCGCTCCGCTGGGCCCTTCAACTCAGGCACCGCTCCGCTGGGCCCTTCCTCTCAAGCACCGCTGACACATTGGCAGAAGGGGCAGGCCCGGATCAGTGTCGGACAGGGCTGCACGATACACTCTGGGCACCAAGACTCCTCCAGTACCGCTGGAGTCTGTCATCCACTTGAGAGACTGTGGCTTTGCACTCCCCAGGATGGAACAGTGGGCAAGCCACCCACTGTAGAGACTTGAGAGACTGTGGCTTTGCACACCCCAGGATGGCACAGTGGGCAAGCCACCCACTGTAGAGACTTGAGAGACTGTGGCTTTGCACTCCCCAGGATGGCACAGTGGGCAAGCCACCCACTGTAGGGACTTGTGAGACTGTGGCTTTGCACTCCCCAGGATGGCACAGTGGGCAAGCCACCCACTGTAGGGACTTGAGAGACTGTGGCTTTGCACACCCCAGGATGGCACAGTGGGCAAGCCACCCACTGTAGAGACTTGAGAGACTGTGGCTTTGCACTCCCCAGGATGGCACAGTGGGCAAGCCACCCACTGTAGGGACTTGTGAGACTGTGGCTTTGCACTCCCCAGGATGGCACAGTGGGCAAGCCACCCACTGTCTGGACTTGAGAGACTGTGGCTTTGCACTCCCCAGGATTGAACAGTGGCCATGGAGGCCCCTCATGGATCTGGCATCGTGGACTCATGTGGCTGAGGTGCCCCCCCTTCCCTTCCCCCTGAGGTGCCTGTAGTTTTCCTATCTGATGCCCCTGCAGTGTTCTCTCCAATGGATTCGGGTCTCATGTGTGGGCTTTGCCCATGTGTTGAGGACCATTGGCCCACGTACAATGACAGAAAGCCAATTTTGATGGGACAATTTACATATGTGTATATAGTTATGGGATGTTCAACTTACTTATTTACTTAGCCTTACAATATATTTGAATTCCAATAACATATTATTTTGTCTTTGCATTCTTCCGGGGGGATTGGGGGGTGTCACTCTGAGTTGTTGCTCTGCATTGGTGTGTAGGTAGTTGGGTGGGGGGGGGGGTGTCGCGTATGTGTGTGTCCGTATTCTTTTCTCCTCCCCCCTCCCCTGTGTCGTAGGTGCAGTACTCACCGTTGTCTTCTGCGCCGGCGTTCGTGCTCCTGGTAGAGGAGCAGGTAGACAATTGCTGGTAGGATGTGTAGTTCTGGTTCCATGCTGTCCAGATTCCTCGTGGAGTGTGTAGGGTCAGCGTTTTCCCGTTCGTAGTCTGTTTCCGCCATGTTTTTATCGGTGGGGCTCCCGCCCCGGAAAAGGTGGCGGATTGGTGAGTTGTGATAGGGTGGGCGGTACATTGTCTGCCGCCTGTCTGTTGGCGGTGACCGCCGCGCTGTTTGTTTGTCCCGCCGTGGCGGTCGGAGTGTTAAAGTGGCGGTCTGTGTTGGCGGTTCCCGCCAGGGTCAGAATTCCATTTTTTCGGCCGCCTGCCTGTTTGCGGGTTGGCCGCCGCTTTAACACCGACCGCCAGGGTTGGAATGAGGGCCTAAGTCCTGATTCCCTTGGCGTAAGTCTAATAATTCACGATCTGCTGACTGTGTTACAGTTCTACGATCGAAAACTCTCTCAAGTTATCCAACAAGGGACTATTTTTACGCACAAGAGGAATAGCCCAGGTAGCTGCATCTCCAGACAGATATGACAACAAGAAAACTACTTTAGACTGGGCATCGGGGAAAGTATGTGGTCTGCAGGTGAAGTGAAGTTACACTTGAACCAGAAAAGATTGCGCTTTCAAGGGATCACCTGAGAAGCGTTCTGGGGGAGCTAAAGGAATGGCTGAAGGAACATTGAGGGAAATGTTAGTCGGATTACCTCCAGAAGTCTGAGAAGAAGTACCTGGCCAAGACACACCTGTGGGACTTTGTTCTTTCTTCTCAACCTTATTCTGTAACTGGCTCACCCTCTCAGCTAGACTATTTGTCAAATCCTTTGATGATACCACTTCTGACTGGAGCTGGGTGATAGCCTTGACTAGCTCGTCCAGTGTGGCCATGCTGAGAACATACACAAACCAGGAGTATAATAATTTGTGGGCTCACTATTCTGTCAGAGTCACCAGATCCTCGGGGTCTGTGCACGTTCCCAACACTTCCACCACAAGACAGCTCCAATACTCGGATTAGATTTATCACAGAGTCTAAGAGAGTCCAAGTGGGGAAAAGGGGATTAGGACGGGAACAGCTGGGTAGGAGACCTGTAGGAAGCAAAAGGTTAAAACACAACATCAAAATTACATCTCATGAAATCAGTACCATGCTACAACTCTAAGCTTCGTCTTTTCTGAAAAACATGAACAACCCTAGAATAGTCCTAAAACTGACTAGGCTTTAGATGACCGAATGCCTGAGAAGGAAACAGGAAAAGTTAAATAGGACTTTCAGATTCGAGTACTTTCTTTAGCATGAGAATCAGGAAACACTCTGAGCAATTTATAAACAACCATATGAATCTCCTTCTAAGAATATATATCAGGAACACACAGCATTACATCTAGAACTCTGGTATTGTTGTGCTCATCTCAGAAAAAACATTGGGAAGTGAATTGCGCACATTGCAGATTTTTATATGAGTATTAAACACCATAAAGGATTGTGCACCATGAAATCACACAACGTAGATTCAAGGAATAAATCATGCAACGTGTCAACTTGAAATGCTACCAAGAAAATGTCTTAGAATAGTAGCGCACAGTAATTTACATTATTTATACACGAGGAAAGAATTGCGCGTCTTGCCGATTCAAATGCCACCATACAAATGCCAAGAAATGGTAGCGCACAATGAACAACATGAAAAGCACTCAGGGAAAGAATTGCGCGTCTTGCCGATTCAAATGCCACCATGCAAATGCTAAGAAATGGTAGCGCACAATGAATAACATGAAAAAACACTCAAGGAAAGAAACGCGCGTGTTGCCGATTCGAATGCCACCATGTAAATGACAGAAAATGGTAGCGCGCAATAAACAACAAAGTTAAATGCTCATGAAACGAGTTGCACGTCTTGCCAACTTGTAAAACATCATGTAAATGTCAAGAAATATCAGCGCGCAATGAACAACAATGTAATAACGAAGTCAAATCTTTATGGAATAAATTGCGCGTCCTCCCTATTTGCAAACCACCATACAAATGTCAAAAAATGCAGCACAAAAGTAATCTGTTATTCATTTAAGAATTAAAATCAAGAATATGAAAATTCTCAATTACGGTGTTGGGAAATGTCCAAACACCGTCTTACCGCCTGGAAACAGTGATCACCAATGAGAGATGAGTGCAGAAGACTGGAAAATCCAAATAGGCCGCCGGGACAGGAGCTCAGGAAGAAGCTGCTGCTCTGCACCGGGACCTCTGAATAGTGAGCACTGGAAGTTGGGCAGACTCTCTTTTATAGAGTCTTAGCCCAGCCTAGAACCACGCCCAGGCATGTTGCAGGGAAAGTCTCTAGAAGGCCCTGGAAAGGGACCACACCCTAACACACTCTGAATGTCTGCAGCAATACATTGCAAATGTACAGTATTTATAAACACCTTAAAAATTAATCTTTTGGATGGAATTCTGCAATGCAAAAGGTTAAACAATAACATATCATCACAATGCATAAATTACATAATTTTGCGAGTGTTGGTTTTTTGCATTCTAGATGCCCGTAGAGCGCGCACTGTCCTGGTGTTGACAATATATATATATTACCCAGTGGCGGTTGCCACTAGGTAGTAATAGTTAGGACCATGTTTCCATAAGAAAAATAAGAAAAGCATTTTTTGACTTGCCTATATCTTTGGCACCATTTGACGAATCTTCACAACATATTCCCAAAAAGTGTTGCAGTGATTCTTGTTGCACTTGGAAAGTTTTGGGGTGATCCATCAAGCAGGGGTCGAGAAATAGGGGGCTCAAAAATGGTTGCATTTCACATGTTAATTTCCATAGGATTCTTTAGACATGACTACAGGATGAGCCACTGGAAGGAATTACACCAAATTTGGCAGAAACGTAGCTGTTGGTACGCAGATTACACTTTCACTTATTTGGTGTGAATCTATTCAGTAGGTTTTGAGATATTGAAGGGAAAATAGATGTGTATATCTCTGGCCGTGAATAATTTGCAAAATTTGTGAATTTTTCGCGAATACACGTGCAAAAAGAAGTGTTGCAATTGGCTGACCGCAACCTGACTACAGCATTTAAGTTGCCATTTTATTTCACCCGACACGGTCCCAGGGGGTAAAAATCTAAATTGAAAGTGGCATAAGGGGTCAGGGTGAAGATACCTGATCCCAGGTGTGTGATATAGGTGTGTTTTAGGTGCAAACTATGGGTTTATAATAGTTTTGGGTCACTGTGCACAATATTCGTGAACATTTATGAATTTTCCTGAACTATTTGTGAATATGGAAACATTTGAAAGAAAAACCACAGACTCATTCATACACTAATTCATTCACTCATACATGCCCTCAGAGACTCATGCATGCAGTCACACACCCACTCAGACACTCATGAACCCCCTCACACCCACTCAGACTCACACACCAACTTTCACACCCACTCACTCACTCACCCCCTCACAGATCCACTGACGGAGACAGGTCCTGTGGCCAACCTGCGCTGCCCACAGCCAAAGGATGTGCATGGGATGGGGTTAGGTGGTTATAAGGGCTTTGCTGCAAGCCCTGTATATATATATATATATATATATATATATAGAGAGAGAGAGAGAGAGAGAGTTATACCTACATATAGATGCATATATTTTATATATAGCAGCTGTGATCAGATCATATTTTTGCAGTACGTCCTACACAGATTATCATTTTCATCTTGGGCAACTTCGACTATATACAGATTCACTTCTCTGCCTTCATGCTAGCAGTTGCATCGTGGGCGAACCACAATTTCTAGAAGTTGAGTTCTGATAAGATGGAGATTTTTTTATTTGGTTACAGACCCTCCTGCTGGTCTTTTAATAAGTGGCCTTCTGAGTTAAGTTCCATCCTAAACACTTCTTTCTCCTCTAGGAATTTAGAAGTGTTATTTAATTTTAGTCTGTCCTTCGCCCCTCAGATCTCAGCAGAAGCAACTAAACATTGTGGTCTATTGAGTTTGGTTCATAAAGTTCTTCCTATCTTCCTGTATCTGATCAGAAAACTGCAGTCTATGCTTTAATTAGCTCCCATTTGGATTACGGTAATTTATATATCTTGGCCTCCGTGTCTATTCTATAAATAAGCTTCAAATTGTACACAATGCTGCGGCATGAGTGGTTTTATACCTTTTCTGGCAGGGTGCCTGTTTGTCATCTTTCTCCTACTTTACATTGGCTCCCGTTGCAGCAAAGATGCACCTTCAAGGCCCTGTGTTTGGCCTATAGAGCAGCAAAGTACAAAGATCCCATCTGTCTAAGAAGAAGGGTATGACTGCTCATACTCTTTAATCATCTAGTGGTAATCTATTGCAGGTCCCGTCTGTTACAAGAAGCTGCACCAGAGGTCGCTCTTTTTCCTACAGGACTGATAAAATGTGGAATTCTTTGCCACTTTCTCTAAGACTTTCCCCTGGCATATGCATCTTTCAAGATGAAACTCAATACCTTCTTCTTTAAACTCAGTTACTTTCTGCTGTTGCACTCTGTTATTCCTTCTCTTAACACCAAGATGCCCTTTGTTGGGGTAGCAGCGTGTGCTTTAAAAAAAGTGCTATTTTATTCAGCAAAAGTTCAGGGACAAGACTTGGTACTCACACTCGGTCAGACTGTGCAACAATATTTATACATGCCTGTGTTGGCATACTAAAGAAAGATTTGTTGGTTTTTGAAAATGCTTGTTTATCAGGAATATGGGCGCTCCAGGAGGCATAATGTGAGTACTGATTAAACATTAGCCTGTTGCGGTGGACAAAAGAGGATTGTATTCTACATCCAGTGCATGTAAAAAAAAAAAACAATGTTTTAATGGGTGATGATTTCCTGTAATTTTGAGACATAATATAGTTGCTTGCGCCTTTCAATGCAAGCACTCTAGGTCCAATGATACACCAAACAGCCACTAGCATGAGGTGAGAGAGTTGTAGGCTCAGATTTATTAAGACTTTGCATCGACCATGCATCCCACAAGGCAACACATAGCATCACAAAGGCTTATTTGGGATTTATAAAGCAAGGCAAGGCCTAATTTGCATGGCCTTGTGTGGCTTTGTAAAGAAATGTAAAGCAACACAGCAGCTTGCACTGTTACATTTCTTAGTGATAGATGATCCGTGGGCGGAGCATGGGCGTTCCTGTGCATCCACCCACCCAACGCTAGGCAGCCACAATGAGCCAGCGGAAGGAGAGAACTGAAAATGAACAATATTGCTATGCTTTGCTTTTCATGGGCAATCGCAATCAGTAGGCACCTGATTCTAAGGCCCAGATTTAGTATGATTATGAGCTGGGTTGCGTGACTTTTGTGTGACTTCACATGGTTTAGTACAAAGTAACAGAGAGCATATCACTGCCTTACGTTACTTTGTGTCGGGTAGCCGTTGCATGGTTGAAGCATTGGCATTCCCATGCATCCACCAATGTGTTTTGTCACAAACCCATACTTACAGAGTCAGAAACCTTGGTTTGTGCCATAATGGTGTACCTACTCAACAGAGGCGCAGCAAAGAGAAATACATATATTTCTTCTTGTTACTTCCTACAGCACACATGGAGAGAGGACAATGCCTTTAAGGATTGTTTTTGTGCAGGAAGGTGTTGCACTAAGGTTCAGGATGCCTGCACTGGAGGTAAGCAGCACAGAACGCACCAATGCAAGGAGAGAGCAGAAATGCCTTGTATCTTTGTAAAAATGGATCATTTCTGCTCTCCACCTTTCACACAACACAGCACAGCACAGCAAATTCCCTTGATGTGCCACCTTTCATAACATAAAAGTAAATGTGCCCCTCTGTTGTTTGGGTAGCAAGAGGTTGAGCAGAAAGCTCCACTGTCATGCCAGATGTATAAAAACAGACTGTAGGCACTTACAATTTAAAGGAAAAAGTGCAATAAAATGCTGAATCACGGTGAAACTATTTTTATCACTTTGAACATGAATAGAGGTCCTAATGTCAAAAAACAAATTCTAACTGTAACTCGATCGTGTACAGGGCTACATTCTGGAGAATAAGATGTATTAAACCAATGCTTAGGATCTTTGGTTATACATGTGGGGATTTGCTGCTCTCTACAGTAAAGTCATGGAACTTTTAACCAGTGAAAACAGGAATTAAATATGTCAGTGTCAAGTAATGAAATTGATTACAAACCCACGACTACCGATTAGTGTGAGTGTAGGGATCAAATGAATGAAAAGAGAAGAGCAGTATACAGATATTAACTACCCAAAAAGATGCAGATTTGATTACGGGTTGGGTATGTCAATTGTTAAGCAGTACACCGTTTGGAGCAAAACCATGTAAACAATAAATGAATGACTGTGGTGTAACATACCCTCGCTGTCTTCAGGGCTGTAGCGGTCAATAGTGTGTGTGTTGGGGGGGACTCACTACAATTAGTAGCTGTTTTGCATTTGTAAACAATGGGATTGGGGCCCTGATTCCATACCTGCATTAGGGCTCATGAGGGACTTGATGTCACACCAGCTGTACTGTTGACAATACTGCTTCAAAGTAAAGAAAGCAGCCATCTGGGACCTCAGAAATATGCAGCAGCACAGTACTAAATTATGTGTGATGCTTGGCTGAATTTTTAAGAATTAACTGTTTGGGAAACTACGTGCCTGCAAATTCCCTGAGAAAATCTCCGGGCAATTTCAGAGAGGCCTTACTGTTGCTGGTGTGGGGATCTCAGTTTAAATATCAGTTTATGAGGTAAGGTTTACTGATTCATCAGGGAGAAATCCCGACTGTTTTAACTCTGGACGATGGGTCTTTGATGTTAGCTGAGCTGTTCATCAATTAATGTATCATCACAAGATCAATAATATCTTCAGTCAATAATTAGAGTTGGTGTGAGTGTTAAAAGCTTTATTTATCAAATCTTTTTATTATTTTATCTTTTTTGAGTTATCATTTATATTCATCAATATCAATCATTAGTCAAAGATCAAAATAAGCAATCATAATTCAGAATTAATGCATAAAGCATGTTCTATAAAGGAAAGAATCTGTATTCTAAAAATTAAGATGATTACACAAAGGTGTCAGTCAGAACCCATAAAGAGTTCCAATCAGAGAGATCAATAAGCATAAAGCTTGGGCATCAAATACTATGTCAAATTCAATAAGTAGTTGAAGCAGAACTCCCCATAAAGAGAGGTTCAAGAAACCTAGTAGAGTATCAGCATGAGCAGCATATGACAGGATAAATGGCTATGGAGAAAGGAATGGGGGCAATCTACTCTGCTTTTGCAACATGGTTCTTCTTCTTCTTCCGTCAGCCAATCAGCTTCCAATGCCCTCCAGGAACAGGATCAATCTTTTGTCTTCCCACCAAGAATACAATAGTCTACAGACAAAAATGTATTGTATGAAACTTTTTTTATCAAATGCAAAGTTTAGCTTTACAAGCTTTCTCAGAATTCATCTGCCTTTAGAAAACTGCAATTTAAAGTTTAAGTTTCTACATTACTCATTAAAAGACAAATTGCTTATTCATTAATCTGTAGGGTTCTTTGTGTAAGTAAAACATTTGCAGGGTTAAACAAAAATATTTGAAACAACTACTGTTCATTATGAGGATTATGTCTACGGGAAGGTCATAAACTTAACATTTCACATTCTTGAAACAGGTCGGCATGTCAGTAAATGCTGCTTCAGGTGTTCAGGCCTTACTTGTGTAAATATGACTGCCTACTACATGTCTTTGCATTTAAAAGCACTCATTTTATTTTGCGGCCTACATGTTAATTCTGCACCTCATTGTGCTATTTTTTTCAACGTTAAAAAAAATCTCTTCCACACTAGAGAAATGTCAAAAACCAGCTCATCGTAGGATTACCTTTGTCACTACTTTTTCACACATGTACAGTCAAGTACAAAAGTAAATTTATGAACACTGGAGAATCCTTAAGGCCACAGGAAAATAGTGGGAACACCTCTTGTTCTCAGTTAAGAGGAACCAAAACATCCATAATATGGTGGTACACAAGAGACCACTATGAAACAAACCAGTCTTAAATAATGACAACACCCTTTTGGGCCTTCCCCCAGTTACTGGACACTATCCTTTGACAGAGGTTCTGTCTGCCCAAACAGGTAAGCAACCAAAAGCATAAATCCAGAGACTGCTAAGCAACGGGAAATCAGGAACTACACCAATTGTGAAACTGCTAATGCCATTTAGATGATAACATGCCTATGCAATCTCCACTACATTGGTATGACTACTAGAAAAACCAGGGTTAGGATCAATGAACACCGGAGCAATATCTGGTGCTGCCAAAGCATTATCTCTTGTAAAAGACCATGCAAAATTTCCTCCACATCAAGGAAGAGAGCTGGGAGTACTAGCAAAAAATAACATCACAGGCCCCAATGATATCATTAGAAGGTTTCAGGTGGACACCTACAATTAGCTATGACTCTAGTAATAATGTCAGTTCTTTGAGATTCCTCTTCTTTTTTTACAGGTCATGCCATAGTATTGATTTATTGTAGACCGGACATACATTAGGGTACATCATCAAAGACCTTTTGCCAAGACACATAGGCCCTCATTATGACATTGGCGGTAAATCCTGCTTACCGCCATGCTGACGACCATCAACTTACCGCCGTGCTGGCGAATATCCATTCACCATATTATGACACACACACACCAATCAGACAGAATACAGCCACATACACAAATCCGCCAGCCCAAAGGTCAGTTCTAAAGTGGTAGTCCCAAAACCCCTACCATTACGCCAACAAAACAACGCCCATCACATTATGACCCCACGAATCACTATGGCGGACATTCAACTGCGGTAAATCAATGGCGGTACATTCCGCCGCGGTCACAATGGACACCCACATACAAAACAACAATACATAGGACAATACCAAATACACACACCTGACACCCATACACACAACACACCCACACACCAACACCACTATAAAACACACACCCACATTACCCACAACTGCTTACGTACAACATTTGCCACCAGGAGACTGAGAAGAAGAGCACAGAGACAACGAGACACACACACACACACTCAGACCCATACCCCCTACAGAATCCACATCACACACCCCACCACATTACCCAACACACCCTCACCAACACACATCACACAACACCCATGGCACCACAAAGGCACTCCCGTTTCACTGAGGAGGAGTTAAGGGTCATGGTGGAGGAATTATGAGGGTAGAGCCACAGCTCTTTGAAGCACAGGTACAGCAGATATCTATAGCAAGGAGGATGTAGCTATGGCGAAGAATCGTGGACAGGGTCAATGCTGTGGGACAGCACCCAAGAACAAGGGACGACATCAGGAAGAGGTGGAACGACCTACGGGGGAAGGCATGTTCCATAGCAGCAAGACACCAGCTCACCATATAAAGGACTGGTGGTGGACCCCCACCTCCTCCCCCACAGCTCACAGCATGGAAGGAGAAAGTCTTGGCAATACTGCATCCTGAGGGACTCGTTGGAGTTGCCGGAGGACTGGACACTGGTAAGTCAACATTTTACAATTATCACCCCCCCTCCCACCTGCATGCCATCACACACCCTCACTCCCATCACTCCACCACATCCCACACACTCCACCAACACATCTCACTAATCCCAATGCCAGGCCCTGCATGCTGCACCAATGCATGGACACCCCTCCCACTCCTGCATGGGCACTCATCACTAAAGCATGCACAGCATAGGGAAACTAACAATCCCACAATACACCAACATACACAAAAAAAAGCTTGCAGGGTAACACCAACCATAGAGGGGAAGCTACGGAAGTACAAATGTCATACACTTGAAGCATAATACATGATTTACATCCCCACAGGTACCCCAGCCAGTGTCAGTGGAGAGGAGGTGTCACCTCAATCCAGTCCCTCAACAGTAGAGACTACCCAGTGATGACAGTAACTCTGGACTTCTGGATCTGGATGGCCTACCTGGCCCATTAGGGACCACTGGACAGCTGGTCACCCAAGGCCACTGACAGACCACCACAGAGCCTCCCCATCAGGAAACAACACCACAGCACCCACCCAGCGTACCCACACCTCTGTCCCCAGGACACGTCAATCAGCAGTGTGCCCACTTGTACAGGGACCCCAAGCCACACCTCACCCACAAGACAATCAGGGGCCTGGGATCAGTGGTAGTGGTCACACCATTCAGGGGACAGAGGCACAGGCCAACAGGGACACTAGGGGGACTGCTGTGTGCCAGGGGGAGGACAGGCCCAGGGAAATGACTCTCCGGGAGGCACTCACCGAGATCCTAGGAGCCTATCAACATTCCAAGGACACAATGGGCGAGATCCTAGACAATGTGCAGGAGAACAGGCGGCTGCAGGAGGGACAGTATCAGGGGATCAGGGAGGACTTGCAGGCCATCATCACCACCCTGATCTCCATTGCAGGGGTGCTGGCAGACATAGCCAACATCATGAGGGAGGCAACAGAACACCAGCGGGCCCCTACCACTAGCCAGTCATCTGAACAGCCCTCCACTTCCGCTGCCACTAGTGGCCAGGAGACCCCGCCACAGGACCCAAAGGCCACCAGCATCCCTCACCCTGCAGAAGGTGAACCACCCGGCAAACGTTCCCTGTGACCCAGACAGAAGCCAGAGACACTTGCTAAGACCACCGCAAGGAAATGAGACTCTCCTGATTGTCCCCCTTGTGTCCCACTCAGTCACCTTGTCCACCTTGAACTGCCATTGCTCCCCTTCCAATGTCCCCATGGACACTGCACCTGTGCTACAAACAGAATGGAACAATACCCTTGACTTTCCTCCATCATCACCCAATTCCATTGCATTTTCCCCTCAATTTCTTAGCACTACAATACATACACTTGGATAAAACTTGACTACTAGTATTTCATGTATTTCAAATTTGTATTGATTGAAACAGCTACAACCATTGCAAATGAACTGTACATAGTGTGAGCATAGAATTAATGACCTGTTGCTGGCTGTTCACATCAGGACATTGTTGTCATATCACCAACATCTGTAAAATGAATATCCTTAGGTAACAGTAAGTAGAGGAAAGAAGTGGGTAATGCCAGCATGCCAATGCCACACAGAATACACCAATAGTCATAGAAATGTGAAGTTGTACTGTCTCACCTGTATGTCATTGGAAGTGCTGACGGATCACTAATGTTCTGTTGCCCACATCCTCATCCTCTGCCTTCTCATCCTCACTGTCCTCAGGGTCCACTACTGCTACAGGGGCATCACCAGTCTCCTCTTCCTGCAGAAAAGGTACATGACATCTGAGGGCCAGGTTGTGCAACATGGAGCATGCCACTACTATCTGGCAGACCTTCTTGGGTGAGTAGCACAGGGATTCACCTGTCAGATGGAGGCACCTGAACCTGGCCTTCAGGAGGCCAAAGGTTCTCTCAATGATCCTTCTGGTTCGCCCATGTGCCTCAATGTAATGTTCTACTGCCCTTGTCCTGGCATTCCTCGCAGGGGTCAGCAGCCATGATAGGTTTGGGTAACCAGAGTCGCCTGCATATATTGAGGGACAATATTTAGCCATACACTATCCTATTTGGCCAACAGCATAGGCATTCACCAACATACACTGGGTGGGGACCAAGGCTCACCTATTAGCCACACCCTGTTCCTCTGTAGTTGGGACATCACATTTGGGATGTTGCTATTTCTTAGGACAAAGGCATCATGCACCAACCCAGGATACTTAGCATTGACGTGGGAGGTGTACTGGTCCGCCGGGCACACCATCTGCACATTCATGGTGTGTAAACTCATACGATTCCTGTACACCTGTTCATTTTGCCGGGGTGAACAAACAAAATATGTGTTCCGTCAATCGCCCCAATTATATTGGGGATATGTCCCATTGCATAAAACCCAGCCTTCACAGTGGCCAAATCCTCCACCTAGGGGAAAGCAATGTAGCTGCACAGGTGTTTTATCAGGGCAGACAAGACTCTTGCCAGCACTATTGAGAACATTGGCTGTGACATTCCTGCTGCCAATCCACTGTCACTTGAAAAGAACCAGTTGCCAGGAAATGGAGCACTGATAGAACTTGCACAAGAGGGGGTGGTAGATTTCCTCTTGGCAGTGTACATGTTGTGCGCTGGGCTATGTGTGTGCCAATGGTGATGGAAACGGGTATGGTGGGCCATTTGTGTGACAGGCTGGACTGTTTGTCTAATGGTGTTCTCCTGTTTGTATTGCCTCTGTAGGTCAGCGCCCATCAAAAGAAGGGAATATGGCGTGCCATCGCCAAGGACGTGCGGACCCTGGGGGGGGTCTATGGAAGGCGGAGTACCCACTGTCGGAAACGGTGGGAGGACCTGAGACACTGGGCATGGAAGACCACGGAGGTCCAACTGGGTATGGCCTCTCAACGAGGAAGGGGTGCCCGTCGGAACCTGACCCCCCTGATGGCCCGCATACTGGCGGTGGCCTATTCTGAGCTGGATGGGCACATGAGGGCATCACAGCAGCCACATGGGCTATCATTACAATTTCTGGCTGGTGGGGTGGTATCTGGGTGGTGGTTGTGTGTAAATGGGTGCCCCTAAGGCCAGCAGAGACATAGCAGTGTAGGTCCCCTGGAGGCAAAGGGTTGAATGGAAAATACTGGTTACCTAGCTTAGTATTCACTTCTAGGCAGGACTGCGTGGGTTTCAAGTGTGCTGCAGTTGGCGGTGTGTGCCCTTCTTCATGCCTTGGTGACTAGCCATTTCACTGGTAGTGCAATACATAGTGTGTTGGCCTGTTCCGTGTATGTGCCGGTGCTGTGTATGCCAGCGGTGGTGTTGGTGCAGTCATTGACCCAGTGTATCCTTTGTCTCTCTCCCCCTCTTTCTTGTTTTGTCATCCTGTCCTTATGTGCATTAGCATCATCTGGTGGAGGAGCAGAGGCACCGGCGACAGAGGGAGCTGCATCCCACAGGACCCTGGAGGCAGAGTCCACCGACGCCAAGGGAACCAGTGGGATGGAGGGTGAGGGGGGCACCATGGCGGAGACTAGAGGGGACAACACAGACTCAGATACCTCTTCCGATGGGAGCTCCCTGGTGGTGGCGGACACCTGTGTGACCACCCCAGCTGCAAGTACATCCGCCACCCTCATACCAGCACCACCCTCCCAGTAGGCGCTTAGCGAGTTGCCCGCTCACCCAGGAGGGTGGGCATCTCCTTTGCCCCAGGCACCTCAGGCCCTGCCCCAGTGAGACCTGCTCCCCTGAGTGAGGAGGCTATTGAGCTCCTGGGATCCATCTCTGTAGGACAAACAACCATTGTGAATGCCATCCAGGGGCTAGCACCCCAGATGCAGCAATGCAATGAATTCCTGGAGGGCATTCATGGTGGATTGGTGGCCCAACAAAGGTCGATCCAGGCTCTGGCCTCTTCTCTGATGGCAGCCCTCATCCCTGTTTCAACCGTCTCCCCTCCAACTCCCACTTCCCAGTCCCATTCTCTTCAACCTCAACCCATCCCAAGCACACAGGCAGACGAGCACGCACAAAAGACAACACAAAAGAGTGGCAGAGGCAAACACAAGCACTACACTTCATCCCACAGGCACTCACACAAACACCATACAGTTGCAGACATGACAACATCCACTGCCTCCACTGTCTCCCCCTCCTCCTCCACCTCCCGCCCAGTTACGTCCACACTCACACCTGCATGTACTACATCAATATCCACTACCAGCATTATTACCACACCAAGCAGAACACACACCTCACTGGCAGACATCTCCACAACATCCATGCAAGCGTCCCCTGTGTCCTCTCCCATCATGTCTGTCCCCCCTCCTAAGACACAAACGCAAGCACTCAGAAACCCAACAGCCATCCATCTCACAACAGCATACAGCACATGCACCTGCACCCAAATCCAGCAGACATACTCCTCCAACAACCACTCCCTCATCCTCCACTCCCTCCTCCCGCCCCAACATCCCTAAAAAGCTTTTCCTTTCCCAGATTGACCTCCACCCTACTCCTCCCCCATCCTGCATGTATGGGCAGGGTAGCAAGGACACAGCCCAGCACCTCAGCCAAACAGTCCAAGGGACAGTAGTAGCACCACCTGGGATGAAAGGGAAGAGTATGGCCCAGCGGTGAGGAAGGGGAAGGAGCCAGCACCACATGGAATGAAAAGGAAGAGTCCGGCACCAGTTGTGAGGAAGGGGAAGGAGCCTGCACCACCAAGCAGAGAGGGAAAGAGCCCATCCACCCCTGCCAGGAAGGGGAAGCGATCCCCAACCCATAACCAGGAGGGCAAGAGGCACTCTACGCCAGCGGAAGCTGTCAGGCAAACACCGCCACCACCAACAGCTGTCACGGGGCCCCCGCTGCCAGCCGTGGATGTGCAGCCATCAGTGAGTGCAGGGCTGCCCAGGAGCCTCCTCCAACCACCACCAGCATGCAGCCATCAGTGAGTGCCAGGGCTGCCCAGGAGCCTCCCCCAACCACCACCAGCATGCAGCCATCAGTGAGTGCAGGGGCTGCCCAGGAGCCTCCCCCAACCACCACCAGCATGCAGAAATCAGTGAGTGCAGGGGCTGCCCAGGAGCCTCCACCAACTATCACCAGCATGCAGCCATCACCGCCGGCAGACACCACGTAGTCCACCCTCCAGGGGCTACTGTGCGTCATGCCCCCTCCAGAACCAGTGGGAAAGACACCCACTCTAGGGACTATGGCCTTGCACTCTCCAGGACAAAGAGCAATGGGCATGTTGCCCCCTCCAGAACCAGTGGGGTAGTAACCCACTCCAGAGACTGTGGCCTTGCGCTCCCCAGGACAAAGCAATGGGCATGTTGCCCCCTCCAGAACCAGTGGGCAAGACACTCGCCTGAGAGACTGTGGCCTTGCACTCCCCAGGACAAAGAGCAATGGGCATGTTGCCCCCTCCAGAACCAGTGGGCTTGTTCCCACATAAGGCTGCGGTGCCCCCCTCACCCCCTGAGGTGCCTGCCTATTTGCAAACTGATGCCCCTGCAGTGTTCTATCCGGATGTGGTCAGGATTCCAGGTGGGCCTTCGACTGTGCCTTGTGGCCATGTGAGCCCTTTGAACTTTGGACTGGGCAGTGTCCCTTTTTTTATACATGTGTACATATCTGTTTCATTGCCAAATCGGATTATTAATTTTGATGTTGATCTGATTACAATCACTTTTGTCAATTCCTGCTGTCCTTGCATTAATCTGCCGATTTTTGGGGTCAAATTGTTTTTGTAGTGCACCTGGTTGTGTGTATGGTGTGTGGGTCGGTGTGACTTGTGCGTGTGTGTGTCCCACTCCTTTTCCTCCCCCCGTCCCTTGTGTGCTAGGCGGCTGTACTCACCGTCATCATCTTCATCTGCGTTCCAGGTGGAGCATAACGTAGAAGATCATCAGGAAGACTTGCAGTTCGGGTTCCATGGCGGCATGGTTCTTCCCTGTGTCTCCAATGGTGAGTCTTTTCACATCTGTGTTCCTTTTCCGCCAGGTTTTTGTTGGCGTTGGTACCGCCCCGGAAAAGGTGGCGATGCAGGGTCAAAATATGGTGGGCGGAACTTTGACTTCCGCCTGAGTTTTGGTGGCTACCGCCGTGGTGGTTGTTATTTCCGCCCTGGCGGTTGGTGTGGTACATTGGCTGTCTATCGGAGATATCACCGCCATGGTCATAATTTGGTGGTACTTACCGCCATCCTGTTGGCGGTATTACTGACAGTTTATCACCCACCACCAGGGTCGTAATGAGAGCCATAGTTTGCACTTTAAATGCTACCTTGTGCTATTTTTATGGCACATATATTTATTAACCTAATACCAAATGGATTTTGACCCACATAATGGACCATAACCCCGGACAAGAGTTACATTTCCTTATAGAAAATAGGCAGATGCTGATATCTTTTATTTCAATCTCTCTTCTTCCCATGGATCGTGCCTAGGGGAGATGGAGTAAACATTAGGCCCAAAGATTTGATGTGATGTCAAATGAACATGCTGATGTGCACCACACTCTCCCCTTTTTTAGGTCTTGGCTAAACAGTGCATGCAAAGCCTCTTTGAGACTATTCTGTAAAACAAGCGACTTGCAGCCCACCCATTGCATACCATTTTATTACTTTATCACCACTCTGCTTTGCTGCTCCGTCTTCATGTCCTTTCTTTGTGTAGTGCATGGACCACGCACAGATTGATTCATTTTAATTAGAGTGTGTCCGCTGCTTGCGCTGTTATTGAAGTACTATTTCTTCTTCTCCCTCCCTCACTTCTTTTCTGTGTTACTGGCCCCTGTCCACTTACCCCACTCCATGCAGTCTTTAAACATTAGTATACTCACCTTCAGCTGGCCATGTGACTGAAGTCTCCAACGGTCACCCAGTTCTAAGAAACATACTTGCATGCCAACTTTGACTTAAAATGCTAAATGTTATCCTATTTTAAAAACCATGCACTTCCATAGCTGTTTAAACTGCACATATTTTAAAAGTTTAAGCAGCTTTATATTGCTCTCTTCGTCTCTGCAATAGCAAGGATACTTCTATTTAAACCCAGAACTTCTTTCATTTACAAAACACACGCAAGCATATTTCACACAATAGGTGCCACTGTCTGTGTTTCCAAGATGTCAAAGCCACATTCCAACATGGTCACATTAACTTCAGATCATTCCTCCAGTCACTGTTACAAACTTCAGACATCCTTTGTCCATGACGCAAGTCTGCGCAAGTTTCCACAAACACATTCCTCGCTTTCCTCATCTTGCTTCTCTAGTGTTTCCATAACCATCCCCTTGATCTTTGTTTTATGTTGTGCAGTCTGCACACAATTCCACTTAACACAATTGCACTCCATGCCATTCCATGCCACACAATTCCATGACACACAGTTCCATGCTACACAATTCCATGCTCCACAATTCCATTCCACACAATCCCACACCACATTACACAATTCCACTACAAGCTACACAATTCCATGTCTCATAATTCCACTCCACTCTATACAATGCAATTCCATTGCACAAAATTCCATGTCACATATATTCTATGCAATATTGGCACATAATTCCACTCAACACTATGCTACATAATTCCTCACCAAGCCGAATAATTCCTCTTCAGGCCACATATTTCTTCTCCACACCACATAATCCCACTCCACGCTACATATTCCCACTCCACTGCATGCCATATGATTCCACTCCACTCAACACAACACAATATCGTTCCACAAAATTCTATATCATGACATACAATTGCATACCACACCACATAATTCCACTCCACCCATATAATTCCACTCCATGCAACACCACATATTTCCACACAACACCATATAGTTCTATCCCATGCCACCTAATTCCACACCACATCATATATTTCTACTCCACACTACATAATTCAGCTTTACACTGTTGTACTTCACACCACACAATTGCCTAACCACCATAACAAAACAAAGCAAAATTATGTGGACACCACTGGCCACATCATAGTGCTTTCTTACTCCTGACCATCCACCCTCCACCCCCTCCAATGTTGTTTTGCTTACCATCCCCACACCCCCCTGTTGTGTTGCTTATGTAGCACCTCATGGTTGACTAAAAAGAACTATGACATCACCAGCAGTACACCTGTCAAAGCACTTTTTCCAGGACTTTCAGCCATGCTGAACAGCAGCTGTGCTGCTATACAACATGACAAAAAGTCATTGGCAAAGCCAGTAGCTCTCGTATTACCAAAACCTCTTGACTTTGCCAATGCTTGTTTTCTTTTGATGCCACACCATACGTGTTATAGTCTGTTTTCAAGCGCAGGTCAGGGTAAAGAATTCTATATCATGCAGATATGCTTTCCCTGTGGTAACACATCCCAGTTAAAATACAGGCACACGCTATGGTCCACCCATTCTGGAGGCAGCAGATACTAAGTGAGTACTTTTTCCCCCTTCATCAGACTAATCACCAACCAATTTGCCTATTTTAATACGCTGATATTCTTTTTTACTTTCTAACCAGTATATAGTGTGTGAGTGTAGGGCACACCCAGAGTCACCCCTTGTCGGGTCATTTCTACCCAGATCCGGGGTAAGAATGCAAGATGATATCTGTAACACAAGTACAGTGTTTTTCATTGCAGTGCTTTTCACAGTAACTCTTCTTGCATGGACTTGCTGTGTTTCAGTACAGCCATCATGCTTTTTTAACCTATTCTCATTTTAACAGAAACCGTACATTATTCAGAGAGTGGCTGCAAACTCTTGAATGCAATGCGTTTTTTCATGTATGTGTGTGTCTTGTTTTGTTTTTATTTAATGGGCAATATCCGAAATCCAAAGTGATATATCCACAGGGAGTACCACATGCCCTAGTAATTAATGAAGGTGAATGCATGATCCGGTATGAGGGCTGTTTAGTCTGGGATGTCGGTCCCGAAAAAAACTGCGGACCTCCTAGGGGGATACAAGACCAGCTGAAACATGTCGACCTAAGGGATTAGGGAGATATCAATCCTCCCACAATCCCTACCTTTGGATATTAATATCACACTTGAAAATCTTGAAATAAAGTCCGTGTTGAGGGCTTACTGAAAGGATTTTTTATAACTTCTAATAGATCCCTCACCCCAGAAGTAGGTGAAATCACCATAACCACCAAAGTGTTCTCTGTAATACCAGTGTTCCCATCTGCCCTGCTGACAGACTGCTGGGCAGATGAGACAATTCTATGTTGAAACCTGATACCCAGGTGGGTGTGTGAGGGTTTGGCAAAATGTGTCACTAGAATCCAGATGCACCTACAACCCTGACATTGGGTTTCTCACAACAGGTTACTCCTTGAAGATCCCTCTAGCCAGATCATCTTTTGAGTTAGTTATTGTGGACATTGAGGATTGTTATCTTGGACAACCCTTTCCTTCCTATCCTATCCTGTTTTGTGCACAATGAATTAATAAATCTGCTGTAACATACATTAACTGCATTCAGTGGCATAGCATTCAATAGAGCAGCAAGTGTAGTGGCCATGGCCCAGGTGTATGAGACGGCCACTTTACTACAAATAAAAGCTCTTTAGCACTACTAAACAAGGGGATTATGGGCCCAATTCAATACCTAGATTAGGACTTCTCATATTCTGCTAGACAATTGTCTGTACTGTTGATAATACTGCTTTATGTTCAAGAAAACAACCAGTTGGTCTATAAGAAATTTGTAGCAATGCAGTACCAAATTAAGCCCCTCATTATGACTTTGGCAGTCTTTTCCAAAGACCGCCAAAGCCATGGGCACCAGAAAACTGCCAGTGATGGTGGCATTCCGACTACCATATTATGAGTGCTGAAGGATTTTTGCCAAAATGTGAGCAGAAATTCGACAGTAGTTGTTCAAGCGGTCGGAGGCACAGAGGCGGTTCCAACACCGGCCCCGTTCTGCCAAAAAGACCCCGCCAGCCGTTTTACGACCTGTAATACGGCCTGGCGGTGTCCTGATTGGGGGGCTCTGCTGGTGGTGGAAGCACCTGTTCCCATTGCCTGCCAGACGACCTCCTCGCTGGACAAGGTAAGACGATCGTCTGACAGGGGAGCGGTGGGAGGTTGGGGGATGTTGTGTGTGTGAGTGGGTGTTGGCTGTGTGTGTTTATGGGTGTTTGAATGCGTGTGTGTATGCATGTGTGTATGGGTGTTTGAATGCGTGTTTGAATGCATGTGTGTATGCTTGTGTGTATGGGTGTTTGAATGCGTGTATGATTGTTGAAGTGAGTGCATGTTGGAATGTTTGTGTGAATGCGTGTATGTATGCATGTGAGAGAATGCGTGTATGTATGCTTGTGAGTGAATGAGTGTATGCATGCGTGTGAGTGAATGTGCGTATGTAAGTGTTGGTGAATTAGTGTATTCGGGGTGCGTGTGGATGTGTGTGTGCATGTATGCGGGGAGGGGGTGCTGTTATGAAGGGGATGGGGGAGGGTGCTGTTATGGATGCGGTTTGGGGGTGCTGTTATGAAAGGGGTGGGGGCTCTAATGAAAGGAGGGCTGTGGGGTATTGAAATTGCAGGAGGGGTTGGTGGAGTCGTCTGGCAGCAACAGGCAAGAAATTTCCTGTCACCAGTAGGCTTTCCACCAGGGTTTTCATAGAGGTGCTACCGCCGCAGAAACCGTGGAGGGAAGGAGACTCTTGATACCGCCGGCGGTCTTCAGTGGAACGCCAGGTTGGAAATGCTGATCTCTGGCCCAGCTGTCCAACCGCTCTGGCGGTACCAGCGGGGATGTGGCGATTTGGCAGAGGCCAAACCGCCACACTCATAATGTGGCGGTCTTCACCGCTGGCCCATCAGCGGTGAGACTGCCACCACGGCCCTGGCGGTCTTCGGACCGCCAGGCACGTGATGAAGGCATATGTACCAGGCTTGGCTGACGTTTTCAGAATGGAAAAAAGGCTACTTATGCAGCACATTTTTCAAAACATCATTATGCAGCACAATCTGCAGCACAATCTGTGGCAATATTATCTAGCTTTTTTTTATCATTTTAATAATGTTAGATATTATTACTAAACATACTGCAATGTTTTAGAACATGGTCAGGTTTCATTGGGAAAAAAGCTATATACATTGAGCTAGTATCTTGCACATTAAGCAACCCATCACTGATCCATTCATTCCAAAAAAAGTAGTAAAGATAACAATGAAACAGAGATGTAGGATTTGAACAAGAATGTGAACACCGCTGGTGCGGCAGTGCACATAGCTCAACAAAATTAGAGGAGGGAGTTTTATCAGGTATAATTGTTTCATCTACAATAGCATTTTTTTAACCCCAAGGCAATTTCTACCAACATAGTGTTAGCTGCCTAGAGGGAGCAACTGCACAATGTTCTTTAACAATTGATGTCACCTGTGGGTGCAGGAAAAGTACCCTTTAAGCTTGGGTACAGTTACAATGCTTGGATGACAAGTGTCTATTAGCACACCAGATACACTTGCAGGGCTTTCCATGTAAGACTGTCATAGACCACCTGGCTGCCCCGAGGAGAGTTGCAGCTTCTGAAAATGTTGAAAGATATGCCATCATAATTTGGGAAGCTGGTTTGTCCCCAGTTGTGATGTTCCCAATAGTGGAGCTGGCAATGATTAGCAATAGGGTACACTGTTTTCCTCCATGCCCATAATAATGCTGGCAATATGCAGAGAACGGTACATGTGATTTTCTTCTATTTTTCACCGTAATTCGTATTGATGCCCACTTCTGATTCATGGCCTTAGTCCATGCAAAATTCATAACAAAAGTTGAACAGCTCATCATTTACAGATCCATGACACACTTACAAGCATTTAACATGCGTGCTTTTACCACACAGTCTTTACCACACATATACCTTTATCATGCATGCCTTTACTACTACACTATTTCTTTATGGAAAAAAGCAAAAAAAAATTGGAATTTTTTTATTTTTTATTTACATAGACAATTTAATTATAGCGTACCATATATTTTTTGCAACATTTGTATATAAAAAGTACTTTTGCAAACCACATATGTACGTAACAGAGCACAACACAATGCAACACATCTCAAGTCAACGCAATGCATCACAACCATACACAAATAGTTTCAAGATCATACCACCATGCAAAACATTGCAACACTCTACAATTATTTTCAAACATATATATATGACAATACAACATGTTACAATACAACACAGACGTTTTCTACAATAGTAAAACACTATGTAGATATAAAAGTTCACCTTTTTTCGTTTCTATACAAACAAACACCCTGTCCCGAACAAGATGGAGGACAAACCCAGTGAGAAAGGACAAAAGCATATTACAATTCAGCAGAACACTAATTATAACTGGCACACAGCATTGTTCTACTGGGATGGTGCCACAATTAGCAATGCCAAATAAATCCTAACCTCTCAAATTCCAACCAAATGTAAGCTGGGCAATACAAACTTAATATCTTGGAACATTGAGGGGCGCCAGCATAATTGTTAAAGATACAAATCTGGAATCTTTGTTGAGGGACTTTGACATCATTTGTTTGCAGGAAACCTGGAAAGAAGCTGAAAATCCGCTAGCTGGGTTCCAAGAATTCTTGAGTCCGGCTGTAAAAACAGAGCGGGTCATTATAACCCCGGTGGTCGGAGATAATGTGGCAGTAGTATCGCCAACAGGCTGGCGGTATATGCTGCCACATTATAACATTGGCGGGTTGGCTGAAGCCAACCTGCCAATGTACCACTCCAACCGCCATAGCAGTAGCAGCCGCCGGGCTGGAGATAACAATCTCCAGCCCGGCGGCCACTATTGTACCGCCGGCGGTATCATGACCCTGCCTACCTCCATGTTTTTCGTAGCGTTCGTAACGCCACGGAAACCACAGTAGTAGGCCCTATCAGTGACAGGGAACTCCTTCCTTGTCACTGATAGGAGACCCCCTCCCCCCAACACTCCCCAGATGCCCCCCACCGCCCCTTCATCCACGTTCCCCCTCCCTTCCAACCTCCCCCATACAAACACACACACAGACACACACTCATTTACACAGACATACACGCATGCATCCATTCATTCATGCACATATCCGTACACACATTCACACTGACACACAGACATCCAGACACGCAGACATGCATTCACATTTCCATGCATACACGCGCTCACACACATGCATACACACACGCAAACAACACTACACATACATTTGCATTCATGAACACACTCACACACTCATGCACACACACCCCCCCACACACACACAACACCCACCTCCCCCCTCCCCTATCGGAAACCCGACTTTCCTGAATCCAGGGGGTCTTCCAGCAGGGGACGGGACGGGGCGCTGCTACCGCCAGCAGAGCCCACCAGCTGAACACCGCCAGGCCGTATTATTTTTCATAATATGGCTGGCAGCGGTCTACTGGCATGGCGTGGCACTGCCAGTGGTTGCAGCACCACCTTACCACAGTATGACAGTATGGCCACAGCTGGATTTCCACCCTTCTTGTGATGGAAATCCAGCTGTGGTCGTAATTTGGAGAACGGATGGTAGCCGCCGCGACGGTCTTTTGGCGGCGGTAGCCGCGGCGGTAGATGGTTTTTACCACCAAAGACATAATGAGGGCCAATGTCTAAAGGGCACCCAAAAGGAGGCCTATCAATTTACATAACTACAAGTAAAACCTTCAACTCAAAGAGTATTGATCTGCAACCATTCCATATGCTAGCAGTTATCATCGAAAATTGGTTACTGGACCAGACATCAATGACTATCATAATAATAAATATTTAGATCAGTCCTAACGTGGCCCATAAGCAACATCTTCTAAACATAACTGAAAATAAATTGCTAACTTTAAAAGCCTCGTATGGGGTGCCTCCTGGCTCATCTCAGGAGACTTTAATCTAAACACGGCTAACCATGAGAAAAAAAGTTTTAGAGAAGGTACTTTGGATCAGAGTCTGGGTATCCTGCTGCAAGTAGCCCTCGTCCGGGATATGTATAAATGTGATCTTCCTCTTGTAAGAGTGTTAGAGGCATTAGGGCTGAGGGCCCTTAATGGTCGATTACCTAAAGACTGTCCAATGAACCTGACTCACAAATCAAAGAAATCTGTATCTACCCTAGATTATACATTTGCCTCCATGGCCATCCTCAAGCACATTCAAAACTTTAGTATAGAGGTGAGATGGAAAAGTGGCCATCATCCACAAATAATGAAAATAGCAAATAACAATCACTATGCAGCGCTGTTGAATACGATTGGAGAACAGGATACTGGAAGCCATTTACATTATGTAAGATAGTCCAATATGTTTATGGCAAAATATGAGCTATGGAAAGCTAACTTATCATCTGCTCAAGAGTCCCGGGTGGACATCCTCACCAACTGGGAGGCAATGTTGACATCTCTAAGGAACCAGCTAGGTCCCAATCAATGGCCAAGGGTCAGTCAGCTACCGGAAAAAAAATCATAACTCACGCAGGCCCTAAAACAACAACGGCAACAGTTTAAGAAAGCAGCCATACTCTTAAAGAAGCCACACTTGGACAGCAACCATCTCTGCTCCTTTCAAGATCTAAGGAAGAAATATAAGAAGGCACTATGGAAAGCAAAGCAGGCCCACATGGACTTGGAATGGATCAAAACTTTGGAGGCTTGTAAAGAAAAGAACAGCTTGCCCCTGTGGTCCATTGTCAATCAACTGGAGCATGGAGCCGCAGGAATCCAAAGTAATACTGTGCCAGAGGAAAAGTAAATCGAGCACAACTCTAAACTATACCAGTCAGAAGGCAGCAGATTAACATCTATCTCAAGCAGTGAGCCTGAGCCCTTAACCTTTGAAGAACAAAAAATTGAGGGGCAACTTCAAAGCTGCAGAAATAGCGGGACGCCTGGTCCAAGTGGCCTCCTTGCAGGTGTATTAAAACACAATCCTGTCTTTTGGAGTAGCCAGCTTTGCAAAATATTTAATGACTGTGTCACAGAAAACAAGATTCCTGACTCTAGGAAAGGGGCAATTTTCCAACCAATCTATAAGAAGGTCCCCTATGGGAAGCCAGACAGCCATCATTTGCTCGCACTTCTTGATATTGATGCAAAAATATTAGCGGGTTTCCTGTTAGAGGAACTGAAAGACTGGACAACTAATTTAAATCTAATACCCCTAAATCAGACAGGCATCCATCCCTCGTTGAGCACTTCTGACAACCTGACTGCTCTAGCCGTGCTAGCTGACAAATACACAAAAAAGAAAATGGCCTTGCATACCTGCTTTGTGGACTTATCCAAAACCTTTGATTCAGTCGATCGGCACAGGCTGTGGAAGAAGCTAGTGAATTTCAATATTCCGGCAAAGTTGCTAAAAGGAATACAGCTCTTACGCTCTGACAACTTGGTGAGGGTTAAAGTAAGCAGCAATGGAAGAGTGACTGCTAAAATCCAGGTAGACAGAGGTGTCAAGCAAGGATGTGTGATAGCCCCGATGCTATTCAACTTATAGTTGGAAGATCTGTGCACACAATTTAACATCTCCAGTTCTCATCCTCCCAAGCTGGGCTAACAGCCAATAGCATCATTATTTTATGCAGACAACATTGTCTTACTGAATCTTTCAGGCATTGGTCTCCAAAAAGTGATAAATATCCTTGATCAGTATTGTAAGACAAATTAACTGTCTGTGAACCTGGAGAAGGCCAACGTAGTCATCTTTGGCAAGATTGTAATTCAGAATCAGCAGTGGCCCTGCGGGGTTCCACCAGTAGGCAGAAGCAGCAATTACAAATACCTCAGCGTCTGGCTTCAGGAGCGCTGGTCTCACCGCCCGCACTTAAACACCTTGAATACAAGGATGGTGTTCAAACTTGCATCCGTACAAACCCCGTCTACAAAACTGTAAGGCCCAAGCTGGAGCCAACTCCTTATAGTGATCAAGGCAAAGTTTCTATCCTCTCTGGCATATGGTCTGGAAATCTATCCTAGCAAGTTTGACAACTTCATGAACATCACCCAAAGCAAAGTTTTCCACCTCCTTTTCTCTCTGCTACACAGTTTTTCACCAGGGCAAATCAGATTGGAATTTGAGCTACAAGAGCAAGCATTGGTACAAGATGGGGCTTTCCTCAAATATGCTTCTCTGCTGAGACAGGAGTATCCAAATTCATTAAAGACACTGATTTGGAAAGAAATTGACACTAACTCGCTGAATGTCTCAAACAAATTGGCGTACAGAAGTGTTTTGGCATTAGAGCATTTGCAGGTAGAAGACCTGTGGCAAAAACCCTTACCACACAAACACTTCAAACAATGCGTAAATAAACAAATTAAGCTGCTCTTGTGGAGTAAGGATAAAGTTAAGTACAGACTATAATCTCATTCTTGGACGAATATCAATACTTTCAAGAGTCCAGCAGCACAGAAATATATGGCTGCATTATTAAAAAAGTCTTTAAAACTAAAGGTGTTTCACGCCAGACTCGGCCTACTCCCCTTTTTGGATGCAGCGCCAAAATGGTTTAAACCCTTAAACAGTGGTAGATGTAGGCTCTGTGCATATCCCCAGAAGGACTTCTTACATGTTCTTTATATATGCCCAGCACTGTTATCTTGGTAGAAACTGTGGGCCTCATTCTGAGGCCGGCGGGTGGCGGTCGCCGCCCGCCTGGCGGGAACCGCCATATGGCCGCTCCGCGGTCAAGAGACCGCGGAGGCCATTCTGGCTTTCCTGCTGGGCTGGCGGGCGACCGCCAGAAGGCCGCCCGCCAGCCCAGCGGGAAAGCCCTTCCCACGAGGAAGCCGGCTCCGAATGGAGCCGGCAGAGTGGGAAGGGTGCGACGGGTGCAGTAGCACCCGTCGCGAATTTCAGTGTCTGCTAAGCAGACACTGAAATTCAAAGTGGGGCCCCACGACACCCCTCACCGACATCCTGTTCCTGGCGGTCGGAACCGCCAGGAACAGGATGGCGGTGAGGGGGTCGGAATCCCCCATGGCGGCGCAGCAAGCTGCGCCGCCATGGGGGATTCCTCAGGGCAGCGGAAAACCGGCGGGACACCGCCGGTTTTCCTGTTCTGACCGTGGCCATACCGCCGGTTTTCCTGTTCTGACCGCGGCCATACCGCCGCGGTCAGAATGCCCTGCGGATCACCGCCAGCCTGTTGGCAGTGCTCCCGCCGACCCCGGCCCCGGAATGACCCCCTGTATCTCAAAAATATCTTTAACACCATTGGCATTAGATCCTGCCATCACACGATTCTGTTTTGTCTTAAAAGGCTGACACCTCAACATATGGTATGCTTGGCCAAATTTATTTTAAAAGTTGAACACCTTTTAAAACATGTGATAAACAACCAAGAAGGATGACCGAGTTATTCATTTTTGTGCTAAAATTATATTGTGACAGCCCTCTTCACATGAGAAACTGGCATAACACATTATTAAGCATCTGACGTATTTGTTTTCGTTAGACTCTTGAGCAGGTACAACAAACAGCAAGTGACTTGATCCAGAACATTTAGGACGGTAGGGAGCCAGTGGGCTCTCTGGCCCCATGACAATATACACTACAGAATTTGTACTGGGGTGCCATTACGGCATCGCTGGCTTTTAATTGTCCTCGCTTTTAACAATTACTGTGAAAATTTAGTTTTTGATGTTTTATAGTGTTAATTCCTTTTTATCTTTTTTGCTGATTGTAATGATTTTTATTAACTGTGCAATAAACAAATACACTTCAACTGGTACACTACCTTCTGATGTTAACACACACTGGAGTGAGGAGGAGTATTTATGAGAGACAGTGTGAAACACCGCCAGCTATCTATCAAACTAAGTATAACTTACAGAATTTGTGGGGCTGTGGTCACGTGAGCCAAGATGTGGGACGCGTAGTCTGAGAGCTCCGGCGGGGCCTTTATTTCTCCGATTGAACAGAACCCTGCCCGGAAGCCACCGGCATGACAGACCTGTGCCGCGCTGATCGGAGGAGGCAGCGGAAGGCGCCGGAGGATCGACCGGCTCCGGAGCAGGCGGATTCGACGGGGCGGAGCGGTGCTGCCACACCCAGAATCCTTGATAGTATACCGGGGGCTCGATTAGGCGCGGCATGTGGCGCGCTGATCGCGGCACAAGGGAAACGCCCGCAAGAGGAACAGACGCTTGCCGGCGGGCCCCCTGGAAAGGGGAAAGGGGGGGCCCGCGCCTGAAAACTGCAGCAGGAGGAGGACACCGGGGGAAACCCGTGGAGCAGCGTGGAGCCTGGTGGAGGCCCCTTCCCCTACATCAGGAGGAGGCAAGGTGAGTGGGGCCCAGGCCAGTGACTTGTGAGGAGGGACGACTCCGGGCCCTACCTGGCAGAGAGAGCAGTGCCGGCCCGGTGGTGGACTGGAGCTCCCTGGGCTCTCCGGAGCGGAGGGGCAACACAGAGAACGTGGCCCAGGCAGTAGGACTGGGCCTCCTGGAGAGGAATGAGATGTCATCCCTGAGCCCACTGGAGCTGGGTGGGGGAGTCCGCATACGTCAAGCACAATGAGGAGGGGGCCATGGGATCGCCCCGGTGAAGCAGCGGAGGGGACCATCGAGTGTCCCACCCCCCAGTGAAGCGGACCACGGGAGTGGTGGCCCGACGGGGCCTAGTAGGGGGGATCGAACCCGGACCCCCTCTTGGAACGGGGGAGAGGTGCCGACCAGGAACCGAGGCGGCATAAAGGAACCACCTGACCCCCACAAAACGGAAGGCGGCGTGGAGAGTGCGTGGTGGGCGACAGGACCGAGCCCATAGGGCGCAGATGGAGGTCCTTTGGCGGTGCCCTCCCTCCTTGCCTTTGCTTCTCCACTGTGCCGCAGGGGATAACTGGGGGACCCTCTGGGGGCCGGGCGGCTGGCGGCCACTCCGGGCGGGCACCGGAAGAAGAAGAGGACCAACCGAGACTTGGGACGCTGGACGGGCCCCTCTGGGAGCACAGGGGTGGCCCGCGCGGACCTCTGGTGCAGTGTCCACACCTAGGGACTAAAGGGTGCCTGGTAGAGGTCCTACAAGTACGAACGTGAACAGTAACAGTCCCAACGAGGGGAGTAACGGCTGACCGGAATACTGGTGGACCGCAAAAAACCACAGGGAGGGCCCGCGCGGGACCAGGGGGACCAAGTGATGTCTGAGTAAAGACTGCCGCCGCAGTGGGGGGCCGGACGTCCGGTATTTCAGCGCCCATGACCACAAGACGCCACTGCGGAGGGAAGAGAATAGACCGCCCAACAACCAGCGAAAAGAAAGGAGAAGACATGCGTGACCCAACACAGCCCTCAGTGCAGGACAAGCTAGACAAAATCTTAGGAGCACTCGAGGACACAAAAACCACCCTAAAGTGCGACATCAATCAGGTGGCAGTGGAGGTTGGCCTCCTCCGAGCAGACCACCAAAGGCTAACAGACAGGGTCAAAGATACGGAGGCCACGCTAACGGACATAGTCCAGAGGCAAAAGGATTTGGAGTCCACCATGCTACACCTAACAGAGAGAATAACACGACTAGAGCAGAGGGCAGAGGATGCTGAGGGGAGGAACAGAAGGAACAATGTACGAGTGGTGGGTCTACCGGAAGGATCAGAAGGTATGAATATGGTGGAATACCTGGAGGAATGGATGCGTAAGACAGTGGCCCCTGGACTGTTGACACCGTTCTTTGCCCTGGAGAGAGCGCACCAGGTACCTGCGAGACCCCTGGCACCTGGGTGGCCACTCAGAGTAGTGATAGCATGACTGCTACACTATAGAGACAGGGACATCCTGCTCCGGAGGGCCAGGGAGGCAGGCCCTTACAGAGTGGACAATGGAGGGGTGACCCTCTTCCCGGACTTCACCATCGAGGTTCAAATTAGGAGATCCTCCTTCCTTGCGGTAAAGAGAGCGCTCTGAGAAGAAGGAATTCTTTACTCACTCCTCTTCCCAGCCAGACTGAAAGTGATGGTGGCGGGCAAGTCCACGTTCTTTCAAAACCAAGAAGAGGCATGGGAGTGGTTGGAGGCCCGGGGAGGACGGAGAAGACGGAACGAGGGACCGGATGGGGCCCTACACCGCCCCCCTGGAGGCGGGGGTGGGGGCGACGATGCCGAACCCGCCCCGTGCTGAACCATCACAGTCCCAGAAAGACCTAGGCAAGGAGGAGGCCCTGAGGGTTGCGGCGTCGGTGGGCAGAGAGCCCTCCTTGAAGGGAAGCAAAGACAACGATTCGGACGGCACTGCAGCATCGTCGGTGGAGGACTCCGGCTGCTCGGAGAACATGCCAAAAGTGACCCCACAGACAGCGGACGAATTGGGGTGACCAAGGCGCTGATGGCTTCTGGGGCGGGGCAGTCTGCTTATGATAATGGCCCCAATGGACATTGTACCACCCCCCGACCGGTTTCTCGTCCAATCAGGAGGAATGGCGAGAACTAAACATATTTGTTGGTCTATGTTGTTTGGTTACATGGCTTTCATGGGCAGCCTACAGTTAGGGAGGCGCCCTGGGGTGGGGGAGTTGGGGTTATTTAAGTTTGAAATTAGATGGTGCCAGAGGGAAATAGGTTACACACATGAGGGTGGTTAGAACATTCAAAGTAGATGGGAGGACACTGAGAGGAGGTGGGATCTGCACTTTTTACATGACATACCCAGATGGCGGACTATAATCTTTTAACGTGGAATATACGGGGCATGGGTTCACCTGCAAAGGGGGCATGGCTAAGCCACCAAACATGGTGGGCGCGAGCTGGTAGAGCTCCGCGCAGCAACCGGCCTGAATAGCACCTAGGTGGGAGTGCGGAGGGCACGACGCCCCGCGCTGGCCGCCTGGACATGGGGGACACGTTGGAGCTCCTTGGGCTGGAGCCGCTCCTCCGGTGACCTCGGCCCCCGGGCCTGTGCCGCGGTCATGTGGGCCGCATCGGGAGGTGGAGCTGTGAGGCAGTGAACGCGGGCAGGAAGGGACGGCTGGCGCGGCCGGAGCCGCGAGCTGGCCCACCCACCGAGGACGTCTTGAGCAAACCGGTGAGAAAAGGCACCCCCTCCCCCCCTTGCATAAAAACTACAAATAGCGAGGCGCCCCATCGGGGAAGCATCGGGGCTGTGGGCGGTGCCCGTGACCCCCTCTCCCCCTCTGCTTCCCTGCGTCTGTGCCCTATAGGTGCCCACGAGGCCCTGGATGCCGGGATTGGCCGGTAAACGAAAGAAAGCCCCACTGGAGTGACACATCGGAACTGGGGAGCCCCCTTTGGCCACCAACTTTTTTAAAAAAGGGAGAAGGAAAGAAAAGAAAAGGAAAAGTGCATAGGCCCTACAGGGGAGCTACGCCGAAACTGCGAGGGACACCGGAGGATACCTCCAGCCCTCTTTCTTCCCCACTTACTTCATTCCCAGTGGGGAGGACGCGATCAGGCCCTGAAAGATGGACATACGGGCCATTCACAGAGAGGCCTAACCACGGGAACAGAGACGACTGCTGCAGCCAGGACTAAACACCGGGGCTGGCGGGCCTTTCCTTCTGTACTGTGGCCCCCCTGCCCGAGACGCGACTGAACCCTTGGGGCAGGGGCAGACCCGCTAGCGATGGTGAAGAGGCAGAATGCGGGTGCGGCCTAACCAATACTTGCGCCGTACATTGAGGTGAAACCGAACGGCACGCACGAACACCTGAACGGGCTGGTGGAGACCGGGAGACCACGTCCCTCGACACTGGTGGAAGCGTTTGGAAGAAGGGGGTGAACCCCTCCTGGTGACTGGAGCCCAGAGGGAAACGCCTGGAAAGACACAGACAGAGATCCTCCCCTGACACATATCAAAGCTGCTAAAATCGCTAAAGCAGACCTACAGCGACGCTGGGACCCCTAGACTGGCCGGGACCCCTTGAGGTGCGTGAGACGCTGCGGGAGCGGAGGTGGGTGGTGCAGGACTTGAAGGGAGGCGTTGACCGACTGGGCTGCACGTGCTGTCGCGGGGACACAATCTCCCCACCCCCGACAAGCGGGCCCTCCCCTCCCTGATTAAACACAGGACCTCAACTGAGGGGATACAACACTGAAGCCACGCAACCTGCTGAAGACTAAAGACGAATTAAACACTTCTGAGACGCCTCCGCCAAATGTGATTTCTCGTAAGACTAGTCACAATGGGGAACCCACGCTGAAGTTCCAGGAAAGATTGAAAATAGGGAAACCCTTCATCAAATAGCCGGGAACTGGTAACACACTACATACCCCCTTCCCCAACTCGCCAATGGACACCAATCCATGGTATGTAATGTGAGCGAAGACAAGCTGAGTGCAGAGTGACAACCAGAAACTAAACCAAACTTCCTAACAAGCTAAACCAGGGCTGGAACTGGGCGACTCCAATCTGGAGCTGGATCTGGGAAAGCACAAGACCTCCCAACTCAAGATAACCAAAAGTTAGATGCGGTACTTGCTGCAGTGGAATGCATTGGGGACTCGCTGGAGCGTGCCCGCACATCTTTAGAAGCCAAGATAGATAGAGTGGTGAGTGGCCTTATCCTCCTACATGCGGATCACCGCAAACTATCAGACAGAACCAAGGAGATTGAAGCCACAGTACAGGAACTAACGCCTGCGACCACCCAGCTGAAAACAGGAATGGAAGACATACAAGCCAGAGTGGCAGAACTGGAGCGGCGGGCAGAGGACGCAGAGGGCCGATCCAGAAGGAATAACATACGAGTGGTAAACCTACCGGAGGGCACGGAGGGTCGAGACCCGACGACTTACTCAGAGACTTGGCTGCGAGGGCTGGTACCAGATGGAACGCTCACCCCTTTTTGCTCTGTGGAACGTGCTCACCGGATTCCGGCTCGGACGAGATCGCCGGGGAGCGCTCCACGCCCATTCATCATACGCCTTCTCCACTACGCGGATAGAGACATCATACTGCGGACGGTAAGGGCTGCATCACCACCCAGAATAGATGACATGCAAATATTACTGTTCCCAGACTACACCTTAGCAGTGCAAAGAGATTGGGCCTCTTACCTTCACGTAAAACGTAAGCTACGATCACTGGGCCTAACCTACTCGCTGCTGTTCCCGGCCAAACTCCGAGTAGTGACTGAGGACAAAACACACTTCTTCCCCACCCCTGAGGCAGCTTGGGAATGGCTTGAATCGACAGGACTCTCCACTGGTGGCACGCTGGAGCGAACTGAGCGAGCGCCCCGGGCCAAGCATAGTCGAAACAAGCGAGACCGGAAAAGAAACACAACTCATATAGGGCCAACCAAATGTGCTCCAGACCTGGAACAACTAATTCGGGAGGGAAGAGAGGCGATACACACCGCGACAGCGATGGGCGCATCCCCTCGGAGCTCTGGATCAGACTCTGAACTCTCACAAATAACCGGCGACCGTCCCCCCACACCGGACCGCTTATCAGAATCGGGTCCTATCGAGGGACCCCTTGTGACACGGCCACTGCAGATTAAGGTGGTCATTCCAACCTCGGCGGTAAAAGGCGCTTACCGCCGTTCAGAAGACCACCATAACACCGCCACGGCCGCGGTAAACTGCCACAGTCATTCTGACCCACAACAGGCAAACCGCCAAAATACAGACATCCACAAAAGTCCGCCACACCAAAGGCCAGCGGGAAACTGGCGATGACCAAACCTCCACCGTCACGCCAACAGAAATACGCCCACACTATCACGACACACGAATCCACGCGGCGGTCTTTCAACCGCGGTATTCCATTGGCGGTACACACCGCCGCAGTCGAAATACACACACACTTACAAAATACAACCACATTGGACAATTCAAAATGCACACACCTGAGACACATACACACACCACTCCCACACACCCAATTAAATATAAAACACACACCCACATCACCCACAAACCTAAACTCCTAGAGATTCGTGAACACGCACCGAGAAAAGACATCCGAGCACCCAGACGCCCCATTCACTGTCACCCAGCAATATTTGCACGCACTTCACACAAAACAATAATACACATCACCACACTTAGCAGCACACAATCCACCCCACACATCACCCACACCACCCCATGGCACCGCAAAGACACCCCAGGTTCTCTGATGATGAACTCAGGGTCATGGTGGAGGAAATTGTACGAGTAGAGCCACAGCTGTTCGGGGCACAGGTGCAGCACACCACCATTGCCAGGAAGATGGAGCTATGGAGCAGAATAGTGGACAGGGTTAACGCTGTGGGACAGCACCCAAGAAATCGGGACGACATCAGGAAGAGGTGGAACGACCTACGGAGGAAGGTGCGTTCCATGGTATCCAGGCACAACATCGCAGTGCAGAAGACTGGCGGCGGACCCCCACCTCCTCCCCCAGAATTTACAACATGGGAGGAGCAAGTCTTGAATATCCTGCATCCTGAGGGCCTAGCAGGAGTAGGCGGAGGAATGGACTCTGGTAAGGCAAATCTTAACTACTTCTCCCCCCCACCCCACCTGCATGCCAACTCATACCCCCACCCTCACCCCCATCACATCCTACTCCTTGCAACTTTCTCACCATCACAACCCACCCATCCCAACACCTAGCCCTGCATGCGTCCACAAAGCATGGACACCCATCACCTAAGCATGCCCACTGCACATACACATACAAACCCCCCCCCCCCAACCACCGTCACAACAGCCCCCACAAAGGAATGCCAGCACTGGGGTACACGGGCACCCACCCATTGCACGCTATGACACACACAGAAGCAATAACCATGCTTTTATACCCCTGCAGGACCCGAACGCCACGTCACTGCGCAGGAGGGTCCACAAATGTCCCCGCCACCCCCAGAAGAGGCCCACAGTGAGGACAGCAGCTCTGTCTCCCTGGATCTAGATGACCAGCCCGGCCCATCGGGGACCTCAGGACAGTCGGTTCCCCTCACACAGCCACAGGCCACAGTAGACCTTCCCCCCTCTGGGAACACCAGCACAGCACCCACCCAGCGGGCCCATACCTCTGTCCCCAGGACACGTCAATCAGCGGTGTGTCCACCACTACAGGGAACCCAGGCTAACCCACCACCCCAACAACAACAGGGACCTGGGGGCAGTGGTAGTGGGCACACGGTCCAGGGGACAGAGGCCCAGGGAAACAGGGGAACCGGGAGGGCTGCTCTGCGACAGGGGGGGGACAGGCCCAGGGAACCCACTCTCCACGAGGCCCTCTCCTCCATCATGGGAGCATACCACCGCTCCCAGGAGACGATGGCGACGGTCCTGGCTAGGTTTCAGGAGATCCAGCTTCTGCAGGAGGAACAGTATATGGGGTTCAGGGAGGAACTAAGAAACATCAGTTCTGCCATGGGTACCATCGTAGTGGCCCTGAATGAGGTAGTCACGACATTGCGGAACACTGTGGCACCTCAAAGGGCCCCTGACACTAGCATGCACCAAGAACTGCCTACCACCTCCGCCGGCGCTAGTGGACAGGAGGCCCCGACACAAGACCAACAGGCCACCAGAACCCCACCCCCTGCAGAAGGAGAACCACCCCGCAAGCGGGCCCTGAGATCCAGGAAGAAGACAGAGTAAGATGTCAAGACCCCCGCCAGCAAAGGATACCGCCTTGATGGTCATCCCACTGTCCCACATTGTCACCCTGTCCAACCTTAAACTGCCCCTGCTCCACTTCCCACAGGCATTTGGACAATGCACCTGTGAAACTGATAGTCTGGACTCTGCCATGGACAATCCTCCACCATCACCCCTCACCGATTTGCAACCACCCATCCAATGTAGAGCACTTGAATAAAAACACTTATTGCACAAAACAATCTGGAGTCTGGCTGTGATTTAGAACAAATGTATTAGACATGACCGTGCCAAAATGTTCATTCACATTGTGATGGTAACAAACCGCTGTCACACAGCTGTAGTCCATGGGGAAACAAAGCAGATGTCACGCAGTGGGGCCCACAGCTCTGAAAACGGAAGGGAAAGTCTCAACACAGTTACCATACACTGGGAGAAAAAGTCAGACAGTAGAGAGGTAGGAATCATTAAGTAAATGTAATATGCCGGTGTCTACTCATACCTGTGTGTCACTGAAAATACTGCTGTATTACTGTGTTCCTGTTCTCTATGTCGTCCTCTTCGGCTTCCTCCTCTTCACTCTCCACAGGCTCCACAGCTGCTACAACACCACCATCTGGACCATCCTCCTGCAGAAAAGGCACCTGGTGGCGCAAACCCAGGTTGTGAAGCATACAGCAGGCCACGATGATCTGGCACACCTTCTTTGGTGAGTACATTAGGGATCCAGCTGTCATATGGAGGCACCTGAACCTGGCCTTCAGGAGGCCAAAGGTTCGCTCGATCACCCTCCTAGTCCGCCCATGGGCCTCATTGTACCGTTCCTCTGCCCTTGTCCTGGGATTCCTCACTGGGGTCAGTAGCCAGGACAGGTTGGGGTAACCAGAGTCCCCTAATAGCCACACCCGGTGCCTCTGGAGTTGACCCATCACATACGGGATGCTGCTATTCCGCAGGATGTAGGCATCATGCACTGACCCAGGGAACTTGGCATTAACATGGGAGATGTACTGGTCAGCCAAACACACCATCTGTACATTCATCGAATGATAACTCTTCCGGTTCCTGTACACCTGTTCACTCCTGCTGGGGGGGACCAAAGCAACATGTGTCCCATCAATGGCACCTATGATGTTGGGGATATGTCCAAGGGCATAGAAGTCACCCTTCACTGTAGGAAAATCCCCCACCTCAGGGAAAACAATGTAGCTCCGCATGTGTTTCAGCAGGGCAGACAACACTCTGGACAACACCTTGGAAAACATAGGCTGGGACATCCCTGATGATATGGCCACTGTTGTTTGAAATGACCCACTTGCTAAGAAATGGAGTACTGACAGCACCTGCACTAGAGGGGGGATCCCTGTGGGTTGGCGGATAGGTGACATCAGGTCTGCCTCCAGCTGGGCACACAGTTCCTTTAAAGTGGCTCGGTCAAGTCTGTATGTCAGTATGACATGTCGTTCCTCCATTGTCGACAGGTCCACCAGCGGTCTGTACACGGGAAGATTCCTCCATCTCCTCGCATGTCCCAGCGGACGGTGCCTATGAAGGACAACAGCGAGCACAGAGTCAAGCAACCCACAGGTACGTAACCACAGCTTGCACATAGCACGATTCCCAATGCATTGAATGGCTTGTATGAGTGTTGGTGCATGGCCTAGGTATGTGTGACGCAGTTGGTAAATAGGCCATGTGGGCCCTTGAAATGGCGGCTGCCTGACCTGTGAAGTGCGACAGTGGGATGTGAGGTCAATGCGCTGGCGTGGCACACCGCGGCGGTAGGCGGTCGAAGACCGCGGCGCTAAGCCGCATTGGTTAACATAGAACCCTATGAGTTTCAGGAGCCAATGACGATGTGCGCCGGCGGTCGCGGTACTCACCGCCGCGGTACGCACTGCCGCGGGCATGACCGCCATTTTCTATTTGCTTTATCACTCGATACCTGATCTTCGACAGGAGAGGACCTGCACTGCAAGTGCTGCTCTGACCTCGGTCTGGAATAGACAATGGCTCATGCGACTGGGGAAAGGGCCCCTGCCTTCACTGCGGAGGAGTTGGAGAAACTTGTGGATGGGGTCCTCCCCCAGTATGCGCAACTCTACGGTCCTCCAGACCAACAGGTAAGTACACTGGGACCATGCTTAGTGGGCAATGCCTGGGTTGAGTCGGGTGGATGAAAGATGGTGGGGAGGGGAGCGATTGAGGCATGCATCAAACGACAGATGAGAGCATGTGCCACATGGCAAGGGTGGGGATGGGGGGCCACTCACATCGAGCATGCAGAAGGTGATGACAATTTTTCTCTCCCTGTACATGTCACATAGGTCAGCGCCCACCAGAAAGTCGCGATTTGGCGTGCCATCGCCAAGGACGTCCGGACCCTGGGGGTCCACAACAGACGGGGCACCCACTGCCGGAAGAGGTGGGAGGGCATCCGACGCGGGAGCAGGAAGACGGCGGAGGCTCTGCTGGGGATGGCCTCCCAACGTAGGAGGGGTGCCAGTCATCAATTGACCCCCCTGATGTCCCGGATCCTGGCGGTGGCCTACCCCGATTTGGATGGGCGCGTGAGGACATCACAGCAGACACAAGGGGGTGAGTACAAATACATTCTGCTGACTTTGCGCGCAGTGGAGGTGTCTGGGTGGGGGAGGAGGGCTGTGGGTATCCCTAGGCCAGGGCGATTTCTGTAGGCTAGGCCCCTCCGTAAGGCATGGCCCTGTGCCCCCGCCCCCCACCTCTGTAGGGTGCCAAGTACAGGTATCCATGGCCCTGTGTCATCTATGTGTGCAGTTGTCGTCCATAGGCTTGTAGGCCATGTCCCACGGATTGCGTAGTGGACCCCAAGTGCTCGGCGTAGTGCAGGGGGCTTCTGTGTCTGTCTTGTCCGCCAACGGTAGTGGTAATCCATGCACTCAACATGTCTTTATTTCTCCTCCCCCCCTTTTTTGTGGTTTTCCTGTTCATGTGTGCATTAGCATCATCATGTGGAGGAGAAGTGGCATCGGAGCACGAGGGAGCTGCATCTCACATGGCCATGGCGGGCCATGCAACTGACTCGGATTTCACCAGTGAGACGGAGGGCGAGGGGAGCTCCATAGCGGGGACTCGTGCTGATGTCAGTGACAGCGACTCGTCCTCTGAAGGGAGCTCCCTTGTGGTGGCGGCAACATCCGTGCCCCCCGCAACAACAGGTACAGCCGCCACCCAGCGCACCAGCACCGCCCTCCCAGCAGCCCCTCAGCGTTTGCCCCCTGCCCGCTCACCCAGGAAGGTGGGCATCTCCTTCGCCCCAGGCACCTCAGGCCCTGCCCCTGTCACCTCTGCTGCCCTCAGTGAGGAGGTCATTGACCTCCTAAGGACCATCATTGTTGGGCAGTCTACCCTTTTGAATGCCATCCAGGGTGTACAAAGAGAGGTGCACCAGAGTAATGCATACCTGGAGGGCATTCATTCGGGTCAGGCTGCCCATCAGCGATCGTTCAACGCTCTGGCCTCAGCACTGACGGCAGCAATTGTCCCTGTCTCTAGCCTCCCCCCTCCAACTTCCTCCACCCAGACCCAATCCCCTGTACCTCTGCCTATCCCAGACACACCATCAGACCAGCCTGCACACACCTCAACACCCAAGGGAAGCTCATCCAGACATAAGCACCGCACATCACACAAGCATTCACACATGCAACATTCACATGCAGACATACCAACACCCACTGCCTCCACTGTGTCCCCCTCCTCCTCGTCTCCCTCCTCCCTCCCTGTGACATCTCCACTCACACTTGCATGCACAACATCTTCAGCCACTACGTCCATCACCAGCACACCCACCAGAACACTCCACACATGTGCAGTCACCACCCCCACTACCATTTACACGTCCCCTGTGTCCTCTCCAAGTGTGTCTGTCACCCCCTCCTCCAAACTACACAAACGTAGGCAGCCACCCACCCAACAGCCATCCACCTCACGACAGCCTCCAGCGCAAGCACCTGCACCCAAAGACACCAGACTTCACACTCCTACAACCACATCCTCTTCCTCCACTCCCATACCCACTACACCTACCCGTCCCTCTCTTTCCAAATTGATTTTCCTTTCCAAACTTGACCTCTTTCCTACAACTCCCCCACCCCATCCGTCTCATAAGACTCCAATCAGCACCTCAGCCACCACAAAACCGGGACCAGTGAAGACTGTTGTCCATGGACTGTGGAGTCCCCCACCCTCAAGGGCATCCAGTTCAGCTAGGAGCCAAGGCACGGCCAGCCCACCACCGGAAAAGCATCCTAAGATTGCCAGTGCCCGGCGCGAGCGACCAAAGACCCCAGGGACCAAAAGCCCTACATTGGCACTGTCAGGAAGTGAGGTGCCACCTGGCACACCGCCAAAGGTGGGAAAGGGCCACAAGCGTGCAGGGAAGGGTGGGAAGGGCAGCACGCCCGACAAGTCCGGCAGCAGGCCAGCTGGCCAGGAGGGCCCCACCAGCCCCATCCCAGGTGTGCAGGAGGACACACACTGGCCCGGTACTGCAGCCCAGGAGGGCCCCGCCAGCCACAGCCCAGCTGCCCAGGAGGGCCCCGCCAGCCACAGCCCAGCTGCCCAGGAGGGCCCCGCCAGCCACAGCCCACCTGGGCAATGAAGGACCGCCAGTAACAGCCCAGCTGGGCAATGAAGGACCGCCAGCCACAGCCCAGCTGGGCAATGAAGGACCGCCAACTCAAGCACCGCTGAACATGGCAAGGACTGCCAAGGCAAGCACCGCTGAACAGGGCAAGGACCGCCAAGGTAAGCACCGCTGAACAGGGCAAGGACCGCCAAGGCAAGCACCGCTGAACAGGGCAAGGACCGCCAAGGCAAGCACCGCTGAACGGGGCAAGCACCGCTGAACAGGGCAAGGACCGCTGAACTGGGCCCTTCATCTCAAGCACTGCTCCGCTGGGCACCGCTGTCTCAAGAACCGCTGCACTGGGCCCTTCATCTCAAGCACCGCTGAACTGGGCCCTTCATCTCAAACACCGCTGAACTGGGCCCTTCATCTCAAGCACCTCTCCGCTGGGCACCGCCGTCTCAAGCACCGCTGAACTGGGCCCTTCATCTCAAGCACCGCTCCGCTGGGCCCTTCATCTCAAGCACCGCTGAACTGGGCCCTTCATCTCAAGCACCACTCCGCTGGGCACCGCCGTCTCAAGCACCGCAGAACTGGGCCCTTCATCTCAAGCACCGCTCTGCTGGGCACCGCCGTCTCAAGAACCGCTCCGCTGGGCCCTTCATCTCAAGCACCGCTGAACTGGGCCCTTCATCTCAAGCACCGCTGAACTGGGCCCTTCATCTCAAGCATCGCTGAACTGGGCCCTTCATCTCAAGCACCGCTCCGCTGGGCACCGCCGTCTCAAGAACCGCTGCACTGGTCCTTCATCTCAAGCACCGCTCCGCTGGGCACCGCCGTCTCAAGAACCGCTCCGCTGGGCCCTTCATCTCAAGCACCGCTGAACTGGGCCCTTCATCTCAAGCACCGCTGAACTGGGCCCTTCATCTCAAGCACCGCTGAACTGGGCCCTTCATCTCAAGCACCGCTGAACAGGGCACCGCCGTCTCAAGCACCGCTGAACTGGGCCCTTCATCTCAAGCACCGCTGAACTGGGCACCGCCGTCTCAAGCACCGTTGAACTGGGCACCGCCGTCTCAAGCACCGCTGCACTGGGCCCTTCATCTCAAGCACCGCTGGCCCATTGGCGGAAGGGGCAGGCCCGCATCTGTGTCGGGCAGGGCTGCACAAAGCACTCTGGGCACTAGTCCCCCTCCAGTACCAGTGGAGACTGTTATCCACTTGAGAGACTGTGGCTTTGCACTCCCCAGGATGGCACAGTGGGTAACCCACCCACTGTAGAGACTTGAGAGACTGTGGCTTTGCACTCCCCAGGATATGGCAGTGGGCAAGCCACCCACTGTAGAGACTTGAGAGACTGTGGCTTTGCACTCCCCAGGATATGGCACTGGGCAAGCCACCCACTGTAGAGACTTGAGAGACTGTGGCTTTGCACTCCCCAGGATGGCACAGTGGCCATGGAGGCCCCTCGTGGATCTGGCGTCGTGGACTCGTCAGGCTGAGGCGCCCCCCCCCTTCCCTTCCCCCTGAGGTGCCTGTAGTTTTCCTATCTGATGCCCATGCAGTGTTCTCTCCGTTGGAGGCAGGTATCCTGTGTGGGCTTTGCCTATGTGTTTTGGCCCAGTGGCCCACGAACAATGGCTGATGGACATATCGGACTGGACAATTTATGTATATGAAGTTATAGATGTGTGATATATTTTATACTCAGTCTTACAATATAATTCTATATTTATAATCATTTCCTTTTGCCTTTGCATTCTTCCAAGGGGTTTGGGGGTGTAACTGTGATGTGTTGCTATGCATTGATGTGTGTGTTGTAGTGGTTGAGGGTGAGGGTGAGGGTGGGTGTGTCGCATATGTGTGTACATTTATTGCCTCCCCCTCCCCTGTGTCGTAGGTGCAGTACTCACCGTTGTCTTCTGCGCCGGCGTTCGTGCTCCTGGTAGAGGAGCAGGAAGACAATGGCTGGTAGGATGTGTAGTTCGGGTTCCATGCTGTCCAGATTCCTCGTGGGGTGTATGGAGGTGAGCGTTTTCCGTTTGAAATGTCTGTTTCCGCCGTGTTTATATCGGCGGGGCTACCGCCCCGGAAAAGGTGGCGGATTGGTGGGTTGTGATAGGGAGGGCGGTACATTGTCTCCCGCCTGTCTGTTGGCGGTGACCGCCACGCTGTTTGTTTGTCCCGCCGTTGCGGGCGGTGTGTTAAAGTGGCGGTCTCTGTTGGCGGTTTCCGCCAGGGTCGGAATTGCATTTGTTTTTACCGCCAGCCTGTTGGCGGTTTGACCGCCGCTTTAACACCGACCGCCAGGGTTGGAATGACCCCCTAAATCTTCTAAAAAACTCTTGTACACCGTAAAGTCATACCACTCTGCAGGAAACATCCAATTAGAGACACCCACACGAATCGCTCTAATAGACGAGCAAGCAGCCAACACAATTAAGAAACACCTGTGCCAATCCATGTGGAGCTACGAGCGCGCAGACAGAGGCAGGGGCCGACGCTGCACATTGCTCTGCCCCTCTTCTCCCCCCCCCTTTTATTGCTATTGGTTTTTTGATGAACAAATGCATTGGGGGCCCCCCTGCACTCCCACCTATCATCTTAATTATCCGTCGTAGCCGGACTACAAGGCCTAGGACTACACCATCTCCTGGCACAATTGGCCTACCCCCATACTCCTATCAGTGGAGTCACAAAATGTATAGACACGCTTCTGCATGTTCTTGTTTTTGTTGCAATGTTTTGGCGGTGACCCGTTGTTTAACTGCTCTGATAGTATTAATCAAGCCCTGTTTTTGCCGATGGTCACGCACAATCTTTTTAAATTCCAGCTGGGAACGGAAAACTAACGAAATAGCGCAACGTAGGGGACATAGGCGGGCGAAGCGGAACAAAGACCTAACACTCAAGACATGGCTACATACACAACAATTACCTGGAATGTAAGAGGTATACATACCCCCAAGCAGCGATATGCCATCTACTCCTACCTTAAAAGACACTCAGTTCAAATGGCGTTCCTACAAGAGACACACCTAATAGACCAGGAAACCCCCCGACTGCGCCAGCGCTGGAGAGGGCAATTGTATGCGACAGGCCACTCTGCTTATGCCAGGGGCACGCTTATCTGGATTAGGGCAGGCACTCCCTTTGCGGCGGAAGAACAGATAATAGACCCGCAGGGTAGATATGTACTCGTCAAAGGGAAGCTGGCAGGACGCACAGTTATATTGGGCTCCATCTACGCCCCAAACACAGACCATACTACCTTTCTACATACCCTATCACACAACCTGGCACACTGGAGTACACTCCCGTGGATAATAGGGGGAGACTTCAACAGCGTGCTAGACATTGAACTAGATCGCTCCTTCCCTCCACTGCCAACATCCCCAGTGGTAGCTACTTCACTAGGCCTGATAAACTGGACTCAGCAATGGCAACTAATAGATGTATGGCGGCAGAGGCATAGAGAGGACAGAATCTACTCTTTCTACTCCGCCCCGCATTCCTTACATGTACACCTAGATCACATATTTTGCACTGCAAACCTTGCCTCAGTAGTGGAGAACCCGGTATACATGGGACGCACACACTCAGATAATAACCCTTTGATAGCGCGGTTGTGCTGGAGATGTCCCCGCTCACCTGTCCCCACTTGGAAGCTGAAGCCAGAACTCTTAGAAGATGCTGATTTTAGAGCATCATTAAGTGTTGCAATTCTAGAGTATTTTGAACAAAATGAAGGCACGGCTACCTCGGGACTGATCGAATGGGATGCATTCAAAGTCTTCATCCGAGGACACTGCCTGGGAGCTCAGTGTAACATGCGCCGAACTATTGAACGTGACTTGACCCGAATAGAGCGGATCCTACCAAAGTCAGAGGACAAAATCACTAATAACCAAACTGAAAAGGCGAGACTAGCAACACTACACACAGAACACCAGACACTATTAGAGCGTCTGAGATGCCTAAACTACGCCACACATTCCACGAGAACTCATGCATCAGCGGATAAAGCAGGTAAATTCCTGGCCTGGCTGATACGTCGGGATTGTGAGAGGAAACCAATAATAGAAATTCACCCACAAAAAGGGGAGGTAGTATACACACCCGCAGAGACATCATACGACGCTCTACACCTCAAAGACAACCCCTGGGGAAGACCCCAGTGTGGAATTTCTTACCAAAGTGAAACTCCCAAACCTAGAAAATGACCAGACTGAAACTCTTAAGGCACATATTGACCTCGAGGAGATCAAAGCCAGCATCAGAGACCTCAATTCCGGTAAGACACCAGGCCCAGATGGGCTACCAGTCGACTTCTACAAAGCATTCACGGTACAGCTAGCGCCCAAACTACTCCAGGTATACGAGGCAGCCGAGCAGGAGGGCCACTTATCGGATACACAAAGGGAGGCATTACTGGTCTCCCTTCCCAAACCTGGAAAAGATCCAATAGATATGGGCTCATACAGGCCGCTGGCAATGCTAAACACTGATTATAAAATACTACCCAAGATATTAGCGACAAGACTGGCACCAAGCGTACCAGAACTAATACACCCCGACCAAAACGGATTTGTACCAGCCAGAGACACCTCCCAAAATATCAGAAGACTATTCCGGGTTATGGAATACGCTAGACGGACTGGCCGCGGGCGGGCTGCCTTGTACTCGATCTGGAGAAAGCTTTTGATTCTCTGGAATGGCCCTACTTGTTTAAAGTGCTGCAAAAATACGGCATAGGACCATTCTTCATTCGCCTAATTAAACTACTATACACCAGACCAATGATACAGGTGGGTCTGGGCTCCGAGATATCAGAACCAATCCGGATAGGTAGAGGCACGAGACAGGGCTGTCCCCTCTCACCGTTACTATTCTCACTCGCAATGGAGCCCCTAGCGGCCGCCCTACGCGAGGTGGGAACCAACTGGGGAATACCTCTAGGAGACGACTTACATATAGTGTTGCTCTACGCTGACGACCTCTTTCTATATTTCAGAGACATCACGCAGATTCCGCAAAGGGCTGGTTTGCTCTTACAGCACTTCGTGCTGATGTCAGGTCTTAAGGTCAACTGGTCTAAGTCAGGCATCTTCCCATTTGACCCAGACCTACCAGACCCAAGACTTATCCTAGCTGAAAGTCCTGTCCCATGGCAACCAAACGCATTCAGATACCTAAGCATTCAAGTCTACCATAGCGAAGAAGACATATTTGAAGGTAACCTAGTAAAAGCAACATCCTAAGTCAGATCCCAAATGGCTTTCTGGAGGACGTTGCCACTATCTGTGGCGGGTAGGATAGCACTCCTAAAAATGGTGGTACTTCCGCGACTCCTATACTTCTTCTCTAACCTACCACAATATGTCTCCCCCAGCTTTTTTAAAGCACTGGAAATAGGATTGAGAGAATTTACATGGAACGGTGGCCACTGCAGGGTAGCCCTGAAAAAACTGTACCTACTGCCCGATAAGGGCGGACTTGCGGTTCCCAACCTGGAGCACTATTATCTGGCAGACCAACTTCAGTGGATATCTAGATGGCTGGCTGGTAAACAACTGGCAGATACAGCAACAGAGGCAGGACCATGCTCGCTCCAACAAATACAGCATTTATTCCACCCTCTCACACACGCACCAACCCCACGACAACTGTTCCTTAAAACAGCTCATAAATGCTATCACAGATCACTCCACCTTACGGGACCGATGATCCCATTTGCACCTCCTCTAGCACTGGCGGGCACACCGAGGGGCTCTAGGATCACGTCAGACACAGAACTGCATGCATAGCACGAACTAGAATTGCACACGCTGGGCAACATATATGATGAAAACCAACTATCACCGTTTGCCAAACTCCAAGAAAAGGGGCTCCCACCTGGCCAATTCCTTTTATACTGCTCACTAGTGAGGTCTTTGAGCTCCAGGTGGGGAGACATCACAATGGCTCTGCCCACCCACCTGCTGGTCCAGTACCTCCAGGTGGTGGGCTGTGGCCAACACCAGGTCAGCTGGCTGGCGGACGCCCTGAGAATCCAAGCCGCCCCGAAAGTGATACATTACATATGGCATGGGAAACAGACGCGGACGAACCCATCGCGATAACAAAATGGAGATCTGCCCTCTCAGGCCACCTCAACATACCACGTAACTTGCGATTCAGACTAATCCAGTATTATATAGTGAACAGAGCCTACCTTACACCTGCACGTGTGAACAAGTACTTTAACCGTCAAGATGCGGCCTGCCCCAGATGCCGTGAGATTGGACCGGACATGCTGCACATGATGTGGTCCTGTCCTAGCCTAGGCGCCTGTTGGAGGGTGGTGGTCGACAACCTAACTACTTGCATAACACAACAAATACTTTTCACATGGGAGGCATGCATCCTAGGACTGTTCCCAAGAAACAAGCAACACAGAGCAGAGGCGCGATTCACAGACCTAGGACTAATTGTCACGAAACGGCTAGTGACCCGAAGGTGGAAGTCTCCAGACCCTCCGCCGATACAGGCCTGGAGGCGCTCGCTCAGGGTATGTGCGGGAGCACAGAGCTTAGCACTCACACATGAAGAAACCCTAGGGCTACGACAATTTCTGATCTCCACCTGCTGGGAGGGGTTCTTACTTCAACTATATAACATGGAAGCACACCCGATAGGGGAGGGGCTAGACTAAAATGAACAGATATCCACGAATGAGAAGATTACACCACATAGGAGGGTAGAACGCACAGCACTATTGAGCAAGCTATGACATTGAGAAGCGAGAAAAACATATGCAACGATTTTGACAAAGGACAACCCCCCCCCATCTGCAAACTGATTCGTCACAATTGATCCCCAACCGGGCACGAGAACAGCGAAATTTTAAAAAATTACATAGGTGTTGACTTCGGCAAATGTTATTGTTATAGATGTTATTCTTTCCTTTTACTCTTTTTCACTTTAAGGTTAATCTACATAAAAATCATATTATCTGCTCTCCCTATTTTTCTCAACCAAACGCAACAATTTGACACTTGTGACAGAAACACTGTTATCCTAACAAGAACCGCAATTGTGATGAACAACTGAACGATTGCAGTAACATAACGTAGCAAATGTCGTATAGCTGCGACGCCACTGTATTAAACATTATGTAACAATGTGAACATCATGCGCTAAAATATACTGTAATGAAACATACGCCAATTATGACAAGATGTAAAATGTAAGCAAAACAAAAAAAACAATAATAAACAGATTTATGAAAAAAATTGGTTCACCTGCAAAAAGACATAGAATACTGTCCCACCTGAAGAGGAGAGGCATACACGTAGCGATGCTCCAAGAAACTCACTTGACCACGAGTGAAGTGGAGAAGCTAAGACGCAGATGGCGAGGGCAGGTGTTCGCCACTAGGTACTCTGCCTATTCTAGGGGAGCACTAATATGGATATGGATCCTAGGAAGCATATATGCCCCTAACCAAGACCAGGCCCCCTTCCTGCAACGCCTCTCGAGTCGCATTACCCTCTAGCAACATGGGGAACTGTTATTAGGAGGAGACTTTAATAGTGTCCTGGACGTAGACTTGGACCGTTCCTCACCCCGCTACCGGGTGCAGCGACACATAAAATAGCCAAAAAGTGAGTGAGTGGGTGAAGGCCTGGGGAATGGTAGATATCTGGTGCGAACAACACCCGCAGGATAAAGAGTATTAATTATACTCCGCTTTGCATCAGATACATACCAGAATCGATAGGGTGGTGTGCACTCCTGGGATAGCAAGAAGTATGACTCACTCTGAGTACTTGGGGCGAACCATATCGGACCATAACCCATTACTAGTAAAGTGGAAGGCAACTGAGGATAGGCCCCCCATACCGCTTTGGAGAATGTCACCGACAGCGTTGGAAGACCAGGCATTTAGAGAGGCACTCCGATCTCATTTAACCGATCAAATAAATATAAATAAGGGGTCAACTTCCTCCAGGACTATGGAATGGGAGGCACTAAAGGTAGCGACGAGGGGCTATAGCATAGGCCAGACAGTCGGGATTAGACGTACCTTAGACCAAGAATTGATCTAGCTCGAGAAGACTATACATGAATGGGAACAAAAAGGACATAGGGGCACACAAAAACAGGAAGAATACAAACAGGCGAGGAGATCCCACTCACAGGTGGAAGAACAACTCCGTTGTCATTGCTACTGGAGACATTTAGCTTCAGTACAAGCGGAGGAGGGTAGGTCGGGGAGGATGCTGGCATGATTGGTGAGATCGGGAGGAGAGGGAGCGCCTATAGTAAGCACACGTGACATGAAAGGGGACCACAGATTTAAACCCGGCCCTATAAATGACGCCTTTAAAGAGTACTATACTTTCCTGTACAGAGAGCCAGGAGAACTAGATAAGGATAGACTGAGGGAATTCGTGCAACCACTTCCTCTGCCGACCCTGGCCAGCGGAGACACTGATGAGCTAGGGGGCCCGGTGACGATGGAGGAGGTACTGGAAGCTATCTTGCAGCTGGCCTCAGGGAAAACACCAGGCACTGATGGGTTGCCAATGGACTTTTATAAGAAGAATTCTAAGTTACTGGCCCCACAGCTGGTGAACCTCTATGCAGAAGCACTACAACGCGGCCTACTCCCAGACACACTCAGGGAAGCGGTGATGATACCTCTATCTAAAACGAAAACGGGCGAAGCGTCGGTCACCAACTTCAGACCACTCTCAATGCTGAATAGCGATTTTAAAATTCTTAGTAAAATATCGGCTAACCGTCTGCTCCAGCATATACCAAATCTAGTACATGTGGACCAAAATGGGTTTGTACCGAACCGTAACACGTCACTCAATCTTAGACGTCTCTTTGCTATCATACAGATGCCAGGAACAGTGAAATCCCCCAAAGGGATGTTACTGGCCATAGATTTCGAGAAAGCCTTTGATTCAATCCACTGGGACTACTTGAGGATGGTGATGTTAAGGATGTGCATGGGAGCCAAGTGGGTAAAGTGGGTGGACCTGCTCTATACAGCCCCACAGGCAAGAGTGAGGACGGGAAAAACCATCTCAAGCCCCTACTAGAGTTGTGTAAATTGGATTAACATTTGGAATGGACAAGTGTCTGCTTCAAAGGAGAAGACCACCACCTCCTAGATATCACACAAATTAAATAAAATAAATGGAAAAGTGTGGCATAATGGTTGGAGCGGCAGACCCTGCTGCAGAGCTCTACCCTTGGACCCGGGTTCAATTCCCACCTTGGTGGGGAGGGGGGTCTTGGGCTCAATTCCCTTGGACCAGATAATTCTCACCTCTGTGCCTAATCTAATTAATGGGTCCCACTCTGTAACTCTGAGCAATAGCTTGCTTACTCTCCACAATGGCCCTCACAGTGCTTGGATTCCTGGCTTCACCCTGGGGCTGTCCAGGAGTTAGTGCCTCACAGGGAAAAGCCAGGAGGGGTTCCACAGCTGTATGTGTACGGTGCCTTGAGACCCTAACAGGTGAGTAGTGGGCTATAAAAGTGCAAAGTTTTTACTTTTTTTTTTTGCAGTAAAGTAACACAAACAATAAGGCTCAATTCAAAGGTAATTTGTAAGGCATTTAAGCAGTGCATTAACAGTACAAAAACAACAAAACACAATAAGACCACACAACCAATTTAAAAATACCAAGAAGAATCTTATAAGAAAATAAAACCAGAACAAACTTCCAGTAAAGGGAAGCAGGACATTTGTTTCTTTAAACTTAAACTGGAAACAAAAGCCAAGAAAAATAAAGCATAAAGTGTATGTTAATACTTGTGGTAGAGCAGGACCAAAGTGCAAATTCAGGTGACCTCTGTGCTGGATGCACCACGTAGATTGTTCCCAGTGAAATTCTGGAACTCAGAACGTTTGAAAAAGTTTCAACGTCCTACTTTAGAAAGGGACTTTGCAACTTTGTTTGAAGAAATATGTTGGCATTTCTTCTAAGTCCTAACACAGAATGGGACTTCGTCACTTTTCAGAGAGGAAAATCCTCTTCATGCATGACACCACAGAAATTATAGACGCTGTTGTGAAACCGAAGACTGGATACATAAGCAGGTTGGTCATGCTGGCACTCTGGAGCTTTTGAGACTTCTCCCTGAAAATGTTCTAAGTCCCAACTCAGAATGGGATTTAGTTGTTTTTTCACATGCATGGGGAACTGCTCACTGGCCAAAGCTGCAATGCAACCCTTCGCTGTGGAACTGCAAGTCTGATACTTTTTCCAGTGGGTCGCGCTGAAGCACTGAAGGTCTGAAGGGAAAGTTTTATAAAGTTTCTAAACTTTCTTCTGGTGCCTAAACAACAGAGAAGTTCACTTCTAAGGCCCCCAGGCCTTAGAAGAAGACACTTAGAGACCTTCAGGGTGTCCGGCATATTCCAGCAGCAAATTCCAGTCCCAGTCCTATTGCCAAGGGTACTCTTCGCAGAAATGTTCTCTTCAGCTTTTTTATGTGCCTGAACCTCTACCTGTTCTTGGATTTTGAGTGGAAGAAATTCAACCTCCACAGGACCTTCTCAGAAGGTCACTGATGCCAAGTGTCACAGGTTTAGTCCATGTGTTATCCTTTCACAAGTCCTGCAGTGTTCGCAGTGTTGTGAGGAAGGGTGGGTGAGGGTCCAGCATTACAGGATTCACCAGCCTATGGGTGAGGATAACCTAAGACACTCCTAGTCCCACTCTGACCAATGGAATAAATGTTCCAGGGCTATGGTCTGCCTACCTTTTCAATAGTTCCTGTTGGCCTTACTGAAAACAGGCCCAAATGCAATGTGTTCAGGCAAATCCAAGATGGCCAAAGTCTTCAGCCACACTAAACCTAAGCTCTGTAGGGGAGTGTACAATGGAAATTACTAGTAACCTCCCACTGCTAAACTAAAATTCAATTTGAAGCAGGCCCTGGACTCACAAGAGAAAATAAGACAGATGTCCAGTAAGGCAAAGAAGGTGTTCTTAGTAACCACAGGGGACAGACGAGAACTGTTATCTAGGCATGTTCAATTTCTTTCCAGTGCACAAAATTTGCCATGTACCTCAGACACGTCTGTTATGCAGCATTTGTCATTGTTGTGCCAAGAGTACGGGCAGTTAATCAAAGTGCTACCAGCCACAGACTAAGGCCAATTAGCATATAGTGGCTCAGGCAAATTCTTACCTTTTCTGAAAGTTGTATTTCTTAACAAGTTAGAAAAAATCCACGTTTACAATAAATTAATTGGATATTTAAATACATTAAAGGTTCTTGAACTTTTTTTTGTAGCTGTTTCCTACTGGATGATGCAGAATGGTAATTTAATCTGCTTTACAAACATTTCTTGTGGAATCAGCTAAACACAATAGATGTAGAAATTGTAGGTACATGCTTACATCAACTTAGGCATGTACCACTTCTAATCACTGTACACCTTACCCTGTAGGTAATAAGGTAATTTTAGGGGTGACTCATTTAGTGCTTAGAAGACATGTAGGCCTGAAAAGGAGTCTATTTTTGCAGGTCTGCAAATATGAGAGCTTGCAGGCTGCAGGGGACAAGGCCTAAACTGACCATGAAATGTTTTCCAATAATCTCACAACTACAAGTAACTATAGAGAAATAACATTTATATGGGAGCCTGCAATCCCTATATGAAAGCCTTCTCTACTTTCCTCATTACAGGCAACTTGTGATACATATAGTCATCTGTAATAGGATAAATGACATAGCCTCTCATCTGTAATAACAATAAAGCTGAGTTCTAGTGTCATATTGGCTGCTGTCAGAGCTAGTAGTCAAAGGGAAAGGCAGGACACACAACAAAATTAAAGCTGTGAAAATAAACCCTGGCTTTTCCATCTTCTGCTCTCTTTCTGTTAGTGAAAAGTGACAAACAAAAATGAAGTATGTATGGTACATGTTTGTTTTTTGCCCGGTTCTGGTAATTATGGGAAAGATAGAATCACTCTGCAGGCCTCTTCTTTTTTAAATGGGTTCTGATATAATTTCCACCAAATTTCTAACTGCTTTTTTGGTGTGTTTAATTTTGTACTATAGATTTTACTTATATTCTTCATGTTTACAAACGTCTTATTTCTTTCATAGGTCGAGCACACACTAAAGGGCAGGTTTAGCCACTTTTTCTGCACCCCTTAGCACCACCTGCTGCCTCCATGTGTGCGCTGTATTTAAAATAAGGCGCACCATGACGCAGGGGGCAATAGCGTCATTTCTCATGACGCTATTGATGTACTCTGCAGGAGTAGCAGCAAAATATTGGAAGCCACAAGTGGCATTAAAAATGGCGCAAGGAAATCTAATAGATTTCCTTACGCCATTTTTCCGACTCCCCTAATGGGGGAATGCCCCCTTAGCATACATTATGCCTGGTAGCACAAAGGGTTACAGAGTGGCGCAATGCGTGCATTGCGCCACCTTCTAAATACTGCGCTGGGATTTCGGCCTCGTTGGGCCACATTAACGTTAAAAAAATGACGTTAATGTGGTGCAAGGTGGCGCTAGGGCATTATAAATATGGCCCTATGGGATTACGTAGGTTGTGGGAAGGGTTGGTGTGATCATGTATTGTTCAGGAATAAAGTACCCCCTGCCTTACTTTAAAATGATATTGCAAGCCATCCTGAAGTTCCATGACCTTATAAAATAACTCAACCACTCAGCTGGCTAATATAGCTAACGATATCTATGAGGGATAAATGGCAGGTATTAATAGCACAGGACACCTTTTGTGAGGAGTTGGAATCACTAACTGATAAATATTAGAATTTCATGTACCCCATCAATCTTAAATTTACTGATCAATAATTATATTATGCAACAAGAATTGAAATTAATGATGAGATCGAATAAATATAAAAGACAGTTTAAAGATAGCATAAGAGAGTCTGATTTATATCTATCATGTATTCCAGTACTTTCCTGCCATATATAATGCCAAGATGGCAGTGGAGAAGCAGTAGCTCTCACACCGAGCTAAGTGGAGGTAAAAAATATTGGATCTGGTGCCCTCCTGCCAGCATTCTTCCCACCTGACCCAACGTTGCCATGCACTTCACCCCTCCTCTGATGCCTCCATGACCCTGGGCTGACAGGAGACGGTGCTTGTGGCCACTCTTTCTTTTATGAACCAGTCTCAAAGATGTAAAACAACAATGGTGCCCTTTGATTTGGGCAATGTTGGAAGTGCCCATACAGCCCACAGGCTACCTATCAGAAGACGCAGAAGGTGAGGGTGCTTTCTTTACAGGATATCCCCATGGAAGACATAGAATACAGTGCCCATTCATTCTGAGATTAATGGTGGTGTAATTGAGCCTTTCGAGTGTCACTGAAGGAGTGGGAGAAGACCAGCGAAGGGCTGTGTCACCACTGTGAGTAGGTTTATCCATACGCAGTCCTTCACTGGGGGGACCTCATGGCCTCCAGGATGAACCACAGAGGCAGTCATATCAGAACCCCCACAAGTCAGTCTCCAGATGCTGCTAGACTGACGCCCTGCACACAAAATGTCAACAGAAAACATGTTGGGAGCAAAAATAGTCACCCTTCTATCTTTCACTATAATTATTTTACCTTAGTTTCATAGAGATGGCATGATCCCCAGTTCTAGCAGAATACACAATCATTATTTGTCAATGAGTCTTCCTAGATCGGAAAGAAAGTGGGGCACCATCTATATTGGGATTTTGTTACTATGGATACCAGGGCTGGGAGGTGAACATGGGTAGGACTGGAGGTGATTCAATGGTGATTGGTAGTTACTGTTTAAGGAAGGGGCATACTATGGCCCTCAGTACAACCCGGGCAGTCGGTGTTAAAGCAGCGTTAATACTGCCCACAGGCCGGCGGTAAAAGAAATGGGATTTTGTCTCTGGCGGTAACCGCCATCAGAGACTGCCACTTTAACACACCGACCGCCAGGGTGGTAACGTCCACTGAGCTGGAGACTTCGGTCTCCAGCCCGGTGGCCATCACAATCCCACCCTCAGGAATACAACCCGGCCTACCGCCATGGTTTTTGTGCCAAACTTACGCCACGAAAACCATGGCGGTAGGCACTATCAGTGCCAGGGAATCCCTTCCCTGGCACTGATAGGGTTCTCCCCCGCCCCCTCCTCCTCCCCAGAGTCCTCCCCCACCCTACCCCCACACATATACACACCCGCAAGCGCACCCATACACACACATGCACACACGTATACCCACCACCACCCACGCATACACACATACATATCAGCACACCACAACACACACCAACATACCTTGTCACATACATGCATTCACAACACAAAACAATCACTCATCCATGCACGCATTCAACGCGACTCACACCCGCATGCACGCAGTCCAAAACATACACACACACCCCCACATACCCACAACACTCCCACCCCCTTCTCTTGTCGGAGAACCCAACTTACCTGCTTGCAGGTGGTCCTCCGGCTGGAGACAGTCCGCTGCGCTGCTGTCAGCAGCAGCATCCGCCAGCAAAACACCGCCAGGCCATGATACGGTTGGTAGTGTTTTGCTGGCGTGGCGGTGTTGCTCTCAGCATCGCCGCCTTACCGCCGTCCGCCACCATGACCGTCGGCAGTGTTCCGCCAGCATTCTGGCGGTATACCGTCGGCGGTCATTATACGCATAGATGGCTGGTAGCCACGGCGGCGGTATGTTGGTGGCCGTCGCCGTGGTGGTAGGCGGTAGTTACCACCAATGTTGTAATGAGGGCCTATATGTCTGGATGCTTTCACCTTTTTGAGGTCTTGTCTGCTTGTTGGCTGAAAAAATGTAACTAAGCTGCCGTTTCAATTTGATTGTAAAAGTTCCTCCTAAAACATGTATGAAATAAGATGTCAAATATGGAAGGTAGATAGATGGAGGTGCATGATCCCTGCATGTCCATAGTCGCTATTTACTTGGGTGGAATTTCAGAACTTCAAAGGAAAAGGTGCATACTACCTCCTCACTGGGAAAACATTTTATAGATGAGATCTTTCCTTTTCTTAAGAAGCCCACTTAGTCAGGATTTAGGTTTATGTTTATAGCTATGGAAAAGACATTTGAAATTTGTGTGAAGATCCACAAATGTAGCAACTCTTTTGGTTCATTAACACCACAACTGACAGTACCTTTACACAGTGGCATTATCACGCCATTACTGTTTTGAGTCATTAATGAAGAATATCATCCCGAATGCTGTAACAACACAATTTCATAATCATATTTCACCTAATTATCAGGTCTTTATCAGGCATAAATTTCACCTGCTAAAAACACACATTATCATACTCATTTCGGACAACTTTGGCAATACTCAGCTTTGCTACTCTGCCAGCTTGGCCCAAGTTGTAGCATGGATCAACAGCAATTTTCTTGAAGTTGAATTCTAACAAGACTGAAATGTTATCATTTGGATCTAAATCCTCCAGCAGGCCTTTTAGTTGGTGGATTCTGACTTAGGTCCCCTCCACATCCCTTTTTCCTGTTCTTTGAATTTAGGAGTGTCATTTGATTTCAGTCTATTCCTCGCCTCTCAGATCTCTGCAGTGGCAATTAAATGCTTTGGTCTGTTGCTTTTTGCTTTTATAAGAAGAATTCTAAGTTACTGGCCCCACAGCTGGTGAACCTCTATGCAGAAGCACTACAACGCGGCCTACTCCCAGACACACTCAGGGAAGCGGTGATGATACCTCTATCTAAAACGAAAACGGGCGAAGCGTCGGTCACCAACTTCAGACCACTCTCAATGCTGAATAGCGATTTTAAAATTCTTAGTAAAATATCGGCTAACCGTCTGCTCCAGCATATACCAAATCTAGTACATGTGGACCAAAATGGGTTTGTACCGAACCGTAACACGTCACTCAATCTTAGACGTCTCTTTGCTATCATACAGATGCCAGGAACAGTGAAATCCCCCAAAGGGATGTTACTGGCCATAGATTTCGAGAAAGCCTTTGATTCAATCCACTGGGACTACTTGAGGATGGTGATGTTAAGGATGTGCATGGGAGCCAAGTGGGTAAAGTGGGTGGACCTGCTCTATACAGCCCCACAGGCAAGAGTGAGGACGGGAAAAACCATCTCAAGCCCCTACTAGAGTTGTGTAAATTGGATTAACATTTGGAATGGACAAGTGTCTGCTTCAAAGGAGAAGACCACCACCTCCTAGATATCACACAAATTAAATAAAATAAATGGAAAAGTGTGGCATAATGGTTGGAGCGGCAGACCCTGCTGCAGAGCTCTACCCTTGGACCCGGGTTCAATTCCCACCTTGGTGGGGAGGGGGGTCTTGGGCTCAATTCCCTTGGACCAGATAATTCTCACCTCTGTGCCTAATCTAATTAATGGGTCCCACTCTGTAACTCTGAGCAATAGCTTGCTTACTCTCCACAATGGCCCTCACAGTGCTTGGATTCCTGGCTTCACCCTGGGGCTGTCCAGGAGTTAGTGCCTCACAGGGAAAAGCCAGGAGGGGTTCCACAGCTGTATGTGTACGGTGCCTTGAGACCCTAACAGGTGAGTAGTGGGCTATAAAAGTGCAAAGTTTTTACTTTTTTTTTTTGCAGTAAAGTAACACAAACAATAAGGCTCAATTCAAAGGTAATTTGTAAGGCATTTAAGCAGTGCATTAACAGTACAAAAACAACAAAACACAATAAGACCACACAACCAATTTAAAAATACCAAGAAGAATCTTATAAGAAAATAAAACCAGAACAAACTTCCAGTAAAGGGAAGCAGGACATTTGTTTCTTTAAACTTAAACTGGAAACAAAAGCCAAGAAAAATAAAGCATAAAGTGTATGTTAATACTTGTGGTAGAGCAGGACCAAAGTGCAAATTCAGGTGACCTCTGTGCTGGATGCACCACGTAGATTGTTCCCAGTGAAATTCTGGAACTCAGAACGTTTGAAAAAGTTTCAACGTCCTACTTTAGAAAGGGACTTTGCAACTTTGTTTGAAGAAATATGTTGGCATTTCTTCTAAGTCCTAACACAGAATGGGACTTCGTCACTTTTCAGAGAGGAAAATCCTCTTCATGCATGACACCACAGAAATTATAGACGCTGTTGTGAAACCGAAGACTGGATACATAAGCAGGTTGGTCATGCTGGCACTCTGGAGCTTTTGAGACTTCTCCCTGAAAATGTTCTAAGTCCCAACTCAGAATGGGATTTAGTTGTTTTTTCACATGCATGGGGAACTGCTCACTGGCCAAAGCTGCAATGCAACCCTTCGCTGTGGAACTGCAAGTCTGATACTTTTTCCAGTGGGTCGCGCTGAAGCACTGAAGGTCTGAAGGGAAAGTTTTATAAAGTTTCTAAACTTTCTTCTGGTGCCTAAACAACAGAGAAGTTCACTTCTAAGGCCCCCAGGCCTTAGAAGAAGACACTTAGAGACCTTCAGGGTGTCCGGCATATTCCAGCAGCAAATTCCAGTCCCAGTCCTATTGCCAAGGGTACTCTTCGCAGAAATGTTCTCTTCAGCTTTTTTATGTGCCTGAACCTCTACCTGTTCTTGGATTTTGAGTGGAAGAAATTCAACCTCCACAGGACCTTCTCAGAAGGTCACTGATGCCAAGTGTCACAGGTTTAGTCCATGTGTTATCCTTTCACAAGTCCTGCAGTGTTCGCAGTGTTGTGAGGAAGGGTGGGTGAGGGTCCAGCATTACAGGATTCACCAGCCTATGGGTGAGGATAACCTAAGACACTCCTAGTCCCACTCTGACCAATGGAATAAATGTTCCAGGGCTATGGTCTGCCTACCTTTTCAATAGTTCCTGTTGGCCTTACTGAAAACAGGCCCAAATGCAATGTGTTCAGGCAAATCCAAGATGGCCAAAGTCTTCAGCCACACTAAACCTAAGCTCTGTAGGGGAGTGTACAATGGAAATTACTAGTAACCTCCCACTGCTAAACTAAAATTCAATTTGAAGCAGGCCCTGGACTCACAAGAGAAAATAAGACAGATGTCCAGTAAGGCAAAGAAGGTGTTCTTAGTAACCACAGGGGACAGACGAGAACTGTTATCTAGGCATGTTCAATTTCTTTCCAGTGCACAAAATTTGCCATGTACCTCAGACACGTCTGTTATGCAGCATTTGTCATTGTTGTGCCAAGAGTACGGGCAGTTAATCAAAGTGCTACCAGCCACAGACTAAGGCCAATTAGCATATAGTGGCTCAGGCAAATTCTTACCTTTTCTGAAAGTTGTATTTCTTAACAAGTTAGAAAAAATCCACGTTTACAATAAATTAATTGGATATTTAAATACATTAAAGGTTCTTGAACTTTTTTTTGTAGCTGTTTCCTACTGGATGATGCAGAATGGTAATTTAATCTGCTTTACAAGCATTTCTTGTGGAATCAGCTAAACACAATAGATGTAGAAATTGTAGGTACATGCTTACATCAACTTAGGCATGTACCACTTCTAATCACTGTACACCTTACCCTGTAGGTAATAAGGTAATTTTAGGGGTGACTCATTTAGTGCTTAGAAGACATGTAGGCCTGAAAAGGAGTCTATTTTTGCAGGTCTGCAAATATGAGAGCTTGCAGGCTGCAGGGGACAAGGCCTAAACTGACCATGAAATGTTTTCCAATAATCTCACAACTACAAGTAACTATAGAGAAATAACATTTATATGGGAGCCTGCAATCCCTATATGAAAGCCTTCTCTACTTTCCTCATTACAGGCAACTTGTGATACATATAGTCATCTGTAATAGGATAAATGACATAGCCTCTCATCTGTAATAACAATAAAGCTGAGTTCTAGTGTCATATTGGCTGCTGTCAGAGCTAGTAGTCAAAGGGAAAGGCAGGACACACAACAAAATTAAAGCTGTGAAAATAAACCCTGGCTTTTCCATCTTCTGCTCTCTTTCTGTTAGTGAAAAGTGACAAACAAAAATGAAGTATGTATGGTACATGTTTGTTTTTTGCCCGGTTCTGGTAATTATGGGAAAGATAGAATCACTCTGCAGGCCTCTTCTTTTTTAAATGGGTTCTGATATAATTTCCACCAAATTTCTAACTGCTTTTTTGGTGTGTTTAATTTTGTACTATAGATTTTACTTATATTCTTCATGTTTACAAACGTCTTATTTCTTTCATAGGTCGAGCACACACTAAAGGGCAGGTTTAGCCACTTTTTCTGCACCCCTTAGCACCACCTGCTGCCTCCATGTGTGCGCTGTATTTAAAATAAGGCGCACCATGACGCAGGGGGCAATAGCGTCATTTCTCATGACGCTATTGATGTACTCTGCAGGAGTAGCAGCAAAATATTGGAAGCCACAAGTGGCATTAAAAATGGCGCAAGGAAATCTAATAGATTTCCTTACGCCATTTTTCCGACTCCCCTAATGGGGGAATGCCCCCTTAGCATACATTATGCCTGGTAGCACAAAGGGTTACAGAGTGGCGCAATGCGTGCATTGCGCCACCTTCTAAATACTGCGCTGGGATTTCGGCCTCGTTGGGCCACATTAACGTTAAAAAAATGACGTTAATGTGGTGCAAGGTGGCGCTAGGGCATTATAAATATGGCCCTATGGGATTACGTAGGTTGTGGGAAGGGTTGGTGTGATCATGTATTGTTCAGGAATAAAGTACCCCCTGCCTTACTTTAAAATGATATTGCAAGCCATCCTGAAGTTCCATGACCTTATAAAATAACTCAACCACTCAGCTGGCTAATATAGCTAACGATATCTATGAGGGATAAATGGCAGGTATTAATAGCACAGGACACCTTTTGTGAGGAGTTGGAATCACTAACTGATAAATATTAGAATTTCATGTACCCCATCAATCTTAAATTTACTGATCAATAATTATATTATGCAACAAGAATTGAAATTAATGATGAGATCGAATAAATATAAAAGACAGTTTAAAGATAGCATAAGAGAGTCTGATTTATATCTATCATGTATTCCAGTACTTTCCTGCCATATATAATGCCAAGATGGCAGTGGAGAAGCAGTAGCTCTCACACCGAGCTAAGTGGAGGTAAAAAATATTGGATCTGGTGCCCTCCTGCCAGCATTCTTCCCACCTGACCCAACGTTGCCATGCACTTCACCCCTCCTCTGATGCCTCCATGACCCTGGGCTGACAGGAGACGGTGCTTGTGGCCACTCTTTCTTTTATGAACCAGTCTCAAAGATGTAAAACAACAATGGTGCCCTTTGATTTGGGCAATGTTGGAAGTGCCCATACAGCCCACAGGCTACCTATCAGAAGACGCAGAAGGTGAGGGTGCTTTCTTTACAGGATATCCCCATGGAAGACATAGAATACAGTGCCCATTCATTCTGAGATTAATGGTGGTGTAATTGAGCCTTTCGAGTGTCACTGAAGGAGTGGGAGAAGACCAGCGAAGGGCTGTGTCACCACTGTGAGTAGGTTTATCCATACGCAGTCCTTCACTGGGGGGACCTCATGGCCTCCAGGATGAACCACAGAGGCAGTCATATCAGAACCCCCACAAGTCAGTCTCCAGATGCTGCTAGACTGACGCCCTGCACACAAAATGTCAACAGAAAACATGTTGGGAGCAAAAATAGTCACCCTTCTATCTTTCACTATAATTATTTTACCTTAGTTTCATAGAGATGGCATGATCCCCAGTTCTAGCAGAATACACAATCATTATTTGTCAATGAGTCTTCCTAGATCGGAAAGAAAGTGGGGCACCATCTATATTGGGATTTTGTTACTATGGATACCAGGGCTGGGAGGTGAACATGGGTAGGACTGGAGGTGATTCAATGGTGATTGGTAGTTACTGTTTAAGGAAGGGGCATACTATGGCCCTCAGTACAACCCGGGCAGTCGGTGTTAAAGCAGCGTTAATACTGCCCACAGGCCGGCGGTAAAAGAAATGGGATTTTGTCTCTGGCGGTAACCGCCATCAGAGACTGCCACTTTAACACACCGACCGCCAGGGTGGTAACGTCCACTGAGCTGGAGACTTCGGTCTCCAGCCCGGTGGCCATCACAATCCCACCCTCAGGAATACAACCCGGCCTACCGCCATGGTTTTTGTGCCAAACTTACGCCACGAAAACCATGGCGGTAGGCACTATCAGTGCCAGGGAATCCCTTCCCTGGCACTGATAGGGTTCTCCCCCGCCCCCTCCTCCTCCCCAGAGTCCTCCCCCACCCTACCCCCACACATATACACACCCGCAAGCGCACCCATACACACACATGCACACACGTATACCCACCACCACCCACGCATACACACATACATATCAGCACACCACAACACACACCAACATACCTTGTCACATACATGCATTCACAACACAAAACAATCACTCATCCATGCACGCATTCAACGCGACTCACACCCGCATGCACGCAGTCCAAAACATACACACACACCCCCACATACCCACAACACTCCCACCCCCTTCTCTTGTCGGAGAACCCAACTTACCTGCTTGCAGGTGGTCCTCCGGCTGGAGACAGTCCGCTGCGCTGCTGTCAGCAGCAGCATCCGCCAGCAAAACACCGCCAGGCCATGATACGGTTGGTAGTGTTTTGCTGGCGTGGCGGTGTTGCTCTCAGCATCGCCGCCTTACCGCCGTCCGCCACCATGACCGTCGGCAGTGTTCCGCCAGCATTCTGGCGGTATACCGTCGGCGGTCATTATACGCATAGATGGCTGGTAGCCACGGCGGCGGTATGTTGGTGGCCGTCGCCGTGGTGGTAGGCGGTAGTTACCACCAATGTTGTAATGAGGGCCTATATGTCTGGATGCTTTCACCTTTTTGAGGTCTTGTCTGCTTGTTGGCTGAAAAAATGTAACTAAGCTGCCGTTTCAATTTGATTGTAAAAGTTCCTCCTAAAACATGTATGAAATAAGATGTCAAATATGGAAGGTAGATAGATGGAGGTGCATGATCCCTGCATGTCCATAGTCGCTATTTACTTGGGTGGAATTTCAGAACTTCAAAGGAAAAGGTGCATACTACCTCCTCACTGGGAAAACATTTTATAGATGAGATCTTTCCTTTTCTTAAGAAGCCCACTTAGTCAGGATTTAGGTTTATGTTTATAGCTATGGAAAAGACATTTGAAATTTGTGTGAAGATCCACAAATGTAGCAACTCTTTTGGTTCATTAACACCACAACTGACAGTACCTTTACACAGTGGCATTATCACGCCATTACTGTTTTGAGTCATTAATGAAGAATATCATCCCGAATGCTGTAACAACACAATTTCATAATCATATTTCACCTAATTATCAGGTCTTTATCAGGCATAAATTTCACCTGCTAAAAACACACATTATCATACTCATTTCGGACAACTTTGGCAATACTCAGCTTTGCTACTCTGCCAGCTTGGCCCAAGTTGTAGCATGGATCAACAGCAATTTTCTTGAAGTTGAATTCTAACAAGACTGAAATGTTATCATTTGGATCTAAATCCTCCAGCAGGCCTTTTAGTTGGTGGATTCTGACTTAGGTCCCCTCCACATCCCTTTTTCCTGTTCTTTGAATTTAGGAGTGTCATTTGATTTCAGTCTATTCCTCGCCTCTCAGATCTCTGCAGTGGCAATTAAATGCTTTGGTCTGTTGCTTTTTGGTTTGGAAACTTCTTCCTTTTCTTCCTGTGCCAGCCCATGAAAACTGTAATCTATACTTTAATTACCTTCTGTTTGGGCCATAGAGACTATTCATATTTTGGCCTCCCTGCCTATTTTATAACTAGGCTTCAAATCTTGCAGAAAGCGCTGCATGAGTGATTTTGAATCACTTTCGCATGGCGCCTGCTCCTCATCTTCTCCCTACTTTACATTGGCTCCCATTGCAACACAGATGCACCTTTAGGGCCCTGTGTGTAAACTACAGGTGAACAAAGAATCAAGGCATGCCTGTAAGAGACTGCTCACACTCCTCATTCATCTGGTGCTAATTTTGTGCAGGTCCCTGCGGTTATGAGGAGCTGCATCAGAGGTTGCTTTTTTTCCTACAGAACCTTTGCTAAGACTTTCCCCGGCATACACTTTTTTTATGAAAGACCTCAGGACCCATAGGTGCTGGATGCCATGGAAAGCTTGGTAGTCAGGCAGGTAAGGGGCCCAAAACGGAATACCAAAGGGGGTATGGTCCCATGGAGAGTGAGGTAGGGTCCAATGTGGGCCCCCAAAATATATAGGGGGTCATTCCGACCTCGGCGGTCAAGGACCGCCGGGGCCGGGGATGCGGGAGCACCGCCAACAGGCTGGCGGTGCCCCGCAGGGCATTCTGACCGCGGCGGTTTGGCCGCGGTCAGACAAGGAAAACCGGCGGTCTCCCGCCGGTTTTCCGCTGCCATGGGGGATTCCGACCCCCTCACCGCCATCCTGTTCCTGGCGGCTCCGACCGCCAGGAATAGGATGGCGGTGAGGGGTGTCGTGGGGCCCCCGTAAGAGGGCCCCACTTTGTATTTCAGTGTCTGCTTTGCAGACACTGAAATACGCGACGGGTGCCACTGCACCCGTCGCACATACCCACTCCGCCGGCTCCATTCGGAGCCAGCTTCCTCGTGGGGAGGGGTTTCCCGCTGGGCTGGCGGGCGGCCCTCTGGCGGTCGCCCACCAGCCCAGCGGGAAAGCCAGAATGGCCTCCGCGGTCTTTCGACCGCAGAGCGGCCATTTGGCGGCTCCCTCCAGGCGGGCGGCTCCCGCCGCCCGCCGGGCTCAGAATGAGCCCCATAGGGTTTAGGGGGGCACTGTGTCCCTGTCCTCCTGTTGTGTTGACAGGAAGGGATGCTTGCCAGGCAGTAGCTCCATAACACAGCCCCTGCCTCCCCCCACCAGTCACGCCACCCCTTGGGGAACTCGTAATCCAGCGGTCTTGGGACCATTGGCATGACCCCGTTTCAAAAGACTGCCACCATGGCGGTCCGGTGGCCTGACCGCCAAACTCGTAATGAGGTCATAGTGTCATTCCCTCTTTGCAAGAGATAGTAAAGACAAACACAGGAAAAACAAAAACAATATTATGATTATTGCAAGCATGCCAATATTATGCTAACAGTAAGCATGACACTGAGAGGAAGTTTGATGTAGGGGACTGGGTTCTTATAAAAGAAGCTCATGAAATGAAAAAAGGGGAATCCAAATTCAGTTCTCCTTTCAAGGTAGAATGTGTTTCCAAATTTGCTGTTTTGCTATTTGAAAAAGGTTGGTGGAATAGAAGCAGGTTAGTCCCCATTTCTGATATTCTAGCAAAAATATACAACAGTACTCAAGATGTTCCTAAAGACTATTCCATTCTATAGGAGTATAGTACATCCAAAGATGACAATCTAGTCACTCAAAGTTCTTCTTGCAATGATGTATCTTTTTCTGACTTCTTTAATGAAGTGAATTCTATTGCAACTGAAAATTTACAAGACAATGTTTTGAACTGAAATGTTGATGGCTCGATTGTATTTAGTCACAAGAAATTGAAGTTGGTTAAGAGTTTCTAAGTTACCTGTAAGACTTTTGGATTATGATTTAAGTTAATATTTTTTATGGAGGGAGATGATGTAGTATATGATATACACTTAGGCCCCCATTCTAACCGCGGTGGTAGCCGCCCGCCATGCGGTAACCGCCATATGGCCGCTCCGCGGTCAAAAGACCGCTGGGGCCATTTCAACTTTCCCGCTGGGCCGGCGGGCACTAGCCAAGTTAACGCCTGCCGGCCCAGCGGGAAAGGGGCCTGCAACACTGAAGCCGGAGCCGGCGGTGTTGCAGGTGTGCGACGGGTGCAGTAGCACCCGTCGCGCTTTTCACTGTCTGCTAGGCAGACAGTGAAAAGCAGGCTGGGGCCCTGTTAGGGGGCCCCTGCACTGCCCATGCCATGGTGGATTTGGGCAACCGGGAGAAATCCGGCGGGAAACCGCCGGACCCGGTTTTCTGACCGCGGCTTTACCGCTGCGGTCAGAATGGCCCAGGAAGCATCGCCAGCCTGTTGGCGGTGCTTCCGTCAACCGCGACCCTGGCGGTTTTGTACCGCCAGGGTCGGAATGACCCCCTTAGTGATTTGTCTATTTCCATTTATTCTTAGAAGATTTGTGTATGTAGGTTCTTTGTTTCATTTGGAATCCCTGGTTGCCAGGTCTTTGTAAACATGTTGGTGGTTGTACCACGTTTTGACCAGTAGCCATGAGCAAGCCAAACAAAATATTAGGATATAATAAATATAGTTAACCTCAAAAACAGTTTCAATGTATAAAGTTGTAAAATATATGGAGTTGCTGAAAAGTAAACTGGAACAATCAGAAATTTAAACAAATAATTAAAAATATTATGAAAACTGGGAAAATGATCTGTTATATTCCAGAAATAGCCCAATTTGAAATTGCTCCTAAAACAAATAGTTGAAAGCTAGAGCTCCAGCAGTGCAGTTAAAATGAAAAAGGAAGAGCCTGACCAGATATAGCAGCCAGAAGTGTGACGTAATGGCGTGACATCCCACAATCATTCAGAGAGGCTTTCTGACTACATTTAATACACACGATCCATTGTACAATAGAATGCAGGAGCAGCTGCGCGAGAAAACCCCCAGCACCACAGACACACTCGCGACGAATGGCAGCAGTCTTCAGCTCAACAATAGTCTGTGCAAAGTACAATGCAGTAGCTTGAGCAAGCCTCTGGTACCATGGACACGTTCGCGTGGAATTGTTAGCAGTCTTCAGCACAACAATGGTTTGAAAGAGAAGGCCTTTTATACGTAGCAGGCTCGAGCTTCACCAGCCGAAGCACACTAAGGTGAGCGGCGTGCAATATTTTAAAAAATGCCCTCACAGGACAGGCTAACTGAAAGAAGTCAGGCAGTCAATACTCCCATGGCTTTTCTGCCATGCCATATTTAAAAAGTGGCATAATGCATGCATTGCACCACTTTGTAACCCCTTGTGCCACATTATGCCTGTGCCAGGCATAATGTATGCAAGGGGGGCGTTCCAGCGCTAGGAGGCCCACAAAAATGGCACAGTGAAATTCACTGCTCCATTTTTGGCATCATTTTTAATGCCTGCTCAGAGAAGGTGTTAAAATGACGCTCCAATCGTAACCTATGGGCCTCCCAGCACTTTGCTGCACAAGCGTATCACAATAGCGTAAAAAAGTTTGATGCTATTGTGCTAACGACCACCATGGTGTGCTGTATTATAAATACAGCTCAACCATGGAGTCGTTAGGTGCCAGTAGGCGGGCGCACGAAAAGTGACGCATCATAGCTGATGAACCACTTTTTCTTAAATATGGGCCCAAATGACTCAGCCAGTAGGTCTTTGGCAAAATGAGGTCTGAAAGTTTGTCCTATCCTTAACCCCACTCATGGGACCAATAAATGCGGTATCAGGCTAAGGACAAAATGAAGAGGAAGGTACAAGCAGGATATATGTAGAAAGATTTATTCAGGATACAAGTGAATGGGGCCACGGCCAAACATTGCTTGCCAGAGTGAAGGATCAGATATTCTGACTCTCACCTGGTAACCAGAGATTTCAAATAAAACAAAAAAACTACATACACAAATTGTCTAAGAATAAATGAAAATAGACAAAGCACTAAAGGCTAGATTTAATAGAAAATGATGGCTTGCAGTGTTGTGCCAAATTTGGCAGCACTGCGCATTGTCATTTTCAAAATATGAGGATGTGCCGAATTTACTAAAATATGACACATCTCTGTGTTTTCCCCTACGCCGGTGCTAAATTTGCTGCTGTGCGCCAATTCAGCAACCCTTGCACCATAGTGCAAGGATGGCTGTGTTGAGGAGGAGATTGTTTTTGTGCAGGAGAGAACACCTTCCTGCACAAAAGCAATCTTTAATGGCGATTTCTTCTTTCTATGGGTGATGCATCATGCAGCACCCATAGAACGAGCAAAACATGGGGAGAAATGAAAGCATTTCTCCTTGTTGCGCCATGCTAACGCCACCCCTGGGGTGACGTTAGATTTTGGCGCTGCCTCAGGTTTACGAAAACTTGTAAATCTGAGGCAACATCAAAATGCAATGGATGTTGCTGTGGCATGCCCACAGCAATACCAATTGCACGTCCCTTCTATGCAAAGAGCTGCGTGTGAAGGGCCGTATTTACAAGGTGGTGTTAAGCCACAAAAAGTGGCTTAACACCACCTTGTAAATACTGCGCAGGGCATTGCACCACCGGAGTTTCACAAAGTGATGCTCCAGTGGCGCTAAGGGCTCTTAAATATGCCCCTTAGTGTACATCATATACTACAGTGTGAAAGGAAAGACTGTAGGAATAGATGCTAGTTTTTTTTATAACACACATCATTTACTTATAAATTAACTGTGCAAATATTCCAAAACATAGCCATTAAGAAAACACAAATGAAGCACATGAAGTAGATTTTTGCAATTCTGAAGTGGGATGGAAACAACGATTTTAATAGCATCAATGTGAATAAAGACATTTCACTTGGTGACATGCAAAAGATAAATATTTGCTAAAATTCATCATTTATGCACTTTATAGTTTTATCAGTAAAACCGCACGTTATTGGAAATGTTTTTGCCATTCCAATGGAAAAAGTACTTTCTGTAAATTACAGTGTGCTACCACACCATGCTTTAGTGATATATTTGTGACAGTGTGCTCCAAAAGGATTCATTGGAAACATACCACACTCTTACCCACTCTTTTGCTGAACTGGCATGGCTCATTTGCTTTTCTTGTTATTTTTGTGTCGATTCAGTGACTTTTTTTTACTTCAATGAAGTTACATTAATTGACGGTGTATCTAGACGCAGCCAAGGCTTTCGACTCTCTGGCATGGGAGTACATGTTTGCGTTGCTTGTCGCGTGGGGCTGAGTGATCGATTTGTGAAACTGATCAGATTACTATAAACGCTCCTCACTGCTAGGCTGCATTTGAACAGGAATGTCTCAGCTCCTTTTCCGGTCGCCCGTGGGAATCGTCAGGGATGTTCTTTGTCCCCATTACTTTTTGCGGTTGTGATGGAGCTCTTAGCAGTGCAGCTGCGACAGCGGCATAATGACACGGGCCTGCGATATCGACAGCGTCCCATACTGATTTCTCTGTATGCTGATGACATAGCGCTGTATGTCCGTGATCCGCGTAGGAATCAGGATGTTCTGTTGGATGAGATCGTGCGTTTTGGCTCCTTTTCAGGGTTTGTGATTCATTGGTCTAAGTCAGTGGTGTTGCCTTTGTCTCCGGGTGTGATGGAGTTTCCTTCCCGGTATCCTATTGCGTGGGCAGACAGCCCGGTTCGGTATTTGGGAGTTTGGCTGAGTTGTGATGTGGAGGCTCTCTGGATGGCCAATTACGGTACGGCGATTTCGTGGTTAGAGGAGAAGGTTGAGGCATGGCGCTCGTTACCACTCTCGCTGATTGGGCGTATTGCTATTGTGAAGATGGTAGTGCTCCCCAAATTTTTGTAGTTGTTTGTAAATCTTCTGCTCATACTCCCGAAGAGTTTTTTGAGGCGTCTTCGCTCTGCACTGATTCGTTTCGTCTGGGTGGGCGGACAACCCCGTATCGCTTGGGAGAAGCTGACGTGCCTTTTGAGTTAGGTGGCCTCGCCGCACCTGATCTGGTGCTCCATTATAATTGCGCTCAGGCTCACTTTGCGTACTATTGGCTGCGCCCGACTAGGTATCTGCCCCATTTGGCGCCTGAAAGTGATGCGGTTTGGCCAGATGGTTTGGCGTGTGTCCTCGGAAATCCATCCCGGCCCCGCCCACGGGGTGTTGACACAGTGACGTGCACTGCTGAAGCCTGGATGGCGCTGCTGCGCTGCTCCGGAGCTAAAATACCCTTTGCCCCTTCGCTGCCCATTCTTGCTGTTGCAGATGTTCGGATGTTCCACGATTGGTTTGCGGACGGTCGGTTGATTCCTCCTAGTGACGCGCTTGGAGATTGGCACGCCACTGCGTTGCAGCGGATGTATGTGCTGCGTGTATACGCGATGCTGTGCGCTAATTTTTCCGGCATCCCTGAGGCCCCGCTGGAGTGTCGTGCTCTGGAGGCGCTGTGCTGAGCTCAGTCACCACATAAATTAATTACTAAATTGTACAACTGTACTCAGGAGCAGCGCATTGACCTTGGGGGGTCCGCCAGGGCTCGGTGGGAGATGGATGTGGGAGAGCCTATAACGGATGAGATGTGGCGGAGTTGATCTGCGCATATGAGAGCATTGTCTCCTAATTATCGGCTGCGTCTGATACATTTCAAGTTTTTGCACCGCCTATATTACACGCCTAGCGGACTCTGCTCTATGGGTTTGCGCGAAGACACGCGTTGCGAGTGCTTCCTCGCCCCTGCTGCTGGATTCTTACATCTCGCCTGGGATTGTGCTGAGGTCCATGCTTTCTGGGTGCGTACGATTACTGTGAGGACTGGACCGGAGCTGCCTGTAACCCCCAAGATTGCGCTCCTTGGATGTGTGGATGGGGTCTGCCGGGCACATAGGAGGCTGGTGGGCCTGCTTCTTTTGTTGGCTAAGCACAGGGGTGCCATGTGCTGGGACAGGAGGCAGGCTCCTTGTAAATCTAACTGGTTACGCAACGCCTACTTCTGTCAAGAACAGCTGATGATCTTTTGGGAGTTGACTCCAGAGGGCTCCCGACCAAACGATATCTGGGCTCTGCTGCGATCTTTCCTGGGGGCCTTAGGGGGGATGCGTGAGTGTTGGGTGATTGCTCGTGCCTTCGGTGGCTTTATTCTCCACAGCCCTCCTCATAAATTGCGCACTGTGAGATGATCTTTGTGACTGGTCGCCTGTGTGTGTGTACTCTCCCTGCCTACTGTTTCCTTTTTTCTATAGGTTTCCTTTTTGTTATTAGTTCTTGCCCTATGATGTTTAATGACAGGCCCAGTCCCTGTACTAGGTACTTGAGCCGTATTGCATGTGGAGGCTGGTTAAATCTGTAGATGTTTCAGGAGTTACGTTTGACACATCTGCGCGGGATTACCTTTGTGACATTTCCTACAGATTGTATCCTGATGTCAGGAGGGGGTTGCACTTTAACGCGGTCTGGGCTCATGCTTTGTGGGCTAGTTTATGTTGTTATGTTGCATTTGTACTTTGTAATTGTTAATCAATAAAATATATAAATACATTTAAAAAAATGATGTAACATTAATGGCAGCACCACCACTCTGAAAATTGTTCCAGTACCACTGGCCACCACCCCTTCACAGCAGAAGCAGAGACCATGAACGGAACATTATATCATTGACCCTGCACTGGCTGTCAGGAGACATTGAGCCTGCAAAGAGAAGTTCTGCCAAAACATTAGAGAGAAAAATAGAGACCACATTTGAGGTGTATGTCAGGGAGCTTATGGCCAGCTTCAGTTACATGGATGGATACTACATGGATGGATACGTTTTAATTATTTAATAAGTGACCTACTCAAGAAAAAGGAAAGTGTCAAAGCCTTGACCTGCTTCCTTCCTAGTCTGGAAACACATATTATTACCCACAAATTGGTGATGTAATAATTTCATGTGACAGAGTCTCCATTGTGACATACCCTGTGTATAAAAGGCTGGTAACCAGGGACAGCAGCACTGGACACCAGGAACCTAGTTTGGAGGATCACTGTCTGTAGCTGGGGATAGAAAGGCCAAAAGCTGAATGGACTGACCATACCAAACAAAAGAGGATGTCGGGGGTCAACTAGACAAAGGTGAGTGATTAAACAAAGTGAAAACTAACCTGAAAATCAAACTGAAAACCAATCTGAAAACCAAACTGACCGATGACCTGAAAATCCACGTTTGCCCTATACATTAAAAAATATTCCCTACCTACTACTCTGAGCATAGGCGCTGGAGGTAGGAGTGTGGGGCGGTTTAAAATAATCTCAGAAATAACTATGCTGGAGTTCAGCAGGTGAATGAACAATAGAGATGCCTTTAAATTTTATTTTCTTCTTGACATATTTGATGTGGTACAGAGACAGAGGTCAAATGGCAACAAATTTCTCTGACTTCAAAGTGAGAGATTGTTTTACGTGAACTATGTGACCATCTTCCTATAGTCCAGGGAGCTTGAAAGACAGGGCAATTTTTACTAGAAGAACTACGTTCAAATACCTGCAAATGGACTGTACAAATGTTTAAAAATATATCAGTAGCTAAAAGTGAGGCAATTTTTTTGTCATTCTGAAGAGTGATGAAACATATATTTGATAGGATTAAAACAAATCAAGACCATTATTGATGTGCAAATGATAATTATTTGAAGGAACCCGATTTCCACACATTGTCATTTGTGCGCTATATAGTTCTACCAACCAGTTGGGTGGCTATTTCAATGAAAAACGTGCTGCCTGTAAATGATGGTGCGCTACCACGCCGTGCCTTCGTAATGTATTTGTGACAGTCTGCTCCAAATTGCACACCAGCTGGCTACACACCACACCTTTACCACTCACGCTTGGGTGACTTGGGCGAGGTAAGGCTGATGGCAGCACCCCCACTCTGCCAATTGTTCCAGCATACTCTCAAGACCGGTGTTTTTTAAACTCAGTTCTTGATATTCCTTCTTTTTAGCGATAGGGTGGTCCTTGTGGTAGCAGTTTGTGCTTTAAAAAATGCTATTTCATTCATCAAAAGTTCACGAGCCAGGCCTGGTACTCACACACAGGCAAATTATGCAACAGTATTTGTACATGCCTGTGTTAGCATCTTATAGTCAGATATATTGGATTTTTAAATGTTTATTTATCAAGTGTGACTCGTGACTCAAACGCTAGCCTACTGCGTTGGATAAATAATTGTTTTCTGTAGTGCATATATAGCATGCATATTTTATTAGGTGATGATTCATTGTAATTTTTAGACGTAAATAGTTCCTCGCCTTTCACAAGCAACCCATATGAGCCGGAATGATACACCAAACAGTTATGGGTCGACCAAAGCCTAATAATTACATGTTAAAGAATGAGTAATACACGATAGGCTTTGCAGGAAGCTGCACGGTCAAGCCAGATGTAAAAAAGACAAACTGTGGGTACTTATAATTTATGGGGAAAGTGCAATCCAAGGAAAGGAGTAGCGATAGAACTGTTTTTCGATTACTTTGAACACTAATAGCGGCTCTAATGTGAGAATGCAAATATCAATTGAAACGTACACAAGTGCTTCAATTAAGTAAAAGGCTCATTCTTGAACATACTATGTATTGAGGCTAATGGATAATACCTCTGATTACAATGCAGGGATTTACTGCTTTCTACAGGCAACTTCTGGGACTTCTAAAGTGCGGAAACAGGAATCTAACACGAGTCAATATCAAGCATTGCAATTAATTACAAACCGATGAGTCAGGGGCGTAGCTTGGGTGGTGGGTGAAGTGTTACACCCCTGAATAAATGTATTTTGTGATAAATAGTCGGGTGCAAATGCTTTCAGTCGGGTATGGTGAGGTGTCTGCGGGATTCTACTTTAATTTTTAGACACAGGCAAGAACGCACACACAAACTCTCCCCCTCTGTTTGGAAAGACTTCATAAAGGTTGCTTATTTCACAAAATAATGCACTTCCTCTCAGTACACCTACCAGTCCGCATTCCTCTCTCTTTCCACTGCCCCGTAAGCCCCTCTTGTGTGCCTTGCTTGTGGTATAATGTATTTTAACATCATACAGTATGCCGGTGTGATTATCGGGTAATCTGAAACTCATACCCACCCTCAATCATACTAACCAAGCTAAGCTCCTATTTAAAGGCAGTCCCCATGTTTAACCTTTGAGAGAGACAGGCCTTGCAACAGTGAAAAACAAATTTGGCAGTATTTTACGTCAGGACATGTAAAACACATCAGTACGTGTCCCACCTTTAAGATACACTGCACCCTGCCCATGGGACTACCCAGGGCCTACTTTAGGGGTGCCTTACACAGCTAAAAAGGGAAGTTTTGGGCCTGGCAAGTAGATACACTTGCCAAGTCGAATTGGCAGTGAAAAACTGCACACAAAGACACTGCAGTGGCAGGTCTGAGACATGTTTACAGGGCTACTAACATGTGTGGCACAACCAGTGCTACAGGCCCACTAGTAGCATTTGATTTACAGGCCCTGGGCACCTCTAGTGCACTGTACTAGGGACTTAATAGTAAATCACATATGCCAATCATGGAATGACAATTACACATACATTTTACACAGGAGCACTTGCACTTTAGCACTGGTTAGCAGTGGTAAAATACCCAGAGTATCAAAAACAGCAAAAACTGATTCCAGCCCACATTAACAACCTGGAAAGCAGAGTCAAAAAGTCAGGCCATGCCTAGGATGCCAAGTCAAACAGTATAGATGTGGATATTTTTGGTCCTGTAACGGATGTGTATGGGAATTATAAACTAATTTTGGTAGCCATAGATCATTTCTCAAAATGGCAGAGATTAAAATTGTAAGGAAGGCAGATGCAAGAGAAATAGCAAAGTTTTTAAAAGAAATCTTTAGTAGAAAAGGTTTGCCGAAAGTCTAAGTGAATGATAATAGAGGACAATTTATTTTGGATATTTTCAATAAATGTATAGCTACCACGAGCATTGAGGAGAAACCAACTGCCCTGTATCACCCTGAAAGGGATGGTAACATAGAACACCTTAATAGGGTGATCAAAGGTATCACTGAATTAGCAGACAGCAATGACATGAATTCGGGGGAAGAACTGTTGAAAACAGTAGGAGCCTCTAGGATCAATCCATGTGACTCTACTACACATAGTCCATTCAAATTAATGAGAGGAAGGACCCCTCGTCCCAAAGATAACATGGAGTGGTTATCTATGACAGGAAGAGTGGATTGGTCAACCACGGAGGTAGGGAAAAGGATGAAAACGAATCAAGTGAAATACAAACACAAGTATGTGTTTGGCCAAGAGGCCACACATTACAAGACAATCAGTAGAGTCTCATTTCCTGGCGGTGGTCTTGGCAAGTGTCTCTGGCTTCTGTCTGGTTCTCAGGGAACATTTGTGGGATGGTTCACCTTCTGCAGGAGAAGGGGTGCAGGTGGCCTGTGGGTCCTGTGACGGGGCCTCCTGCCCACTAGCTGCAGCAGATGTGGAGGGCTGGGCAATGGACTGGCTAATGGTAAGGGCCCACTGCTGTGCTGTTGCCTCCCTCATGATGTTGGCCATGTCTGCCAGCACCCCTGCTATGAAGATCAGGGTGATGCTAATGGCCTGCAAGTCCTCTCTGATCCCCTGATACTGTCCCTCCTGCAGCCACCTGTTCTCCTGCACGTTGTCAAGGATCTGGCCTATCATGTCCTGGGAATGATGGTAGGCTCCCAGGATCTTGGAGAGTGCCTCCTTGAGTGTCGGTTCCTTGGTCCTGTCCTCCTCCTGGTGCACAGCGGTCCTCCCAGTGTCCCTGTTGGCCTGTGCCTCTGCCCCCTGAATGATGTGCCCACTGCTAACGAACCCCAGGACCGTTATTGTCTTGGTTATGAGGTTTGGACTGGGGTCCCTGTAGGTGGGCACACTGCTGATTGACGTGTCCTGGGGACAGAGGTGTGGGTGCGCTGGGTGGATGCTGTGATGATGGATACTGATTGGGGAGTCTCAGTGGTGGACTGTGAGTGGACTTGGGTGACTGGCTGTCCAGTGGTCCCTTATGGGTCAGGTTGTAGGTCCAGATCCTGAAGTCCAGAGTTACTGTCATCACTCAGGGCATCTTCTGTTGGGGGACTGGTTTGTCATGGCACCTCAACTCAGCTGACATTGGGTGGGGTACCTGTGGGGATGTAAGTGATGTATTATGCTTCATGTCTGTGACATATTGTACATCCCTGGCTTCCCCTCTATCGTTGGTGTTGCCCTGCCACCTTTTGCTAGTGTATGGTGATGTATTGTGTGATTGTTAGTTCCCCTATGCTGTGCACGCTTTTGTGATGGGTGTCCATGCAGGGCTGGGAAGGCTGTCCATGCATTGGTATAGCATGCAGGGCTTGGCATTGGGGTTAGTCATATGTGTGGGTGCAGTGTGTGGGATGGAGTAGAATGATGGGAGTGGGTGGGAGTGGGTGTGAGGGGGTGTGAGGGGGTGTGATGGCATGCAGATATGGAGGGTGATAAGTAGTAAATATTGACTTACCAGTGTTGCGTATGCTCTCATTATTCTAATGAGACTACTGGATTTTGAGTGGCAGAATCGCCTGCGGTGTGGGAGACTAAGCCTAACCCACTGCAGGTGACACCTGTCACTCCAATCCAGGTTTTCCTCCGGCTAACTAGCAGTGCCTCATCTCTACCCGAGGGCAGGGATGACTGGGCAGCCGGGCTCATGACATAATTGGGTTCTCAGAGAAGCCGTGGTCACTCAGGTCTCATCCGTTTCTCTCAGTTACATTAGTCTCATATATACAATGACAAACAGAGGCAGTAAATGTTTCAATAATTATTTTAATGAAGCAACTGCATTTTAGATAGCAAACCGTGAGCTGCAATAACCAGGACGACACAGCATGACAATATTAAAATTGTGACAAGGAGAGTGAATCATAAGAATAACACTACCATATTGTCACTACAGTCAATAGACAAATTCCTACCTAGGCTATGATAGAGCACAGCTTGTTAAGCTCTAATTCTGCCCTTCAGGTTCCCCTGGGAAGACATCATCCCTCATACCTGAGCAAAGGCCTGAAGTCTGCAAAACAGCTATAACGAATTATTCAGCAATCAGCATACAGTTGTGGTTCTCTAGCTGGAATCTCCCTCTAACGTGTAAGGGACAGGGTAGCGTTCTTATAATAAAACAGCTGATCAGAAAATGTCCCTACGTAAGGATGTGTATTTTCTACGAATGTCAGAGACTAAACTTATACCACGTTCAACGGCAATGTACCTTGCAGTAGCCTTGGAAGAAGCACAGAGTGAGCAAGAATGTCTTGTTTGAGAACAGAGTGCTGGCCTAGGCAAAAACAGTTAGATAAACAGAAAATAAAAGAAGACCGTAAAAGTGGCTATTGTAACAATAATAAAATATATCTAGGTTAGAGTGCACATCGGCTTGGCCTAGTGTGTTAAAATAATGTGCATGGAGCTATAGCTAAAATGGCTACACAACACCAGTGTCCAGTCCTCCGGCTACTCCAGCAAGTCCCTCAGGATGCAGTATTTCCAAGACTTGCTCCTCCCATGCTGTGAGCTGTGGGGAGGAGGTGGGGGTCCACAGCCAGTCCTCTGTATGGTGAGCTTATGCCTTTCTACAATGGAACATACTTTCCCCCATAGGTCATTCCACCTCTTCCTAATGTCATCCCTTGTTCTTGGATGCTGTCCCACGACATTCACCCTGTCCACGATTCTCCGCCATAGCTCCATCTTCCTGCAATGGATATCTGCTGTACCGGTGCTCCAAACAGCTGTGGCTCTACCCTGACTATTTCCTCCACCATGACCCTTAACCTTCCTCATCAGTGAAACAGGGGTGCCGTTGTGGGGACATGGGTGTTGTGTAGTGTGTGTTGGTGAGAGTGTGTTGAGTAATGTGGTGGGGTGTGTGTTGTGTAGTGCATGAGGGATGTATGGGTGTAAGTGCTGTATGTGTCTAGTTGTCTCTGTGCTGTTCGTGTCAATCTCCTGGCAGTAATTGTTGTTTGCAAAGGGTTGTGGCTAATGTGGGTGTGTGTTTTATAGTGCTGTGGGTGGGTGTGGTGTGTTTTTGAGAATGCCCGCTGTGGTGATTCGTGGATCATAAGGTGATGGGCCGTAGTTTTGTTGGTGTAACGGCATGGGTGTTGGTACTGCCACTTTAGCACTGACCTTTGGGTTGATGGATTTGTGTATGTGGCTGTATTCTGTCGGATTGGTGTGTGTGTGTCATAATATGGCAAATGGATATTCGCCACTGCAACTGTATGTTGGCGGCTGTCACCGTGGTGGTAAGCAGGATTTACCGCCAATGACATAATGAGGGACTTAATATCTGCAGGCTTTTTACAATACTCAAAACGGATGTTAATAAACAGTCAGAAAACCACGATTTTCACTGTCGATGTAGAGAAGGCATTTGATACCTCGGAATGGTCCATTTTATATAAGGTTATAGAGCGCTTCCACCGGGGACGAGGTTTCTTAGGCTGGACCAAGTTGCTATACTCTGCCCCCACTGCTAGCGTGAGGATGGTGAAAATCTTTTCCGAATGTTATGACGTGGGACACAGAACTCGCCAGGGGTGTCCTCTGTCACCCCTACTCTTTGCTTTAGCAATGTAGTCCCTAGCCTGTTATGAGAGGAAAGGGAATACTTATCAGGGAATAGTAGTAGAAGATCAGACCCACTATATAGCCCTATATGCAGACAATCAATCTCCTGTTATTCCTCCATGACTGGGGTGAATCCTTAGATGGTGCCAGAAGACTCCTAGATCAGTTCAGAATGTTTACCAGACTGAGAGTTAACTAGCAAAAATTATGCCTTTTCCAGATCCTGAACCACTGAAGGACATTTGCACCTCTGCAGTAGGAACCCAACTGTATACAGTATTTGGGGGTGCAAGTATTCCTTGACGCTGAAGAACTTCTTGAAGGTAATATTAACTGGGCGATTCAAGCCCTCTGCCACAGGGCGGCATTCTGGGGCACACGCCACCTCTCAGTGGCAGACCGAATGGTACTGTGATTGATGGTTCCATTGTCCTGCTTTCTGTATTATTTTAGAGTTCTACCAGTGTGGATCCCATCAGCAATATTTAAAGACATTGAATCGTTAGTTGTATGATTTCTATGGAGTCCCAGCCACAGACAGGTAGCACTGACAATATTACAACAGCCAACGGGAGAAGGTGGCTTAACTGTCCTGGATTTTGAAACCTACTACCTAGTCGTACAGTTCCAATGAATGATTCAATGGGTGGCGATAAGGCTGACTACCGAATGGGAGGCGAGATTGGACATTCTTGATCTGGTTCAAGTGCTAAAGCGGGTAAAGAGTCCTGCTTATATATGCGCTACCAAATTTGCTATATTAGAGTGTTGCTGGGTGAGATGCTTATAAAACCTTGGACTAGGGTTCCATACTCTCCTGATATAACGCTTAGAATGTTGAAGGCCTTTCTCCACAGGGGGAATGGGAGACAATTGGAAGAATGGGGTGAAGCTGGAGTAACTACTATAGGGAATTTTGATGCTTGCATTTGAAGAATTTCAAGAAGAATATGACCTACACCCTAGACATTTGTTGGTCTACTGCGCCATAACCACTGCTATTCACAAGCATTGGAAAGTGGGGATGGCAGACCCCCACAGTACAAAAGCTGCCAATATATTGTATCTTCAGCAGGGACATATAGGGTGGTTACATGCTTATACAAGCCCATACGCACAGACACAATCCAACACCTGAACGTGTTGTGATCACAATGGGAAGCAGATGTAGGGAGCAGGATTGGGTAACTGGCATAAACCAAATGACCAAAGACATATACATTTGCATGTCCATTTGTTCAAAAATATTCAGTGACAATTTATTTTTTAGGATCCTGATGTCTGCGCTGCAGAGGAGGCAGGCTGCCCAGTCTTGATGCCTCCTCATCCTTCTTTCTTTCACCACCCTACACTTCCTGTCTCTTAGTTTCTCACTTGCAGGTGCTTTTTCATTGCCACTGTTTTCCTAGCCTTCTCTTAATCCTTCTTTAAACACAGTACTGTATTTGTTATTAAATGGGTTTCTAGTTGGCACAAGTATGCCCCATGCCCAAGCATGAATCCCCAACCCTAGTCAGGGTAGGTCAGATACACACTTTAATTACCCAGTGCTCATTCTATATGGTAGCTTGGAACAGAGCAAGCAGGCTTAATTTAGGAGGCAATGTGTAAAGTATTTGTGCAACACCTAAAACAGTAAAACAGTGAAAACACCACACACAAATAATTCACACGAAGTTATAGAAATAGATCTTAATTTAATTTGCAAAATAAGACCAAAATTACAAAAATGCAATAAGTAGAGGTTGAGATATCATTTTTTTAATTATATCTGCAATTGTAGTGCTTAACAACTTAAAGTGCCATCCAGGGCTATCTGCTCACACTAAACCAAGGTAAATCCACAAGTTTATACTGACCGCGTTGAAGCGTGGGTCGGCTACAGAGACCAACCTTGTCCCTCATAAACAGTACCTTGTGTGGAGGGTTGTGTAGATGTCAAGGACTTGATACGAGGCGCACAGGAGATGATGTGAGGGTGTTGTGTTGGGTGTATCTGCACAGTCAGGGGATGCGTCTTTATCCAGCGATGCAGTCATTAATCCTCAAGCAGTGGTGCAGCGCCGAAACCCTTTGCAATGAAGGTGGAACGTCATCAAGCAACGCAGCTGGCGATGCAAAGTTGATGCACTTGGGCTCACAGTAGGTAGAGTCCAGAATTTGTAGCAGAGATGAGTGAAGACTTTGAGGTCCCTGAGACTTCAGAACAGGAGGCAAGCCAGACGCAGGTCCAGTCCTTCTTGCCCCCAGGCAAAAAAGGCAGCAGGGCAGGTACAGTAAAGCAGGAGTCTAGCAAAGTCCAGCAGAGTTACAACAGAGTGACATTCACTTTTGCAGCACAGCAGTCCTTCATCCTTGCAGAGTGTACTCAGGTCCAGAAGTGTACTGATTTGGTGGGGTTTAGGGTCCAGTACTTATACCCAGTTCTGCCTTTGAAGTGTGCAAGACTTCAAAGCAAGGCTTTTAAAGTGCACAAAGTCCCTACCCTTCCTTCCCTGGCTACAGACACACTACAGTGGGTTATGCAGCCCTTTGTGAGGGATCAGGACCCAGCCTATTCGAAGTAAGTGTCAACTCCTCCCTCCCATCCTACCAAGGATGACCCATCAAGATTTTAATGGTCCATCGCGGACACCTATGCACCCTTTGTGTGTGGATGTCTAGAGGGAATGCACAAAGGCCCATCTCTGGCCTACCCAGGATGTGTATTCAGAGACATGGAATGGTTAAAGTAAGAAAATGACAACTTTCTAAAAGTGGCATTTTCAGACTTGCAACTTATAATCCATTTTTACCATAAGTTGTGATTTTAAATTGTGAGTCCAGAGACACTAAACTCGAAATAGCTGTCTGGTCCTAATTGGAATTTACACTTATAAAATGTAATAAGGCAATCCCAAAGTTAAACAATGGGAGAGATAGGTCTTGCTGTAGTGAAAAACAAATTTAAGAATGTTTTACTACCTGGACATGTAAAACATAAAAGCACATGTGCAACAATTTAAACACACTCCCCCTCCCCTTGAGGCTGTCCAGAGCATACCTCAGGGTTGACTTATATGTATTAAAAAGGAGGGATAACTGGCCAGGTCAACATGGCAGTTTGAAACTGCACACACATGCTCTGCAATGGCAATTCTGAGCCATGTTTGGTGGGCTACTAAGGTGTGTGACACAATCAGTGCTTCAGGTCCACAAGTAGCATTTAATTTACAGGCCCTCAGCACATATAGTGTACTTTCCTATGGACTTATTAGTGCATTAAATGTGCCAATTATGGATAAACCAATGTCACCAGGTTTTAGTGAAAGAGCACATGCACTTTAGCACTAGTTAGCCATGGTAAAGTGCCCAGATTCCTACAGAAAACAAAACCAAATTCAGCAAAAAGTTGAGGGAAAAGGCAAAAAGTCTGCGGATGACCCTCCAGAGAGGGCCAGGTCCAACAGTATTTTTTTAAGCATTTGGGATATTTAGGAGGGGTATTGTTGCCAACATTTCACTCTAACGAATTGGTCTTCAAATTGAGACCACACTGGTCTGGGATCAAGAGTCAGTGTTGAATAGGTAGTAGAGTAGTAATGTGTGCTTCATTTTCCTTGTAGGATCAGTTGTGTTTGTGCTTTTGAGAACCCAGAATTGTGAATAGGGATAGATTCATTGAAGTAGATTAGTAAATGTAAGATGTAAGATGTTACTGAGTGCGTTGGACATGTGCGCCTGTTAAATGGATGAATTGGATAGAATGAAGGAAGAGTTTGGAAAGCGTGTTTAGGAGTACACTGTGGTTAGACATTATTGGGATGAGTCACAGAGTGCAAAGGTAACGGCAGATGTGGATGGCCTTATTGTTTTTATTTTTAATTTTTGTTAATGAAAGGTTCAAATATATGTGTATACAGATAAACACACATCTAAATATATAGGTATGTATACAAAAGTGCATGCGTATACTTGCACATTCTACAGTTTTCTACAGTTAAATCTTTAAAGACAAACCCATATCTGAAAATATATGTGTGTATATTTATGAGCTAATGTGTTCCTAAGTGGCAGTAGTTCATGGAAGCAAACATGTCCGTCAACACGCCTTAATTACACCAACCAACCTCTCTCCCATCATAGCACAGAAAGACTAGTGTACACCTTAACAAATTATTTCAAAACCATCTTTTGGAGTGCCAGTCTGTCTGTGCTTTGACAGGAGAGAACTTTGATGGTGCATTTTATAATTTATTGCATGAACAACTCCACATAATCCCAAGGGTGCAGAACAAATAAAAAAGCGGGCCAACGCGTTTCAACTGTATGCCTTCAACTAGGCCTCGTAAACAATTGCAATGGACACCCTTTTATCCTACAGTCTTTTCTCTATTACATTGGCCTCTAAACACTAGAACAACAACCTACAATATTTCCCTAGCCAAAGGTTTCCGCCATTTTCCTAATTTCCATATATTCACATTCTCAGTTGGAAAAAAAATGTTCTCAGTTGGAAAAAACTTTTTGGGAAAACTTCTTGGTATTAAATGTAACATTCCCCCATTATCATTCCTCTTTTAAACCACTAGAAATATGTAATGTATAATGTTCCAGAGTGCATAATCAATATAACATTTTTGCAATAGAGACTAAAAGGTTGTTTTTAAAAAAAATACTCTATCTGTAAAAGTACACCCGAAAGTGCACAATGCATATGTAAGCATGAGCAAGCAATTTAAGTGCAAGATATCTCCATAAACATTATTAAATCAATACCTACACAGACATTATCAAATTATTAAAGTGCATAATGTATTCATAAACTTCATGCAATTAACTTATTCATGTTTCTGTCTTTCATACATAACTATCTGCCCTTCTATTGCAATCCTATATTTAAACTCCTAAATCCATAAAAATTATATTCCATTCCAATATACGAGCCAGGAAATAGTACATAAATCATCCTATCCTTAGTAGTACATCCTAAAGTACCCAATGCATATATTAGCATTAGCAAATAATTAAAGTGCATGATGTTTCCGTATTTCGAATTTTTAAATCATTCTATCTTTCACAGAACATCCTAAAGTGCATAATGCATATGTGAACATTAGCCCACAGTTAACCTCATTAGTGCGGGCTTCGGCCACTGGCCGAAGCCCACACTACCTCCCTGGTGCGGGTCACGAACAGTGGGCAACATCAGAGAGGCGGTTAAAAAATCCTCCGATGCGTCTCATAGGAGGATTTTTTTAAATTAAAAAACCCCCAGGAGGCACGGAAGATCTTCCGTGTCTCCCCGTGCCCCCTCCACCTGCCACTTTGGGAAGTCATTGCGCCACGAGGCAAGCTGACGTCACTATCTGTTTTCCCCATCAGAGCAGGAAGGGGCCACAGGGCCGCTTCCTGCTCCCAAACCGGCCTCCCAACCGTTCAGGAAGGCCTTGTTTGAAAGAGGAGAATCTCCCCTTTCATACGAGTCCTTCCTGAACAGGTTTACTGGCCTGCAATCAATGGTGATGAAACCCCACTAGACACCAGGGATTTCGCTTGGAGGGTTAAATCTACCCAAGGGTAGATTTACCCTTGGGGGGGGCAGTCACACACCCCAGGGTTTAAAAAAATCTTTTTAAAAAACTAATTTAAAAAAAGGAAAGTGACGAGGGTAATCATTTTTTTAATAGTTGTAAGGTTTCACTGGGGTCCACTATGACCCCCAAGGAAACCATACTGCTATTATAAAATATAATATATATATATATATATATATATATAGAGAGAGAGAGAGAGATCTATTTAAAGACATATTTATGTAGATATATCTATCTATATATATAGCTAGCTATATATAGATCTATACATATATATATATATATAGCAATCACTTTTGTCAACACGTGTATGGTTTCCCTGGGGGGCTGCGTATATATATATATATTCGCCATCAGTTCTCTTGAAGTTGCGTCTTCAAAGCAATGCACATACATCAACTGACGCGTTTCAACTGTAGCTTTTAGGCAGCAATAAAAAAAGTCAAGTAAGTCTTGTGATTATGTTTTGCTACAAAAGGATCTGATTTTTGTCTAGTGGCAGTTCTGATGCCATAAAGTAGCGCAGAAGGTTTATATGCCTACTGCAAAGATTAAATCTGTATTTTATGTAAATAGCTGAGTAGATTAGTAAAGTCAGCCATTACCTACGCTATAATACAAATAAAATGTATGCGCTGGGCTATGGAGAGATGAAGGGCACTTTTGCTGGGTGGTAGTGAGGGAATCCGAGGAGGGGGTCATGGAAGTGGGAGCACCAATAATGATTGTTGGGGTGGGCGCTAGAGGCGCTAAAGACTGTGAATATTGGTATGTGATGAGGTGAAGTAATAGTGTGTCTTTTTTTTTGAGTGTCTTGAAAGAACATGCTGATTGAGAGAAGAAGCGAAGGTAAGGTGACCTCTAATGTTGCACGTATCACACACACACACCCACCAGCAATTTAGGGACTGTCTACGTAGGCTAGTGTTTTAGGACGACAGTTTAGCCAGTGGCAGAGATTGCATCTCGTTGGATAACTGCTGCTCAAGCACTTACACGGGTTATAGAGGACTGCTCTGACGTAGGATCAAAGACATACTCCAGATACTGAGACAGCACCTAAGGGATAGGACAATGGCGCAGACTCTGGGATTGATTTTTCAGTTGTCGGAGTCCCATTCCAATAACTCCTCTTCCATTGATTATGAGGGATGTGATGAGAACAGTCCTGCTGTCCCTTCGCAAGCACGGTCTGTGCAGCGGGACAAGAGCGGGTTAGCCCAACCCAGAGAACAGGTGCATGCAGAGGCAAGTACAGAGAGGGTGCTCTCTTTGGAGCTCCCCAATTTAGTTCAGCCCCAAATTCCACCACCCAAATCGTATTGTGGAGACATCAAAATTATCTATCACAAAACAACCTAGTTTTGTAAGGCAGGCACCTGCGTTTTTGGTCCTGGACTCGGTGGCCATATAGGCAAACCTACCAAACCGAGACATATCTGGAAACTAGACATCCGGGGGAGTCCACAGAGGCGTGCCTTGAATTATCCAAAGTTTTCTTACCTAGAATACCCTGCAAATGTGAAATGTTGAATAAAAACGAATTTTTTTCTTGCATTTCTGTCACACAAACTATAGGTATATGCTGGGATCCACAAAATTCCTACCACCAGTGTTTTCCCACCTGTCCTGCTAAGAACGCTACCCCACTTGACTGCCTGTGCCTAGTGCCTGCGTCAGGAATGGATCACTCCAGGGTCAACAGTTGCCCTCATGTAAGGACCAATGTTGACCGTTGTGTGATTTATTCCTGTTGCAGGCACTAGGTCTACCCAAACAAGTGAAGTTTTTATCAGGAGACTTGGGGGGATGCTGGGTGGAAGGACATTTGTGGCTCCTCTCAGATTCCAGAACTTTCTATCACTGAAATGTGAGGATAGAATGTTTTTTTTTTGTTTGCCAAATATTAAGGTTTGCAAAGGATTCTGGGTAACAGAACCTGGTGAGAGGGCCACAAGGTACCTCATCTTGGGTTCCCCTAGGTGTCTATTTTTGATAAATGCACAGGTAGGTTTCCCTAGGTGCCGGCTGAGCTAGAGTCCAAAATCCAGAGCTAGGCACTTTCCAAAAAACACATCAGATTTCAATGTAAAAATTTGATGTGTCTATGTTGCGTTTCCTGTCGCGGGCATTAGGCCTACCCACTCAAGTGAGGTACCATTTTTATGCGGAGTCTTGGGGGAACACAGAATAGCAGAACAAGTGTTATTGCCCCTTGTCTTTCTCTACATGTTTTCCTTCCAAATGTAAGACAGTGTGTAAAAAAGACGTCTAATTGAGAAATGCCCTGTAATTCACATGCTACTATGGCCACCCCGGAATTCAGAGATGGTAAAAGAACCACTGCTTCTCAACACCTTATCTTGTGCCCATTTTGGAAATACTAAGGTTTCCTTGATACCTATTTTTCACTCTTAATATTTTACCAAATTAATTGCTGTACACCCAGTATACAATGAAAACCCATTGCAAGGAGCAGCTCCTTTATTGGCTCTGGGTACCTAGGGTTCTTGACGAACCTACACGCCCTATATATATCCCCACAACCAGAAGAGTCAAGCAGACAAAACCGTATATTACTTTTGAAAATATGATAACTGGAAGGAGGCTAAAAGCCCAACAAATAATGAAATGGGGTATGTTCCAGTAAAATGACAAAATTGTGTTGAAAAATTTGGTTTTCTGATTCAAGTGTGCCTGTTCCTGAAAGCTGGGAAGATGGTGATTTTAGCACCACAAACCCTCTGTTGATGCCATATTCAGGGAAACCACACATGCTTTTTCTCTGCAGCCCTTTTTCCCATTTTTCTGAAAGAAACAAAATTTTAGCTGTATTTTGGCTAATTTCTTGGTCTCACACAAACTCTGGGTACCTTTGGAATCCCTAGGATGTATGAAAAAAAAGACGCAAATTTGGCATGGATAGCTTATGTGGACAAAAAGTTATGAAGGACTAAGTGTGAACTACCCCATCTAGCCAAAAAAGGGCTCAGCACTTGGGGGGGGGGGGGATATGGGGTAAGGCCCAGCAGCTAAGGGGCTAAAGTGTAACATAATTGAGTTAATACATAAATAAACATTCAAACCATAAAAATACACAAGATATTCATACATTTCCTTGTTTACTCATTTATATTCCTGCCTCTCATATGTAAATATTTATCCTTATATTGCAACCCTGTATGTAAACTCCTCAATACACATAATTGATATTCCATTCTAGTATGAGGGCCAGGACCACTTATAACACTTTTCTTCTATCTTTTCATCCCCAGGTACCATGTCCCATTGCATAAAACGTCAGCTTCAACTTTCTGCTCAGGTTGCAGCCAGCCAATCACGCCATTCCTGTTGGCGTGTGCATTCGCAAATATGCAGTGAATTGTCGTGAATTTGAAGCTACTCTAGATATATAAACTTGATTTTCCTTTAATTTCTCTAGAACTACTAAACAGATTTACACCAAATAATAAAAAGTGTGATCTTTGGAAAAAAGCTACCTTTCTGCCAAATATGGTGTAATTCCATCCAGTGGTTCGGGCTGCAGCCGTGTCTAAGCACTCTATGGAAATTAACATGGGAAACTCACTCTTTTGATTCCCCCCCCTTTTTCTCAGCCCCCGCTTGATGGATCACTATGAAACTTTACATGTACAAAAAGACCATTGAGGGTACTTATTTTGGAACATTTTGGGAAGATTTGTTAAACAGTGCCAAAGGCAAGTCAAAAAAATGCTTTTTCAATGAAAACTAGGTCCTAACAATAACTACCTACTGGTGATACCCATATATATGTGTGTGTGTGTGTATATATATATATATATATATATATATATATATATATATATATATATATATATACACACATATATTCACTGAAATAAAAAAGGGTAAAGTAACCTTATAGTTAGGTGTAATAAAAATATCTGTATTTTTTTTTTTATGTAGAAATTCACTGAAAAAACAAAGGTTATGTGAATGATGGGGTCCGTTTTGCCATAGAAAATATGCTTAGTGCAATAGTATGAAAAATTAGGACACATTTTAAGTGAGATCTTAAATATCCCAACTTGTTTTGACACACACGGTGTCTTTGTCACAAGTGAATTATCAACATAAAAAACAGACAATAAATACAGTGAAATGAGCCTACAATATAAACGAGGACTGCTAGAGTGCTTAAAGTCAAGCGCCATCTTGAAACAGTTTTACATAACTTATTTTGCACATAACTTTACACTGAATTTAGTGGTAAATGATATCCCATGCCACTTGTTGCCAAGGAAAATAAGTCCATACTGATACTGGTCTGAGATTCACATAACCATGATGTTGAATTATAATAATATAGTGAGGTGGCATGCATAGTGCAGTGGCTATGCAGTTCAACAAAGATGCCACCTAGGATAAAATACAACCTATATCAGAAGGGTACGACAAATAACTTGCGTACTGGACAGAGTTAACAGCCCAAGAGGGCAATTACATTACGAGTTGTACCATTAACGTTAGTAATGTAAATTTTGTAAAATGTACTGCAAAATGAACAATCCCCCAAGAGACAAAATGCTCTAATGTGGATCTGAATTTCTATGGTTTTGTATGTTTAAAATTGGTGCCTAACTATAACATCCCTGTGACATTGGGTTTTTTGAGTGAATTACTATGTTGTTTTAATTCTATTTCCTAACTAACACGTCCCTGCACCCTTTGTGTTTTTTCAGGGAATTTCTATGATTTTTCTTTAAAGGGAAGTGCGCGGGGAAGTTTGTCGCAGGACCTACGGCCAACCCCCTATAATCACCAAACCCCACCCCTCACACGGCCTTCAGACAGGCCTTGCGGCATCCCCCTATAACCACCTATACCCGTACCTCGGATGAAGCAGAGTCCCAAAATGGCTGCCAACACTTCCTGGTTGAAGTGTTGACATCCACTGAAGTCTCAGCAAAGTATTCGCAATTCTAGATATACAAATTTGGATTTCCTTTAATATCTCTTAAGCAACTGTACGGATTTACACCAAACTAGAAGGGTGATCTGTGGACCAAAAGCTACCTTTCTGCCAAATTTGGTGAAATTCTGTACAGCATTTCTGGCTGTAGTCATGTCTAAAGAATCCAGGATAATTAACATAGGAAGCACACTTTTTTGACCCCCTCTCCCTTTTTTTCTCGGCCCAGTTTGACGGATCATCTCAAAACTTTCCATGCCCAACTTGACACTTTTTTGGAAAATTTAGTGAAGATTCGTCAAATTGCGTCAAAGATATAGGCAAGTCAAAAAATGCTTTTTCTATGGAAACTAGGTCCTAACTATAACTACCTACTAGTGACTGCCAGTAGGTAATATATATATATATATATATATATAGATAGATAGATAGATAGATAGATAGATATACATATATATATATATTTATATATATATATATATATATATATATATATATACACACACATACACACAAACAACCTCGTGACCTCACCAACATACCCAGACATACATTCTTTTGTTATCTTTTATCATAAATGCAGTGACATATTTTATAATACCTAAATATATTGTTATATTCTTATAGATAGCATAAAAACCATTACAAAGCATAAAAATCCTGGAAGCCATGTTGAATGAGTGTTTCTGGGAGGTGCCTCATATTTAGTCATCCAGAGCAAGGATAATCCAGGGAACCTCCTCAACCCCCATTTAAAAAGCACAATCACAGATCTCTTTTTCGGTGGTTACTATTACCTACCTCTCTTCAAATACAGGCTGGTGTTGCAAGTGTGTAAGCAGTGACAGTGTGGCAGAGGTAATTGTGTCAGAATTTGAGCATGTTGCATCTGGTAGGCTGTTTAGAGATGCATTTAGCATTCATGGACCAGTAGTCAAAGTCAAAATCAAGCAGTTGAAGTCAAAGTATGGGTAATGTGATCCTAGGTTCAATGGGGAGTCACAAGTGTGGGGGCAGGTTCAAGGAACGGGGGCTGGCTAAAAAAGAACAAAATACTCTAAGGGGCATATTTATACTCCGTTTGCACCGGTTTTGCGTCATTTTTTTTTACGCAAATTTGACGCAAAACTAACTCCATTTTTATACTCTGGCGTTAGACGCGTCTAGCGCCAAAGTCCATGGAGTTTGAGTCACTTTTTAGCGTGGACACCTACTTTGCGTTAATGATATGCAAGGTAGGCGTTCCCGTCTAAAAAATTGACTCCGAGGCATGTGCGCCGTATTTACACTTCCGGGCAAAAATCACACCCGGGAGTGGACGGGTCAAAAAAAATGACGTCCAGCCGCTTTAGCGTCGTTTTTTAGCGCGTTCAGGGCAGGCGTTAAGGGACCTGTGGGCTCGGAAGGAGCCCAGAGGTGCCCTCCCATGCCCCCAGGGACCCCCCCTGTCACCCTTGCCCACCCCAGGAGGACGCCTAAGGATGGAGGGACCCATCCCAGGGAACATAAGGTAAGTTCAGGTAAGTAATTTTTTTAATTTTTTTTGTGGCATAGGGGGGCCTGATTTGTGCCCCCCTACATGCCACTATGCCCAATGAGCATGCCCAGGGGACAGAAGTCCCCTGGGCATGGCCATTGGGCAAGGGGGCATGACTCCTGTCTTTGCTAAGACAGGAGTCATTTCAATGGGGGTTGGGAGTCGAAAAAAATGGCGCAAATCGGGTTGAGGCAATAATTTTGCCTCAGCCTGACTTGCCCCATTTTTTGGCGCCCAAGCTCCATATTCCCCTACGCCGGTGCTGCCTGGTGTACGTCATTTTTTTTCACGCACACCAGGCAGCGCCGCCGGCTAACGCCGGCTAACGTCATTGTATAAATACGGCGCCCGCATGGCGCTTCAGAATGGCGTTAGCCGGCATTAACTTTTTTGACGCACAACTGCGTTGGCGCAGTTGTGCGTCGAAAAGTATAAATATGGCCCTAAATATTTTGTTAGCATCTCACTTTCCAGTTATTGCATATGGAATATTGCACACACCCTAAATAAAAAATAAGCACAAGTTAAACTGATCAGTGTGAAATGCACTATTTTACGTCATGAAACCTGCTACTGGTTAACACGATCACTGCAGATGTCTGTGTGTGACCAGAAAGCCACAGAATTGAATCCCGGTTGGCCTAGTGGGGAATACTGACTTGTGTATTTTAGTGCTATAAAGTCCAAACTGTGAAAGAAACTGTGAAAGAAAGTACTTGATATGAAATTCATTATTTTAAACTTGCATTACATAGTATAAGTTAGGCTCCTGAAAAGTATGCATGAGGGTTTAAGTTTAAAATAAAAAAGATGATTTTAGTAATAGGCACTCAGGTGGTCATTCTGAGTTTGGCAGGCAGCGGAGGCCGCCCACAAAACTCAAACCACCACCTGACTGCTAGTGCCGCCAGGATCCCACCAGCCCTATTCCAAGCTCACCGCAGGGCTGGCGGGCAGAAATAGTGTTTCCGCCCTCCGGCCATACAATGAAGAGGACCTTAACATTGACGCCGGCTTGGAATCGAGCTGGCGCCAATATGGCGGTGCAGTGGGTGCATAATTTGTGCAGTGAAATGTGCAACGGGGCTGTGCATGAGGGCCCCTGCAATGCCCATGGCAACTGCATGGGCAGTGCAGGGGCGTCCGGGGGCCCTGGACACCCCCATTCTACCAGCTTTTCCATGGCGGTGTAAACCGCCATGGAAACGCTGGCGGAAGGGGACTCGTAATCCCCTTAGCTTTAGCTTGTAGCGCTGCCCTGGTGGATTCCAACCACCAGGACCGCCAGGTGCAGGTTGACTGCAGCCTGGAAGTGTCAGCAGTTGGACCACGGCTGCTCAGCCTCGGTCAGAATGGGGTTGATCGTACCGCCATTACTTCGGCGGTCCGACAGCCACCCAAGTCTGGCGGTCTCAAGACTGCCAGACTCGGAATGACCCCCTGAGTCTGTGGACCTAGTGAAAACATGTTTTATGAGTGTCCATTAAAAGCACATTCCAGAACTCCCCTGTAAACACTGTTACATTACTTCTCATAAAGAAGATATCTTTGTCAACCAGAAGCTTCAAGTGAGTCCATCAATTAAAGGCAACTCTGGCTTCCAAACAGGCTTTATATTTGCAGAGTAAGCAACTGCACACATTTCAACTTCTTCCAGGGAGTAGGCATCCTGATGAAAAGGCCTGTTTCTTCTTTAGCTCAGTCCCTCATTTGGTTCTACAGCACATGAGACCTCTTCCATTTCCCTTTTAGCCGAGGCATCTTAAGTGTCAGAACTAACCATTTCAGGGCCGTTGTCTTTAAAAAAAAATTATATATATATATATATATATATATATATATATATATATATATATATATATATATATATAATCTGTTTTTGTTAAATTAAACAAGAGTATGGGCACGTTGTTCCCCTCAGACCTCGCCCACTTAGTCCTCTGCACTCAAGAGCCGGTGCCACAAACACACAAAAATAGGGTTGCTGGTCTGGGTGGTGCATACATGTCCACGCACAAACTATGTTCTCACATGCGCAGAGAACAGCAGCACCTAAGGTACCATAAACACCTTGCTTTAGAAATACTTTTAGCTTTAGATATGCAATTGAGCGGGGCGCTGACCACCCAGACTGAAGCAAACAATGGGGTATGTGAGCACTTGTTGCGAAGAGGCCCTAACGCAGCAGGAAACTAGACTAGAAGTCTTTAAAGAACCAGCAAGACAGGTGTTAGCCAGGAGTTAATGTTCAATCCACATGTGACCTTACCAATACATTAAAAGAAATATACACACACACACACACAGCTATTCCCTCCTCCCCCGACCCACGACGTTTCAAAATCCTGACCAGTAACACTCTTTACATTTCGTCATAGGTGTAGAGTGCCACCCGGCTTCCACCATATGTGTTGTTATGTTATGTTACCAAGTGCTTAAAGCACTTGTACACCAATCCGTTCCATGGCGCTAAAATGGAAGCAAGAATAGATACAGAATAGGCAGGTGTTAGTTGTGATATGCTTGCCTGAAAACCCAGGCTTTCAAGGTTTTCCTGAAAGTTAGGTGACAGAGGGCAGATCTTATCTCAGAAGGAAAAGCATTCCATAGTATGAGGGCAACGACTGAAAATATGGTCCCACCTAGTCACTTTTTCTTGAATTTAGGGACTGACAGCAGACTCAAATGGGTAGAGCCTAAATGACGATTGAGAGTGTACTTTTAAACTCGGGAATTAATAACAAGAGGACTTTTACTGTGGAGTGATTTAAAAATGATTAATCCAACCTTGAACGTTACTCCTTGTTCTACTGGCCACCAGTGTAGGTTCTTCATCAGGAGGGTAATGTGACAGTATTTAGGTTGTTTATGGATTAGGCGGGTTGACTGGTTAAACAAAACTAGGGCAAAAACAGCATGTACGAGAGCCTAGAAGTTAAGGAGTTTCGCGTTTTTCTTAATTTTGCTGAGCTTTAGGAAGGAGGAGGATATTACTGTTCCAATTTGAGGTTTCATGGATAAGTGTGTTGATGATTATCCCAATGGTTTTCATTGCTTTTTTTGAGAGGGGGAATCTCCTAGCTGGGCAAGCTAAAACGACTCAGTCCAGTATTCAAGATTATGTTTGGTTATTATGACCTCAGTTTTGTCTGCATTTCATTTCAGTTGGATTGCAGTTCATCCATTCACGAATGAACATCATGGTCAATTGGAAATGCTACTTAGATTCAGGGGAGTTGTCTAATTTGAAAAGCAGTTGTGTATCACCCGCAACGTTGTAGATTTGTGCGAATGAGGGGACTAATGTAGACGTTAAAAAGGTGGCGGGCAAGGAGGCTTCCTGGGAAGCTCCACAATCTAGATGGACCAGAGAGGAAGTGAACAGAGTTAATCGGACTGCCTGAGCTCAATTGCCTAAAAAGGAGACAATCTAATCAAGTGCTGTGCCTCTCAGCCCCGTGGCCCTGACACAGTCCACCAGAAGGATTATGGTCCACCGTGTCAAAGGCTGCTTAAAGATCTAGGAGCACCAGGACATAGGGGATCACCTTGGTCGTTTTCTTCTTGCATGTCATCTAACACTGAGAGGATGACTGCCTCAGTTGAGTGAGCAGTGGGGAAGCCGGTCTGACAAGAATGCAAAATATGAATCTCCTCCAGAAAGGAGCAGAGGTTGTGTGCCACAAGGGTCTCGAGTACTTTAGCTAAGTAAGGTAAAAAAGAGATTTGGCAATACTTTTTTAGGTTGAGGGGATCTTTGCCTTGTTTTTTCTGGAGGGTTACAACTATTGATGTTTTAAATGCATTTGGTACTTTTCCTGGCTTCACAAATGGGTTAAGAAGTGACAAAACAGGAGCAACATGTATCCACCGTAAGAAAATAGAGAAGTCAGCAGATAATTGACCTTCCTTTTCATTGTTTGCCCAATAGTCGAAATCACCTAGAAATAGGATTTTTGAATGGTCTACAAGGAAGGGGGAGGCTAGTACAAAAAAGGATTGAGGAAAATCCTGCATGCAAACCAGGCGGGGCGATAAGTGAGAAAACAAATAAGGGGGGTCGAGGGAGACTCTAGTTTAATTACCAGGTTATCTACCGCTGGAATATTTACAAAGGCCATTTCTGAGATTGCTGAAGGTTTCCTAATTACTGCAGCAATGCCACCCACCACTGGCTTTCCCAGGGAGGGAGGGTGCGACTGGCTTGAAGAATATGATAATTATTGCGTATGTTGTGAGGATGTCAGGTGAAGACTCCTCAGTAAGCCATGTTTCTGTTAAGAACAAAATATCTGGTGAGTCATACCCAAGTAAGTGAAAAGATCTCTAATTTGTGTTTCACCATTGAACGGGTATTTCAATATTATATTGTCATAGTATCAGAATCAATGCTGTTGGCGTCTTCGTCAACCCAGATGGCTTATTCGGTGAAGGGTCTGCAATACCTTCAACCAATTACAAAGAGAAAGAGGTGTTGCAGATATTAAATGTGTGTAATTTCTGTAAAACCCTGGGATCCAAATCTTATTTATCGGAGTAAAGATTTTTAGTATGTATTGCAGAATAGTTGTAAATTTTGGCATAATGCCTGGGGTGCCTTCAGTGTGCCAGCAGCATGCCTGCTGTGTGCATTCGCTGCGCGTCCGGGGAGGACAATGATTATGACACAGCCATGGCAGCTTAAACAGGCATTTAGATCCTGAGTATCCTGAGGATCCTAAGATCAATCCTGAGGATGAGCGATTCATACTGCACCAAACAATGCAAAGGGACACTGAATCGGTCAAAATGTTCTATGCCCAACTGAGAAAACTAGCAAGCACCTGTGTAAACATGAATCAGCACAAGGAAATAAAGGTGAAAATTATAGATGGCTGCAGGTCAGCGTTGCTATGATTGCTTATTCTAAGACAGACAGGCATTACACTGGATGACATCCTGGTCCTGGCCTGTCCCGTGAACTGTCCAATAGCCGCACAGAAGATATGGAAGCGGCCATGGCCAAAGCCACAACCACGTCCGCATCCCTGAAGTCTATAAGCATCAAAGAGGAATGAGTCAACCAGTGCAGAGGCACCAAAGGCCAGCCTGGCAAGGGGGGATTCCCAAACAGCCGAGTGAAAGCTGCGGCAACTGTCGCCTGTAACACAAGACCCCTGTAATATGCCCTGCTTAAAAAAGACAGGCTCGAAGTGCGGGAAACCCAACCACTTTGCAAAAGTGTGCTGGAGCAGAAGACAAGGGACCAACACTGAGTGTCCAAAAAGAGTTACAGCAGCCCTGAGGCAACTATCACTCGAAAACTATACCCAGAACGCCCAGCAGCAGCGGGACCAGCATTCATCATGATGAAGAAGAAGACGTCTTCATAATCTCCTTTGCTGGGAGAATAGGGCACAAGCAAGGACCACCGACATTGTGCATGGGGGAGATAAGGGGGGCTGCCTTTGCATCACTCATCGACGTGATGGGCTCTGAACAGTTTGAGAGGCTGACGCCCATTGCTATCACCCAGCCGGGTGAGAATCTACACCTATGACGGGACAGAACTCCTACCCTTTAGAGGAACAATAGAGGTTGATGTCACAAGGGACGGGCGCTTAACCCAAGCTAAGTTCCATGTCAAGGAAGGCTGAAAAGGCACACTGCTCAGCTGTCACAAAGCCTAAGACCTTGAACTAGTCTTTTTCGCAAAACAGATACACGAATCGCTTGCAGATGCCCTGCTCACAGAATTTTCGCAACGTAGGTCAAACTACACATTGATTACTCCATCAAACCCACAGATTTACGACACTGATGTGTTCCTTTCCAGTTAAGGCCGCAAGTGAAGCATGAACTGAAAGTATTGGAGAAGCAGGGAGTTATCGAACAAAAATGACTGGCCCAATGCCTTGGGTGTCCCCACTTGTCAGTGCACCGGAGCTGAAGCAACCAGGAGCAAAACAGTTGTGCATAGATATGAGGCTCCCAAACCATGCCATTAAACAAGAACGCCATATTTGCGCCAACCATGGATGACATCGTGGCTGACCTTAATGGGGTAAAAAGGTTCTCAAAACTAGATCTCAACTCAGAATATCACCAGCTAGAGCTTGCCCCATAAAATTGTTATATCACAACTTTTTCTACATATGTGGGCCTCAGGCACTACCGGAGACTAAGCTTTGGCATTTCATCCTCAGTGGAGGTGTTTCAGAATGCCATCAAAGAAACCCTCTCTGGACTAATGGGAGTGATCAACTTAGCGACAATATCTTAATCTTCCCTGAGAGCCTCGAAGAGCACCATGCGAGGGTGACAGCTACCCTACAATGACTGGCAGACTGCATTTTGACGCTATCTAAGAAGAAATGCTCCTTCTACCAGGACTCTACAGAGTTCTTTGGGTACATATTTTCGAAAGAAGGACTCAAAGTTGACCCGAAGAAATCAGAAGTCATCCAGAATGCACCCGTGCCATAGAACCTGACGGAGGTGCGTAGTTTCCTGAGAATGACAATGTACTGCAGGTGATTTATCAAGAACCTTTCCACGGTGTCCAAAACCCTACAAGCTCTCACTCGTGCAGGCACTCTTTGATAATGGAGTCCCGCAGCTGAGAATATTTCCAAGCAATAAAAGAAGCCCTCCTTGATATAGCCACCATGACGTACTTCAACCCATAGCGGAAAACAGAACTGGTCACAGGTGCCCACCCAGTGGGGCTTGGTGCTGGAATCATGCAAGAAAGGGCAGACAGAGAGTGGCTACCTGTTGCCTATGCCAGCTATGCACTCTCTGATTCAGATCAAGCATGAAGCCTTAGCGTGAACCCTGGCCTTTAGGTGGGCCTGCCCCCTTTTTTTTATAGAAGCTTCAGAAAATCATAGGCAGGAACTCATCAGGAAAGATAAAAGAAAAAATGTATTCTAACGTGACACAGAGACTCTGACTTGCAGAGCCAAGTTCAAGAGTCTGAATTGCAGAACTCCAATACAAATCTTTTATTCATGAAAATCACAAAGGTGTGAAAATACATCATCTAATCAGAACAACAGAAAGGTAATTTCTTCATCAAGTAATTGGTGTGATGTTGATAAGGAGATGCATGGTGTTATACATATATTAGGCATCTATCCAATCACAGTATAACAACATTTTATGATGGCAGCGTGATACCAGATGACCACAAGCGTGACCTTCACATTTTTCAGACGGTTGGACCTTTCCAAGGTTCACCAAACCAGTCTCTTCATAACCTCTCCTCAGACCTATGTGGACATCCATATGTCTGTCTGTTGCTGGGTGAATGAAGCAAAGCGTGTTGCGTGAAGTGTCTCTTTTAAGCAAGTCTTGCACTACAAGCTATCTGTCAGGGTTAATTTAGTAAAGGTTATCCAACCTTTTGCATATGTATTTCAGGTCTGTTCATTATTGAGTATCACAGGATGAGGTCAGGCCTGGGGAAGTATAAAATGGATTCTTTAGACAGTGTCCACATGTTCACTTATATTTGTGAGGCCACACATTCAGAGTAGTCACCAACCACAAGCCCTGTCTCACTCGATTGTGCCACCCACATAAGTAGCCTCTTAACCCTGCCTCAGGCCTGCCATTGCAAGGCCTGTGTGTGCAGTTTCACTGCCACTTCGACTTGGCATTTAAAAGTACTTGCCACACCTTACACTCCCCTTTTTCTACATATGTCACCCCTAAGGTAGGCCCTAGGCAACCCATAGGGCAGGGTGCTATGTAGATAAAATGCAGGGCATGTAACTGTGCAGTTTATATGCCCTGGTAGTGTAAAACTCCTAAATTCGTTTTTACGGCTAACATTAGGGCTACCCTCATATACTGTTTGAGTGGTAGATTCTGATCTGAAAGGAGTAACAAGGTCATATTTAGTATGGCCAGAATGGTAATATAAAATCCTGCTGACTGGTGAAGTTGGATTTAATATTACTATTTTAGAAATGCCACTTTTAGAAAGTGAGCATTTCTCTGCACTTAAGTCCTTCTGTGCCTTAGAATCCACGTCTGGCAAGGTTACTTGACAGCTTCCTTGTGCATTTCACCCAGACAACCCCAAACACAGGATGCTCAGTCACGCCTGCACACATCTGCATATTAAATGGGTCTTCCTGGGCTGGGAGGGTGGAGGGCCTGACACTCACATTTGAAAGGACAGTGGCCTGCCCTCACACAATGGACAGCCAAACCCCATACTGGGACCCTGGCAGACAGGATGGAACTGAAAAGGGGCCTGGTGCACTTGTAAGCCACTCTTTGAAGTCTCCCCTCCTTCAAAGGCATATTTGGGTTTTTAAACAGGGCCTCTGACCCTACCAACTCAGACACTTCTGGACAAGATACCACTGGAGAAAAATCCCAGAACCTGCAACCTGCCAAGAGGAACTGCCTGGCTGCCCAAAAGACTCACCTGACTGCTTTTCTGCAAAGGACTGCTGCCCTTCTGTTGCCCTGCTGCCTTGCTACCCTCTGGCTCTGCTGAGAAGTGCTCTCCAAGGGCTTGGATAGAGCTTGCCTCCTGTTCCTTGAAGTCTCAGGACCAAAAAGACTTCATTTATGCAAAAGAACTTCCTGTGCGGCAAAAATCGATGCACAGCCTGCAATAAACAATGCACAGCCTTGAGCATGTATTCACTCCGAGGGCCAGGCATGGTCTGCAGAGATAAATAAACAGGCAAATGGTCACTCGAAGCCATTATCAAAAGAGTACTAAGGGAGCGGTTTTGCATGCGGTATTGCAAGCATGACTGCGGCCTACACTTGAGCATTAATAGAGCTCTGCGCACTTGGTCGAAGAACACTGCAATCTGTTGTGTACTCTGAGTTTTTGGTAATTTTTGGTACATTTCGTAACAGTTCTGGAATTTCAGTTGTCCCAAGGAAAGAAATTAGCACTAGCATCCCATCATCCATGCCCAAGGTATTCTGCACATGCCAATGATCGGATGTTGATGTGGTCAAATAACAGGGAGGGGGATCCCAATGTAACTGTAAACATTGTAAAATATGTTGATGTTTTCCACTTCACAAAATATTAGTTGGCTGTATTTAGGAAAATAAAAGCTATATTAAATAAACAAGGCCAAACTACTTTCAGAAATTTCAAAACAGCGGAGAGGCTCCCCTTGTGCTGGAACCAAAGTTACTTGAGAAACGACTTTAGGGGTATTATTTTCCACTAAGTATGTAGTACCAGAAGAATGCACAAGGCAATTAGGCACTAAGGGCCTGATTCTAACTTTGGAGGACGGTGTTAAACCGTCCCAAAAGTGGCGGATATACCACCTACCGTATTACGAGTTCCATAGGATATAATGGACTCGTAATACGGTAGGTGGTATATCCGCCACTTTTGGGACGGTTTAACACCGTCCTCCAAAGTTAGAATCAGGCCCTAAGTGTGGAGAATCTTCAGAACTGAAATCGGCACTGGAGTCCAAAACTCTGGAATCGTATCTCGAATGTCAGAGATGCTCCGAGGCAGAGGAAAAGCCCTCATGCTGGCAGAGTCAAGGATTGCTCCACTTAAGGGCCAGCCTCCGAGTCAGAGTAAGGTAGCCAAGCAATGTAACAGGGTCATAATGTGTGTACCCAATTATCTGAAACCAGCATGGGGGGACCTCTCTTCATCGGCCAGTCATCCAAAAATGGATATTGGTGGACTCCTAAGGGAGGGTGCCCCCATAGCCAAAACCTTGGTGAAGAGTCATGAAGAGGTGGTATGGCCAAAAGGCAGTACCACTAATTGGTAGTGTTGGGACAACACCATGAAGCAGAGAGAATACCTGTGTGCTTGGCATTCTGAATATCCAGGGACACTATCCACTTCTGCACATTTAGGATAAGGACAACCAGACTCATGAAGAACTTCTTGAATTGGTCCTGATAGCCAGAGAGGAGCAAAAGCCTCTCGTTTATGAGTTTGAGTACCCATTCTTCTTAGGGACCAATGAATACAGGGAAGAGGACCCCTGTGAGGAGGGGGCAGATAACTGCCTGTGAAGGACTTTTACCCCTTTCTCCCTCCCCCATCAACATCCCATCCTCTAAAAACAAACCTTGCTGATGCTACCTCCAATGTCCTATGGTGTTTTCACACTCCTTAATGGACATCACTGGCATAGAGCCTCCAAAGAAGAGCTGGAAACCCACTCAGTGCACAGATTTCTAGATAACTCTCTTCGCTACAGTGTGATATTGGGTCTTCACAGAGTGCCTGCGTGAAGGGGGCTGCTATTATGTGAATTGTCAGGTCTGAAAATTAGAGATCCTGCCATCAACTGGATATTGATGGTGGTGAAAGGGCAAATCAGAGTAGCTTTTAGATGGCAGCTTTGATGTGACAGGACCAGTGGTAGTAAAGGGGCCGAGAGTTACTGTGGTTGATGCTGGGTGCCTTTAGACTCACTTCTGACAAAAACAATGGACATAATACTGCTGGGTTTGAAACAGTTGGGAGGGTTACTGATATCAAGAGGGTTGGCCCTGAAAAAGCTGCAAAACTAACTGTATTGTGTATGGAATTATTTAGCAGAGGCAGTCAGCCCCAATACCCTAATACTGCAGTTTTTAAAGTGTTTCATGGAGGAGTCTGCTTTTTAAATGAATAGATTTGCACTATCAAAAAACATATCAATTACAGAACCTGGACATCTCTAGAAAATCATGTATAGCACTTCTGGGCACGCCTGTGCAACAGTGGTAGCATTAGACCACTCACAGTATCTTCTGAGCCTTGCCCACATCTTAGAATTTGATTTAAAGCATCAAGGTCATCTTTGAATAACTCAAAAATTGACATTTCATGTGGAGTGGGAAGATAATGGAAGCCAACTTTGCCATTTCTCCATGGCATGGACATACCATCTGAGAAGGCACTTAATAGTGCATCAAGCAAAATCTTTGCACCTTGTCAGGTCTAGAAGTTTGGATTCAGTTCCCCTTAAGATGCTTGAACCAGTTTGTCTGGACAGGGATGAGCCTACAAAAAATTAAAGTCTAAGGAAATGGATCTGTGAAGCCAGGCTATCTGCTGGTGGACTTCCAGGCCTGGAAAGATGTTTTCACATGCAGTCAGCACCGGTTTCAATAGAGTTTTATTGAAAGGCAGAAACCACAAACTAAGGCTGTAGCATTTCTGTCCAAAATTAGATTTTGGGCTCCACAGATGTGAAAGGCAATTCATATGCCTCTGCTGCCTTGTGCCGAATGGCCATGAAGGGGTGATCTTAATCTGACAGAGGGCCTGAAAATTGAGGGATATTTCCCTATGGAGACCTATCACAAAACTGGGATTCTGAAGGACCAATTATGTCCAAACATCGGTGTAGTAAGGAGAGAGTAGGTAATCAGCTCCAGAATCATCTTCCTCCATGTGTCTGAAATCCAGGTTAGGCATATCAAGTAAATCTGAATCTGAGCCAAAGAGTTCTTCAATGAATGCAAATGTGATCCCCAGGGTTCTGGGCAGAGTGTAAGCAAATGGCTGGTCTTTAAAGGTATGTTTTTCCTTCTCGCTAGCAATATTCCTTGCAGGCACTGAGCCATGTTGTGTCAGAGCTGGATCCCTTGTAGGCATTGAGCCATGTTGAGTCAATGCTGGAGCATTTCTGGTTTGCTACTCCCAAATGAACATAGGTTGTAGTCTCTCTACACCCTGCTAATTGAGCTCCATTGGGTCTATTTCCCTTGATAGCAGAGTATCACTAAACCTGTACATAAGATAAACTTAGGAATTCTACGATTGTTAATGTTTCTTCATTCTTTAAAGATAAATATTTTTTGTATGCGTTGAGCAAAATATATTTGTTCCCTTAATTATAGGTCTTTAAGTATCCAAAAGTCATTTGGCTCTACTGAATAGCTATTCTACAACAGATTCTAGATGCAGTCTGGGAATATTTGTAAAGTGGGTAATCTGCAGGAAGATGTAGCCATCAGAAAACTCCGGTAGGATGTGGTGAACACCGATATTTTAATTCCTTCGATTGCAGGCCTAAGACAGAATACCCCAGAGAAAACATTTCCTCAAAGTTCTGTTTTATGGAGCCTCCTGGATTAGAGTAAGTTTTAGATCTATCCTGGGGATCTATTTTGTTCTATGGTTTATTTCGCATTACTCGGAAAGGACTACAGATCTAAGGAAACATTAATTTGAAAATGTATTGACTTCATACAAATGACTGAAATACATTTTCAACAGGAAAGTGTTGGTACTTTGCCACATGGCAAAATAGAAGTGGACAATAGAGCACCATTCCAGGCTTTATAAGAGGGGCTCTCATATCCTCAAAAGGTAATGGTTTATCTAAGCAGTACTAGTATCTAAGGGAGGACCATGCAGCTGATCAGGACATCCTCCCAGAATTCATCTAAGTCCCAGGCTGGAGGAAACATGTGGCTCCTAATTAAATGACAGTCACAATCCTTCACCCTAAGAAAAGCCTCTCCAAACATGTGGGCCCTGTAAGGCCTGAACGTAACCAGAGGAGCAGGCACCGGATAAGAAACCCTCAGTGGCTTTATCTTTGCCTGGCCCACCTGCTTGGCCCACCTGCAAGATAAACAAGCATTAGGCTGTGATAGACAAGCAGAGTTGTTTATAATGTGATGAAAACAGTGCTTAGCAGGACTCACTCCTTCCAGCACAAGAAAAACCAACAGGCCTGTAACAGAGGAAGATGTCAAAAGAGGCACAACAAACAAGAGTTCAAAATGGGCAATATAATACTGGTTTCTCTGCTTACAGTTGTTAGTAACTATATAAGAGTGCCATCTACCGGTAGGATTAAACCTTCTATCATGGGATGGCCCCTATGGAGGATACAGAAAACCTAAAAGAACTAAGGGTAGCAAAAGGTTACCATCTGTTGAGACCCCCTCACTTAAGAAGGGATCGTCATTACAAAGGCTATGGAGTCTTTCATGGAACAGTTCAGATATTTTCAATTAGTTCAAAGAAACCAAAAACACATGGATGACCAACCAAGTAAAAAAAAAAAGGCATGTAATCAGACAGTCCATGAAGCCAGGGAAGAAAGAAAAGCAAGAAGTTGAAGTGAAGCTAGAAACCAAATGTGATGTTGAGGAACTTATGAATCACACAGTGGTTTCACAAAATAGAGTGGCTACAGACAAAATACCCACCTAGGACTTTGGGTCTGGTCTTTACCCGTTACCACGGGTGAGGTTTGAAAACAGCAACATTAGGAAGAATAAAAGAGTTTCAAGTTTGCAATGGGGGTCACGCAAGCAGACAGGCTCCAAAAGGCTAGTTAGATGCTGCCAGTAATGCTGCACTGAAGTGATAAACAGGGCCAGCTAAGTATAAACGATGTTTTCCATTACACATTGTGACCTCTAGCTCTCAGTTGGTTACCGAATGAAGGTCTTAGTCCAGAGGCCCGTTTGCCTGTGATATGTATCTATTTACTTAACAACTCTTAAAACTCTTGTTCAAGTAAAAAGGGTAGTATGAGGCAAGAGAACCCCTCAAAGACTTTCTTCTGATTGATAATCAAAGAACAAAACAGAACCACCAGCTCAGTAGTAGTGCTTAAAAGTATCCAAAGGTGCTCCACACATACCCACAAAATTACTTCCTCCCTTATAAATTCTAAGTCCCCCAGATTAAGACCTTACGTCGATACTGACAGTTATCACAGGGTTCCAATCACACACCTGGCAGGCTGTGCCTTTCCAGAGTTGTGGCTGGTATGTGGTGCAGTGCCACACAGGGTGACATATTCTTCCCTCCCGCTAGTTGACCTCAGATGGCAAGTGACCTAACTGTAGAGGTGAGCCAGCAATCAAGTTTTTCTTTACTGACTCAGGTTACTCGCCTTAATATATAAGACAACCCATTTGGAGACAGATCTCTTCTTATCCTTTTTCATCCCAGAGAAACCCATAAAGAGCTGATTGTCCACCCAACGCTCCTAGGTGGGGAAAAGAAAGCTGGCAGGGTGATATACTGTCCTACGTGGCAGAGCATGATGACCTTGGATAGGAATGCTGCTTTTGTCCCGAGTATCCCTTTATCTGGGAAGTTAGTGGTGTACAGCAGCTGGTCAGACAGCGCTTGTAGCTCACTGATGAGACAGGTTGATGTGATTGCTATGAGGAAGTTGATCCAGAGTGAGGATGTGGAGATAACAGCTGTGCATTGATTCAAACAGGGCTCACCTGAGATAAACAAGAATCAAATTAAGATCCTATTGAGGCATCACAAAAAGTGTTGGCAGGAACATATGACTCAGCTTTTCCTTGAAGCGCATCACAACAGGTGATGTAAACAATGATGGCTAATCAGGTAGGCACGAAAATGTTGAGAGGGCTGATAAATAACCATTACTTGTTGCCATAGAAAGGCCTTCCTAGGCCAACAAAAGGCAAAATACCTGTGTCAGTTAACTGTGCCTGTAAAGGCTGTATGTTGCAAGAAGAACATCATACAACAAACTACTTGCAGCATCCCACATAAACAGTTATTCGGAAGGGATTTCTGGCTGCCAAGATTACACCAACTACTTTGGGAGGAAGATCAAAAGCCATTGAGGGTCATCGGTCCATGTCCACTCATGGAGGTGTAGGTTGTGCAGGATCCTGCCCAGCTGCTGGGATAGGATATCCTCCTGAAAGGCATGCTGGAATGTAGGACAGATGCTCTATCTAAGCGTTTCGAAGCTCTTCTCACAGTGTGTGTACAGAAGGGGAAAGAGATTTAGGATGCTGAGAGACTGCTCATTGGAGTTGAGTCTTCACTGCCGGTGACATCTCTTTCTCAGAGTAACAAGATGGTTTATCACAGCAAGCTTTCAAAAAGGAAACAAAATCTGAAACACTGGTTTTCACAAACAATGCTAACTCAACTAGCACTACAGTTATTTGTTTTCCACTACTAATGAAAAGGTCATTACTTATTCGCTAAGTTGCTCCTTGTTCAAAGTTAGTCAACGTTTCATTAGATGTTTGTGCTTTTAGCAATATCTACGATATGCCTTGGCTCTTGCTTTAAATATCCTTGTTTGGGACATAAGGATTTATTCCTAGATCTTTACTTCAAACCCTTCTAAGTTTAGGAAAATCCATTCAAATTTTTTACACAAATGTTTCTGATAATTTTCTCTCCCACATTTGTCTGACAAACAATGGCTAGCGCTGGCATTGAGTTGCGTTGTGGACTTACTTGAATCTTTGTCTTTTGCTAGCAGGTTTTCAAGGGGCTCTTTGAACCTGAACTCTCCTGGGGATCAGGATGGCTGAACCACAAAGTCTCCGAGCGGAGTATTAAAGCCCCAAGGCAGGACCTTGGTGTCACGTTGCGTAAGGTCTCTCCACATGGGCTAGAAACATGAGCGTCTCTGGATACCCGTAGCTTAACAAAGCGTGTCTGGAACTGAGCGGGGTATTTCCCCAAGATGGCTGCCTACATCTCATAAACTCGCAAAATTACAACCTTTGTTTTTCCTGGAAGTACTGGATTATTGATGATACAGTTGAGTATTCACCGAGTACACTACTGTTTCACTCTATTGCACATTTATTCAAGTTATATTTTTATTCGCATTTGTCAACTCCTTTTCACTCCATCTATTGTGTAATGTGTTGGAGATTGTCTCACATGATTTTCTTCCTGCTTAGCAATAGCACAAGTCTTATTTTACCAAACTGCCATCGTATGGGTTTTACTCTAATGAACGGAAAGTACTTTGACCAGGAAAATTGTTCATGGAAGCCTCGCCGCCTCACTCTTACTAGGGATAACCTCTTAGGTATGGAATTTGTAACGTGGTCATGACAGGAAAGAAAGTCTGTATTGGATCCAATCAATGGACTGTCAAGTGAAAAAAGTATTTACTGTTGTTTTGGGCTCCTTAAAAGTCTCCATAAAATGATGGGCTATTTACCGATTCATAACCAGAAAACAGTTTTTCTGTCTGTTATAATTTCTCATCTGGACTATGGTAATGTCCTATATCCTGGAATTTCGCAAATACAAAAAAAGCTACAGATGGTTCAGAATGCAGCCACACTCTCACCACAAGGATCCCAAGATATGCATCCGTTGCTCCTCATTTGCATTGGTTGATGACTGAAAAGCGAATTACATTTAAAGCTTTGTGCCTTGTCTTTGTGGCATTCATTGACAATGGGCCCTTGTCAATCTAAAAATTGATTCACCCTTATTTTCTGCCAAGTGATGTGAGATCGGCAGATCTGAGACTAGCTGCTGTCCCTCTGGGAGCGTGGTGGTTCGTTTAGGGCTTTAGCTGCTAAACTTAGGAACTTTTAGTTCTGTGGACCTTTGCTTTCAGATTGCTGGTTCAGGTAGCGCTGGAGAGGCCACGTTGGGCGGTCATGCGTTCTATAACTGCTTGAAACATAGACAAATACTGTTCTGCTCTTAACTTTCCAATGTTTTATCATAAAACTATAAGGTTGTAAAGACAGAAACCGTTTCAAGACTGTAGTTCGTACCCTTATTCTGAGCAAGCCAGGTCAATGGGTATGATCCGTGTATAAAGTTCTTCCTTTTAGATAGTAATTTATTTTCTCAATGGCCTACCTGTTGGCAAGGAATTCCTTCTCGATCGTAGGATAATGCTCTTCCCAAGGAAACAGTTTTCTATTAATGAATTAGATGGGCTTTTTTTCTTGATTCTGCAACTGGAATAATACAGTTCGTATTCCTGCATTGAATACATCAGTCTGTAGAATAACAGGCTTCCCAAAGTCAGGGGATCGAAGTATTGGTATATTAGATATTAATTTCTTCAAGGTTTGGAAAGCCTCTCGGACCTTGGATCCAGGTTTTTACCTCTCTTATCACAGTTCTCCTTTTGAGGACATCCGTTGAGGAGCTGATGTCTCGGAATAATTTGGCATGAATTGCCAGTAGGAACCTAAGTGCCCTAAAAAGGCTCCAATGTCCCATTTGATGAAAGGAAAATTAACAGTCCGGATTGTCTTTATTTTCTCCTCTTGTGAATTGTTCATGGGGCATTGGAAAGGAGCCCTATGCAACTAAAAAAAGGAGTACTCTAAAGTGGAAGAGGCCCTGAGGGGTAGAAAAGTTTGTTTTGTCTGTCTTCAGCTTCAAGGGAATCTGGCAGTATCCTTTAGTTAGAGCTGGCGTGTGAATGTACTGAACCTGCCCTAACTGTTCTATTAGTTGATACAGTTGGGGGAGAAAATTACTATCAAGATTTGATATTTGGTTGACTTATCTGAGGTACAGAAGCAGACTGGGCAGTCTGCTTAGGTACTAGTGCAATGCCTGAGTGCCAGTCAAAATATGACTTCCCAGATCAATATTTTGTCGACCTCTTCCTTAATAGATGCACACCGAACCTCCGGAATATCATAGCGTTTTAGTACACAACCAGGCTCAGTTTGCATCCAGTGTCAGACTAATTTGTTGTGCCCTGGCAATTTGGAAAGCACGTGGGCACACAGAGTTAAGGTGTTGTACAATGCTTGGCACTGCTATGCGTGTAACTGCTGCCCAACTCCTACCGGTTCTAATGCCATTGGACAATCACCTATAAAATTAATTTCCATCTTACTAGCTACAGGTCCTTCCCTTCCTTTAGAAGATTACCATGAAATATATTTTCTTCTTTCCAATAATTTTAGTTTATAAGTAACCAAGGTCATTCTCTGGATTATCTGATAAGGAGCTTGCCACTTGGCAAGCATCACTTGTTTATTCAGAAGTAGCAGCAGTAGCACCCAGACACACAATTGGAATTCTCTAAACTTGACCCCCTGTATACACTGGGCTTTAGCTAAATTCTCCTACATCAATTACCTTAGCTTCCCCACTTGGGCCTGCAATTGGGCAACATATTATAGAAGAGGCTTCTTCTCAGTTTGGTTCTTCTCCCAGCTCTCTGATCATATCCAACAAAGTTTACAACTTCTGCCCAAAAAGTAACTCGTAGGTGGAAAATCCAAAGCTTATTCGTACCTGGCACAATACTGCAAACAAGGCTAAGGGTACCAACCTTTCCCAGTCCCGACCTTCCTGTTCTGTTTCTTTAGGATGACCTTGATGGTGCCATTTTACTACTTTACGAGTCCGTCAGTTTGGGAGTGAGGAACAGCTGTTCATAGCGATTTGATGCTCAGATGCTGACACACTTGTCTCATGAGCTTGGACATAAAGTATCAGCCCTGATCTGTCAGGCTTTCTTTAGGAAATTCAGTAAGAGGACAAAAATCTATAATAGCATAAATCACCTGTTTAGTCCCACCTTGTCTTAAAGTAAAGATAGCCAGATAACTGTACTACCAGAGGAAATTTCTAATCTGAAAATGAAGCAACTAAGAACCCTACCAGATCCATGACAATGCCCTGAAAAGGTACTCCTATTATCAGCATCTTTTACATAGGTGTTTATGGGAGTCTATAAGGATTTCAAGTCTGAAAAACTGAAACTTCTTGCAGTATTTTAGAATCTGGTGATAAATGTCTGGCCAATAAAGTTACTCCAAGATGACTGGATGGGTTTTGCTGGGCCCGAAATGGGTACCTAATAAATGAGTGTAAGCCAAGAATAAAACTTGACCGGCGGTCCCACTGTAAACAGCAATCTTTTTTTAAAATAAGAAAATATGGTCCTTCCTTGGTTTGGGCTTCCCACTCCTGGACTTGCTTCCATGTCTTCTGCACTGTAGAATTTTAATTGGGCGAAGCTGAACCTGTGGCTGACCTGCTAAATGTTCTGAGAAAGCAAAGCACAATTTACAGGGGGGCCTTTTTTCTTACATAGCCAACATTCCCTCTTTGTTCTAGGTATAATAGTGGGACTTGCCAAAGGAATTTCCTTAGTTGCGAAAGGGACTTCTCACAATCACACTTTGCCTTTTATAGGTAGAGTTTTAATAGTTATTAAGGCCCTGAAGTCCTTATTATCAGTCCCAATATAAATTCTTCAGGAGGTTCCGAAAGTACCCCACCCTCTGCCTGTGTTTCTAATGCAGGGGACTTCTCCATCTGTAGCTTAAGCAACGGATATTCACACCTTTCCCCGTGTACACCTTTTATAGCGACTTGTTGTATCAGTACCATCTGCTGGGGAGATACTAGCTTCTTATTTATGACAGATTGCTAGCTCTAGAGTCCAGTAAGGCAGATACCTCTTTACCATTGACTTGAATGGAGTAGTGAAAGGGTTCAGCTGGGTCAGTATGAAGATATTTGGGACTTGCACCCTCCCTACCTGCAATGGCTCCTCTTCCTTCTTTTTGGAACACAAGCAAGATATATGGCCCGCTTCTCACACTCTGCCCAATGGGGTAGCTCTTGGGAGAAGTGTTTAGCCCCATATCAGTCATTGGAACTGTAGGTTTCTTTTTAAACGGGCAAGACATGGAGGGAAGTGTGAACTCCATCATAGCTAGGTCTTCCCCCTTGGGACCTAAAATAGGCTGTGGCCATTTTGATGACGTAATGGTAAGCTTCTGGGACTGTTATAACCCCATCTGAATGGGTATAGGCTGCTCCAAACAGATTTTATCCATTATTCCGTCCTTTGTAGAGGGTTTAGGGGGATCAACCATTTGTACCAGGCTTAGGAGGTTCAGACATTTCTCCTTATAGTCTCTAATCCTTATAAAGAGGGGCTCATTGGCTATCCTGGTTATTCCCCTTTTTCTGCGAAAGCATGATCTATAAGTCTTAGAGTCAACAGCCAGCCTCTTCAAAATAAATCTCTTTATCTCTCTGTATGGTGTTCGCATGCTGATTTTAATGCTTGATAGGCTTCTAGCACCCCCTGAACTAAGAGGGGTCCTACATAATTTCCCCACCATTCAACGGGCCATCTGCATTACTGGCGATTCTTTCAAACTTGAAAAAAAATAAGGATCCTATTGGGGCTGAATTTCTTTATGACTATGGATGGAGCCTGTTCTTTGAGAAAATTATTCAACAGAGTAAACAAGACTTATTGCAGTTGATACCAATGGGTTTTCATGGTTTGATATAGTGCATTGTGCTCTGTATCACTCAGTGCCCATTTCACTTTCTTTTGTCCCTTCACCAGTTTTTTTAACACTTAGGTTTTATTGGCATTTTGATAAATACAATAATACGGAATACACAGATCAGTTGCCTTTCATATCAGAAGTATTAATACAACAGTGTGGATGATGGTCCTGTCACAACTCATGAAGTTTCTGCTTTCAATAATAGTTCTCCTGTTGTATTCAATATCTGACACTCGATCGCACGGATGTGACTGCAGTTCCTTGAGGATATTGTTCAACAAATAATACTAAGAAAACATGAACGAAAACATGTAAAGTGAAACTGTGTTCGTGCATACCTTATTGTCCCAGTGGAGTGTCCTGACAGAGTCAGTGATGGAGAATAGAGGGTTGTGGTGTTGCGGGAGGGGGGCGCACCTGGTCAATGGGGGTTGGGCGGGGAGCCCCTTAGGGCCAATGCTCCAGCCTGTCTGTCACCACAGTCTCCCTGAGTTTGGGTCTGGCACCTTCAACAAGATCATGTCTGGTCCGGTCCCACGCCCTCAACCTCAGTTAGCTTGCTCGTAGTCGTGGGAAACTCCCATTTGTCCACCCCTCTGACCACAGGGGCACTATGGGGATGCAACCGATCCCCCGTGCCTCCTCCCAGGTCAAGGCAGCCTCCTCAGCCCAGACCCAAAGGGTCCAACACGGGTCCCCCATGTGACTTCCATGCCATGGCAATTCATTGTTTGGCTGGTATCATTGCCAGGTCAACAAATCTGTTCTCAGTCGTCTTAGGGGCTGGTCTGGGGAGGCGCCCCAGGAAGCAAACTTCAGAAGTGTTAGTAATTGTTCTATTCAGGGACTTGTTAAGTCCTGTGACAACTTTATCCCAAAACCTAAAACATCCAGGGCATCCCCAGGTCATGTGTCCAAGGTCACAGTCTAATGTCACATAACAGTGGCACTCGCTGGAATCTCCACCATAGATACCCTGATCTGATGTGGGGTGAGGTAGGTCCTGTGGGGATCATTGTATTGAATATATTTGAGGCAGGAATTCAGAGAAACTTTGTGGCGTAGGCCAACACCTTCCTCCACTTAGCATTCTTCAGGTCCTGGCCCAAGTCTTCAGACCAGTGGGCCCAAAAGGCATCAAGCGGCCTCCCGGCCTGGGTATCCAGTACCATATAGAACCATGTGACCAAGTGGCTACCAGAACCCAATGTCTGTAGGAGCAGGAGGACACCGTGGGTTGGAGGTTCTGTTTGAGCCGACCCCCACAACTCACTGGAAAGTGTGGGTAAGTGCTTCTTCGGTACGGAATTAGCCTGAGGTAGACCGGATGTTCCAACAAGTCCCTGAGGGCTATCAGGGTGCCCGCCTGGAAGCTGTCACTCATTGTCACTGGCCCTGCCTCCATCCATGAGCTCAGTTGCCCTGCAGTAAAGAAAATCATGGCTCACAGTGGGGCAATCCCACCAACAGTAGTTCAAAAGTGTAGGGCGTCACCCCACCTGTGCGCTGCAGCCTGCATCGCCAGCAGTCTAAGGCAGTGGATGAAAGTATACCTGGGCAGGGAATCCTCAGGGCAGGCACCAGAAGGTTTCCCCAGTAACATCTCCTGGTTTGGTTCAGAGCGCATAGGGCCAAGTTCCAGCGACCAGCTCCATCCAGCCATGTAGTTATCCACTGGAGTTGAGCCACTTAGAAATATAATTCAAAATCTTGCTGTCCAGCCTGTCTTCGAGCAGAGGACAACGGAGGGTAGCCATTACGACCACCACCCCAGATCAGTTCTCCAAGGACCACTTTAAGTCTCTTGAACCAAACCACTGGAACCTCCACTGTAAAGTTCACCAAGAAATAAAGAAGCCATTGGAGCATGATCACTTAGAAAGCGCTATGCGCACCATGATGAGCGGTTTGAGTGTGCGCTAAAAAGTTACACATGAATTAAGTGCAGGTATGGGCGTAGCTAATGGAGTTCTACTCTGCGGAATTCAGTGGAGTTGGCTTCAAGCTCCGTGGAATGCAGAGGAGGGCCACCTGCCCTACTGGCACCCTGGCCTGAATGTGTCCAATCTCTAAAGTGCTAAGCAACCCCGACCCTGCTTAGCACTTCAAAGATTGGGTGCATTCAGGCCAGGGGTGCAAGCAGCAAAAGCTGCCATTTCAGGCCTCTTGTGCACCGGCATGCCCTGTGTTCACTGCACACAGGTAGGCCAGTGCACAAGAGGCCTGAGCAGGCTGGTGCACAAGAGGCCTGAAATGGCAGCTTTCGCTGCCTACGACCAGGGCCATAGGCAGAGAAAGCTGCATTTTCAGGCCTCCTGTGTACCAGCCTCCCCGGGTCCTCATTGCCAGCAGCCTGGCTCTCAGCCTCCTCCCCCCCCCCTGCTCCATCCCGGGCTGCTAAGGACAGGAGGACTGCAGAGGCCTAAATCCAGAGCTGGCGCAGGTGCAGCCCTGTGCAGTGGCTCCACGCCACCCCGCCGACATGGCCTCTATAGGCCAAGTGCGCACTGCAGCCCAGTTCTTGGCCACACAGCGCAAGCGCAGACTGGCTGCTCGTGCGCTGTGTGGTCCATAACTGGGCTGCAGTGTGCACACAGTGAGCCCTACTCCACTGCAGGGGCTAGCGGAGTTTTTGGCTGAACTCTGAGCTCCAAGCGGAGTGCGGATTGCCAAAAGCTCCAATAACTCTGCCAGTGGCGTGGAGATCACTGCCCACCCCTACTTAAGAGACTTGACAGACGTCCCTAAGTTACCTTCGTGTAGGTCTACCATGTTGTGGAATATCTGAATGCCCAGATATCGGATGGTGTGCGGAGCATGGAGTATATCAGGTGGGCAAGAGGTGGGGCAGCATGTCCCACTGACCAGTGGGAACACGCCTTGCTCTAGTTTACCCAAAGACCAAAATACAGGCTGAATTATTCAAGAAGCCACAGCATCTAGGGGATGTCTTGCTCACTGTCTCAAAGATGAATAAGGAGGTTGTTGGCATATAGCGAGATGACACAAACCGCACCATTCATTTCTATGCCCCAGTTCCCACCCTCTGTCCAGAACCGCTCTAGGGGTTCAATGGCTATGGTGAACAACAAAGGTGATAGAGGGCATCCTGCCTAGTACCCATGAACACCTCATAAGCCTGAGATCATTTGTCCCTTTTTTACACTAACCATCAGATGGGTATAAAGTAATTACACCCATCTTGTCCATCGGGCACCCAGTCCTATTTGCCACATTGTGGTCTCCAAGAAGTCCAAACTCACTGTGTCAAAGGCCTTCTCAAGGTCCACTGACATGCTCACTGAAAGAGGGCTAAGAGAGGCATTGCGGGTCGGTACAAACCTGTTTGGACCATCAGGAATCAGGGTTTGCATGGGAGGGTAATAACCGAGAGGCCAGTACTTTGCTAAGTGTTTTAAAGTCTGAATAAAGCATGAAGAGGGGTTAAAAGTCCGAGACCATTCCTTCATAGGAAGTGGCTTTAGGCAGGGTGACAACCAAGGCTTCCCTGGTTGTGGACAGGAGTAGCCCCACCTTGTAAGCCTCTGTATACATTTCTTCAAGTCTTGGCGCCAGTTCACTCGTGAACACTGTGTAGAACTCCAAACGGAGTCCATCAGCTCCCAGTGGCTTGCCCGACACCATGGATTTAATGGCATTACGGGATTCCAGATCTGTGACTGGGGCACCTAACTACTCCTTTTCTACTGCAGGGAGGCACTGGAGAGACAAGTGGTTCAAAAAAGGGCCAAATGTCATCGGAAGGTCCACCTTTGGCTGCCGATAAAGGGAGACATAACAGTCCTGCAATACCTTGTTGGTATCTTTTGGGGAAAAGAGGGCAGTCGCTCCCAAGGTCATCAGGCAGATGACAGTGGCACCCCCTGCTCTCAGGGTGGACTAACAGGGCCAGGAGTGTCCCTGACTTCCCCTCCTCCTCATGAGATCGACTCACATAGGTCTTATAATCAGCAGTCCTTGTCCATGTCAATTGTTATGGCCTCAAGGAGGACTGTGCCCACATCTAGATCAATGCCCCCTCGCAAAGGCCAAACAGGTAGTGACATGAATTTAGCCCCACAACCGCTGCTGATGGTGATCAACCTCTGCCGCAGTGAGGTGTGTCTCTTGAAGTAGTGCAATATGGGCACTCCACCTGTCGTATAAGATAGGTCAGGATTTTGAGGCTCTTGTCTGATGATCCCAACCCACTTACATTCCATGTCATCAGTGTGTAAGTACAAGGTGAGGTGGTCATGATGAGTGTGATATGACGACCAAATGCAAGACATTCCCTCCAACCCACTCCGCCCACCCGACAGCCTCCATCACTTTCAACACTAAGGCATCAATGAACAATAATTAACAACAAAAATCCTAACTCCCCGACCAAAAGTTATAAACACACAGCACCACCTTTCTGGAAACTCAGGAATGGTAGTGGGGGGGAAGCAAGGACAAACCAGTTTCACATTCTCCAGTGGCCGTGCCGGCAAAGACATAACAGACGTTGTCCACATTGGGAGTCAGGTACATCAAGTAGAGGGGGGCAGTTTAAATGATGTCCTCTGCTGTCTGGGGTGTCACTTTAGGCATTTTGTCATCCTCAAGGTGCAGCAAATAGGAGTCGGAGGCAGCCGCTCAGTGCACCGAGCCTCTGCTATCATCCGCGTCACAGGCCCCTGTCCCAGTGAGAAACGCTGCTGTTTGCAGCACCACCGATTTATCCATATCCGGTTGTGTCTAGGAGGGCTTCGTCAGTGCTGCCCTCCATGGACCCCCCCCTGACCTACCTCACTTCCGGTGGCAGGGCCGCACCTTGCCCGTGTTGGTCCGCAGTCTGCCAGTCGCAGCCCGGTAAGGTTCCAGCCAGACAGAAGTGGGAATTGCCATCTAACATAATCTTCAGCTGGGCAGGAAAGATAAACGAGTAGTGGATCTCTTGTTTATGGAGCACCGTCTCACCTCCAAAAAGGAGTGCTGCTTATTCTGCACAGCAGCTGTAACGTCCGGGAACAGTGTGACCTGGCCATTCCCTACATGAAATGGGCCTACCTCCCTATTGCACTCCAACAGCAAGTCCCTGTCTCTGTAGTATAGGACCATGGGTCTGGGTGGGTGTCCCGGGGCTGGTGGTTAAGTGGGGACCCAGTGTACCCTTTCCAGGGCACAGAAAGGTGTGGGCTGGAATGGGGCCACCAAAAAACATAGCCAGGGTTCCAGGTAGGTCACCATGTCGGACCCCTCCAGGAGACCCACTATATACACATTGTTGCGAGGACTGCGTCCTTCGGCATCCTCTACAAGGCATTCCAGTCAGTACCCTCGGTCTGTTAAGTGGGTATGTTGGGCCTTCATGGCTTGGTCTGAGGGCTGCAGATCATTCAGGGAGGTTTCAGTGTCTTTAACTCTGTTCGCCAGTTTCTGATGGTCAGTACAAAGCATGCCCAGCTTAACCAACATATCTCTATGTCCCTTTGAAGTGTGATTTTGGAGACCTTGATGGCCACCACTATCTTTTCTAGGGTAACCTGCAGGGTCTGAGTCTAGAAAGCCAGGGGATCTCCAGGTCAGACAAGTCTGGTGGCGATCCCTGTGGCCTAGCTTTCAGGTTGTCCAGGGCATTACCTTGTGCTGCTTCCTGTGGTAAGCATGTTCCCCTCATTTTGCGTAGGACCACTATTACAAGGCACTCTATCAAACTAGTATATGGCCCAGTGCGTACCTCCCAGTGGGCCCACAAGGTAGGCTAGATTAATAGGCCTGTCTAATTTAAAGAGGATTAGCACAGCACTAGAAACCTCAAGGTTAAACCATTGAATGTCAACTCCTCAACTGTGGCAAATCAGGTGAGCAGGGGGTGGGGGACGTCATAGCAATCCAGGGGATGTGTCTGCAGCTCCAATTATATTTAGGAGGTTGAGTGCAGGCCGCCAGAGAAGAAGCTGCCATAGGAGCCAGCTGGTAGGAAGCAGGCAGAGCCCCCTCCCGAGCAGAGAGAGTGCTGTGAGGAAGGCAGGAGAGAGAGGGAGCAATGCAGGTGTCCACTATGCTGCATGCGCCACAAGGCAAACTACAGTATCTGTTGCCAGGATCAATGAAGCACTGACCACTCCTGTTGGTCTAGGGGATCCGGATGATGCAGTTGGAAGGTGGGGTTGCAGCTCAGCCTTGCCCCTACGCTCTTCCGGTAGCCATCCAGTGGACGGCTTGGCACTTGGCCCCAATTGCAGAGGGCCCAGTGTCACAAGTCCCGGGTGAGGGCTGTGGTGTCACAAATCTTGCAGGCCCACCGACTCTCAACCAGTGGCTCACGATATTCTAAAGCTAGGAGGGGGCCCACCCTGTTTTGCACTGTGCCTCAGAAGCACACACTTCCCAGCACTTGATGGCTCCAGGGAGGAGGGAGGCAGTCTATGTAGCAGTCTGCATAGCTGAGGGCCCATGGCGCAGGCTAGGCATGCCGGCACAGCTCACCTTTTCAAGCCGACCTTGCCGCTTGGGTAAGGGCTGCATCTCGCCTCTCATGTAGGTGTCCAAGGGGAAGTCGTGCCCTCTCTTCCCAGAGGCTCCTGTGTGAGAGACAACCCCGTAGCATCTCACTTGAGCAGAGACACTAAAATCCATGCGGGTATGCCCATGCCGCCATACGTTGGGCACCAATCGTGTAGATTCAGCACAGGCTGCCTCATGTCCACCACACCCCAGGCTAATAGTCCATCCTCACTGCTCGAGCACCTCTCCTGAGGGGGAAGGAGGTTACAGATCCAAAGCTGGCCTGTTCCAGGGGCTGCAGCAACAACAAAGCCCTCTTTGTGTCCGATTAGGCCGCATGCCGCCCCAGGTGGGAGCTGCTGGAGTGGGGGATAGATGCCCCCCTGCACACCACTTTCTAGTCTCCCACAGTGGGGAGTGCAAACAGAGGAGTACTCACCCCGAGTTTAGGGCAGATTGGACAGGGTTGTTGAAAGGCAGCACAGAGCTGTACCATATGTCCCGTCGCCCATCTTGGCCACGCCCCCCTGTCCCTCCACCAGTTGTCGATTCAACCATATACAAAAGACAGCACCCTAAATACGTAGTGCTTAAACTTTATTTTAATTTTTAACAGTGCTGTATTTTTCCAGCCTGTCATGTGAGACTAGATGTCAATCCTCATTTATGATTTTGTCATAATCCTGCTCTTCTTTATGTTCTATAGAGACCGCTAGATGGCTAGGCTTCGTTATTCTCTCTGAGGAACAAAAATAAAGGGCCAGTTAAGTATAAAAGCTTTCTTCTATTACATTGCTGGTCTTCTGTTATTTTCTTTTAATCTCAGTCTTTCCATGTAAGTCATTTTCCCATCCCCCTCCTCTTGATGCTCACCAGATGACATTGTGACCTTTAAGTCCTACTAGGTTCCCTAATCGAGGTGTGTTAGACCTGGCATCCTTGCTGTGGTTTCCCCTACCTTTTAAGGTTGTGCGCTGCTTTCCGACGTGTTGTAATCCATTTGTGGGGTTGAACCACACCCACCTCCTACCCACTACTTTCATTTGTTCTCTGGCTTGTCTTGCAAAAATTCCTTTGATGTCATTGGTAAATTTTTTGGTTTATCCCACTTTGGGGAGGTTTTCCCACCACCTTGTAGACTGACCCTGTTACATGGATAATTGCACCTTTGCCGATATGCTTTAGTGTGGCAAACTACTTTTTTTTATTTTGTCTCTCCCCTTCGTGCTCCATGGCACTTTTAAGTTTGATACAGCGCGAACTCAATCGGATATTGGAGCGCTTTGCATGAGCACCATTTACGTCACATTTTTTTTCTTTGTCTTTGCTTCACGCCTCATGGCTGTTGGTGAGCAAAAATGTTTTGGCTTTTTTTTTCATTGGTTTTGCAGTAGTGGTTGTTAGAAAAACATGTTAGATTCACTCGCCCTGAAAGTCACTGACAAAGATACACCTCTGCAGAACCTCTGTAACGTTTCTCTTCTCTTTCTAATGAATTTCTTCCTATTAATATCTTACTAAGACAGTTCCTATATATTGTTATCTCCTATCCTGAGTTGTCCTGTTTATCGCTTAACATGATCTCCGTGTTTTACACAGGTCAGCAGTATAGTAAATTCGAGTAGCTAGCTGCAGTACTGAGCAATGATTTCGTTGGTCACTGGATAGCAGTAGAGGATTACAACGAATAAATATATTTTTTCCTTCTTTATACACACAATAATTACAAATATAACGTGAAATGCATGGCTCTTACATATTTCGCCCTTACATTCTTTAAGGTTTCTCTATTGTTCTGAATACCGAAAATGTACACCTTCTCACATCTGCTCAAAAAGAAGGGACTTGTTTGTAAATATCCAGAACGTATGTATATAAATCAGAGATTTTTTTTTTAATTAATGGTGTTTTCTGTTTGGAATTGCGACTGGATACTTTCCTAGAACCTATATATAGTACGAGTAACCGCACACCGACAAGAAGAGAGTAAAGTTCCCATGTTCACAATATTGGCCACTCTTGCGAAACAACTTCCAAAGGATACGTGAAGGATCATAATTAAAGCTTATATATTCTGGGTACTGATTTTTGCACATGATTACAAACAGAAAACTTTGTCTTTTACTGTCCATTTATTTTTTTAAACTGAAGCATACAGAAATTAGGTTCTTTTGAGTGATTTTACTTGCCTTTAATCACCAATGACAGGCTAATACCTGTGCAAACTCACAGCATAGCTAGGCAAAACCGGTTGATATGTCCTTTAAGAATTGCAAATGTTCACTTTTACATTAAGTCCAAGCACTTTCTGAACTGTTTGTTATTAATCGGTGGGATTATAACCACACCCATCTCACGCCCATCACTTGTGGATGTCTTGTGTCTTTTTGGGGGGAATTGAGTTAGCTAGCCAGCAACTCGGATAGTGGGGTGGTGAAAGTGGAATTCTATTGGATTTAGCATGGCAGATTTAAATTAGGATGATAAATGGCAACATTTTAATTTTTGGCTGCAGATAGAGGAAGAAGTTAAATGGAAGAGCTTTAGTTATATGCTGGGTCACTGGAATGTGGCAGGAAACGATCAAATTATGAGGCAGGGTTGACCAATTAATACAGAAAGAAAAGTCCAGTTATGAACGCACAATGCCAATAGCTCTAACTCAAGCAAATGTGAGGCCCAGTGCATTGTAAATGCTTGCTGCCTTTGCCTTCTGTATTTTTGACTGTGTGCTGTATTTCTCTTTTGCTGGGTCTGATAAACTCAACACTTTACCACTGCTGACAAGTGCTGAAGTGCAAGTGCTCCCTTTGTAAATTGTGATTATGATTGGTTATCCAGGATTGGCATATTTGATTTACTAGTAAATCCCTAGTATGTGCACCATGTGTGCTCAGGGCCTGTAAATCAGATGATACTAGGGGTCCTTCAGCACTGATTGTGCCACCCATGAGTAGCCCTGTAAACATCTCAGACCTGCCACTACAGTGTCTGTGTGTGCAGTTTTAAACTTCCAAGTCGACCTGGCAAGTGCACCCACTTGCCAGGCCCAAACCCTCCCTTTTAGTACATGTAAGGCACCGCTAAGATAGGCACTAGGTAGTCCCATGGGTAGGGTGCAGCATATTTCAAACATAGGACATGTACTGATGTGTTTTGCATGTCCTGATAGTGAAATACTGCCAAATTCTCACTATTGCAAGGCTTAGCTCTCTCATAGGTTAACATGGGGGTTGCACTTAAATACCCTTTAAGTGTAATTTCCGATTGGGAGCAGACAGAGATGTGGTGGTTGAGGTCTCTGAACTCACAATTTAAAAATGCATTTTTAGTGAAGTTGGTTTTTAAGTTGTAAGGTTTAAAACACAACTTTTAGAAAGTGGGCATTTTCTTGCTTAACCATTCTGTGCCTCTGCCTGCTTGTGGAATCCACATCTGGGTCAGACTGACAGTTTGGCTGTTTGTGAATTCCCTCTAGACAGTGACACAAAAGAAGCTGAGGTGCGTCCTGCACATCCTGATGGGTCTTCCTGGGCTAGAGTGGTGGGAGGAGCGGACACTTGTACCTGAATAGGCTGTGCCTGTCCTCGCATAATACAGTCTCCAACCCCCAAAGTGTGTCTCGGGCCAGCGCAAGGAAGAGGCAGGGTCTTGTGCACTGTAAAGACCTTCCTTTGAATTTTGCATACTTCAAAGGCATAATGAGTATAATTATTGGACTGCTGACCCCACAACTTTACAACACTTCCGGATCAAGAGGAACCTTTGCCAAGGAGAAGAGCTGGAGAGCTGTGCTGTGGCACCTGTGGTGCCCTGTGATGTCACCCCATTGTGTCTTGACCCTCTGGATTCATCAACCCTGCCGGATCCTAAGGAACCAATGCCTCGCCCAAGCCTGACGCCTCATCTCCGCAAGGGACCGACACCTCAGTTTCTGCATAGCTGTAGGGAACCAATGCCACACTGGCTCCAACAATGCTTCATCTAAGCGACTCTGGCTACGTCTTTGTTTAATTGTTTTCAAAGGTACTGTACCTGGGATCCATGCGACTCAGTGCCTGGCACTGCACTCCCTCGTGAGTGGTGCTGGACTGTTGGCAACGACTCAGTCAAGAGAAAAGATACAAGCTTTTGTGTTTCTGAGCACTTTATAGGGATTTAATCTTTAAAAAAATCATATCTTTGTCTGTGTACATTGGATTTTTGGCATTTTGGTCTTGTTTTACTTAATTATTGTTTTTTTTCTAAACTGGTGTGGAGTACTTTTGTGGTGTTTTCACTGTGTTACTGTGTGTGAGGGTACAGATACTTAACACATTGACTCTGAGATAAGCCTGAATGCTCGTGCCAAGTGACAAAGGGGGTGAGCAGGAGTTCTCTTAGGTGTGACTCCCTTACCCTAACTAGAGTGAGGGTCCCTACTTGGACAGGGTACAAACCACTGCCAACTAGAGACCTAGTTTCTAACAAGGTGCTAGTTTTGAGGCTTTTCTGCTGTTGATAGGTCTCTATTCACTTAACTCCTAAAACTCTCCTTAAGGCAGAAATCTTCAATCTGAGGGTCGCAACACCCATGGGGGCGGTGGAAAAGTTGGAAGTTGGGGGGGACACATTCCGCAGCCTCACTTCTGCCTCGAATCCAAAATATCTTCGTTATGGAAAAAGACAACCGTCCTTGGACAGTTAATGTAGATAGTTTAAAAAGCTTAAGCTGAATTGTCACTCAGTGAACCTCCTGTTAAGTGAAACTGAGGGACAGGCAGATATCTAAACAAGCATTCTTGCCAGGATGCCTGCTTGCCTGAAAGAAATGAAAATAAGTGCTACCAGTTAATCTGCAAATGTAAAGGGTAATCTGTAAATATAAAGGATGTTTGGGAGCTGGTACTGGCTTTAATTAATTAAATCACTCAAAGACTTGGATGACAAAGATTTATTAATTTTGAGTGGTAGTAATAAGAGTTAACAACTGAACTGTGAAGTGAATGCTTTTAATTGTAATTGTATTTACATAGTGTTTATTACCCCTAAGGAGGTGTTGAAGGAACAGCTATGTAAAACAATTGTATTACAAATGGTCTTGGTATTACTAAAATCTATATTTTGGTAGCACTATTTTATGGTAAAACATTTCGCACATATTCTAGTAGTCTATTTTATACTGTGTAATGCAAATATAAAATAATGACATACATATTCACTGTGCTTTCTGTCACAGGCTGTGCCTCATAGCCCTAAAACACACAAGTCACTATTCTCCACTGCACCAACTAAGATTTAATTATGTGGCTCTCTTGTTACACACAGACCCCTGAAGTGCATTAACTAATAGAGGTTTCATAATGCACTATAGTGCATTTCCCACAGAGTCACAGCTTATTTTTTTTTTTTTTTTATTAAGCCGGCCTGTATATTATATGTACCTACCTGGCGGTGAAAGAACTAAAAACTGAAGTCAACAACAGCCGCAAACTAATATAACTAGGAGTCCGTTTTTGCTAAAATAAAAAGACTCATTTGTTTTCATTTAGATAAAAATAAAAACCTTTTTAGAAAAGTAATTTGAAAGAAGATTACGTGAGCACTTCCTGCCCTGTAATTAAAGAAAGCATCCTACCAGTTCATCAATAATGAATTGTAAATGGTATGTTTTAATTATAATGAACACTGTTCAACAACTTCCAGCTCCATGCAGTTGAAAAAGCCAAGCCGCCAACATACCATTAAATTATATTATGGGTCTCCTCGGATGCAGTGCACTAAAGTTGCAGCCCATGCATTACAGCCATTACAACCAGGACACTGGAATTATGCGATTGTGGAGCGATTTTCACATCATTACAGATTTGCTGCATTTGCCAGATAATCCATCATATGCCGCATAATCTGCTGAGTTTAAAATAATTAATTTGCGTATAGCTCAAACGATTCAAAAGTTACAAAAAAAAAGCTGCAACAAGTTGCTGCTCAGTAGAAGGTCCTTTCCAAAGCAGGACTGGTCACCTTTTTGTTGCTTATTGTTATATTTGGATGTTAATATGGTATCAGTGAGGTACAAACACATATTGGACATCTCTCTGGAGAAAAACAGCACACCCATCACATTAGTTCCGAAAGGCGTTATCATCTATTTAAGTTTTGCCAAATGATGTTTTGTTTGTGGAAAAAAAGTACCACTGAGCATGTTGGGTAATTCTTTTTGGAGACTTTTTGTTTGAGCTGTGCGGTAAGCCTCTGACACCGAACCACAGTCACCCTCTAACATTTGGTTTGCTAAACACTGTTTAATATTATTTTCCCACCGTAAAAATGATTTGCTGTGGGATTTAGGGAGGTTTTTCATTGTTGATGAAGAGTACCAGGTTTTAGAATTTTTTTTTAGGAGGGGGTCCTTATGCCTAAAAAAAGTTTGACGAGGGGGGATCTTGCATCAAAAGGTATAGTGTGGTATCAGGCAAGAGAACCCCCAGCCCCTTAAAAGAACTATGAAAACACAAAAAATGGTCCAAGGTGTCCACAGATGCGAAACAAATCCCCCTCCCCCACTTGCTTCTTTCTTGTCCCTTTTCTCTATCAACTTCCCCTGCAGTCCCACCTAATTCCTGCTATATGATTTTGATTCCACAGGAGGTTGCTGAGAGGACGATGATGATCAGGAATTGCGTCCGAGGCAAAGTTTAGGTAAGCCATTTTCACTTTCTCAAAAGGCTTTTTTTATGGAAATTGATTTATGCATCGAGAGCTGTACCTATTGCAAGTTCTTTTCTCTCTTCGCTTCCCCATGTCCTCCTAAAATCAGATTATTTTATATTTTAGTACGAAACTTAAGACAATTAAGATATGCTTCTTAAGGTGGGGTTTATACTCCAATGCATTTCTCGTTTTCGGGCTGATTAAGTGCCTGTTAAACAGAAATATTGTATGCATCTGATTTATAAGTGGAATAAAAAGAGAAATAAAAACGCCATCAGTTGTATGTTTTAACAAGAGTGGTGCGTTTCAACTAGGGTGCATAAAAATAAACTGCAGTATTAAAAAGGGCTGCACCTGTTTTTTACTGCTTTTTATCACCTGACAAGAATATTTCATTCACGTGTAGTAAGCAAGCATTACACCAGTGGACAGCATGGAGGTGCTGTAGTGGTAGAACTGAGGACTATATAACCTAGCAGGTCACCCCAAGGTAATTTAAAAAATGTATTTAAAAACATGATGTGGGACTTGAAAGGAACGGCAGCGAAGAGGGAGAATGCATTGGTTTGAGGTGTCCCACTGTCCAAAATAATTTAGCTAATTAATTGCACAATTGAAACTTAGGTAAAAGAGTGCGTTCTATGTCATCTGAATAACGTTATTTCACATCAATAATGACACAGAGAACCGGGCTACTGACCCACCCAAAACGCCGAGGTGGCAGAGCACAGGGACCATGTTAATACATCCTTCATGGCCCAGCTCGTGATCATTGTTTATTCCTGGCCCAGCTGTGTTTTGTTTTATTACATTCCATGTGAATAGAATGTGTGCTCTTAAATATTGGGGTCACTGAGGTGGACTCCGTATATAGCACAAGGGTGCTGGAACCTATAAGATCCAAGGCAGTCCTAAAGGCCCCAGAATGTCAACAGCTGTGTGGAAACAAACTTTTAAACTTTGCTGGAGGATGGCATTTTAGGGAGCCTATGGCTTTAAGGTGTGAGTTCACAAGATGGAGCACACTGGACTAGGTAATAGAAGGATACACCAAGCTGCCTTTACCATCTGCTAAGAGGCTGCGAGTGAGGCCTTCATTCTGATTAATTTGCTGCCCAAAGAAAAAAAAAAATCACCAAGAATTGGCCCACAGTGACATTAAAAACTAGGAAAGCCTCGGTCATTCAGACCATACGACCATCACAGCTCACTCAAAGGAGAAGCATTGGGGCATATTTTACTGGATCATTGTAGTCAAGATCTTTTGGATCGGCGCTGTTGTATGTCAGTTAACCGAGTCCGTGCTCAGCCTCATCCCTTCTCGCTCTTTAAAACTTCAGCCTTGTCGCCATTCTGTTTCACAAGAGCACACGTATAGAGGAGCTGGACTACTTGTTACTGACTGCTGCTTGGAGGGTCAAAAAAACAGCTCAGAAGGAAGGTACGGTGACACCGTTTTTAAAGAAACCCTTATTTACCAGAGATGCTGCAAACTCAGAAAGTCTTGCAGATCACTTTGCTGGGAAGCTCTTGCAGTGAACGGTCATGACTCCCTTGAAGGTTTGCATAAAACAGGATTTCTTGAACTTCTTTGAGGCAGGGGTTTGATCTAGACGAAGTAATGTACCTCTTCAGTGGAGAAGCCGGGGATTTCATGTATCTGATGGTGTTGCTGGTGCCCTAACATTAATCGATCTGTGAGCATAATTTAACAAAACAAACCATTCCAGATTTTAGAATTTTGGAAAAGTAGCTGGCATGGAGATAGATATCAGGTTGTCTCTCTGAAAAGGATTTACTTATTTATTTACAATCTCAAACAGGCCACTGCCAATTGGGCTTTGAACATTCACACGTGTTCAGTTTCACTGATTCTCAATATCACCTTTTATTAATTTAATAGTCAACCCCTTGCAAACTTTATGCATATATTATCGGAACTGATGACACTTGGATAAGCCACACTCTGAGGGAAAAATCTGGTGAAAAAACAAAAAGAATGGCTTTGTTCGGAAAAAAGTAGTCCCAGCAAATCTGACGTGCTCTTCAAAGACGCCTTATGAGACAGCTGCATCTGACCTGACTTCATGTATATCTTCCAGGGCCCTACTAAGTAGGTGCCTTAAGTGATTCTAATTTAACTCTGGACTCTATAAACAACCCAGTGCTAACTCTCGTTCCTCTTAACTCTAAGTCCTGAACATAATTTTGCCAGACCTCTATACCTCCCACCAAGTCTCAGTAATTATGGCTTTTTAGCATGAAAGCCTAGATTTAGTCAACAATGAGACCCGAAAATATAGTTGCCTAAAACCAGGTACAGATTCAGGGTGCCAGAAGAATGGCCAACAGACATGATGACATCTATACAACTTTATGGTCTCAGGATAGGCATATGTTAAATTCTTATCTTTCATACTACTTCTAGCTTTCACCTTCAGATGTCCTTGTACAAGTAAGAGTCCACCTCATCAGCCAAGGATGAGTGATACAAGTTTGCTGCCCATTCAGAACCATAATGAACCTAAGGTTTATGGTTTGTGGTCTGTGGATTTAGGTGAAATAAAATTATCTACTGCATGTTGTATTAAAATGTATTTTTGATCATTTTATTGGACAGTCTGGTCCTAACCAAAGAAGGGTAGTCAACAATTCATCTCATCTCATTATGTTAAAGAAAAGAGTTTATCTGCCTGACTATATCTTTTGACATAGCAGAAGAAAGCAAATGATCCCTAACTCCATGGCTGGGTAGCAAACTTAATAAAAACTTCAATGCCAATGTCTCTTACATGGACATTTAATCTTACTACAGTAGCACAGTGCCGTTTCATCAGTCCAAGTAAATTATCAGAGCATAGCCGTGTTCATTTGTTTCTGCAACAAAAAAACTATTTTGGTGAACAAAATTTTAACAATACCCCCAAGGCATCATCAGAATTGTATCCTAAAAATGCAATGGTGTGTATGTCCTTCTTCAAAGCTGTTAGCAAACTGTACTGTAAGCTCCGCAAGCAGGATGCTGAAATAGAATTGTTTAAATCTAATTCACCAACACAAAAAGCATTTTCCAACTACAAATAAAAACACACAATTTCAAAGGAAGGTCAACATTTTCATGTTTTTATAGGTAAATCGATTTCGCAAGACTCTTTTTTTTTTTAAATACAAGTGAAGCAAAATCAAAGATCTTAGTGTTACAGTACATGCACCAGCTTTGAAGTTTCATTTGAAACCAAGATCTAAAATCATGAAATGTCATGAAAAGTACAAGAGGAAAAATGCCATGGCTGGCAGAAAAAGGACATTTGTCATATGAATCATTATACCCAAGAAGAGGAAAAAACATAGTCTCTCACATGTAGGTCCTATTTAAATAGTGTACAGCTTTTTAAATACATAAAATTGGTTCACTATATTTGGCCATTTCGCACATTTGTTTCAATTAAAAATACAGTCAACAGAAAACAATTATTGTATCCCAAGTTCGAATTTTGATTTACAACTTCAAAACCCAAAAACGGATAGTTGGCTAAAACGATTTTACATTATGTACAAATCCAGCAGGAACAACTCTTAGAATGGCTTCATTTCCCTCCCACTGGAGCCTTTTAGTAATTTCAGCAGCAATTTCAGAGAGTGCAACTTTTCCGGTGGGATCCTCATTGATGGTCTGTCATTTTCAACAATTCCAGTAGTGCCCCAACAGCTCCAAAATAACCCTAACAAAATGAAGAAAAACAATTATAACGATGCAGGAATTTTTATAAACTTGTTTACGGAAATCATGTGCACAAAGCCTGCTTACATGTATAGAAGCCTATGGAAACTAGAAGTTACAGATGTGTTGAACTAGGAATTTGTTCCTGAACTTTCTAGGACTACATGCACCGGTGCCGACTGGAGCAATCATCAACACTTACTCAAAAGTTGACCAAGAAGTAGGAGAAGCATTCCACTTGGGTTCAAAATTCAACATGGGATTCTTTTTACTACTAAGTCTCCATGCACTTGTTTCTGTTTTATTTCTCACTCTCCTTTAAGTCCCACCACAATGACACACAGAGTTTCTGTCAGAACAAATTGACGTTTTAAAGCATGGACAACGTGGGCAATTGCCCACGGCCCCCACCTTTCAACGCACCCCTGGGAAACTTTCTTGGTTTGGTCTCTGTCTATTCTATTTATCTAAAACTCACTCCCTCTCTCTAGCTCCGACTGTCTACCCTGTCTCATGTTAAAGATTTTTGGGTTACCAGGTGTTAGAAATTGGGTTGGTTGACTGGGGTATGAGTCCTGTACAAGCAACAACCAAAATCATCCTAGTCAAGGTGTCAGGTAAACTCTAAGTTAACCTGTGCTCACCCTCTGGTAGCTTGGAACAGAGCAGTAAGGCTTAACTTCGAGGCAATGTGTAAAGTATTTTTGTGCAACACTTCAAATAGTAAAACAGTGAAAACACCACACAAAATGACTGTACGCTAGGTTAGAAATATAGACCAGAATTTAATAAATAAAACAAGCCAGAAACAACAAAAAAACAATAATTAGAATTTGAGTTATGAATTTTTAAACATTAGACTGTTATACAGCTTTTAGAAGCAATAAGGTTCCTGGTCATGCTGGACTGGCACAAAATCAAAAGTTCAGACAGAGCGTGGGCCGGCTACAGGGACCCAGTTAGGCCAGCTGAAGCAAAGTACGATAGATCCTGGTTTCGAAGCGCTGCATCCGTTCTGAGGTGCAGCGAGGGTGTGGTGCGAGTTCCTGCTGCATCCACATAGAGGGTCCGGACGTTGGGGCTTGTGATGCTAAGACCGGTGTCAAGGATGTGTTATGCAATCGAGGCAATGCATTCCAAAGAGCATAGAAACTGCGATGTGGAGTTTTGGCATCACTGTCGAGGCTGCTGTCGATGGGAATGGGAGTACCTCGCGTCAGGAAAAGCATGGCAGTGGCGGTTCGGAATGATGCGCCAGTCCTAAGCTGCAAAGTGCAGCAGCGATGCGAGTCTGGTTGCATCAGTTATGGCCCACACAGTAGAGGTGATGTGTCTGTTCTGTGCTTCGCAACATCAGCGATGCGTCAATTCTTCTCCAGCACCAGAGGATGCATCGGTTCTGTTAGGGTAAACAGCATAGGTCCACATCCAAGGGTCCAGGACTGAAGTGACACCACTTGGCATGGCTGACTCGTAGATGGCAGAGTCCAGGTGCGCGATCAGGGTAGTTGGAAGTGTTTTTATGTCCCTGAAACTTCAGATCAGGAGGCCAGCCCGCTAGCCCTTGGAGTCACTCTGGGTTCAAGTGATGGAGGTCCAGTCCTTCTCACACAGGCAGGGGAACAGCAGGCAGCAGGTCAACACAGCAAGGCAGGAGTCTAGCAAAGCAGAGGAGTGGCAGTCATTCAGCAGCACAGCATTCCTTCTTCCTGGAAGAGTATCTAAAGGTCTGGAAATGTACTGAGTTGGAGGTGTCAGAGGTCCAGTACTTATACCCAGTTGGGACTTTGAGGTGGGGGAGTCTTCAAAGACAGGCCTTTGAAGTGCACAAATGTCTTGCTCTCCTGCCCTGGCTTTAGACTCACTACAGGGGGTTATGCAGCCCTTTGAGTGGGAACAGGACATAGTCTATTCAGGTGTAAGCAAGGTTGTGCTCAGCTCCCCCCTCCATCCCTACCAGGATGGCCTATCAAGTCACATCTAAGCTCCCATTGCGTGTAGCTGTCTAGAGACAAAACACAAAGCCTAGCTGTCACTCACCCCAGATAAGTGATCAGGGACAGGCAGCAGACACCAAATGGCTAAAAGCAGAACACGACAACTTTCCAAAAGTGGCATTTTCAGACTTACAATTTAAAATCCAACTTCATTGTAAGTTGTGATTTTAAAATGTGATTCCACTGACACTAAACGTGTATAGTTTGTCTCTTCCAGATTGTGACTCACACTTGTAAGATGTAATAAAGTACAATGCTACCCTATGGGAGAGATAGGCCTTGTTGTAGTGAAAAACAAATGTGGAAGTTTTTCACTACTGGGACATGTAAAACTTAAAGGTCCATGTACTGCCTTTTAAATACACTGCATCTTGCCCTCTGTGATGTCCAAGGCCTACCTTAGGGGTGATTTATATGTATGCAATGTGTTATTTTGCCAGGTCGACACAGAAGTGACAAACTGGGATGTATGACAGATTATCGAATGCCATTAGAACAAATGGTTTTAGAACACAAGTGTTGTAACAAAAATGCCTTTACAACAGACAAGGCTTTCACAACAAGAGTTTTTACAATGAATATGCCTTCAGTACGAAAGCCTTTACTACAAAAGGTAAGTGTTTAACAAGTATAGACCTTTTTTTAAATATATAAATATATATACACACACACACATATATATATATGTTTATTTTTACTTGTAAAATACTTACTTTGTGGGAAGGTATCCTTTGTAAATATATATATTTCAACAAGTATATATATATATATATATATATACATATACATATATATACACACACACACACATACACACACACACACACACACACCTTTAAACCAATAACCACTGGAAAAAAAAATCACGCCCCAAAATTCCCTTACCCTTACAAAAACCCATAACCATTCTAAACCCTAAAAGCTCCCTCACCAATCAAAAACCCATACCTACCCCAGACCCTATTAATTCCCTTACCAACCAAAAACCTCTAGCCACCCTAGAACCTAAAAGGTTGATTACCACCCCAAACCCACACCAACCCTAGAACCTAAAACTTCCTTTACCACCCAAAACCATATAACCACTCTAAAACCTAAAAATTCCCTTACCACCTAAAAATCTATGCCCTCCCTAAATCCTAAAAATTCTCTTACTATCCAAAAACCTATACCCACCCTAAACCCTAAAAATCCCCTTACTACCCAAAGACCCATACCCACCCTAAACCTTAAAAATGCCCTTACCACCCAAAAACCCATTACCACCCAAAGACCCATACCCACCCTAAACCCTAAAACTCCCCTTACCACCCAAAACCCATACCCACCCTAAACCCTAAAATGTCCCGTTACACACAAAAACCTATACCTACTCTAACTTCTAAAAAATCCCTTACCTCCTAAAAACCTACCCCCCAAACCCTAAAAATCCCCTTATCAACTAAAAACCTATACCCACCCCAAACCCTAATAAACACCTTACCACCTAAAAACCCATACCCACCCTAAATTACACACACACCTTATATATATATATATATATATATACAAACACATACACACACACACACAAACACATATACATATTTAGATATATACTACATATATCTGTACCAAAAAGAATTGTCCTGAACGAAAGCACACTCACAACAGGTCATTATGGAATGTAGGAAAGTCAGCAACTTACAGGGAAATCTTTGTCATTTTCATTATTTCAGGCCTTATGTTTTCAAGCATCTCTGGACACATAATAAATCTGCCGAGTAGCCAGGCAGTTGGCCTTTAAAAAAGGAAGGAAATGTTTGTTCTCTGATGATGAAAGGATGATATATCTATGGAAAATGTCACTTACCCAGTGTACATCTGTTCGTGGCATGAGACGCTGCAGATTCACATGCTTTGCACATCCCGCCATCTAGTGTTGGACTCGGAGTGTTACAAGTTGTTTTTCTTCGAAGAAGTCTTTCGAGTCACGAGATAGAGGGACTTCTCCCCTTTCGGCTCCATTGCGCATGGGTGTCGACTCCATCTTAGATTGTTTTCCCCACAGAGGGTGAGGTAGGAGTTGTGTATTATAGTAATAGTGCCCATGCAATGGAGTAAATATTTATGTACATAATGTGGTTTAAAGCAATATATTTACAAATTTACAAATGTTCAAGATCAAATTCAAACGGCTACAGGCTCCCGGGGAGGCGGGCGCATGTGAATCTGCAGCGTCTCATGCCACGAACAGATGTACACTGGATAAGTGACATTTTCCGTTCAATGGCATGTGTAGCTGCAGATACACATGCTTTGCATAGACTAGTAAGCAGTTATCTCCCCAAAAGCGGTGATTCAGGCTGTAGGAGTTGAAGTTGTTTGAAACAAAGTTCGTAGTACTGCTTGTCCTACTGTGGCTTGTTGTGCTGTTAACACATCCACGCAGTAGTGCTTGGTAAACGTATGAGGCGTAGACCATGTGGCTGCCTTACATATTTCAGTCATTGGAATGTTTCCTAGAAAGGCCATGGTAGCAGCTTTCTTTCTAGTTGAGTGTGCCCTTGGTGTAATAGGCAGTTCTCTTTTTGCTTTGAGATAACAGGTTTGAATGCATTTAACTATCCATCTAGGAATGCCTTGTTTGGAAATTGGATTTCCTGTATGAGGTTTTTGGAAAGCAACAAACAATTGTTTTGTTTTCCGAATTTGTTTTGTTCTGTCAATGTAGTAAATTAACGCTCTTTTAATGTCTAATGTATGTAGTGCTCTTTCAGCTACAGAATCTGGCTCTGGGAAGAACACTGGTAGTTCTACTGTTTGATTCAAGTGGAACGGTGATATGACTTTTGGTAAGAATTTAGGATTTGTTCGTAAAACTACTTTATGTTTGTGTATCTGAATAAATGGTTCTTGTATGGTAAATGCTTGTATCTCACTTACTCTTCTTAGAGATGTGATGGCAATTAGAAATGCAACTTTCCATGTTAAGTATTGCATCTCACATGAGTGCATGGGTTCAAAAGGTGGACCCATGAGTCGTGTTAAGACAATGTTGAGGTTCCACGAAGGAACTGGTGGTGTTCTTGGTGGTATAATTCTCTTTAGGCCTTCCATAAATGCTTTTATAACTGGGATCCTAAATAATGAAGTTGAGTGCGTAATTTGCAGATAAGCTGAAATTGCGGTAAGATGTATTTTAATGGATGAAAAAGCTAGCTTTGACTTTTGCAAATGTAGTAAGTAGCTTACGATGTCTTTAGCAGATGCGTGTAATGGCTTAATTTGATTATTATGGCAATAATAAACACATCTTTTCCACTTATTTGCATAGTAATGTCTTGTGGTTGGTTTCCTAGCTTGTTTTATGACCTCCATACATTCCTGTGTAAGGTCTAATTGTCCGAATTCTAAGACTTCAAGAGCCAAATTGCTAGATTCAGTGATGCTGGATTTGGATGCCTGATCTGTTGTTTGTGTTGAGTTAACAGATCTGGTCTGTTTGGAAGCTTGATATGAGGCACTACTGAGAGGTCTAGTAGTGTTGTGTACCAAGGTTGTCTTGCCCAGGTTGGTGCTATTAGTATGAGTTTGTTTTGACTCAATTTGTTTACTAGATACGGAAGGAGTGGGAGACGGGGAAAAGCGTATGCAAATATCCCTGACCAACTCATCCATAACGCATTGCCCCGAGATTGATCTTGTGGGCACCTGGATGCGAAGTTTTGGCATTTCGCGTTTTCTTTTGTTGCAAATAGGTCTATTTGTGGTGTTCCCCATCTTTGGAAGTAAGTGTTTAGTATTTGGGGGTGAATCTCCCATTCGTGGATCTGTTGGTGATCCCGAGAGAGATTGTCTGCTAACTGATTCTGAATCCCTGTAATAAACTGTGCTATTAGGTGAATGTGGTTGTGAATCGCCCAATGCCATATTCTCTGTGCTAGGAGACACAACTGTGTCGAGTGTGTTCCTCCCTGTTTGTTCAGATAATACATCGTTGTCATGTTGTCTGTTTTGACAAGAATGTGTTTGTGGCTTATTATAGGTTGAAATGCTTTCAACGCTAGAAATACTGCCAGTAGTTCTAAGTGATTTATGTGAAACTGTCTCTGCTGAGTGTCCCATTGTCCTTGGATCCTGTGTTGGTTGAGGTGTGCTCCCCACCCTATCATGGAGGCATCCGTCGTTATTACGTATTGAGGCACTGGGTCTTGGAAAGGCCGCCCTTGGTTTAAATTTATATTTTTCCACCATTGAAGCGAGGTGTATGTTTGGCAGTCTATCAACACTAGATCTAGAAGTTGACCCTGTGCCTGTGACCATTGTGATGCTAGGCACTGTTGTAAGGGCCGCATGTGCAACCTTGCGTTTGGGACAATGGCTATGCATGAGGACATCATGCCTAGTAGTTTCATCACCATCTTGACTTGTATCTTTTGTTTTGGATACATGGCCTGTATTACAAATATTAAAATTCTTGTACCCTTTGTGGACTTGGAGTGGCAATCCCTTTTGTTGTGTTGATTGTCGCCCCTAAGTATTGCTGTGTTTGACACGGCTGAAGGTGTGACTTTGTGTAGTTGAGTGAAAAACCTAGTTTGTGGAGGGTTTCTATGACATACTTTGTGTGTTGTGAACACCGTTCTTGCGTGTTGGTTTTGATTAACCAATTGTCTAGGTACGGGAACACATGTATTTGCTGCCTCCTTATATGAGCAGCCACTACAGCCAGGCATTTTGTAAAAACTCTTGGCGGAGTTGTTATCCCGAATGGCAACACCTTGAATTGGTAATGTACCCCTTGGAATACGAACCTTAAGTACTTTCTGTGTGAAGGATCTATCGGTATATGGAAGTATGCATCCTTTAGGTCTCGTGTTGTCATGTAGTCTTGCTGTTTGAGCAATGGGATTACATCCTGTAACGTCACCATGTGAAAGTGATCTGATTTGATGTAGATATTTAATGTTCTGAGATCTAATATAGGTCTTAGAGTTTTGTCCTTTTTGGGTATGAGAAAGTACAGCGAGTAAACTCCTGTTCCTCTCTGATGGATTGGTACCAGCTCTATTGCTTCTTTTTGTAACAACGCTTGGACCTCTAGTTGTAGGAGATCTATGTGTTGTTTTGACATATTGTGTGTTTTCGGTGGGACATTTGGAGGGATTTTGAGAAATTATATGCAATAACCATGCTGGATAATTGCTAGGACCCAAGTGTCTGTTGTTATTTCTTCCCAATGTTTGTAGAACTTGGTTAGTCTCCCCCCCACAGGTGTTATGTGTTGAGGATTTGTGACGTCGAAGTCACTGCTTGTTTTGAGGAGTTTTGGGACTTTGGAACTTCCCTCTACTCTTTTGGAATTGGCCCCCTCTATATTGTCCCCGAAAACTTCCCCGCTGATATTGGCTCTGATAAGTGGGCCTTGTTTGTGAGGTTGTGGGTTCCGTGCTTTGTCCTCGAAACCCCCCTCGAAACTGGGTTTTACGAAATGTGCCTCAGCTCTGTGGGGAGTAGAGTGTGCCCATGGCTTTGGCCGTATCAGTGTCCTTTTTAAGTTTTAGCAATGTACACCTCCGGCCCAAGCATAGCAATGTCCACCTCCGGCCCAAACAACTGCTGTCCGTTAAATGGCATATTCAGCACAGCTTGTGGAATTTCCGGCTTAAATCCTGACATACGCAACCATGCGTGTCTCCTTATAGTCACTGCTGTATTTACTGTCCTAGCAGCTGTATCAGCTGCATCCATTGCCGAGCGTATCTGATTGTTCGAGATACTCTGTCCTTCCTCCACCACTTGTTGTGCCCTTTTCTGGAACTCTTTGGGCAAGTGCTCAATGAAATGTTGCATTTCGTCCCAATGAGCCCTATCATATCTCGCCAGCAATGCCTGTGAGTTGGCAATGAGCCATTGGTTGGCTGCTTGTGCTGAAACCCTTTTCCCGCAGCATCGAACTTGCGACTCTCCTTGTCTGGAGGTGGTGCGTCTCCTGAGGTGTGTGAGTTCGTTCTCTTGCGAGCTGCCCCTACTACCACCGAGTCTGGTGTTAATTGCTGCGTGATGCATACAGGGTCTGTTGGCGGCGGCTTGCATTTCTTCTCCACCCTTGGAGTTATGGCCCTGCCCTTCAAAGGCTCCTGAAACACCTGTTTGGAGTGTTTTAGCATTCCAGGTAGCATAGGGAGACTTTGGTATTGACTGTGTGTGGAGGATAGTGTGTTAAACAAAAAGTCATCCTCAATAGGCTCTGCATGCAGGGTGACATTATGAAACGCCGCTGCTCTTGACACCACCTATGTGTAGGCTGCACTGTCCTCAGGTGGCGACGGTCTCGCCGGATAACAGTCTGGGCTGTTGTCTGATACTGGCGCATCGTAAAGATCCCATGCATCGGGATCATCCTGACTCATTCCAGTATGAGTTGGGGACTGCATCAGTGGTGGAGTGGCTGCCGGTGATGTATGTGTTGAGCGTGGTGGAGATGGTGGCGTGGTGGAGATGGTGGCGTGGTTACTTGTCTTGCCACCTTTGCCTGTGGCTGCTTGTCTTTCTCTTGGAAGGCAAGTCTTCTTTTCATCCGAATTGGGGGAAGAGTACTTATCTTCCCTGTGTCTTTTTGGATGTGGAGCCTTCTCTGAGTGTAATCTGGCTCCATTGACTCTAGTTCTTGTCCGAACCTATGTCCTTGCATTTGTGAGGACATTCCCTGTTCCTCTGTGTAGGAACTTGTTTTCGGTTCCGAGGCCGGATGTTTCGGTATGGAAACTTTTTCGGAAGTCTTTTTCGGCTCCGACGACACTTTCTTAATTTTCGGCATTCCAGCCTCTCGGTGCCGAGTCGTTTCGGTGCCACCCTCTCGGTGCCGAACTTGCTCTGACCCGCTGTCTTGGGGTCGAGTCTGCTCTGTGCCAGTATCTCGACCGGAGTCAGATGCCTTTGACACATGCGTGCCCTTTTTCGGTGCCGATGTTAGGTCACCTATTTTCCGGGTTAAGCCATGGCCTGCTGGCGGTGGCGTCCCCTGGGCTTTAGTGGTCTTTCCGTGAGTTTTGTGTGTCGACGTCTTACTCACGGTTTTCGGCGTCTGTTCGGGATCGTCCGAGTCCGAATCCTCGATGGAGAAGGTTTCTTCCTCTTCCTCCAAGTGTCGTTGTCCTGTCGGCGCCGAAGCCATTTGCAGTCTTCTTGCTCTTCGGTCTCTTAATGTTTTCCTCGACCGAAACGCTCGACAGGCTTCACAAGTATCTTCTTTGTGTTCTGAGACAAACACAAGTTACAGACCAGATGCTGATCTGTATACGGATACTTGTTGTGACATCTGGGGCAGAAGTGGAATGGGGTCCGTTCCATTAGCCTTGAAGAGACACGTGGTCGGGCCGACCAGGCCCCGACGGGGGATGGAAAACCCCGAAGGGCCACCGGAGCTCTTCAAAATTCGGTGTCGATCTGTTGTAACCAACCCGATACCGAACGCAAACAATACCGTCGATTTTTCCGAGATTCTAACTATCTTTCCGAACCGAAACGCGGAGCGAAAAGGAACACGTCCGAACCCGATGGCGGAAAAAAAACAATCTAAGATGGAGTCAACGCCCATGCCCAATGGAGCCGAAAGGGGAGGAGTCCCTCGATCTCGTGACTCGAAAGACTTCTTCGAAGAAAAACAACTTGTAACACTCCGAGCCCAACACTAGATGGCGGGATGTGCAAACAATGTGTATCTGCAGCTACACATGCCATCCAACATATATATATATATATATATATATATATATATCTACACACAAATGCATATATTTAAAAGCTGTTTACTTATCTGCAATATACTTATATTTCCCATGATTTTAGTTGTAAAAGGCATCCATTGAAAAGGCATAATTGTATTTAAAAAAAAAATAATAAGTGTTCTAAAAGCCTTTTGTTGTAAAGGCATTTTCGTTATAAAGCCTTCATTCTAAAGGCTTCTCGTTCTTTAGCCTTCATGATAAAGGCTGCTTCCCATAGAGCTGCACACATGCTCTGCAATGGCATGCCTGAGACACGGTTGAAGGGCTACACAAAGGATGACACAATCAGTGCTGCAGACCCACAAGTAGCATTTAGTTTACAGGCCCTAGGTGCATGTAGTGCACTTTACTAAGGGCTTGTAAGTAAATTAAATATGTCAATTGGGGATAAGCCAATATTACCATGGTAAGGGGTGAGAACACAAGCACTCTGGCACTGGTTAGCAGTGTTAGTATGTGGAGTGTTAATACTAGCAAAAAAGACATCAGAAAAATGGGGGAGGTAGGCAAAAAGTTGGGGCGAAGACCATCCTAAGGCTGTGAGGTCTAGCACCAGATAAGATTTATTTAAACTCTTCTGAGTGACCCTGTTAAAGTCTAACATAAAATTTAGTATTGTTTGGCATCATGAGGGCTTGAGTCAGCAGAGAATGGGTAATAACATTTGAGCAGCTCAACACTAACAATCTTTAACATACTATCTGTGGAAAGACTTTAGAGGTCAGAAGGTTAAAAACAATCTAATTCATAAGACTGCTCTTAATGTATCTGTGTTTGAGTGAAGCGGAGCAGTGGTTTCTCTTTCAGGGGGGAATTAAGCTAGGATTTGAGAAAATGTCACTAGTCTCCTGAAGGCAAAATAATCTGTGAACTTACAAAAGTCATACGAGTGATATGGAATAGACATTTCTACAGGAACCCTACAATATGACTATATAAACAAACTTTGAACTTCAGCTACACACATCTATGAAAAACTGGTAATCATAGCTCGAAATTAAATTCTGTGACGGGTGTTAACCATCTTTTTCCAGTCATTTCAAAACCCGATTTCCAGGAAAACACCTACCTCACCTCTTCTCTACTGACTTTGTGATTAATTCCTGAGTGAGCATTAAGCTTTTTTGTATGTGGGATAGGTCTGGTCAGGATGGGAGTCCTTGCTATCTTCACTGATCACCTTGATTCTTAAAATGACATCTTGAGGTGCTACCTTCCTTACCAGTAGCAAGAAGGCAAGGCTCAGCTAGTTGCCAATGTAGGAAAGCCCTGCGCAGGGACCAGAGAAGATTTTTAAGCTTAACTCGAGAGCGGCTCCCTGCTGGGAGGAGCCTTAGGCAAGACAGATCTCACCTGCAAGGCATCCAGATATGGGCAGCTGCAGGTCCCTTGACGCCTCAAGTGATCTTCCACCACTACAAGGACCTTTTTAAAGATACAAGGTGTCAAGTTTTTGCACAACGGTAATTGCCATAAGTACTTCAGGGGTAGACACTGTGCAGTTGCAACACAGCAATAAGAACCTACCCATTCTTTCAAGTCCATTGACCAGATCGAGCACTCATCTGAGGAGCAGATATGAGCTGATATAGGGAAACAATGATAAATGACCCTCTCGCATCAAATAGGTTGAATAGACAAAGGTCTGAGATGGTCCAAACACTAACAGAACCCTTGCTCACGGAAAATAACCTTTTCTAGCACCAGCCTGGTTGTCAAAAAGTGGAGGAGAAACTCAGCTGAAACAACTGGACGAGATTGGGGGGAGTAAATAGGGCAGCAAGGAGTAAAACGACGTGGGGGAAAGTATTTAACATCTTGTCCAACCACATAGTGCACCCCTGGAGTCTTTGAAACCAGGAAAAAAACAGACTCTTGCATCACAAATGCGTTAGTCACTAGACCAATAATAACTAGTGGAAAGCAGTACGTTTTGCCTGGAGAGGTATGGTTGAGTTGGAAACCATCGTCAGAACTTCAAGGTATGCACTGTGCGAGAACCTCATCCATAGGGTATCAAACAGGACCTTATTAAAAGGGAGATCCATCACATTCTCTTATGTTTTCGCCATCAAGTTGGAGCTGATAAACTTTGTTTGCACATATTAAAGCCCATGAACATGCCCAATGTTTAACACATCCACATGCTCGCAGGCCATCTGCAAGGTCATTTGCCTAGCATTCTCATCTCTCCAAGAACATTCTCCATGGGGATACAAGGGGATTCATTATTTCATAAAGAAACAGACCCTGCCATGGTAATGACAGTTCTAAAAAACCAAAGGAGCGGATTTGAATACACTATTATCTTAAAAGATCTTAAGTGTGTCTGGGCTTTTAAGTTCCATTTGTATAGAAAAAGTGAAACACAACATGAAACCCCAACCCAATACCCTAATATCATAATGCTAAAGGGAAGAAAAAAAAAAACACACAACAGTCACAATGAACCTCGTAACCTTAAAACAGTAAAGCAAGCAGTACATTAATATATAGACTTTTATACAATCAGGACCATCCCATCTAAAAGACAATAACAAGAATTCACCATCTTTATTTACCAGAGTGAAATTAAATACAAACATGTTTTTACACTTGTTATTAAAAGAAGCATGACTATATGTTTCTGTAAATTCAGCACTGTTTTCCAAACTTGTTGTGTTGGACTTATGTTGTACCTCATGCTCCAGAAACAGGGCTTTCAACTGTCCATTTGACCAGTAATCCATGGCATAGGCGAGCAGCTTCATTGACACCATATTGATTCTCAGAAAGTTTCCAACAAACACAACCCTGTCAATATTCTGGAAAGTCAAACACAGAAAGATACACATTAATGCTAAGCAACCATGTGATCCACTACCCACTACTAACCATGTGACAACCAGTAAGCTGGTTGTCCAGAACTCAAGGTATCATCACATTAGTGGCATATTATTCTTTAAAACCTACTGGTTCCAATTTAGTCTCAGTGCAAAAGGTATATATAGAAACATATTGGGATGCATTTAATCTGCAAAACGTGACACATTAAAATGTGCAGTAAAGCCAATGTAGAGATAATCGCTGAGAATATATGAACATTTGAGTAACTGTCCTCTATTACTACTCCACAGTCAATTTTTAAAAGTGCTAAATATTTGTGCAGGCTTCCCAAATGAGATGTCCCAAAGAGCCAAAATGGAGAATGCAGGCAATCGGACACTGGTGCACATCAGTGATGCTGAACAGCGCAAAGCAGCTAAAACGCAATGGGAGGAGACAACACTCTGTATAAATACAAACAATCCAATTTTAGCTTTCCAGTGAAACTTTCCGGGAAAATGGTACCTGAAGTGTGAGTCCTTTCAATAGACAACTGGCACACTTCAGTTTTAGGCTTTTATTTAGAGACGTCCGAACACAACCAACAGAGAGCACAGAGTATTGCTGATGAGCATTTGGACCAATGGAGAGAAATTCAAACACCTTTTGCTAACTGAGAGCCTCAATAGGTTCAATTTTAAAGTTCTCTCAATGAAGCCACATATTCACAACGAACAAGTTACCTTTCGTAACGCCTTATCTGGTAGAGACTATTGAGCCGCAGAATCTTTACCCTAAAATATTCCCCGGGCGTCACACCGGATCCAGAAATTTTTTGGTGAGCAGTACCCTTGCTCGCCAGTAGGAGATGGCATTCAGCACCGCATTGTGTCATCAGCGCCTAACTGATGTGCGTGGTGCCTGTATAGGCGCCACCCAAGTGCGCTGACATCAGTTTTTTTCACAACTTTCAACATCAGAAGAGCAGAGCCACCAGGAACACTGACCAGTGGTGTGGAAATCTATGGCCCTTATAGGGATCAATCCTGAATTCTATAATCTGGTTGCAGAGTGGGGAGGATGGGTATTTTGGGGAGTGATCTGTGGCTCGATAAGAGTCTTTACCAGATAAGGTGTTACGAAAGGTCTTAACTTTCGTAACACCTTATCTGGTAAAGACTCTTATCTGATAGAGACTTCTACCTGCAGATTCCCTACCTTAGAATAGATACCCAAGCAATACCTCCACGGAGGCGAGGCTGTGATATGTATTATACTAAAAAGTCCTGTAGGACCGAACAGGCAAAATTACCATCTTGCTGGGGCTAACATTCTAGGCAGTAGTGCTTCATAAACGTGTGTAAAGAAGCTCGACTTGCAGCCTGACAGATATCCAGGACAGAAGGTCTGCAAGCTAAAGCAGTGATGGCAGCTTTGGCTCTGATGGAATGAGCGCACAAACTCTCTGGTGGTTGCTTTTTGGCCTGTGCCGAGTCGATTTTGATGCAGAGACCCATCCTTTGGGAGATGGTCCACTTCTGCACAGCATTCCCTTTTGTGGTCTCAAAGTAGAGTTGATCATCCAACCGGAACTCACAAGTGCGACCAAGGTAGAACAGCAATGCTCTTTTTGGGCCCAGTCAGTGGAGTTTCTCCTCTTGTTTAGAAGGGCGATGTGGAGCATAAAAGTTAGACAGTAAAGTGATGAATTGGCTTTCATGAAAAGTGGTAGCCACTTTCTGTAAGAATAATGCCCTAATTTGCAGAACCAGTTTGTCAGGGAAGAAAGGTAAGATCTGGAATATGTATATAGAGTATGTATACAGAGTATGTATGTATGTATATATGTATGTAGTGCCTGTAGCTTACTGACCTTCTGGGCAGATGTTATCACTACTAGAAGGACATTTTGGTGGTAAGACGTCTGAGTGGACAGTTGTGAAGTGGCTCAAAGGCACAACAAAAAAGTAAGAACCAGATTTAGCTCCCACTGAGGCATAATAAAGGGAGCTAGTGGGAACTTGTGTTAGAGGCCTTTTAAGAACCTATGTACAAAAAGGAATTTGAAAAGGGATGACTGACCTGACAACTGCTGAAAGGTAACCTTTTAAGTTGCCAAGAACAGAGCTCTGCTGGGCCAAGGAAAGAATATATTAGAGAAACGTACAAAACGGTGTGGGTAGAGGGTCAACATGCCTATCTGCATACTATGCCATAACCTTACTCCAATGGCAGGTGTACACTGTCTTGGTGGAGGGGCATCTGCTTGCCAGGATAACATTGCAGACTTCGGGCAGAAAGGTCAAGAGCTGTCAACTGTCGCCACTCAATCTCCATGTCTGAAGGCAAAGCATTTTCAGGGTTCGGGGCAGGACCCTGCCCTGTTGGTGCAACAGAAGATCCTCCTTAAGAGGCAGCCTGACCGAGAACTAATGCTCATGCTCAACAGCTCTGGATACCAGACTCTCCGTGCCCAATGCGGGATCACAAGAATGATTTGGGCCTGGTCGTTCCTGATTTTCTTGAGAACTCTGGGCAGAAGTAGTAATGGCGGAAAAACGGGCAGGAGGATGAAGCTCCATTGGAAACGAAGAGTCTCCAAGTGAAAGCAACCCTGGAAACTCCACAGTCCAAAAATGCTGACATTGCATGTTCTCTGGGAAATTGGACAGATCTAACCAAAGCTCTCCCTGCTCTTGAAGGAGACCTTGTGTCACCTCCAGTCCATGACCCCATCACATCCAGAAGAGAGTAGCCCCTTTGGGCACGCTAAAGAACCCAAAGGTGCAAAGTTACTGATTTCCAGTGGTGCAGGTGATGATCTATACTGTCCCCCCCCCCCCCCGAATGCCCATGACGGTTGTGGGAGAAAACAAAAGCGTTTGGAGGCTGCGGCTGCTGTTAATGGATTTTGCTGGAATTGTCCGACTTCTGGCTGCCTGTTCCACCTTGTCTGTGTAAACCGGAACCCTCAGACATAAAAGGATTGTAAACCTTGGTGGCCATGGTAGTTGGGAGTGTAGAGACACAGTTGGAAGCCCCTTCCATGGCTATAAAAGGGGCAGAAGGCAGACCTGGTTTGGTGAGGGGCCAGAGAATGGTCCAAGGGCCTACGGCAACCCTACTATCCTTGAAACGCTCCAGCTCAGACGGAAGCCATCAAGTGACATATCCATTAGCAAACCTTGGACATCCCAGAAAAGCCAGTGGTTCTCAGTCAGTTGTGACACCTAAACGTCACTGATGAGGAAATTGTTCTGCCCGGCGAGTCAGTTGTATCTAGCCCACATCTTATGGTGAACTTGGCTGCATCTCTCCCATACTCAACTGCCAGACAGAGTAGGGCTCAGGCCTCCCTCGCACCATGGGCAACACCTGCACAACTGAGTACCAGATCATATGGGAGTATCAGCCCAAGAGGCATGTGGTGTTCACCTACCGCAATGCTATGCTGTGGGACTGTGGGGGGAGCCAGGGAGGGTCACTGGTCGAACAGCCAAGTCTTGAGGTTCTTTCTGAAGACCAGTAGGTCTTTGGTTTTGCAAAGGTCGGTGGGGAGGGAGTTCCAGGTTTTGGGGGCGAGGTAGGAGAAAGACCTGCCTTCTGTGGTGGTGTGCTGGATGAGGGGGACTGTGGCTAGGACGAGGTCGGCTGATCGGAGGTTGCGTGTGGGAGTGTGGAAGTTTACTCTTTCATTGAGGTAGGTTGGGCCGGTGTTGGAGGGATTTGTGTGCGTGGATGAGTCTGGTCTATGGGGAGCCAGTGTAGGGATTTGAGGTGTGGTGAGATTCATTTGTGGCGGGGGAGGCCAGGGACAAGGCACGCGGCTGTGTTCTGGATTCTTTGGAATTTGCGTTTGAGTGTGGTGCCGGCGTAGAAGGCGTTGCCGTAGTCCAGTCTGCTGCTGATGAGTGAGTGGGTGGGTGACTGTCTTTCTGGTTTCTGGGGGGATCCATTTGAAGGATTTTTTTTAGAGTGCGGAGTGTGTGGAAGCAGGAGGAGGTTAGAGCATTGATTTGCTGTGTCATGGAGAGGGAGGGGTCGAGGATGATGCCGAGGTTGCGTGCGGGGGTGGGTGCGGGGCCTAGGGCGGTGGGCCACCAGGAGTCGTCCCATGTGGTTTTGTTGGGGACGAAGATTATGATTTTGGTTTTGTTTGAGTTAGGCTTGAGGTGGTTAGTGGTCATCCAGTTGGTGGTGTCTAGGAGAGCGCCGTGTAGGTTGGTTTTGGCAGTGGTGGGGTTGCGGGTGAGGGAGAGGATGAGTTGGGTGTCATCTGCATAGGAGAGGATGGTGATTCCGTGTGCTCGGAGAATGTTGGCTAGGGGGATCATGTAGATGTTGAAGAGTGTGGGGCTGAGGGAGGACCCTTGGGGGACTCCGCAGGTGGTCTTGGTAGTGTTGGAGTGGAAGGGCGGAAGGTGGACTCTCTGGGTTCGGTCGGTGAGGAAGGAGCTGAGCCAGTCTAAGGCTTTGTGGCAGATTCCTATGTTGTGGAGGCGTGTGCGGAGTGTGTGGTGGCAGACGGTGTCAAAAGCTGCAGAGAGGTCTCCGAGGATGAGTGCGACGGTCTCGCCCTTGGTCCTGATGTCGTCAGTTCATGCGATGAGGGCGGTTTCTGTGCTGTGGTTCTTGCGGAACCCAGATTGTGAGGGGTCAAGGGTGTTGGTTGCTTCGAGGAAGTGGGATAGGCAAGTGTTGACTAATTTCTCTGCAACCTTGGCGGGGAAAGGGAGGAGGGAGATGGGGCGGTAGTTGGAAAGGATCTCCGGGTCGGCTTTTTTTTTATTTTTTTAGGAGAGCGGTAATTTCCGCGTGCTTCCAGGGGTCTGGGTAGGTGGCGGAGTCGAAAGAGGAGTTAATTATGTTGTAGAGTATGGAGGCAATGGTAGGGCTAGCTTTGTTGTAGATGCGGTGTGGACAGGAGTCGGAGGGGGAACCGGAGTGGATGGAGTTCATGTTTTTTTCGGTTTCTTTGTGTGTGGTAGGGGTCCATGTGGATAGTGTGGTGGGGGGTCTTGAGTGGGGGATGAGTTGGGTGAGAGAGGGGTATGTGTGGTGGGTGTGTGTGATATGAAGCTGTTGTGGATGTCCAGGATTTTGTGGAGGAAGTGGTTGGAAAAGGCGTCACATAGGGGCTGTGTGTGTGTGTGGGGTCTATGTTGCTGGCTTTGGGTTTGGCAAGTTCATTGATGATGGTGAAGAGTTCTTTGCTGTTTTGGGAGTTGTCAAGGCGTGTCTTGTAGTGATCTCTTTTGGCGGTGCGTATGAGTTGGTGATGGGTGCGAATGGTAGTTTTGAGGGTGGAGAAGTTGGTTGAGGAGGGTTCTAGTCTCCATATTTTCTCAGCTTGGCGGGCATTTGCGCTTGGAGTCTTGGAGTTCAGGGGTGAACCATGGGGCGTTCTTGATGTTGCGGGTGGTGATGTGTTTGAGGGGTGCTAGTGTGTCTGCGCAGGTAGTGATCCATTTGGAGAGGTTGTGTGCTCCTGCGTTGGGGTCGTTGGTGTGGGGGGTGGGGGCTATGGGCCAGTTGGGAGTTTAGTCATTCTGTGGGGATCTTGTCCCACATGCGGTAGGGTGTGGTGTGTTGATGGTAGTGTGTGGGGGGTTTGGTGAAGGAGAAGTGGACGCAGCGGTGGTCTGTCCAGAGGAGTTCGGTGGTGTGGGTGTAGGCTATGTGTTGGCTTGAGGTGAAGATTGCGTCAGGCGTGTGTCCTGCTGAGTGGGTGGGTGCGGAGACCAGTTGTTTGAGTCAGAGGTTGTTGAGGTTGTCTATGAGGGAGGTAGTGTTGTGGTCTTGTGGGTTTTCTAAGTGAAAGTTGAAATCACTGAGGATGATGTAGTCTGTGGAGGTGTACCTCTGAGGGTGGAGTTGTTGTTGATGAGGAAGTGCATGTGTTCAGTGTTGCTGCTGGTGTCTTGGGAGCTGGTGGTGACTTTGATGGTGTATCTGTGTAGGATGGCGATGCCCCCGCCTGGCTTGTTGAGGCGGTCTTTGCGTTGGAGTTTGTATCCCTTGGGGGTGGCTATAGGCTATGTCAGGTTCTGAGGAGGGGTTGGTCCAGGTTTCCGTGAGGAAGGCGATGTCAGGTGAGTGTGAAGTGATGAGGTCCCAGAGTTCTATGGCATGTTTGTGAAGGGAGTGGATGTTGAGGAGCAGGCAGTTCAGGTGGTTGTGGTGGGTGGAGTTGGTGTGGTGCGTGAGGGTGTAGTTGTGGGGTGTGTTCTGGTTGTGGGCTGGTGTGCTGCCGGGTTGGTTGGTGGGGGCAGGGTGAGTGAGTTTTGTGTTGGGGGTGTTGTGTTTGTTGAAGGTGGGGTCGCTATGGTTGGTGTGTGGTGTGAGGGATGACGAGCAGGAGAAGTGGCAGGTGTAGCAGGTGAAGGGGCCATGAGTGTGTGTGGGGCTAGATGTGGTGCATGTGGGGCGGGGGCCTGGGTTGAGAGAGTGGAGGGTGAGGGGGCAGTAGGTGTGTCTGAGAGGGCCAGGGGTTCTGGCACCGGGCGCGGTCCAGGTGCAGACAGGCTTGCCTTTGGCGCGCCTTCAGCCGCCATAAGAGGAGGGGAGGGTGGGAGTGGCAGCTGGGAGGCAGGAGGGCCTGTCCAAAGGCAGGGCTGAGGGGTGGGGCTGCAGGGGATGCAGCGGCGGGAAAAGGCACAGAGGAAACGGTGAGAAAAGGAGGGGGGAGGCGGGAGGGGATGCAGCGGCGGGAATAGGCACAGAGGGAACGGTGAGAAAAGGAGGGGGGAGGCGGGAGGGGCCGCAGGGGACGCAGCGGCGGGAAAAGGCACAGAGGAAACGGTGAGAAAAGGAGGGGGGAGGCGGGAGGGGCTGCAGGGGACGCAGCGGCGGGAAAAGGCACAGAGGGAACGGTGAGAAAAGGAGGGGGAGGTGGGAGGGGCCGCAGGGGACGCATCAGAGGGGAAAAAAGCAAAGCGGGAGCGGGAAAGGAAGTGGCGCGGAAGGCGGAGCGGGGAGCGACCTACCTGCAAGCAGGGTCAAAGCCTGTTCACAGGCTAAATAAAAGGAACAGTCTGTAGTTTTTGCAAATGCCAAACTCAGCTAAAGCAATATATGTGCCAGAGTTTATCCTACCCTCTTACATCAGGCAGCTTGTTAAGGAAATGGCTCTAAGGTTTATACAGCTAGTCAGTGCGATCTGGTTGTCCCTGAGGAAACTGTAAAGCTACCACTTTATCAGCAAAGGGTGCAACAATCCAGGTTTTCTCCTAAGACACTGAACAGTGGAACAGAGGAGCTGACATCTTAGGGAAAGAAGAGAGACCCAATGGATGTTTGTAGGAAATGCAAGTCTGCTTTAAAGTTCTGAACATCTGATTAGTCAACAGCTTAATACTCTACTTCTTCGATAAGCGCACAGCTCCACAGCCAGAATGTGGAGCAACAAAATCACGTTTTTGTGTAAAATACTGTAGTGGTGAGGTTAGTGTACACCGGAAATCATGCAGTCATAAAGAAATGAATGAAACACCTGGACTACATTTACCTTACAATAAGAATTTGAGAGTCATTGCTAGCTAATGAACAGAGGTTGTGAATTTGCTGGGAACTGAGAGACGCTGCCAAACTATACTTTGAAGAGCCTGTTGTGATGAGATGCAGTGCGATGAAGAGTAAGCAAGAAGCAAGACTACATGTTTGCTCTCAGGATTGTTGACTCCATAACAAAGAATTATATACTTACCTACATTATCACTAAAAGGCCCACTATTATATATCCTCCTTCACCCTTTGGAAGCTAAGTATCAGCACATTCTGGGGGGGAGGGGGTGGCAGAAGGGTAGGACTCATGATTACAGTATTTGGGACAACAGCTGTTGCATAGGATGCATGAACAGCCAATAATGAGCCAACAAGCCCTCCATCCAAATTGATACGAAACCACCTACAAGTGAATGAGCTTGAAATACACAAGAAACATTGTACATATCAAAATACATTTTTGTAGAAAGAAAGCCCTCCCATACCACTATATTCAACATAGCCCCACTGCACAATTCGTCCTCAGTGGGAACCAAAGGGGGATTGAAATCCTGGATCCTTTATAGATTCTGCTCTGACCACTAATCGCAAAGGTAGGCATAGATGTCTAGTGGACACCAACCTCTATCATGAACAGCAACCTCTATCATGCTATTGGTAGTGGACAGCAACCTCTATCATACAATTGGTACTAATCTTACAGTGAAGAAGATAACTTTAAATGAGAAGTGTACCTTTCTCCTTCTCACTACAAACAGAATCTATGTCCTATGCAGACACCAAACAGGGACATCAGAGCACATACTCTCGGAAATTAAGACACTGAGTCACTGTAATTTGGTATGTATGTAACACACACAATATACAATTAGAATGACACTGCAATGGTTTTTGTAGCCCTGGGGTGACTTTTCAAACCCGTCCAAGGTTATCCTTGCATGCCAAAGTTGAATTCTTTAATGAAGATGGGCTGTCAGGAGGTGGAAGGGATGTGCCCATGCAAAGTGAGTGTGTCAGCTTTAGTGAGTTTGAAAAGTGAAAATTTTCCTCTGACCTCTCCTGTGGGTCAGAATCTGCAGGGGGCTGTGGAAGGAGACTATTACATGGAAATGATGAAATTGCCTCTATGGACCTCATGGCCTTACTTTTCAGGTCCTCCATGCCCTACCTCACAATCTAGTGTTTATTAGATCAAAACCCTTTATTGCACTCTCCGCCTCCTGCACCTACACGCTTCTCAGGAAGGGCTTTCTAGTTTCCATTTTTAAATGGGAGATTTTTTTTTTAACTGTTTTTAGTTTTCTGGACTGCTATTGTTTGTTTTACCCATCTACAGCAGTGTATATTTTCGCATTCTGGTGCTGGAGCGGAAATGATCCACAGGAAGACAGCAGTGGCATATTATCCATATACCAACGCAGACTACCACCATCGTATTTGATGCACAAATTAATTGGTGATGCTTTCTTCAAGTCCTATTTAGTTTGTATTGAAAGTGCAACAAAGTGACTGTGTACTAGCTTTTCAATACTAACACCAGATGCACTGGACCCCCTAAGACACTGAAAGGAAATATATGTGCAGATAGAAGTTCATAAAAACGGTGGCAGCCGGCCGCCATTTCTAAAGCAATGTCAGTTTCGTCAGCTTATTGAGAAACTTACAAGACACAAACAACAGCAAAATATACAAAAGCAAGTCTATCAATATCCTACATATGCTATCAAAAGTAATCAATCAAAGGCTGGCAAACAAATTTGGAACATGTAAAATGATCCGCAAAATTGTAAGACAAACAGGCATTAAAAAAACTAATTTTCCTACTAATCTACAAATGCCCAATCCTCCGAAGGAGTAAGAACGATTTGAAGTGCTAAGGTAACAAAACCACCCTGTGACCATGTTTACAGGCATATCAATCATCTTTCCTGTAGGAATAATTGTATGTAAAATGCCCTTCAGCAATATCAAAAGCCAGTGGGGAGGGGGTTGTGCATCTGCCCGCCTAAGACCCTGACATCTTTAAGAGACATTTATTATAAAGGAACCTAGGACAGTCAAGCTAGTGGGAGGTTGGGGGTGTTTCCTCCTTAGATAACATACTTGCTATTTAAACACAACTAAGTACTGTTCACATCGCTTTTTGCTCGATCTTACTGGGTCTTTCACGCAAGACGTTATTGCTGTCTTGTAAAATTAGCGCAGTTTTGCACACATACTGAGATGTCAGAAGAACAACAATTATCAAAGAAATACAAAACCGCATGAAGTACAGAAATAAACATTTGATAACGTCGAGCTCCTTACAAGTGCACATATCGTGTTGCACTTGGTCGACTCTGTAAATACTGCTGCAGGTCTCCATGCTTTGATAGCCCTGTACAATGCTGCTTGAACTCCATGCCACAAGGCAACACTGTAAAGAAGCTGAAAACAAAGAGAATGCGGACGTTCTCAGACTGGCTCGCAGAAGTCTCCTCCTTGCAACAATCCTGTAATGCTTTCCAAGGGACACTTTAAGATTTCGTTCTTCACATTTGGAATAGGCAAGTGAAAATGATGAGTTCAGAAAGGTTAAAAAGTCTGTTCTGCAAACCACCGCAATAGAGATATTGACTACTTACAGGACATTTCAAAACTGGATCTTTCTCTTGCGCCTCGGTAAGAAAAGCACATGAGACAAACAGCACCGCAATCTTTACATTTCATCTAAGACATACACATTAAGTTATTCGCTATCTCTCTGTTCATTTTTCTGAGAATATGAAGGTAGTCTTTGAATTACGGTAGTACTTTCAATTGCTGGAGAATCACATCATGGGACTTACAACCCAAGGAGAGATTCGTGCCAGTGCAGCTTGTACTTGGTGGCAAATTATTGACCAATTTGCCCCACTGCCCCATTTTTGCTCAGAATGAGCGATAAAATGCAGCATCAGATGGCACGTCAGTTTATTATAAATCTTTACTCTTTGAGATCACAGGGAAAACACTTATGTTCAGTAATCTCACACAATTTGTAATGCCAATTTGGGTGGAAAAATCCATTTGCACTCGAGAAGTTGAGATTACCACCCTGGTGTCCACATTACCCAGTAGCGATCAATGGTGCACATCCCACAGAACTCACAACAATGGAATGCTAAATGGATGAATGCTGAATGTTCAACTAAAGATTACTACAGCAGCGTGCACCTTGTTGCACTATCTAGGAGAGTTCCACAACTAAAACCTTCTTGGTAATCCTGAACATACAATGGACTACTAAAATGTTTATAATGTAGTAAGTGGTACGAAATGTGTATGCAACCTTAAGACACCTCATGGAGGGCCTTTAAGATCACTCTATCTACGGTTGTTCAAAAGTATAATGTATTCAATGGGAGAAAGGCACTGGCCTAGATTACCTGGTTAGTTAGCCACAATCTAGATGCTACAGGTTGAGGTATGGTTATGCGCTATGACACAGATGTATGATATACTTTTAGAACTGATGTTAGCAAATGTTTCATTTTATTAAAATTATATATATGGAAAATGTCACTTTTCCAGTGTACATCTGTTCGTGGCATGTAGTGCTGCAGATTCGCATGCTGTGTATATATCGCCATCTATTGTTGGGCTCGGAGTGTTACAAGTTGTTTTTCTTCTAAGAAGCTTTTTTCGAGTAACTGGATCGAGTGACTCCTCTCGGTGATAGTGCGCATAGGCATTGAGTCCTTTGTTAGATTGTTTTCCCGCAGGAGGGTGAAGTAAGGAGTGAAAATTGCATATGTAGAAATATATATAGTAAGTAAAGAAGATGTCCATGCAGTGTATATACATATCTACATAATAAATTACTACAATGGCTACAGATTTCCAGGGAGGACGCATGTGAATATGCAGCACTACATGCCACGAACAGATGTACAGTAGATAAGTGACATTTTCCAGCGATGGCATGTGTAGCTGCAGATACACATGCTCTACATAGACTGAAAATCAGTCCCACTCCTACGTAAGCGGTGGTTAGCCTGTAGGAGTGGAAGTAATTTGAAATAGTGTTTTAAGCACTGATTGACCAACATTTGCTTGTTGTTGAGCTAACACATTCACACAGTAGTATTTAGTAAATGTGTGTGGTGTGGACCATGTGGCTGCTTTGCATATGTCTGCCATTGGTATATTTCCTAAGAATGCCATTGAAGCTCCTTTCTTTCTAGTAGAATGTGCATTAATAGTTACTAATAGTTGTATTTTAGCTTTAAGATAGCAGGTTTGAATACACTTTACTATCCATCTGGCCAGTCCTTGTTTGGAAATAGGATTACCCCCATGAAGCTGTTGGAAAGCTACAAAAATTTGTTTAGATTTTCTAAAGTCTTTCCTTCCGTTTATACAAAACATGAGAGCTCTTTTGAGATCAAGAGTGTGGAGAGCTGTTTCAGCACCTGAACCTGGATGTGGAAAGCTGGCAATTCCACTGACTGATTAATGTGAAATGGTGAAACCACTTTGGGGAAAAATTTGGGATTTGTCCTAAGTACTATAATATGTTTGTGTACTTAGAAGAAGGGTTCTTCTAAAGTGAATGCTTGAATTTCACTTACTCTTCTTAAGGAAGTAATTGATGCTTGGAAAACTATCTTCCATGACAGAAATTGAAGAGCCAAGAATGCAAGGGTTCAAATGGCGGACCCATAAGTCTTGTGAGCACAATGGTAAGATTACATGCAGGCGCTGGTGAAGCTGTAGGTGGAATGACTCCTTTAAGACCTTCCATAAAAAGCTTTTATGACAGGAATTCTAAACAGAGAGGTATGTTGTCTGTTTTGAAGGTAGGCTGATATTGCTGTTAAATTAATTTTAATAAATGAGTATGCAAGATTTGCTTTCTGTAGATGAAGCAACTAACATACAATATCCTGTACTGATCCTTTAAGTGGATTAATGTTTTTAGGTTGGCAGTAATATACAAAATGCCTCCATTTATTTGCGTAGCACTGCCCGATTGTAGATTTATGTGCTTGTTTTAGAATGTCCATGCATTCTGATGGAAGCTGTAGGTATCCAAATTCTATGACCTCAGGAGCCAAATCACCAGGTTGAGCATACTGGGATGCCTGATCTGACCCTTGTTTTGAGTCAATAGGTCTGGTTTGTTTGGGAACTTGTGGTGTGGTACTACCCACAGATCCAATAGTGCTGTGTACCAGTGTTGACGTGCCCACGTGGGAGCTATATCATAGTGAGGGAAGTGTGACGGATCTTGTTGACCAGAAAGGGAATTAACAGGAGAAGGGGAAAAGCGTAAGCAAATATCCCTGACCAACTGATCCATAGAGCATTGCCCTTGGATTGAGGGTGTGGGGATCTGGATGCAAAGTTTTGGCATTTTGTGTTTTCGCTTGTTGCGAAAAGGTCTATGTTTGGTGTTCCCCACATATGAAAGTAACGTTGAATTGCTTGTGGGTGAATTTCCCACTTGTGTATTTGTTGCTGCGTCCTGCTTCAGAGGTCTGCTAGCAGGTTGTGTATCCCTGGGATGTACTCCGCTAGCAGGTGAATGTGATTGTGAATTGCCTATTTCCAAATTGTTTGTGCTAGAAGTGACAATTGGGATGAGTGTGTCCCCCCGGTTTTTGCAGATAATACATTGTTGTCTGTCCTTATTAAGACTGTTTTGTGTGCAATCTGTGGTTGAAATGCCTTTATGGCCAAGAACACTGACAGCAATTCCAACTGGTTGATGTGGTAATTTTGATGGATTGAGTCCCATTCTCCCTGTATTGTAAGATTGTTGAGATGGGCTCCCCAACCTCTCATTGATGCATTTGTGGTGATTATAGTTTGTGGCACAGGTTCCTGAAATGGCCGCCCTTTTGATAAGTTGGTGTGATTCCACCATTGCAGAGATTTATAAGTCTTGCGGTCTAACAACACTAGATCTTGTAAATGACCTTGTGCCAGAGACCATTGTTGCGAGAGAGACTGTTGTAATGGTCGCATGTCTAGACGTGCATGGGGCACTACTGTTATGCATGATACCATCATTCCTAATAGCTTCATGATAAACCTTACTGTGTAGGTTTGATTGACTTGTAATTGGGATATGAGATTGTGAAACGCTTGGATTAGTTGTGGATTTGGGTAGGCTAATGCTGACTGAGTGTTCAGAATTGCTCCTAGATATGGTTGAATTTGTGCAGGCTGAAGGTGAGATTTCTGTTAATTGATTGTGAACCCTAATCTGTGTAGGGCATCTATTGTGCATTGTGTATGCTGTTGACAGTTTCGAATGGTGTTGGCTTTTATTAGCCAGTGGTCCAGATATGGGAAGACATGTATGTGTTGTCTTTTGAGGTATGCCGCAACTACTGCTAGACATTTTGTGAATATCCTGGGTACTGTTGTTACTCCAAAGGGTAGTACCTTGAATTGGTAGTGCTTGTCTACTATTACAAACTTTAAGTACTTGCAGTGTGCTGTATGTATAGGAATGTGGAAGTAAGCGTCCTTTAAATCTAATGCTATCATGTAGTCTTCTTTTTGTAATAAGGGAATGACATCGTGTAGAGTTGCCATGTGGAAATGTTCTGACAGGATATATTGATTTAGAGGTCTGAGATCGAGATCTGGTCTGAGAGTGCCATCCTTTTTTGGTATGAGGAATTATAGAGAATATACCCCTGTTCCTTGTTGACTGATGGGAACCATCTCTAGTGCACCTTTGAGTAGGAGAGATTCTACCTGCTGTTTCAAAAGAGCAATGTGTTGAAACAAAAACGGTGTGATAGGGGTGGAATGTTTGGTGGAGTGGAGATGAGTTCTAGGCAATAACCATTGCGGATAATTGACAGTACCCATTGATCTGTTGTAATTTGTTGCCAATGAGGATGGAAATATTGTAGTCTTCCTCCCACAGGAGATGTATGCTGTTTGGGAATGCAGGGAAAGTCACAGCTTCAATGAGGTGGAGGCACCTCTTGTGGCAGGGGATTACCTCTGGATCTAAAATTGTGTGCTCTATAAGAGCCCCTGAAAGATCCCCTGAGATAATATTGTTTCCCCTGTTTTTGCTGGGACGTAGAGGCCTCTGAAACTTGTGGTTTAAAACCTCCTCTAAATTAAGGTTTGCAAAACGAGCCCCAAAATGGTGTTGCATAATTTGGGATGGGCGACCTTTCTTTTTAGACTAGTCTGATGCGCAGTTCGCTTAATTAGGTGACTGGGAATTTAGTTGAGTGACAATTTAGACGAATTGTTGTCTGTGTGTTTACCAAAGGAAAACTTATGAGTTCTGGTCCTGATGAACCGTCATTGGATCCCTCGGGACCCTTGAGACGGGAAACATGTTGATCCATGTTAAGACGGTGTAAGATAATTTCCTTCCCTCTTTTTGCTTCCTGATTGAGAGAGTGAATGAGCACTCTCTTTTTTCACTTTCCTCTTGTTTTTTAACCTTGGCCAAGACCTTTTGTTGATCAAATACATTTATGATGATGTGCTAGGTTTTGAGACAATTTTATCCTTTCTTTCCTCTCCTGTTCTTATTGTGCCTGTAGGTCGGCATTGTCTGTCATATGACTCATCACGGCAGTCACTGAAAAAGATGTCCGGCAAAGAGCCCCCTACATGGGGAGCCCGTCAGACATTGCAGCGCCAGTCTGACAAGGAGCATGCCCGATGATGAAGCATGACATCCGATTGGATGTGTGAGGGCTTTTGCTTCTAAAATATAGGTTTCCTTGCTTTCCTTTCTCTTTTTGGAACAGTGTTCCTTGTTTTTGTGAAGATTGTACCCGGTAGGCTGTACACTGGACCATTATTCACCCGGTCCTTTTTCTTGTAGTATATGCTGTGGTGTCCTCAGGTGGAGACGGTCTTGTGGGATACAAATCAGGATCATTAGGTGAGATTGGATCAGAGCCATACATGTCCCATGGATCCATGTTATAAATACTATCACCCATATACTACCCATGTGAAGAAGCTTGAGACTGTGTGAATGAAGTTAGTGGTGGTGGATTACAAGGTGGGAGGGAAGAGGAAAGATAAGGCAAATTTAGTGGAGAAAGCTGTTTAGTCTTTGGCTTTTGCTTATGCTTAAATATTTTCGCAGGTGAAGGGCCAGCATTCAAACTCTCCTGTAATGCTAATTTCCTCTTTGTTGATGGAGGAGGAGAGGCAATCCTTTTTCCAGTCTGGTTCTGGATTTGAATCCTCCTTTGTTTCTGGTCCATGACCTCAAGAATGGGTCAAATATCCGATTCACCCCCTCCTGTTTTGAAGATAAAGCATGTTTTTTACCCTTTAAATTATGTTCAGAAAGTATGGTGGTAGTATGTTACATACCGGCCGAAAAAGTGGTTTCAGTAGGAAAAAACTTTTTTTGGCTCCCAAGATGGGCTTCACTGTCTCGGCTCCAAAGAGGAGCGTGGATGTTTCGGCTCCGATGCAGTTGGGAGCCGACTCGGTTCAGAAATGGAAGCCTCCATCTTTTGACTCAACGCTAAAACAGGCGTGGCAGTCTGTTGTTGGGGGTGGGTGTTGGCCTTCTTCTGCGCCAAACGCGAGAGTCAGTCGACGAGTTTATGTTTTCGGGTGTAACAATGGCTAGCAAGCAGTGGTGTACCCAGGGCCTTGAGTGGTCTTTTATTTTGTTGGGATGGGGCTGGTGTACTCACGTACTGCGCAGCAAGGAGTGCCTGGCTGTCCTCCTCTGAATCTCGGTCAGACTGTGGCTGTTCGTCACCAAGGATGTCAGGTGTGGGCTCTGTGGATTTCAACACCATCTCCAACTGCCTTGCGCTCCGATCTCATAATGTCTTTTTTGATCCAAAAGACTGACATGCCTCGCAGCTTTCTTCTCGGTGGTCTGGAGAAAGGCAGAGATTACACACCAAATGCTGGTTGGTGTAAGGGAACTTGGCATGGCACCGAGGACAGAATCAGAATGGAGTCCGATCCATGAGCCTGTGACGCAGTAGGCCCGAAAAGGTGTTTAATCGATCAAGACGCCACATTTGATCGAGTGTAGTGGAAAACAGCATTCAAAAACTATACTGACTATAAGATAAAGGATAGAGAAGTTCAGTTAGTACCCAACCTAAAGTACCGGAGCAAAAGGGAATATGTCCGAACCAGACGGCGGAAAGAAAACAATCTAACAAAGGACTCGATGCCCATGCACACTATCACCAAGAGGAGGAGTCCCTCGACGCCGTGACTCGAAAAAAGCTTCTTCGAAGAAAAACAACTTGTACCGAGAGCCCACACTAGATGGCGACATATGCACAGCATGTGTATCTGCAGCTTCACATGCCATAGAACATATATATTATATACCTATACATCATGGGGCAATGGATCGCCCACTTTACCCATAGGCTAACTTCACTAAGTGATGGCATTACACTCATCAGCACACCAGTTAGACCCCTTCAATGCCAGAGACTACTATGGGACAGGGTGCTTTCTGAGACCAACTTAATATTTTTGCTTTTTTTATTTTTATATATTCATGGGGGCTTAGCAGTTCCCCCCAACAATAAAGTTTTACAAAAACATGACAAAACAAAAATTAACAGTCAAAAGGCTGGCAGCCAAAGCCAGATCTAGTTGCTTTGCCAGTGCTGATTTGTTTTTGTCGCAAAACCCTTTCCTTCTTGTTTTAGATTTGGCTATTTAATCTTGGGCATTGGCCACTGGCCGACACCCACACTACCTCCCTGGTGCGGGTCATGACCAGTAGCCGACACCAGGGAGGGGGTTAAAAAATCCTCTTTTTAAAAACCCCGGGAGACACGGAGGATCTTCCATGTCTCCCCCTGCCCTCCCCCTTACCCACCCGTTTGTGTCGTCAGCACGCCGCAAGGCACACTGATGTCACTGTTTTGTTTTCCCCATTGGAGCAGGAAGTGGCCGCAAGGCAGCTTCCTGCTCTGATGGGGAAAACGGCCCCAAACCGCCTTCCCGACGTTCGGGAAGGCCTGGTTTGAAAGGGGAGACTCTCCCCTTTCAAACCAGGCCTTCCTGAACAGGTTTCTGCAATCGAGGGCCAGGAAACCCCACTAGACATCAGGGATTTCACTTGGGGGGGTTCTGCCAATAATGATTGTTGGACTGGGCACTAGAGGTGCTAAAGCCTGTGACGATTGGAATGTGACAAGGTGTTTTTTGAGTGTCTTGAAAGAAAGTGCTGATTGAGGGAAGAAGCGTAGGTAAGGTGACCTCTACTGTTGCACGTATCACACACACACACCAGCGATTTTGTGACTGTCTACATAAGCTAGTGTTTTAGAGCAACAGTTTAGCCAGTAGCAGAGATCGCATCTCGTTGGATGACTGCTGCTCACGCCCTCAGTCGGGTTATAGAGGACAGCTCTCACATAGGATCAGAGACTGAGACAGCAGATACTAAAACAGCATCTGAGGGATAGGACAATGGCGCAGACTCTGGGAGTGATTTTCCAGTCTGAGGAGTCCCATTCAATAACTCCTCCTCCAGTAATTTTGAAGGAGGTAATGAGGACAGTCCTGCTGTCCCTTCGCAAGCACAGTCTGAGCAACGGGACAATAGCGGGTTAGCCCAACCCAAAGAGCAGGTGAATACGGTGGCAAGCACAGAGAGAGAGTGCTCTCTTGGGAGCTCCCCAATTTAGTTCAGCCCCAAATTCCACCACCCAAATCGTATTGTGGAGACATCAAAATTATATATCACAAAACACACTGGTTTTGTAAAGCAGGTGCAAAAACAACAAGTGATGGACGGAAAGCTGAACATTGTCAAACATTCACCCCCAGTACAGTGATCTGGGCCTAAATCCATCGTTTTTTTGCTGCCCATGCCATTCCAGTTTGGACCCAGCCATATGCAAATCAGTCTTGACCCTGTTCCCCATGGGAACAGTCCAGCCCGAACTGCTAGGCCAGGTCTTCCCTGGACTGGAAACAAGCATCCTGGGACCGTTTTCGGGGTTTCACCCCTCATCAGCCAGTCAGATTTCAATGTAAAAATGTGATGTGTTCATGTTGCATTTCCTTTTGCGAGCATTAGGCCTTCCCACGCAAGTGAGGTACCATTTTTTATCGGGAGACTTGGGGGAACACAGAATAGCAAAAGGTGTTATTGCCCTTTGTCTTGCAATACATTTTTTGCTTCCAAATGTAAGACAGTGTGTAAAAAAACACGTCTATTTGAGAAATGCCCTGTTATTCACATGTTAGTATGGGCACCCCAGAATTCAGAGATTCTTCTCAACACCTTATCTTATGCCCATTTTGGAAATACAAAGGTTTTCTTGATAGCTATTTTTCACTCTTTATATTTCAGTAAATGAATTGCTGTTTACCCAGTATAGAATGAAAACCCATTGCAAGGTGCAGCTCATTTATTGGCTCTGGGTATCTGGGGACCTTGATGAACCTACAAGCCCTATATATCCCCGTCACCCAAAGACTTAACGATATGTTGCTTTAAAAATCTGACATCGCAGGAAAAAGTTACAGAGTAAAACATGGAGAAAAATTGCTGCTTTTTCAGGTCAATTTCAATATTTTTTTTAGTTCAGTTGTTATTTTCTGTAGGAAAACCTTGTAGGATCTACACAAATGACCCCTTGCTGAATTCAGAATTTTGTCTACTTTTCCGAAATGTTTAGCTTTCCAGCACTGGTTTCACATTCATTCCTGTCACTAACTGGAAGGAGGCTGAAAGCACAAAAAAATAGTAAAAATTAGATATGTCCCAGTAAAATGCCAAAGTTGTGGTGAAAAATGTGGTTTTCTGATTCAAGTCTGCCTGTTCCTGAAAGCTGGCAAGTTGGCGATTTTAGCTCTGCAAACCCTTTGTTGATGCCATTTTCAGGGAAAAAAACACAAGCCTTCTTCAGCAGCCCTTTTTTCCTATTTAAAAGACAAAAACAACATTTTAGTTGTATTTTGGCCAATTTCTTGGTCTCCTCCATGGGAACCCACAAACTCTGGGTACCTTTAGAATCCCTTGGATGTTGGGGAAAAAAGGCCGCAAACTTGGTGTGGATAGCTTATGTGGACAAAAAGTTATGAAGGCCTAAGCACAAACTACACCAAATAGCCAAAAAAGGGCTCAGCACTGGGGGTGGGAAAAGGCCCAGCAGCTAAGAGGTTAACTGGCTGTACAAGCTTTTGTTCCTACTTTTATAAGATATAGATGTTTATAAATAGAGGGGGCAACATGGGGTGCCTTTCACTCTAACAGACTTGATACTGGTGGTTTACTCATCACTCTGCCTGCATCTCAGTGCACGGGGTGCTTTGTTTTTAGCAGCCACTTGCAGAAGTATCTGTTGAACATAGAGGCTACTTTGAAAAGAAGGCATCTCTCACTAAAGGCAACTCAAGACCCTACATCAAACAAAAAACAACCTAAATCATTTTATAGTACTATAAGGGACTTCATCAATAGTGTTAGAAGGAATGAGAGTGATCAAGGTCCAGCACATACACTCCTCACATATAATATCACAACAGAAAAATATGCTGTTCAGATCAAGGGCTAAGGTTAACAACATTCATGTTCCCTAACAATTATCAGGTTGCAGTGATAAACTCTGAAATGAACTAACACAAATATTTCCTTGTGCAACTGAAAAATCACCAAGTTACACAAAAAACATGATACGGTTCAGTAGGGAGAAAGTGCACACCTACATGAGAGAAGATTATTCCCTAGAAGGAGAATCAACAAAAGATGATGGAGGCAGCACACTCAAGAACAAGCAATTGTAATGCAATAGGTTAGAGCTAGAGCTACTAGCATTGTATATTAAAAACTGGACTTTTCTTGCCACATAAATTGGTCAACCATGACTCATAACTTCATCTTTTCCTGCCATATAATTCCAGTGGCCCGGCATATAACTAAAACACTTCCATTTACCTTCTTCCTCTATCTGCAGCAAAAAATGAAAATGTTGCCATTTAGCTTCCTAAGTTAAATCTGCATGCTAATTCCAACAGAATACCAGTTTCACCACCCCACCATCAGAGTTGCTTGCTGGCTAACACAATTGCCCCTCAAAAAAGACACAAGATAGCCAGAGAGGAGAAATAAACGTGAAGGACTACCCAAACATATCTAGAGTGTGTAAACAGTCATAGTGTAATAATGATGTTAAGTTGGCCTGAATCATGGTCATAACTGTAATAAGGAGAACAAAACATATACAATTGTCATATAAACCTTTATCAGAAATAAACTTTTGGAATTAGACTATAATGTTCAAAACAGATGCTAGGGGCACCAGAACAAAAATATCATTTGTAAGAAACATGGTCATGAAACCATATTGTTCGCCCCTAGAAAGCATAACCCCATGAAAAGAAACAAGAGAAAGTAATGCACTGTAACCACATACTTAGCCCCTACAGGGTGTTTTTAGGGCTAGCAAGCCTACTGCAATACTATTACAAGCAAGGCCTTTAAACAAAACGTCTCTCCCAGCTGTAAAACTTAAGTTCTAGCCATGAGAAAGCTTAAAAGACACTGAATGGTGGGATGGGTTATTAGTTTGGTGTCCCCACTAACCTAGTGTGGGAACCCAGAGATGATGTAGACAGAAAGAGCATTTTGAAGGTGGTGCCATTGTCTTAGGACCACCATAGGCTGAGTTATGAGCCAAAATGTTGTGTAAAAGCAATGCCCTGCAAAGCATTATAAGGCAAATGTTTGTGCTGCTAAAGCTATAGTATGTTGACTGCAATGCTCAGAAAAGGCCAGAGACCCCACAATATAAATAGCATTTGAAAGAAGCATGGTCATGTAACCATACAGTCAGCCCTCAGAGAACATACGTGCATGAAAAAAGAATGGGAGAAAGTAATGCAGTATAATTATATATGTAGCCCCTAGAGGACACAGTGCATTTCAAATTTTAAAGGCTAGCAGGCCTATTGCAATGATATTACACAGAAGACCCATAAAACATAACTTCTACCAGCTGTAAAATAAAAGTTCCAGTTATGAGAGAGCTTAAAAAGATAATGAATGGTGGCAGGGATTATTATTATTATGGAGTCTCCATTAACAGTGTGGGGACCAAGAGATGATGTAGACAGAAAGCGCTCGCAGTGGTGAATGTTTTGAGGGTGGTCCCACTGTTCTAGGACCGCCACAAGCTGGGTTATGAGCAAAAATGTTTTGTAAAAGTAATGCCCAGAAAAGCATTATGGGACAAGTTTCACTGCCACGAATATTTTAGTATGTTGATATGACTGTAATGCTTAGAACAGCCCCTAGTGGACACCACAAGGAAAATAACATTTGTAAAAAACATGGTCATGCATATGACCCTAGAGGGCATAAACACACAAAAACATTGCAATAAATACAGTGTAACTATTTAGCCCCTAGAGGGTGTAGTGCATTACACATTTTCAGGAGTAGCAAGCAATATAGCAATAATATTACAGCCTACAACAATGATATTACAAACAAGTCCCTTAAAACACAAGCTATACTCAGCCATAAAACAAAAGTTCCAGCCATAAGAGCGCTTAAAAAGACCCTGAATGGTGTGAGGGATTATTATTTTGAGTCCCCACTAACCTAGTGTGGGGACCCAGAGATGACCTAGACAGAAAGAGTGTTTTGAAGGTGGTCCCATTGTCCTAGAGCTACCACAGGCTGAGTTAGGAGCCAAAATGTTTTGCAAAAGCAATGCCCTGCAAAGCATTATGAGACGTGTTATCAAGTGCAGTTAATATTGTAGTATTGGCTATCCCGCAGTGCCAGTGGAGCCACTTTTGCTTTGAGGATTTCCGTTTTACATAAAGCATATACCAATCTCAAGTGTTTTAAGGGGAAAGACACAAGAAATGACTGATTACGTAACTGTGAATAACGTGACCAGCACTCCAGTACCGCCAATTGAGTTCAAGCTGTTGTACTTCTTCGCGCTGTGAGCGCCATGGCTGCCATGCAGCACGAAGGGGAAAGACAAGAAAAAAATAGTTTACCCACGTTGAACTATATCGGCAGTCGTGCAATAATCCATTTAACACGGGCAGTCTGCAAGGCGTGACAAGAACAGCCTCAAGGTGGGACAAACATAAAGCATTTACCAATGACATCAAGAGATTTTTGAAAGACAAGCCAAGGAACGAATGAAAGTGATGGGCAAGAGATGGGCGTGATTAAAAGCCCACAATACTTACAGCAGGTCAAAGCGCTTGTGCGCACGACCTAATGAGTGTGTGACCTTTCCTTCAGCAGAGAGCTGCAGCTCTCCAGAGAATTTTTGAATCAGCTACTGTGAAATCATGGGAGCATGGCTGAGGTGGTTGACAGGGGCATAAAAATTACATTTTGTAGCGAACAAAGGAAGCAGGAGCTGCAAACAAAATCTTGTTTGGTACGCTAAACACCAGGGCTATAAACAGCACAACCTCTATTCTAAAAGCGCTCTTTCATGATACATACACTCCTTCTGTTCCACCATAGGTCTCCACATGTACAGGTCAAAAACTGGCTGCATACTGCATTCTTACCAGGGAACTTCGCTACGCCCTTTGACATCTGAATCCACAGCATCCATCAAAGGGCCAGGCTTGAGGGGACTCTGCACTTAGACACAAAGTCCACTGTCCAGGTATCTCACTGTGTACTTGCTGCTTTCCCAGCCTGACTCACTTGAAAGAGAGACGGAGAACATACCATAGAACTCACAGGAAGGACTAGCGCTTGGGCATGGAACACTGCACCGCTCCTAGTTTTGTACATTAACTGGCCTGGCCCAGTCGCGATGAGCTAACCAACTTTTGCTCAACGCGTAGGCCATTCCAGTCAATACTGTTTTTAATTTAGGAAACAGTGGCTAGCCAGCAGAAGGACAGAATCAAGCACTACTGCAGAGACTAGTCACTGGAGGACTACGTACAGCGGATAATACCATCCCGTGGCACTAGCACCGCGATCAATCAGTAACTGTTTTTTGACGGTGCAAAGCAGTATTGATTGGCCTTTAGGGGAAGCAGGTGCCCGAGTCATTGAGCTGACAAGGCTCACACTTTTTTTTTTTCTAGAAAAGGCCAGTCAATGATCCTTTCTCCCCTTAAACTGTGGATGAGTTATAGTACAGAAGGACGTCTGCACCTTACTACTACAATGTATTCTAATTCTGTACACCAGCATTAACTCGTCCAGCAGCCAGTTTGACTCTGGCATTACATTTTGAGACATCAGCCTGGGTAACAAGAGTAGTCTAAGGAAAGTCACTGCCCAGACTGGTTTTAACGGAAGTGAGTTGGCAAGGCTAATCAAACTTGGCTTGTCTCACCCTTCACTCCAAAGCTAGCGCAGTCCACTCAATACTGTGAATACTGTTTTTAAGCTAGAAAATAGTAACTGACCCACAGTGTGAGTTCAGCATTCACAGTTGGGCTTCTTCGGGTTGCTGTTCAGTAATATTGTTATTTTGGGACTATGTACCTCAGCTTTGACCCAAATACAGATGCCCATCACTAGTTCAACATACAGAGGGCCTCCTTCTCCCTTTCACAGAAAGTGATGTGTTCAGTCTCATGTACTGACAGCATGGTCTGTGTCGTGCTCACAAAATGACCTTGTCTCACAACGAGAAAACCAACCATTGCCATTTCCCGCATGAAGAACAAAACCCATCCACCTTGCACATAGAAAGAGAACCCCAACCCTATCCCACTGATGCAGGGCTCCTGTGAGGAGTGGGTCGTAGCTCTCATTGTTGCAGCAGGCTTAGTATCACTGGGCTCAAGACGTGCGAGGTCTTCTGCATCCCAATTTGTTTTAACACTGTTTTTATCTGGGTTTTCGTATGCAAACCAAGACTGTGTAACATATCGTTTATGGCATGCAGAAAGCAGTACGGGACCACAGTTCTCATGATTGCTTAATGATAACAAAGATGGAGGCAATGAGTTATGTAATACAGCCATCAGGGCAGTTCAATATCGAATGAGAATTGTGTGTGTATTAAGTAGTTACTGGGCAGTGAATCAATCCAGTGAACTGAGGATGGGCCTCTGAATTAGGGAACAGGAATGGCGACCCTCTGCATCCCAATGATGCATCCTAAGAGCACTGGGCCCAGTTTGCTTGGTTGCACTGGACACATTTAGTTTTTTTAATTTAAGGGCTTGAGTACCTTTGAGTCTCTCTTGGGGTATCGACTGCGGTCCATTCTTTCCAAATCATAGTAGGGCATTATGCCCCACCACTTTCAAAACTTACCAGCTGCCATTACTGGACAGGCCTCCCGAAAGAGTCGATTAATTTATCTTCAAATACTCAAGAAAAGTTCTGCTAAGATCTGCATACATTTACAAATGTTTGACAACAGCAAAGCAGTCCTGAAACCACTACACTGTTCTCCAGAGGATGTCATAATGATATTCAAGGCACACTGTATTACCCTTAAGGCCCTCGGGAATGAAGGCCTGGCATACCTTCAAAAACTGTTTCCATTCTGCACTCTTACTAAGGACCTTCGCTCCACCCTTTCACATCTGATTCCACAGCATACGTCAAAGCAGCAAAAACACGGTTGTCAGTCCCCAGGTGTATTGGGCTGCCAGCTATTTTACACCCAAATCACCACAGAACCAAACTACTTTAGATTCGAGAAACAATCCATCTGAATTAACCGTAGCGTAGCAGATTGTACTAAAGGAATGCGGGTGTGCTTTCATCACCTCATCTCACTGGACTCTAACAACTCAATGGCAAATTAATATTGCTTCTGTACTCTGACTCCATATAAGAGTGTTTTGAAGTGATGAAAGAATCTTGACCAGTCTGCTTGAATGCATACTTGAATAAGTACCACAGATTTCAAAGCAACAGTGAGCCATGCAGTGACAGAGAACCATCTCAAAAGCTTGATTTCCAAAAGATCACCACCAAGACAATTGGAATACATGCCAAATTACTTCATGTCAGGTGGAAACCCCATAGTCTGTCACATTTTTTTTACAGGACTGTGTATGCTGGATTTTTGTGCTCAGTCCTCACAATTTTAAAAACAATAGTCCGAGTTCCAAGTCCAAATGTGTGTCTCGCTGTTAGCCAAAACAGGTCAGGTTTGTCCTCAGAACCCATGTTGCATTTCTAAACAAAGCAAATTTCATTTACCACAGTGATATCTACTTCAAGCAGCTAAGTGGTGATAGCAGCCATTCTCAACTGCACCCTGTGGACATACAAGGTCATCAGGAAGATACAGGAGAGGTAAAGGTGAATTTGCAATGCACGGGGAAGTACAAGAAAAATGAGACACAGCTCTGTAAGAAATTAGACCGCACAAAGGACCATGTCTTTAGAGCCAGTGATAGATTACATGGAGACTCATATTTAACCACAAGTACAACAAGCATTTGCAATGCAATGGGTCTCACCTTTGCTCGAGTTAGAGCTATCTATTAGCGTTGTAAATTCATCACTGGACATTTCTGGCCACATAAATTGAAAATGTAAAGTAAAACAGTTCACATAATCAAGCCAATTCAAAGCGCCTTGGCCGCCATGAGCGCGAAGAAGAGGCACGAAAGAAAAAAGAAGTTCACTTGCAGTCAAACATATCGGCAATCGTGCAATTATCCATGTAACAGGGTCGGTCCCCAAGGCGGTAACAAAACTGCCCCAAGGAGGAACAAACGTAAAGCATTTACCAATGATGATAAAGTATTTTTGAAAGGCAAGCCCACAAACGAGTGAAAGTAGAGGTCTTTTGGCAGTAGCTCCATCTCCGATGGGTTGGAGTAGTGATGACGAGATGGGAACATACCACTATACCCAGCTGTTGTGCCCTCAGCAGTTTCCTATATAGTCTCCAAGACCAATGGCCCAATTAGCCCATCCGTTTTTAGGAAGTAGCTGCAGCAGACGGAGAGGAAGAAAAAAAGATGAAGGGGACAAGATAACATGGAGCAAGACAAAGGAAAAGAGAATTACTTAATTGTGAGCCTATCCCCCAAGCACCTCACCGAAGTGAAACGGTGAGTTATCAATAAAGGACTAGGCTTTGTCCCCGCCCACTTGATAGGTTCAAACTGAACTGTGAACTAGGAATTTCTTACAAGAGTTCTTGAATAATTTGCCTACAAGAGTTCTTGAATAAACCTGACCAGGGGGACACAAGGGACTCAGAATTAAGAAATCCTTCCACTTTTACAGCACCTAGCACTTTAGATAGAAATCATTACTTTTAAACAGGCAGCACTGAACAATGTTAAGCACATGAAAACACATTTGTGAACATGTCCAAGGAAGAAAGTCAAGCTCTAGAGGCACTGTCCAGGGAAGAAACAATCATAAACAATCATAATTGAACCTGCTGATAAGGGTGGAGCAATAGTGATACTTGCCACTGAGGATTACCGGAAAGAATGTCTGAGACAATCATCGAATACCAAACACTACACGGAATTCACTGAGCAGCCATCTGAGAAATTGTCACAAAGTAAGTACTCTAGTAAATTAAGGTGAAACAATGGGATGGATCACTAAATGAGAAGTTGAGTTCCTCGTCAAACAAAATCGTAAGGCACCATATTTTTACAAACTACCTAAAATGTATAAAGGTCTTTCCCCTACCCCTGGTCGACCCGTAGTTTCTGGTATCGACTACTTACTGGAACCTCTTGCCACATTTTGTGACCATTTCCTACAACCTTCAGTGGAAGAAACACCTAAGTTTCTGAACTATACCAAAGATGGTCTAAGTATGATTAGTGAAATAAACATGGAGAGGGATTTTGACCTACTGTAAACCCTGAATGTCGAAGCTTTATATACTAACATCCCCCATGATACAACATTGGACACCATCAAGTTTTGAGATGAAAATGCCACTTCCAGACACCCATACACTATCACTGAGTGTGACTCTCTAGCACTTAAAAATAACTTTTTTTTTCAATTTGATAACACCTTGTACTTGCAGAGGCAAGGGATACCATTGGGGAGTACCTTTGCCGCAAGCTTGACCTGTTTGTACATGTCCCATTTTGAGAAGAATTTCATCCTGAGCAACAAAAACCCATACAAACACAACATCCACCTGCAGTCCAGGTTTAGTTATATTTTGATTGTATGGAAGGAAGAGTGTACAGCCACTGTAGCATTTCTTGACTGGATTAATTGCCTAACCCTTACCTAAACTTTTCCAAGAACTTATCGGACCACGAACTACCATTCTTGGACTTCACTATCAGGAACGAAAATGGAATGCTTAAGACGAAGACTTTCAAAAAAGCGAAAAATTGCAACAGTCGCCAATAGTCCAATAGTCATCACCATATTCACTGAGGAACAATCTTCCCTTTTGGTTAGTTCCTCTGAATTAGGAGAAACTGTAGTGACCTAAGGGACTCAGATCTACAAGCATGCGTCTTGGGAGAAAAACTACACAACAGGACTTTCCCATGTCACATCATTAATAAAGCACAAAAATGAGCAAGAAACAATAGAGAAGCAGTCCTGCAACCAAAATATCCAGGATACTTACTTATGTCACAACTTATAGACCTTTTTCCAAACAAAGTGAAGAAGATCATCAATAAAAGATGGCACGTTATTAATAGTGGTACTCTGAAATTTGAGCCATCACTATGCACCTTCAGATGCACAAGGAATCTAAAAGATATACCAGTCCACACCAGACCTAGGCAAAAAATGCCCCAGAAGAACAACAATGTACGGATGGTTACCCCCATAAACAGACCACTATCCATAAGGACATTGGTATGTATGTTGGTTTACAAGACCACTAAAGTATATTGAGCTAGAGAATAGCAAGAAATGGAATCTGAACAGACATAAAAATTGTAACACAAAGAATTGTGTCTACTTGATTAAATGCATCTGCAGATTGACATATGTGGGTACGACAACAAGAGCAGTCAAAATAGACATCAATAAACACAGGAGTGGCATTAGATGCAAGAGAGTAGCAACAAAGACGTGGTCAAATTTTCTTGACGTGCACCATACTCGGGACGAAATGGAGTGGTGCGTGTTGGAATCCATACAAAGTAATACCAATGCATACTCAATCCTATTTGAAAAAGAACAGAGATGGGCGTTTCATTCGCACGAGCATGACAACGGGCTAAATGATGACATAAAATGGAGTGAATTAACTTGTGCCAGAAAGGAGTAGTCGATGTATGGTGAACTCTGCTCAGAGGTCTGATTTACCAAACTAGTGACACACTTTCAAACTCTATCATGGGGGATACATGGGGAATCTGTCATCCAATAGTGGTTCTGGCTGTGTATCCATTAATCCACCTAACACCATCTCCTTGACTGATATATGTTATTGGGCAGGGACATAACACATCCCGCATTATATATGATGCCACAGGAGGTTTACCCTATCAGGGGTACCTCTTTTCACTGAAACTAGACATCCATGATGTCCCAAACTTCAGGAGACTATGGGTCCCGCCAGGAACTTATCAAATATAAATAGGTTGTTTCCTATTTTATTTATAAGCCAATAATAACACTCATAAAATAGTAGGGAATCCCGACATCGCAAGTACTTTTTGTATGAAGTACTGAATTTTATCTGGGGTCAGGAGTACCAGTATGAAATTCGAAGGAATCCACCTGTAGGCCATTAGTATCTACAACAGTATCTCAATACACAATAATCAAGCAAGACACCTGCACATGCTCTCCTAATAAAGTGCCGGATGAAGGACATTTCTGCAGGGAAAATGCCCAATCTGTAAGAGGTGACATGATTGGGTCACATGACCACGTTTACATCTGGTCAAGTGAATGGGAAGCAACCACATCTTCCTTTAGAGTAAAGTATGTGCCACCACAGCTGAATGTTCATCGATGGAACATGAAGACAGGGAAGGTCACAAATACTATCCAAGAACAGTAGACATAAGGGAAGGAGAGAGTGTTATGCCATGATTCGCCACCGGTAACAGCAGATGCTTATGATTTTCGAATGCCTTTTTGTAGTTTTGCCGCGTCCTCGCGACTCCTGTTCTGCGTCGCAAAGCAACATTTGTTTTCGGTGTGGTAATCTGAACCATATTAAGAGTGGCAGAGGATGTCCTGCTAAGAATGCCACATGCAGGAAGTGCAACAAAGTTGGACACTTTGCCAAAGTGTGTCAGAGTGGCACAATGAGTGTTGGTTATCAACAGGGTTCAGGGAGGTTTCCAAATGGTTCAGGGGTGGCGTATGTTACAGAAGTAGATGATAATGTTGTAGATAGAATCCAAGAAGAATTCAGAGACATGGTGATGATTGTCACAGAGGATCACATAGTAACTGGAGATCCTACTAGGTGTGTGGATCCTTATGTTGAAATTGGTGTTGGTGACAAAGTGATCAAACTTTTGGTGGATTCTGGAGCTCGGATCACAATGATTACTCAAGAGCTGTGCAAGGAGGTTTGGGGAGAGAGAACTCTCTGTGTACCTGATAGAGCACCTGTCTCCTATGAAGGGAGAAAGATTGAATTGGCTGGTTATTTCGAAGATGTACTTGAGTTCAAGGGAAGAAGAATTTTTGGCAAGGTTTATGTGGCAATAAAGGGACTAAACATTTTAGGTTGGTTCCATCAAGGTTTATTCCAAATGGTTTTGAGGCCAGGCACTAAGGAACAGGTATCTGTTGTAGAATCAGGTGATTATGCAGCCAGTCTGATAAAGGATTTTCCTTTGGTGTTTTCTGAAACGTTGGGCACCATTGAAGGATTTGCTCATGTGATAAAAGTAAAAGAGGGAGTCATTCCAGTGAAACACAAATTTAGGAGTGTACCATTCAGTGTGAGGGACAAATTGGAAAATGAGTTGAAGGACTTGTGTATGAAAGGTATCATTGAACCTATAGATTCCTCTTTGTGGTTGTCTCCCTTGGTTATTACAAGGAAGAAAAATGGCGATTTGAGGGTATGTGTGGATTTGCGCAGTTTGAATAAACATATTTGGGTAGACTTGCATCCGTTACCTAATATTACGGAAATGCTGGCTACTATTGGTGAATCAAGATGGTTTTCCAAGTTGGATCTAGCTACAGCATATCATCAGATTGTTCTAGACCCGACCTCAAGGCATCTTACTGCTTTTGTTTCACCTTTAGGCACATTTCAGTATTGCAGGATGCCTTTTGGGTTAGCCTCAGCAGCAGCTGTTTTTCAGCGAGTAATGTCTCAGAAGTTAAAGGACATAAAAGGGGTAGCTGTATTTCAAGATGATGTGTTGATCCATGCAGCGTCCAAAGAGGAACATGATCACATTGTAAGGAAAGTGTTAAGAATCATGCAGGAGAAAGGAGTGGTTCTAAAAAGTGAAAAATGCCAATTTTTGTGTAATAGAGTCGAATATTTAGGACATGTTGTTTCTGAACAAGGGATTGAACCCAAACCAGGGTTGGTCAAAGCGATTATGAATGCTTCTCCACCATCAGACAAAACAGGATTGAAGTCTTTTATTGGTTTGTGTGAATTTTATTCACGGTTCATGAGTGATTACGCTACTAAAACTAAACCTTTAACGAATTTGTTAAAGAAAAATGTTGTTTTTGTTTGGAGTAAGGATTGTCAGGAAGCGTTTGAGTGGATTAAGTCACAACTAGTTGGGCCTAAAATCTTGAAACCTTTTGATCCAGACGTGCAGTGTATTATAACTGTTGATGCAAGCAGTTTCGTGTGGGTGCTGTGTTGACTCAAGTGAAAGTAGGTATGGAAAAAACTTTGGGATATGCATCAAGAGTTTTGAGAGGGTCTGAATTAAACTTTTCTGTTATTGAGAAAGAATTGTTGGCATGTTGGTGGGCTATAAGGAAGTTTCATCCCTATGTCTGGGGAAACAAGTTTGTGTTGTGCACAGATCATAGTCCTCTTATTCCTATTCTGACTGGAGACAAAATCAGAGAATCAACACCTCGCATTTGTAGATTGGTCATAAAATTATTGCAATAGGATTTTGAAGTCAGTTATGTTCCAGGTAACAAGAATGTTAGAGCGGATTTTCTATCCAGATTTCCTCTGGTTGAGGATGCAGGTGTTGGTGAGGATGAAGATGAAGATGATGTTGATAATTGTTTTATAGCAGCTGTTGATCTGTAAGATATGTGCGCAACAAGTGAATGCGAGTGGAAAAGGGAATTGGCGAAAGACTTGGTGTTGGCTCAAATTGTGAAATTTATAAAAGAAGGATGGCCCAGAGAAAGAAATGTACCTATTCAATTTCAACCTTTTGTCAAGGTGTCAGGTGAAATGTCAGTTGAGGATGGCGTTCTGATGAGGGGTGAGAGATTTGTTCCCCCGGAGAGCCTGAGGAAAAGAATAGTTGCTGCTGCGCATGAGGGACACTTGGGCAGGACACTTACCAAGCGCAGATTACGTGAAACGTTTTGGTGGCCTGGAATGGACCAATGTGTTGATGTCTGTGTGAATGAATGTGTGATTTGCAACAGTTGTGAAAAGGGGTTCAAGGTGAGGACTCCACCGTTACAACCTATTGAACTACCCGCTAGGCCGTGGGAAAAGCTGGGAATTGATCTTATTGGTCCTTTCTATGCTTTGCCAAGTCCATGTAGATTTGCTGTAGTCTTAATTGACTACTATTCTAAGTGGCCTGAAATCAAGTTTATAGGTGAACCTTCATCTAAAAATGTAATTGAATTCTTGATAGATGTATTTCTACGGGAGGGGTTCCCTTCGGCCATTGTTTCTGACAATGGTGTGCAATTTGTTATTCAGGAATTTAAAGAATTTTTACTAGAAGGTGATGTTAAACACATAAGGAGTTCACTATATCATCCTCAAACCAATGGCCTTGTAGAGCGCATGAATCGAGTGTTGGGGAATTGTGTACAATGGGCTATTGCTAACAAGTCAAATGTTCAAATTTCTGTACGTACTATGCTTTGGTTTTATCGCACAACCCCCCATTCTTCTACAGGTGTTTCTCCATTTGAACTGTTGCGTGGAAGGAAACCATCTTCAAGGATCTGTCCCGGTTGGATGTCTAAGTGGGTGAAACAAAGTGATTTGAGTGTAATTGATGATACTGTCAGAAATAATGTCCGGAGGGCACAGATAAAGCAAAAGGAATACTTTGATTTATCAAAGAGGGTCTACTCCCATGAATTTGAAGTAGGGGACAAGATTAGAATCAAACTTCCTGTTCACAGGAAGAAAGGAGAAAAGAGATTTTCAGAACCCTTGATAATTGACAAAGTATGTGGTAATGCTGTTAGGGTTAATTTGCAGAATTGGTGGAATGTTGACAGGGTAGTTAAAGTCAAGGAAAATCCTAACAAAATGTGTAAGTCTGATCATTCTATGGAATGTCTGAACAAACCATCTCACAGTGAACCAGTTACTGATGAAACGAATCCAACGGATGTTGATAAAGTCGTTTTTGAACATTATGTACGCAGGAGTGGCAGACAAAGAGTGAAACCTTTGAGATACCGTTAATTCCGTGACATGTATTTGAGTTATGATTTTGGTTTCATTTTTTTTTCATAATTTGTATCTTTAAATTTATTTTTATTTCTTTTGTGGTTATTGTTTTTCTGTAGACTGTTATCTTGTTGAGTAATGGTTAAATTGTTAGTTACTCGTTTGTAAGGGAAGAGGATAATGTAGTGTTGCCGCGTCCTCGCGACTCCTGTTCTGCGTCTCGAGCTCGTGATAGAGAGAGCTCGAGACACTCGGAGTCAAGAGGACAGTTGAGGAGGTAGCTGCGACATCGCAGCGGTCTATATTTTGATTAAAGGATCTTCAACTTACTTACGCTTGTAGTCATGATTATTACACTTTTGTAATTAGAAATAGCTACAAGTGGCCGAAGATCCCACGAATCCCAAGGGACCGGATTTAAAAAGGAATTAGTGAGCAGTGATAATATCTAATTTACAATTTTCCCGCCCAGTTTTCCACAGAGTGTACCTACAGCCGTCTTGGCTCACTACGTGTTATGTTTGTATGTATTAACTTTGGACTGATTTGCACACTGGTGTTTACACCAATATTTGGCTTTTCAATAACAGATATGCTCGAGATGTTTTTAAATTAACATTTTTTTACTTGTTTTATTTCAGGTCCAGTTTAGGACCGTCTACAGTGTACAAGAGGTATGCTTTTTATGCTCCACTGGTGACTTATGCAGCTGATTTGATAAGTGGGGGCACTATATGAATTAAGAGTAGGACCCCGCTACTTGTAGATTAGGTGATTTGGCCCTGAGGAATTGTCATAGATCTGTTGAGACACACAAGGCAAGAAACATGTTGACTAGGGAAAAAGGAGGACATAATTCCCCCATCGTATACCTGCTTTATTTGTGTTTAACCTTGAACAAGGATTTTTGTAATAAGGTAATTTCAGAGTATACCCTAGTTAATTTCTTGAGTTGACCAAGAAAAAATCCATTCAACATTGGGCTTTGACAGAGTCCGCAGACTCAAATGGCACCATTAAGAAAAGACCTCCGGCAAGGAGCTCCTTCTTAGGGGCCCGTTGGGCACTGCAGTGCTGGCGCAACAAGGAGCTAGGTCAATAATTAAGCATGCCACCTATAGGGGCGGGTGTGACCTTGTGCTCCAATATTTTCAATATCCTGTCCAACCCGATAATCGTTGGGGATTTATTTTTCGAAATATTTTTAGAAATATAAAGGACTTTACTGCCTATGTAGCCAATACATTATTTCAAGTAAACATCATTGTTCATTGTATTGTCATTCATGTTCGCAGAACACCCTAAGCAGCACAGGCTGCTGCACAGTTATGTCCAATTTTCCCGGTGATCCCTGCCTAGGAAAAGCAGGGGTTGACTTTCAACCAGCTTTTTGCAGGGCACCAAAACACAAAAAAACAAAACAGGTACTCCATCAAAATATCGATTAACGTGATTATTAAGTGCGCTAATGCTTTTCATAATTTGCATAAACATAATGATATATTGTCAAATGATTGTTTTAATAATGTTTCCGTTTCAACGTTTTCCATTAGGGATGCCCTTCAGAAGATGTTTGTGTCTCCCTGGTTTTAAGAGCAGATTGGTTTCTAGAATAACCACTGCACTCATTAAGCTGCCATTTTGCCTTTATTTCATATCTGCATAGAAAGCTCATTACTGAAAATACAGAGTACACAAAAACATTGTTAGTCTTCTTTTGTAGTATAAATTAAGACACAGTGTATTTCTTAGCCTTTTACAGCATCTCGAAGGATAAGTGCAAAGTGTAGATTAAATGTATGCTTTTTTATATCCTATTAATACTCCCTGAATCCCAGTGCTTGGCAGAGAAAGACAGATTGGCAGAACTCTTGTTTGTGGATCCTGGTAAAACAGGCTGATGAGGACTGTGGTGTTCTCGGGGGAGTGGAGGGAGGTGGGGAGAGTAAGTGAAGCTGAAACTTTTTCAGGATAAAAAGGGGACCTTGATAGGCAAGGGCATTGTAGCAAATGCATACATCTGTGAAAATGCTTCTTTTAGCTACCTGGAACAAATGTGAAAGTGGAAGCGTTCTTTCAAAGACAATAGCAAATGTACATGAGTACCCAGAGAACAGACGTACAAACGTGCATTTGCGTGACATGGCACTAGTCTAGTTTTACAGGCTGTGTCACGTGCGAGCTGGCCACTTTTGTTGAACGTAATAATTTGCCTATCACTTTCAGAAGGAAACAACAGTAATTCTTCTGTTATGTATTCGCACCCAGGAGTGAAAGATAAAAGCTATAGAAATTCAACTAATTATCTGTTTGACCCATTTTCTTGAATGGATTAAAATACATCCAGGTACTGTTGATGCCACTTCTTTTATTTTTGTACACATGTGCCGCTATAAACAAGCACTGCACGGCCAACAGGCATGGCTTTAATTTCCAAACATATGCAAAACAATGATGTTGTATTTGTTAGCAAAGCAACGTTAAATTCAGAACCATAATCCAAGCCAATGCTTGCTCAGCTTCCATTTATGAAAGTATATTTTACGATGGATATTTTGTTTAATATTCAAATCACAATGGTAGAAAATTATTATAATGGATACATGTTCTTCTTAATATAGATTGTTCTTCTATTTGTTTAATAATTGTATTTCAGATAAATGTAATAACATTTTGTTTAAATAGAGCGATGTAAATGATTCATTTCCAGTACTGCTGATTGAGTGACTTACAAAGAGACTCTGGGGATGAATGCACCCTACCTAATCTAATAATCATTGAAGAAATAAACACTCTCAAAGAATACCCAGAAGAAGAAAGTCATCTATCCTGAAAATAACTTGCAGGTATTATTGTTTGTAATAGATAGGGAGAGTGAACGAGAATGTGTAATTTGTATTTCCAGCATATTGTGGTGTTTTTGTTTTAAATGTGGCACTGCCACTTTTGTTTAGATGCCCTACAATAGGACAATGTCTTGAACATCATCTGAGAATGTGAAATGCGCGCACTGAAAAGCGACTTAACCTATGGGCATGTATTTGTCACCAGAGGCTGATCAAGAATGCAATTAGATTAGTCATAGGACTTAGAATAGGAACAAACAAGACCAAAGAGCGTTCTTGGTTTTATTTGTATTTCCTTCATTCTTTTGATAGCGTTCGATCCCTTTTTAAATAATGTCAATAATACAATTAAATGTTAAAACTAAATTCAACAAACAACTCTGTCACTAACTGGGAAGAAAATAACCCTCCTCAAGCTTCCTACACAGAGAGTAAGCATCTTAAACTGAACACTGACCTACACTAAAGCGCGCAGTAGCTTATAATAAAATCAAATATACAAAAAGTGCATCCAGGTTAAGCCTCTCAGGGAAAACTAAGAAAAGACTGACTGGTTGAAAAATGAAAGATCATGACTGGGGGAGCGTATCCTGCTGAACAAGACTCTTTGTTGAAGAAGCAAAGACGTCATCGAACCTCTGGGGATCAACTATTATGAATAAGCAGAGCTTATTTGCTTCTATGTGTAACTCAGTATAAAAACATCGAAAAATTGTTTAGTGTCATTACTAATCCAGAAACAGTGATGTACAGTCCAAAGTTTGCTTTTACCGTCGATACAGTATGTTTCCCCCTCCAGTGACAACTATTCAAAAGTGCAGACAAGAAATCATTTGACGTGGTGTATGTGTTCGAAATGAAAACCACTGTAAAAATAGCATGTTTTTATTAAAAAAAATTCAAAAGGACATTTCTTTTTGTACATGATAACTCTTCCCAAGTACCTGATTGGATAAGTTAACGTTGTTTAAATCTCCAGTGCTGAATTATGAGAGACACAATGGATAACAAATGCGTTCACTTACCTCGTTCAGTGCACACATACGAGCAATGGAACCAATGTTATTCGTGATGGTGACCAGTGTTGCTTTAGCCAAATCTTCCTTACTAATGGAATCCCGTTTTTCTTTGCTCATCATGTGTCCAAAACTGTTAAGAGGCAACAAACCATTGTGAAGACAATTGTAAGGTTAAATCTTGAAAGATTCAACAAGTGCATTTCCTGTTTTGTATCGGTCATTTGTGATTCTGGGGCAATTGTATTACAGTTAAACTAGAATGAACATAACATTAAAAAGGAGACCGTTCAACGCTATCACTCTCAGTGCACTAATGCCTAATCATAAACAAGGTGTGCACGAAGCCGTAGAACTTATTTCACATCAAAATGATGGTGATTCTGACTGGAGCCCAAGATAGCCACAGACCTACGGGCCTCCATTACATCGCACTGCCTAGACCTAACCCAAGAGCACTGCTGGTTTAAAGTTACAATCATTTTGGCCACACTGAATTGAAAGGTCACTACTTCTGCAGAAAATGTGGATGAGTCCACCAATCATTCCCTACTCCTGGGGCACTGTACACAAAGCAAATGAAGCAACCTCAACCAGTGATGGTATACTAAAGGCAGGACCTCTCTTTTGCCCACAGTGGATGTTGGCTTGACGGGCATCAGCAACATGATAGTATAGTGGTGCATGTGCAACGTCTGATGGACGTGCCTTGAGGCTTAAACAGAGTCACTGGTGATTTTGGAGAAGGAACTTAGGGGGAAGGAGTTGGCAGACTAAGACGTAGATGATTAGCTGGTTGCAGGCTCCTTCCTGTCAGGGGTGAAAAAGACCTGCACTTATATCTCTGATTTGAACCCCCAGCAAGATGGCAGAGCCCGTGGGCTGCTCTCTATTAAACCAATGACAGACAAAAGAAGAACCAAACAAGTGTTCATGAAGGACTGTGCCAACTGTACAAAAAAGGAGCTAGGGGACATAATGAGGACAATGGAAGAAGCAGAGCCACCAAGGTGAAAGAGAACAATGCATTGTTGTATGAAAGTGAAGCCTTTGGACCTCAACTTGAAGCTGACAAATTGTATGCCACAGCAGCACAAACTGCCAAGTACTATCAGCAAGATGGCGAACCACCAGAGCTGACACACAAATTGTGAAAAAAGAAAGAATATCAGGAGCTAACAATTTGGAGGAGTTACCCTTCTTTTAGAACTGTGCCACCGACTTTGTACTAAAGTTAATTGCAAAAAAAGCAAAAGATGTGCTACTGGATAACCCTAAGCAGAGTGCTCATCGCTTGGTGTTTAGCATTCTTTTGTTAATCCACATAGTCAATTGATCTCCAGATGAGAAGAGTTTCCCGAATTTAGTGAAGCTTCAAGAAGGATCTGAACAAGACCGGGTGTGAAGGTCTTGCAGAAACATACTGAGGAACTTGGAGAAGAGCGAGGTGCTGGGAAGTACTTTTATGGCAATCTTGTTCTCGAGATTTGAAGGACCATGCATTACAAGGTGTGATTTGGAAAATAAAGGTTTCACTTATGAGTACCCAACTTCTCCTCATTCCCGACATGAATCTGAAACATTAGCATGGAAAAGAACCTCTAAGAAAGACTCTTCGCCTTGTGAGCCTCAGGGGAGGACATGCAGAGGCTCTCAGAGTGTCAGGCCGAGGTCAATGCCATGGTCAGCTGGGTATTTTCAGGAAACTGACCCCTGGAGTCCACTTCTATGTTCTGCATATTAGGGGGTGGAGGGGAGCAGCTGCGTTACGTGGGTACTCCTGTCAGGTCACAGACTGCGGGCCCTGTCCTCTTCTGTTTTTCTGCAGGCCCAGAAAGCGTTCTGAGGAAGTGCCTTTTAGGTGCCACATTTATGTCTGGCACCAGCTAGTGGATGAGAGTGCTCCGAGGTGTCCAACCAATGGTATAGACTTTTCCCAAGGACACCTCAATCAACTTTTCTACAGTTCCTGTTTTTCCAACTGCAGAAACTGCCACAGTGTCCCCACTTTCAAAATACAAGATGGGGAAACCATCCTCCTCTTTTGCAGAGCTTGTGTGCCCACCCAGAGGTGTGGCCAACGGCAATAAGCGGTCCCCTTCTCTGTGGTCACTCACAACGGGTTCTGGTTTTAGCTTGGTTTCCACTGTGTTTGGTGCCAGCTTGATTAAGGGGGCAAAATCTGGGACTTTCCAACTGTCGGCTAACAACTGCTTGTGAAAGGGTAGGCCCCTTCGATGTTAACTAAGTTCCTGGGCCCATCACAACTGGGCTTCCTCTCAGGGGAAGAAAACACCTCCCCTAATCAATCTTGGCCTCGGTCAGTTTCATGGAGGGCAAAGGTAACTTTGTAAAAGTTACATTTTCCATATATTTTATACAAAATCTATGTTACCAGCACATTGTATTTATTAAACATAAAAATAAGTCTGAGTATGTAGCTGGTACAGGTCAAAAGCTATAAATGAAAGTGTGTAATCTATGCGTTGACATTTCTTATGTACTAGTCACAGCCTGACTAGTGACAATCTCATTTTGGGCTTAGTCACTGGTGCCATTTCTAATGTTACACATGTTCCACTGTTAAATAATATGCACCCTACCTTGTGGGCAGCAAGGTGCTCAGTGGTGACCTTGCCCGCTATAGGTCAGAGCACATACACTGAGAAGCAGTGTCCTTGTGCTAGAGTTAAAAAAAGATTACCAGCAGGCGAGACCCCCGATCCCCCTCCAGAAAAATAAAGAAAAAGAATGGAGAGCGAGTGGTCACCAAAAAAGGGCCACTTTACAACAAGTAATAATACAACTGAATAGAGTTACACACATAGTAATTAGATTATATAATCAGTGAATTACCCAAAAAGAAATAGTTATGCATCCTAAACATTAACTGCTGTATATCCCCTCCAGCCCCTTTATTTCACGAGTGACAGATATGTCACCTTGCACATGTACCTAAGAATGACTAATGAAAAAGATGCCTGGTTTTCCAAATCAATTGAACTTGATGCACCAATAGCAATCACCTGCATGCCTCATCCAGAATTTCGTGAAGTTCAAACAGAAATTGTATATCATTAACTGGTTCAGTGTTAAATTCATAGCAACCTTGTAGTATTCTGCTGCCCTTTTAATTACCTGATAAACTACAGTGTCATTAGGGGGTGAGGTTGTTACTGATCTGTGTTCTATGTCAAGATCGCCGGGGGGGGGGGGGGAATAGACGACATAATTATCCCTGGGGGGCATCTGTGGGGCCAAGCCCTGAAGGCTCATCATGAGGTTTGCAAGGACCATAAGAATAAGTTTCCCAATTTCCTCTTCTGTAGGATTTTACGGCTTGTCTTTTTCCTTCAGTATCTAGGTGTGTTTTGGCACTGATGAAGTCCTTCAGGTCGACAGGTTTTTTGCACCAAAGCCGAGGGAGTCTTTGATGCCTGGTTGTGAATAGGGTGATAGTGCTCGGTGCCTCTGTGTAGGCTTGGGCTCGACAGTTGCTGCGGGAGGAGGGGGTCGATGTCCTCACCTGGAAGCTTGTTCAGAATCAAAAACTTGCTCAGCTCTGAAGGTATGTGCCGATCAGACTCCAAAAGCTGAGAAGTCGTAGCCCGACTCCCTCAGGAGCAGTGCTCTACCTCGGCATGTATATTTTTAGGGTGCCCTGGCCAAGAAATGAAGCATGACACCTAGGTTGGAGAGGGCTCATGTTCCCGAACAAAAGATGCTCTAAGTGGACCTGATAAACAAACAGGAACATATAAGGTACTATGTGAAAAACCTCTACTACAATTCTAATAGAGAGGGCTGATCTAGAATGTCACTTTTATTTATTTATTGATTAATATAGGGAGGATATGTGAAAGATTGCTTTAAACCTTCCAGCCGCCTTACTTTTATGTTCTGAATTATTTGTTTCAGAAAAACGTTGAGTAAATAGAAATATACAGGTACAGACTTCCCTAGGGTCCTGTGGCTCTTCAAAAAACATAAGATGACAGAGAATTTCCACATAAAGAGCAGGAACATTTACAGTATGTTCCCAAAATATTAATACATACCTTGATGCAACTGCAGATCCCTGAAGTCCAAAACGCTCATAATCTCCGCCATAGATATCTTTCACCAATTTATCAACATTAGTACTATCGCCTTCAGCTGCCATTTTGAGTGCATCCTCAAAAGTCTCACAACCGGTCAGCAAACAACATAAACCCAGGAATGTTCCACCACCAAGACTAAACGACAGGCAAAAATAAATTAAGTGTGATGCAACAGAATCCAAAGGGTACATAAAAAGGCACATTACATAAACAAACCAGAATTTAGGGATATTTTATGCATTAATGGGAAATACAATGATAAACGTACTGTTTCCAATTAAATTTTAAACAATTTTAAATAAGATGCGTCTGATGAGGTTATACAAGTACCATAAATCACTAGGGCTGAAATCAAACTTTTCATTTGGAAAAGAATCCCCGGACATTCAAACACAAGTATTGGAACAGTAACGGATAATGAACCAGACATGAATTGGAAATGTACGCTTTCAGTATGTGCTAGCTTCCCTTTTATGTGTAGTTCTTCATAGACAGTCCTCAAAAGACGCCTTAACTGTGATCAGGATTTCGTAGCTGATGTACATTAGAACATTCTAGAACGATATGTGCCATCCTTCATAATGTGGCACTACACAAACTAGCACTAGAGGCAGGCCGTGAAGACGCACACTAGGTATCTAAAACTTAACTGACTTGAGCCTCTGAAAACCTGTGCCTCCGAAACGTCATCCTTATCCTCAATCAATGATTGTTTTGCTGTTCAAATTGTTTGGAATGTACTACAAATATGAAAAAATAGGAATCGTAGAAGAAGAATGCAGTAAGAAGCAAACAGGCGTTAAGTTATGAGAAGGTAACGCTGAAATACATGACGTGATGTTTTCTCGAGATGCAACTGTGTTAAATCATATTGTTGCATCACAACGAGGTTTCATTACTTATGTCTTCCCTTACTTGAAAATGCACAAATGTTGTTATAACTAGAAAAAAATGTGAAAAAAATAAAAATATCAATGAGAATATAGAGTGTTGGCTTGTCAAATAGTGCCTCGACGGATCATCTACATTTTAGGGCGGTCTGGGGAGTAAGTGAAGAAGGAAAGAATAAAGTAACATACACTTTCACTCTAAATGGAAGACATGACCTCAATATAAGATGTTTCCTGTCCACTCGGACACAAACATGAATTTCTAGTCATGTCTAGGTACAAAGGAGATTTACCTTTAGTGAGCGTCTTCTAATCTCCTTACCTTCCCCCGAACAGTCTCATTCGGTTACTTCAGAATTTGAGTGTTCCCATCCATGCTGGAGCAATCTTCAGACTGCTCAGGAAGTATGCATTGTGTTGGAAAATACTACCAGGTGGATTGTAGGCAGCAAAGGCACTGTTGCATAGTTCAGTGGTCAGGAGACACAGAAGGTGAAAAAGTGTTCCCTAGCTTATTGATGTAGATTGAACATGGTCATGATGTTCTCTAAGGCGGTCATAAAGGATATGAGGAAAAGAACATTCCCAAAACATTTATGTGCATTGTGGCTTCTATGAGCTTCCAAAAGGTCATGCTCTTTCAGTTGACTACTGACTACTCTCCAACTACATATGCCATTGCCACTAGTGGAAGTCATTTTAGGGGAACCAAGCAAAAGGTTGGAATCCTGAAACCAAGAAAATAGATCGCTTTAAATCTCCTGGGAAATATAAAGGCTTAAAGATAAAGTTACATCCGTGAAAGTTACATCGGAGAAGAAGATGGTATAAAGTGAACAGGAAACCTGAACCTGTAACCCACTTACAAAAGGATCCTTTGCTAGAAACTGGGTTTCTGGTTGGCACAGGTAAGCACCCTGTCTAAGCAGGAACCAGAAGCCTAGTCAGTTACACACCATAAATTAACCTGTGCTCACTCTCTGGTAGCTTAGCACAGAGCAGGCAGGCTCAACTTAGGGGGCAATGTGTAAAGCATTTGTGCAACGCATAAAAAAGTAATATAGTGAAAACCCCACACAATAAGAATCCACACCAGATTAGGACAATCAAGCTTAATTTAATGAACAAAACAAGACCCAAACGACCAAAGTCCAATAAGTATAAGTTGAGATATTAAATTTGAAAGAATATCTGCAAATGTAGTGTTTAGAAGCTTAAAACAACAACCAGAGCTATCTTGTCGCACTAGACCGGGATATATCCAAAACATTAGGCAGACCATGATGGAGTGCAAGGAGGCTACAGGGACCAACTTTGCCCTGCTGTAAAAGTACCTTATAGGAAAGGTTGCGTTGACGTTAAGGAGCAGAGGGGCCGATGCAAAGCTGAGACGTGGGTTCCAATCTGCGCAGTCAGGGAGGAATGCATAGTTATCGAGCCACGCAGTCATTGATGCGATGTCCTCGAGCAGCGGTGCAGCGCTGAACACTTTGCAATAAAGGAGATGTGTCATCGTCGAGCCACACAGCCGATGATGTGAAGGTGATGCGTCGGGCTGAGGGAGATGCATTGATTCTGAGCTGCGCAGTCGGCGCTGCCAAGTCCTGCCAATAGCCGTGATGCGTCGGCACCATGGACAAATGTGGTGTCCCACCAGCACAGTGACTGCAATGCGCAGGTTTTTGTAGAAACAGCTGCAGAACCCACTTCCAAGGGCCCAGGACCTGATTCGCACCACTTGGCAGGGAAGGACTCATAGCTGGCAGAGTGCAGTGGCTGGGGCAGAGGTGAGTGAAGTTTTTGGTGTCCCTGAGACTTCAGAGCAGGAGGCAAACCTGCAAGCAAACTGAGTCATTTTGGTTCTGTGGATGTAGAGATGCAGGTCCAGTCCTTCTCACTTGCAGGCAAGGGGGGCAGCAGGGCAGGAGTCCAGCAAAGTCCAGCAGAGTGACAGCCCCTTCAGCAGAACAGCAGTCCTCCTTCCTCGCGGAGTCTTCACAGGTCCAGAGATGTGCTAAGTTGGTGGTGTCAAACATTCAGTTCTTATACCCAGTGGGTACAAGAAAGGGAAAAATGAGCTACACTAAATATTCAGCAAAATCCAAATAATATACAGGACAAAAAAAGAGCAATACAATAATTTCAAAGATAATATTTATAAAGTGTGTATGTACATAAAAACAAACAAGAATATCTTCACTTTGGAAATATACACATATTATACAGGGAAGTGAACATAACTAGACTTGAATCATATCTACAAAAATGAAAAACAGTTCAATACAAAAAATACAAATAATCTGCAAATATAAAAACATATAACAACATTAACTCACAAGGACACAGTGTCACACAAGACAAGACAATATAATTGTGATATCCCAACAGTTAAACATAAAGCTTTAAACCTCACAAATACATTTAAATACAATTAAATACAGTTAAAATAAATAGTTCTTGTTCTGCTACAGCCGTAATACATCCCAAACTGATATAAACCTATTATTTTGATGACAATTGTCATTTAATCTTGTCCAGTAGTAACCAAAACACATTCATGGGTCGTCCACACAAACAAAAGTAGGAACCAAGCCTACGCGCGTTTCGGCGGAGATCGTCTCATTTAGGAGGCCGCCTTCATCAGGGCAGTTCCTTTAATGCTTCAATACAATATATCATAGGTTCTACCAATTCTGTGATCCTTCCCAATGATGCATAATTGTGAAGATATTCTTGTTTGTTTTTATGTACATCCACACTTTAAAAATATTATCTTTGAAATTATTGTATTGCTCTTTTTTTTTGTCCTGTATATTATTTGGATTTTGCTGAATATTTAGTGTAGCTCATTTTTCCCTTTCTTGTACTCAAGTATATTTCCCTGGATGGGCTACTGATCATACCAGGGACCCTCGATAGTTCATTTCCTTATACCCAGTGGGGCCTTTGAAGTGGGGGAGACATCAAAGAGATGCCTCTGAAGTAAACAAGGTCCCTGCCCTTCCTCCAGACACAGTACAGGGTGTTGTGCAGCCCTTTGTGAGGGCTTAAGATCCAGCCCTTTCAGGTTTAAGTGTCAGCTCCTCCCATCCATCCTGCCCAGGATGGGCCATCAACATGGAGAAGGCCACTCAGTCACACCTATGATGTGTGGCTGTCTGGAAGGAATGCACAAGGGCCCAGCTGTCACCCACCCAGACGTGTAGACAGGCAGAAGGTACTAGATGATTTTTAAGTGAGAAAATCCCAACTTTGTAAAAGTGGCCTTTTCAGAAATACAATTTAAAAATCCGACTTCAACATAAGTTGTGATTTTAAATTGTGGTTCCAGAGACACCAAACTTGAGGGGTCCCATCTGTTCCCAATTGGCATTTTCACTTATAAAATGTAATAAGGCAATCCCAGTGTTAACCTACGGGAGATAGACCTTGCAGTAGTGAAAAACAAATTTAAGGGTTTTCACTACTTGGACATATAGGCCCTCATTATGACATAGGTGGTAAATGCCCCCTACCATCATGGTGACGACTGCCATAAGACCATGGCTACCAGCCGACTGCCATATTATGAACGTAGCCGGAATTCCATCAGAAGGCTGGTGGAATTCTGGCTACGGTCATGGCGGCAGACGGCGGTAAGTAGACCGCCGCAGACTGTATCATGATCCATGATACGGCCTGGCGGTGTTCTGCTGGCGGGGAGGACTCTACGGAGGAGGTGGGTGAGGGAGACCCCTATCAGTGCCAAGTAAGGAATTCCCTGGCACTGATAGTGCCTACCGCCAGGGGTTTCGTGGCGGTAAGAAAGCCACGAAAACCATGGCAGTGGACAGGGTCATATTCCGTGGGCGGCCTAGTGACGGCTGCCGGGCTGGAGACTGTAGTCTCCAGCCCAGCGGTCTTTACCGCCGTGGCGGTTGGTGTGGTACATTGGCGGTTCAGCTTTTGCCAAACCGCCAATGTCATAATATGGCTGTATGTACCGCCAACCTGTTGGCGGTACTACCGCCACTATAACACCGACCGCCGGGGTCATCATGACTCCCATAAAGCTTACAAGCACATCTCCAACTTTTTAACCTCACTGCACCCTGCCCTTGGGGCTGTCTAGGGTCTACCTTAGAGGTGGCATATGTATTAAAAAGGAAGGTTGGACCCTGGTCACAGGTTTAACTTACCAGGTCAACATGGCAATTTAAAACTGCACACAGGCTCTGCTTTGGTAGGCCCGAGTCCCATTTCAAGGGCTATGAAGTGGGTGGCACTATCTGTGCTGCAGGCCCACCGGTAGCATTTCATTTACAGGCCCTGGGCACACATAGTGCACTTTACTGGGGTTGGGGGGGCTTATAAGTAAATTAAATATGCCAACTATAGATAAGTCAGTCCTATCATGTTTTAGGGAAAGAGCACATGCACTTTAGCAATGGTCAGCAGTGGTAAATAAAGTGCCCAGAGTCCTAAAACCAGCAAAAACCAAGTCAGCAAACAGGAGGTCACAATGCAAAAAATTAGAGGGGACCACTCAAAAGATACCATGTCTAACAACCTTCAAGACAGAAATAAGGATTGAAATCCTTCCAATGCTTCAGGATCCCTCAATGAGGAGTCACTTTTTAATCATTATAAAACCCATTTTAATCATTGTAAAACCCAGAGGGAAAGGAATTTGTTATAGAATTAGGATGCTTCATTCTCTGGCCAAAAGTGGACCAAGGGTGGACCTTGTTTTGTCCAGGAACTGGCAAAGTTGTGAAACCAATTTGAGGCTATAAATATTTCCTTAAAAGATGACATTGCACTTTGAAAAGGACAGGCAGCAGGTTTAATGGCTATCATGTCAGTTTATTCATGACGGCTTGTCGAACCATGCAGCAAAGTAATCTTTCTCATCACAAAGGATATAAAGGGCATGCTCTTGCCCAACAAAGGAGAGGCAAGAACAGAGGTGAGAGGCCTCTCAAATGTATGCCAATGCCACTCTTTCATGCAATGTCTAAATAAACCTATGCATGCTGTGTGAGCTTCTTCAGTTCACAAAACTCTGTGTGACTATAAGTTCATGTCTGGCTGTAACTTAAAAGTGGCTTTGAGTAGACATTCATTCAAACAGGAATAAAACGAGTATCCAACACTTCCACTCACTTTTAGATCACTGCTGGAATAGCATGTAGCCAGAGAAATGGCGCAGGAGTCTGTAAAGACATGATACAGGAGAACCACCAATGCATCCAGTATTAAGGTGAGAAAGGAACATGAAAGAGTGCAAATGATGATCAGCAACAGACAAGTTCAAAAACATTTAGACTGCAGAAACTACTCTGGATATTTCACCATCATCAATCGGTTGACTCTTGAATCTTCAACAAGTTGTTCATAATTCTTCAGTATTCTGTGAATCACTTCCAATTTGGACTTAATGAACATCAGAATAATCAAGTCAAAGCTCTCTCATTTACTGGTCTTGACAAAACCAACCAACAAACGCCACCCCAGGTCCTGCTGCAGGAAACCATTAGAAAATAAGAAAATAAAAGGTTTCTATACACAGAAAAGACAGGGAAAAGATGGTGAATAATGTAACTGCAGAACATGGTTCCAGCAAACTAAACCTGGGGGATGGGGGGAGGAGTTTGGGAGGGGGGAGGTGGGAGGGTATGTAGGCGCTGGGGGCTGACACTGAGTACTGATGGCCTCCTGTCAAACAGCTAGGTCTTGAGCTTCTTCCTGAAGTTGTGGAGAATGTGTGCGGTTCTCAGGTGGTGGGGGAGGTTGTTCCAGGCCTTGGCAGCGAGGTAGGAGAAGGAATGGCCTCCACAGCTGCTTCGGCGGAAGTGTGGGACGTGTGCGAGGAAGGTTGATCAAAGCTCTCTGGTGAGTTGGTGGAAGGGCATATGGTGGGTAATGTGTTTGGGTCCAATATTGTGGAGGGCTTTGTAAGCGAGGGTCAGAACCTTGAATTTTGGGGCCACATGTACGCAAATTGCTAATCTTAGTGACTCGCGATTTGCAAGTCGCAAAACCTGATGTACAACAGTGTCATTGCCCCACTCACAGGGATGGCGGCCTGCTGGGAACAGCAGACCACCATGTCCGTGACTGCTTTTAAATAAAGCAGTGTTTTTTTTATTTATTTAAATGCAGCCCGTTTTTCTTAAGGAAACCGGGATGCAATTAAAAAATATGAAAAGTTTACTTTTCATTTTTTAAGAGCAGGCAGTGGTCCATGGGATTACTGCCTGCTCTGTGAATGGATATAAAAATATATTTTCTCAAAGGGGAAAGGGTCCCGTGGGGAACCCTTACCGTTTGCTAATGGGTTAGCACCAATTTCAAATTTGTGCTAACTGCGATTGTTTTGTGACCGCATTCACGGTCACAAAACAATCATACATTACACTGCAACTCACAATTATGAAGGGTATGGCCCCTTCCTGATTGTGTCTTGCAAACCCTTTTTGCAATTCGGTAAATAGATTACCGAATTGCAAAATTGGGTCTGTGCTTTTTTCTTGTTGCAAACGGACCGATTTTGCAAATCGGCCTGTTTGCGACAAGAAAAAGGCTATGTACACCTGGCCCCTACATCTCTTATGCACGTGCCACCAGTAGAGGCTTCTGAGGTTAGGGGAGATACTGGTCAGTTTGTGGAGGTCTAGGATGAGTCTGGCTGCGGAATTCTGTATAGTTCTGAGGTGACTGAGGAGTCGGGTGGTGACTCCAGCGTTGAGTGCATTTTTATTTATTTAAATGCAGCCCGTTTTCCTTAAGGAAACCGGGATGCAATTAAAAAATATGAAAAGTTTACTTTTTATTTTTTCAGAGCAGGCAGTGGTCCATGGGATTACTGCCTGCTCTGTGAATGGATATAAAAATATATTTTCTCAAAGGGGAAAGGGTCCCGTGGGGAACCCTTACTGTTTGCTAATGGGTTAGCACCAATTTCAAAATTGGTGCTAACTGCGATTGTTTTGTGACCGCATTCACGGTCACAAAACAATCATACATTACACTGCAACTCACAATTATGAAGGGTATGGCCCCTTCCTGATTGTGTCTTGCAAACCCTTTTTGCAATTCGGTAAATAGATTACCGAATTGCAAAATTGGGTCTGTGCTTTTTTCTTGTTGCAAACGGACCGATTTTGCAAATCGGCCTGTTTGTGACAAGAAAAAGGCTATGTACATCTGGCCCCTACATCTCTTATGCACGTGCCACCAGTAGAGGCTTCTGAGGTTAGGGGAGATACTGGTCAGTTTGTGGAGGTCTAGGATGAGTCTGGCTGCAGAATTCTGTATAGTTCTGAGGTGACTGAGGAGTTGGGTGGTGACTCCAGCGTTGAGTGCATTTTCGTAGTCTAGCCTGCTGGTAATGAGGCCTTGGGTTACCGTTTTTCTGGCCTCCATTGGAATCCATCTGAAAATCTTTTGTAGCATCCAGAGGAGGAGGAAGCAGGAGGCGGCAACTGTGTTTATCTGTTGCTTGAAGGGAGATTGATGATGATGCAGAGGTTGCAGGTGTTGTCTGACAGGTTCGAGAGTAGTGGGCCACCAGGTGTCATCCCAGGTGGAGGTGTTGTTTCTGTAAATGATCACTTCTGTCATGTCTGGTTCAGTTTCAAACAGTTTCAAGTAGTTGGATCTCATCCACTCGGTGATGTTTATCATGGTATGGCTGAAGTTAGCATCACTGGTACTAATGTTGTGCTATCTAGGCTGGGAGAAAGCTGAAAGATCCAGAACTTTGGTAGATCTCTGCTACGAGAAGACATGGCTAAAGATTCTAGATCATACTACTTTTCACATCTGTGATCTTCTGTTACAGCCAGGATTTACAATGTGCCCTCTGTTTTTTTTTTGTTCTCAACTGAGCAACTAAAAAGAATATATATCAACAACCCAAAAAGTAGTAACTCAGAGAGACTCCTGAATTCATTGGTGGCAAGTTGCCACTTTATTTGTGAGAAATGACAGAAAGAACCAGGTGATTGAAGAGGGCTTCCACAATAATTTTAGAAGAACCTCTGCCTCCAAATAGGCAAGACGGCTTTTTGAAAGTGCCGGCCCATCACGCTAAGAGTCGCTAGTAGAACGAGCCAGGTCACTAAGATTTTTACAGCCTGCCAGATGCCTAATTTAGAATCTCATTAATAGTTTCATTAAGGTTTTTGCTTAAATTATGTTCAGCAATTAGTTACAAAGTGGAATCCTTGTTGAACAGCATATTGGTTTGAGTGCACATCTGATGTAATCAAAATTACAATCGGAGTTTTCCAAGGTGATCTAAAGAAAAAAAAAAATGAACCTGCATTTTCAAGCCTTCCAGCAGAAATAAAGAGAGATAAATTACACAAATTAAAAGCATTTGGCACACATTGGTTAAATAATCGAATAAAGAAAGGAACAAAAAACATAAAATGGTTCAAAGTTGTTCCTTTCTACTTTTCATAGTAAGGAAAAAAGTATGGTAAAATGGTCATAAAACATAATTGATCGAGCATGATAATGTGGTATAAGTTACTCCTGAAAGGAATGAAGTGGTAGCAAACAGACTACAATGAAAGAATAAGATGGGGGTTTGGATAAGAATGGGATGGTGGCTGGAGTTAGCCCCATAGATATTGACAAGGACACCCCTGGTAGGGTCTGAAAAATGTAATACTTGCTCAAAAAAAAATTTTTAAAGAGAACTTTCACATGTTTTTTTTTTGGGGGGGGGGGGATGGCGGAGGGATGACATTCAAAACTGGGACAGGTGCTCTATTTAAAAATCATGTAAAAATCCACATAAATGATACACAAAATTGATAGGCTCGCTGTGGAGACCAAAAAGTACTGCTGCTTATTAATTAATGATGCCATATAATATTGCTTGACCGAGTAGACCAGAAACTCTGGATATCCATTCCACACAGTTGAAGAGGACAAACGCAGAAACACATCAAACCTGAATTTACTGAACGGTGGTGCTGCATCCATAGCAAGCAGGTTGCAGCTAATTCGAGTGTTAATTATAGCAGGTTTAGGAACAAGAAATAAGTGCAGCAGGAGGAGAAATTAAGCATTATTCTAAAAAAAAAAAAAAAAAAAAAAAAAAATGATGGAATGCCAATACAGTTTCTACATCAAACTCTGTTCTACACTTGTGTATGTCCCAGGCAATGTCATGAACAGCGTAAAGGTATTTTTGTGACAAGCAATTCAAGAAGTGGAGGTAATTACCTGGTCCCTGTAACGCGTTTGTAGCTGTCCTTAGAATAAACGGCCAGGATGCTGACCCCAGAGCCTATGTTAACCAGCAACATAGGGTACGGATTGTCAAGGCAGTAGGGCTTTTTCTGACAGAGTTCAGGATCGGTTGCATTTTCAAAATAATAGCACTCAGAAGAGCCATTGAAGCCCACTGAGTCCACATACAACAGGCCCTGGATCAAGCAGTCGAGTTCATCCAGTTTATGGAGTTGGAGGTCAGCTATCTGAAAAGAAATACGGGTTAAATTAATGAACAAACGTAAGTTTGAAGAGCACACAACATTGCACTGCTACAAAAGCAAATGTTTCCCTCTTGCACTTTGACACAGCACAGCTTAAGTGCCAAAGTACAGTCTGGACACGATTTCTCAAACAGACTGGAAGGTAGCATACTAGTGCATACTGGGCAAAGAACAACAAATTATCCCAACACAAATGCCAGATAAGGTAGTTCTCTATTGAACGTCAACCAAATCAATTATAGGGATCAAGCCTGATTTCACGACTTAAGCCCATTAAGTTGACCTCATGCAGACCGATTTATTGGTTTGGACTAAAGCTCTTTTGTTCTTTCAATGACGGTACATAAAAGTTCACAAACGCCTCTTTTTTCATTAGTTTCACCATTTACCAAAAAAATAAAATAAAACACACAAAAAAAGGCCCTTTATTTTTACAATGCACTACTAAACTAAGGTGGTGTGACAACGGAAACGTCCAGGGAAGTCAAAATTCAATGCAACACTGGAGGCAAATTAACAGACCTGATGCCATAATTCTTAGGCGTTGGAGTCTATTATACATTTCCATTATTAAATTATGAATTACCATGTTAGTATATTAGGCTCACATAATTCTGTACGATTAACAAAATAATAAGACTTGGCAGAATTAATTTGCGTCTTTTGTGAGCAAATATCTATCTCTCCGTAATGGCATCACAAAAATAGATAAAAGTACAAGTTATTTGCTTTCTATTCATCTCTTTTTAGATTATTCACCTTAAGAATAAGCCTGGGTGAATGACAGGGTCGGATTTTCAACAGCAATTGTTTTCATGCTCCTGCAGGGGGGCACAGTCAGACTTTGCGACAGCCTTGCACTACCCCTGCAGTCACAGCCCACAGACCCATACAGGCACAACCCCCCGCATAGGGTCATCAGTTTTATTTTGTAATTTTCCACACCCTCAGACGCAAATCAATCATGATATATCAGCGGAGGGGACTGCTGAAATTAATGTGGGACCTTTTTTTAACAAAAATAAGAGTTCACTCTGAGGAGTGGACTCACATCAAAAAGTACTGCTAAACTGAGCGGGCAAATCAGCACTCTCTGAAATCCTGAGTGGCGAGGTAATAATGCTTGGTGAATGTATGCATGGATGCCTGCGTAGCAGCACGGCAGACAACCAGTACTGAGACACTCCTCTCCAGTGCCATCAAAGCAGCCTTGGCTCTGACGGAATGAGTCCTTAAGCTCTCAGGGGCTCCTTCTTGGTCATGGCACAGCAGATTTTAATACACACGCTCCTGTTTCTGCACTGCCTTCACTTTATTAATACCAGCAAGGCCCACGAAAAGCTGGCTATCGGCATAGTATTATTTCATGAACTCAAATCTAAACACTAAGAGACCTCATTTCAAACTAGTGAAACCTGTCCTCTTTAGAGAGATTGGCAGAGAGGAAATTGTAGGAAGCGTGATGGACTGACCCACATGGAAGTGAGAAACAACCCTTGGAAGAAAAGAAGTCCAGGTTCTCAGCACCAATTTTTTAAGACAGAAAGTGGTGTACGGAGGCGGCACTGACAGAGCTTGCATCTAAATGACGGCATGTGTACGTGATAGCAGAAAGAAAAATCCTTTATGGTAAATAGCTGTAGAAAGCAACCGTGCAGGGTCTCAAACTGCATGCACAGAAACATGAAGACCAAGCTAAGTACCACTGAGGCATAATGAAGTACACCAAAACGTCAGATAACTTGGCCCACAGAGGATCAAATTGACTGGCTCAACACCAGGCTACAAATATTTTAGTGTGTCCCAAATACATTAATTTAGTCAATGGGCTCTTAGCCGCAGAAACATCATCCACTACTTTACCTGGTAAATTGAAACTACTCAATTGTTGCAACTCAATCTACAAGTATGGAGGTGTAAACTGTGGAGATTCTGATGCAATTTGCTGCTCTGTTTGGGATAAAGGAGGATATAAAAAGAGAAAGCTGTATTGGAGGGCAAATGTTCTTGCTCAACAAGACTATATTTCGCAGTCTCATGCCTGGCCCAATCTGGGCCAACTTGGGCTCAGTCTATCTAGATCTCAGAACTTGAGGCAAAAATGGCAGCGGTGGGAAGGCATACTGAAGGCCTGTGCTCCACTGAAGGTAGAACGCATCTGTAGCAATCCTCTTGGGGGACACTCCAGCATGTAGTAATCTTGACAGTGCACATTCTCGCGGTGGCAAAAAGATCCTGCCAGCGTACGCCTCCCTGGGAAAGCCATCCTGAGCCATCCATGCAATGTGTGGTCTGCCATTTGACATATGCAGGGCTCATCCATCCAGGTGCTGAGCGATCCTACTTAATTACTGGCTACTAGAGATATCACTTGCTGGTCCAGCCCCTCCAAATGCACAGTGCTTCCAGGAACAAGATCAAAGCCCCTACTTTGCCCTGCTTGTTGCAGTGTCACTTGGCGATAGTGGTGGCTGTCAGCACTTGCACCGACCTCCTTTTGACAGACACAAGAAACCCTTCTCAGAGACAACCAGATGGCAAGAAGGCCCAGTACAATGATGTGGAGCTTTCTTCCTACAGTGATGACCCATCAATGATCTCCACCACTCCCAGATGACTGCCCAACCAAAAGATGATGCATAAGTAGCTACGATGAGGTCTGGGTGGCATAGGAATACCCAGATTAGCTCATGTATACCTGCCGCCTCCAGAGATCCTGAGCTGTCTTCTTCCAGATGCAGGCCCTGTCTGTCAGACAGCCCCAGTGTAGCACCCACTGGAAACAGCAGTTCCACTCCAAGTCCTGCAAGCGATTACAAGCACAAGGGACCTCGAGAACTAATGACGACAGTAGTCCAATTAGCTTCAGAACAGACCTTAGTGAGAACGAGGGCTGAGCCTGAAACATCATAATTATACTGTGAATGTTCTAGGCTTGTTAGGGCATGGAAAGACATTGAATGCATCAGAAGGGACTTCAGTTCGCTGATGGAAAACCCAAAGGAATGACAGAAAGCTGATTGTTGTTTGTCGGTGGTCAGCAACTAAATGCGACAAGTCCACTTTCAGCAGTCAGTTTTTCAGGCACAAACATACACATATCTCCAACTTGCACAAAAAAAAATGGGCCAGGGCTACTGATATTACTTTTGTAAATACCAGCGGGGCAGAGGTGAGGCACAAAGATAGAATTGCAAATTGAAACTGTTGCAATCCCTCCAAAAACCGAAAGTAACTGCTATGGTACTGCATGATGGGCCCATGAAATTATGTGTCCTGCAAGTCCAAATATGCCAAACAATCACTTGCTTCAGGACTGAGAGAACTACATCCCGAGCAAATTTGTCCCTCCATAAGAATAAATCCAGGCGCTAAATATCCAGAATTGGCCTGGGTCTGCCATCTTTCTTGAGCATCAGCAAGTAGCAGGAGAGAGACCTTTTGGATGGCCCCCTTGGTCAAAAGGGATATCACTTCCTGCAAAAGGATGTCAGCATGAGCCCTTGAAAACTGGAGTAGGAAGGAGTTGGATAGAAGGGGGTGATATCAACGGGCAAGGCATATTTTTTAATGGTTTGCAGCACCTATGGATCTGACATTTTGGGTTTCTAGCTGTGTAGAAAAAAATAAAAAGATTACCCCCCCATTAGCTCTGTAAAGGGAAATCAAAGAGGGTTGAGAGCTGCTGTCGCAGGTGAGCAGGAAGTGGGATTACTGCCCTTACTGATGTCTATGACCACGGCTACTGCTATGCCCTGTGGGGCCATAACAATTTTGAGTCAGCTGCTGAGGTGGTTAAGAGGGCTGCAGTTGCCAATAGGATTGATGCCACAAGTAGTCCCTGAAGTTTCTGTAATGTTGGTGAAACTGACAAGCCAATGAAAGCAAGCATATAAAGCAGGTCATAACGAGGCTGTCTTTAAAAAGCTCCAGAATTGAGTCACGCTCCCTCAAAAGACGTGCCAAACAGGCATGCTGGAACATCACTGGAGAACCCAAAAGCCTGCATCTGGGCAATGCAACTGGCCACAACAATGGTGTCCAGGACATGGCCCACACATTCCATTGTCTCAAGACCGGCCCTCAAACCAAATTTCCTAGCATCTTGTCTGTCATGAATTGTTTGAGCGAAGTGGTTTCTAAGCCTATCAAGTATGGCCAACAATATCCCACTGTTGATGTTCCAGATGACATGTGTATATCAGCTCAAGAGACGGAGCACTTAGGGCCTTAAGGACCAAGCTAGAGGATAAAAATAGTCTTTTGCCGAACTAGTCGATGTGCTTCGATTCTATATACGCAATCGCAGAAGGGAATGCATTTGGGTTAATATTGCTTGTGGATACTTGGACCTCTAATCTTTTCAAGGATTGATGCTGGGTGAGAAGGTCAGGTGTCTGGGGCGGGCCCATGTCCTCTAACCACAGCAACTGACTCAAACACTTTTTCGTCCAAGAAATCCTCAAGTGGTCTGTTAGGGTCTCGATCAATGGCACAAAGAATTTCAACATAGTCGGCTCAGGCTGTAAGATTTTCGGCAACAAATTTTCTTTTGCCTCAGTAGTTGGAAGACGTACGTCAAGTACTGCTGCTTTCTAGGCACAATCTAGTTTCAGTGTGTTGTGGAGTGGAGGGGGTGTGGGGGAGTAAAATGTCCACTTCCCCATCCTGTGGCACATTCTGAAGTGCCTAAATTGTATCTGTATCATAGGAGAATAGGGCTCCTGTAGTAGTGGCATTGAGGGAGAGACTGGAGATCATCGAATGTTAGTGGGTTACGCCTCGATTTTGTTGAGTGACATGGGTCTAGCACAGGCCATCGCCAGCTATGGGTTAATTACTGGAATTACTGGCTTCCGGGAAAGCTGACTTCTGGGAATGTAGGTGGAATATTTACTGTGCCACAATGCCATGTTCTTTAAAGAGAGGTCTTATCAGCTCTCTCTTAAAATTGAAGAATGGTATAGGCAATCCTGGTGGGTATGCGGATGTTATTCCAGATCCTGGGTGCACAAACTGAGAAGACCTGTTGCCTAGTTTTCTCTTTCCTTCACTTTCCGGTTTATCTTCTGTGTGATGGTATCCTGGCTGCAGATGTGTTGAGAGCCAATGGAGAAGTAGAGGTTTTCAGTCAAATGGACAGGGTTGTTGGTCAGGATGGGTTGGTGGATTTTGCACCATGTATAACAAAAGACTCCGGTCTTTCGATAGAATCCTTTTTGCATCTTGCCCCATAGAAATGTATACACCTCATAAAGTTAATGTCAACAAGTTAGGTGATATACAGAGCTAGATTTAAAAAGTGTCACATGGACGTATACTGAATCAACAATGAGTCAAGGATGATAGAACAGTGTCTTCAGAGCTTTGCATGATGCAACCGTGGAACACCTTCAGTGAGCCAATATCAGCATATGAGCAAAAAAAACTGTTGAGGAGGCCTCATTTAGGACCAGGGAGGTATCTATAATATAAACCTGGCTGCTCACGTATGTATTCATTCCCTGGGTGCCCTCTGTGGACATGCCTTAGAGTGTCATCACAATGCTACTAGCACACACTTCTGTTTCCTTTTCCTGTAATTGGTCACTAGTTTAAGTATGGGAGTGCCTATCCAATATTTCCATACAATGGAATAGAATTGGCTCAAATGTAATTCGCTTTGTGACAAATGTGATGACTGTGCGCAGAAAACGTATAGGGAGTATGATTGGATTTTATTTGTCATTTATTCCCAGTTTCTCTCAGTTTCCAGTGCCACCAACATTTGGATTATTTGTAACTGCAGTGTAAAGCTCATCACGATCTAGTTCAAGCTATGGTCATAACAATTTCCTAATCTGCAAGTGTGAGACATAGTGAGACACCCCCATGTTGCTTCTGAACCAGTCAACACATCATGCCCCAATATTAGGATAATTAGACTATGTGGAAGCTACTTAAGTAGAGCTTTCCCTTAGTATTGTGCCTAACAGGACTACTGAAACAGTTTCATTTTTCTGAGCTCTACACTGGTCATCAGTGAAACTTTAACGTGCAATGCACAACTAGGGGATAAAAAATTAGAATTGTTCAAGCAAATATAATTTCACATTCGTAGACAACAATTTTTTTGCCAAATGAGCATCAGGAAAGAGCTGAAACTAGTGTGTCAGAAGGATTCTGGAATGCCTTTTGTTGAATCGAGAATTGTGACATTCTGAAATTCAAAATAAATGTAGTGACGGTTCCCATTATAACTGATGAGATCTGGGTGCCCATACTGTTTATGAGTTTGAGTTTATATATTTGTTGATGAGCCAGTCGGGTTCCTGGTTATATTCTTGGTGTCTCACTCACAGTGGACTATGGTTTTTCTGCAAAGAAACTCGCGTTCTTTTTACACCATAAAAAAGCGTCATACGGATTCTTCCACATAAAGACTAATTTCTGCATTTTCTTTCTTCCCTGGGGTTAAACTGTGGCTCAAGAGTGGGTCTGCAGGCAAGTCAGGAAAACTGGGGCTATGCTGCAGGCCAACCAGGCGAGGTCTGTAATTTCTTCAACCTTTCCACACAACTAGAAAAAACAATGCAACTAACAGAAGCAAAGAAGGGGGCATGGCCAGATTGAGAATGCACTTTAAGGAGGCTCCGTCAGGCATCTCCTAACTGTGCTCCTAATAGCCAACCCCTAATAGCTGAGCCACTTGGCCACAGCTGGGAGTAGTTAGTCTCCCCCTTTGAGATTTTGTTCGTTATGGAGGCCTGGATCGGAGCATGTGCAGGCCCGACAGTGCGAAGAGGACCCAAGACTCATGGCCCCCTGTGACTGTGTGGCCCCGATGGACAGATCCCTCCAGCTTGTGCTGCGCATCGACAGCCATCTCATGCAGTGCTCTTGCAGTGCTTCTCCCCTTGCAGCATGTGGTGGCTGGAGAGGCTGCACAGCCGCGCTATGAGGTCACTGCATTCAGCCGTTAGCGGAGACCTGTACTACATCTGAGGTCCACATACTACCGGGGAGAATATCCCCCCTCCTCCCCAAGCCCCCCCAAGAACTTCATAAGGCCCTGGTGGGGCATGCGGTGTCATGGGTGATTGGGTTGGAAGTAGTGCCTGGGGCTGAGGGCACAAACCATGATGTGGAGTAATAGCCTTTTGATGGAGTATTGTTGACACTACCCACATCTTGGACATCTGTAAGTACCCTGAGGCCTGGATTTGGGGGTGTGGCCTGGAGTGTCAACCTCCCCCACTGCCTTTCTACAGACTGGGCTTCGGCAGGCAGCAGCTGGTATGTGCCCACTGCTTTATCGTCTTTCCATCTGTCTGTGGAGGAACTGTAGAGGGAATGACAGGTGGTTGACTTTAAGATACCGGTTTGGACCTCTGTCTCAGCCCTAGGAATGAGGAAAGTGCAGACTCTGGGACATCTGCACCAGCAGATCAAGACTGATAAATATACCAGATCACTGCTACAGTGCACCACTCTGATGAAGGTCTGCAACCACCGGAGCAGATGGAGGGCAGAATTACCCCAGAGAAGATTTGTCTCGGTATTTGCAACACCCACCATGGTGAAGACTCAGTTCAGTGATCGGTCTGGAGGTGGGATTCCTGTGTCAAGACCTCCAGAAAATAGTGGGCTGAGGGACGGTGACAGAAAAAATGATATCCACTGCTGAGGACACAGAATATATGTTGAACTTCAACATCTCCTGGCTTAAAGACATCTTGGGTCACTTGGAAGGCTGTGTCGAGGGTGACTGGGTCAGATCCCAGTAGAATAATCTTCACTTTGTGGTAGTGGCAGGAAGGAGTGGAGGAGCAGTTCCTGCGCATTTTTTTTTTTAGAATTTTGACTGTGTATCTGGATGCCCGCTGGTGCCCGGTCCTTGTGCTTTGTCACTGAATGGGCCCACCGATTGCTAGGGTGAGGCCTCCTTCTGAGGTCACTCCAAGACCTACAACTACCTGTTAGAAATGGGGTCTTTGGTTGACAGTCAGGTTACCCCCTGTTCAAGCAAGGACCCTCACTCTAGTCAGGGTAAAAGGCGTGGTGCGGCGACTTCCACGGAGTCGTGGACTTTGGTGGGGTTTCAGCGGTGTCAGGCCTGCGAAGGTCGCCGCGTTCCAGCGAAGATCACGGAGTCAGTTGCAGGCGGCGTCACCGGATTCAGTAGTGGCGTCAGTCCGGAGTCGTCCAAAGTCGATTTCCTTGGATTTTCACCAGCTTTTCCTTTCAAGGGCTCAGGGACTGGATAGTGCACCACTTGTCAGATCAGGTGTCTCTCCAGAGACTCCAGGTGCTGGTAGAGAGAAGTCTTGTGGAAGGCACACAAAGTCCAGTCTTTGCCCTCTTACTCTGGCAGAAGCAGCAACTGCAGGATAGCTCCACAAAGCACAGTCACAGGCAGGGCAGCTCTTTTTCCTCAGCTCTTCTCCAGGCAGAAGTTCCTCTTGTTTCCAGGAGTGTTCTAAAGTCTGTAGTTTTCGGCGCCCTTCTTATACCCAATTTCTCCTTTGAAGTAGGCCTACTTCAAAGCAAAGTCTCTCGTGAATGTGAAATCCTGCCTTGCCCAGGCCAGGCCCCAGACACTCACCAGGGGGTTAGAGACTGCATTGTGTGAGGGCAGGCACAGCCCTTTCAGGTGTAAGTGACCACTCCTCCCCTCCCTCCTAGCACAGATGGCTCATCAGGATGTGCAGGCTACACCCCCAGCTCCCTTTGTGTCACTGTCTAGTGTGAGGTGCAACCAGCCCAACTGTCAAATTGACCCAGACAGGGAACCCACAAACAGGCAGAGTCACAGAAATGGTATAAGCAAGAAAATGTTCACTTTCTAGAAGTGGCATTTTCAAACACACAGTCTTAAAATCAACTTTACTAAAAGATGTATTTTTAAATTGGGAGCTCAGAGACCCCAAACTCCACATGTCCATCCGCTCCCAAAGGGAATCTACACTTTAATCAGATTTAAAGGTAGCCCTCATGTTAACCTATGAGAGGGACAGGCCTTGCAACAGTGAAAAACGAATTTAGCAATATTTAACAGTCAGGACATATAAAACACATTACTATATGTCCTACCTTAACCATACACTGCACCCTGCCCTTGGGGCTACCTAGAGCCTACCTTAGGGGTGTCTTACATGTAAGAAAAGAGAAGGTTTAGGCCTGGCAAGTGGGTACACTTGCCAAGTCGAATTTACAGTTAAAACTGCACACACAGACACTGCAGTGGCAGGTCTGAGACATGATTACAGAGCTACTTATGTGGGTTGCACAACCAGTGCTGCAGGCCCTCTAGTAGCATTTGATTTACAGGCCCTGGCACCTCTAGTGCACTTTACTAGGGACTTACTAGTAAATCAAATGTGCCAATCATGGAAAAACCAATTACATACACATTTTGTAAAGGAGCACTTGCACTTTAGCGCTGGTTAGCAGTGGTAAAGTGCCCAGAGTAACAAAAACAGCAAAATCAGAGTCCAACACACATCAACAACCTGGGGAACAGAGGCAAAAAGTTAAGGGAGACCACGCCAAGGATGAAAACGTCTAACACTACCCAATTCCTGAACTATGCCGGTAGAGACAAGATATTTAGACATTCCACCTTTCACATATTTTACACAACAATTCTGTAAAATTAGCATCTTTCCGGATTACATTACAAGTGTTACAACAATAGAGGTCATTTCTTTCAGTCAAATAAAAGCAGAGAGCACTGCAACTCGCTAATACGCTCTTGTACCCAGCGGAATTGAAGGTCCTTCAAGATAGTAAGACTCCTTTTCGATAGGCTGAAGGACTTTTGGAATTGGCTTGAAGTACAGAACACTCATGATATGCGTCCAGATCAACAATGAGTCTGACCCCCCCACTCACAGCGTAGGCAAACTGAGATCTGACAGGATAACATAAGAGTTAAGGGGACATGCTTGCCACTGGGCCAGAGGACTGTAGTAGCGAACAATCCTAGATTCCAGATGACCCGGTGGGGCTCCCGGCATCATGTGCTGAGAAACCAAACGGTCTTCAATATCCTTCTTGTGCAGGCTAGGAGTGTATTTTCTGAATGGTGTTCATTTGTAGGGGCCTGGAGGGCTCAGAATGGTGTTGGATTTGTAAATGTTGATTCTGTGTCACTTTGATTGCTAGTCAAGAACCTTCTGTGAACTCTGAGGACTTCTACTTATGTCTGCTGATGGAGGAGAGGTTGGGGTCACGATTGCTGCTGTTTTTTTGCTATTGACACTGCATCTTGTCTACTTCATAGGTCGGCTACAAGTATCAGTCTTATAGAATGCTCTGGAAGCTTTAATGGGATGACGTCCCTTTCCATATGGTTTTGAGTTGGATAAGGTCAACAGATGCTTCAGTGAGGTGGAGGGAGTTTGGTTTAGGAGTTTGTTTGGCTACCTTTTTGTTTATTTTAGTCTCCTTGTTCCGCAGCGCAACATACTTGGCTCTAGCACTGGGACGGTAGATAGAGGCTCATCATGACACTTTCAGGTTGCTTTCCTGAAAATGAATGGGTTGAATAATAAGATTAAACGGGGAGTGTTATCTTAATATCTCAAACGACATGCACCGCCATTCTTCAGCAAAAAAATGCACCTATTGAGAAACAGATGCATGATCTTAAGCCGTAATAATACCACAGCTGATCACTCACGATACACTACTAATTCTCGTGACATGGCTGTTCTCATTCATAAATACTTTCCAATACAGATTACGAGGGCCCACACGAACAGATGAGGGAGAGTTACTGCTGTGGAGTGTACCCTGGGGCACATTAAATAGATATTCACATTGACTTGTAAAACACTCAGCTTGGTGGAAGACATCTAGCAGGCACTAACTACATTAATCCTTCAGCTACTTGTAAGGATAACAATAGTGAACTGGGATTTCAATTTAGTGAAGGAATCCGATTGAGACACTAGTGGTAGAACTACCACCCACAGATAACCTGTATTGGCTGACTAGGCAGGGTCATTGGGAATGGCAAATTTCTGGCATAAGATACATCCCAACAACTCAGGATTTACACATTCCTCTGCTGCACACGGATCACTAGTGACACAACTTTTTTCATCCTTCGGCTAACATGGGTTATATGGAGGGTGTGCGCATTCTTCCACGTGACCTGCCAAACCATGACCCCACTGAAAAGAGTATCCATCATAGGATGCCTAAAGGTAGGTGGATGTGGAGACTGAGCAAGTGGCAGCTTCATGACATTCAGGTCGGATACAAAAGCCATAATTAAGGACTATTTTGAGAAGTACACTAGATTGGTTTACTCTCAGAAGACACTCTGGGAGGCACTGAAAACAGTAATGACATAAGAGATTATATCCTATCAAACTAGGGCAAAGAGGGAGAAAGCTAGTGAGGTTGAAGAGTTGGGCCCTTCCATTGGTGAGCTGGAGTGGATGCTCTCTGACCAGATGGATGGCAAGGTGAAGCAATGTCTTGAGCTTGGCCGCCTCATGCTACAATAGAAGTTGTTAGGCTCTGCTGCATTGGCACATACAGCTCTGCAGTATAAACTATATGATTTTGGAGATATCACTGGAAAGCTCCTACACTGGTTGGCCAATAGGGATCTGGAGTTGAGGTCGGTGCTCACAATACATACCCCAGATTTTGGGGGGGAGAGGAATACTCACAGACCCAAAGTAAATCGTGGAGGAGTTTGCTTCTTAATATGGACCCCCTTCACGCTACTAGGGCCCCCTTCCTGAAGTTAATGACCATACTGTGGAGGATTTGCCTTGTCCAACTCCGATCGCTGGAAGACTCCTTATACTCTTAATCTTCGTGATAAGAACAGAACAGCTTTATGCCAGGCCATTGAACATGCCATTTTCAGTGGTGACTAACTTTTGCCTCAGCCAGGTCTAGAAGTGATGGGGCTGCTAATGCTTAGATTAGTGTTGACTTTGAGAAAGCTTTCGATCCTGTACACACAGTCTTCATGTTCAGACTGTGGAAACGTATGAACTTTGGCTCATTTTCCATTGCTATGTATAAATGTTATATGCTCACCCATGGGCGCAGTTTAGGCTCAATTGGTCCCTGTCCTTCCTGTTCATTATACAGAGGGGGAGAGACAGGGATGTCCCATTCACCCCTCTTTATTTGCTCTGACCATTGAACCACTGGTAAAGAGGGTCTGCAGGGATGCCCAGTTGAACGGGTTTAGTAGGTGGAGGCCATCTAGGCAGCACCGGATTATTATACGACAATGACACCCTTCTATATAGTCAAGGCCCTGAGATGACGTTATCTAGACTGATGAAAATGCTACACATCTACGGGAGGACTCCAGTCACCACATTAACTGGAGTAAGTTGCTGTTTATGTGCCGGTGGCTGGGGAGTGTGGGAAATTTGGGGCATCTGCTGAGCTGCAGCTGGACACAGACCATTTAAGTATCTGGGCATGCAGATCTCATGGAAGGAGCTGTGGACTTCGAACATAAACCTGCTATTCAATTGGGTTAAGCAAGAGATGAAAGCATAGGGGTCAGTGCCTCTTTTAATGACTGGCAGAGGGTCTCTGTTTAAAATGATATCCCTTTCATGTCTATTATATGTGCTGCAGAATTACCCCTACAATATCCAAAATGCTGCAATCTCGATTATTGTGGGCTTGGAAGCAGTACAAGTTAGCACTGAGGAAGTGCATATAAGGGTCACATTCATCAAGGAGATGGACCAGTCATACAATATTCAGAAGACACAAATTTATCACTGTCTACAGTTCGGACAGGCCTATACCGGGGAACTTACCGCATTACCAGCTCATAACCAATTGAAGTTATGGGTGATATATGTATTTTTCGACTATACAAGCTCGTTGGTGAATAATACTCCGGAACTACTCCTACAAATGAGGGATAAATGGTCTCTGTATGTGCATGAACTGGTGGACACAGACTTGACTGAAGCCAAAATGGTCCCCAGGGGCCTCACAGTATCCATGTCCTTGTGATTCATCCAACTGAAATATCTAAACAGAGTTTATTATAGTCCATCATGATTGCACCGAATTAAACCTCAAATAAACCTGCAATGTTTAATATGCAATGAGACCCGGGGTACATTAAATCATACAGTCTGTGAGTGCCCGGTTACACAGAAATACTGGCAAAAATATACACAACACTGTATGTCAGGCAGTGGGTAAGCAGGTAAACCTGGACCTCAAGAAAACGGCATTGGGACTGATGGACAAATGGGGTGGGGCCCAGGACCACCATATTCGGCTGCATTGAGCCTTCTGGGGGCCAAGAGGGATAGTGCTAGCCACTGGCGACCGGACAAAGCACCCCTTGAAGCAATGTATTTTTTCTCATAAAGGTGCTTTAAATCTGTGCACGTCCATTTAAGCAGGCTATTCCTTTGAAACACTGAGATGAGAAATCAGTAAAATAGTGTAAAGTGCACTATGGTACAGTTGAGTGAAAATTTGGCCATGACAGAAGCAGGAAGGAAACATCCTTTACAACGCGGTCAATACCACGCAATGCCTTTACCATGCATTGCCCTCATCATACAAGTCTTCACCATGCCGAAGGCCATGCGTGGCTAGATTAACGTAAAAAAAATAATTATGACTTAGCGTTAAAAAAAACACCATAGAAATTCACTGAAAAAAAAAAAAAGAAAAAGGTACAGGGTCGTTATAGTTAGGAAATAGAATTTTAAAAAACATAAAAATGATCTTTAAAAAAAAAAGTTTACAGGGACATTATAGTTAGGTTCACATTTTACTCACACTAATCATAGAAATTTAGCAGTTATAGTTATCACAAGTAAGTATAACTGGTGCCCTAAGGTAACTATAACTTGAAACCCAGCCATGCACAGTTTTCTCAACAATAATTTTATTGCAAATGTTGCAGTGATAATATTAATGATGTCGTAGAAGATGTCATCCATGATGTAATATGTGGGGTAATTAGCTGCGCATGGCGAGGGTACAAGTTATAGTTAACTTAGGGCCCTTGCCAAGCACTGCTGAATAACCCAGATATTACATCACTCACGACATCTTTTATAACATCATTGATAATATCAATGTAACATTTACAGTAAAATTATTGATGAGATAACTAAGCATGGCAGGGGTGCGAGTTATATTTACCTTAGGGCACAACTTATAGTTACTTGAGATAACCATAACTATAAACGCTGAATTTCTATGGTTTGTGCAAGTAAAATGTGAATATAACTATAACGCTCCTGTAACCCTTGTTTGTTTTTTTAAGTGAATACATATACATATTATATATATATATATATATATTTATATACATACTCGCCTAGTGACAGTTGCCACTTGGTAGTTAGTTCTAGTTAGGACCATGTTTCCAAAGAAAAAGCGCTTTTTGACTTGCCTATATCTTTGCCAGCGTCTGACGAATCTTCACAAAATTTTCTGTGTGATTCTTGTTGCGCACTGCAAGTTTCTGGGTGATCCTTCAAGCAGAGGACCGATAAAATGGGGAGGGTGGGGTGAAATTTTTTGTGTTTCCCATGTTAATTCCCATAGGACCTTTGAAGATGACTACAGCCCGAATCACTGGACAGAATTACACCAAATTGGCAGAAACCTAGCTTTTGGTACGCAGATAGTGCTTTCACTAATTTGGTGTAAATTCATTCAGTAGTTTTTGAGATATTAAAGGGAAAATAAATTTGTATATCTAGAGGCGTGGATCCTCCCTGTCGACTTCTATACTGGCGAGATTGTGCAGGGAAATGCACAGCTCTGACTGGCTGTCAACACTTCATCCAGGAAGCATTGACTGCCATCTTGGGACTCCGCATTTTTTATTTTAATTTTTTTACATTTTGCCACGTTTCTCGGTGGATCCAGCGAACATTCCAAAAAAAAAAAACACAAAAAAAGTGCGGGTTCCCACGCTTCTTTAGTGTGAAGCTCCAGTGTAAGCGAAGTCCCGGAATCACTGCTTATTTAATGCAGGAGGGTCCGGCCCCCTCCACAGCCCCGGTGACCGCCACCTTCCTAGGGCTTTTATCATATTGAGTGTGGGATGGCCACGCAGGCCCCCCTCAGGACCTCCTCCCACGGTCCTGTCACTCTCTCTCACTCTCTCTCTTCCATGACATGGTGGGATGGAAGAGAGAGATTGTCATTGCAATGGTCTCTCCAAGCAATGACTTCAGAGAGTCAAACTAGCAAAATGTTTGGTACGAATGATCTGCTCTGCATCAAAACGTAATTTTAACTTGTTATGTTTGGATGCAGGGCAGAACACTCACTTCTGGCCTAATGGTCAAGGTCTTGTGCTGTCAACGACTAGGCTGAAGTTTCAAATCCTAGTATCACTTGGCAGTGTGTTTATTTACTAGTCTTTTGACTGTAAACCTTCCTAGTGATGTAACATTCACGTTTCTTTCAAATCACGTGTGGGTTGACAGTCATAGGTATGTCTAGAAGCATCACAGTAAGGAGTCACCTATGGCCTAAAGGTTAATGTCTTATACCCTCACACTGAAAGTTTAGGGTTCTACTCCAGGTGTGCTGTGGTCATTTTCCTGCTTTTATTTCCTTTAAGCTTCAAAAGCTTAAGGTTCACAGTGAAATGTGATCTCACTCTTTTTAACTGACATACATTTTTCTTTTCAATTTGTCCAGAAATAGCTAATTCTAAGTATATCAATCATCAAAGACTAAATAACTCTCTCACTCTCTCTTTCTTGCACTCATACACCAACTCAGACCCTTCCACACTCACTCACAGACCCACTCAGACGCTCACTCACACACCCTTAGACTCTTATACACCCACTCACAGAACCACGGGAACCCTGACGCACCCACTCACAGACCCACACAGACACTGAAGCACCCACTCTTACACCCAGACAGACACTCTCACACACAGATACACCATGTCCCACCCAGTCTCACACCCAGAGAGACAGGCTGAAGCCAACTACGGCTGTGTACAGCCAAACGCCTTGTACAGCTTGGTGCTGGGTGGTTGGGGGGTTAGCCACAGCGTCTGGCTGCAGGCAGGGCCCTGCGGCCAATGCCCACGGCTGAACGCTGTGCACAGCACAGGTTTGGGTGGTTAAAGGGGTTGGCTCCTGTGGCCAATTGCTGCCTCTCATGCCTGAAGGCAGTGCACAGCGGTGGTTGGTTTAAAGTATAGCAGTGAAAATTACTTTACGGTAAAAGAAAAACATAGAAATTCAATTTAAAAAAAACAAAGGTTACAGGGACGTTATAGTTAGGCTCACATTTTAAATGTACAAAACCATAGAAATTCATCTGTTAAGAGTTATTTCAAGTAACTATAACTCATGCCCTTAGGCAACTATAAACAAAGGCCCTTGCCATGCACAGCTAATTACCCCACATATTAGTTTATTGATAATGACATCTATGGCATCATTGATGTTATCACTGCAACATTTGCCATAAAATTATTGATGAGAAAACTGCATGGCAGGTGCACGAGCTCTGGTTAGCTTGGGGCACGAGTTCTAGTTAGCTTGGGGCTCAAGTTATAGTTACTTAAAATAACTAACTATAACAGCTGAACTTCTATGGTTTTGTTGAGTGTAAATTCAGAACCTAACTATAACGTCCATGTAACCTTTGTTTTTTTTTCTCTCAGTGAAAATACACACACACACACACACAGATATATAAAAATAAATAAAATGGATATATGCAAATAACACGTTGAGACCCGGTGAATAGTAAACTTAAGCATGTTGATGCTGTGAGCTATGTTTTTGATTAGTATTTTTACGATTGCCCGTTTTTTCCGTTAAAAAAACTATCTTAAAGAGTCCATGACCAGTGAAACTCAGCGACTGAAAACCTACCTCGAGCCAGTCCGGAACCGGATGTGAAGTGCCTACCAAAAATTTGACCCAAGAAAGACAGTTTGTCTAACACGCCAACAGCTCCCTACAAGCACAAATCATAGCATGGCTATTAGATATGAACTTAGGTGACTGCACTTCACAGCTGACTAGGCGAAACTGCACAAATTCACCCTGAAGCACACCTCGCCTTCAAAAAACACTTAGAAAACCAAGCCACCACATTACCAGCTCTCCCTCCTGAATAGACGGAACCCCTTCCTTTCAGAAACCTAGTTCTTAATAGTATACACCATGGTGGTCTCAAACCCTGGATGAAGGCAATGTTCTGCTCAACGACTTACCTGAAACCACTATGGCGCACCACAATGGTATAGTTCAGGCCCAAGCACACCTCATCAAGGATTTACAGTAATTCAAGCACATCACCCCAGTGCTGAAAGAAGAACATTGGTTCCCCCATGAAACCTACATAATCTTCAATATCAGCACCATCCCCTCAAAACCATCAGAAATATTGACCTAGCTTACTTGGCCAGGAAATTAACCAGCTGAGGCAGACAGAAGAATACCCAAGAACACCACCCGAGTGGAAGCCAAAATGTGCAAAAAGGAAAAAAGGAAAAAAACAGGAAGCAAGGCCGTTTCAGTCTACACCACTAAGATATGGAATAGAATCCCCAATAAGATCAGTCTGCACCAATTTCCCTGCTCTTCAACAAGAAGCTGAAGGCTTATCTCTTTAAAAAACATTACGCCCACAACCTATAGGAAGGTTCCTGTAACCCGCTTCGTATCCCAGAGTTTGCATTCATTGTTTAGCTCTCTGTTGATCTGTAGCTAGGGTCGCACTGTATAAATATTTCAATTTCACATATATATCACTGGTAACTGGTGCTAGTTCCTTAGACGATTAAGGAAGGCAGTTATCGGTCATCCCTTAGCACGGTTCTGACAACAAGACTCTCAAACACAGTTTGTGTTACTTTTCGCCATGTTGCTGTTCAGTGTGCATTTAGATATCAATAAATTAAGGGTGTATGGCTACAGTGTACCTACTGCAGTTCCAGAATAGTTCACTCCTCGCGTACCCTATAGCAAGGTAGAAGATCTGGAAATTAATTTCTTATTTAACCACATTTCTTAAAAAGCACAACTTACTGGTAGGAGCACATTCTATGCCACCCCCATCGAAGGAGACTTTTTGCGGTGCAACCGGTGTAAAATCTTCCTACCACAGAGAAGGACGAGCACAAAGAAAGCCTTTAATCTTGTTCAAAAATTGTTCAATTAAGTGGAACGTCACCTTTCAGTTTGATTTGTGTTCTTATTCGAGGCAACGTGTGTGTGGTGTTTTTTACAAAATTACTAAACTTGCTTTTAGATCTATTTCTGTGCAAAGAATGTAAACACAATACTGAAAGATAAACGACAAAAAACGTGTTGCTCTTGTAATGAACACATGACTAGAATCAAGTGGTTCAATTGAGAAAGAAAGAAATCTCGGACCTTCATTCTCAACACATGATGAAAAATCGATCGTTTGCGATAATTCCAGCTACTGTAATTGCATCTGGAAAAAATCATGACCATCAAAGAATCAAAAATCCACCTCTACGTGCAAATTCAAAACAACGCAAAGAAGTAACACAATCACACAGTAATAAAAGGCTAGTTAACAGTCGCATTTTATGCCGTATTAGTTCATATTATATCAGTCACATTACCTTCTAGAATTCTCTGCGAAGACGTTTGTGGAGCTTTTATCAGCTTCGGTGATAACAGTGCTGCAATTCCGACGTAACCACAGAAACAGGCTTTTCTGCTCATGTTCTCTGGTTGCTAGGAAACCGCAGCTCGGTGCTTGCATGCGAAAGACACTGAATTGAATGGATTTTAAAACCATTCCACAGTTTAAAGACTGCACCTGTTACCTTTCCCAATGTTTTCACTGCGCCGAGGCCCTAGATAGGGTTCTGAACTTTGCCCAAATCTATGAAAATAGCCGACCCATTACTATTTATAACAGAGAGGAAATTCCTAGACGACTACGACGTGCACAAACCCAGGCTGCGCGTTCCTTCAGGCAAAACAACCAGTCCCCCTGACCCATCACAATTTTAAGTACATATAGGAAACTCACTTTTAGATGCCAAAGATTCACCCAAAGCAAAATGGAGCACCACCTGGCTGTGCCTATCTTTATGAAGCAGGACAACTGGCATCCTCTCTCTGGCTGCACTCAGATAAGTATAGAAAATGTCGAAATTTCCCCACTTAAAAAAAAAAAAAAAAAAAAAAACGGGCTGTCAACATAAGCTTGTCAGGCCTGGTGTCTTGATTTTTACAGAGAAGTCAAAACGTTCCAAACAAAACAGACGCACCAACTGTTACCTAGCTGAAGTTTGAAGCTCCTCCTCTCTATAAGGACACCCATAGAGTAGAGTAATATGTCAAGACCATGCAGAAGTTCTCTGACCACGTGAAGCATTCCTTTCCCTCGTGGTCCACTCTATCGAGCCTTCCGGACCCCGAATTACACTTTCTGACAGTCTCCAACACAATAACACTGGACACTTTTCCGTTTCACGCACTGCTGTCTATATGTCCATTGGAAGCCATCACTCACCCACCAGCTTTCCACACTCTTATACCCACTCCTTTTATTGTTTTACACTGCTAGCTAGACGTTTTAGACAAGAAGTTCCTCACGCACTCAACCTTTTGTCTAGCCTATCGACCACCACCCCATTCTTCCCAGCCTGCACGCAATGCATTCATTTTATCCGACTCTCTTAGGTGCACCCCAATAGTAATCCAATTTTCTAGCTCTTTTCCACCTTCCAACGTCCTAAGCATCACTTCTCTTCACTCACAAACTCAATTCCGGGAGTCTCTTTCATTTCTGCGGTCCTACCCAATCTAATCAGTCTCAGTCAAACTTTCTTCATCACCACAACCCCATAGCAAATATCCTAATCTAGAATTTGACATTTTACCGGCATTGTAGTTTCAGAATACTAAATGCCCCATACGTACAGCACTCCACGATAGCTCACTTGACTTCCACCTCATTGCCTAAGTCATGAACTAATCCTGAAGCTTCTGACCTCCACCGTCTCCTAGCCTCTTTTTTGGCTATCCTTCCTCACTCAAGTAGCTATGCACCATCAACATCACACACGTTCATCGTTCCTGACCACAAAACGGCAACTTGGGCTTTTTACCACTCAGTACTCACAAGCAATTGGGTACGCCAATAGGTTTAGCCTTTAAAAGGCAAATGCCTACTTGCTGCTTTTGACACTGTTTGTTTGCTTATGTGCTCCGTACACATTTTTAATGTATTTGCTAAAATGGCTATCTGTAAATAAAAAATGGTCATCGGTGCATTATGACATAGGTGTGCGTTGGGCGTGCACAACAGCTGGCTTGGAATATAATAATGAATCAAGAGTGAGGAGGGGTACAGGAGCAACGGACGAGTGGCGAACTCCCTCAAATCCCCTCATCACAGATCAGGTACTGGGGGAAACTGGATGTTCGTAGATGCAAAACTTTACATCCGTGCACAGGCATACATCCAAAATTTACAATGCCCACAATGTCACCATGCATGCATCTTGATGCAGTGGCCATTTTGTTTTTTTATTAGATTTACTGTTAAGACAGATGGCGAATTACCATCTTGGAGCGATAATTAAAGTTTTTGTTTTTAAAGAAAGAAAGAAACAGCCCAAGCTTAGATACCCAAGCAATGCCATTCTCGGAGGTGGGCTGCAAACGAAGATCATACTAGGAAGTCCTGCAGGACCAAATGACCAAAGTAGCCATCCCGACGGGCCTGACTGTCCAGGCAGTAGTATTTAGAAAGCGTGTGCAGCGATGCCCACGTAGCTGCCTGGCAGATATCCAGGACAGGAACTCCGTGTGCTAAAGTAGCAGAAGCAGCAGTTGCTCTGGTGGATTGAGCACGCAAGCCCTCAGGGGATTGCTTCTTGGCCAAAGCGTAGCACATTTTGTTGCAAAAAAGTACCCATTGAGCGATGGTACGTTTTTGCACCGCCTTCCCTTTTTTTCGCACCCACATACCCGACAAGGAGTTAATCGTCCACCTGGAAATCTTTAGTACGATTAAGATAGAATGCCAATACTCTTTTTGGGTCCAGATGGTGGAGTCTCTCCTCCTCATGAGAAGGATGTGGGGGTGTGTAGAAAGTAGGCAGAGTGATGGACGGGCCTATATGAAAAGGCATAACCACCTTTAGAAGGAAGGAAGCCTTAGTGCGCAACACCACTTTGTCAGGATGCACAGACAAGTATGGAGGTTTAGACGAAAGGGCTTGAAGCTCACTCACGCTGCGAGCAGAGGTGATGTCACCAAGAAAGACAGTTTCGAAGGTGAGTAGCCGTAATGGACAATTGTGCATCGGCTCAAAGGGAGTACACATTAAATAAGTAAGGACAAGATTGAGGTCCCACTGAGGCATGATAAATGGAGTGGGAGGTAATAGATGGGTGAAGCTTTTTAGGAATCTACTTACAACAGGAGATTTTAAAAAGTGAGGATGGATCAGGTAATCTAAGGAAGGCCGAAATGGCAGATAAATACCCTTTAAGGCTGCCCAAAGCAGAGCCCTGCTGGGCCAAAGAAAAAATTAACAGAAGAACCTCGGATAGAGGGGATCAACAGATTTGTTGGTGCACCATGCCACAAATTTATTCCAATGACAGGCGTATACAGTTTTGGTGGAGGGACGCCTGGCTGCCAAGATAATGTTGCAGACTTCCTGAAGGAGGTCAAAAGTCGTCAACTGTCGCCGCTCAATCTCCACGCATGAAGGCAGAGGTTGGACAGGTTCCGGTGAACAACCGTTCCCTGCTCCTGCGACAGAAGATCCAGCCGAAGAGGCAGTCTGAGTGGAGAATCGATAGACATGCTCAATAGCTCTGGATACCAGACTCTCCGTGCCCAGTCCGGAGCCACCAAGATGACTTGGGCCCGGTCGTTCCTGATCTTCTTGAGAACTCTGGGCAGAAGTGGTATAGGCGGAAAGGAGGCCTGAGTTCCACTTGAGACGAAAAGCGTCTCAGAGCGAGTGCCGCCTTGAAAACTCCAACGCGCAAAACAGCTGACATTGCGTGTTCACTGCAGAGGAGAACAGATCTTACCAAGGCTCTCCCCACTGCTGAAGAGACCTTGCGCCACCTCCGGATGGATATGCCATTCGTGATCGGATGTGCATCAATGGCTGAGTTTGTCCGCTCTGGGGTTGAGAGAACCCACCAGATGTTGAACCACAAGGGTAATGCCCTGATGGTCCAGCCATGTCCAGAGTCGTAGTGCCTCCTGACAAAGGGTCCACGACCCTACTCTGCCCTGTTTGTTGCAGTACTACATGGCGGTAGTATTGTCCGTGAACACCTGCACTATTTTTGCTTTGAGAAAGGAAAGAAATGCTTTCAACGCAAGCCTGATCGCCCGAAGCTCCAGAAGATTGATATGGAGCCCAGACTCCGCCAGAGACCAGAGGCCTCTGATCTCCGCCTCTCCCATGTAGCCGCCCCAACCCAGAAGTGATGCATCTGTCACTATAGATAGATCTAACTGGGGAAGGGAGAGGGATCTGCTGTGGACCCAATGCAGATCCGAAAGCCGCCACTGCAGGTCTTTTGCAGTCCCCTCCGAGATCTGGACCATGTTGGAGAGATTCCCCTTATGCTGCACCCACTGGAACTTAAAGTCCGACTGCAGAGCCCGCATGTGCCATCTGACATGAGTTACTGGCAGGATGCAGGAGGCCATGAGGCCCAGCAGCCTCAGAGTCAGTCTCACCGAAACCCAAGACAGAGGCTGAAAGATCAGAATCATAGCCTGGATGTCTTGGACTCGCTTTTCGGGAGGATAAGCGAGAAACTGCACTCTGTCCACAACAGCTCCCATGAAGGGGATCGTCTGAGAGGGAGTAAGGTGTGACTTCGGCACGTGTATAGTGAATCCCAGCGTGTGCAGGAGGTTCACCGTAGTCTGAAGGTGGGAGACGAATTTCTGGGGCGAGTCAGTCTTCAACAGCCAGTCGTCGAGGTAGGGGAAGACTGATACCTCTAGCCTGCGCGGATGAGCTGCAACCACCGCCATCACTTTTGTGAACACCCGAGGGGCGCTGGTGAGGCCAAAGGGGGAGCACAGTAAACTGTGGCCAGGCAGGATGAGGATGTGGAAATAAGCGTCTTGCAATTCCAACGCTACCATCCAGTCGCCTGGGTCCAAGGCAGACAGCACCTGAGCCAGGGTAAGCATTTTGAATTTCTCCTTCTTGAGGAAGTAGTTTAGGTCCCAAAGTCTAGGACGGGACGTAAAGCGCTTGTCCTTTTTCGGCACCAGAAAGTAGCAGGAATAACAACCACAACCTACTTCGGGCACAGGGACCTTCTCTATAGCTCCCTTGGACAAAAGAGCTGCGACTTCCTGGCATAGAAGTGTCAAATGATCCTCTGGAAGGCAACTAAAGGATGGAGGCATGGCTGGTGGAGCAGATTCGAAATGGAGGGAGTAGCCCTTTCGAACGATCTGCAAAACCCACCTGTCTCCACTGATGGATTCCCACTGGGGCAGGTGATGGCGAATCCGGACGCCAACTGGATAGGAGTGAGGGGACGGACAAGGAGGGTTTGGAGGCTGCAGCGGGGGCAGAGGAGGACTGGGCAGACCTCTGGTTCCCTGTCCCATGCGGGATTCCGCATCCCGGCCACACAGAGGCTGGACAGCATGGGTGGCACAGGGGCTGGCCGGAGGACACAAAGAGGAGCCCCTTCCATGGCCACGAAAGGGGTGAAAAGCGGACTGCGGGGGGCAGAGGAAAGACCAAGGGACCAAGCCATAGCCCGTCAATCCTTGAATCTCTTCAAGGCCGGGTCCGCTTTATCTCCAAAGAGACGGGAGCCATTAAAGGGCACATCCCCAGAAAAACCAGAAGTGCGCAACCAAGTGTGGCATCTCAAGGCCACCGTTGTAGCAACCGATCTGCCCAGAGAGTCGGTCGTGTCCAGCCCACAACAGATTGTGCACTTTGCCGCATCTCTCATCATTCACAGCTTGGGATACAATAGCACGGGCCTCCTCCGCTATCTGTGGCAGGACTTGCGCAACAGTATCCCACAAAGAGTGGGTATAGCGGCCCAAAAGGCATGCAGTGTTCACAGACCGCGCACGCGAGACTGGAGGAAAAAAACAACTTCTATCCAAATTGTTCCAGCCTTTTTGATTCCCTTTCCAGGGGTGCGGAAGGGAATGCGTCTGAAGAAGAGGAAGCCTGGATGACAAGACTCTCACGTGAGGGGTGACGGGACAGGAATTTAGGGTCGTTCGGAGCAGGCCGATGGTGGAATGCGATAGTCCTATTCACGAGAACCCCTGTGTTGGGTTTGGACCAAGTGCCCAAAAGGACATCAGTGAGGGCCTCATTAAATGGCAAAAGGGGTTCGGATGTAGAAGCCCCTGGCTGAAGCACCTCCGTCAGGAGACTGGTCCTGACCTCTACAGTAGGAAGCTCATGGCAAGGACCTCGGCTGCCCTACTGACCACCATACCATTAGTTGCTCCCACCGCCATAGCCACGGTAGGAGTAGACAGCATGCCAGCATCTGGAGAAGGATCCAGACCACTGGCGTTGCCCAATTCCTGAGCCCAGTCCAAAAAAGGGTCATTCTGGTATTCATAATGGTCCAGGGCCCCCTCCAATCCTTCTCCAAATTCGTACCCATAGGAAAAAGGGTCCAAATCCGACCTGGGGCGAAGAGGCCCCATCGAAGACAAAGGCGTTGTCGGTTGATGCTGCTCGGACTCAGAGTTGTCAGGGATAAGGATTGGGTCGACGTCGATAGTGGACACTACCGACGTCGGGAGCGTCGACAATCAACCCGGCGCCGGGGAAGGTCTAAATGGTGAGACTGGCGCCGGAGGGAACCTCTGTGGCCAGAGCCAAAGCCGCCGGAGCGGAACCCAAAGGCCTCTCAACTGAATCCCTGGGGCCCGAAGGCGCTGTATCGAGGGTCGGTCCGCCCAAAGATGAGGCATATGGCCTCACAGAATTCTTTAAGTTGAGCAGGGGTTGCTCCGGGAAACTCAGGGAAGCGTGGAGCAGACCCAGACGCAAGCTCCGAGCACAGAAGCCTTGAGCATCGACGCTCCTCCAGCGTCGCGTCAGCCGAGCGATGGGGCGAAGTCGGAGAGCAATGGGACCTCTTTGACTTCTTCTTACCTGCACCCGAAGATTTCAAAGATGGTGATGGCTCTGCAAACGGTCTCGAGACCTTGCTCTCAATCGATCGAGACTTACACGGACCCGAGGGCCGGACCGCCATGAGTTTGAGGGACCGCTCCCTCAAGGCCTTCTGGTGCATGGCCCGGCACTCGGAGCACGACTTCTGGTTGTGGTCGCGCTCACGACACCACAAACAAACCCGATGCAGATCCGTCACCGACATCATGCAGTGACAGTCCTCGCACAGCTTGAAACAGGTCTTCGGGGACATCCTCGAAACACCAAATATCTCACGAAAACTCGACAAAACAGTCGAAGTCGGTCAAAAAGAGACCAGGGTAGCTCCTTCCGGATCAGCACGTGGCGCGGAAAGAAAATAACTGATGTCACTGCGTTAGGACGACGTCTATGTAATACTTCCGACATCATCACAGCGACTACGACGCCAACGACGCCCGCAGAGTCGACTGACGCCACCTACCTACGGCAAGGGTATTACTGGAACAAAAATCTCTGGATCCAGTCTGACGCCTGGGGAAATTCTAAGGTAAGTAATCTTCAACTAGAAATCTCTATCAGATATGGATAGCAAGGGGTTTGTTGTGCAGAATGTTGTCTCAGTTGTCAATAACCAGGACAGAGCAGGAAGAAGCACAAGTCTTTGCTACCAACAGGAAGAAAACTTGGTAGATCAATGAGGCAGGGGTCGTCTTTAATGTGTTGCTCTACAAAAGTATAGATGGCGGTCTTTTTTATGAAGGACATGCTTTTCTCCAGTGTGACTCCTCTGTAAGGTATACTTTCAATTGGTTGTAGTATTGATGCAGATGGACCGCTTTTTAGACCTAATTGCATGAGAATGTCCAGAGTTGTCATCCATTATAGCACAGAATTGGCCTTGATAGGTTACTAGTCGTCCAACTACAGATAGACAAATAAGTTCTTCCATCTTTAAGCAGCTTCTACAACTGCCAAACACTTAGTCAACACTGCTGGTGCTGATATGATGCTACACGGAAGCATTCAGAACTGGTCATAAATGTCTTTTAAATCGTGAAAGTTCTATTTAGAAATATGCACTACTCAAAATTTCCATCAAGTCTGCTGGAAGAAAATAGGAGAAAACCTAATAGAGAGCTAGCACTATGAATACATTTGTTACTTATGTCAGATCCAGGATGTGGTGATAATTCAGGCTCCAGATTTTGTTTTTTACATTACCATGAAGGAATGAAAGTAGATGCTTTCGTTCTGCGGTCTTGGTACCATCTATAGCACCCTCTGTGCTTTCTGAGCAAGACACTTGGATGTAGAAGTCTGATCACCTTTGAAGAATTGTGAGATGGGAAAAAACTGAATTTGATTTTGTAGTCATTTTTTACCATATTCAGCAATCAGTCGTCTTTTCTAATCCTCTGTTAAAAAGGGAACCTTCACATCGCACTCAACAGAGGTTGCAGAGCTAGAGAATCACTGTATGGGTGCTGCAACTGTCGTGTCCAACAGGGAATATGGGAACATCGATGACCTCTAGTGTCAATGACTCTCGAATTGAACCATCGGAATCACTTTTCTCAAGACCATTGGAATTTAGTGTGTCAGATTCTATGTTTATAAATTGAATTTCTTCACCTGCATGGGTACCCAATAAGCAAAAGCCACAAAAAAGTACGTGTGTATATTTTCTAATGTGCTTAAGGGGTCTGTGAAGTGAGGCTGAGCACAAGGCATGCCTCACAGAGACAGCAAAACAAATATCAAAAGCAACTAAGTAAGCTGAGCGCTTGCCCTAACTGACCTGGTCCAAAGTTATCATTCCTTTTTAGGGAACACCTTTAAAGTTCTCTTTATTTTCTTCGGGAAACAGATCAATGACAAAGTGCAAACAGTTCCATAAATGTCCACTATTATGACCTAAAAAAGAATCAGGGCTTGTAGCCCTCAAACCTGTAGCCAAAGCTATCTGTATCCATCTTCTTGATACTTTTTTTCAAGGAGTGCAGAAGAGGTCAAAACAGTGTTGCAAAAGCATTTATTAGCCACAAATACAACCTGTCAATCTAAAAGAGAGATCTTTTGCAGAAATAAGACTGGACTCTGGAGGCCTACAATTCTTCTCCATTCAGAATTCACCTGGCTTCACAGAGGCTAGACTCAGAAATGTGTTCATATTTGGTACTTAACACTGAAACTAAGACCAGTAAAATATTGCCTAGTGTTTAAGAAGTTGCAACTCAAATTTAACAAAGGTGTCAAATAGTGGGGGTAGAGTTTGCAATATGAAGCCTTCCGCTGCCCTGTTAGTCACCTCATGAAACCATATGATGCCATCCATTGAGGACCTTTAACAGGGAGTCCAGAATACTGACTAAATATATGTTTGTGTTCAATGACAAGTCTCTTCTTGAAACAGAACTGTGAGGGGTACAAGTCATGTGAGACCTTGATCCACAAATCCATTCAGTCGTCCATTGTCAAGAATGGCACTGCTATTTCTTCTTAATGTCGAATAGGCTTCTCCCATAACTGTTCCTTTGACAGTGGAGGTGAGGTTAGGTATTGGTGGTGGAGGAAGAGATGGTGCCAAAGCTGAAGCAGTTAATACAATCACAGATCTGGAAGCAAGCAATTAAGTTCAAGGTTTGGCCAGCAGTGACAACACCATCACAGAGCGATTTGGCATTGATGGAGGCAATGTTGTTTTCTGAGCAGATAAACAGTCAAGTCCACGTGATTGACTAATGCCTCTCCCTCCACCACTGAGATGTTGAGGAGCTCTTCTGAAGAGGATTGATGTCCTGTGATGGAGGAACATTTATGAAAGCCCTCTTACGTCTGACCTTTATGAATGATTTTGGAGTGAAGCATTTATAGATATTAACCCACCCCTTCCTGTAATTATTTCCCTCCCCAGAAAAAAAACTAAACAAAGAAAACCCAGCATGGAGGCTCAATAGACAACATAAAGAGATATCACAGAGTAGGTAATACATCTCAGAAAGAAATGGAAAAAAAGATGCACTCATCGCACATAAATGTAGTTAAAAAGTCTGCAATCATCATAAGACGTTTAGTGGAGGAATTTAAGAGGATTGGGGTATTGAGTAAGGGAAAAAAAAACATCACAAATTGATGAGTCAAAAATATTCTTGTTCGTGGATCCTTCCTAGTGAGCAAGAAGAGCTGCCTGACTGACTCTGTACTGTATGTTGGGAAGACTGGCAGGTTTTTAAAGATACACTGACAGATGGCACTTTGGGTAGAGCTTAATAAAGGTTATACAGTCTGGCTCCACGTCTCAGAGCATGGAAGGTTACCCTCAAGTACACCGAGAGAACCTTACACTGTGGACTGTAATTCCTCTTCTCAGCTACGAGAGTAACCTTATCCAGTCACGTTACTGCACCTAGTCCTGGAAACCATTTAGATGTTTTCGAACAACTTAAAAGACTTCCATTGTCAGTAAAGGATAACTAAAGAGCCAACCATAGTAACCATAATGAGTCTGAGACAACAGGATGTAGCCTCATAAAACGACTGCAGAGATATTGTAAATTTAAAAAAAAGCCAAGTGGCAATCACAAATTAAGCGTTTCTTATAGCTGGACACAAAGATGCAGAAACAAATTAACAAAAACATCTCAATGACAAAAAAGCATTCAGGGGGAAACCTTTTAGGTGATAGTGCAGCCCAGGTGTTCATAAAGCTGTAACGTTGTAACACAGGCACCAATTAGTAGGAAAAAAGCTAATTATTGATCGATGTTCACATGAAAGGTTTGAAGTAGGCAGGACGGATTATGCAGGATGGCAACAGAAGTGGGGCTCTGGAAAACAACCCTTTAAAGGCGTGTAAAGTTTCCATTCAAATACTAGCTCAAGAAATTTCATAAAGTGGATTAAGAGTGTAAACATTTTAGATGGTGTATATATTTTTAAAGCTAACTAATCATGGAGCCCTTTTCCCCATTAAGTACTGTTCACTTTGTCCACATACCGTTCTAAAGTCCTCCTCAAACTTGTAAGCCCCACCTCCTGTGGCACAGAGTGTAGTGTGCAAGCTGGAGAAGTTCTTTTCACTTCCCATTTGAATGAACCTGTGCATTGCACAACTGGGAAAGCGGATGAAGTGTAGGTTCCCTGTGCGCCCACACATGGTCAGGTTTTTCAGTTCAAGGTGAACATCTCTGATCCCAGTTTTACCATAAGCTGTATTGGAGGTTAAGTACTTCCTAATGCTTTTTAGGTTCGCCACCTCTTCCTGTTCCTCTTCAGCAGTAATGTCTTTGGGTTCAAAGTAGACCAGTTTCACCAGGGTGCCGCCGATATCCATTCCAAACCACGGAAAAGCTACAGGAGAGGAAAAAAGAAGATACTCCTAAATGTGGGCAATAAACACACAACATGCAATAAATTGAATGTGCAACATGTCTCATTTCAGTAACTGTTTCTAGCACTTCCTATACTTATCACAAATAATTCAAAAGTATTAGATGGATACAGCTATGATTTATTGTATTTTAAATACATCTCAAGACTATTTCCAGATCCTGTAGATTAATGGTATTGAGCTTCCAAATATTATTCTTACTCAATAGGAATATATGGTATTGTAAAATGGATTAATTTTGAAACTTTAATTCAGGCATTAGTGGCTTCCTGTACTACTATTCTGATACAGAATGCAGCTGTCATCATGAAATACTTATGTAAACTATAAACTCCTTTAACCCCTTCGCTGCCAGGCCTTTTCCCCCTCCTGTGCCAGGCCTTTTTTTACCTATTTGGGCAGTTCGCGCTTAGGCCCTCATAACTTTTTGTCCACATAAGCTAACCAAGCCAAATTTGCGTCCTTTTTTTCCAACATCCTAGGGATTCTAGAGGTACCCAGACTTTGTGGGTTCCCCTGAAGGAGGCCAAGAAATTGGCCAAAATACAGTGAAAATTTCGTTTTTTTCAAAAAAATTGGAAAAAGTGGCTGCAGAAGAAGGCTTGTGGTTTTCCCCCTGAAAATGGCATCAACAAAGGGTTTGCGGTGCTAAACTCAGCAGCTTCCCAGCTTTCAGGAACAGGCAGACTTGAATCAGAAAACCCAATTTTTCAACACAATTTTGGCATTTTACTGGGGCATACCCCATTTGTGCAATTTTTTGTGCTTTCAGCCTCCTTCCAGTCAGTGACAGGAATGGTCATGAAACCAATGCTGGATCCCAGAAACCTAAACATTTCTGAAAAGTAGACAAAATTCTGAATTCAGCAAGGGGTCATTTGTGTAGATCCTACAAGGGTTTCCTACAGAAAATAACAGCTGAAAAAGAAAAATATTGAAATTGAGGTGAAAAAAACATCAATTTTTCTCTACGTTTTACTCTGTAACTTTTCCCTGCAATGTCAGATTATCGAAAGCAATATACCGTTACGTCTGCTGGACACCTCTGGTTGCGGGGATATATAGGGTTTGTAGGTTCATCAAGAACCCGAGGAACCCAGAGCCAATAAATGAGCTGCACCCTGCAGTGCGTTTTCATTCTATACCGGGTATACAGCAATTCATTTGCTGAAATATAAGGAGTAAAAAATTGCTATCAAGAAAACCTTTGCATTTCCAAAAAGGGCACAAGATAAGGTGTTGAGGAGCAGTGGTTATTTGCACATCTCTGAATTCCGGGGTGACCATAGTAGCACGTGAATTACAGGGAATTTCTCAAATAGATGTCTTTTTTACACACACTCCTATATTTGGAAGGAAAAAATGTAGAGAAAGACAAGGGGCAATAGTACTTGTTTTGCTAATCTATGTTCCCCCAAGTCTCCCGATAAAAATGGTACCTCACTTGTGTGGGTAGGCCTAGCGCCCGCGACAGGATATGCCCCAAAACACAACGTGGACACATCACAGAAAACAGAGCTGTTTTTAGCAAAGTGACTACCTGTAGATTTTGGCCTCTAGCTCAGCCGCCACCTAGGGAAACCTACCAAACCTGTGCATTTCTGAAAACTAGAGACCTAGGGGAATCCAAGGAGGGGTGACTTGTGTGGCTCGGACCAGGTTCTGTTACCCAGAATCCTTTGCAAACCTTATAATTTGGCTAAAAAAACACATGTTCCTCACATTTCTGTGGCAGAAAGTTCTGGAATCTGAGAGGAGCCACAAATTTCCTTCCACCCAGCGTTCCCCCACGTCTCCCGATATAAATGATACCTCACTTGTGTGGGTAGGCCTAGCGCCCGCGACAGGATATGCCCCAAAACACAACGTGGACATATCACAGAAAACAGAGCTGTTTTTAGCAAAGTGACTACCTGTAGATTTTGGCCTCTAGCTCAGCCGCCACCTAGGGAAACCTACCAAACCTGTGCATTTCTGACAACTAGAGACCTAGGGGAATCCAAGGAGGGGTGACTTGCGGGGCTCGGACCAGGTTCTGTTACCCAGAATCCTTTTCAAACCTCAAAATTTGGCTAAAAAAACACATGTTCCTCACATTTCTGTGGCAGAAAGTTCTGGAATCTGAGAGGAGCCACAAATTTCCTTCCACCCAGCGTTCCCCCACGTCTCCCGATAAAAATGATACCTCACTTGTGTGGGTAGGCCTAGCGCCCGCGACAGGATATGCCCCAAAACACAACGTGGACATATCACAGAAAACAGAGCTGTTTTTAGCAAAGTGACTACCTGTAGATTTTGGCCTCTAGCTCAGCCGGCACCTGGGGAAACCTACCAAACCTGTGCATTTCTGAAAACTAGAGACCTAGGGGAATCCAAGGAGGGGTGACTTGTGTGGCTCGGACCAGGTTCTGTTACCCAGAATCCTTTGCAAACCTCAAAATTTGGCTAAAAAAAACACATGTTCCTCACATTTCTGTGGCAGAAAGTTCTGGAATCTGAGAGGAGCCACAAATTTCCTTCCATCCAGCGTTCCCCCATGTCTCCCGATAAAAATGATACCTCACTTGTGTGGGTAGGCCTAGCGCCCGCGACAGGATATGCCCCAAAACACAACGTGGACACATCACAGAAAACAGAGCTGTTTTTAGCAAAGTGACTACCTGGAGATTTTGGCCTCTAGCTCAGCCGCCACCTAGGGAAACCTACCAAACCTGTACATTTCTGACAACTAGAGACCTAGGGGAATCCAAGGAGGGGTGACTTGTGTGGCTCGGACCAGGTTCTGTTACCCAGAATCCTTTGCAAACCTCAAAATTTGGCTAACAAAACACATGTTCCTCACATTTCTGTGGCAGAAAGTTCTGGAATCTGAGAGGAGCCACAAATTTCCTTCCACCCAGCGTTCCCCCACGTCTCCCGATAAAAATGATACCTCACTTGTGTGGGTAGGCCTAGCGCCCGCGACAGGATATGCCCCAAAACACAACGTGGACATATCACAGAAAACAGAGCTGTTTTTAGCAAAGTGACTACCTGTAGATTTTGGCCTGTAGCTCAGCCGGCACCTAGGGAAACCTACCAAACCTGTGCATTTCTGAAAACTAGAGACCTAGGGGAATCCAAGGAGGGGTGACTTGTGTGGCTCGGACCAGGTTCTGTTACCCAGAATCCTTTGCAAACCTCAAAATTTGGCTAAAAAAACACATGTTCCTCACATTTCTGTGGCAGAAAGTTCTGGAATCTGAGAGGAGCCACAAATTTCCTTCCACCCAGCGTTCCCCCATGTCTCCCGATAAAAATGATACCTCACTTGTGTGGGTAGGCCTAGCGCCCGCGACAGGATATGCCCCAAAACACAACGTGGACACATCACAGAAAACAGAGCTGTTTTTAGCAAAGTGACTACCTGTAGATTTTGGCCTCTAGCTCAGCCGCCACCTAGGGAAACCTACCAAACCTGTACATTTCTGAAAACTAGAGACCTAGGGGAATCCAAGGAGGGGTGACTTGCGGGGCTCGGACCAGGTTCTGTTACCCAGAATCCTTTGCAAACCTCAAAATGTGGCTAAAAAAACACATGTTCCTCACATTTCTGTGGCAGAAAGTTCTGGAATCTGAGAGGAGCCACAAATTTCCTTCCACCCAGCGTTCCCCCAAGTCTCCCGATAAAAATGATACCTCACTTGCGTGGGTAGGACTAGCGTCCACGAAAGGAAAGGGCCCAAAACACAACGTGGACACATCAATTTTTTTTATAAAAAGCAGTGCCTACCTGTGGATTTTGGCCTGTAGCTCAGCCGGCACCTGGGGAAACCTAGCAAACCAGCGCATTTTTGAAAACTAGAAACCCAGGGGAATCCAAGATGGGGTGACTTGCGGGGCTCTGACCAGGTTATGTTACCCAGAATCCTTTGCAAACATCAAAATGTGGCCCAAAAAACACTTTTTCCTCTCATTTCGGTGACAGAAAGTTCTGGAATCGGAGAGGAGCCACAAATTTCCTTCCACCCAGCGTTCCCCTAAGTCTCTCGATAAAAATGGTGCCTCACTTCTGTGGGTAGGCCTAGCGCCCACGAAAGGAAATGGCCCAAAACACAACATGGACACAACATATTTTTTCACAGAAAACAGAGGTGTTTTTTGCAAGGTGCCTACCTGTGGAGTTTGGCCTGTAGCTCAGCCGGCCCCAGGGGGGGGGGCAGAAATGGCCTAAAATAAATTTCTTCCCCCCAACCCCCACCCCCCCCGGAGCGACCCTTGCCTACGGGGTCGCTCCCCCTGCGTGACATTGGCGCCAAAAAACAAATCCCAGGTGCCTAGTGGTTTCTGCCCCCTTGGGGGCAGATTGACCTAAAATCGGCCAATCTGCCCCCAAGGGGGGGCAGAACCCTCTAGGCACCAGGGCACATTTTTTTAGTGTGTTTTTTTTTTTGTTTCTTTGTTTTTTTTCGAGATGGGGAGCGACCCATCAGGAAAGGGTCGCTCCCCTGGGGGGCAAATTGTATTTAGGCCATTTCTGCCACCCTTTGGGGCAGATTGGCCGATTTTAGGTCAATCTGCCCCCAAGGGGGTAGAAACCACTAGGCACCTGGAATTTGTTTTTTGGCGCCAATGTCACGCAGGGGGAGCGACCCCGTAGGCAAGGGTCGCTCCCGGGGGGAGGGGGGTGGGGGTTGGGGGGTCAAATTTATTTTAGGCCATTTCTGCCCTCCCTAGGGGCAGATCGGCCTATTATCAGGCCGAACTGCCCCCAGAGGGGGGCAGAACCCTCAGGGCACCAGGGCAATTTTTTTTTTGTGTTTTTTTTTTGTTTGTTTGTTTTTTTCGAGATGGGGAGCGACCCATCAGGCAAGGGTCGCTCCCCTGGGGGGCAACTTGTATTTAGGCCATTTCTGCCCCCCTTGGGGGCAGATTGGCCGATTTTAGGTCAATCTGCCCCCAAGGGGGCAGAAACCACTAGGCACCTGGGATTTGTTTTTTGTCGCCAATGTCACACAGGGGGAGCGACCCCGTAGGCAAGGGTCGCTCCAGGGAAGGGGTGGGGGCTGGGGGGGGGGAATTTATTTTAGGCCATTTCTGCCCCCCCTGGGGGCAGATCGGCCTATTATTAGGCTGAACTGCCCCCAGGGGGGGGGGGCAGAACCCTCAGGGCACCAGGGCAAATTTTTTTGTTGTGTTTTTTTTGTTTGTGCTTCCAGCGCGACGAGGGAGGCCCCTGTGACACATCAGCGCGCGCGCGCTGACGTCACGGGGGGGGGGAAGGGGAAGGTCTTCCCCTTCCATCCCCGCCTTGGGGGGGGAGGGGGGGTGCACGGGGGGCACGCTAGCGCGCCCCCAAGTTCCTCTGTGCCATGGACGAGATGATCTCGTCCAAGGCACAGGGGAACTGTAGCCTTGGACGAGATCATCTCGTCCAAGGCACCCAAGAGGTTAACACTTTCAGGCCCCAACATTAACGGCTGTGCTGCCTACCACTCAGCATACAAAAATGATGGGTGGAGTACTTGAATTAATCTCAGCCACTAGCAATTACTCGGTTTGCATTCAAGTCCAGTTTTATTTTGCACACCATGTCACCTCAGTCTGGACCAGCCAAATGCAAATCATTCTTGGCCCTGCTCCAATAGAAACAGTCCAGCCCGAACTGCCATGCACGGTCCTCCCTGAACAGGGACACAAGCAACCCAGAGCCGGTTTCACCCATCTTAGGGCTCATCAGCCAGTTTAGCTTTGTTCCACTGGCACAGTGTGCAGGGACCGATATTTAGTACCACTTAGGGTACTAAAAACAAAGCGATGGATAGATTGCTTGAATTAATCTCAGCCACTGGTAGTTGCTTTGGGCCGCATCACAAAGCACTGCTTTTCGCCCACCACAACATCTCAGTTTGAACCAAGCCATATGCAAGACATTCTTGGCCCTGGCCCAATGGGAACAGTCCTGCTAAATTGCCAGGTCAGTTCCTCCCTGAACCGGAACACAAGCAACCCAGGCCTGGATTCACCCTAGCGCGGGGTCATCAGCCAGGTATAGTTTGGTTCCAGTGACACAGTTGGCATGGGACCCACAACTACCTGACTGGGTACCCTATCATTTTGTAGGCATCCACATACCTCGTATATTGATGTTTTCATCAGCCTATAACTATGTAGACAGTTTTTTCCAACTGATCAGAGTGGTTCTTCTTCTAATCTCCACTATGTGCGATGTCCCCCTTCACAAGTACTAACCTCAAATCCAGAAAGGTTCTCTTATTTATTGAGACACAGGTATTTTTCAAAGCAATATGTTTAAAGTATTATGATATAATATTGCAAAGAACACCCCTTCCAATGCCGCACCCAAAAAAAAAAAGAAACGTCTCTGCAACTTCAGATCATGTAAAGAACATCTTTCTTCTCTATGTGGCAATTGAGAAGTGCAGCAGCGGAGTCTCTGAATACGTCATAGTCGTTTCCTTGTGTAGTGTATTTGATGTACGTATCTAATTTGTCTAAATGAGTACCATGATGGGCCACAAGGGCATATTGCCAGTCTAAATCTTTGATGAGGCCTACATCAGTATCCTAAGCCCTGTCAAAGACTGTGAAAGATGTCTAGTGAGTTTATCACTAACGACCTGTACACAGTAGAGATTGTATTCCCATCCTCAGCTATCATGAATGTACAGCATTATCGCCAAGGAACTGAAAAAATGCAGCATCTCTACATTGGCAAGGAATGGGGTGAGGGTGTGACAGAGCTCTAAACAGCAATTAAATTGGTTCTGAAGAAGGTAAAATTTGCTTGGAGTTCACAAAAGGATTCCATAAATTCTGATCCACCACTAGCCCAGGAGATCCTAAGTCTATCCCGGCCCTCGAGTCTCAATAAGACAGTCATCTGCGGGAAGTCATGCACTCACTCATAATGAAGTGTCCTTAGTTAACTTGTCCTTTCAATGCATATGTAACACTGCATCACAGCAAACATGGAGGACTACTTGTTGTTGGAGGGTTGTCCTTGGGGGTGGGGTCCCTTTCCTCAAATAAAAAGTTTAAGGGTGGTTTGTTTATGCATACTTATAGTTCTATTTCATAGACCGTATCAGACTGAACCTTAGATCTATTAGTTCTGCCACACGGTAATGTAATGTTAAGTCCATTATACACCAACTCCTCCGAATCAATTGTTGATTTGTAAAATTTGGCAGATGTGACCCTGTGCCTTTCGTTTTATTTATATAGGTATATCCTGAAAAGGGAGATAATGCATTCAAGAAAGGAATGTACAATCTTGAAGTTAACATCCTGCAGGCATTAGAGTAGGGCAACCATATTAACCAGTGCCACAATTCCCACCACTAACAGAACTAGGTGGCTGTAGTCTGACATATCTCTTTTCAGTCCTTTGAGCATAGGAAGAATATTGTCTGTCCTGAACTTGATCTCTTCATTGGCAATGTGGCTCCCCAACTGTTTAAAATTGCCTGTGGTCACCCTAATCAGAGGGTAAGATATTTAATCTTTCATGTCTGCAATTGGCGGGACGGGGAAGGTGCTAGACTTGGCCTAGTTACCCTACGTCAGAAAACAAGCCAATCTCATTTATGATCTGCACCTCTCTTGGGGTAAACTCAGGTAAAGAAATGTCATTGGCGTATAAGGAAATGACTTCTAGATATGTAGTAATCGAAAACCAGTCACCTCCATATCCAGAATAAGCTTCGCTGCCAGAGGTTAAATAACCGATGCAAAACACAGAAGCGAAAGTGGAAACCATTGCCGGGTTCCCTGATCAATATATAATAGGTCTGATAACACCAAAATAATCCTGACCCTCACCATAGGTTTCTTTTACATAAGATGTACATAGCAGGTAAATATCAGACCCATGTAAATCCAGGTAAGCAGGAGGAACATATATTCCCAGTCAAGGTTATGAATTACTTTTTCGAGAAGTAATCTGAAATCCAGTGACTCAGAGCGAAAGGAAGAGGGGAGCAATAGTGGCCAGGTGACCTGCACTATCAACACTATCAATCACCCTGGGGGTTAGTGATCTGCCAACTATATTTTAGCACCTATGAGGTGCTATCCCATGCCACAATGATATATGGCCTCACACTCGCTGCTCTCTAAAATAGGCCCTTAGTATGCCTCTTTTTAATTAACACGTGATAGAAAAAAAAGGGTTCATCCCAGCAATACTAGTGACCTGGGGTATTCAAGTAAATGAAAGAATTGTGGTCCCTAGTATACATGTAAAACAACAGTCATAACTCAGTTACTATTTAATGAAAGAATAATTCAACAATAAAGAATTTGTGTCAGTGACAAACGTCCTCCGTGCTCTTTTTAGTGTGATACACATGTGAATAAAGTGATCTTATGTGCATATCACCAGACAAAGCATGGTCCGTTTAGTTATAATACAACATTTCATTATGGGTCTGCGACACAACTCAAGGTTTCGATCTCTTTTAGACATGCAGAATCATCATCAGGACTCCTAGAGTAAGGAACCGGGAAAGATTCAAAGATGATTCATAGGGGCACTCGTTCAATAGATAGACGAGGGCAAAGGGCTGCCCTGTAGCAATCACACAACCTGGGCGGCATGCTCCACATTTCCCGAGCAGGATATTCTCTGTAGGGGCTCCATGCTGGACCTTTGAGGCCACACAAAGCTCACTGAGTCGCACAGAGCGAGCTCTGCTACTGGCCTGCACTCAGGTTTTCGCGGGCATCGGCACCTGCTATGCCCACTATCTGCATTATAAGCATTATAGAATTCCACCCTCGGCCCCATCCCTTGGAACTCTGTGACCCTGCAGCTACTGTTAAGGCATACTTTCCTGCTCTATTGCAGGAAGGTAATAGTACCTGCTATTTCTCTAACGGGCTTAGTGTACTGGGGCCTTGTGCATTACATCTCCATCACAAAACTAATTTTACACTGAGAGTGTCTTTCTTTCACCAATGTTGCCACTATCACAACAGTATACATTTGTGAATCGAACTAGTCATCCTCTGCTTTCCATCTATTTGGAAAAAATATTAACTAATGTTGGTGCACTCTGGAAGAAGCATTTTTTTATGCAAAAGTTGTTGCAATAATCTAAGCAGCAAATCGAAACATTGCCTTTTCGTGTAAACAAGGAGATGTATTTCATATTAGCATCCTTATGAATTTCATATAGCATAGTGCTTTAACTTTTCATCTGTCTACCCAACAGCTTACACTTACGCCTTGCCGAGGTGATGGCAATGGCGAAGAGGAACAAACTCTTGATAGTAAGGAGCTGCAAAGGACAGCTGTGAAGCAGTTCAAATGGAGTGAACATCAAATAAGTAAGGACCAGATTAATGTTGCACTAGGGTTCGAGTGCTAACCTGGTCAGAGGACATCTGTTTAAGCCCAAGAGTTCTGGATACCAAACTCTCCTGCCCCATCCACAGCCACTTGGATGACCTGGGCCTGGTTGATCCTGACCTTCTTTAGAACTCGGGGGAGGAGTGATATTGGTGGTTAGGCATCCAGGAATCCTGAGTTCCACTTGAGGCAGAACACATCTCCAAGGTAGAGACCCTTTGGAAACGCTAATGTACGAAAGTGCTGAAATTATTGGCGAAAAGGTTCAGCCAAGGTTCTCCACATTTGTGAAAGACGTTTTGCATCACCTCTAGCTTTAATTGCAATTCGTGAGCCACTAGTTGCCGACAGCTGAGCTTGTCCGTCGTGGTATTCAAGAATCCTGCCTAGGTGGTTCATCTCTAAGAAAATTCCCTGGCGGTCCTGCTATTTCCAGAGCCTCAAAGGCTCCTGGCACAGGCGTGTGACTCCCCACAGCCCTTTTTGTTGCAGTACCATATGTTGGTGATGTGACCATGAGCATCTGTACCAGCCTCCCTTGATGGACGGCAGGAAGGCTTTCAGAGCCACACTCCAGAAGGTGGCGGTGGAGCCGAATCCCTGCCAGAGACAAAAGCCTCTGATCCCTACTTCTCCTAAATAGCCACCCTAACCCAGGAGCGATGTGTCAGTCACAACTTTCAGCTCTGGATGGGGAAGCATTAGGGGTCTGCCACTGACCCAATCGCAGTCCTGCAACCACCACTGCAAATTTAATGCACTCTCTGACGAAATCTGAATGTTGTCAGAGAAAGCTTCTGAATGTTGGGGCCACTTTGACTTAAGATCCCACTGCAGAGCCTGCCTATGACACCTTGCGTGCTCAACCAGCAGGAAACTGGAGGCCATCAGTCCCAGCAGCCTCAGAGCCAACCTCACTGAAATTTAAGACCTAGGCTGACAGATCGGAATCATAACCTGGATGTCCTTTGCTATCTTTTTCAGGGGAAAAGCATGAAACTGAACCATGTCCAGAACGGCTCTGATGAAGAGGGGCATCTGAGAAGAAGCAACTTTAGCACGTTGACAGTGAACCCTAAAGGTAACAGGAGGTTCACCATAGTCTCGAACTGGTTGATGACTGTTTGGGGCGAGCCCACTTTCAACAGCCACACTTTGAGTAAAGGGAAAGTTGGCACCCTTAATCTCCTCCAAAGTTGTGCTGCAACCACCGCCATCACTGTTGTGAGCACCCGTGAGGCACTAGTGAGGACAAAGAGGAGCACAGCACACTGAAAATGTTCCTGTCACTTCACGAATCACAGGTATCACCAACGGGACAGCATGATGGTATATGGAAATAGGTGTCCTGCAGGTCCAACACCAACATCCAGGGTTGTGGGCAGACAAAACATAGGCCAGGGTGAGTCAATTCGCCTGGAGCAGGGCAATGGTTCCTGGCAACCTGACGAGTGGCTGGCAGGCCAGAACAGGGTTTGGCCCAAGCATATAACAAGGTGTCCATCAGGACCCGATTAAAAGGGCAAGAAAGGTTATGAGGACGTCAGCCAATGCTGGAGAATTTTGTGGGGATGGAGGAAGGTGAGGTGGTCAACAAAAGGAGGTGAAGGGTGTATCTTTGAGGATGATCTGCAGACCCCGCCTGTCTGAGATGATGGCCTGCAAACCCCGGTAGAATCGGTGGATTCTGCCTCCCTCCGGGTGGTTGTGCTCTTGGAAAGATACGCTAACAAGACTTGGCAGATGGAGATTGGTGGGGGGAGAAGGGGGGCAGGGCTAACTGTGCAGCCTGCTTACCTTAGCTACAGTGGCGTTGGGCACTTTGGAGGCAACTGCAATACTGCTGGGTTACATGTAGTGTGTAGGAAAGTAGCCTCTTTCTAGCATGGTTACCCCCACTTTTGGCCTGTTTGTGAGTGTGTGACAGGTTTTTATCTATGAGCACTGGGGTCCTGGCTAGCAGGATCCCAGTGACCCAGTAAAAACACACTATGTCAGTGTGTTTTGCCTGTCTCACTGGGATCTTGCTATCCAGGACCCCAGTGCTAATAGTCTGTGGCCTAATGTGATGCCTGTGTAGTGCCTAACTGTGTGACTGAGGCTCTGCTAATCAGAACCTCAGTGCTTATGCTCTCTCTGCTTTTAAATTTGTCACTGTAGGCCAGTGACTTCACTTACCAATTTCAATTGGCACACTGGATCCCCTCCCTTATAAGTCCCTAGTATATGTTACCTAGGTACCCAGGGCATTGGGGTTCCAGGAGATCCATATGGGCTGCAGCATTTCTTTTGCCACCCTTAGAGAACTCAGACAAACCCTTACACAGGACTGCCATTGCGGCCTGCGTGAAATAGTGCACACACTATTGAACAGCCATTTTCACTGCACTTAAGTAACCTATAAGTCTTCTATATTTCTAACCTTCAATTGCTGAAGGTTAGGCGCACAGTTACTAAGTGTGAGGGCATCCTTGCACTAGCAAAGGTGCCCCCACATAGTTCAGGGCCATTTCCCCTGACTTTGTGAGTGCGGGGACGCCATTACACGCGTGCACTACATATAGGTCAATACCTATATGTAGCTTCACAATGTTAACTCCGAATATGGCCATGTAACATGTCTAAGATCATGGAATTGTACCCCCCATTCCAAATTTGGTACTGGGGAGCCAATTCCATGCATCCTGGGGGCGCCACCATGGACCCCCAGTACTGCCAAACCAGCTCTCTGAGGCTTGCACTGCAGCTACAGCTGCTGCCACCTCACAGACAGGGTTCAGCCCTCCTGGGGTCTGGGCAGCCCAGTCACAGGAAGGCAGAAGAAAGTATTTCCTTTGAGAGCAGGGTGTTACACCCTCTCCCTTTGGAAATAGGTGTTACAGGCTGGGGAGGGGTAGCCTCCCCCAGCCTATGAAAATGCTTTGAAGGGCACAGATGGTGTCTAAACCGGTTCAGGGACCCCTTCTCCCCTGCTCTGGCGGGAAACTGGACAAAGGAAAGGGGAGTGACTACTCCTTTGTCCATCACCACCCCAGGGGTGGTGCCCAGAGCTCCTCCAGTGTGTCCCAGACTTCAGCCATCTTGCTTTGCAAGGTGCGGTGGCACTCTAGAGGCCTCTGAGTGGCCAGTGCCAGCAGGTGATGTCAGAGACCCCTCCTTATAGGTCCACACCTGATAAGGTAGCCAATCACCCTCTCAGGGCTATTTGTGGCCTCTCCTGTGGATTCTCTTCAGATTCTGCTTGCAGGTTTCCTTCAGGAATCCTCTGCAACAACTTCAGACTCTTCTAATCCATGCTCCAAGAAACGCTGTAACTGCAACAAAGTGTCTACAAGAGACCCTTTTCTTCAGCAACCTCAGCTCCAAGTCAGCAACTGCAACAGTTTCCACGGTGTGCACGCTCTGGGGACTCCCTGCCTTCATCCTGCACCAGAAGGACCGAAGAAATCTCCTGTGGAGTGACGGAGTCAATCCCCTGCTGCAAGCAGGCACCTTTCAAGATGACGACTGGTACCCTGGGACTCCTCTCACAATGACGAGCGTGCTCCTAAGGACACAGAGGGTGGACATCATCGACATAGACTGTCCTGAGGTCCTGCTGACGCAATTTGGAGGAGGTAAGACCTTGCCTTCCCTGAGAACAACGGTACCCCTGTGTACTGTGTCTTCTTCACCTCCTGAGGCCTCTGTGCACTCTTTGCAAAATTCCTTCATGCACAGCCTGGCCCAGGTCCCCAGCACTCCATCCTGCGACGCTCAGCTCGCTGAGTTGTTGTCCGGCGGCGTGGGACCTTCTTTTGTTGTGCTGCATCAACCACGTTTTGCACCTCCTTTGAACCCGGATTCTGCAGCTTCTGGGGGTGCTGGCTGGCATTCCAAAGGCTCTCTAAAGTGCTGAGAGCCCCCTCTTCTTCCTCACACAGAGTTGAGGCCCCCTGGTCCCTCCTGGGTCCACCCAATGCCATTTTGACAAAAAACGTACATTTGTCGTAGCCAAGGCTTGTTGGTGCCTTTCAACACGAAATCTCGTCTGCAACGATCTTCACACCGTGGGACATCTTTTGCATCATGCAGAAACCCGCTGGCATCTTCCTATGGTGCATTTCTGCAGTCTTCAACTAACCGGGGACTCTTCTTTTGCACCCTCTTGCAGGTTGGCAAGGGCTCCTGTCCTTCCTGGAACTTCTTTCGACTTCTGGATTTGGTCCCCTTCCTTTGCAGGTCTTCAGGTCCAATAATCCAGCAGTTGTTCTTTGCAGACTTGGTTGGCTGCTGCAAAATCCCCAAAACAATGTGTAGTGTGTCCTAAGGAAACTTGAAGTACTTTACTCCTGCTTTTGTGGGCTCTGGGGTGGGGTAATTTACTTACCGTTATTGTATTCTTACTCTCCCAGCGATTCTGCACACACTACACTTGTCTAGGGGGCAATTCGTGATTCACATTCCACTTTTTTAGTATATGGTTTGTGTTGCCCCTAGACCTATTTTTTCCCATTGCATTCTATAGGATTTCCTACTGTTTGTATTGTTCTATGACTATTTACTTGTCTAATTTTGGTGTCTAGTGTGTATAATACTTACCTCCAGAAGGAGTATTGCTTCTAAGATATTTTTGGTACTGTGTCACCCAAATAAATACCTTTATTTGTGGTAACACTGACTATTGTCTTTACTTGTGTATAAGTACTGTGTAACTATAAGTGGTATTGCATGAGCTTTGCATGTCTCCCAGTTCAGCCTAAGCTGCTCTGCTATAGCTACCTCTATCAGCCTAAGCTGCTAGAACACTACTACTTCACTAATAAGGGATAACTGGATCTGGTATAAGGTGTAAGTACCCAAGGTACCCACTACAAACCAGGCCAGCCTCCGACATAGTGGTTGGACAGACTGGCAGAACGGGGTGCCTCGGCCACAGCCACAAAAAAAAAAAAACAGAGGAGCTGCTATGGTTGGGGAAGAGAGACCCAGGGAACGAGCCATAGTCCTACCCTACTTGAACCGCTCGAGAGCGGACCCAGGCTGGTCCCTGAATAGGCGAGTACAGTCAAAGGGCAAGTCCATCAAGAAGGACTGGATATCATTGGAGAACCCAGTGGAGCGCAGTCACACATGGTGGGGAACGGCAACACTGGAACTGTAAACTTGGTCGCATCACCATCATCTTGAATCGCCTTAAACAGGATAGGATGAATGTCACCAGGGACATTAGGGAGGTCTTGTGGCACAAACTTTCAAATACTGTGGGAGCCCACCAACTGCCTTGAGTTGATGGAATGGCGAGCCAGGCTGATGGAAGAGAAGGCATGGTTCTCAATCGTTTCCACTCTTAGATTCCCTGTCAGGGGGAGTGGACAGAAATATATTGAGGTTGGAACAACTTTTGGAGGCCTGCACCTCCAGGATGTCCGGTGAGGGGCAGTGAGAAAAGAAAGTCAGGTCACCAGGATCAAGGCGATGGTGCCTGGCAATCTGATGACTGGCTGGCAGGCCAGAACATGTTTTGGCTCAAGCACCTAACAAAGTGTCCATCAGGGCCTGATTAAAGGGCAAGAGAGGTTATGAGGATGTCGGCCCCTGCTGAAGAATTTAGGAAAGGGAGCTAAAGGCTGAAAACTTTGGCTGACCAATGCATTACCTTGGCGCTGTAAGCAGATTCTTCTGTTGCTGGCCATGGTGGGGGGAGTATAAAGGTCACTAGCCACCTGAAAGTCATACCAATGGTCGTCTGGATAGGGCTGAGAGAACTCTTCACATGGTCTTAGCAGGCTTTGGAGTTGTGGCTCGATCCCAAGCACCACATGCACACCTGATGGTGTCCTGTCACAGACATCGGTTTGCGACAGCCCCTACAGGGCTTGAAGCCTGTCATTTCACATTGTGACATACCTTGAACACCTCGAACATTGGAAAGATTGAAGTAAGTCTTAGAGAAACAAGGAGCTCTGTATCGGTGTGGAAAAACAAGGAACAGATGTCAGTGCACAGGGGTTCCACCTACTTTGGCTCTGCATGTTATTTCCAGAACAGTGGAGAGCCATATGGCACCACCTATCGATGAGTTGAGGTAACAGCTGAAAAATCTTCCTCATCTAGTCTGAAGCCTCAGGAATATTCAAAAGGTGAGGAATCTGCAGCTAGAAATCTCCATCAGAACAAAACATTCAGCACTTGAGCATGTGGAGCTCCCTCGAACCATCAAGCAGCAACTCCTGCACTTGAAGTGAACCAGGTGAGATACCACTAGAATGATTGAGAATATGGGACACTAGCATCCTAGCTAAGTCTATATTTGTTTGTGACCAAAAAATAAAATAAGAAGAATTACAATAGAGATGAAGCAGCACTTGGACTATTATGAAAATTTTGCATACATAACTACTTTTCCTCAACCCCTTCATCTCAAATAGAAAATTAAGTTTATTTGTTGATCCCAATGCATCAGAATATTAAGCGACAAGTAACACTGCACTAATAAAGTAATCCTTTCAGCTCCTTCGAGATGTTTTGGCAAGCTCGTCACCATGGATGAGGACAAGAGCTTGATGTGAGTCGTTGGAAACATTGCATCACTAGAAGGAATCATTAACAGTAATAAAACGTGCGAGAGCGACACTTGCATTTTGTCACCAGACCACCTAGCATTCTAAACAGTAAAACAACAATACTACATTTAGATGCAGGGTTTGAAAATCATAAAAATGTTACTAGACCTGCAGGTCGAGTAACTTAAATAATCTACTCGACCTAACTGTAATGTACTTGACCAGTAAATGGGTCTCAAATTGTGTGAACCTAGGCAAATAGTTTACAGAGTCGCCTTTTTCTTAATTCTCACAAATAACTGCACCTTCAAATATGTGAGCTCAGCATTTCTGCAGTACAAAAAAACCTCTTTTGTTTGGTTAAGCAGACTAAAGCTTGCTGCATGCATCACAGGAATCTAGCCCACATACCCATGAGGTCTAGCCCACATAACCTAGGGCTTCTTTTAGGTTACTAAAAACATTGCCATCAGGGCAGGAGTGTTTCTCAGTTTGTTTAAACACTCAATTTTAATGAATGTATTACTAAACCATGGTGTGGTAACATATTGTCATCTACACACAGTAACTTTCCAAGAAAAGTCCAAAAACCTCTCCACTGACTTGCAGCTTTACAGATAAAACTATATAGTGTATTAACGATATGTGAAAATTGTGTTTCACAAAACACATCCTTTGCACATCAATATGTAAAGTATTCTATTTTTTTTCATCCTATTAAAATATTATTTAATCACACAGAAATATTAATAAAGGGATTTCACAACTACTGAAATATATTTTGAAAGGTTTGCACAGTTGACTTAGTCATTTAAAAGTTGTGTGTTAGGAAAAACCTGACACCCCATATACTTTCAGTTTACATTCTAAGCAGCAGTTCACACAGTTCACTTTACAAAGTCCTGGAACTCTGCAGCCAGAAGGAAAATTAATTGTAAGAAAAACTGACTTTTGACCTCTGTTTGTGAACACAGAGCAAATGTGACATAAGAAAAAGACTCAAAGGCATATTTTATTGTCCCTCCACTTTTTATCTGAACACCTGATCAATAAGACTCACAATGGGAGTGGTGAAGTGAATTTGTTCAAGCCCTGAGATGGGTGAATACATTTGACAAATAATATTTGTTGCTGTGCTTTGATGGCAGCATTTCATTCTTATATTTTATTATTTCCATGAAAAAAAATTTTTGGCAACACCAGGTCAGTGCGCGCTCTATTGGCGACTAGAATGCAAAAACCCAGCACTCTCAAAACAACGTAATTTATGCATTGTGCTGATATGTTGTTGTTTAACCTTTTGTATTGCAGAGTTCAATCCTGAATCCTTAATTTTAATGTGCTTACAAATGCTGTTCATTTGCAATGTATTGCTGCAGGCTTTCAGAGTGTGTTAGGGGGTGCTCCATTTCCAGGGCCTTCTAGAGACTTTCCCTGCAACATGCCTGGGTGTGGTTGTGGGCTGGGCCAAGACTCTATAAAAAAGAGCCAGCCCAGCTCCAAGTGCTCACTATTCAGAGGTCCCGGTGCAGAGCAGCAGCTACTTCCTGAGCTCCTGTCCCGGTGGTCTATTTGATCTTCCAGACATCTGACTTTCATTCTTCATTTGGAGATCCTTGTTCTGGGCGGTAAGACGGTGGTTGGGCTGGCCTCCCGACGCCGTTATGGAGAACTCTCATGTTCTTGGGCCTAATTCTTTTATGATTTGACAGAGTACTTTGCGCGTGTGAAATATGCGCTTGAGTGTTTGTGACAGTTGCAGGGTGACTTGCGAATTGGCAAGGCGCGCGATTTGTTTCATGATAATTTAATCTTGTTGTTCATTGCGTGCTACCATTTCTTGACATTTGCGTGGTGGCTTAAGAATCGGCAAAAGACGCGCGATTCGTTTAATTGTACTTTGATCTTGTTATTCATTGTGAGCTGTTATTTCTTGGCATTTACATCGTGGTTTACGAATCGGCAAGACGCGCGATTCGTTTAATGATGATATGACTGATATACATTGCGTACTATCATTTCTTGGCATTTTACATGGTGACACTCGAATCGGCAAGACGCACGATTCTCTCCTCGAGTTTAATTCATGTTGCTTATTGTATGCCACTATTCTAAGATATTTATCATGTAATATTCGAGTTGACAAGTTATGTGATTTGTTTTCCTGAATCCATATTGTGTTATTCATGGTGCACAATCCTTTTATGGTGTTTACTATATATATATATATATATATATATATATATATATATATATACACAAAAATCTACAATATGCGCAATTTGTGTTGAAACATTTTAAGAGTACACAGAAGATCAGAGTTTCTAGATGCAATATTGTATGGTCCTAGTATGCATTCTCAAAAAAGGATTTATATGACTGGTTAAAATTTAGTCAGAATGTTTTTCTGATTCTCATGTAAAGGAAAGTACTTGAATAAGAAAGTTTTCATTTAATCCATCTTGTTTCCCTTACAGGTATCCGGCCATCTTGAAACTTCGTCATTTTAAAACTTAATTCTTAGAGTGTTCATGTTTTCAGAATGACTATGCTTAGAATCATAGGCTAGTATTGATTTCAGGAGATATAATTTTCATATTGTGTGTTCTAACCTTTTTCTTACTACAGGTCTCCTTCCCAGCTGTTTCCCTTCCTAATCCCCTCTTCCCCTCTTGAACTCTCTTAGCCTCTGTGATTTATCTATCAGAGTCTTGGAGCTGTTCAGTGGCGGACGTGTTGGGAACGTGCGCAGACCCCGAGGATCTGGTGACTGACAGTTTTTAATGATCTTGAAAAAGTGTGCATTGATAATATAAGCAATGTACTTTGATTTTTATTATTTGTATTCTTTGAGATAAAGCTTTGAAGCAAACATCTCTTGATGATGAGCATTATGTATGGGTTATTGGGGCCTCTAAAGTTATAATAAGAGGCACTGTTAGCTCTAAAGTCTATTAACTACTGACCCCACCAAAGATAATGGTGTGTGAAAACTCAAAGAGAAATTGGGCCAAAGCTGAAGAGGCCTCCTTGATGACTCTACATTAAGTTAATAAAGGGACAAAAATGAGTAGCCCTGCTAGACGGCGTGTCGAGGGTTAATAGTGGATCCTGTAATAATTGACTCATTTACTCCTCAGCAGACCTGCAGTGTGTTGAGGTTTGTCTAACCAAATACCACCTCATCCAGTTAAACCTGTTCAAAATACTTTTATACCTATGGAGAGCTCGGATTTCCAACAAACTATAGTATATCTGTTTTAAAGTTAGGCACTGTACCTGGCAGATGACCTAGAGTGAAGATTCCAGTAAAAGTCAATTAAGAAAGCCGTCTGCCACTTTTATAGTGACCACTGCGGACACTATCTCTTTGAACACCAAGATTTATTTTCAAAACCTTTTGAAACTTTGTGAAAGCATTAAGAATTCTAACATTTTTGAACATCTGAGACATTGTACAGAGATAATTCAAGAGGAAGCTTTGCGGCAGGAGGATCCTAGTCAAGGAAACCAAAGAATCTCCTAACAGATATATGGCTTCATTGGATACCAGGAGAAAGAATATTTCTTAATACATTCGCCCAATATCCCACCTCTCTAGCAAGTATATAGCAAAAACCTGTAGTGTGATGAAGTTATATCTTTGCATTTCACCATAACTAGGATCTTTTTAAAGATGCATAAAACTACAGGCACAATGGGAACGGTTGAGCACAAACTCTTAGGACATCCCAATGACCTAAATTTTGCCTCAAAAGCGGATATCAGTCCAAAGCCATATTCCACAACAATCGCTTTTAGCCCATCTTTCAGCATATACATTTAGGATATCAATACACTGTTAGAAGCATCTAGTCATTCGGTTTCTACTCTCCAAGAAGTTAGGCTAAGAAAAGGAGTTGGTCCGATTGAGAATGAAAAAATAAATTATTTTATTATTTGAGGGGTGGGTGGTTGGTGGGCAGGGTGGAACCATCACAAGGTATTATCAAAATCCCTGTCACAGTGAATCGTCAAACTCAGTAAATTACCCTGAGCTCAACCTCCTGGTCGGTCTGACACACAGCAGACAGGCTTAACCAGGAAACCGGAGTTATGATTTATTTTTATGTTTTAAGTAGAAATAGCACCATGAAGCACGAAGTGCCAATGATATTCAATGGTTGAAGTAGAACAGGACCTAGGACCAATTTGGCGCTTAACATAATGAAGCGCAGGTCAGATACACTAAGCAGGCTCATGCTGGTTAAGGATTTTACCTTGTGACTTTAATCTTTCTAGTATCAATCCACCGCAGGAATAACTTCTAATGCCCCTAACTCCCCCTCCCCCAAAGACCTGAGGGAAGGTGCTTGGAGACTCACAGATACGCAGGCAGAGGTCAACAGGAGAGTGCAGTCCAGGTCCAAATGTCACTAGGCAGTTGCAAGAAAAGGCCTCTTGTAGCTTGTTGTGTCCCTGTAACTTTAACAGGGGTCAATCTTATGATGTTTGGAGTCCACTTCTGTGTCTTTGGTACAAGGGGACGAGAATAGCTCCAGTCTTCTAGGGCAGTGATTCTTAAACTTTTGACTTCTGTGGAACCCACTTAAACATTACTGGAATCCAGGGACTCGCCCAATGTATCATTATTGGAATCTGATGACCCCAAATGAGCCATAACTGGAATCCAGGGACGATGGCAACGCAATTCTACTGATTCAAACAACAAAACAATACACAAAATTACAGAGATAAGCCTACTTTGGGCATTTTCATTACAGCCAAAGCCTTTGGTTACACTAATCTTGGGTTTAACGGCTAGGTGTGTGTGTAAGTGTACTATGTTAATCCTAATGTCCTCCCATATCTTACAATAAGATACAGCTTTAGGCAAACTCTGTACCCCCAACAAAATCAGACAGGAATCTAGTAGGGCAAAGATGAACTTTCAGTAACCAGACAGTGGATACACGCAAACTGTGTTGGCATTATGTTTCTCTCCTTTGAAGTGCACCCTAAATGTCATAGGAAAAAACCCAGACCTGTCAAGCAGGTCTGGACATTCCAGCAAGATCTGACAATGTGATGTCAACAAGAAGCCCACTGTGATGGAGGCCTGTCTAGCTGGGAAGGGGGTGGGATTTGAGCAATAGAAGAATACAAGCCTGGGAGTTAGCTATGTCTGCTTGTGACAGGGCAGGCCTCTTTGAAGTTAATCAAGTCCTTGCGCCCAGGACTGCTCCCATGAGGAGCAGGGTCAAGATTGATTTGCACATGGCTGAATCCAAACTGGAATGACATGCTGAGCAAAAAACAAAAACAAAAAAAACAAATGATGGATTTAAGCCAGCTCTGTGACTGGTGTTGCATGTTTGATTTATTCTACATTCCATCCATCTTTCGTCCTTTTTCTATTTGTCGCCTAGTGAAAACGGTATGGCCAAACGTGGGTCCCATGCTCTCTATGCCACCAGAGTCAAGCTAGCCTGGCTGATGAGGCGTGATACCATGAAACCAGTCCCAGGATGCTTACTTCTGGTCCAGGGAGGACCTGGCCTGGCAGTTTGGGCTGGACTGTTCCCCTGGGGGGCAGGGTCAAGACTGATGTACATATGGCTGGTTCCAAACTGGAAAGGCATGGCGAGCAACAAAAAAAAATAAACTGATGTAGAAAACCCAGATCTGTGACTGGGGGTGATGTTTGATTTGTTTCACATTCGGTCCATCATCTGTTCTTTTTACAAGAAGAAGACAAGCATGGTGAAAGAACGAGTCTGCTATTTTGTTTTTTGCTTTTGAAACAGGCTCTAGGCCCATTTCTGCCTACAGCCATACCTTTAAAATAGGAACCAATTCAATTTGATGAAAATCTTTGGTGAAGAAAGTGAGGGAATTTTAGCTTGTTTCACGTGGGGAATTATTGCCAATCACTTATATTCTTTTTATCCTTTAACTTGCCCTGCTTGAATTAGTGTTCCCCAGCCATAGCAGAATCACACAAATTAAGGGAACTCCAATTCCTCAAGAAAGCGCTCTTGGCAGTGGATCATGATGTTTCTCTGGAACCCATCAAAACCTCAAGGCGGCAGTATGGTAAGCCAGTTGTTTGCTTACAAACTCAAATAAATAAGGGGTCCCTTATTAATGGACGTATTACCTTGCACCGACAGCCATCTTGGATTTCAATAAGGCTCCTGAAGGAAATAACTCTTCAATGATTAAAAAAACAGCAGTAACGAGTCACACTCTTATGCCAAAAATAGGTAAATGTTTGCACTGTCTGGTAGGCTCGACCTAAAAACAGCAGCATTATAAGTTTCAATCATAGAGAACAAGGAACAAAGGCAGGAGGCACATTTAGAGACAAGTCACAAACAGTCTGAGTACACTTGTACATAACTGTATAAGCATTTTAAAGCTAGACCCATTAGCTTTGCAAAAGCTTGTTTCATTTAACAGTTTTCCAGCTCTGTGTCGCCGCCATTGAAGAAGTAAAGGGATCCGTTAGGAAACCGGTTGGTCTGAAACCTCAAACATGGCAAACCGGGCACCTTTCTGCAAACTATTCCAGCCTTTACCTCCTCATCAAAAGAAACCTTCAAGACCCTTGAAAATGAACTCCAAATAAGCCAAATTCCGTTTAACAAATGGCTCCCTGCTCATCTGCAAGAACTGAAATTATGCAGCCAACATGATGATGGGAAGAAAATAGCATAAATCCCTGCACAAAGCCAAAAAAACTTTCTACTGGCTGGTTTGACATCAAAGCCTTTTGGACACCGTCATCCTATGTGGCCTCTTAGCAACACTACAAAGATTAATTTCCTTTAGTCGAAGATTAAGGTATTCATTCACAATATGCATGGGCCAATGGCCTTATTTCGAACTGAAGAAATGTAAGCTCATCCCTGTATGAACATACTTGAACATGGGTACTCTAAAACATTTCCCAGACGCCAAAATGTTTGGTCTGTGGTGTAACCGCGGGCCGCACTGATTCCAGCAGGGTGGTGGTAGTCCGGGCCAGGGGTGGAATAAGCTGGGCATAGGGGAAGTGACTGATGCATGTACATATAGTGATTGAACTGCACCTGGGATCAATCTCAGCTTTCCCACTTGATCAAATTTTGTGATCCTAGGAAGTTGCTTTATTTCACTGTTCCTTTTTCTTCATTATCATGTATAGGAGGACCTTGAAATACATGACTTCAGGATGCACCTTGTACAAATCTTTCTCGTGTTATTTCTTAAAGTATGCTATCCACGTATAATAGCAACCCACACTGGCCAGAGTGTGCACATAGCAACTGATCTGCCTCTTAGCTCGCTATTGGCATTGTTGTCAGGTTGGGGGGAGGCATAAATGTTTCTAAATTCATGCTTGAAAACTGTAACTTTAAAAAAAAAAAAACAATGTCTCAATGCACTGATTTAAATCTGATGTACTGAGGTGAAACGCATCTGCGTGTTAATGAAATACACTTTTTTTAATATTGAAGGGACTATCATATTTATACATGTTTGTTGCAAGATGTCGTTAACAATGAAGGCGTTCTTAAGTGGTACAAGACATCATCGGTGCTTCTTTTCTTTTTTACTTAATTTTTCCTGTAAACAAATGCTTCCCATTTATTTAATATCTTTATGAACGTTAGTGCTTGGTAAAGTAAGCAGCAGCCCAGTGCTCCTGTTTAACCGGGGCCGCATGTGAAGGTCAGCAGGGCCGCTGCTGCCCCGAGCTGTACTTTGAGTATCACTGTACTAGAACATTCCTGGGCCATGTAGACATGACGCATGGTTTCGGGGGTAGACCTCACCGTAGGTTATAAATCAATAGTTATTTAGCAGGGGATGTAGATCAGGGATGTAGGAAGATGGCTCTGTATATTCTATCTCAAGTGAGAGATAGTGTGCACAGAGTCCAAGGGTTCCCCTTAGAGGTTGATAGTGGCAATACTAGATAATACTAATGCTCTATTTGTGGTAGTGTGGTCGGGCAGTAGGCTTATCGGAGGATAGTGTTAAGCAGTTGTTGTACACACAGGCAATAAATGGGAACACACACTCAAAGACTTAACTCCAGGCCAATAGGTTTTTATATAGAAAAGTGTTCCTTTATTTTAGACCCACAAGGTTCAGCATTCAAGTAAGTACATAAATTGTAAGGTACTTGGCATAGGTAAATATAGAACTTTGAATGAAAACAGTAATGTACACAGTTTTGGCAAAAATGGCAATAAGCTATTTTAAAAGTGGACACTGCAAAATTCAACACTTCCTGGGAGAGGAAAGTACAAGTTAGATTAGCAGGTAAGTAAAGCACTTACAAGTTCAGTCTCCGGGGCATAGGCAGCCCACCATTGGGGGCACAAGTCAACCCAAAACACCCAGCACCAGCAACACAGGGCCGGTCAGGTGCAGAGGTCAAAGAGGGGCCCAAATAACATAGGGGGCTATGGAGACTAGGGGTGCTCTGGTTCCAGTCTGCTAGCGGGTAAGTACCTGTGTCCTCGGGGGGCAGACCAGAGGGGTTTTGTAGAGCACTGGGGGAGGGTCCCAAACAGGCACACAAAATACACCCTCAGTGGAACAGGGGCGGCCGGGTGCAGTGTGCAAAGTAGGTGTCAGGTTTTGTATAGCTTTCAATGGAGGGACCCGGGGCAAAGGAGGGCTTCTCGGGCCAGCCACCGAATGGGCAAAGATGAGGGCAGCCTGCTGGTCACTCCTGCACTAGTAGTTGGTTCCTCTCGGGCCTGGGGGCTGCGGGTGCAGTGCATCTTCCAGGCGTCAGGTTCTTTGTTACCGGGCAGTCAGGGTTAGGGAGAGCCTCTGGATTCTCTCTGCAGGCTTCACCGTAGGGGTGCAGGGAGGTCGTCCAGGGTGGCCACGTCGTGGGAGTTGCCTGGGGGTCCTCGCTGCAGTGTTGGTTTCTCTGGACATGAGCCGGGGCCGTCGGGTGCAGAGTGTTGGGGACTCACGCTTCAGGAGTGAGGCTGGAGTCCCTTTAAGGATGGTTTCTTCCTTGTTTGGACAGAGCCTCTGTCCACTGGAGTTTCTTGGTCCTGTGGATTGCAGGGCAGTCCTCTGATTCGGCAGAGGTCGCTGGTCCCGCTGGATGTGTCGCTGTTGCAGGTTCTTTGAGTCTGGAGACAGGCCGGTAGGTCTGGGGCCAAGTCAGCTGTCGTCTCCGTCTTTTCTCTGGGGCTTTCAGGTCAGCAGTCCTTCTTCTTCTTCTTCCGGTCGCCAGGAAATCTGTTTTCCTGGGTTCAGGGTCACCCCTAAATACTAAATCTAGGGGTGTGTTTAGAGCTGGATGGCAGTAGCCAATGGCTACTGTCCCTGAGGGTGGCTACACCCTCCTTGTGCCTCCTCCCTTTGGGGAGGGGGGGGGGGGGGCACATCCCTAATCCTATTGGGGGAATTCCTCCAAAGCAAGATGGAGGATTTTCTAAGGGAGGGGTCACCTCAGCTCAGGACACCTTATGGGCCATCCTGGCTAGAGGGTGACTCCTCCTTGTTTTTCTCATTATCTCCTCCAGACTTGCAGCCAAAGTGGGGGCTGTGTCCAGGGGGGGCGGGCATCTCCACTGCCTGAGTGCCCTGGGGCGTTGTAACACCAGGCTTGAGCCTTTGAGGCTCACCTCCAGGTATTACAGTTCCTGCAGGGGGAGGTCTGAAGCACTTCCACCCAGGGCAGGCTTTGTTCCTGGTCACAGAGTGCACAAAGGCATTCACCCCATGAGGCCAGAAACTATTCTGGAAGTGGGAGGCTGGCAGAGACTGGTCAGCCTAACTCTAGAAGTTGGGCTGGCAGGCAGGGGGCATCTCTAAGATGCCCTCTCTGCGCATTTCTCAATAAATCCCACACTGGCATCAGTGTGGATTTATTGTGCTGAGAAGTTTGATACCAAACTTCCTAGTATTCAGTATAGCCATTATGGAACTGTGAAGTTTGTGTTTGACAAAACTCCAGACCATATACTCTTGATGTCTAAATGCACTTACAATATCTAAGAATTGGCTTAGACACTGTAGGGATATAGTGATAATGCAGCTATGCCCTCACCTGTGGTATAGTGCACCCTGCCTTAGGGCTGTAAAGCCTGCTAGAGGAGTGACTTACCTATGCCACAGGCAGTGGGTTGTGGGCATAGCACTCTGCCATGTTGACTTATCCTTTTTCTCCCCACCAGCACACACAAGCTGTGAGGCAGTGTTCATGTGCTGAGTGAGGGGTCCCCAGGGTGGCATAATGCATGCTGCAACACTTAGAGACCTTCCCTGGCCACAGGGCCCTTGGTACCAGGAGTACCATTTACAAGGGACTTAGCTAGGTGCCAGGGCTGTGCCAATTGTGGAGACAAAGGTACAGTTTTAGGGAAAGAACACTGGTGCTGGGGCCTGGTTAGCAGGGTCCCAGCACACTTTCAATCATAACTAGAATCAACAAAAGGCAAAATGTTAGGGGATAACCATGCCAACAGTGGCATTTTCCTACAAGGGAGAACACATTTCTTTAAATGGCTTAGAAGTAGTTTAGTGCCCACCTTTAACTGAGGCTTTACAATATTATCAAGTGTAGTGTAACCAGGAAAAAAAGTAAACCTTCTTTGGTGCAAAGCATCAAAACTGTGGCATCATTTTTAAATTTAAACAATGTGATGGAGTTATTCTATTAATACTCTCACTGGTGTCTTCAGAAATAATGACAATACAAACAGGTAAAGAGTTAATTGCAGTGCTCGTTAAGCTACCAAGTTGGTAGTGGTTAGTGGTTTGAGAAACAACATTTAAAAGTACCTTTGTAAAAGCCAACCACCTCCATTTAAAGATAAGTTGCAGAGCACGCTCATAGCTTCTCCCCTATCCACGCCACCGCAATCTGCAGAGGAGAATATTTCTGAGCCAACTCACAAGTATTCAAGAGTTACTAAGAACATTTTCAGCACAATTGGTGGGTCCTCATTGGTGGAGGCGAGAGTCTCAGGCAGGGCACACAGCTCGTTGTTCCACTAGGTTCTTTGCTAACACTCGATTGTTTCATACTGCCAGTAACAGATCTGCTATGCTTAGTGAAGGGATCAAAGCAGATTTACATATCAGTCACTGCATGGTGACTACGTAAGGAGCCAGATGATAGCGCAGTCAGGAAGACCTACAATTGAGTGACAATGAAAGTGTGTGAAACAAAGTGGGTTACCTACCTAAAGCTACAGAATAACCAAGCGCCAGATGTATCACAGGGTTTTGCCCATTCTGTGTCAATGGGGAAATGCTTTAGGACATATGGCCCCAAATGTTTCCGTCACCCCACTCTCAGGTCTGACCCAGGACGTCTGAAGCAAAAATGTGAGCACGATGGGGTGACGGGAGTGGCGAATCTCAGTCCAGTATTGTCCGTCTTCCACCCACGAGCTGGTGGGGCTATGTTTTGAAACGAGAAACTCTGTGCCTCAAGGATGTAACACAAACCTCCACCAGAGCCTTGGGGGAAAATCCTGGGGAATTTGGTGCAGTATGCTGAAGGATCGGGCGATTAAACTACAGTGCTAGTAGCTTTACATGCATACTTCTGCGTTTTCGTCAGTGTGATCCTGCGTTATTGTACTCACGTTTGTGAAACAATCATATTAAGATACCAGTTTGTACATCCATCAAAACCGACGAGAATGCACAAGTTAAGGATAACCATTTAAATTTAGAAAACGGGCAAATTTAAAACCTATTTTCAGACAACAGAAAGTTTCATGTTATAGCATGGATGTGAACGAGGAAGCTTTCGGTTATTTTTGTAGTCTTGCAACAAACGCGCACACAATTGTTATCACTTTTGGACAGGCAAGTCAATTCAGTTATTCTGGTAAATTACTTGTTAAGATTCTGCATGGGCAATGCCCACTCTAACGTTTAGTCGAAACGTTATGCTGTTACTTAATTGGTTAAAAATTATAGGTAAATCCAGTTAAATGAACACTTGTGAAATTGAACTCTTGTTGTTGGGCAGAGAAAATATGTAACAGAATTAACAAAACTCGATATAACCTGCGCCACACTTGGCCAGCGGAGCTATTTGGGGTAAAGGTCTGTAAATGATTTTAGGTATCATTTAGTTAGCATGCGTTCAATGCCGAAGGCTGAGCGCCAAAATCAATCAGACACGCGCTGCACTCATGCGAGCATTTCACCACAACTAATGCAACATTGCACAAACTAGTCTTTACTTCAGCAGTTCGCGATGTTAAGAAATAATTATTTAAATGTTCCGGTGCAATACTTTCATAGGAAGAGTAACAATGGCTGCGAATTTCCGGGTGAGACCATCTTCCACAAGCTCAAAACAGTGCTGAGGTACCATTTCTTCATGGTTGTAGACCTTGGTATTTTTTTGAGGTGGGAGTTACCTAAAAGGCTGCACTAAAAAAGAAAAAACGTTTGCCATAAAGGCGCTGCTTCACAAGACGTGAGTTTCATTATGCTGCTAAATTGATTCAGCATTCACTCCAGCCACCGCCCTGAAGCGCACATTTTCTCTATTCACTCTTTACCTAGATTTTTGGCTGGTGAGAGAAGGTTACATATACATGGAGCCACCCATGCTTCCGACACAACTGAAATAGCATTCAATACATTTCCACCTGTTGGCTCATCTGGGCAGCTACTTATATCGGATTCGTTGGACCCCCAAATACTAAAAAAAAAATGATTTGGATCCGGACAGGCTAAGCAGATTTCCCAAAGCAAATGATTGAAATAAATCAAGAAATAAGTTGACTTCACCAAGGAGATCCAACATCTGAGTCGCTGCTCAGACCACTAGGGACAGAGGTGGAAATGCAGAGTGTCTGCAAAACAGATAAATGGTTCAATGTTTTTAGGCATCTTAAATTTGGAATCAACAAAGCAGCAATCAGCAAACGATCAGCGGAAACAGATCACCAGGATCTAAAGGGTGTCAGTGAACCTCTCTTAACCAAGCATGTAAGATATTCTAGAGTAAAGGTAACCTTCCCCCTCAAGTGGGGACCACAGTCAAGCAGTTCTGGTAGCACATCCACAGTTTCCTTAGTTACTGGCGCACTAAGGATGCTAAACGACCAAGTTCACTCTTCTTTCTCATAATTGTTTTCCTAACCATGAGCACTCGAATTATTAGCTGCCCATGTAAGTAAATATCTAGACCAACCTTTGTTCCCAGGACAGGCGCATCAGTCACACTTCCAGAAGCCACTCACAATCGTAGAGAGAAGGAGAAAGAAACATCACTCCACTCCTGGTTGAGTAGAGGAGCAGGAACTCAGTCTAGCAGGGTGTGATATGCCCTATCTGCAAATGTTCCAAATGAGAAATAAAAACTAGAGAACGAAAAAAAAGCATCTTGGATTACATTGGGATCTATGTTGCTTATCACTTCAACAAACCAACCTAGCACTATCCTGAAACAAATTAAGGGAGCAGTTTAAAGGGTCGATATTTGTTGAAAAAGAAAAAGTTAGATAACTTACATACTTTTTTTGGTGCTTAGTTGTATGGTGCGAAAATGTGGAATGGGAGTTTACTTTGAATTTGTCTACTTGGTTTTGTCTTCTGATTTGCCTTTGTAGCTGTGCACCTCTACACTTTTGGTCCAACTCAAAAAGAGAAGGGTTTTATTCCACACAACAAACAACTTATGCTCTGACAGTGAAGGCAGAAGACGATCGGCAGCTCTTTGACAGACTACCCTATCTCTCCTAAGTGCAATGCTAATGAACACAGTGAATACTTTGGGGCCTAGACCTTCCTCGCATACTGATTTCAGAGTGTGTCAAACAATTTCCACAGCACTCCTGGTCAAGTGTCAAATGGCTCAGCAGTGTGGACAATCCAGTGCCTCCTTCACCTGGGTTACGGCCTTTGCATTCAAGTTTGCAGTTTTGTTCCAAACAATTCTAACAAACCTAGCTCTGATAATACCGTCCTAATTTAGCTAAACATAGGAATAGCATGAACAGTATCCAAAGCAAGGCAGTGATCCAGTACATCTCTTGACAGTCGCACTTTTGGATTTCCCTAGATTCTGAGCCATAATAGAAGGGGTTCCAACTTAATCTTAACACTCAAACGAGTTAGTCCAGTCTCTGAATGACACATAAAAGAAGGGGTAAATTGGGGCACAGCCAGCAATCTTTGCAAAAAAAATGTTTCCAACCTTCTGTAATGGCCCGGCACTCCTCCATTCCCACATTCCTGCTCCATATGACACCAGAGGTGCATTTACTCTTATAGATCTTAATCTTTTCTCTGATCGGCTTATGTCCAAACCTCCTAGCAAAGGTAAGGACTGACTCTATGGCTCTTTGACATTGGGCAGTTCTAGTATAATGCACATTTTTCCAAGTTAAATTTTGATCCAAGGGAAACTCAACTAGGTAAAACTCGACTCTTAGAATTTCTCCCTCCACCATGCCAAGTAAAAAAAAAAAAAAAAAGACCCAGTTATCACATTTTTACAGCCAATGCTCATCGCAAATGTATTTTTTAAATTTAAGGTCCATACCCCCGCAATAAAACAATTATCTAAAACAAGCTGCAATCCATTAGCAGTTCTACACCTTAACACTGCATCATCTGCATACAGTAAAACCAGGAGATTTATATGCTTTATTTTAGGCAGATCTGTCCCTACTTTGGCCAGGTGAGAATCTAGGTCATTAATATAAATAAGAAACAAGAGTGGGGAGCTGATATTTGGGGAGAGTTCACCCTCTCTGCCATATAAGACCACTATTGTAGTGTCCCAAAGCATCCTTTGTATTAAGCCATATTAAGTCCTGATCGAATCCCATACTAGCCATACTGTCCCAGAGCTTCACTCTTAACCATATCGAAGGTGAAAGAGAGGTCCATAAACGCAAGGTGAATGGTACCTCTCATTGCCTTCACATATTTTCCAATGATCAGCTAAAGGTTCAGGCACTGTTCTACAGTGCCAACCACTGAGTTTAACCCACAATGGACTCTTGGCAGAGACCGATTTTCCTGCACCCATACTACCAGTATGGATGCAAGAATCCTTCCCAGTGGCTTAAGGGAGTTGTTCAGAAGGGATATCAGGTGATAAAAGGCCAGCAAGTTTTTGTTTCCCTTTTAAGGATGGGGACAACTATGGCTTCTCTACATGTATGGATAAGTTCCCCTTTTATAGACGTCATAAAAACACAAGTTAAAATGGGAGCCCAAAGCAGAATATTTTCTTTAAAGAGATCCAGAGCAGGGCTCGAAAAATCCACTTAACCACTGGCGAGTCTCATTTGACCAGGTGGAGCTATTTTTTAATACTTACTGGTCCCTTCTGGTGAGCTGACACTGAACAGTTGAAAAGTGGAGGGTCAATAAAAGATGCCTTAAAATCGGGTCACAATTGGTCTGTGTTCACAGTCAGATGTCAAAAGTCAGTTTTTCTTACAATTAATTTTCCTTCTGACTGCAGAGTTCCAGGACTTTGTAAGGTAAACTGTGTGACCTGCTGCTTAGAATGTAAAATAAAAGGATATAGGGTGTCAGGTTTTTCCTAACACACAACATTTAAATGACTAAATCAACTATGCAAACATTTTTCAGTAGTTGTGAAAGCCTTTTTTTTATATTTCTGTGTGATGAAAAAATATTTTAATAGGATGAAAACAAATCAGAATAGTTTACATGTTGACGTGCAAAGGATATGTTTTCTGAAACCCAATGTTCACAGATTGTTAATACACTACATAGTTTTATCAGTAAAGCTGCAAGTTAGTGGAGAGTTTTTCTGACATTTCTTCGAAAGTTACTGTGTGTAGATGACAATATGTTACCACATCATGGTTGATTAATAAATATATTAAAATTGATTGTTTAAACAAACTGAGAAACACTCCTGCCCTGATGGCAATGTTGTTAGTAAATTAAAAGAAGTCCTAGGTTATGTGGGCTAGACCACATGGGTATATGGGCTAGAGTCTTGTGATGCATACAGCAAACTTTAGTCTGGTTAGTCAAACAAAAGACGTTGTTTTGTACTGCAGAAATGCTGAGTTCACATATTTTATGGTGCAATCATATGTGAGAATTAAGCAAAAGGCGACTCTGTAAACTATTTGCCTAGGATCACACAATTTGAGACCTGTTTAAGGGTCAAGAACATTACAGTTAGGTCGAGAAGATTATTTAAGTTACTCGACCTGCAGGTCTGGTAACATTTTTATGATTTTTCGAGCTCTGCAGAGGATCTCTGTCAGGTGCCTTTCCAGCAGGGCTTTGATTAATAGCAGTAATAACGTCCTTTATTTCTAGAGATTCACTGAGGATATCACATATGCCTGAATTATGGGTTATTGTTTCTCTATTGTCAATGACAATTTACCGGAATTAAAAATATTAGTAAGATGATCGACCCAAACTTCCACTGGCATCACTGTATCTAGTGTAGTTTTTTCATACCCTATGTAGAATGGCTGATTTACAACCTTCCAAAAGGCTGCGCTGTCCCTCAGTCTGGCAGCCTTTTCCAATTCCTCCAAGGAGCCTTTCTTAACTCAGATCTCGTAGAATCACTGGTAATTTTATATAACTGTTGTGTGCTCTGAATTAGAGTGTACCAATTTCAACTTCTTGGGAGCCACAATGCACGCATGACTGAACCATCCTTTGGAACGTGTTGGTTATGATGTTCTGTTAAGCCTAAGAACTTTATTCACCGTGGCATAGAAAGCATTAGAAGCATCTATGGTACACCTGTGAGTTCCTCCACTGATATCAATGTTAAAATAGAATGCAAATTCTCCATGACAAGGTTGTTCATGAAGAACCTCATTTAATTTCTCCCATCTTTTTCTTATGCCCTTATTTTACAACTTGGTTAGCGTAGGCTGTGGACTCCCTTCGATACCCACCCAGTGCAATCAAGGACCAGTACCATGGGATTATGGTTGCTAATGCGGGAAGCACTGACATCATACCCCAATACCACTTCTACTAAATCCAAAGATAAGATGAAAAAGTCAAAAATAGCTTATTTTAGGGGCCTCATTGGAAGTATCTGAATTCTTTGCAGATGCCAATTGTCTAAAAACTATTACTGCATTCAAAATCTCCCCTATTGATACATGCTTTAAGTGCTAAGAAATCCCCGCCCTCAGTCCTTTAACTCCATAGGGTTAGGGTTCACCACAGAGCCTTATGTTAAAATCCCCCGCCTGGAGTATTAATAGCTCCCTGTTATAATTCTCCATTAAATTTCAAAATCATTCTCAAGACCATCAATTACATCCGACACTCGCGGGTGAAAAATGTTATTTTACAGATTAATCAGAATCACATCAAATGAATTTGGGATCTGCATTAAAATCAAAGATGGGGTGATAGACTAATTATTCTGGTTGAGTGACCTGTTCGTTTGACAGAGCTTAAAACAGATACAACTCCCCCTTAGCCCGTCCCTAACTAGATGGGGTGGCTGCACTGGAAAGGAATAATAACCATTAACACTAAAGTCATCTAATAGCCAAGTTTCATGTAGTAGAACGATATCTGCACTATCAATTGCAGAGAGACAGTCAGGATTTGTTAACTTATTGTGGAGTCCAGCAATATTCCATGACAAAATATTCAACCATCGCCCATTTACCCCAGAGCTGCCAGAGTTGGACATTGGGACCTCTGAAACCAGAGGGGCCGATCTCCAAAGGCTCCTCCTGTCTCGGGATACATGGTCTTCTGAACTTCTTATGGTAAGTTGAAATCTATGCTGAATAGCGCCCTCCAAACTGGGGTGAAGTCAGTCCAGGTCCCCCAAGGAGGCAAGTGGTTCAAAATAATTCTGGACTTCAACATAAAAAAATCTGACTTGCAGGCCCATGGTGAGAAGAACTTTCCAGCACAGATCTAGAGGAAAGCATATCTGGTCTGAAGAAATAGTCCAATGGTAAGACCTGGATAAGACCTGAACCTTGACAGAGTATGAAAATATTTTTTTAATTATTCAACTGAGTTAAGTTGATAATAATACAGTCCCCAGGAACTTTCTTCTCACTAGGTCCGATCCAGGGAGTTCTTCTCAAAATCTCCCTAGAAAAGTCAATGGGCCACCTGGATTTTTCCCTTAACCAGTAAACTACTTTATTTTTCAGAGCATAATAATCTTCATGCATGTAAGGTGCTAAAACCGGAGCGTCTCAGCACTAGGACATAAGGCTTACATTCAGGTGGAAACAGAGGGAAAAGGTTATCTGGCCTATGACCCAAAGATTCGGAAGACCAATTAGCTTGATCCAGAGCCTTTTCTCTCCCCTCTAGTCTACCTTGGGATCTAATTTCCCTCCCCATAAACTTACTCCTGCCCCCTCCCTTACTTGATATAGCAGCACTTTGGATGACATTGTAGGCTCTGTTGGTACTGGAAATGGGCTAGGTAACGAGGAGGCCATTTGGGAGTCAGCAGGAGGCACCACAGTAGTTGGTTGCACTGCGAGGTTCAGTTTGGGCAGTTCTTTCTCTATTTTCTCTAGGCAGAACAAAATCAGATTCAGTAAGTCTGTCAAAGAAGCCAGGTCTCGATACAAAAAATCCTTCACTGTCTTGGGGACTCCATCCCTGTCCTTCCCCATAATGTTAGTTCTCAGGCCATGCAATAGAGTTGACAGGCCAGGGCTCTGTCTCTTTGATTTAGCCCCACCCTTCGCTCTCTTCCTCTTCCCCCCTTGACCTCTTGTTTTAACGCCATTAGGACAAATTTAGAGTTGGGATTGTGCCCTGATAGGCTCCCCAAATGGGGCACAAACAACACTAGTTAAGATGTCAGTGATACCTGGCTTCATCTCTGACATATTAAGATCAGAGCCCACATCAACAGTAACTACCTCAGGCAAAGTCTGCAGGTCAAGGAAAGGGATAGACGTCGTTCTGCCAGTTCTGACTCCTTACTAATTAGCCCCACACCAAAACGCCTTCCAAAGTAGTTCCTAGTGCAGGTAAAGGAAGACCCGCAGAGGTTTTACTTTTCCCATATTAAAAGGATGAAAAATACAGCCTTAAATAATTTCCCAAAATGTTTTTCAAAGTGTCAACAGTACCTTGTATTGGATGTAAAGGGAGTGGCCCAGCCCTGCCCAGCCTCCTTTGGGCAGAGACGGGCCTGGTCTTATCCCAGGGTCACACCCAGGTATGTCCCGTGGGCAAGGGATCCAAAACAATTAGCACCCATCCAGTGCAGCCCTTCCTCTCCTACCTGGTTGCTCGGGCTTCTTAGAGATGAAGTCTGCCTTCTCCATGCTCTTCACGGCAGTTTAGGCAGTTTGTGACAGTCCAGAGAGCCTCAAAGGAACATTCCTGATGCAGCAGTCCATATAAAAGGTGTACTTTATTTACGTACTAAGTTATTTGTCAAATGATAAAAAAAAAAAAATAGCCAATGTGTTTCACTCTTGAAAAGAGCTTCCTCAGGGCTGGAGGAAGTTAGACATGCTTCTTCAGTTGCATCTCCCGACAGGTATTCCTCAATGGCGCCAGCCAAAACTCGGATTTTTTTCGTGGCTTGTGTCACTGGTACTCAATGGCTCTGCTTTTGGAGGGGTTTCCCGTTCACAACATCAGGGCAAATGGAACATGTGTGTAAAACAGCGGATGAAGTGCCACCCCCTGATTTGGTCGGTTTAGGCACTCAATAAGTCATCATTCATACACTCTTTCATTAAGTTTTGCACTAGTGCACGATTTATCAACTGACTCACTTGTGAATCCACTCTCTGACACAAACACAATAAAAAACACACATAAACTCAACATATACAAGATAAATTCAAAGACTACAAGTAGAAAAAAGAAAACATCTTCCATTTACACACAGCGGGCATATGCGTGTAATGACGAAACTAACAGATCAGCGGATGTCCACCTTGCAAGAGGTATTGTAAATAGGGTAGCAATGTTTTAAAGTTCCAGTGTGGCCGCCAAATATGGAGCCAACATGTTGACTATCTTGGAATGGTAAAACAATGACACACTACGGACAACTGTATATAAATCAAGACAAGGCGCCCCCTACAAGTCCACTCCGTTTGGGCGGGTCAAGCACATAAGTGATTTTCCTATAGAACTCTCACTGTTCAGAAAATCCTGAAGGCATGCCTCATCATAGAGTTTTCTCAATGGAGTCCATTACTTCCACCATGGGCTTCAACCTGATCTCTTTGAGGTCACACTTACAGATATTTCAAGGGATCCCAGTAGTAAATAGTCAAAAGGCTGCCTGAGGCATACCTGCAACAAACTTTAATATCAGACTATTGTCTTGGCAGTATAAAAAAAAATGCAGACAGTATCTGGGGTCTAATTACCCAAGTATCCTTTTTCGCGGTCTCCATGTTTCAGCCTTCCAAGAAGATACTGAGGCCAGTACAGGACCAGTATTTCAAGGACCTCTATGTGTTGCCTAATCCTTACTAGGTCAAAAAAGTGGGCAATTGCCTATACGTGCACATCACAATTCCATTCATACCATGCATACACGGTATGCTTACGTCACGACCGGCTAAATCATCTGTGGAGAGATCAGAAAAATCACATCAATTTATACTATTTTACTTATTATCCATTTGCACAGACCACTTGTCTCTCGCCAAAACTTACCACCAACACCTGTATAGAGGGTCACACTGCACATACTATAGGCGAAAATAGCTACAGGCTCCTAATGAGTCTAGGAGGGTGGGCCACTCTCCTAGATAGTTCTAGGTCACCACGGTGTCTCACTGTGTGCATATCATGAGAAAGGTGGGTCTGCACCCCATGCGTGGTCTCCAGACACACTCCTTACTGATATATTTAGTTCTTCACTCCTTTTCCATCGATGAGGGATGGCCAACATTCTTATAGTCACACTCTAATTTTGTATCAGAGGAAATGAAGGGAAAATAAAAACTGGGTTTATATCAGTTTATCGCTACTGTTCTCTGTAATGCACAACTATGCCTTCATGTAGATGGAGTTGTTGCCTTCATCCTGTGTCTGCCATCTCTGCCCATGCTACCTTTTACCCACAAATCTACATTCTTATTATCAGCACTACTCTACCAAGAGAAAGTAATATTCCACTCCTCACTTTCTCTTCAAAGAAACGTTGGGCTCAATCACCTAAGCGTTCCCACTACTCACTGGGCGGTTTGCAACTGTTCAAATTGGCACCGGTCTTAAAGCCTGGTGGGAATGTCTCCTACCACTTCATGGTTGCATGTGATTGGCCCTTCAGTCAGATGTCTTGACATTATTGTGTAAACATTAGGACTATTTTTTAAAGAAAATTATTCACTTGTGGGAATATCTCCACCTACTTTTGGTTGCATGTTATTGGCCTTTTAGTCAGATTTCTTGACATTGTGTTAGTATTTCGGCTATTATTAAAAAGAACTTTTAAAAAAAACACAACCATGACTTTCTGCTTGGGGTGGACTGGTTTCCAAGGTTGGTGATACCAATGGTATCAAATTACATGCAACCCTGATTACCAAGGTCATCTTGGGGGGCCGGAGCCAAGCGCTGTGGAAGATGGCGGCTCTTCTTTAGAGCTGAAACAAACGGAGACGAGGGAACGAGCCAAAAGACATTTCTCAGATATCTCAAGAAAAGGGGAGAATACTTGTTGGAAACCTGCAGGATGGCGTAGGATTTACAACTTGTGAACAACTCGCTTTGCAACTAACTTAAATGCTGTAAGCTACAGAAATCGGCGAGGCCAAAATGGCAGCACGCACTTTGTTTCAAACTCTGACTGGTACGGAATGTTTCCTTATACATCGTAAAACGTAGGAATGCATGAGCTTGTTATACCTTGTTATACCGCATAATGTGAAAATGCCACACGCTGCTTCTAAACGATCTTCAACGTGTCTGATCATTAAGTAGTGCAGCGCGACAGGGAATTTGACGGGAGACCAGGCCTGCGGCCTAGCAGTAACTGATACATGCGTACGCTTCTTGCCTTAATACACCAAACATTGAAATCAGCATGCGGAGGTCAAATTGGCAGCATGCATTTTGTTTCAAACTCTGACTGGTACAGATCGTTTCCTTCTGAATCTCTAAACTTAATAATGCGTGCGTTTTTTACCTTATTATACCCTCGCAACCTGGAAATGAACAATCTCCAACGCGTCTGATCATTAAATAGTGCAACGCGAAGTGAAATTTGACAAAAGGCCAGGCCTGTGGCCTAGCGGTGACTGATAAACGTGTGCGCTTCTCCCCTTAATGCACCAACATTAAATTCGTCTTGCGCCATCTCTGGATGCTTTATATACCTGAATGATTATACCGTGATGTAGCGCGCTACGTAAGACGGCGAGTTCACATACGCTTAACTTGGAGAAAAAAAATATATATAGGGAAACGCATTCGCTCCTCACCTCACTGTGCTGAGCAACATTGAATCTGTTATATAATACATGGAGTACTGTCCGATCTGAATGATTCTACCATAACATGACACAATCTGGAAGACGCAAGGTTAACATAAATACTGATGAACAGAATCAAAATCACTTTATTTATTTCTCCATATCTTAGTGTTATTCAGCATGCATATATCAAGTCATTACGATGGAATGTATTTTGAAATAGAAGATATGCTGCAATATAAGTATTATATTGATGATTAGAATCAAGCAATCATTATAAACAGAACTTTGAAAGATCACTAATACTCCCTATGTCAGATCCTAAAGTAGTAAGACAGCTGTCATATAGTGCAGCCTTATTATCAAATACTGACGCCACGGTCTCCAAACATAAAATGGCTGATTCTACTGAATTACCCTCAGCGGCAATGGATACCATTTTGAAAGAACTACTAGACATAAAATCTTCCATTGCATCCCTGGACAACACAGTCTCTAATAATACTATGGAAGTTCAAGGTTTGAGGAACGATGTTATCAAGTTCCCATCCCGCATGCAGTTAATGGACAATCGAATTACGAATATTGAATCCCGCCTCGATAAAACAACACCTGATACTAGTCAAGATATTTGGTATCTACAGCAAAAAATGATTGATTTAGAGGATCGGAGTAGAAGAAATAATCTCAGAATTATAGGACTTCCAGAACAAAAAGAGAAAGATAATATTCTAGACTTTTTGACCACTTTAATCCCAACCTGGACGAACATCACTTTCACAATGCCTTTAGAATTTCAGAGAGCTCATCGTGTTTGAACACGTGGAACGACCACTCTACAAGACCTCAACATATTCTAGCCTGCTGTCTACGACATCAACAAACCTGTCAAATTATCATGGCAGCTAAAAAACATGGGCCATATGAGTATGAAAAATCTCAGGTAATCTTCACAGCAGAGTTTTCAGCACCTACTAACCTAAAAAGAAAACAATTTTTAAATCTAAGTGCTAGATTAAAGAAAAGCGATATAAAATATGGTCTTCTGGAGCCGGCCACTATGATTGTAACTTTTCAAGGGAAAACCAAGGAATATTCAGATCCTCATGACTTGGAATCTTTTTTTTAATGACTTAGATGAAAAAGACTCTGAGATGGAACATAAGTCTTCTTCTTCTTCACCAACAAAAGAATCTTCTCCATCTAACACTCCAGATGAAGGTGAATGGGAGTCTGTTCAACGTCATTGGTCACATGGTGGTAAACTTAAAGCCTGAAAAAAATATCATCCAAGAGATAAATCCAGATCACCCTTGAAACCTTGATCAAAGTTGAAATATTAATCATAGACTATTATGTTTTACCTACTTTCTCCCTAACGTTTATCTCATTACATGATCACATTTGTTTATGATATCGGACATTTATTTTACACTTGAAATGGCATTAACATCCTCTTCTCCGCTCACCTCTCCACAACACATCGGTTTATCTCCCCTGATTAAAGTTTTAGTTGATAAGTGTATATAATTGCCTTATCACTTGTGTTGGACAATTTACTTGGTATTGATAGTTCCAGTAAATGATCATTTCTTATTTTGATTTAATATAAACGTTTAACTGATTTGAGAACTCACTCTTAACATTCATACATAATGACACATTTGGAACTTTAAAACCTCATCTTTTTTTTCTTTTCTTTATTTTATATTCTTTCTTATCATTAGAACTTGGATTGATATTGTTTTTTTAGTCTAAATAAGTCAGTTTATAAGTTGAAACCCTTGAATGTTATATCCTTGAATGTTAAAGGTTTGACACATTTTATTAAGAAAAAAAAAAGATAGTAAATTTTCTTGGACGACAAAAACCAGATATTGCCTTATTGCAAGAAACACATCTTAGTGAATCAGAAAGCGAAAAACTGAAAAGAGATGCTATACATGCTAGCGTAGCCCAGAATAGCTCTAATAATGATGATACACCTATTAGGAAGTGTGGAGTAGCTATTCTTTTTCATAAAAACTTACCATATAAAATTATTCAAACATGGTTAGATGATGATGGTAGATATGCATTTGTTAAAATCCGTATTAGAAATTCTTTTATGATCATAGGCACGATATAGGCACCCACTGACTCCAAAACGATATTTATTTCTAAGATTCGTAGGTTATCTTCTTTTGGATCTACACGAGTAATAATCGGGGGAGACTGGAATGTCACCATAGACCCATTTATTGATAGATCGGGCAAACCAGGCATTACATCACTGAACTGTGAAGATACTACGGAGGAAGAACAGAAATTAGGATTGGAGGGGCACAAAACAATGGAAGAGATTGCAAAAGCTATTGACTGTCTAGCCACAAATAAAGCTCCCAGAGAGGACGGTTTTCAAAAGCTCAAACAATCCCATTATTACAAACTTTTTTTTAACAAAGCTTTTTAAAAAAGGGTCATTTTTCTCCAGAATTTTTACAAGCATGTACTGTAATTCTTAAACCTGACAAAGATCCATTAGAATGCTCTAGCTATAGACCTATCTCACTAATAAATTCAGATTTAAAAATTCTGGCTAAAATACTTGCGACTCGCTTAAATTCAGCCTTCATATCAATTATCCATTCATCTCAAATCGGTTTTGTTCCATCCCGATCCTCTTCAAATCATCTTCGAACAATTCTACATTTATTATGGCAACAACATAATAAATCAGAAGAAAATGTTATACTGCCGCTGGATGCAGAAAAAGCTTTTGATAGAGTAGAATGGGGATACCTATTTCGTAACCATGAATAGAATGGGTATTGGTACTGACTTTATTACTCTAACTAAGGGAATGAATCAATCCCCAACTGCTGCGATCACTTGTAATGGTTTCACACCTCCTTATTTTAACATTCTTCATGGTACCAGACAAGGATTCCCACTATCTCCATTGCAGTTTTATACTGCTCTGCAACCTCTAGCTATTGCGATTAGAAAAAATATTAATATATAAGGTATTAGTACCCCATCGGTAGAGGTAAAAGCTTTTTACTATGTGTAGGAAGTTGGCTCTGTATGCACTATTTCAAAGTAAGGAATAGTATGCACAGAGTCCAAGGGTTCCCCTTAGAGGTAAGATAGTGGCAAAGAGAGATAATTCTAATGCTCTATTTTGTGGTAGTGTGCTCGAGCAGTAGGCTTATCAGAGGAGTAGTGTTAAGCATTTGTTGTACACACACAGGCAAGAAATGAGGAACACACACTCAGAGACAATTCCAGGCCAATAGGTTTTTGTATAGAAAAATATATTTTCTTAGTTTTTTTTAAGAACCACAGGTTCAAGATTTACAAGTAATACTTCAAATGAAAGGTATTTCAGGTAGGTACTTTAGGAACTTTGAATTAGCAAAATAGCATATACAGTTTTCACATAAATGACATATAGCTATTTTAAAACTAGACAGTGCAATTTTCAACAGTTCCTGGGGGAGGTAAGTGTTTGTTATTTTTTGCAGGTAAGTAAACCACCTATGGGGTTCAAGTTTGGGTCCAAGGTAGCCCACCGTTGGGGGTTCAGAGCAACCCCAAAGTTACCACACCAGCAGCTCAGGGCCGGTCAGGTGCAGAGGTCAAAGTGGTGCCCAAAACACATAGGCTTCAATGGAGAAGGGGGTGCCCCGGTTCCAGTCTGCCAGCAGGTAAGTACCCGCGTCTTCGGAGGGCAGACCAAGGGGGTTTTGTAGGGCACTGAGGGGGGGACAAGTTAGCACAAAAAGTTCACCCTCAGCGGCACGGGGGCGGCCGGGTGCAGTGCACAAACAGGCGTCGGGTTTGCAATAGGAATCAATGGGAGACCAAGGGGTCTCTTCAGCGATGCAGGCAGGCAAGGGGGGGGCTCCTAGGGGTAGCCACCACCTGGGCAAGGGAGAGGGCCACCTGGGGGTTGCTCCTGCACTGGAGGTCGGATCCTTCAGGTCCTGGGGGCTGCGGGTGCAGAGTCTTTACCAGGCGTCGGGTCTTTGAAGCAGGCAGTCGCGGTCAGGGGGAGCCTCGGGATTCCCTCTGCAGGCGTCGCTGTGGGGGCTCAGGGGGGTCAACTCTGGCTACTCACGGTCTCTTAGTCGCCGGGGAGTCCTCCCTGTGGTGTTTGTTCTCCACAAGTCGAGCCGGGGGCGTCGGGTGCAGAGTGCAAAGTCTCACGCTTCCGGCGGGAAACGTGTGTTGTTTCAAAGTTGCTTCTTTGTTGCAAAGTTGCAGTCTTTGGTGAACAGAGCCCCTGTCCTCTGGAGTTCTTGGTCCTTCTAGATGCAGGGTAGTCCTCTGAGGCTTCAGAGGTTACTGGACCCTGTGGAACGCGTCGCTGGAGCAGTGTCTTTAGAAGTGGGGAGACAGGCCGGTAGAGCTGGGGCCAAAGCAGTTGGTGTCTCCGTCTTCTCTGCAGGTTTTCAGCTTAGCAGTCCTTCTTCTTCTTAGGTTGCAGGAATCTGATTTCCTAGGTTCTGGATGCCCCTAAATACTGAATTTAGGGGTGTGTTTAGGTCTGGGGGGTTAGTAGCCAATGGCTACTAGCCCTGAGGGTGGCTACACCCTCTTTGTGCCTCCTCCCTGAGAGGAGGGGGGCACATCCCTAATCCTGTTGGGGGAATCCTCCATCTGCAAGATGGAGGATTTCTAAAAGTTAGAGTCACCTTAGCTCAGGACACCTTAGGGGCTGTCCTGACTGGCCAGTGACTCCTCCTTGTTTTTCTCATTATCTCCTCTGGCCTTGCCGCCAAAAGTGGGGCCGTGGCCGGAGGGGGCGGGCAACTCCACTAGCTGGAGTGCCATGGGGTGCTGTAGCAAAGAGGGGGAGCCTTTGAGGCTCCCCGCCAGGTGTTACAGTTCCTGCAGGGGGAGGTGTGAAGCACCTCCACCCAGTACAGGCTTTGTTACTAGCCACAGAGTGACAAAGGCACTCTCCCCATGTGGCCAGCAACATGTCTGGTGTGTGGCAGGCTGCTAAAACCAGTCAGCCTACATGGGTAGTCGGTTAAGGTTTCAGGGGGCACCTCTAAGGTAACCTCTGGGGTGTATGTTACAATAAAATGTACACTGATATCAGTGTGCATTTATTGTGCTGAGAAGTTTGATACCAAACTTCCCAGTTTTCAGTGTAGCCATTATGGTGCTGTGGAGTTCGTGCATGACAGACTCCCAGACCATATACTCTTATGGCTACCCTGCATTTACAATGTCTAAGGTTTTGCTTAGACACTGTAGGGGCATAGTGCTCATGCACTTATGCCCTCACCTATGGTATAGTGCACCCTGCCTTAGGTCTGTAAGGCCTGCTAGAGGGGTGACTTATCTATACCTGTAGGCAGTGTGAGGTTGGCATGGCACCCTGAAGGGAGTGCCATGTCGACTTAATCGTTTTGTCCTCACTAGCACACACAAGCTGGCAAGCAGTGTGTCTGTGCTGAGTGAGGGGTCCCCAGAGTGGCATAAGACATGTTGCAGCCGTTTGAGACCTTCCCTGGCATCAGGGCCCTTGGTACCAGGGGTACCAGTTACAAGGGACTTACCTGGATGCCAGGGTGTGCCAATTGTGGAAACAAAAGTACAGGTTAGGGAAAGAACACTGGTGCTGGGGCCTGATTAGCAGGCCTCAGCACACTTTCAAATCAAAACTTAGCATCAGCAAAGGCAAAAAGTCAGGGGGTAACCATGCCAAGGAGGCATTTCCTTACACAACCCCCCCCCCCCCCCAAACGAAAGAGGATGAGACTAACCTTTCCCAAGAGAGTCTTCATTTTCTAAGTGGAAGAACCTGGAAAGGCCATCTGCATTGGCATGGGCAGTCCCAGGTATGTGTTCCACTATAAAGTCCATTCCCTGTAGGGAGATGGGCCACCTCAACAGTTTTGGATTTTCACCTTTCATTTGCATCAGCCATCTGAGAGGTCTGTGGTCAGTTTGAACTACAAAGTGAGTACCAAAGAGGTATGGTCTGAGCTTCTTCAGGGACCAAACCACAGCAAAGGCCTCCCTCTCAATGGCACTCCAACGCTGCTCCCTGGGGAGTAACCTCCTGCTAATGAAAGCAACAGGCTGGTCAAGGCCATCATCATTTGTTTGGGACAAAACTGCCACTATCCCATGTTCAGAGGCATCTGCCTGCACAATGAACTGCTTGAAGTAATCTGGAGCTTTTAGAACTGGTGCTGTGCACATTGCTTGTTTCAGGGTGTCAAAGGCCTGTTGGCATTCTACAGTCCAGTTTACTTTCTTGGGCATTTTCTTGGAGGTAAGTTCTGTGAGGGCTGTCACTATGGATCCATATCCCTTCACAAACCTCCTGTAGTACCCAGTCAAGCCAAGGAATGCCCTGACTTGAGTCTGGGTTTTTGGAGCTACCCAGTCCAGAATAGTCTGGATCTTAGGCTGGAGTGGCTGAACTTGGCCTCCACCTACAAGGTGTCCCAAGTAAACCACAGTTCCCTACCCTATCTGGTATTTGGAGGCCTTGATAGAGAGGCCTGCTGATTGCAGAGCCTTCAAAACCTTCCTCAGGTGGACCAGGTGATCCTGCCAGCTGGAGCTAAAGACAGCAATATCGTCAAGATAAGCTGCACTAAAGGACTCCAAGCCAGCAAGGTCTTGATTCACCAACCTTTGGAAGGTGGCAGGGGCATTCTTTAAACCAAAGGGCATAACAGTAAACTGATAATGCCCATCAGGTGTGGAGAATGCTGTCTTTTCTTTTGGTCCTGGTGCCATTTTGATTTGCCAGTACCCTGCTGTTAAGTCAAAGGTACTTAAGAATTTGGCAGCACCTAATTTGTCTATCAGCTCATCAGCTCTAGGAATGGGATGGGCATCTGTCTTGGTGACAGAATTAAGTCCTCTGTAGTCCACACAAAACCTCATCTCTCTCTTTCCATCTTTGGTGTGAGGTTTGGGGACTAAGACCACTGGGCTAGCCCAGGGACTGTCAGAGTGCTCAATGACTCCCAATTCCAGCATCTTGTGGACTTCCACCGTGATGCTTTCCTTAACTTGGTCAGACTGTCTGAATATTTTGTTTTTGACAGGCATGCTGTCTCCTGTGTCCACATCATGGGTATACAGGTGTGTCTGACCAGGGGTTAGGCAAAAGAGTTCAGCAAACTGTTGCAGGACCTTCCTACAGTCAGATTGCTGCTGGCCAGAGAGGGTGTCTGAATAGGTCACTCCGTCTATTGAACCATCTTTAGGGTCTGTGGAGAGGAGATCAGGGAGAGGTTCACTCTCAGCTTCCTGGTCCTCATCTGTTACCATCAACAGATTCACATCTGCCCTGTCATGGAAGAGTTTGAGGCGGTTCACATGGATCACCCTTTTGGGGGTCCTGCTAGTGCCTAGGTCTACCAGGTAGGTGACATGACTCTTCCTTTCTAGCACTGGGTAAGGGCCACTCCATTTGTCCTGAAGTGCCCTGGGAGCCACAGGCTCCAAACCCCAGACTTTCTGCCTTGGCTGAAATTCAACCATAGCAGCCTTTTGGTCATACCAAAACTTCTGGAGCTGTTGGCTGGCCTCAAGGTTTTTGCTTGCCTTTTCCATATACTCTGCCATCCTTGAACGTAGGCCTAGTACATAGTCCACTATATCTTGCTTAGGCTCATAAAGAGGTCTCTCCCAGCCTTCTTTCACAAGAGCTAGTGGTCCCCTTACAGGATGGCCAAACAGAAGTTCAAAGGGGGAAAACCCAATTCCCTTCTGAGGCACCTCTCTGTAAGCGAAAAGCAGACATGGCAAGAGGACATCCCATCTCCTTTTGAGTTTTTCAGGGAGCCCCATGATCATGCCTTTCAATGTCTTGTTAAACCTTTCAACAAGACCATTGGTTTGTGGATGGTATGGTGTGGTGAATTTGTAAGTCACCGCACACTCATTCCACGTGTTTCAGGTATGCTGACATAAAGTTGGTACCTCTGTCAGACACCACCCCCTTAGGAAAACCCACTCTGGTAAAAATACCAATGAGTGCTTTGGCTACTGCAGGGGCAGTAGTTGACCTAAGGGGAATTGCTTCAGGGTATCTAGTAGCATGATCCACTACTACTAGTATGTATTGGTTCCCTGAGGCTGTGGGAGGTTCAAGTGGACCCACTATGTCCACACCCACTCTTTCAAAGGGGACCCCCACCACTGGAAGTGGAATGAGGGGGGCCTTTGGGTGTCCACCTGTCTTACCACTGGCTTGACAGGTGGTACAGGAGACACAAAACTCCTTGACCTTCTGGGACATGTTGGGCCAATAGAAGTAGTTGACTAGTCTCTCCCACGTCTTGGTCTGTCCCAAATGCCCAGCAAGAGGAATATCATGAGCTAAGGTCAGAATGAACTCCCTAAACTCCTGAGGCACTACCACTCTCCTAGTGGCACCAGGTTTGGGATCTCTTGCCTCAGTGTAAAGGAGTCCATCTTCCCAATAGACTCTATGTGTTCCTGTTATTTTTCCATTGGACTCTTCAGCAGCTTGCTGCCTAAGGCTTTCAAGAGAGGGACAGGTTTCTTGCCCCTTACACAACTGCTCCCTTGAGGGTCCCCCTGGGCCTAGGAGCTCAACCTGATAAGGTTCTAACTCCAGAGGCTCAGTTCCCTCAGAGGGCAGAACTTCTTCCTGAGAAGAGAAGTTCTCTTTTTTCTGTGGAAGCTGGTTCCCCAGTCTTCTTTCCTTTTCTCTTGGTGGGTTGGGCCCTTTTTCCAGGCTCCAACAACACTTTTTCACCCTGAGCCTTGCACTGTGCCCTTGTCTTGACACTCACCAGTTCAGGGATACCCAGCATGGCTGCATGGGTTTTTAGTTCTACCTCAGCCCATGCTGAGGACTCCAGGTCATTTCCAAGCAAACAGTCTACAGGGATATTTGAGGAGACCACCACCTGTTTCAGGCCATTGACCCCTCCCCACTCTAAAGTTACCATGGCCATGGGATGTACTTTAGTCTGATTGTCAGCGTTGGTGACTGGATAAGTTTGTCCAGCCAGGTATTGACCAGGGGAAACCAGCTTCTCTGTCACCATGGTGACACTGGCACCTGTATCCCTCAGGCCTTCTATACTTGACCCATTAATTAAGAGCTGCTGCCTGTATTTTTGCATGTTAGGGGGCCAGGCAGCCAGTGTGGCTAAATCCACCCCACCCTCAGAGACTAATGTAGCTTCAGTGTGACACCTGATTTGTTCTGGGCACATTGTTGATCCCACTTGGAGACTGGCCATTCCAGTGTTAGCTGGAGTAGAGTTTGAAGTGGAACCTTTCTTGGGACAGGCCTGGTCTCCAGTTTGGTGTCCTGGCTGATTACAGCTACGACACCAGGCCTTTTTGGGATCAAAGTTTTTACCCTTGTACCCAAAATTGGATTGTGAAGAGGCTCTGGGCCCACCCTCCTGAGCAGGTTTTTGGGGGCCTGTAGAAGACTCTTTACTATTTTTCACTTTGGATGTCTCAACACTCTTCCCCTGGGGAGGCTTTGTGACCCCTTTCTTTTGGTCACTCCCTGTGGAAGTCTTGGTCACCCTAGTCTTGACCCAATGGTCCGCCTTCTTTCCCAATTCTTGGGGAGAAATTGGTCCTAGGTTTACCAGATGCTGATGTAGTTTATCATTTGAACAATTACTTAACAGGTGTTCTTTCACAAATAAATTGTACAGCCCATCATAATCATTTACACCACTGCCTTGAATCCAACCATCCAGTGTTTTTACGGAGTAGTCAACAAAATCAACCGAGGTCTGGCTCGAGGATTTTTGAGCCCCCCTGAACCTAATTCTATACTCCTCAGTGGAGAATCCAAAGCCCTCAATCAGGGTAGCCTTCATGAGGTAATAGGATTCTGCATCTTTTCCAGAGAGTGTGAGGAGTCTATCCCTACACTTTCCAGTGAACATTTCTCAAAGGAGAGCACCCCAGTGAGATCTGTTTACTTTTCTGGTTGCACAAGCCCTCTCAAAAGCTGTGAACCATTTGGTGATGTCATCACCATCTTCATATTTAGTTACAATCCCTTTAAGGATTTTCAACATGTCAGGAGAATCTCTGACCCTATTTATGTTGCTGCCACCATGGATGGAACCAAAACCTATCTCTTGTCTTTCCTTTTCTATGGCTAGGAGCGGTCTCTCTAAAGCCAATCTTTTGACCATCCTGGTTAACAGTAGGTCATCTTCACTGAGGCTATCCTCAGTGATTCCAGAGGTGCTGGACCCTCCTGTGAGAGAAGCAGCATCTCGGACTATCACATTTGGAGTCAGGGTTTGAGGAGCCCTGATTTCCCTAACTAGGAGTGGAGGGGGGGAATTCTCCTCCACATCACTAGCTTCCCCCTCTGGGAGGTCGTCCTCAGAGGGGTTGTTTTTGGCAAACTCTGCCAAGAGCTCCTGGTTTAGGGTTTAGACCAACATTAATATTTTTTAATTTGCAGAGAGACCTTAACTCTCTCATTCTAAGATGGAGGTAAGGGTGATGTCGAGTTCCATCACATTCTCTTCTGCATTAGACATTATGGGGGTCATTCCAACCCTGGCGGTCATCGACCGCCAGGATGGAGGACCACGGAAGCACCACCAACAGGCTGGCGGTGCTTCCCTGCCCATTCTGACCGCGGCGGTAAAGCCGCGGTCAGAAAAGGGGATCCGGCGGTTTCCCGCTGGATTTCCCCTGTCTGGGCTGAATCTCCATGGCGGCGCTGTGGCGGGAACGGGTGTCATGGGGCTCCTGGGGGCCCCTGCACTGCCCTGCCACAGGCATGGGCAGTGCAGGGGCCCCCTAACAGGGCCCCAGCATGATTTTCACTGTCTGCTTAGCAGACAGTGAAAATCGCGACGGGTGCAACTGCACCCGTCGCACCCCTGCAACACCGCCGGCTCCATTCGGAGCCGGCTTCTATGTTGCAGGGCCTTTCCCGCTGGGCCGGCGGGCGCTCCTTTGGCGGACGCCCGCCGGCCCAGCGGGAAAGCCAGAATGGCCTCCGCGGTCTATTGACCGCGGAGCGGCCATATGGCGGTGACCGAATGGCGGGCGGCTACCGCCGCGGTCAGAATGACCGCCTATGTTTCTAAAAGTTGGAATACTTTTTAAGAATCTAAAACTATCTCTAGAACTTAATTCAAACTTTTACAAAACTTTTAAACTCTAAAAGAAATGCTAACAGGGACTAACACAAGGCCCTAGCAGGACTTTTAAAAATTTAGAAAAATAGCTCAAATTTCAAAAATCAGTTTCTAATGACAATTTTTGGAATTTAGTCGGGTGATCAGGTATTGGCTAAGTAGTCCAGCAAATGCAAAGTCTTGTACCCCACCGCTGATCCACCAATGTAGGAAGTTGGCTCTGTATGCACTATTTCAAAGTAAGGAATAGTATGCACAGAGTCCAAGGGTTCCCCTTAGAGGTAAGATAGTGGCAAAAAGAGATAATTCTAATGCTCTATTTTGTGGTAGTGTGCTCGAGCAGTAGGCTTATCAGAGGAGTAGTGTTAAGCATTTGTTGTACACACAGGCAAGAAATGAGGAACACACACTCAGAGACAATTCCAGGCCAATAGGCTTTTGTATAGAAAAATATATTTTCTTAGTTTATTTTAAGAACCACAGGTTCAAGATTTACAAGTAATACTTCAAATGAAAGGTATTTCAGGTAGGTACTTTAGGAACATTGAATTAGCAAAATAGCATATACAGTTTTCACATAAATGACATATAGCTATTTTAAAACTAGACAGTGCAATTTTCAACAGTTCCTGGGGGAGGTAAGTGTTTGTTAGTTTTTGCAGGTAAGTAAACCACCTATGAGGTTCAAGTTTGGGCCCAAGGTAGCCCACCGTTGGGGGTTCAGAGCAACCCCAAAGTTACCAAACCAGCAGCTCAGGGCCAGTCAGGTGCAGAGGTCAAAGTGGTGCCCAAAACGCATAGGCTTCAATGGAGAAGGGGGTGCCCCGGTTCTAGTCTGCCAGCAGGTAAGTACCCGTGTCTTCGGAGGGCATACCAGGGGGGGTTTTGTAGGGCACCGGGGGGGACAAAAGTTAGCACAAAAAGTTCACCCTCATCGGCACGGGGGCGACCGGGTGCAGTGCACAAACAGGCGTCGGGTTTGCAATAGGAATCAATGGGAGACCAAGGGGTCTCTTCAGCGATGCAGGCAGGCAAGGGGGGGGGCTCCTCTGGGTAACCACCACCTGGGCAAGGGAGAGGGCCACCTGGGGGTCGCTCCTGCACTGGAAGTCGGATCCTTCAGGTCCTGGGGGCTGCGGGTGCAGAGTCTTTACCAGGCGTCGGGTCTTTGAAGCAGGCAGTCGCGGTCAGGGGGAGCCTCGGGATTCCCTCTGCAGGCGCCGCTGTGGGGGCTCAACTCCGGCTACTCACGGTCTCGTAGTCGCCGGGGAGTCCTCCCTGTGGTGTTTGTTCTCCACAAGTCGAGCCGGGGGCGTCGGGTGCAGAGTGCAAAGTCTCACACTTCCGGCGGGAAACGTGTGTTGTTTCAAAGTTGCTTCTTTGTTGCAAAGTTGCAGTCTTTGGTGAACAGAGCCGCTGTCCTCTGGAGTTCTTGGTCCTTCTAGATGCAGGGTAGTCCTCTGAGGCTTCAGAGGTTGCTGGACCCTGTGGAACGCGTCCCTGGAGCAGTGTCTTTAGAAGTGGGGAGACAGGCCGGTAGAGCTGGGGCCAAAGCAGTTGGTGTCTCCGTCTTCTCTGCAGGTTTTCAGCTTAGCAGTCCTTCTTCTTCTTAGGTTGCAGGAATCTGATTTCCTAGGTTCTGGGTGCCCCTAAATACTGAATTTAGGGGTGTGTTTAGGTATGGGGGGTTAGTAGCCAATGGCTACTAGCCCTGAGGGTGGCTACACCCTCTTTGTGCCTCCTCCCTGAGGGGAGGGGGGCACATCCCTAATCCTATTGGGGGAATCCTCCATCTGCAAGATGGAGGATTTCTAAAAGTTAGAGTCAACTCAGCTCAGGACACCTTAGGGGCTGTCCTGACTGGCCAGTGACTCCTCCTTGTTTTTCTCATTATCTCCTCCGGCCTTGCCGCCAAAAGTGGGGCCGTGGCCGGAGGGGGGCGGGCAACTCCACTAGCTGGAGTGCCCTGGGGTGCTGTAACAAAGGGGGTGAGCCTTTGAGGCTCACCGCCAGGTGTTACAGTTCCTGCAGGGGGAGGTGTGAAGCACCTCCAACCAGTACAGGCTTTGTTACTAGCCACAGAGTGACAAAGGCACTCTCCCCATGTGGCCAGCAACATGTCTGGTGTGTGGCAGGCTGCTAAAACCAGTCAGCCTACACGGGTACTCGGTCAAGGTTTCAGGGGGCACCTCTAAGGTGCCCTCTGGGGTGTATGTTACAATAAAATGTACACTGATATCAGTGTTCATTTATTGTGCTGAGAAGTTTGATACCAAACTTCCCAGTTTTCAGTGTAGCCATTATGGTGCTGTGGAGTTCGTGCATGACAGACTCCCAGACCATATACTCTTATGGCTACCCTGCACTTACAATGTCTAAGGTTTTGCTTAGACACTGTAGGGGCATAGTGCTCATGCACTTATGCCCTCGCCTATGGTATAGTGCACCCTGCCTTAGGGCTGTAAGGCCTGCTAGAGGGGTGACTTATCTATACCTGTAGGCAGTGTGAGGTTGGCATGGCACCCTGAGGGGAGTGCCATGTCGACTTAGTCGTTTTGTCCTCACTAGCACACACAAGCTGGCAAGCAGTGTGTCTGTGCTGAGTGAGGGGTCCCCAGGGTGGCATAAGACATGCTGCAGCCCTTAGAGACCTTCCCTGGCATCAGGGCCCTTGGTACCAGGGGTACCAGTTACAAGGGACTTACCTGGATGCCAGGGTGTGCCAATTGTGGAAACAAAAGTACAGGTTAGGGAAAGAACACTGGTGCTGGGGCCTGATTAGCAGGCCTCAGCACACTTTCAAATCAAAACTTAGCATCAGCAAAGGCAAAAAGTCAGGGGGTAAACATGCCAAGCAGGCATTTCCTTACACTATGCAGATGATGTTTTACTAACAATATCTAGCCCGGACTCTTCAGTTAAAACTTTGATTACCCTTTTAAATCAATTCTCGATATTTTCCGGATATAAGCTCAATTGGTCTAAATGTGAAGCCCTGCCAATGAACAATAATACCCCACCAGCTTCACAAGGTAACTTCCCATTTAAATAGAAATCTTCACATATTAAATATCTTAGGATTCTACCTAATACTGGGTTGAAAACTATTATGATGGATAATTTGAATCCTATCATAGATAAACTTAAAAGAGATTTCATAAAACGGTTTCAATTAAATCTATCATTGTGGGGTAGAGTACAGATTATTAAAATGAATACAATTCCAAAATTCAATTACATGTTCAGTATGCTATCACTCCCAATTACTTCTAACTTTTTCAAAAGTACTTCATCTTTGATAACCCGTTTTATTTGGGGAGGAAAAAATCCTTGTATCAGTAGTTCAAAATGACATTCCTCTTCTTTAAAAGGAGGTGTAAGGCTTCCACATTTAGAACATTATTGAATAGCACAACAGCTATCACATTCAACTTATATGATATCCATAAATGATAATACACCCTTATGGGTGAAATTGGAACACTTTTTATTGTAAACTACTACTCCCATGGCTATTTATTATACCAAATGTCTAAAATACTCACAATTCTCAAATCCAATTATTTATTCTTCTCAATTAGCATGGCAAAAAGACCATAAAATTATAAAATGTAATATCTATATTCACTTAGACGCTCCAACTTGGAATAATTCTGCAATTATTTAGAAGGGTAAAGAACGTAATTGGTTTGTCTGGAGAAATCATAAAATTAATACTCTATCGTACCTACCCACACGGAATAACTCTGAAATAATTCTCACAATTGCAAGAGACTAATAAACTTCTTAAATCACAGTTTAACAATTATATTCAGATATCATCCATTCTAAACTGCAAAACGGCCTCGATTATAGATCCTATAACACAATCATCTATTGCTCGTTATATTTATATATGGAAAAATCTCAAAGGCACGTTATCCAGTTTATATTCTTTACTAATCGATATATCTTTTTCAGACGATACATCTGAAACTTTAAAAACATGGTGGTCTACACGACTTCATATTACTTATTCAGATAAAGAACGGGCTAAAGTTCTGGAGAATTATAATCACGGCCTTCGTGATGTAAGGTTAAAATTTAATTACTTTAAAATACTACAACGGTGGCATTGGTCACCTTCAAAACTTTACTCTGCTAAAAACTTGGCCCAAACTCTGATTGTTGGAGATGCCATCAACCTAATTGCGATATTGTACATATTTTATGGGATTGTCCTGAGATTCAGCAATTTTGGATACAAACAACAAACCATTTAGGAAAAATAATACCTAATATTTTGTCTCAATCACCCCGATTGTTTTTATTACACGATACTTGTGGAATGGGGTAGAATTTCTTCACAAAAGTTCAGATGGTTATCTACGGCAATTAGTATGGCAAAAGTTAATATATTACGTTTTTGGAAATCTAATGGTTTACCAACGGTCCAATCTTGGTTGAAGGATATGTTTGAAATTGCACAGTTTGAAAGAGTGATATATAAAACTGAACGATAACTTAAAACAATTTGCTAGTATTTGGGGCTCTTTCTTAAAATAATTGTGTTGTTCTTTTGATTTGATGAGAAATATTTCCTTTTTAGATCTTATTCTCCAAACTATTGTGTACGTTTCGTGTAATTTCAATGGTCGTCATTTTCTTTTTCTTCTTCAATTTTGGTATGTTCTGGGAAAGTATACTGAGACAGAATATTGTTTAAATATTTCTTAATAGTATGTTTTGCAATTTCTTTCTCTTATTATTATTTAATACAGAATGATTATGGAAAGTCTTTATTGGTGAACTTGGTCCTTTTTTATAATATATATTGTATATTTTATACAGTCAATGAACAGTTTATGTTTATAACTGTTTATAAAATTAATAAAGAATTGAAAAGCAAAAAAAAAAAAAAAAAGTAATCTTGTCTGCATCTCTCCTCCTTCAGGTGATAAGAGATATCATGTATTCTTTCTTGTTCATTCTCCACTCATACGTTTATACTCCAGAACTACCCACATAGGGTGCCCCTCTGAATTCCATCGTTCAGTGCTGTCTACCTTTGTTCTTTTTCCAAACTGTTTTTTCTCTGCATTGTGTGCCCCTGGTTCCAACTGTTCTATGGTTGTCCACTTCAAATCCATAGCTGTATGTCCTGATGTGATATACTGTTGTCTTGTTTTGGTTGTAATTCTAACACACCATTAATTACTCCAGTGATCCACTATATGTACCTGGACCTTATGCAATGTCATCCCTATGTACTTCCTACCACAGGGACAACGAATCATGTAGTAAACTGGTAGAATCACAGTTGGTATGTTTCCTCTGTTGCATTCTCTTTGCTTAACCCTAGATCAAGCTCCCTAGTGCCATTTGTGAGATTACATAAACTGCATTTTCAACAGGGATAATGTCCCTGGACTGGTGAAAGTTTCCGCAAGGTACTCATCAGTGTAGGGCCCATTGGTGAATGCTTGTCCTCTATTGTGTGCATTAGTACATCTCTGATGCTGGGTCCCCGGCAATGTGAGAATAGAGGTCTATTCCAATCAATATGCTCTGTATTCATTATACGCCAATTTTGTGTAATCACTTTTTTCACCTGGTTAGACATGGGGTTGTAAGTAGTTACACACAAGATCCCTGGGTCCTGTGTTTCCCGGTCTATATCTTGCAACAAGGCATCCTTTATTCAACACTATATCTGGCAGGAGGAAGCCCCAAGACTCAGCAGTCAAGCTCATGCCAGCACTACAGCTGGAGGACTCCGCCTACCCTGCCTTAAGTTGTACCATATGATGATACACCTTTACCAGATTGCATGCTACTTCAAACCTACTCTGAAAGCTGCTGACTGGCTGATTCTGGGGAATAAAAGGAAACGTCAGGCAAATTTTCCACACTATAAAAGAAGAGCTCAACAGCTTCTGCTTGTACCAACCCTATCCTTCAGGGCAAATTGAATTGTTTCATTCCGCCCGCAGTATAGGTGGAATTTTGTTCACCCCGCATTACTCTTCAACTCAGAGTGCTGCCCAAATTCCGACCATCGCAGAATGGTGGAATTTTTCTCCCACAAGGCTCAAGAAAATCCGAGCTTGTGAGAGTAAACAGGATTTGGCATCCCCAAGTGAGATTTTCTAGTACTAGGGGTTGTGGCCAGAGGCCTGGTTATTTGAGTAAATTTGCTGCTGTTTGAGTAGATGTCTACTCAAGGGGCAGCAAAATCGACTTGACTGGCCACGTCTTGCTACTCAACGCATGGTACCGTTCACACTGATCTCCATTGCTGCTCGTGCTACTGGCGCTACATTGTAGAGCTAGCTGCATATGTGCCCCCCTTTTGGCGGAACTCTGTGAAAGCTCAGTTTTTATGTAACTCCATGAAGTTAAATTCTGCAAGTTCCACCCACCACTAAAATTGAACATCTGAGAGTCGGGACACAGACTTTTTTTTTTTTTTTTTAAACAGATGGGATTCTTCACTATTCTGCCCCTCCTCTGGCACAATACTATCACTTAAGAAGGTACAATGATAACCTGTGCTCTTTGGTCCAGGAAGGGCATTCTGACCTGGGACAACCTAGTTCGTAATGGGCAATTTGTCACTTTGATGGATCTCTAACACCAATTCCATCGGGAGTCAATGCAATTTCTTCAGTATCTACCACTGAAATCTACTTTTCTTCTGGCGCTAGGAGGCAATCCTCAGACTCTTGTCAATTTCATACTGCACAGGTATCTGGCCAAGTGAGAAACACATAATAAGCCTATCTTTGTTCTCCAACAACCCTCATTGATAAAATATACTCGAAATCCACCTTGAGCTTCCTGAACAAACAGAAGCCCCATCTTTATGACTGTCTGAAGGAAACTGACTAAATAGAGATCCTTTATTCAAACAATAAAAATCTGCAGGAAGCAAGGCTGAAATTTATCCATTTTAAGATTACCCATGCCTGGCACTGATCACCCTTAGGAGGGAGTCTGGGATGTTCTCCAAAGCGCTACTGATCTGCATCTACAGCTATCACTTGATCTAGAACTCAGAACATAATGTTGAGTGCATCTTCACTCATCAAAAACGCTGGCTCAACTCCTCCCTGTTGGTGACCACAATTTGTTTTCTGAGACACTGGAAGTCTGCTACACCACTGACTGTAGAGGAATGGATGTCAGCTGTGGCGGATACGGCATCCCATGAGAGGGTGATATATCAACTGAACAATCATATGGACGTTTTTGATTACCTTCACCTCCTAACGATGGAATTTTACAAACTTTTCTGCTAATCCCTGCCACAGCGTATACCATCCTGGGCATACTCTGTACGAAAATGTGAGCATCCAATCTAAACCCAGGCACCATCTTTTCAGAGACAGGCTGAAATAGCTGAACAGACCCAAAGTGTGATGTTTTGCTGCTTGGCTTCCTTTCTCCTCATGACTACCAATGTGTTATTTAATTGCTCAGATTCCACTGATTTCCTTTCCTTAGACACAGGTCGAACATTGTTAGATTGAAACTACTGAAAAAACAAACAGCCAAGAAATACTACACCTTAGCAAGATCTGTACCCTTGGACCGGGTTGAGACCCTCAAGTGGAATATCTGTACTGTGTAGGACCACTTTCTGAATGCTCTTCTTTACGTGCTACTGTACGAGTAAAATGTATGCATTTTAATGTAGTGATGTAGCCATTTATTGTTTATCGTAAAAACTAATAAATATAACTATTTTTAAAAAGTATCAATTTTCCTGCTCATATTTTGGTTGCCACTATGTACATTACAGGCGTGGACAAGGACAACAAGGGCTGAAAAGGGAGGGATTTAAATCTTAAATACTGAACAACAAACTTCAATAAGAATACGTGGTAAAAGAAGAAGCCAACAGTTGGGAGAACAAAAACAAGTTCCGTAAAAAACTTGTTTTTCAAGTTATCAGAAAGAACTGGCAAACCTTGCATTAACTGATCAAGGAGACATAACCTTCGCCCGTGGGCATTGCTGCGCTGCAGAAAAGCAGCAGCTGCAAAAGAGAATGTCACAAGAAAGCTTGTAAAAAGAGCTGCGTTTAAATCGGCCTTCTGAAATGGTGGTTTCTAAAGCCTGTCTCTTAAGCTGCAGGTCTTTTTCCTTCAAGATCATAGCCGAAACTGTTTCCTTTTAAGTAGTTGTGTATGTTCTTCTGAGTGGGGTACAGCACAGACAACTAAAAGGACATCTGAGTTATTAAGAGGAAATGCAAATAATTTTCTTAAGGAGAAATATAATTACAATAACAAGAAGTGGCAAGGGTAAACAGCCAGGCTTGTCCAGTGTGAACAGTCTTATGGAGTGTTAACTGAGGAGAGTTGCCTTCTGCACAAGTGCAGCTAGCAGGGCTGTGAGCCTACGGTGGAAAGGCCCTCACCGGAGACTGGAGAACCTGGTTCTCCTTTGGACAGCTTTGCGTTGGCTGCGTATGCAGTAAGGAACTACTTTGCATACTATCAAATGCCGTATGCAAGGTAAATGACACCTTATTAAGCAACCACAATATAAGGACTCTTAAAAAGGTATATCCCGCTAAAGCCAAGGTGGTGTTAGCAAACAGCTGACTTTCTTATATTTTCTTGAAAAAAATAATAGAACTATTGTTAGGGATTCCACATTTAAACTATAGAAAAAGGCAGAGCTCAAAAGGGATCACGAAATAGAATTGTGCAATGACGAACTGTTACTGATTCTGTGTTTTCGTTGCCCTTATTTACTCAACTGCTCCTCTAAACGAAACTGAATATTCAAGAAAAACACTGTTTTAAAACCCATGCACAATTCCTGCATGGTCCAAATTAAATGACAAAAATACAACGAGCTGCATTGTGGAGTGACTTTGCACAGACTCCCCCCCAGCCCCCCCCCAATTCGTTTCCTCTCTGACACTCTTTAAACCAACACGCATACTGATCCATCAAAAAATAAAATACATCGACTGGATTTATGTTAAACTATAAAAAGAAAAAAGAAAACAATAAATAATTAAATGTGTTGCAATGAGAGGTTAACAACAAGCCATCAACCCGTGACCCCTGACCTACTAATTTCTTCATGGGTCCTTTCGCATGGAACGTGCACTTTAGATCACAGAGGTGTTACAACACTTGAAAAAAATGGGGAAACCAGATTAAAATTCGAGGATGCACTGGCAGAGAAGCACTATTTCTGGCATTGCTTAAATGTAGCTCGGTACGCAACTGTAAACTTCAAGTGCTGTAAGTTCACCTCAGTGATATCACCTGCAGTAGTAAACTGATGCAGAGACTTTGACACTGTTCAAGCTAGAGAGATCAAAAGATAACCACTGAACAACAAAGTTCAAAGAAATGGTTTGCGAAACAAAATCAAAGACAATGACACATTAAAGATACAAACAGATGCGACTACTTCCAGTCTTGGCAAGTAAGCACAGTTACTAAAATGTTCAATTTTTAGGGGAAAATGAAACTTGGGTTGGTCAACTGCAGTTGTCGAATATCCTCGCTTTCTCCTCTTCAACGTTTACCTTTATCAGCTGGCCTCGTGCATCCATTCCTTCAATCAGTTTCACTTTTTACATCTTTTTGATAGGCACAGGTTTTCCTTATAATGGACACCATTTCTCATCTGTACACGGACCTCTTCTCTCGCTGTGGGACACTTATTCCGGGCTCAATTGTGTGTGGGGGGGGGGGGGGGGACGTACTCCCCCACTATTGCAAAGTCTCAGTTTTTTTCTGGCCCAGGTCTGGTGCTCTTTAAATGCGAAGGTTTCAGTCTCGATGTCATCCTTGGCTCTTCAGGTAAATCATTCAGTCAGCTCAGGTTGGCCAAACTCAGACAGCTTAGAAAACTTTTACCTCCGCTACTCTTCCAAACAAAGGTGTTTAAAACACTTACTTTATCTTCTCCAGACTAGGCAATGGCCTCGACGTGCATGCATTCGCTCTCTCCCTAATCTCCACCGTCCAGAAAGTCACTGTCTTCGCCCTCTCAAACTCTGCAAATGTAACCATGCCTCACTTCACGGAGCACACGAATCAGATTCCGACTCCTCTGCACAGTTTTCCATGCATTAAACATAAAAATTATATTTCCTTGCCTGAAATGTCTCCTATCACTCTGCCACGAAAACTTACGGTTCAAGGCCGCCCACCTGTCCTTTCTTACATGCCTCAATAAAACAAGCACCGGCAAAGGCTACCATTTCATACTAAAAGGGGCTGACCCCACTAAAGCAAGAGACTCTAAAATTCAGCATTCTAATAGGAGGGAAAACATTTTCATACTCCCATCGAAACGAATAGCCCCACCTCACCATAGCTATTTGATTTGTTGATCTGTTCGGGCCACCTCAAACAAGATTCTTTCCTAGCCGCATAAATCAACGAAACAGCCTTCTGTCCCATGACATTTATGGTACATTGAAAATAAAATCCATTAACTCAATTGGTTTCCCCATAATATCAGGACTACGGTGTACCTTCACTAACATCACGCCAGGGACGTTCACTAAGACATCTATCATGCCTGGCAGTGCACGGTAATAAGGCACTTCATCTTCCTGTCCACTGGCGTGCAGTACATCTTTGTTACATCCTTGTTAATTTCAAAAACGACTTGAGTAGCAGCAGAGCCCAGTTGATCCGTAGCTACGTGCCCTTTCAACCAGTGTTTAATTTGTAAAACAAATTAAGTGCCAGGGCTATTCTCAGGAGGCTACCGCAGCTTGCACCACCCATTGCCCCGTCAGTGCTGCTAATGACATACCTACATAAACACTAACCACCACACAACTACAAGTCTGATAATTCAGGCTGTTTGAGGCCCCCAGAGCTATAAGAATGGCTTGGGCAGCAGACATGAATTGCTCTTACTGTATAAAGAATAAACAACTGTTGTTGCTCATCTTTCAATTACACAGACTACGCCACAGTGTGGCAGATGTCATAAGTGCCGGTGCTGAGCACCAGAAACCACCGGCTCAAATTAAGCATTGCTTTCAACCCAGTCTTTAATAATTATTTTCCATATTATCTCCCACTGCCGTTGTGCCCTTGCACGATTATATTCACCTCATTTTGCTTAACTATCTAAAATGCCCAATTATCTGCTCTCCACTGGCAGTTCCCTAAATCTAACGCATGTATATCTACTTACGGTTCCAATCACTACTTCCACAGCGATACAGTATGCAAACAACCGCTTCTGTTTAATTCTGCTGTTGCTAGAATTCTGTACTCTGGCCATTTCATCATTTGCTGCAGTTACATGTGTCACCAATGTAATAACAGTACACTACACAGATTCCAATAATATCTACACGGTGATCTACTAACTCACATTTCTTGTCAGTTTAATATTCATCTAACATTCTAAGTGTGAGAAGAAAACCATCCAAATTATCCTCTTCCTCAGCCCTCAATTGCAAACAAGAAAGATATTTGAGCACTCTCCTCCCCTAACGATGCATCAGTGTTAACAACTTACTTTGTCCTCTAAATGCCACCTTCTGCATTTTCAGGATACATCTCAAATCACTCCCTGTTCCAAGTACAAAGAAGGATTGCCCAGGAAGGTGTAAAACTTTTAGCTCAACTGCAACTCTCTGTGTGACAGCAAGACACAATGCTCTTTAACATTTTCACTATTGTACAGCTTTCAAGTGTCCATCACCACATACAGATCTCACCTCCAAGCACATCAAGTCTTGGTCGTTTTACTGCAGATCAGTCCTTCAAACCATTGTGCACATACGGGCTGGATTCATCCAGATAACAAAGTTCATATTCTCCATGTACTTAGCACAAACTGCTGGTGGCCCCTCACCCCAGGAAATGTATGTCATTAGAAACTGGGGGAGGTGGACGACACACATTACCGCCAACATACAGCATTTGTGTGTAACATGCTAAGGAAATTCAGAGCCTTCAGTATATGTCAACATATGCATAGATAGTATGAATCTGCCACAGATTGTCCACTAGCAACCAAAAAGAACAGCATCTCCTCTCATTGCCCCTGAAATGATGAGGATTAATGTCACCACATGCTGACGAAACATGTATTAATTACAAGATTTAACATCTGGGGGATGGATGAAGGCCAGTCTAGACCATCTATCACTATCTACAGAAACTTCTATACCCAACCCTCTGACCTCCTCAGCAACCCATCAACCACAACTACCCACTCATCGCATCGAACAACTAAGCACACTGACAACAACCATGGTGATGAACTCCATCCACTCAGGGGCACGCACCGATCCATGCCCTCATTGACTCTTCAACCTCAGAAGCACAGAGATCAGCCACCAACTCACCGCTGTCCTCAACGCCTCCTTTACTACAGCCACCTTTCCTAATGCATGGAAAAATGCTGCGGTGAGACCCCTCCTCAAGAAACCCATGGCAGCCCTCAGCAAGTTCCAGAACTACTGTCCCAACTCCCTCCTCCCGTTCCCCACCAAAGCCCTAGAGAAGGCCTTCAACCTCCAACTCACCGATCATCTGGAAAGAAACTAACTGCTGGACCCATCCCAATTAGGCTTCAGAATCAATCACAGCACCAAAACCGTCCTGATTACCACAACAGACGACATCCAAGCCCTACCTGACAGAGGAGAATCAGCCGCCCACATCTTCCTGGGCCTCTCCACAGCATTCAACACCGTCACCCAACACACACTAATCAATCAACTACACCAGATTGAAATCACCGACGATGCACTCGGATGGTTGGCATCATTTCTCACAGGACACACACACAGAGTTTGCCTCCCTCCCTTCACCTCACAACTAAGCACACCATCTGTGGAGTGCCCTAAGGCTCATTCCTCAGCCCAACACTTCAACATCTACATATGGCACCACTCACAGACATTTTCAGATCCCACCAGAACAATGTAATCTCCTAAGCTGATGACACACAGCTCATCCTCTCCCTCTCAGAGGACCCCACATCGGCAAAGACCAACTTCTACAACTGCATGACGAACGTTGTAACATGGATGAAAAACAACTGCTTGAAACTCAACAGAGACAAAACAGAAGTTTGGATCTTCAGCAGATACACCACCCTTTGGAACAACTCCAGGTGGCCAGCACAGCTAGGACCAACCCCCACACCTGCAACCTCTGTATCACCCTGGACAGTGACCTCTCCATGAAACGGCAGGTCAACGCCATCTCCTCAGCCTGCTTCCATAAAATCCACATGCCTCACTAAATTTTCAGATGGCTCCCCATCAGCACTAAGAAAACTGTGACGTAGGCCCTTATCGCCAGCTGGCTTGACTACGGTTAAGCACTCTATAGATGTACCACCACTGAACTCATGCAAAGACTCCAGACAACCAAGAACACAGCAGCCAGACTGATCCTCAACCTGCCCACGAGAACACACATCACCCAGCACCTAAAAGATCTCTACTGGCTCCCTGTCCAGAAGAGATGCCATTTCAAGCTCTATAATCATGCTTACAAAGCCCTTCACAACCAAGGACCAACCTGCCTGACTTTCCACCTACCGACCAGAAACCTCCACTCTGCACACCTTGTCCTTGCTCAGACACCACACATCCACTTCGGCAGATGCACCTTTGCAAATCTTGCTGCCAAAGCCTGAAACATCCTTCCACCCTCGCTGAACCACTTCAGAAAAGGACTCAAGGCCTAGCTCTTCGAATGATACCCGCAGCACAGCCCCTGATACCCCAGGGTGATTAGCCACGCCACGCAAGTACGTCTTGATTGATTGATTGATTGATTACCATTTCAAAACACGTTCTAGGAATAAAAACGATTTTACAATAATACACTAGCAAGAAAGCAACACTGCCTGCCCAACTACTCTACCCCTTGACAAAATATTGTAGGCCCCAAAATACTGTACACCAAAACACACGGTGCAAGAATTAGACAAGCCCATACAACAACCGTGCAGTTAATGCATTCGAGCGTCCATGTATGTAATTCAATTTCTACAGAAGCCATGACGGTTTCAAAATATTTCTTCTGACAGTAATGTCAGTGTGTTAATTCAAAGCAAGCTATAAGTGGGTATTAGTCAAGTGTCTCAATTGTCCTTAACTCACTCTTCTTCTGAGGAACTTTAAACACAGAAGAGGTAGTGTGTGACAACTGCAGCTGTAAATCAACTTCACATTTCACAATCTATAGGGCTCGAGAGCACCATTAAAAAGTACTATGTGCGTTGCATGAACATTTAGCACACACGGGCTGGTGCGAACGTCATCAAGCAAAGTTAAGCAAGCACTCCATTCCTCTACAAATACGAAAACAAAAGTGTGTCCAGTCACTAAAACACAGCGATTTGTATTCAAGAGTTCCGCAGTAAAAAAAAGTCGAAATTCCATTAACGTTGCTCTTTTAAACAGTAATCACAAAAAAAGTTAACTCTTCGAGTCCACGTCAAAATGCTGCATCCAGCACCAACAACAGTGCACTTGTTAATATGGGACATTGTTGCCAATCACGAGACTTTGCAATTGAACGAAACTTGCGAGAGGCTCCTGTAGCAATTGTAGATAACGGGGAAAACACAAAGTCTGGTACATACAATTTAAAAATATGAAATCGCCTCCTAAAATGCGCAGAATAGGTTTCTTACTTACAATGCTCTTTCGAGTGAATTAGCTTCATGGTACCCGCTACGCCTACAATGTATTACGAGAAGTGTGTGAGTATCCCGCGGAAGTGGTGCGCGTAGGCCAGGGTAGCTGTGAAATCTTTTCTCAATAATTTACATTTCCGTGCTTGTGCACTCTGCGAACTGCAGACACGGCCAAGCTCGTGTGGACCGTATTTACAATCACAGCACAGGTGCCGGTATCCATGCTCTCTGGGTCGCCATTGGCTGGCTGCTGGCCAACCTACATGGCATCAGTGGGCGTATGCGCGCAGCACGCGCTTTCATTGGCTGAGACGCATGGTGTTCCATGGACGCTGATTTTTAGGCTATCAGGCTCCAGTGAGCGCACCGTGGACCAATAGGCGCAGCTCGAGCAAGCAAAAAAAATAAATAATAAATAACCATGACTAGAAAATGTTTTTGTTGTAGGTCAAAAGACGCAAACAGAGCTTTTATGTGAACAAATGCCTGCAAAACAAGCTGGCCACCGGGGAGTTCATTGCTCCTGCAGTGAAATAGCTCGACATCAATTGCAATACTAGATACATATCTGCAACTACGCGATGAATTACGAAATACGTAAACATAGATGATATTCGAACTACGGATACTGGATGAAACACCGTTGCTGAGAGGCACCTGAATTTATTAGACCGCCATATCCACATTATCAGATGACTTATCTATAAATGTCCATGCATTTAAACCCGCAACGGTATATTTTCAATGAAGCATGACAATCACTGTCTACTGCACTGTTATGTACACACATAGCAGGGTCTCAAAAGACAATCGCCAGATCTCCAGTGCTGAGCCTTGCATCATACTCAGCGTAGAGCTGCTGCAGTGCGGACAGTCTGCACCTGTGCGCGCACCATTGCACCACCTCATTTACCAAGAAAGCCGACACCGCCATTTGGTTCAATGACCAAGGATGCCTGTTTCTTAAAATACTTGCAGAATGAAAGTAGAATAATACCGAATGAACTCTGATCCCGAGAACTCATACTGGTCTCAAAGATAATAAAGTATTAGCTTCAAAGGAAGGCTCGGGAAGTAGTGGCACAAAATTAAAGACCGGTTTAGAAGGGTGTCAGGCATGGAAGCAGTTGGAGAGCACTGTAGCTGGACGGCTGCACAGTGAAAGCACTGAATGCAGCAGAATGAAGGCGGTGACTGAAAGAGTGAGTCTGAGGGTGCAGACTGCAGGGAGACAGAAAGATACTTACGTGGTCGGTTTTTCCTGGCGGAGTCTAGCCTCCTACGGAGTCTGCACTTCTTGGCCGGGGAATCGTGGCTCTGCGTGGGGTGCTGAGAGTCCCCCACGCTCCCAGAGCTCCGCCTGAGGCGCTGGTGCTGCTGCTGAACTGGTTCGGTCGGGGCGCAGAAGCCGTTCACCAACTGCTGCCCATTAGTGCAGGAGGAACTCGGCACCGTACTTCGGCCCGGGGGCTCCTCTGCACCGTCCCCCATTGCAGCAGCAACCGTCAAGATCAGGTCTACACCAGGATCCACCGCCTACGTCCCTAAGGAAGGGTTACCCCACCTAAATAAGGGGTAGCTGGGGACCCAGGTAAAAGTTGCGAGATACACGCTAGCAGCAGCAGGCAAAGAGCCCTTGCTCTGTGCTCCGAGGTCACCCTCGGTCATTGCTAGACTCCTGGATGCCTTCCCTGCAGTTCGCAGCCAGTGCAGGCGTCAGGAGTGAACGCAGACACAGGCGGGGCGCGAGTGACGGGACTTCCGGTGGACATTTTAGAAAGGAGCTCCTTTAACTGCGTTTCAACGGAATTATTAATTCGAGAAAAAGGAAATTAGTCTGTACAGATACTATTGTTTAATGCCTATGTATGTTTAACACATTGTCAATTGGGCTTGTAATTGCTGTTATTATTAGTCCTTAGCGCTTAACTTACTTTAGTACACAATTTACAAGTGGAATAGATTTTTTATTAATCTTATTTACAAACGGATTTTGTTTTCGAATTGAATTCTCGTTATATTGCATATACTTTGTTACAAGACAGCTAGAGAGGGCGCCAAAGGGCTGATACGTTTCCTAGTTCACTTGTAATTACCTTGTCTTTCTTTTGTTTCCATGCCGTAGTTTTCTTTGGCTGTTCGAACGATGGGCAGAAGATGACATCAGATGTCTGCATTCCTTGATTCAGTGGCAAGGATGAGGCTGAGTACATGCATACACTTTCTCGGTGAGGCTGCTATGTATTTTAGAGTAATATCGATTGGATTCGTAATTATAGGCATTGTCGTGCAGGTGCATTTTCCAAACACTTTTTTCACTGTTTTACTACTTCTGTAATTCAGAGTGGCACAGACATATTTTGCACCCTTCCATATCACGGAAACGTAGCTGCTAAGGTTTCATCTTGCCTATGCGCGTAATGACAATGTTTCTGTGAAATGCTTATGTGTGACACTTTAATTTTGTTTGTGTAATGAGGTACTTTACAATAATGATCCACTTCTGTGCCGAATTATCATCTAGGACAGGGGCTTAGCTATCATTGGTGCTGCAGGTGCAGTGGTACAGGCCCACTGAACCCTAATTTTATGGCAAGACCAGGGGCTCATCTTATGCATTTTCTTTTCTTGTTTATTAAATAGCAGCAGTCAAGAAAAAACAACTCCCAGAAGGCCAAAGGAAAACGGGCCAATGGGAGACAAACAGTAGTTCGAAGAGTCCACCAATCACAGGGCATCAAACCCCTAAATACGTATCTTGACTGTGAACAGCCCTCTTTTCTGTCTGCTCGCAGTCAAGATAAGTATTTCACATCTCTGCTCGTTCTTCTTTATTTATATAGTTCATTGTTGAGGTGTTGCTTTATTGTATTGCACGTTTTGTGAGCGCGTAACGTTGCTCCTGCTGCCCATTTATTTCTAGTCTGCTTGTAGCCACATATTTCCACTTCAGCGCGTCTCCTCTTCCCTCACCAGCATTCTAAACTGCAGTTTCTCACAGCGCAACTTCATTTTGTGTCAGCGCTTGTCAGAAACGGCAGTTTGGTGCTCATTCTTCGTGTTTTGGGACATTGCTCCATACCTGCTTCCTTCCTCGTCCCGTCTTCGTGTATCTCTGCCAGGTTCTGCCTTTTTCTCCGCCCATAGGTGGAGCCAAGTTAGTTTTCTACTACAATTAAAGGGACATTAACCCTTTCTAATATTTCTTTATTTTAATACCTGATTAATTCATTTTTTAATGGAAATGGAGGGCCCTTTGATTAAGAATAGCTTGGAGGAGGATGAATAAATTAATGAACAGCTGAGTGATTTCATTCAATGTTCTGTAGAGCAAGCTGTGTCAACTAAACATTTGGAAAATTCTATATTAAGCTTGGTTTCCAAGACAATTATGGCCAAATCTGCGGGGGAAAGCAGAAAACGCCCTATTTCAAAAAGTGTTTCTAAAAAGGCGTTGGTTAGTGAGGTTACCTCACAAAAGGCAGAGGACGCGGCTCCTCACAAGGCTCCTTCTAAGGAGGGTTCTAATGTTTTACATTCTAAATCGTCTCTTAAGTGCAGAAAAAATCCAAGCATATTACTGCGCCTATTGTGATTTCCAGTATTTTAGATACTGATGATGATGGTACAGATTCCGTCTCTGAGGCAAACAATTCAGATGATGACGACTCTGTATTTTCTCCTCCTCCAAAGAAAGCAAAGATGATGGCGCAAGAGGCTAGCCAACCTCCAGTAATTTCGGATGCGGAAGGGATTCCTATGTTCAACCCAAGTGATATTCATCACCCTAATTCTACAGAATGGTTCCCTGCAGATCATGTGGGTGATTATGTGGCATCTAGACTACGCACATCCTCGGATAAACAAACCACAGCCAAACTCCGTTCTGAATGCCCTCGCTCTTCTTTATCATCCAAGTTTACATCCACCCCAGCTATTGACCCTTCCCTCATTACCTTTTTTACCAAGTTCGGTAAAGATCCACACAAAGGCGTGGACAAAGCCTGGTCCACTTGCCAGGATAAGGTTCTGGATGTAGTGGGTCCTCTCACCCGCATTTTTGATTTGGCCGAAGCGGCCCATCTGGACAATTGTCCCATTGATCCAGTGGATTTATCTCTATGGGTTCAGAGATCCTTTTGTCTACTAGGCAATGCAATGCTGCAATTACCCATGAACGAAGGAAAGGCCTCCTTCTTAAATTGGATCCAAAGTTGGTCAATCTGGCTGTGTCAGACCCAGGTATCAAGGCGAAAGGGCTCCTTTTTGGGGATTCCTTCATCAAGGAATTGAGCAAATATGTTTCAACCTTTGCCTCCTTGGACACGGCCCAGCAGTTGCTCAAGAAGATGTTTCACAGTCAGGTTTTTGCCAGGGCCGACAGAGACAGGAACCGCTTTTCCGGCCGCTCATACAACAACCAGGGTTCCAGTGGTGCCTTCAATGCCTCCTACCAGGAGTACAGACCGCAATTTTATCCACAAAGAGGGCGCGGTTTCCACAACAAAGGCAGCCGAGCTTCCAGACTTGCAGCCCAAACCGGTAAGTCTTTCTTCTGGTCTTCCTAATCTTTTGTTGTTCCTTCCAAAATGGCAGTCAATAACATCTGATCCATGGGTTATAAACACTGTTCAAGGTTACAATATCGAGCTCAACTTGGAGCCTATTCAGACTCATTTTCCTCAGACTCCCAAGTTTTCCCAGGAGATGACGTTGGCGATATCAGCGGAAATCCAGGCCTTATTTCAGAAACACGCCATCCTCCCCTGTCAGCCAGACCCCTCAGGCTTCTTCAGTTCTATTTTTCTGGTCCAGAACAAGAACAAAAAGATGCGCCCAGTTATCAATCTAAAAATATTTCAACCAATTTGTGGTTTACCGTCACTTCAAAATGGAGACTATTCTCCATCTCAGGGACTCTCTTCTTCAGGGCGATTGGATGGTTCGTTTGGATCTCCAGGACGCCTACCTGTCAGTTCCTATGCATCCAGATTCAAGGAAATTCCTACAATTTGAATGGATAAATCAATTTTATCCTTTTTCTTCCCTACCTTTCGGCCTCTCTTCAGCTCCCTGGTGTTTCACAAAACTCATGAGGCTGGTCGTGGCTTTCCTCAGGGCACAGGGTATCAGACTGATCATTTATTTAGACGATATCCTCATTATGTACCAAAATCGTACTTTCCTTCAATCTCATCTTAACTTGACATCCACCCTTCTCACCGATCTGGGTTTCCTCATAAACAACGAAAAATCTTCTCTTGTTCCAGTCCAACGCATAGAGTTTCTAGGGTTCCTCGTAGATTTGGTGTCAGCTACTCTTCTTCTTCCCCCGCAAAGGTAAAGTCTATAAAGTCTGAAATTATTCACACCCTACGCAAATCCCTTATATCCCTCAGATTGTTAGCAAGGATTGTAAGCCTTCTTTCTTCTTCCATCCAGGTCATTTTTCCGGGTCCTCTTCACTACAGAGCCCTTCAAAGACTCAAAATACATCATCTTTAAAGGGGTCTCGCTTATACAGACAACGTGGTTTTAGATCACGATTCACGCGCAGAACTTCAATGGTGGATAGACCTTTTAGACACCTGGAACGAGCAGGACCATATTTGCGTCAGTCCCAGATCTAGTATTAGAATCTGATGCAAGCCTCTCCGGGTTGGGGAGCCCGGTGTGGTACAACCTCGACTGGGGGTACAAGGTCTCTTCAAGAGTCACGATTGCACATCAACTGTTTAGAGATGCTTGCCGGCTCTTTTGTGGTCAAAAGTCTGGCAAGAGATCGAGTATGTTGTTCAGTTCTTCTCAGAATGGACAACATTTCAGCGGTCAGATATATCAACCGTCTGGGAGGCACAAGATCCAAACCTTTTGCGGAACTATCGAAAGGGTTTTGGGAGTTTTGTCTTCAAAGAAAAATCGCAGTCCAAGCGGAATACATCCCAGGCAGTCTCAATACCATAGCGGACTGGCATTCTCGTTTTCTCCAAGACTCCAGTGACTGGAAACTTCATCCCTAAATTTTCCGGGCTATTTCACGCAAATGGGGCCATTCCAAATAGACCTTTTTGCGTCACGTCTCAACACTCAGTTACCCTAATTCTTCAGTTGGCGCCCGGATCCGTTAGCTCTAGCCTTTGATGCTTTCTCTCAGGATTGGTCAGCATCCCTGAACTACGCCTTCCCCCCTTTCATTATGATAAACTGGCTATTGGCGCACATCAGACGTCAACAAGCAGTAGTAGTCCTCATAGCTCCTTTCTGGCAATCCTAAGTGTGGTTCCTTCTCTTCTAGAGTTGGCAGTAGACTCCCCTTTTCTCCGTCCCTCCTTTCCGGACCTTCTCACCAACCCCTTCGGTCTTTCTCACAATTTGATTCTAGACAACCTTCTCTCCCTTTCAGCATGGAAATTGTCGGGGATTCCCAACCAGTCCTTGCGATTTCGGCAGAAGCTTCAGGCCTCATTGAACATTCCTGGGCACAAAAAAGGCCTATAGCTCAGCCTTGTCCCTATGGCATAGCCGGTGCATGGGAAAAAATATCAATTCCCTTTCAGCAGATATAACTTTCACAGTTAATTTCCTTGCAGCTGAAGCTAGTAAAGGTAAGTCATACCGTACGATTAATCTGTACAGATCGGCGATTTCTTCCTATCACCCTTACATCAATGGTAAGCCTGTTGGGAAACATCCTCTGGTTTGTCGACTATTGAAGGGAGTAAAGTTTTCTAATCCTCCTTTACTCAAATACAGTTCATTATGGGATGTCAATGTTGTGTTTAATCTGTTTTTGTCTTGGCCTGACAATGATATGCTTCCATTGAAAAAATTATCTGCAAAGTTGGCTATGTTACTATGTTTAGTTTCTTTAAGTGTCTTTCAGATGTTAGAGCTCTTGATATCACTGCTCGTCATTTTACCCCTTCCGGGGTTTTATTTAATATTTATAGATGTACGAAAACTAATTTGTCATCAGTATTTTATCTTACTTTCCTGACCATCCTAAACTTTGTGTAGGTCAATGTTTAAAAATATATGAACAACAAACAGCCGATTTGAGATCTTCTTTTGCTTCCCAACTCCTTATTTCCTTAAAAAAACCTTTCAAACCAGTTTCTTCTCCAACCCTAGCCCGCTGGGTTAAATGGATTATGTCCTTAGCTGGTATTGACACTTCTACTTTTGACGCCCATTCCGCAAGAGGTGCTATGGCTTCCAAAGCTTTTTGGGCTGGTTCCCATTTAGAGGACATTCTCAAATCGGCTGATTGGTCTAACGACAATGTGTTTAAAGTGTTTTATTGCAAACCGGTACATCATGTTGCTTTAGATGTTATTAATTTGCTTTAAACTTGCATAATATGAGCCTCCAGTCTTGCAATAAAATGTAGACTTTCCTAGTAATTTATGATGGAAAGACTTAATTTTATTAATGACACGGAGGCAAGTATTATCCCGCCTCAACAATTAATGCTATGATTGTTTTTTCCCTCCCTTCCAGCATCAACTACTCCTTCACAACCTTCATCATGATCACCATCCTTCAGCGGATCATCATTACTCATCTCCATTGGTTTCTCTTCTTCAACAACACCATCTCCATTCAGATGCCATCCTTTCCCCGTCCGAGATCCGGTTATTGAACTTTTGTCAGGACTTTCTGTCTTTTGTCATGCTTTTTGCATCATTTGTTCTATCGTCCCTTTGTTTAATACTGTTTGACCCTCGCACAAGAAAAGAGGGCTGTTCACAGTCAAGATACGTATTTAGGGGTTTGATGCCCTGTGATTGGTGGATTCTTTGAACTACTGTTTGTCTCCCATTGGCCCGTTTTCCTTTGGCCTTCTGGGACTTGTTGTTTTTTCTTCACTGCTGCTATTTAATAAACAAGAAAAAAAAAAAGGAATAATACTCGCCTCCGTGTCATTAATAAAATAAATTACTGGGAAAATCTATATTATTAAAGTATATTACTATGCAAATTGAGGGGGCAATTTCCTTATTTGCTTGCTTGCACCAGGGTCCATAGCATCCTGGCTACGGCACAAGTCTAGGAGTGTGGAAACAGCTACAAAGCTCTTCAAGTGCTTATTCAATGTGAGACACCTACCTGCCTTTATTGAGATAAATGCCCTGAAACATTAGTGGGTGCACGGGAAGACAGGATGCAGTGCTGGCCAGAGCAGAGGGAGGAATGCAACACACAATAACTGAACAGATAAGGAGGTGCACTGCAGTCAAAGTATTGGTTAGCATACGAGAGCAGAAGGTGCGCCACAGTTTAAATCAGAGGGAAGTTTGAGCAAAAGTAAAGAGTGCATTTCTTATCCTCACATGGTGTCCAGTACCCTGCACAAGTTCATTGAACAACAGAGCAAAGGAAGTGAATATGAAATCAAAGGGAGGAGTGCTTACTAAAAGGTTCATGCTGCATGCTCTGACAGTTTGACCAATCTGTTGCTAACTCAGACAGTAAAACTTACGTGATTACTTAAAGTTCTAACTCCGCAACCACATATCACTGCTGAGATGATGCAACGCTGCAGAACTGCAAACTTTGTAACAAAGCTCTCTTTAGAAGGCCGGCAACCTTTTAGCTACGAGTTCTGTGAAGGGATGAAGGGAAGGATGCAGCACACCCAAGTGAACCTAATAACCATGGGAACCATGACCGCTGCTCGACCCAGGATGGGCTCTCTGACTGTGGCACTCAACAGCTTTTGCACAGGTCGAGTTGCGCGGGGCCACATTAACTAAGCAGAGCACCCCAAGCCCTTTCAGAGCTAGTAATTTATGCATTATTTTGAATACTGGTGTGATGATGCAGGGCAAAGCATTATTTTGCTTCACCCTTACCTGCGATGTGTGGTACTTGGCAGGGCTGCAGAAAGGTTTTGTAATTCATGTACAAATGTGAAAATAGATTGAGTAATCTTTGCTGAACATATACAACAGTTTTTCGCTGATATATCAATTTACACATGCCATTGTTATTTAAAAAGCAAACCAATTTCCTTGAACAACCTGTAGCATCTTGATGTTATGTGCAGTAGAATTCTCATGATTCTGAGTGAACTATGAACAGGAAGTACATAATGTACGCGGCGGTGTTAAGGTATGGTTAACAGAAAGTATGATGTAATGCACAGTGTGTTAGTGTATTCTGAGGGATAAAGTAATGTCTGACCTCAGCTCCCGTGTGGCGTAATTCATTTGCATGCTCCAGGGCTGGGGAAGACACTACAACTGGTGATGAGTAGAAGATAGATGCCCAAAAAAGATAAGACTGCTCTCCCTGAGAGTCTGCAACAATATGGCAATCGGCTTGTGTGTGCCACTTGTGCCCAGAATTGATATAGAGTTGTCTGCGACTTGCACATGTGGAGTCAAAGCCCTGCTTTAGCCCCTACACCGCCGCAGAAGAGATCCAGGACATTACAGAGGAACACATTCAAAACACCTGCCAAAACCACTAATGAGGGGGTCGATATAAAATACGATTAGTCAGATGAAGCAATAAATAGCAATCAGATCAGCAGGGTACGAAAAACAAAATACTTACAGTAAAGGGCGTTTGAAGGATATGGTGTGGAATACTCCAGCAATGAACCTTGTTTGCAGAAGTTGTCGGTGACACCCTGCACGGCGAAAGCTGTCTGAACAGCATGTGCCCTCAATGGCGACAGAAGGGAGTGCGAATTACAATGCAGCCATGTTCCTGAAGCCACCACTGCCTTTTGATACTTCTAAGAAGCAAAACATTGGTGTTCAGGCCGACCGCCATGGAGAGCGGGTTAGATACATCTGCCACGCAAGGCCAATTGCAAACAGTACCTTGCTTCAGGGATGCGTCAACGTCAAGGAGCTATGCGAGGAGCAATTTGAGGAACAGCGATGTTGAAAAGTCATGGTCGATCCTGGCAAGTTAGGCGATGCACCAGTTCCGAGATGAGCAATTGGAGATTCATAGTCGGTGAACCCCTTAGATGTAGAAGATAGATCTTCATCGAGCCGTGCAGCCACCAATGCGAGGTCCTCGAAGCAGCGTCAGGAGTGATGCGTTGGAGTCGGAGGGAGATGCGTCAGTTCTGACTAGTGCAGTGGCAGCAATGCGTGGATTTTAAGCAGAGACAGCCATGAAACCCACTTCTAAGGGCCCAGGACTGGTTTGGCACTACTTGGCAGGGCAGGACTCATAATGGGCAGAGTCCAAAGGCTGTAGCAGGGTTGGAGAGATGTAGGCAGTCTTTAATGTCCCTGAGACTGCTAGTTATGATGGGGGTCCAGTTCTTACCTAGGCAAGGAGTGCCGCAGGCAACATGTCAGAACAGGAAAGGAAGCAGTCCTTCCAGGTCAGCAGTCCAGCAGAGTAGCAGTCCTTGTAGCAGCACAGCAGCCGTACCTGGCAGAGTACCCACAGGTCCAGAAGTGTGCTGATTTGGTAAGGGCAGAAGTTACTACTTAAGTGGGTGCCACAATCAGTGCTGTAGGCCCATTAGTAGCATTTCATTTACAGGCCATGGGCACATGTAGTGCTCCTTACTAGGGACATAAATGAAAGTTGCCAATTGTGGATACACCAGTGTTACCATGCTTTAGTGGAGTGAGCACATGTACTTCAGCATTGGTTAGCAGTAGTAAAGTGCCCAGATTCCTAAGGCCAACAAAACCAGCGCAGAAAAAGTGAGGCAAGGCTGGAAGAAAGTTTGGGGAAAGACTACCCTAAGGCTGCCAGGTCTAACACATGTCTCCCAATTGGGAGCTCTCATCACTAAGGTGGAAGAAGCTAGAGAGACCATAAGCATTGGCATGGTTGGACCCAGGTTGGTGTTAAACCGTGAAGTCCATTCCCTGTAGGGAGATGGATCACCTCAATAATTTTAGATTCTCACCCCTCATTTGCATTAGCTACCTGAGGGGCCTGTGGTCAGCCTCAATCTGGAAGTCAGCCCCAAACAGGTATGGTCTCAACTTCTTCAGTGCCCAAACCACAAAAAATGCTTCCCACTCAGTAGCACTCCACCTCTGTCCCTGGGGTAGTAACCTCCTGGGGATGAATACTACAGGCTGATCCAGGCCATCCTCATTAAATCATGACAGTACTGCCCCTTTGCCATGCTCTGAGGCATCAGTTTGAGCTAGGAACTCAAGGGCATTTAGCACGGGGGCTGTGCACATAGCTTGTTTCAGGGAGTCAAATGCTTACTGGCATGTCTCGGTCCAGATCACACTTCTGGGTTAATTTATTGATGTTAGTTCCCGTCAAGGGGACCACAAGGGTGCCCTACCCTTTGAAAAACCTCCTGTAATATCCAGTGAAGGCTAGGTAGGCTCTCTCCTCTATCTGAGGCTTTGGGGGCTACTAGGCCTTGATGGTTTCTATCTTAGCCTGGAGGGGTTGCAGCTTACCCCCGCCCACCAGCTGTCCCAAGTACACCACAGTCCACTGCTCTGTCTGACACTTACTGGCCTTGATAGTCAGGCCTGCATCCCACAGGAAGGGGTGGTCCTTCGAGCTGCTGCTGAAGACAGCTATGTTATCTCGGTACACTGCGCTGAAAGCCTCCATCCCAGCCAAGACTTGGTTTACCAACCTCTGGAAGGTGACAGGGGCGTTCTCGAGCACAGTGGGACTTATCTTAAACTGGTAGTGTCCCTCTGGGGTGGAGAAGGCTGACCTCTCCTTTGCTGTTTCAGTCTGGGTGAAATGCCAGTATCCTGAAGTGAGGTAAAAAGTACTCAGGAATTGAGTAGCCCACATCTGTCAATCAACTCATCTGCCTGTGAGATTGAATGAGCATCAGTTTTGGTAACTGAATTGAGCCTCCTCTAGTCTACACAGAGTTTTGGTGTAGTGCCCTTTGGGGCAGCTTTTGGTACCAGCTTCACAGGACTGGACTAGGGGCTAATGAAAGGTTCAATCACCCCAAGTCCAGCATTTTGGAAACCTCTTCCTTAATGCTGGCCCTCTCTTTGTCTGACAGACAGTAACATTTATTTTGGACTGGGGGCTGTATCCTGTATCTGTGTCAGGGGTACACAAGTGTGTAACCCCAGGAGTGAAGGAAACAGAGATAAGTGACCCAGCAACTGGCAACAGCCTCTCTGCTGTTCAGAAGTCATGGTAGGGGAAAGGTTCACACCTTTCACTGACCCATCCTTCTCTTTGGAGGATGCTTCTCGTAGTGGGGTTTGAGACAGTTGAGGTGGATAACCCTCAAGGGGTGTCTGGGGGTCTTGAGATCCACCAAGTAGGTTGGCTCTCCCTTCCACTCAACAATCTCATGGGGCATAGTCCAGTGATCTTGGATGGCCCCGGGCTCAATCATCACACTTTCTGCCCAGGTTTCAAATCCAGAGGGGCCACCATCAGGTCATACCACTGCTTCATCACCTCCTTGCTGACCTCTAAGTTGTCTGAAGCTTGCTTCCACAACTTGGCCATCTGACATCCAAAGGCTAGCATGTAGGTCACTACATCCTGGGGAGGATTCCTGGGAGACTTTTCACATTCTTCCTTTATCAGGCTGAGAGGTCTCCTTACAGGATGCCCGTACAGAAGCTCAAAGGGGCTAAACTGAACCCCCTTCTGTGGCACCTCCCTGTATGCAAAGTGTAGGCATGACAAAAGGATGTTCCACTTATGCCTTAAAGCCTCAGGTAGGCTCCTGATCATGCATTTCAGGGTCTTGTTGAATCTGTCAACAAGACCATTGGTTTGTGGATGATAGGGGGTGGAGAACTTATAAGTAACTCCACACTCCTTCCACATTGACTGCATATATGCAGACATGAAGTTGGTGTCCCTGTCAGACACCACTTCTTTGGGGAAACCCACTCTGGTAAAATCCCCAACAGGGCCCAAGCCACAGCAGATGCAGTAGTAGTCCTCAGAGGTATGGCCTCTGGGTACCTAGTGGCGTGATCCACCAGATCTAGGATGTATCTGTAACCAGAAGTGGTCTGTGGATCCAGGGGCCCTAAAATGTCAATACCCACCTTCTCGAAGTGAGTGGCAACAACAGGTAAGAGAGACAGGAGCTTTTAGCTTCTGTCCTGCCTACCCACTAGCCTGGCAGTTCGCACAGGTTCTACAGAGTGCATCCGAAGACCTCCTCATCTGGAGCCAGTAAAAGTGGTGGACAAGCCTGGCAAAGATGGCCTGCTAGGAAAATTTCATAAGCCAGCCCCAGTAGGAAGGACTTGTAGCACTGGGGGACCACACGGGCCCTTCCTGTCCCATGGACCAGTTCCTTAGGCTCACTGTCCAGGAGCTTGTCCTACCAGTAAATGCAGTGACTACCAGAGGCATCACCTGCTGCCTGGGCTTTGGCCTGTTGCCTCATGCCCTCCAAGGCTGAGTACTCCCGCTGAGCACTGCAGAAGTCCTTCCTGGTGGGTCCTCCTTCTACCTGCCACCCAGCAAGATCCAGTAGGTCACCAGGGAGATTGTGTCCGCCTACGTGGCTCCAGGGTGGCCTCCTCAGGCACCACATCCACCTCAGTTGGGAGACCCTCAGGGACTGGTTCTCCAGTTCCCTCACCCTTCATGGACATGGCAGCTGTCTGGGCCATTCTGCCAGACTCCAAAACCCTTTGACTTCCTTTCCAGGCAGCCATGGACTTGGTGGTAGCACAAGTCCACTCACATACCCCCAAGAGTTCCAGGTGTGACCTGATCTCCACTTCCTTCTACGCAGTGTGCTCTAGTTCATTTCCAAGCAATCTACAGGCATCGCTAACAGCTACTTGCAGAAGACCTGAGATCCCACCCCCACTGAAAGGGAACAAGGGCCATTAGATAATGGGCCTTACATTTGTCTGCTACCATCTGCTCTGGGGGCAGCAGGTGACTATTTACCATAGTCATACTGGCACCTGGGTCCCTCAGAGCCACATCTTGATGGCAACCCATTGCCTATACTTGGCAGCCTTGGATGGCACATGGATCTTTGGGACCATCTTTGTATCACCCCAGGACACTATGGTAACCTTGCTCGGCTCCCCCAACTAACTGGGACAAACTCCGCCCAAGCACTACACTTGCCACCCTTGATATCTTACCTCCAGTGGGAGGCTGTGCTCTTTTACTACATTTAGGGTCCCTCTTTACATGCCCATACTCCCAGCACTCATAGCACTTGTGGGGCTTGTTCTGATTCTCAGTAGAGAAGCTCCCTTTCTGGTGACCAGATTGGGTATGGGACCCTTTCCTCTGTAAACTTTTTTGGGGGCCATGAGAGCTCTCCTTCTTTTTATCTCCCCCCCTTTTCTTCTGGTGGGAACGCTGACCACTCTTTTGGGAGTTCCCCCCAGATGCCTTTGTGGACACAATGGTGCTGACTCAGAGGTCCATCTCTTTAGCAAGCTTTCTAGGGCCTGTCAGCTGGGTATCCACTGGGTGCTAGTGCAGCTCTGGAAAACAAACTTCAAGCACAAGCTTCCTCATAATCATATTGTACAGCCCACTGTCCCTTACCCAGCCCTTCAGTGCCTTGCTAGAATAATCAAGAAAATCCACCCAGGTTTGTGTGTGGGGGTTGTGGTTCTTCTGTTTCCAGCCGCGCAGTCGGAGATGCATCGTTAGTGAACCCCTGAGATGTCAGCAATGCGTCTTTATTGAGCCACGCTGCCAACAATGCGAGGTCCTTGAAGCAGCGGCGATGAATTGGCGGCTAAGGAAGATGTGTCGGTTCCAATCAGCCCAAAGGTGGTGATGCATGAATTTTAGGCAGAGACACCCAGGAAACCCACTTGCAAGGGCCCAGGACTGGATTGGAACCACCTGGCAGGGCAGGACCCACAGTGGGCAGAGTCCAGAGGCTGCAGCAGTGTTGGAGAGATGCAGGCAGTCTTTGATGTCCCTGAGACTGCAGAACAGGAGGCAAGCCAGCAAGCCCTTGGGGTCACTTTGGTTCTAGAGATGATGGGGGTCCAGTCCCTCTCACCCAGGCAAGGAGGACAGCAGGTCAGTACTGGCAAGAAAGCAGTACTTCCAGGTCATCAGTCCAGCAGAGTAGCAGTCCATGTAGCAGCACAGCAGTCATTCCTGGCACAGTATCCACAGGCCCAGAAGTGTACTGATTTGGTAGGGTAAGAAATCCCAGTGGTGCCTTTGAAGTGGGGGTGACTTAAAAAAGGGGCCTTGAAGTACACACAGGTCCTCCCTTTTCTGCCCTGGCTCCAGACACATTACAGGGAAGGGTATGCAGCTCTTTGTAGGAGGACAAGCACATTCACATTCAGGTGCAAGTGTCAGCTCTTCCCTTCCATCATGGCCAGTATGGCCTATCAGCCTGGTGACAGGCCATCAAGATATGATTGGCCCATCAGGCACACTCCAGCTCCCTTTTTGCATGACTGTCTAGAGGGACTGCACAAAGCCCAGCTGTGACCTAACTCAGACGTGTATTGAAGGCAGGCAGCAGGCACACACGGTTTAAGAGCGGAATTCTTTTTTTTTAAGTGCCATTTTAAAGTTGTAATCATAAATCCAACTTTACTATTAAGGAAGATTTATTATTACACGTCCATAGGCACCAAACACTTCAGTCCTACTCCTTCTCAATCAGGAATTACACTTAAGAAATGTATTAAGGAATCCCCAATTTTATCGGATGAGAGGGGTAGGCCTCACAGGAGTGAAAAACTAATTTGGGAGTTTTTCACTACCAGGACATGTAAGGCAAAAATTATAAGTCCTGCTGTAACCGGACGCCTCCCGACACCGGTTCACAGGAAGATACGGCAACTGTGAAAGAATACCCCGGGGGCACATTAGAAGCTCTGGACGTCATGACGTCGGACGCCATGTACGTCATGAAAATAATTGAAAACAAAGACGGCGTGAAGGACGGAGAGACGGAGAGGGAGGGAAACGCTCGGGAAGCCCAACGAGGAGAAGACGAACGGCGAAACGCACGCACCAGCACCGAGGCTCCCAAAGCAGGAGAGGAGCGACTACGAAGAGGAGAAAGACTCAGGGAACCTCCCGCCCCTACCCCAGTGAAGTCGGGAGATTGCCAGAAAGCCGGCCGCGTCCCTGGAGGGGCGTGGCCACCACAGGTACGATCGTACCGCAAGTGGGAGTGGGGCTCAGGGTGGTTACTGGGATTAAGGGGGGCTAAGGGGAAAGGGTTGAGGTCCTGCAAGGAAGGGGAGACGGTATAAAGGGAACCATTAAAACCCTCTAACCTCACGGAAACCCAACCCTAAAATAATAACTGCTACCAAAGAGAAGGGGATTTCGACGAACGCACAGGGAGAGAAACACAAGACAAAAGTAATCCCTCACCTACCTGCACTCCTACCTATTCCCCACCACCCTACTAAACCTGAAAGACTATAGATAATTACTTGGTCCCCACTTACCTGTTCTTTTTTTTCTTCTTTATTCTGGGGAACCTGGGCCGCTGACATATGGGAAGACCAGAACCTTCTCCAAGTTGGATCAGACCACACCAGGACCATTACCCGAACCCTGAAAGAGAAAAGGGATTTTTTTTATTTTCGTTGATGGACTAAACCATTACTGACATTGTGAGAAGATGATAACTTCATCTTAAAAACGAGCAGAAATAAATTAGTTAACCCCTTGAGTACGCATCTGTCGCCTTCTTCCAATATCCCTTCAACCCGGGATAAAGAACCCGCCACACCTGCCTTCTACGTACACAGCACCCTGCCCTACGGGCTACCTAGGGCCTACCTTAGGGGTGTTGTATGTGTAATAAAAGGGGAGCTTAAGGCTTGGTTTTTAAATGCCAAGTCGACATGGCCTTATTGTCCTGCTTCCTCATACTAAGCTCATGGGCCAGAAGTTGTTTATTTTCCTCAAAACCCTTTGTTTCTCCTCTGCCTTTTAAAATTTTATTTCCTAACTATAACATCCCTTTAACCTTTGTTTTTTCATTGAATTTCTATGGTTTTGAATGTTATTTCCTAACTATAACATCCCTGCAGCAACCTGGGTGTGTGAAGCAGTGTGTAAGTGGGTGTGTGAGTGATTATTTGATGGTGTAAGTGGGTTTATGAGTGTGTGGTGGGTGTGTGAGTGCATGTGTGACTGGCTGTGTGGGTCTATGAGTGAGCGTGGGAGTGGCTCCGTGAGTAGGTGTGTGAGTGGCTGTATGGATGGGTGAGTGGGTGTGTGAGTGGTTGTGTGGGTATGTAAGTGGGTGTGTGAGTGTGTGTGTGTAAAAGCTGTGTGGCTCTGAGTGCATGTGTGAGTGGTTTTGAGTATCTGTGAGTGGGTGTGGGAGTGGCTGTATGGGTGTGTGAGTGGTTGTGTAAGTGGGTGTGCGAAAGCTGTGTGGATCTGTGAGTGAGTGAGTGGGTGTGTGAATGGCTGCATTGGTGTGTGAGTGGGTGGGTGTGTGTGTCTGTATGGATGTGAATGGGTGTGTAAGTGGTTGTGTAAGTGTCTGTACGGGTGTGTGAGTGACTGTGTGAGTGGTTTTGTGGGTCTGTGAATGGCTGTATGGGTGTGTGAGTGGTTGTGTGGGTGTGTAAGTGGGTGTGTGAGTGTGTGAATGAGGGTGTGAGTAGGTATGTGGATCTCTGAGTGAGTGTACGTTTTATTTTAAATTAGGTCTGGATCCCCGTATGTACCTGAATCTGTGAGGTACCGGGGAGGACTCGGGGAGGATCCAAGGCTCCTCACGCAGTTTAAAAAAATAAAAAGGTTTTTGGACACTTCCTTGCCCATGAGGGGTCCCTCACAGACCCCTCCATTAGACCCATGGGGGCAGGGTACCTCCACCCTGACCCCCTCTATAATTGTTTGTCTTTAATTTCCCCGCTGGGAACCAAGTCCTGATGAACAAAATGGCAGCGACAACTTTCCTCTCAGGTTGTGGCCAGTCAATCACAACATTGCTGTTGGTGCGTGGATTCGCGTATCCAGCATCCCTATATATACACATTTGAATTTTCTTTAATATCTCAAAAACTACTGAACAGATTTACACCAAATTGCAAAAAGGTGGCTTTCTGGACCAAGAGCTAGCTTCCTGCCAGATTTGGTGTAAATCCGTCTAGCGGTTCAGCTGCTATTCCTGTTCAAAATCCCTGTAGAAAACCTCCCCCCTTTTTCTCTGCCCCTGCTTGAAGGATCACCCAGACACTTTCCAGAGAGCAGCTAACATGAATGTTATTTTTTTGGGAACATTTTGTGAAGATTCGTAAACTGGCACCAAAGATATAGGCAAGTAAAAAACGCTTTTTGTACAGAAACTAGGTCCTAACTATAACTACGTAGTGGCGACCGCCACAAGATAATATAGATATACATATGGAGTATATTTCCCTGTATGAGTTCTATTAATTAATGGTTCTCAATTCTGTTTCCCAGTTGTAGCACATAGTGGATTCAGCCAAAGGAACCACCTAATCAGGAAAGGAGGAAGGGACATGAGGTATGCAGGAGTAGGTCACATTATTATAACAACCTATTTGCGCATATTCTAATTCTACCTCAAAGCCTTGTTATTTATTTTCTAGAAGCTGTAAAGCCAACCCATGACCAAGCTTCTTCTCTTCATTCCAGTGGGTCAGACCTAACCATTTTTATGGTCCACTTGACTCACAGGGAAGTGGGAAGACTACTTCTTGCCCATTTCCCTTCTACAAAAAGGTAATAGACTGTATTCTTGACAGAACAACAAGCCCAGGTATAATTTTCACCAGAGTGAAATGGAGACATGTGAGGTCATCCTGGTAGCCCATATGATCAGCAACTTGCAAAAGGAGACTTGGGTGTTAGCACAGAAAGTCAATGCTTTAAAAGGGGCAGCTAATGCCACCCTAACTGTAGACAAAGGGGGGGAGTCCTCAGAAAGAACTTTTGCGCATATGGCGCAGCTGGAGCTAGCCAGGGTGCAGGTGTGCCTGTAATTTAGGTCACCGCTCCACCTGTTATTCCCTTGGCCCCTCCCGAGCGCTTTTCTGGTGATCCTACAAACCTACCACCTTTATAAACCACTGCCAGTTACATTTCATTTGCAAACCAGCTTGTTTTCCTAATGATCAATCTAAGGTGGCTTTTATTTTGTCCTATTTGGGGGGGGGGTACAGCTGCAAGGTGGTCAATTCCAACAGTAGAAAGAGATGACCCACTGTTATATAATTATTCAGCCTTTAAGGCTGAATTGAAAATATTGTTTGATCATCACACACTCATTCAACCCATTGACACTGAATTATTGAGATTTATTGACGTACATTACTACGTTCAATCGATTAGTGGCAGAATCTGGCTGGCCGGAGAGAAAAAGGAGTTCCTAGTTTATTTACTGGCCCAAGTGGTTGACCCTCAAGACAACTGTAGTAAATTAATAGATTTGGTAGTGAAAGTGGCCCATCGTTTGGCTGAGCCTAGGCAAGATAAAGGTTGAACTGACACTAAGATAATGTTTTTTAGGAAAAAAGAGCTGACTCAGATAATACTGATGAACCAGAACATAGGCAGATAGGAAGTCTGAGACGACCGTTAAGTGACGAGGAAAGACAGCAACGTAGAACATTAAAACTTTGCATTGTAGAAACAAAAGTTATTTCTTACTTGAATGTCCTGTAAAATCTAAGAGAAAAGGAGAGGCGGGAAACTAGGGAACCTGGAACCCAATGAGGTGAGCAATTCAGGAATGCAGACTGATCTAACCTCTGGAACTCTATCAAAAACCTCTAGCATCCAACAAAACCATTATTTATATAGAACTGCTCACTTGTCTTGGGAAGGGGGATCGGTTAACCTCCAAGAACTGGTTGATTCAGGATCTACAGGGAATTTAATGTGTCAAACCCTAGCTTCATTGCATAGCATTCCAGGTGAATGGAAAGATCAAACTGACATAGTTAACACCATTGACTGGAGTGCCCTGAAGTCAGGTCCTATAACACATGCTACTACTGCATTGAGGCTTGATATTCACAGCACTCATACAGAGACAATACCATTTGATCTGACTTTAAGGCTATTTTGGGAATTCGATGGCTGGAGAACTATAATTCAGTCATAGGTTGGAAAAGCCATGACCTTACCTTTTGGTCTTCCTATTGTAGTGAACATTGTTTTCAAAAGACTTCTAGCCTACATCCAGACAAAATTGCAGCATTATCCCTAGATGTAGCTGGTCCTCAGATTCCCCCATGTTATCAAGACATGGCAGATGTTTTTGATAAACAAAAGGCTTCAAAATCATGGCAGTACTCCATTTTGTGGCCACAGGATTCTACCAATATGCTGAGGCAGTAACTGGTGGCACGCCAAAACCAACCTTAAGTGGTGTGCTACGGAGAATTCTATCTACAATGATGAGACACATCAACAGCTTCATACACTTAACACAAAATGAGGATTTGTAAAATGTGATGGGAGATGAGTAGGCAATGGGTCAACTTACACATGTGGTTAGAAAAGGTTAAGCAGCACATATTGCCTTGGGGGCAACATTCAACAGAGAACAAGTCTAATGCAATCTCAAAAACTTCTATTCAATCACTGAGCAAGTTGTCTTTGTACAAGATATGTTTATCAAAAATGTGTGTGTTTCACAGGATAAACCCATGTTTCCTTTGTGCGTTGCAACAGCAGCATAAATCTGCAAATGTCACAACTTTTAAATGTCCAAATGGAGATGACATGGTGAAGGAACCTAAACAGAATAACAACAAAAGATTATTCAAATTTAATGATAAAATAGACACATTACAAATGAATAATTATGAAGACACATTTACTTTGAACAATCAAAGATAAACAATGTAAATGAACAAAGTAGTCAACGTGTCAGAACTTTGATCAACAAACATTTTAGCCCTGGAATTTCCTGAACTACCCATTCCTAAAAAACATACAACACAGAATGATAAGCTCATTATATTCGAGCTGTTTTGACATTGAATGTAACGTAACGTAAAGATATACTCACACTCATGTGAAGAAGTTGTCAATAACATCTTGAAGTACGTCAATTCCTTCTCTTTACCACTGTCATCTTCAGTTGGCATTTCAACATCCGCACCCGGTGGCTCATCATGTTCTCCATCCTCTACAAAGTATGGGATTGTTGGTCACAGGGCTATGTTTTGCAAAATGCAGAAGGGCATAGTGATTCTGCACACTGTAACAGAGTCTGTGTGACCAGTTCGTGTTCCAGGACGGTGCCCCAAGGCCAGCAATCCAATACCCCGGGAGCACTGCAGACAGTCAAAGCCCCGGAACACCCACCTCTGACCAGATGTCTGGGTTAAATTGGGAAAAGACGATGGACGTAGGAGGAAGCCGCTTCCCCGGGAAGAGGAGGACTGACGAGGAGAGGAAGGACAACGGACCCAGGAAGCAGGAACGAACAAATACGCCCGAGGAAAACTGCAGGCGGACACACCAGAGACATGTCACCAAGAAAATGGAGAGTCAGAGGCGTTGCCAGGGAAGGACGCTCCGCCGACGGACAGGATCCCTGGTTACAACTCCCGCCATGTCCCGGGAGGTTCATGTCTCAACTGATGACACAAATATGTCAGATACTAGGTATGACCCATATACGCACCTCCGTCTATCCCCCCCATATGGACGGTCTCATAGAAAGGTACAATTGAATGCTAAAGACACTGTTGAAGACAACCATCTCTCATTCCGGGAAAGACTGGGACAAGAAATTACCCCTAGTTCTCTACACCATAAGAACACATGTACAGTCCTCTTCTGGTCATAGTCCCTTTGAACTGGTGTTTGGGTGCCAGCCCAGAACCCTCTTGGACATGGCTGCATAGATGTGGGAAGAGGAAGAGAACGAGGGCAGAGACCTTCTAGAGTATACAAAACAATTAAAAGACCAAGTACAGACTGTGTGGGAGGATGTCCGACTCAATCTCGAAAGGGCACAAGAAAAACAAAAGCGCTATTATGACAAAAATACCACTCTTAGACAGTTCCAACCAGGATACAAAGTCCTCATTCTGCTGCCTAGTTCCAACAATAAACTGTTGGCCAAATGGCAGGGTCGTTTGTCTCTGCCCATATAGAGTACCGGAGGCACAGAAAATACTGTTAGAGCAAGAGGTTAAAAAAATGTTGCAAATGGGTATTATAGAACTATCAGTAAGTCCATGGTGTTCCCCAATTGTATTGGCACCCAAACCAAATGGATCCATTCGGTTTTGCATTGACTTTAAACAACTAAATAACATATTTCAGTTTGATACTTACCCTATTCCACGAGTTGACAAGTTACTTGAAAGACTAGGCAAAGCCCAATATATGTCTACGTTAGACCTTATAAAGGGTTACTGGCAGATTCCCCTGTGTCCCTCGGATAAGGAAAAGCCAACTTTTTCTACTCTATCTGGACTCTATCACTATACAGTCCTTCCGTTTGGACTACACGGGGCCCCTGCAACCTTTCAAAGATCGATGGATAATTTGTTACGCCATCACTCCACCCACGCTGCTGCATATCTTGATGATATAGTGATTTATAGTGAGTCTTGGAATGAACATATGAACCATTTAGACGAGATATTCCAAACACTACAGAGTGCAGATCTCACCGCAAATCCAGAAAAGTGTAAATTGGCTTGCAATGATATTGCTTACCTCATCTATCACATAGGTAAAGGCCAGATCAGACCACAGTTAAACAAGGTAGAAGCCATTCTCAAGGTGCCAACCCCATCCACAAAAAAAGAACTCCATTCCTTTCTGGGTCTAGTAGGTTATTACAGACGGTTCATTCCCAACTATTCCACCTTGGCCATCACCTTAACTGACCTCTTAAGAAAGGTACAACCCTCAAAGCTAAAAATATTATCCCCCTCTCAACAACGTAGTTCCGAAATCCTTCAAAGAAGTCTAACCATGGACCCAGTGTTATGTTGTCCTTACTTTACAAAAAAATTCTGTTTGCAGACAGATGCCTCCGATGTGGGGATAGGTGCCATCTTATTCCAAAACCATGAAAACGATAACAACCATCCAATCGTGTTCATAAGAAGGAAGCTCTTGTTCAGGGAACAACGATATCCGGTGATTGAAAGAGAATGTCTGGCCATTAAATGGACCATAGAGAACCTATAATATTATCTCTTGGGCCACCCGTTTGTCTTGCATACTGACCATGCATCTCTTACCTGGTTATCACGAAACAAGGATACCAATCCAAGAATATTACACTGGTTTATGGAACTTCAACCATTTACCTTTCAGGTACAACATCTACTGGGCAGCCAGTTATGCACTGCGGACTATCTGTCCAGACATCCCATCAGTCAGGATCTTGAACAGCCCTCTCCTGGGGGGTGTATTTAACAGAGTCCGCGTGACCCTGTTCCAGGATGGTGCCCCAAGGCCAGCAATCCAATACCTCGGGGGCACCGCCGACAGTCAAAGCCCCGGAACACCCACCTCTGACCCGGACGTCCGGGTTAAAATGGGAGAAGACGATGGACATAGGAGGAAGCCGCTTCCCGCGGAAGAGGAGGACCGACGAGGAGAGGAAGGACAACGGATCCAGGACGCAGGAGCGAACAAAGACGCCCGGGGCCAACTGCCGGCGGACACGCTGGAGACGCGTCACCAAGAAAACGGAGAGTCAGAGACATTGCCAAGGAAGTACGCTCCGCCGACAGACAGGATCCCTGGCTATAACTCCCGCCACGTCCCCGGAGGGACATGGCTTTCGCAGGTACGTGCCTGATTAATAAACCCTGCGGGGTACTATTGGCAGTAACAGGGGGGGCGCAGGTGGTGGCAGACAAACCAGGCGACTACACAGATAGAAAAGGTCAGATCGCCGGCATCTTTATTTTTCCTATATAAAGACAATTGTTTTTTTTTTGTTTGTTTCGTTACTAACCACCACTGATTGTAGTAACGGCTGAAACGTGTCCTGTGAAAACAACAGGACTCCGAAAACATAGAGAATAAAAACATTTATTTTGTATAACATAGGAGCACAACCTCACAAAGGCTACAATTCCGCATGCATTCACTGAATTTTCCGTTTTCCCACCACGCCCCTCGCACTCCCTTCCTAACCCAAACATAAAAATAGAAAAATGAGAGTACTTACCGTATCCTTGGGTTTCTTTCTTTTCCCTTTCCGTCCTGATTGTACTATGGGGATGTGTCCTCCGGAGAGCCCGCTCTGATGGAAACAAAAGGAAAAGAGGTGGACTAGAGAAGAGGATAAAGAACGGAAGAGAGGACAAGAGAAGAGAAAAACAGGACGGAAGAGGCCCATAACAATTTGAGATAATTTCTATGAACCCTAAGACAGAGAACGCTAAAAGTTTGAATAAAAGGCACTTTTCGAATCATACAGTGGCTCCACTCAGATTATTAATGTCTCCATCTTAATTTGATATCCCACGTCCTCTACACACACCTCATTGGGTGCATGACAGACCGCCGAGGTTGCGGGCGCCAGAATACCGCCATTGCTGGCGGTATGGTTGGCTCCCTATTTTGACTTTTCCGCTGGGCCAGCGGACGGTAACAGAGTTACCGTCCGCTGGCCCAGCGGAAAAGTCACATCAACATTGCCGCCGGCTCGTAATTGAAACCCGTCAGTTTCGGGCAGTGAAATGCCTGACGGAGCTCTGCCTGTGGGCCCCTGCACGGCCAATGCCAAGTGCATGGGCAGTGCAGGGGCCCCCTGAGTCCCCTTACCGCCAGCCTCTTCCTGGTGGTGCAAACCACCAGAAACAGGCTGGCGGTAGGGGAGTCATAATCCCCAGGGCAGCGCTGCCCTGGCGGATTATCACCACCGGGGCTGAAATGGCGGTATACCGACGGCCCCCGCGGTGCGACCGCGGCGAATACGCCGGGAGGCACCGCCAGCCTGTTGGCGGTGCTCCCGTCGTTTTGGCCCTGGCGGTCATAATGACCCCCTAAATCAGAAAAAGCTAAACTAAAATCCAATAGTAGGAACATGATATTAGAATTTTCAGAGATTTAAGCGAAAACCACCAGGAGAAAATAAAGTGCCAATCAGTAATCACTGTTGTGGAGGTATGAAATTTGCCCATTTGTGTGGGCATGCTGGATTTGTTTGCTTTTGCTGAATTCTGTATTTTTCCTGGCTTAAGACCTCTGTGCACTTTACCCCTGCTAACCAGTAGCAAAGTACTCGTTCCCCCCTTTAAACATGGTTGGATTTACATACTACTAATTAGCAAATTTAACTTGCCTATAAGTCCCTAGTATATGGTACAAAGTGTGCCCATGGCATGCAAGTTAAATGCCTCAACTGGACTGCAGCACTTATTGTGCCATCCACTACAGTGACAGTACAAACATGACTTTAGGACTACCATTGTGGCTCGGTTATAGAAGCGTAAAAACTGCAAGTCGACTTGTCAATATAAACCCTTTTAACAGATCAAAACCTTTCTTTTAAATATTAATGTAACCCCTATGTAGACATAGGCCCTCATTCTAACCCTGGCTGGCGGCGGTTGCCGCCCGCCAGGCGGGAAGCACCATTTGGCCGCCACGCGGCCAAAATACCGCTTCCCGCATTCTGACATTCCCGCTGGGCCGGCGGGCGCTAAGCAAGTTGGCGCCCGCCGGCCCAGCGGGAATGAGGGCCGCAACACAGGAGCCGGCTCCGAATGGAGCCGGCGGTGCGACGGGTGCAGTTGCACCCGTCGCGCTTTTCACTGTCTGCTGAGCAGACAGTGAAAAGCCGCCCTGGGCCCTGTTAGGGGACCCCTGCACTGCCCATGCCAGTGGCATGGGCAGTGCAGGGGACCCCAAGGGCCCAGGGACACCCGTTCCCACCAGCCTCTTCCTGGCGGTGAAAACCGCCAGAAACAGGCTGGCGGGAAGGGGGTCAGAATCCCCAAGGCAGCGCTGCCCTGGCGGATTCGCCCAGCCGGGGGTAAACCGGCGGGAAACCGCCGGCCCCGTTTTTCTGACTGCGGCGATAATGGGCTAGGAAGCACCGCCAGCCTGTTTGCGGTTCTTCTGTCATTCGCGGCCCTGGCGGTCTTTGACCACCAGGGTCGGAATGACCCCCATAGTGTAGAATGCAGGGAGTATGGTATTGTACACTAGGGCATGTAGAAATTTAATGATAAAATGTCCTTAACAGTGACTAGCGCCCAAAAGCTTTTTTCACTGTCAACAGGCTTGTTAGCCTATAGAGACACACTGTGAAGTGATATTAAATTCTAATATTGTATCTCAGGTGTGGAGCCAGTTAAAATAATAATTTTCTATTTTTCTCCAGCTTCTCCTTGGCAGTGTATAGCTTTGAATATGTGTGAAAAAGGTGTGAAATGCCTCCCAAGAGCAAACAATAAGCTGACCCGAATGGGCAGAGATGACTCCTCAGAATTTGCAGGTTGGGAGCTCTTGGTATTCTTTTTGGCACTACAGTGTGAAATCCTGTTTCAGTGTCAAATCACGCTGGGTATGTCTGCTGAATTTACATTTAACACTTGGGAAACTTGAAAGGGAGAGAACAGGGTGGCAAAACAATTCCTTCTGTCGCGTAGGCTCTCATTATCCTAATGAGACTACTGGATTTTGAGCGGCAAGATCGTTCACAGTGTGGGGACTGAGTCTGACCCATAGTGGATGACACTTGTCACTCTAAATCCGGGTTTTGCTCCGGCTAACTAGCAGTGTCTCATCTCCCCCAAATGGTAGAGACAATTGGGCAGCCGAGCGCATGACATATTAATACTTCTCAGGGAAGTCGTGGTCACTCAGGTCACAACCGGTTCTCTCATACACAGTGCGGTCTCAGATATAAATGACAATAGAAGCAGTATAAGTTTTAAAGATTGGTTTAAAAAAAACAACAGCATTTTAGATAGCAAAGCGTGAGCTGCAATAACCAAAACTACACAACACAGTAATATTAATATAGTAACGATGACAGTGAAGCACAAGAATAAAGCTATCAGAGTGCCGCTAGGTTATTCTCTCTCTAAGTTATATTTTTGAGCACAGCATCTTAAGCTCTAAGCCTGCCTTTCAGGTTCCCCCGGGAGGACATCGACCCTCATACCTGAGCAAAGGCCTGTAATCTGCATCTGCAACGGGGCATTCAGCATACAGTTGTGGGTCCCTGGCTGGAATCTCCCTCTTGACGTGTACTAGGACTAGAAAGTGTTTTTATAACTAACTCGCAAATGTTCTAAGAAAATGTCCCTATGTAAGGATGTGTATTTTCTACAAATGCTGGAGACTAAACTTCTACCACGTTTACCGGCAATGTACGAGACTGTAGCCTTGACTGAAGCACAGGGCGATCAAGAATGCATTATTTGAGAACACAGTGCTAAACTAAGCTAAACAGTGTGATAGAAGAAATTAAAACAAGACCGTAAAAACTGGTTATTGTAAAATAACAGCGCAACGCTGAATAAAATATATCTAGGGCAAAGTGCACAGCGGCCTATTATGTAAAACTAACGTGCATGAAGCTATATTAAATATGGCTACACTACACCCTCCCCTTGTCGGTAGGAAGTGGTTTAAGCCAAAGCTAAAATGCCCGAAGCTAAAATATATTTAAAAACCCTACTTAATTCTGACAAGTCAAGAGGACACACAAGCATACTACTCGGTAATTTAAAAAATGAGCATGCGGCCAAGAGCCGAATTCAAAGAAGCAATGTAGGACAGTTCCAAATCAAGCATCAGTCATGGAAAGCAGGAGGTCCTCCACTTCGGCAGATGACAAAACCGGTAAATCCACACCAAAAACCACTAAGGAGCAGGTGTGTTCCATAGCCGCCCCAGTGTTAACCAAGGCAGCATCCTGTGTAGTGCCTATTAACGAGTTAATGGTAACTTCCTCCAAGAAGGGTAGCTCGTAATCAGCTTCTCTGAGCAAACGCAGCCGCAGCACGCATGTCTGGTAATGAACCCTCAACGAGAACAGCATCAATCACTGAGGGGCGTTGTTGTGAAAGGCAGAATTCCAGTGCATGTTCAAAAACAGCACCAACTGCACCGAAACACGGGCTGTACACAAACCAAAACCGGTCTGAATGACAGAGACCAGTCACACCCCAAATGTTTTAGGAGTGTTGCTCCAAACTGTTGCATTCACGACACAGCTGCGCTGATGGGAGCGCATTCATTTGTCCTTGTTGCGGCGGGATAGCCATTGCAGAAAACAACAGCAACAGCAAAATGCCGGCTAATAAAGCCAAAGTTATTGGAAATCCCCCAAAAATGCTTCCAAAAATTGAGCGAATAGCCGAAGGTATCAAACCGAATATAGAGGAAAAGGTGTGAACAAAACCAATACAAACAGCTTTAAAAAAATATGCTAATCCAGCCGTGCTGGACGCATTAAATATATGTCCCACGAGTTCACCAAAGTGTCTCGGAAAGTTCATATTCAATAGGGACTGTATTTCTGCAGACGACCTTGCCACTTGAAGTGCGTAGGTCTCGCGTGCAGATGTAAGGGCCACATGCTTCTGAAACAATAAAGCCTTTAGTCTACTTAACTTGTCAAAATTCACCTTGGAAGTAGCAATGTGAGGCCAGATATCAGCTACCTCTTCAAATTTAGTGGGGGGAAACAACACGTTCCCGCAGCATGTAACGACCTTAGAGACCGAAACAACGTAAACTATTCCGGCCCGCATGCCACAACAGTCTTCACTATTGAGGAGGACGTAGCTGCCGTTTAATAGCACCTGGAACGTGCGTTTAATCAAGGGGACTGGAACTCCCTTCAGATAGCAAGCCAAGTTCGCAACTGAGGCATTACACGCCCCATGCAAGGACAGCTGCTTACAAATCATCGAATGGCTGACTGAAGTCTCACATTCACTACCGCTAAGAAAGACCTCTTTCATGCCATTGAGGCATTTGTATGAGAAAGGAAGCTCCCACACCTCATGGATGTAACTATCTCCCAACTTTTCATATTTGCCTACTGGAACATGTTTCAAACAAGAAGTGAATTGTAATGTAGAAATAGGTAGAATAATAACCCTGTGTATTAACCACTCTGCTGAAGGAATCTCTGCCACGGGTAAAAGGCAGTCTTTCTATTTTTTCAATGTTAAGCATGACATAAGTCGCCTCTTTTTTAGCCATTAGTTGTTGTTGTCGCATCAAATTAAAGGAAGAAAATATTTCCCTGGCACTGATGTGCTGCCACTGAACGCGACCCGCCTTCAATGCCTGAAGTGTCTAACCCAACTGCATAATGGACCTGGTCTGACTCTGTCCATGATATAAAGAAGACATATCAGATCGTATAATGTCTATAGCAGAAGAAACAATGTTGTTAATTGTATATATCCGGTCGGACAAGGTGTGATCCCATTATCCACAACAGCTAATGCCTTTTTCAAATTTTCCTGATCTATCTGCTGTAACCGTGCTGCAGCCTCTTGTTGGGAAAGTTTCCATATTTCATTGTATACCTCATACAAGAAACGCTTCTTACGTGATATCTGGGCCTGATAAGAAATCTTGTAAGTCAGTGTTGTTAGACAGGAGACTGAGGTGAATCTTAACCGCGTCTAGTGAAGATGATTTTAGCCACTGTTGGCACAATTTTCCCACACTATGGCCCTCATTCTAAACCATGCGGTAACCGCCATATGGCCGCTCCGCGGTCAAAAGACCGCTGGGGCCATTTCAACTTTCCCGCAGGGCCGGCGGGCACTAGCCAAGTTAGCGCCCGCCGGCCCAGCGGGAAAGGGGCCTGCAACACTGAAGCCGGCTTCGAATGGAGCCGGCGGTGTTGCAGGTGTGCGACGGGTGCAGTAGCACCTGTTGCTCTTTTCACTGTCTGCTAGGCAGACAGTGAAAAGCAGGCTGGGGCCCTGTTAGGGGGCCCCTGCACTGCCCATGCCATTGGCATGGGCAGTGCAGGGGCCCCCAGGGGCCCCAGGACACCCGTTCCCGCCATCCTGTTCCTGGTGGTAAAAACCGCCAGAAACAGGGTGGCGGGAAGGGGGTCAGAATCCCCATGGCGGATTTGGCCAACTGGGGGAAATCCGGCGGGAAACCGCCGGACCCGGTTTTCTGACCGCGGCTTTACCGCTGCGGTCAGAATGGCCCAGGAAGCACCGCCAGCCTGTTGGCGGTGCTTCCGTCACCCGCGGCCCTGTTGGTCTATGACCGCCAGGGTCGGAATGAGGGCCTATATGTTGTAATTATGTCAGCATGTTCTGGTGATATATAGCGAGGGTCTGACCTACTCGTTCGGAAACCCCCCGAGGAGGTGACAAAACGTTGATGACACCCATTGGTATCTATTGGCCACAATAACCACCCGCCTGGACGTGTCAGTGAAGCATTAAACGTACCATTCTGGACCCACTCATTGAGCTCATTTATAGTTGCATTCGTGTACTTTTGCCAGTTATCAAATTTTGCAGGGGCAGGTATTCTGGGCGTATTTAATTCCCTAATTGTGGCTAAGCCTAAACAACTTGTTTGTTGTACTGTTTCATTTAAAAAGATCATTTGAACAGGGATGAGACATGCTCTAAACAATGTTTCTCTACCCTTAGTCTGCCAATTTTTTGTTCCCCAAACACTTTTCAAATCAACATATTTTGACCAATGTTCATAACCTTCAATTGATAACCGGGAAACAAAAGAGTCCGAATAGATACATTTTGTGTTGGTCAATAACATATGTATATCCTTAGTAGGAGTTACCTTAAAATAATATGACTCAGCAATTTTTTGATGATGCCCAGAAAAATACGCAAACTTTTCAGAATAAGTTTTTGAACTCCCTTGTCGGGGAGTTGGGCAATGTTCCCATTGTGTATAATTAAATATCGTTTTTGGACTGTTCGCTTTATGTATGAAGTGGTGCCCATAATAATTATAGCAAAACATGTCACCATAATTTTCTTTAAACTGGTAAACATCTTCGTTTTCATAGACAGTATAATATTGCAATTCTGTCATCATAGAATCAACTGTTTTCACATCCCAATCATCAGATACAATGCCTAGTATGACTATATCGTTCATTGATAATTTTAACACATACGATACTTGAATAATTTCAGTGGGACCATATATATCAAACATTACTTTGTCCCAAACAATCCCATCAGGTATTGGAACTGCAGAGATGTTCACAAAAGACAAGTCTCTTCGAATCTTATGTGATGAAAATGTGGTTTCAAAACCTCCTCCACCTGTTCAACCGCTGATCTCTCGGGAAGAAAATGACCATGTAATAACAAGGAAAAGGTAATGACAAAACCAATCTAAAGCAGAAAGGTTAGGACAGTCAAGGAAAGCCATACATAGTTCCATGGAAAAACAAAATATGTTTCTTTAAGCCAATGTATTAGCTTACGTGCACCTGACAGGTCAGCTGTCGAAGAGGCAAACGAGTCCGATAGACCGTCGTTGTAGTCGGCAAAATAACCAGAGGCTGTTCTTGCAAATGGCGTAGCCGTGGCCAACAGTGGAGTTGGTGTTTCCTGTGGTGGTACACTGTAGGCAGCACCATCCGTCTGGCTTGTAGTCATTGTGACTTGATCAAATGTTTCCAAATTGCTTGTTGTTAGTGGAACTAATGCAAGATCATCATCCACCCTCCCCAAGCTCGGAGAGGTATCAGTGTTGGTATAAACAACTTGAAGCGGAACTTCTTCTCCAGTAGTGAGAGGGATTCGGGAACTACTGGAAGTTCCTCTTGGTCGGCTGTGTAGAATTGGCCACATGTTGTAGTTTGACATTGTCAATGGAAACAAAGTGATTTTCTTTGGCACCTGGCAGCGGTGGTAGAATAACAGTTCTGGTACTGTGTATCCCCAACACAGGGACTGGTGCTCGATAAGAATGGCCAAATTCTTTTTTCACTGCAACCTTTTCACACACAAGATCCCCAACCCTGGGAATCCAGCCGGTAGGTGTTACTGGCACATCCTTAATTCCTGTGGAGGCAGCACTTTCAGAAGAGTTATCTTCGCAGAACTGCTGTAATTCCTGTAAAACAGTGACACGATCATTTATGTCAAAAGGTGTTTCCGCTGTCTCCACGCCAGGACCATCAAGATCCGGAACAAACATTTGTGTTCCGAACAGGCACTCATATGAAGTATGACCCCCCCAGGGACCTTCTAGGCAGGTTATTTAGTGCTCTCTGAACTTCATTCAGGTGGGTTAGCCAACTACGACCCGTACCTAAGACTCTGGCCATTAAGGATTGCTTTAAATCACGGTTTAATCGCTCCACAACAATTTCCCTCAGGATGAAATGGAGACGAGTATTGGAGTTGGACCCCCAACGAAGCCATGGTGTCCCCGAATGCCCTTGAGGCGAAGGCAGGGCCCTGGTCCGAATGGAATGCTGCAACTGCATATGTACCGACAAAGACTCGCAATCTTTAATAACAGTCCGAGCGTCAGCCGAGCGTTGTGGCCACACCCACACAAATCTGGAGCAGGAATCAGCAGCGACAAATATATATTTGTATGCACTATCAGGTGTTAATGGACCACAATGGTCCAAGTACACACATTGTAATGGTCTATTTGAAATTAAGAGGGGTGTCTGCGGCGGGCGCTTGGCCGTGGAAACTTTAATTTGTTGGCAGATGTCACAACAAAGGACATACTGCTTAGTCTCTTTATAGAGACCGAGCCACCAACAACGAGCCTGCAAAAGTGAAATTGTAGCCGCCACACCAGCATGTGCAGATGCCACACCCTAATGCACTGCTTTAATCAATTGAGGTCTTACATCTTTATTGGGGATGTCGCGTACGCCTACTCCTGGAATTTTTACCTCAGCGTTCAGCATACTTCCCATCAAGTATTGATATTTATTAGGAAATCCTTTAGAATATGGCGTGCCATCAACCGTAGCTTTTATGGCAGCCATAATACCTGTGTCTGGTTTAGAACTCGAACGAGTCACTGCAGCTACAGTGGCGACTGCCACTGCTGACTTTGCGGCTTCATCAGCCAAAGTATTTCCAGCAACGTGTATTCCAACACGCTGGTGTCCAAGTGTAGGCACAACATGGACTTTAGGTAGCGTCTCTTTTAGGTCTGCTACCTTCCCCCACAGGAGTCTGTGTTTTATGGTGTTGCCTTTTGAATATCTAAACCCATTCAAACGCCAGTAATGCAGGTATTCATTAAAAGACTGGACACAATAATATGAATCACAAACAATCAGTGTGAACTGTGTCGGATCTGTATGTTCTAGTGCCATCAGTAGAGCTTTTAGCTCAGCCAATTGTGCTGTACAATCCCCTAAGTTCTGTGTATAGGTATGTTGGGGACAAAATTTCTCCCCCTCCATATAGCCGATCACGAGCGCGCATGCAGCAGAATATTGATGTTTAGTTCCAATCGCTGGTTGCGCAGAACCATCGGTGTACATGACTACATGATATTGATCAAAAGGCAAGGTGTCAGCGGGAACTGGGTATTCTACTTCATATTGTAGAAATTCTTGAGTTTGTAACTTTGGGTCAAAAATGTAGTCTACATCAGTGGCTGTTAATGTCACGCCGCAGCACGCGGCGGGAGCAGAACATTCGGCTCGCGCCGCGCAGTGCGTCCCCAGGACGCGGTGCGCCCCGAGCCTGCTGTGTACCGCGCGAGGCACCAGATTTTACTTGGGGCCTCGCTCTGCCTTCTGTTGCGTCCCTGTTTCCCTCTGACCCCTCCTTACCTGTTCTTTTTCTTCTTTTTCTTCTTTGCTTTCTGAGGCATTTTTCTTGTCCTTTCTTTATGTCTTTCCCCCCTTCCCATATTACCTTTTTCTTCCCAGCATTCCTTGTTCCCTATTTTCTATGGTTTCTGTTCTATTCTGTCCTATGTACTGCTTCCCTATCTAAGATGGCGTCTTTACTTCCTGTTTGGTAATTTCCTGTTTCTTGGTATATAAGGGCTCTGTTTTCTCCCTTTCCTTGCGCTGCAACACTATCTGCTCTGATTGTGTCTTCGCTCCTGATTCTTAGCCTCCGGTTCTGACTCTTGTCAAACTCGTGTTTACCTGCATTTTTGTTTCTTTTTGATTCCTGTTTTTTTGTTCTTGTTTCAGGAATCCACTGTTTGGAGGTTTTTTCCCCCTTTGGGGTTTTTTCCCTCTGGCACTATTTCTAAAGGGCACGGTCTGTTCTTGGCGGTTCCATTGCCTACAGCACCGTGGCTACTAGAAAGAGTCGCCCCTTTCTGGGCCAAAGCCGAACCTTCAAGACCCACGCCACAAGATCTGCGGTTTCCAGGTGCAAGCAGCACGTGAGTCGTGACAGATTGCAGCGCCTAACCATTCCGACGTCTTCTGACACCATGGATGATACAGTGGCGGCTGCTGCAGATCCTGATTCATCTCTTCTGACTACTATTCAACAACAAGCTCAGGAATTGCAACAATTGCGTAATGAGAACGCTGTGTTACGACAGGCTTTGGCCTTCCGCAGTGGCGATGTTCCGACTATCTCCGCCTCTACTCCTCATTTCTCTGGTGAACCAACTAAACTGCGTGAATTCCTGGATGCATTAACGGTGTACTTCGCCTTCAGACCTACCCAATTCTCTCTTGACAGGACAAAGGTGGGATATCTAATCAGTGCATTATCCGGTCCTGCCTTGGCCTGGGCAACCCCAATTGTATCATCCAACGATCCGGTATTGTCGGACTATTCTGCCTTCGTGATCCGCTTCAAACAAATGTTTAGTCGTCCAGGATTGGAAGCCTCGGCAGAGGAAGCATTATGTGATATCCAGCAAGGTTCCCAAGATGTCCTTCAATATATTACACGTTTCCATCAGTTAGCGGCAGAGACCACTTGGGTGGAACGTACCCTGGTAACTTTGTTTCGCAGAGGACTTAAGGAAGAAATAAAGGATGAATTAGTACATTCCACCAGAGTTGAAGATCTTCGTGGCCTGATGGATCAAGCACTTTCCATCGAGTATCGTCTTCAAGAACGACGAATGGAGAAGAGAAGGAGTAGAGGATCTTCCCAGCCAAGCACTCCACGGATGTATCTGCCTCGTTCTGAGGAATCTCGTCCCCCTGCTAGAGACATAGAAGGGGAACCCATGCAAGTGGATGCTACTCGAGGGCCGCTCTCAGCGAGTGAGAGGGAAGACAGACGGAAGAAGGGATTGTGCCTATACTGTGGATCTGCTGGTCACATGCTTCGTACCTGTCCTGTACGTCCACCAAGACCCTCGGGAAACGCCACTTCCCGTCCTCTGTAAGAAGGGAGGGGACAGGATCATCGGCTATACCTTCCATCAGTTCATTTAATGGCAATACAACATACTTGTTCATGTTACCTGTCATATTACAACTACCTGATGGCCGCCAAGAAAGAACTATGGCATTATTAGATTGTGGTGCTAGTGGTATATACATGGATAAGACTTGGGCCACTAATCAACAGATTCCCACACAACCCAAAGACATTTCTGAACAAGTGCACACCGTGGATGGATCCTTGATATCCTCAGGTCCAGTCGATACTACGACCTTGATGTTAAATTTACAGTTTGGTAATCATCAGGAACACATCTCCTTTGATCTCATTTCATCTCCCAACCATACCATTATTCTCGGAATTCCATGGTTTACAAGACATAATCCGTATGTAAACTGGGTAACCCGGACAATTTCCTTGTCCTCACAGTTTTGTCAAGAGAACTGCTTTGCTTCCGACAAATATTGGTCACCGAACAGATTAACACCTATTAAGAGTACTACGGAATATTCCATCAATACTGTCCAAGGAGTTCCTGAACATTATTTAGAGTTTCAAGACGTGTTTCAAAAGCCATCCAGACCTGTATTACCTCCACATCGAGAGTACGATTGTGCTATTCCTTTGGAACCTGGAACAGTCGTCCCCTTTGGGAGGATGTATTCTCTCACGGAACCTGAAAAGGAAGTTCTTAAGGAGTATCTGGAGGAAAATGTACAGAGTGGTCTCATTGTTCCATCGTCTTCTCCGGCAGGGGCTCCTCTCTTTTTTGTACCTAAGAAGACCAAAGATCTTCGTCCTTGCCTGGATTTTCGAGGCGTAAATAAAATAACTATAAAGGATCGTTATCCTTTGCCCCTCATCAAGGATATTCTAGAGGCAGTCAGAGGGGCTCAACGTTTTACCAAGTTGGATCTTCGAGGAGCTTACCACCTTTTACGTGTAAAAGAAGGAGACGAGTGGAAAACAGCATTCAGGACACCATTTGGTCATTTTGAGTACAAAGTCATGCCTTTCGGTCTTACGAATGCCCCTGCAATATTTCAAAGATTTATGGACTCAATATTTTCCGATCTCTTGAACCAGACAGTCGTAATCTACTTAGACGACATCCTTATCTTTTCCAGACATCCCAATCTCCATTCTTCTCATGTGAAACGAGTCCTCCAAAGACTCCGAGCACATCAACTATCCTGTAAACCCGAAAAGTGTGAGTTCGATAAGACGGAAGTCAAATATCTGGGTTATCATTTAAGTCCCACCGGCATAGCTATGGACCAAGAAAAGGTACAAGCAATTCTCGATTGGCCTTCTCCCTCTTCTATTAAAGAAACACAATGTTTCCTAGGATTAGCAAATTTTTATCGGCAGTTCATTCAAGACTTTGCTAAACAGACCAGCCATATAACTCATACTTTAAAGAAGGAAAATCTAAAGCAGTGGTTTGTCTGGACTAAGGCGGCTGAGACAGCTTTTCAAGATTTAAAGAAGGCTTTCACTCAAGCTCCCATCTTAAGACACCCAAATTCCAATACCAACAAACAGTTTATTGTAGTTACCGATGCTTCCGAAAGAGCTATTGGAGCTGTCTTACTCCAACTACAAGAGGATGATGGTCTTGAACATCCTGTTTTCTATTTGTCCCATATTCTCTCTACAGCTGAACAACATTACTCAGTACTAGAAAGAGAGTTGTTAGCTCTGAAGACAGCCTGCAGCGAATGGAGACAGTTTCTGATGGGTTCCAAGGAGCCTTTCGAGGTGAGAACAGATCACCGTAATCTGCAATGTCTATGTAATTTTGTATGCCAGAATAGTCGCCAGGCCCGTTGGGCCTTTTTCTTCAGTCAGTATGACTTTTACATCACCTATATTCCTGGATCTCAAAACATTCTGGCTGATGCTCTGTCTCGCCGTTATCCAGACTGTACTCCTTCCCCGTCTCAGTTTCTACTGGAGCCTAGTAAGATCATTGGAGTTGCTCAATCTTTTCTGGAGGAGGTACAACTAGAGTACTCCAGCCTGTCTAATAGCGAAATAGAGAAATTAAGAACCTTTTTATGCAAGAAAGAAGGATACTATTATCATCAGAATCTGTTATTCCTCCCTACTAACAGAGTTCGAGACAAGGCATTACAGATGTGCCATGATTTACCGGTTGCTGGTCATAGAGGCATCAAGGCCACGCAAGAACTTCTTTCGCGATCTTTCTGGTGGCCTACCTGGAAATCAGATGTCGAAAGATATGTTCAGGCTTGTCCCATATGTGCCCAAGTCAAGATTCCCCGTACCAGACCTGCAGGATTACTACAGCCTTTGCCGGTTCCACCAACTCCATGGCATACTATTTCCACTGACTTTATGTGTTCACTTCCACCATCAGCTGGAAACCAGGTTATCATGGTCACTGTTGATTCTTTCACTAAAATGGCTCACTTCACTGCCCTAAAGAAGTTACCTACATCTCAAGAATTGAGCCAGATATTTATCGACCATATTTTCCGTCTCCATGGACTTCCACATACCATTATATCTGACAGAGGACCTCAGTATATTTCCCGGTTTTGGAAATATTTTTGCAAGACACTCAACATCAATATTGCACTATCATCCGGTTTCCATCCTCAGACCAATGGACAAACCGAGCGTTTGAACCAAGGATTAGAACAATACCTTCGCTGTTTTTGTAATGCCACCCAAAGAAACTGGAACACTTATCTTCCTATTGCTGAATATTCCTACAACAATACTGTCCATAGTGCCTCCAAGGTCACTCATTTTTTCTGTTCCTATGGCTATCATCCTACCTCTTTTCCTACTTCTCCTCAATCTACCTCTCCTCTGCCTGCAATTACATCTTTTTCCACACGTCTCTTGCAACTCCATAGGCTAATTAGATCTAATTTATTGAACACCAAGAGATTTATGAAGAAGATCGCAGATAAGAAACGTGGACCCACTCCAGATTATCACCCTCAAGATAAAGTCTGGCTTTCTTCCAAATTCTTGCCCTCTCGCCTTTCTCTAAATAAGTTCACGCCTCGCTATTATGGGCCTTTCCGTATTCTTCAGTTGATCAATCCTGTCACTGTTCGTCTTCGCTTGCCTCATACTTGGAAGATTCATCCGGTCTTTCATGTATCCCAGCTCAAACCTTTTGTACCTGACCCTTTCTCTCGTCAGTTTCCTTGTCCTCCTCCTGTGTTGGTGAATGATGGGCCTGAATATGAGGTTCAGGAAATTTGTGACTCTCGCCTTTTTCACCGACGTCTCCAGTATTTGATTCACTGGAAGGGATATCCTCTCAGTGAATGCTCTTGGGAAGATGCATCTTCTGTTCACGCCCCTCTTCTGATTTCTCGTTTTCATCGTTTGTTTCCCTTCAAACCTGGACCTTCGGGGGGGGGGACCTACTGTCGAGCTGCACCACGCGGCGCGAGGCGAACATTCGGCTCGCGCCGCGCAGCGCGTCCCCAGGACGCGGCGTGCCCCGAGCCTGCTGTGTACCGCGCGAGGCACCAGATTTTACTTGGGGCCTCGCTCTGCCTTCTGTTGCGTCCCTGTTTCCCTCTGACCCCTCCTTACCTGTTCTTTTTCTTCTTTTTCTTCTTTGCTTTCTGAGGCATTTTTCTTGTCCTTTCTTTATGTCTTTCCCCCCTTCCCATATTACCTTTTTCTTCCCAGCATTCCTTGTTCCCTATTTTCTATGGTTTCTGTTCTATTCTGTCCTATGTACTTCTTCCCTATCTAAGATGGCGTCTTTACTTCCTGTTTGGTCATTTCCTGTTTCTTGGTATATAAGGGCTCTGTTTTCTCCCTTTCCTTGCGCTGCAACACTATCTGCTCTGATTGTGTCTTCGCTCCTGATTCTTAGCCTCCGGTTCTGACTCTTGTCAAACTCGTGTTTACCTGCATTTTTGTTTCTTTTTGATTCCTGGTGTTTTGTTCTTGTTTCAGGAATCCACTGTTTGGAGGTTTTTTCCCCCTTTGGGGTTTTTTCCCTCTGGCACTATTTCTAAAGGGCACGGTCTGTTCTTGGCGGTTCCATTGCCTACAGCACCGTGGCTACTAGAAAGAGTCGCCCCTTTCTGGGCCAAAGCCGAACCTTCAAGACCCACGCCACAAGAGCTGCGGTTTCCAGGCGCAAGCAGCACGTGAATCGTGACAGTTAAAGACGTAGCCCATTGTATCCATCGTGGATGAAGTGCTTTTGCGTTCGGGACGCTAGCTTTTGTAACAGTCTCTAGGGCTGGAATAGGAGAAACTACTATAATGCGTTTTCCTTGGGCAAGAGGTCTTTCTTTAATAACAGCCATCTGGACAGCGGTGTGAATTTTTTCCGTGGGTGCAAAGCGTTGTCCAGCAGCTGAATACAAATGTGATTTGTATGCTATCGGGACTGTCTCACCTTCATTAAATGTGACATAAGTAAAACCGATGGCCCCAGCCATTACCCTGATGACCAAATGTGTCTTATTGTCTTGTGTGTGTAAATGTTTTGCTGCTAGCATATCCGTCTGCAATTCTCAAACAGTGCGTGTATGTTCAATTGTCCATAATTTACTTGAAAAATCGGGATGTATCAATTCATATAAAGGTTTGATGCGTGTTCCATAATCAGGAATGTATGTTCTGCCAAAATTTATAAAGCCCAACAATGATTAAAGTTTTGTAATCATATTTGGTGGTTGCAATTGTGCATATTTTTCAAAAAATTGTGGCACTAGGCTCTTCCCTTCACTCGACAGCTCATATCCCAGGAACAGAACGCTGAGGAATGCAATTTTTGACTTTTTGAAGTTAAATTTGTAGCCGAGTTCGGCAAACCCTCCAACAATGCGGGCTACCCGTCTTAAATGTTGTAGTATCTCGTCATCTGTGAGATATATATTGTCCACATATGACAATGCTTCAGGGTCTATCTCGTGTAATATAGCAGTCACACGAGCCGCAAACAGTCCTGGGCTGTTCTTATACCCCTGGGGCAAACAACAGAATTTTTCTGGGAGCCTAGCGTGCTAAAGCTAGGTAAATCCCTGCTTTCAGGCGCTATATTCTGGCAGAAGAACCCATTCGAGATATCTAATGTTGTTTTGTATTTTTTCCGCACTATGTTGCTCATTAGTGCAGTGCTATGTGAGTTTTGTATGGCATATGTACGTGTATGTCCATTTAAATGTCTGTAGTCTAAGACTATTCTGTATGAATGGTCCGGCTTAGCTACAGGGAATAAGGGGCTATTCATCAGTGAGACACAGGGTTCAATCACACCCTGGTATTCTAATTGCGTAAGTATCTCTCTCACCAGTGACCTTGCTTCATGGTTTATGGGATACTGCGGTTGTGGCTGAGATTCACCTTTAATGGGAATGACATTGTATGGAGAGTCCCTATCCCACCCTACGTTATTTCTATATAATGCAGGTGCCTGTGCTAGAGCCCATTCTATAGAATAGGACTCAGCGAGTTCCTCTGGAACAAGGGGCGAGAAGGAAGGTTTATTAACCTCTTCCCCATATGGGCAGGTGCGGACAAAATCAGGCGGCCAATCTTGTTCGGCCAACAAAATATCATAGATTTTTACTACACGGTCCCAAAAGATTGCGTGCAGAGTGCGTTCAATGTCTCCTTCCAGTTGTATAGTTACTTTATACACCCTATCGGGTTCAAAGACACGCATGTCCACTGTTTCTATTTGTATAAAGTCATCAGTTGCTTTCACCTCCAGATGCTCTAGAAGATTCCGGCGAACTATTGTGACCTCTGCCACACTGTCTAGCAGTGCTAGAGCCCAGTTCTTATTCTTCAAGAGAACCCTCTTCCTGAGTGGCATGTCTAACTGAGACAGCTGCCACTTTTTAATTTTTAAATTGTTGTTTTTGTTGTACGGGTTTCTCTTCCTTCTTAACAGAAACCTCAGAAGAGCATTGTGATTCCTGTCTCAGTTTCACGTACTCTGTTCTCCGCTCTGATCGCCCACCTCTCTAATTTCTCTTTTCCGATGAGTCCTGAAAGGAACGAGATTGGCGTGTATTAGTATATTGATATCTATCAGGTGTTTTTATATTATCTCTATTCCTGAGATTATATCTATTCTGTGGGGTCTCTACTCGTGGAGATTCTCCCCTTTCTTTTTTAGGTGTTCGTTGTTTTTTTCTCCCAGCGTTTCTTATTACCCTCAGGTTGTTGTTTAGTATTGTCTTTATATTAATTTTACCCTGAAATTGAGGTTTTTGTGGTCTAGCCCCAAGGCTATCTCGACCAATACTTGAATAAGTTTCCGCTATTATTTTAGGCAGCTCTCGCTCCTGATCCTGTTGCGGAACGTCACAGAGCCGCACGTGCACTGCGAGTGCAACTGCTTCCCCTTTAACGTTACTTAGGATGATTGAAGAAACTGTGGCAAAATTGCCCATCAGTTGCATCCCTAAATCTAGGGCCGGAGCAGCCCCGTATTCATCTTGAATTTGTTTAAGCACGTCCGGTAGATTGGCTAATGTCGGTGTACTGTGTGCCGTTGTATAGAGCGCGGCAAATACCGTGCCCCATGTGTTACAGTTTTCAACTGTAGGGACCATCCCAAAGGGCAAGCACATAGTTAATATCCTATGTTTATCCTGAGGTCCCGTATGGGGAAATACTGCCTCCAGCGTATTAATTTTTTGTGCTAGCCAAAACGGAGTCTCCTCCCGTTTGGCCGGGACTTTACCCATAATAGAATGTACAGTCACCGGATTTAAACCTGGTGTCACTGCATGTGGTTGTGCTGCAGCGGCACGCGCTGGGTTTGTATTTAAAGTCTACATTACAAATTGTACTAATCGTCTGTATATTGCTGTTAACTCAATGTATAAGCGTCGAACCTCAGCTACTGCCATATTCGCAACTGCAGGATGTGGTGTATATGTGGCCAATAAAGGCCAGGTAGGACCATCATTACTTAGTGGACCTAACCTTACTGGTAATATTGTGTGGGGTAGGGTGCCATCAAGTCAATTATTGTGTTCTTGATATGATAGAGGTATCTCTAAATATGCGTACGCCCTGTATTGCCCAGGAGCGTTCGCAACTGTATATGTATGAAATGTATTTGTGTTCCCATCAACTGCTGGAAATGTGACCCAAGAGTAAAAAAGTTCTGTTCTATAGGCTGCATGGGTGTCCACCACAAATGTGACTGGACCACCCTGGGCCGTAAGGCCATGTGCTAGCAAATGTGCTGTGAGAGGTTGTCTCATGTTAAGAGCTATTTGTACAACCTGGGAATTCGCCATCACAGAAGCTCTAAGAGTTCAGAGAAGGCACACCAAGATGGGGTTTTTTCTTTTTAAGGTTCAAGCTTGAACAACCACCCGCTGAAAATAGGATTACCTATACGGCGGTGGTGGAGATCCTCAGTACCACGGACGTCTCTGTATACGGAACTGAGGTGTCATTATATAAAAATGAGACCTGAGATATGCCGGTGGACCCGAAAATTAGAGCCTGACCAAACGTTGGCGGCACCATGTCGCGTAGGCTCTCATTATCCTAATGAGACTACTGGATTTTGAGCGGCAAGATTGTTCACAGTGTGGGGGACTGAGTCTGACCCACGGTGGATGACACTTGTCACTCTAAATCCGTGTTTTGCTCCGGCTAACTAGCAGTGCCTCATCTCCCCCAAATGGTAGAGACAATTGGGCAGGCGAGCACATGACATATTAATACTTCTCAGGGAAGTCGTGGTCACTCAGGTCACAACCGGTTCTCTCATACACAGTGCGGTCTCAGATATAAATGACAATAGAAGCAGTATAAGTTTTAAAGATTGGTTTAATAAAACAACTGCATTTTAGATAGCAAAGCGTGAGCTGCAATAACCAGAACTACACAACACAGTAATATTAAAATAGTAACGATGAGAGTGAAGCACAAGAATAAAGCTATCATAGTGCCACTAGGTTATTCTCTCTCTAAGTTATATTTTTGAGCACAGCATCTTAAGCTCTAAGCCTGCCTTTCAGGTTCCCCCGGGAGGACATCGACCCTCATACCTGAGCAAAGGCCTGTAATCTGCATCTGCAACGGGGCATTCAGCATACAGTTGTGGGTCCCTGGCTGGAATCTCCCTCTGACGTGTACTAGGACTAGAAAGTGTTTTTATAACTAACACGCAGATGTTCTAAGAAAATGTCCCTACGTAAGGATGTGAATTTTCTATGAATGCTGGAGACTAAACTTCTACCACATTTACCGGCAATGTCCTAGACTGTAGCCTTGACTGAAGCACAAGGCGATCAAGAATGCATTATTTGAGAACACAGTGCTGAACTAAGCTAAACAGTGTGATAGAAGAAATTAAAACAAGACCGTAAAAACTGGTTATTTTAAAATAACAGTGCAACGCTGAATAAATTATATCTAGGGGAAAGTGCACAGCGGCCTAGTATGTAAAACTAACGTGCATGAAGCTATATTAAAATGGCTACACTACACTGCCATCCACTGTATGGTCGCAGGAGGACCCTGCTTTGGTCCTATGAGGCGTCTGTCTCTGTGGTTGGTTTGGTACAGTAGCTACCCCAAACTGGATTTTAGTGTTAGATGTGAGAGACACCAGGAGTTCCATAGTACACACCTAGCTACGTCCCCAGCCCTCAGAGCCCAAGTTTTGTGTGACCGAAGACGTCCGCTATCTTTAAAATGCCCTGACACATTGCATGTTGGTCCTGTTTGCAATAAGGCAAACAGGAACTTCCGGGGTTGGCCCTCTGAACTTTTACCCTATTGTGTAGGGAGGGGGCAGAAGTCAAGCTATCCCCTAGCTCATGCTAAATATAAATGTTGCATCTCCAGGCACCCACTTCAGAACACTTAATGGACTGCCAGAAGGTCAGAATAGGATAGGACCTGCTGTCTGTGACCTGAGATGAGCCCCGAATGACTGAACCTGCTCCCTCTTGTACCTAAAACAAAGACGTGGACTCCAAGGTTCAGTTCTCTGACCTCCCGCGTGGCTACGGGGAAACAACAAAAGGTCTTTTCCTGGAAGTACCCTGCTGACTAATGGCAATTGAACCTCAACCCCTTCTGTTGGCCTCTGCCTGACACCCTTTCAGTCTCTAAGAGCCTACACTGAGGTCCTGAGGGGCTTTAGAAGTGTACTCCTTTGGTGTATTGAAGCTTAAAAGACAAAGGGCCAGATGTAGCAAAGGTTTTTACCCATTCTGTTTCTATGGTAAAAACTGTTCTTACATATTGCCCTAAGGGCCTGATTTAGAATTTGGCAGACAAATTACTCCATCACAAATGTAATGAATATCCCGACCGTTGTATTACAATCTCCATAAGTTATAATGAGATCGTAATATGGAGGACGGAATATCCATCACATTTATGATGGAGTAACCCCCTCCACCAAACTCTAAATCAGGCCCTAAGTCAGTAGGTAAACTAGTTAGCAAACCTGGTTGGTATATTCGCCCAGTGCTTCATCTCGAGCAGCCTCAAATTGCACCAGGTCCTGATCTACAGCACTCATATACTATATGCGGCAACCATTGACTGTCATTGGCACTTTGTGCTTCTTGGTACTATTTTCCTTTAAAACACATACCTCCTGTTCCCTAGTGGATTTTTGTCAGTTTGGTGTAATTTTGCTTATGTATTTTAATTTATTTTCTTAACGGAATTTGAGATATTTATTGGTTTGGATTTTGAATTTATTACTGTTTTGGTACTGAAAAAATACTTAACCCCTTCCCCTAAATTACACACGTCTGTTCCATGCCATAGCTACCATGGCATTGAGCTCAGGTTAATTTAGTGTCTTTGAGGGTTTACACTAACAAGGGTTGTGCTTATTCCTTGAGGTGTGTAGTCACTCACCCCAAATAATAATCCAGTCCTTTAAAGAGGGTGATCAGGACCGCAGTATGGTTTTAGGCCATCTGCTATTCAGCATGGTTCAGATATGCCATATAGATTCTTCCTGGTCAAATATTTTAACTTATGACCTAGCCCAGTGGTTCCCAACCTGTGGGCCGGGGACCCCTGGGGGTCCGCGAAGCCTCCTCAGGGGGTCCGCGGCTGCTTAAAGCATTTAATAATATTAGGTCCCAGCTATCAGTAATGACTCCTCGGGGGTCCCCGTGTTCCAATAATGATTCAGTGGGGGTCCCCGGGCTCCAATATTGATAAAATGGGGGTCCACAGAAGTCAAAAGGTTGGGAACCACTGACCTAGCCTCTAAAATGAAAGTTGAAATCCTCCAGTGGTGTAAGGTAGCAGACCACATACAAGAAAATCCTCTCAAAGCTGGTTAGCCATTGGATGAGGTCCTGCTGAAGCTGTTGGTTTTGATAGAAAAAGGTCTGAGCTCAAAATGTTCTAATTTCCTAGGCACATCCTTTGTTGGCAGAATACTTTTCACACCTTTTCCCAATCAAGATTTCTTTGTGCATACTTAGTTTTTTATTTACAGCTCGGAATCCTCCAACGGGGCATGGTTGGAGCCTGTGTCTGGAAGATTGCACTGAAGCTGGAGAGGCTTGCCACAAGGGACCACTTAACAGGCTTTCAAGCAGCAGCCAACTTGATTTCTTATCCAGTAAGATCGCCCCTAGTATAGATTGGCTTAGGTGATTGGTGCCCATCCTTCCAAGGCTTCAAAGTGCAAACGTTTTATAAGTCCCATCTTTTCAGAGATTGTTGGAGAAGTCTAGTTGGACACAGCCAAGGGTCTCAGGACCTCAGGGATAGCACTTAGGGATCAGAACACACTCCAACAGAGGCCATTAGCAGGGTGCAGTCCAGGTCCCCTTTCAACTGGTCAGGTGGCCCCTTCAGTAAAAAGGCCTCTTATAGATTGGTGTGTTCCTTTAACCATACAGGAGATCAGCCAACTACCCCTGGAGTCCCTTTCTCCTAGATACAAGTGAGAGAAGGGCTAACCCTTCATATGTCCTCGCAGGCCTCAGACAGAAGGTGCAGTACTTCTTTCATACTTCCACAGGCCCAGAAAGTGTTCTGAGGAGCTAGTGGTTAGTTCAATTTGTGTACAATTCTGTAGTCAGGTGGTAGGGGTGACTAATGGATGGTCCCTAACCAAATGGGGGAAATGTTCCTGGGTGCAACCCTACCCACTTTACAGCACATTCTGTGTGTTTTACTGAAAACCTGGTCATAATGCATAATTCCAAGGTGAATCTAAGAGGCACAGGCCTTCTGCCCTAGGAGGAAGCTTGTGTACCAAACGGTGTGTGTTTAGGAAAATGAACAGTTTCCTCCTTCTAAGCTCCACCAAACTGGTTCTGGGACCAGCTCCCCTCCAACTGGGCTGGTGCTCAAATGGCTACCTTGAACCTAAAGTAGAAAGGCTTCCCCTTCCTCAGGTCTCCCCTTACACTAAACTACGAATGACAAGCTTTATCTCTGTCCCTTTCAACTTAATGGAGTCCTGGAATCTCCTGAGTGCCCTTCCTGAGCTGATATGTAGCACACTTTCTACTCCCAGCCCATCCTGCCACAAGGCTTAATCAATATTCTTTGCTTTGTGAGCAGTTTTTCACACCTAATTAAGGTCAGTGACTGGCAGGGCAGCTGCTGGCAGGTTAATGTAAGCCTCCAGGAACCTGAGGCTGTTCGAAGGTAACTTTATGAAAGTTACTTTTCCTAAATATTTATTAAAAATCCAACTTCACCACTGAATTGGATTTTTTAAATAAATATTAAAACCAGTGACTGAGCCATTTATCTAGGCTGTTCCAAACTCAAGAAACAGAATTAAAATTTGAATCTGTACTCTAGTTTTCCCCATAGGACAGCCAGAGTCTCCCAGAGTTAAAATACCTTTTGGGGGCTTTTCACTGCAGGGACATGGCAGCATTAAACCTCTGTGTGTCTAATGTTTAAATACCATGTACCATACCTTATGGGATACTAGACCTACATGGGGTGATTTATTAATTTTTAAAAGAAAGGATTTTACCCTGTCAAAAATGTTATTTTGCCATGTTGGGTTGGAGGATTCAACTGCAACAGTCTGGCTGCAATGGGAGGCCCAACACCATGTTTTTTTCTTGCCACACTAGTGAATGGCACAATAAGTAACGTAGTCCACAGGTGATGTTTACCTTTCATGCAGTAGGTGTATTTCTGCACCACATACTTTGACCTTATAGGAAGGTTAAACAAGCCAATTAGAAATTAGCCACTTTTATCAGGTTGTAGGGGTCAGAGCACATGCACTGGGCCTGATCAGCAGTCTCCCAGTGAACAGAGGCAAAAGAACAGCAGTATCTCTCCAGGAAAAATGGGGGTGACCACACGAAAAAGGGCGCTTTCTCACAGTACTCACACATTATTTTTAGTAACTATCTCAGTTTGAAACGATAATGCCCTGCTCCTATTTTTGCTATACCAAAAGATTTTGATATTTTTAAAAACTTGTATCAATTTAATTCTAGGTAATATTATTATGTTTATATTCTTTCACTCATAACCCTGTGAAAGTGATCTGAGATTTACCAAACGTATGTTGGCTGTTGACTTTCATTGACATGAATACAGAAGTATTGTGATGTAACAAAGAACTAAATTATAACATATATTTGAAGAATAAAATCGTTTGCAAGTTTGTAATTTTCTCTTTGTTAAATGAATCAGTTTTGTATTATCAAAGAGTAATTGAATTAACATTGTGATTTGCCTTAAAGTGCCTTCTAACCCTTCCCTTGAGAAACAAAGATATCAATGGGTGGGACAAGTAGACCCAAGCCCCTGCAGCACAAACCCTTTGGGTGCCAGTTTACAGGGTGGGGAAACAGTTTGCAATTGAGGTAATATTTGTGCTTCTGTGTTAATGCTGTTCGGATTTGTATTTATGGTTCATTAATTAAAAGCCTTTATTATTAGGGTGAGCGCTTAAATAAATGTTGTAAGCTCAGACTGCACTACTGACAGTGGTTCCAGTAAAAAACTGTGTACACACGTTTCAAACGTTTATCTACGTGAGGCTACGTATAATGCTCCCATAATGCTCTGTGATTTGATGCAGATGTTTGCAGAAGCTTGTGAGCAGGACTGATGATTCTTCGCTTTCAAAGTAAAATGTTCAGAAAAACAATGGAAGTAGGAAAAAAAACGTTTTCCTAAATTACTGTGAAATTTTAGATATTTCTTTGAAGCATCATTTAGTAAAATGTGATGATACATGCTAGTATTAGCAAAACAATATTCATAATAGAAAATCAGTGTAGCTAGTTCTAGAAACATTATGGGAAACATGAGAGAGAAAAAACAAGCATTGACAAAGCCAACCAATCCGAAATTGGTGGTCAGTCTTTTGGTTTTGTCAATGTGGGTCTTGTTTTGACATAGCTTTTGTAAAACTTTATTGTTGTGGGAGCTGCCAGACTCTCACTATTGTAACAAACATTGGCAAAAGGCAAAAATATTTTTTGGTCTCAAAAAGCACACATTGCCACAGTTGTTCCTGGCACTGACCAAAACCACTTTGTGCGCCAAAAGCCTCCTTGTGAAAGAGCAGAATGCTATAATTCACATTAAAACCAGCTTATGGATAGAGAAATAGAATTTGATTAAAAACAAAAAGGTCTTGGTTAACGTCAGACCTAATTAGGGGCTCAATTCTTGAAGTCACAATAGTGCACCCATGGTACATGTCTTTGCATTAGTGCAGAATTATGGCATTCATGATTTCACAAGAATTTACAGATGTAGACCAGGAATTCGTACTCCTAGAAAATATTTGTGAACTATATTTTAGTATGTGCAAACATGCATGTGTAGATTTGCTCAAACGAAAATCTATTGAGCATTTACAAGTTCACTTTCCTTCCAACCACTTTTTCTCAACCCTAGAAGAGCTTCTACTTGTGCCCTTGTCAGGAGTAAATTTCCAACCTTAGTATGGAAAAAGATTAGAGAATATCTGGTGAAAATCCTAAAAACATGGCAGTTATCAGGTTTGCACAGACTTGGAGGCATTCCAACCCTGGAACTATTGCTTTCTGCTTCATCCATCTCCAGTATGTAGAGCTGAAAAAAGGTGGGTAAATAACAAAATTGTTAGTATTCAAGCACTGGTATAGTATTAGTCCTGGCATAATCAGAGAGCCTATTATCAGAGCCCGTATATAAGGAGATTGGTGTCATAATTTGTCACCACACTACATGGCACCAACGGGACAAGTACATTTTTTAACAGGACAAGTAGATTTACGAAGCAACCTATCCCACGGACAAGTAGATATTTTATTAAATTCCACACCCTTGCAACTTTCTCTTTGCTAGGTGTCCACCTCTGTTTTTTATATGTGTTCCGCTCTTCTCATTAGAAACACATACCAGAATGTAAAATAAAACAAATACTTGATCAGCTTCAACAATGCAAGGAATGTCTCAAGTTGCCTATTTAACTATAGGCGGCTTTCTGGACAGGTCTGAAAATCTACTTAGGAAAAAATACAGAGAAATCACAATTTGTCAATTCATTGTATTGTAGATGTCTTTCCCAAGTCCCAAGTCTAATAACTCTATTTACATTGTTCCATTAACATTTTAGTTAAATGATTTAACTTTCTTAAATTAACCTTGTCATCCTTTTAAAGGTGCTCATAGGACCCAAATGACTCAGATGTTATCATCATACATACTATATTTTGGCAGGAGCCAAGACAACTTAATTTTAAATGCCTCTTTCCCTAAATTGCCTAAATTTCTTCATAAGTCAGCAGGGAAAATAAATTCCTCCAAATTTGTTTTCAATCCCTCCCTCGTTCCTGTTTCCAAATGTTGGCATCTATTCGTTATGTGTTACACCTTCAGCCAACCTTACCTTTTTAGTCTATAGCATATTGCGTTCTGTAGCTTCACTTTTAACATTGAAAGCACAAGCTCAGAAATTCCAGCATGAAATGTGCACTTCATACCTTTAGAGTAGACTACTCGTCAGCTATGGCTGTTGTTTGATGTGCTCTCTGTTACTTTCTCAGCCAACATATTTAAATGCTTTGAGAAAGAAACACTGTAACGCTCAGCGTAAAATTATATTTCCCAGCTATTTTTAAAGAGGTTTAAAAAACAAACTAGTATACTAAAGGGAGCCACGTGTGAACATTTACATTGCCACCCTCACTTTCATATCAACATTTGGAATATTTGTTCATAAAGAAACTGAAATCTTCACGAAACATTTCAAAGTAACATTTTCTGTGAGTAGAGGATGTGGATTAGTATCTTTGAGGTGCTGTGAAGGAAGACAACAACTAGCTCATCTTCATAGCACAGAATTCAGATGGGACGTGCAAATGTATTCAAGAAAATATAAAAAATCAGAAATACCAGAAGATAGGTGCTGAGGTTAAGATTAGGACAAATACCTGCACTTTACGACAGGGGGAAAAATTAGGCCAATATTTTATAAGAGGCTATCAAATTTACCACTTGTCCTTTTTGTAAAATTGTTTCATTAACATTATTACACCTGTTTGAATTTTGTGCATCCTTTGACCTGGAAATACTGCTCTGCTTCAAATAGTAATCTATCTAAATACATTTGGGACAGACTGCAAACACCCATATATATGTTGTAGTGTTCTAATTGGTAAGAGAGGAGACTATTACAATAACCGTCGGCTCAGCATATAAAAGTGTAATGTGCTTAACTGAGTATATGCACAAATGTTAATACTTTACTCTGTATTTATCATACCAAAGTTTTATTGTTTGTGATCAATGAGAATAAGCAGTGTAAAAAAAAAAAACAGCATGGCAATTTTGTACCAGCACGGTCTATGATTTGAATGTTTGCAGGGGCGTCTCCACCATTAGAGCAGAGTAGTGTTGCCCCTCTGCCAGCAGTGGCAGCTGCAAAACCTTTTCAAGAAAACGATGATAAATGGTGTTTATTAACGTTTTTTTTAAAGGGGCGGGGCATTGGGGTAACGAGCACTTGAGGGGAGTGCACAGAGCACTCCCCTCCGAGAGCATGTGTGTTTGGCCGGCTGTCTCGGGCCGGCAAAACACACATGCATAGTAGGCTCTCTCCAGCCCAGCAACAGGACATCGTCAGGATTGGCTGCAGGGCAGGCTGGGAGCCTGTGCCTGCAGCGCCAGCAACAAAGCAGAGGAGTGGCGCAATGGCAGAGAAGGTAAGTGATTTAAAACATTTTGTTTATATAATGTAATGTGTCCTCCCCCTGCGCGCCGTCTTGCCCCTTTTGCCACCCGTGAGCCTCGACTGAAAGTTTAGCTGACGGGCCTTCTTCCACTTGCTAATTTTGTCAGCGAACCTCAACAACTCCTCAATGTTTTTCTCAGTCACTATCAGGTTAGGTGCTTCCTCGAGTGCTGCTGGTGAGGCGGCCCTTTATTGTCCAACCAACAATCTACCATGGATGTTGATATGCATTTCCTGGACAAATAGAGGAGTATTTGATATCCTTCAAAAAAACTAAACCTTTGCATTTGAGGTGAACGTTATTTTTCCCACAGACTCCCATCTTCTCTTTTACTGCCTGCATGTAACACTCTGGAAGCGGTGCATCTGTGAATAGTAGTTGATAGCTTTCAGTTCATTACATTGTGGCATTTACATTGTGGTTTTTACTTCATGTGTAAGACCCTCGCTTTCTTGGGTTATAGAGTCCAAAAGGGTAATATTTTTTGTGCAAGATGTCGTTTTATTTTGCTTTTATACCGTTTTTGCAGTAGAAAAGGTCCATAAAACTAATCACTCTTCCCTTTTCAGGTCCAGAACCAGGAATCTCCCCGCCAGTCCGTCAGAAGAAAAGTAAAGAAAATGCAGGTAAGTTACCCACTCTTTATATTTTGTGAACCACCGCCGTCACCATGTTTTATTGTACAGTAGCCCCTTTCTCCGAGCTGGATAGACTAGTGAGCAATATGTGCTTTTATCATCATATCCAAAGTTACAGGGGAATTTGTCAAGAAGTCCCAAATTTGAGGCGCAAGGGCATTTTTGCGACTTTACTCAATAGCGTAGAAACCACCAGTTGTAAACAAAGCTGAAAAGGAACAATTATGACTTAAATGCATTTCTTACTAGTCCACAGATTCCCCTCCCTTTACTCTACCTGCCCCTTCTTCACCATGCCCAAAGCAACTCATGAACCTGCAGTAGCCATGCTTCTCCTGAATTATGGCTGGGACAGCTGGCATGCCAGCAGCATTCTCCTTTAACAAACGGCACACTGCCTCTCCGTGTATCACAATCAGCTCCCACGCTTCTGGCTGCTCTAAATCGTCTGTGCCTTGCAGTGAAGCCATGGCTGCCATCCTCTCTGTCCTGAATTCGCTTCTGGGTTCCCAGCTACTTTTCTGTTGGCATCTTCTGGGCATTTGTTTGGCACAGCGTGCCTTCACGACTCCTACTCTTGCAGCGATGACCCTTCCAGGCATCTTTTTGAATTGCCTCCTGGACCAACATTTGAGTCCTGTCTCCTCAGTCTCTGCCAAATCATCCTTAAAGGCAGAGGGGTCAGCACGTGGGAAAAAGGTTTCCTTTTCATTCCCCAGGTCTCCTGGTCACACATCCCCTCCCTAAGATTTTCCTGATTGGGGAAAAGGGGAATATGGGAAATATAATTTGTGTTGCCCTGATCTTTGCCTTTCCTGTGCCTTACTTCAAATTGAAAAGGCTGCAGAGGCAAGAACCAATGTAAAATCCTGTTGTTATTCGTTTTGTTCATGTAGAACCACGAAAGAAGGACATGGTTCGTGTAAAGAACAAAGGGTCCTCCCTCCAGATATGATCGAAGTTTCTAAGAAAGAGCACGTATTATTAACTAAATAGTGGCATAGAAGTAGCATATGACAGCTAATAAACATCCATTTTACAAGCTTAAATTAGAAAAATAATGTAGAAATCAAAACATGCACTTTTAAAAGGTGGTGGACATTTGTGCCTATCAGTCATATTCTGACACCATGTTTAACAAGAAAACATTTTGCATTTATTTTTGATTAAATTATTAATAAACCTTAACATGAAAGTATTATTTCAAGCAGAAAACTATTAAATGAATGAGAATTAAACACACTTTGAATTGAATAGCTTTCATAACATGCAAAAAATAAATATGTGTTTAACATTGCTTAGGCATATCATGAATGAATAATGTTTTAGACAAATAATTGCTTTGCATATTTGCTTTGAATGTATGGGTGCGCAATAGGTTTTATTAATGTATTAACTGTATAATGCGCATTTAGGTTTCTTAATTTGACTAGGCCTAGAATTTAATGTGCAAGTAGTCATGGAACATTTTATTTGTTTTATTTGTTCACGTGTCTCCTCTAATCTGAATTCTTTCTCTAGGTTTCAAACGTAATGTTGAATATTCTATTGTATTCCAGGGGCAAGAGACATGTTTCTGAGGCAATAATTTAACAATATATGTTCTAGCTGTCGAATGGAGCAGGAAGCTAATGTACTCATGGGAAAGAACATTAGTTTAGTTTATCGTGTGCCATGGGAAAGAAACTGCAAGTTGCCGATTATTAGAAAATGAAATATTTTGGCACAATCACATAACCTGAGGAAAATGACAAAGTACATTTTCTGAGAAGTCTTCTGAAAATTGCAAACTTTATGGTGCCATCTGCAATGATCTGATGCTAAAACTAGCACCCAATATGTGCCCACTAGGAGGCCCAATCGAATGGATTTTGGTTATTTTAATCAGTGAAGAACTTTGGAACTGAAATGAGTCCCCTTATGAACCTTCGTGAAGTCAGTCCTCTTTTGTATTGAAGCTGTCCAGAACTCTGTCTTAAGTCTACTCTCTCACACTCCATAGTCTTTGAGTTTCCTGATGAGTTTTCTCATCATAGTCTTAATTTACCTATTCTGTTATGTAGTTCAATACTAATAAGGCCAACTAATTCTGAACTGCTGATCTGTCCTATTTGCAGCTTGTGTTCTGCACTGTCCTGATGCTGCTGTCAACAAACACCTGAAGATGGTGAATGCTTTGTCTAGGTGAATCAACGCTGTATGCTGTCCCGTGAGAAGAGGTATAACTAAATGTGTTTTTTTGTTTTTTACTTTTAGCTTAGTCACTTATACCAGCATATTTGTTTAGTCACTTATTCTAATTAGATGTTTTCCAAATTATTTTTGTCTTCTTTTATGTTTGCTTTTCCCCGCATGTGTTAGCCATTCCCACACATGCAAGTCACAATTCTGTTTAGTATTAGGAATGGCCCAACGGAAATTAATTGTTAAAACTGTATTTTGTTGATTTACTGATGTCACCATCATTTGCTTGGAATTCTGATAATGATGTGCATATTATTTAGTTGCTAATTTACATAATTCTTTGGGTGTGTCTAACAATATTGATGTTTAGTAGATTGAATCTTATGAGACACCTCAGTCAGCCTATGGTTTTCATGTATGTTTATGATTTAGTTTTGTGCACCATTTGTGTGACATTGATTTTGGGATTGTAATAAAGCTTTGAAGCTTTATTTGGTTTGGAGTTTGATTTAGAGTTAAATTGTTTATGGTATACTGTAATGGTATTGATTTGTAATTGAATGTTCCTGACTACAACCTCCTTTACCAAGTCCAAAGACCCAGTAGTCTTCCATAGGTGAGAATTTTGATGGTGTCTCACCTTCATACTGGTGGTTGTTGAACCCGCAACAGGGGAGTAAATACTCCTTTCTGGGGCCCGGCATTTTTCAATAGCCCACTTAAGGGCAAAACTCTCTTTTCTGATGGTAGGATATTTTCGTTTAGGGTGAATTGGTTTCTTTAAGAGGTCTGTTACAGGGGGTAGACAAATCAGAGTGCTTGGAGATAAAGCATCAGTATTAGCCCAAGAAGGCCCTCATTTCCCCTTTTGACTTTGGAAAAGGAGTGTCTGTTATTGCTCTGACTTTTTCAATTTGAGGATTAATACCTCCCTCTCCCAGGAAATATCCCAGGTATTTAACCTTGCTATATGCAAATTTGGATTTTTATGCATTAATATGGAAATGTTCTCTCTGTAACTCTATGAGAATTAATTGAAGAAGGTGTGTGTTCCTCCCAGGTTTTACTATATACAATAATCTTATCCAGGTAAGCTGATGAGTAACCCTGGAGGTGTTGTAATAGGGAATTAATGAGCCTCTGGAAGGTGGCTGGGGCGCCATGAAGGCTAAAAGGGAGAACCGCAAATCGATAGAGACCATCAGGGGTGGCAAAGGCTGTTTTTTCTTGGTTACTGGGATTCAAAGGGAACTTTTGTGAAACTAAATTGTGAGGATATAATGAGCTTCACCTAATCTCTCAATCAATTCATCAACCCTTGGCAAGGGATACCCATGTAGCTTAGAAACCTTGCTAACTGCTCTGAAGTCAATGCAGAAACATGGGCTTCTGTCTGGTTTCAGCATCAACTCTATTGGAGGAGACCAATTACTAGTGGATTGAACAGTGACCCCCATTTTCAACATTTGCTTGATTTCTGTCTGGAGTGCCTTGCGACGGACCTCGAGCACCAGTTAAGGTAGGTGTTTTATACCTACCCCTTCTGGTGTATGGATGGTATGTACAGTGAGATTAGTTCTACCGGGCAGATTTGAAAAGATGTTGGAGAAGGGGTTAAGGACACTGAGCAGGGCATTTTTTTCTTCATTAGTAAGAGCGTGATTAACATAGGTGTCTCTACGGGTGTGACCTAATGGTGTTACATGTACATCCTTGGGAGGTGGGCCTAATCACGTTTTCAAAAGATTTATGTGGTAGATTTGTTTTTTGTTAGGTGACAACTGTAACTGTCCTGTCCAATTTTCTTTAATATCTTATAGGGAACTTGCCACTTAGTTTTAATCTTAGTGCTGGAAAAAGGCTGGATTAGGGCTTAGTCGTCTAGGTTATATTCTCTCTGCTTCTTCCCGTTATCATAAAAGTACTTTTGTTTTTGCTGACTCCTTTCTAGGTTCTCAAGAGCTAGAGTTCACAATTTCCCTGGACGGAGCTTCAGTTGTGTGGTATAGTCTAGTGTGGAATCTGTTTCATCTTCTGTATCTTTTTCCCATACTTCCTTCGTAATCTCCATGAGACCACAAGTTTGCCTGTCAAAAATCAATTCAAAGAGGTAGAACCCAAGGTTGGTTTGGTACCTGGCTACAGAGGACAAAATGGCCTAAAGGCAGTAGTTGATCCCAATGTGTACCATCCCCAAAGAACATCTTTGGAGGGGTTAGTTTGAGACTACCATTATATCATTCAACCAGACTGTCTGTCTGTGGATGGTATACAGATGCCCTCAAGTGCTTAATATTCAAACTGCGTACAAACCTATATCATCAGGTTTGAAACAAAAGGAGTACCCTGGTCAGTGGGATTTTCACGAGGGAACCCCATAAGGAGAACACTTCTATCAGGTGTTGAGCAATGGATTTGGTGGTAATAGCCCTTAATGGTGTAGCTTTGAGGTAACGTGTTGCATAATCCACTAGGACTATCGTGTTTGAATCCTCTAGCCGTATGAGGTAGAGGTCCAATAAGAACCATGCCAATTCCTTTAAATGGTTTCCCTAAAATAGGCATTGTTTGTAAAGGCCCTTGGGGAGGTTGGTATGGGTTGTTCTTCTGACATACATCACATTTCTGACAATATTGTTTAATTTGTGCATAGATGCCAGATCAATAGAAGCGTTTTAAGATGGTTTGACTAGTCGTCTGTAAGCCTCTGTGGCCAGCTAGCAGATGGAAATGGACAAAGAACATCCCCAGGCCTCTAAACTTCAGGGGTACAAGGAGTTGGGTTCCTCATTCAGCTTCCCAGCACAATATAATAACCCCTTCCTTATACAAAAATGTGAGAATGTTTGATTAGTATTATCTTGACTCCCTTTAGCGGCCTACTATGCGTTTTGTAAAGAAGCAACATTTAACTGTGTGATCCTGAACTGCCTACCCGGGGTCTAGGTCTCGGGTTTTAGAAAAGTCGTCTCCTTGGGTTCAACTACAGGGACTTCCTTCCTTGCATTTCGCTTCAGATTATTCCATAAGAGGTCCAAAAAATAGGTGTTGTCTGTCCCAAGGATTATTGTTTTAGGAAGGGTGCAAAGTACCCTAATCTCAACCACACTTTTCTGTCCTGATTGATTGGTTAAGACAAGTTGTGCTACTGGGTAGGTTTTTGTATCTCCAACCGCATATTGGTTGCCCACATATTTATCAGCGGAAAATTGAGACCAAAAAAATAGCTCATCTTTAACATCGGATCGTCTACACCCTGAATCTAGGAGGGCAGTTACACAATTATAATTAATACACAGACTCACGCAAAAGTTGGCTCCCATCTCTTAAGCATATAATATGGACCAATGAGCATTACTAATGTCCATGAGCTTCTCTTCTTTTTTCTCAATTTTCTTTTTGCAAAACCGGGCGATATGGCCCCATTCCGCATAATCAAAGCATTGGGGTCCAGAATTAGTATTGAAGCCCAGGCGTGCTATACAGGGAGTGCAGAATTATTAGGCAAATGAGTATTTTGACCACATCATCCTCTTTATGCATGTTGTCTTACTCCAAGCTGTATAGGCTCGAAAGCCTACTACCAATTAAGCATATTAGGTGATGTGAATCTCTGTAATGAGAAGGGGTGTGGTCTAATGACATCAACACCCTATAGCAGGTGTGCATAATTATTAGGCAACTTCCTTTCCTTTGGCAAAATGGGTCAAAAGAAGGACTTGACAGGCTCAGAAAAGTCAAAAATAGTGAGATATCTTGCAGAGGGATGCAGCACTCTTAAAATTGCAAAGCTTCTGAAGCGTGATCATCGAACAATCAAGCGTTTCATTCAAAATAGTCAACAGGGTCGCAAGAAGCGTGTGGAAAAACCAAGGCGCAAAATAACTGCCCATGAACTGAGAAAAGTCAAGCGTGCAGCTGCCACGATGCCACTTGCCACCAGTTTGGCCATATTTCAGAGCTGCAACATCACTGGAGTGCCCAAAAGCACAAGGTGTGCAATACTCAGACACATGGCCAAGGTAAGAAAGGCTGAAAGACGACCACCACTGAACAAGACACACAAGCTGAAACGTCAAGACTGGGCCAAGAAATATCTCAAGACTGATTTTTCTAAGGTTTTATGGACTGATGAAATGAGAGTGAGTCTTGATGGGCCAGATGGATGGGCCCGTGGCTGGATTGGTAAAGGGCAGAGAGCTCCAGTCCGACTCAGACGCCAGCAAGGTGGAGGTGGAGTACTGGTTTGGGCTGGTATCATCAAAGATGAGCTTGTGGGGCCTTTTCGGGTTGAGGATGGAGTCAAGCTCAACTCCCAGTCCTACTGCCAGTTCCTGGAAGACACCTTCTTCAAGCAGTGGTACAGGAAGAAGTCTGCATCCTTCAAGAAAAACATGATTTTCATGCAGGACAATGCTCCATCACACGCGTACAAGTACTCCACAGCGTGGCTGGCAAGAAAGGGTATAAAAGAAGGAAATCTAATGACATGGCCTCCTTGTTCACCTGATCTGAACCCCATTGAGAACCTGTGGTCCATCATCAAATGTGAGATTTACAAGGAGGGAAAACAGTACACCTCTCTGAACAGTGTCTGGGAGAATGTGGTTGCTGCTGCACGCAATGTTGATGGTGAACAGATCAAAACACTGACAGAATCCATGGATGGCAGGCTTTTGAGTGTCCTTGCAAAGAAAGGTGGCTATATTGGTCACTGATTTGTTTTTGTTTTGTTTTTGAATGTCAGAAATGTATATTTGTGAATGTTGAGATGTTATATTGGTTTCACTGGTAATGATAAATAATTGAAATGGGTATATATTTTTTTTTGTTAAGTTGCCTAATAATTATGCACAGTGATAGTCACCTGCACACACAGATATCCCCCTAACATAGCTAAAACTAAAAACAAACTAAAAACTACTTCCAAAAATATTCAGTTTTGATATTAATGAGTTTTTTGGGTTCATTGAGAACATGGTTGTTGTTCAATAATAAAATTAATCCTCAAAAATACAACTTGCCTAATAATTCTGCACTCCCTGTATTTCTTTTAGAGAGCTGTGGCATAATTGTATAGGGTTTCTTTCGATTCCTAGGTCCAATTAGTAAAGTAGCTTTGACGGTCTTTTCCCATTCTAGCAGCATACTGCAAGACTGGGCTCAAGCAAAAGTTGTGGCCATCTCAACAGTCTGCTCTATAGAAAGACTTGCATGTTGTCTCAGCAAGTTTTGAGTCTGATAAAGTAATCTATCCAGATATTGTTCAAGATAAATTTTGTCCATTATTTCACTCCTTTGTTGATTCTTGAGGTTTTAACCATTGTTAGAAATGGGGTTTTTGGTTGGCAGTCAGGTTACCCTCTGTCCAAGCAAGAACCCTCACTCTAGTCAGGGTAAGTCACACACAATCCAAATTATCCTGTGTCCACCCTCTGGTAGCTTGGCACTGAGCAGTCAGGCTTGACTTAGAAGGCAACGTGTAAAGCATTTGTGCAATAAATCATACAATAACACAATATAGCACCACAAAAATACACCCCACAGTGTTTAGAAAAATATATAATATTTATCTGGGTATTTGCAGCTCAAAAACGATCAAAGATGCAATATGAATTTGTAAAGATATCACTAAAAAGTGATATAAAGTGTCTTAAGTCTTTAAAAAGTAAACAAAGTCTCTTTCAAGCACAAAGTACCTGGTTTGGAGTGGAAAATCTCTGCAGAGGGCCGCAAAAGAGGAGATGCGTGGAAAAATGGTGTGTGCGTCGGTTACGCCCCTTCACACACTGACTTGCGTCGCTATTTTTAACACGGGGAGACGTGCGTCGTTCTACGGGAAGAAAAATGGTGTGTGCGTCGGTGTCGCCCCTTCACACACTGACTTGCGTCGTTATTTTTCCCTTGGGGAAGACGGGTGTCGTTTTACGGCACACGGACCGTCTCCTTCTGTGGATCGTGGGATTACCAGATGTCCCAGGGTCTGTGCGTGGATTCCTCGGCTTGTTATCCGGCTGCACGTCGTTCCGGGGGGCTGTGCGTGGAATTTTCTTTCTCACGGCAGGCGTCGCGTCGATTTCCTCTCTGGAAGTTGGGCGGTGTTGTCCATGCGAGGCTGTGCGTCGAAGTTCCGGTCGCACCACAGGCGTCGCGTCGAGCGGCGTCTTTCTGGGTTGGTGTGCGGTGAATTTTTCACCACGGAGCAAGCTGTGCGTCGAAAAAGGAGTCCAGTTGAAAAAGAGAAGTCTTTTTGGTCCTGAGACTTCAGGGAACAGGAGACAAGCTCTATCCAAGCCCTTGGAGAGCACTTTTGCAGCCAGACAAGAGTTCAGCAAGGCAGCACGGCAACAGCAAGGCAGCAGTCCTTTGTAGAAAGCAGTCAGGTGAGTCCTTTAGAGAGCCAGGCAGTTCTTCTTGGCAGGATGCAGTTTCTGGTTCAGGTTTCTTCTCCAGCAAGTGTCTAAGGTGGTGATGCAGAGGCCCTGTTTTATACTAAATTGTGCCTTTGAAGTGGGGGTGACTTCAAAGAGTGGCTAAGAAGTGCACCAGGTCCCCATTCAGTTCAATCCTGTCTGCCAGAGTCCCAGTAGGGGGTGTGGCAGTCCTTTGTGTGAGGGCAGGCCCTCCACCCTCCCAGCCCAGGAAGACCCATTCAAAATGCAGATGTATGCAAGTGAGGCTGAGTACCCTGTGTTTGGGGTGTGTCTGAGTGAATGCACAAGGAGCTGTCAACTAAACCCAGCCAGACGTGGATTGTAAGGCACAGAAAGATTTAAGTGCAAAGAAATGCTCACTTTCTAAAAGTGCCATTTCTAGAATAGTAATATTAAATCTGACTTCACCAGTCAGCAGGATTTTGTATTACCATTCTGACCATACTAAATATGACCTTCCTGCTCCTTTCAGATCAGCAGCTGCCACTTCAACAATGTATGAGGGCAGCCCCAATGTTAGCCTATGAAGGGAGCAGGCCTCACAGTAGTGTAAAAACGAATTTAGGAGTTTTACACTACCAGGACATATAAACTACACAGGTACATGTCCTGCCTTCTACCCACACAGCACCCTGCTCTAGGGGTTATCTAGGGCACACATTAGGGGTGACTTATATGGAGAAAAAGGGGAGTTTTAGGCTTGGCAAGTACTTTTAAATGCCAAGTCGAAGTGGCAGTGAAACTGCACACACAGGCCTTGCAAAGGCAGGCCTGAGCAAGGTGAAGGGGCTATTTAAGTGGGTGGCACAACCAGTGCTGCAGGCCCACTAGTAGCATTTAATCTACAGGCCCTAGGCACATATAGTGCACCCTACTAGGGTCTTACAAGTAAATCAAATAGCCAATCATGGATAAACCAATCAACAGTACAATTTACACAGAGAGCATATGCACTTTAGCACTGGTTAGCAGTGGTAAAGTGCCCAGAGTTCAAAAGCCAACAACAACAGGTCAGAAAAAATAGGAGGAAGGAGGCAAAAAGTTTGGGGATGACCCTGTCAAAAAGCCAGGTCCAACAACCATCTATCCGTGATGTATTTCATTTTATGAAATAAGGTTTTTGGTGTGTCTTCTGGTAGACCTCTCTTATTCCTGAATTTGAGTTTGTAAGTCTTGTCATCAACCCTAAGCTGATCCAAGATAACTTTCTTTATATTGGTAAATGAAAACCTGATAAGTGACTTGGGCTTCAATAGTTAACAGAGGAGCTAGGTAAAAGGGCACTTCTCCATGGGCCATGAGCTTGCTCTCCCAGCATGTTCCAAGTTTCTTCCGCACCATACTTCTGTAAGAGTACCATGGAACCCTGTCCCATTACTTCTTATCATTGAGCTATCCCTAAAATACTTTGGATTTGACCTTCTGACATTTTAGCACCTTGTGCTCGTATGCCATTGTTGAAAATCGTACATATTTCACCCTGGGTCATGTGCTTCTCGAGGGCCCACTCCAGTTTCCTCTGGCCTTGTCTGAATTGATGTATTAGGTTCTCCATCTTGTATCGGATATAACGTACCTGCATTCTCTACCACTTATAAGACCCTCGATTTCTTGGGGTATAAATAGTTGCCAAAGGAGTAATATTATATGTGCAAGATGTCAGATCATTTTGCTTTTTTACAGTCTTTGCAATAAGTAAGGTCTGTAGAACTAATCACTCTCTCCCTTTTCCGTTTCGGGTCCAGAACCAGGTATCTCTCCCCGCCGGTCCCTAGGAAGAAAACTAAAGTAAATGCAGGTAAATGACCAACTCTTTATATTTTGTGAACCACAACCTTTACCGTGCTTTATTGTGTAGAGGCCCCCTTACTCTGGGCTGGATAGAATAGTGCTCAATATGTGCTTTTATCCTTGTATCCAAAGTTACAGGGGAATTTGTCAAGAAGTCCCAAATTTGAGGTACAAGGATGTTTATGTGACTGTTCTAAACAGCGCAGACCCACCAGTTGTAAACAAAGTTGAAAAGGAACACTTATGACTTTAACTGCGTTTGCTACTAGTCTGCAGCCCCCCTCTTTACTCTACTTTCCCATCTTTCCCATGCCCAACCCTGATCATGAGTCTGCAGGAGCCATGCTCGGACAGCTGGTGTGCTGGCTGGGTTCTACTTCTGCAAACGACACACAACCTTTCCGTGCATCATGATAAGCTCCCTTGCTGCTGGCTAGCTGGTGTAAATTGTCTCTGCCTTGCGGTGAAGCTGCGGCTGCAATCCCAGTTCCTCGCTGTCTTGAAGCCGCTTCCGGCCTCCCACCTCCTTTTCTGTTGGCCTCTTCTGGGCTTTCATTCAGCACAGCGTGCCGTCGCGATTCCTCCATTCCCAGCGACGTCCATTCAAGGTATCCATGTGTCTTTTTGTAATCGTCCTGCCTCCTGGTCCAAAATGAAAAATTTTCGAGCCTACGCCTTAAGAATTTTCAATTCTGTTAAGGACACGGAGGCGAGGATTATGCTTTCTCTTTCTTTACTGAAAATTCACAGCAGCCAATCAAAACATATTAAACAAAAAACTTCATCTCCCAAGATGCTCTAGTCCATGAATCACATTTACCAATCACAGTATGTGACCTTAGTCCTTATAAACCTCAACCCCAAACGTCATATCCTCTTTCTTTGTTCAAACCGAAAACTGCAAACCCTTTCCAATGACCTCTTGCGCCATGGATGAAACGAAACCTCATCCTCGAAAGGAACGTCCAACGAAGAGTAAACCAGACTGAACATCAAGTCGGATTTTCTACTTCAAGGATAACTGGGAACCTTACAACGTAGATATCAGGATGGAAAAAGGCCTCATGAATTCTTTTGATCCAAGCCTTTTTTATAAAATTATAAAAACATGCCTGTAATATTCACAAACTCGTAGAATTAATAACAAACATAAAAGTTATACATATCAATACCCAACATAAAATACTGGGAGGGTATAAATGAATAAGGTTCAAAACCAATTAATATAAATGCCATTATTCATGATAGGGTGGGATAATCCTCGCCTCCGTGTCCTTAATAGAATTGAAAATTCTTAACGCGTAAGCTAGAAAATGTTTCATTCTATATCAGGACCGGAGGCTCGGATTATGCTAGTTCAAAGCTGACCCATAACAACAGAGGCCACATCTAAAACAGGTTTAAAATAAAACTTTCTAAAAGTACTTTCAGATGACCAGTCTGCAGATTTCATAATGTCTACCAAACTAGAGCCTAAAGAAAATGACTTAGATGCCATGGCTCCTCTCACTGAATGAGCACCGAAATGGCTAGTATCAATACCTGCTTCATTCATAAGCCACTTTATCCATCTTGCCAATGTGGCAGAGGCAACCGGTTTAAATGGTTTCTGTAATGCAATAAGAAGATGTCCGTTTATATCTTGCCTGAACTCTTCTGTAGCCACTTCATAATCTTTGAGGCACTGTACCACACATAATTTTGAATTATCTGGAAACCAAGGGTAAGATACTGACCTGCAATTACTCTTCGTTCATCTGGAAATATTAAACGTTACGCCTTCCGGAGAATAAAGTTTACCTGACAAGTCCAGTGCTCTAACATCAGAAACTCTCTTGCATGAGACTAAACATAATAACATAGTCAGTTTGGCTGAAAGTTGTTTACGGGATAAGTATTTGTTACTTGGCCAAGAGTCCAAAAATCTCAACACTACATTCACATCCCAAAGAACAGAATATTTAGCTTGAGGAGGGTTCGAAAAACGAATACCTCTCAGACGTTTACATCCCAGAGGATGTTCACCTACCTGCTTGCCATTAATCGGTGAATGACCTGAAGAAATTGCCGACCTAAAATTATTAATTGTCCTATAGGCCAGGCCTGAAGAGGCTAGTTCAGCCAAAAAATGTATAATCATATCAATACTTGACTCCAAGGGATTAATACCCCTTCCATTGCACCAACTATTCCAACTACGCCATGCAGAAGCATATCTCTTGTGGGTACTAGTTGCCCATGCTAGCTTGATGTAACCTTCAGCCTGTTGCGAAAGTCCTGGGACTTTCCATCTTGACCTGACACCCTCCAAGCCATCAGCGTTAGGGTCCCCGAGACAATCAAGGGCTGTTGAAGGCCCTCTGGGCTGAGTAACAGGTTCTGACGAGGAGGAATGAGCAATGGCAGTGCACACGTTAACTGGAGTGCAATAGGGAACCACGGCTGAGACCTCCACAATGGAGTCACTAGGATCAGATCTGCCTTCTGCCTCCGCACTTGAGCCAGAACTCTGGGTATCAAGAGAAATGGAGGGAATGCATAACTCCCGAATGAGTGCCAATTCTGTAGAAAGGCATCTGTCACTAAAGCCTGTGGATCTGGTCTCCAACTGAAAAACTTTGAGATCTGAGTGTTGAGGCGAGATGCGAAAAGATCTATCTCGCAACAACCCCATTCCTGGACTATCTGTTGAAAGATTAGAGGATCCAGCTTCCAATCGCTGGGGTCCGTCAGATATCTGGAATTCCAGTCTGCAACTATGTTCTGATCCCCCGGGAGATATTCTGCCATCACCACTAATCTGTGGTTCAGACAGTAATGCCAGAATTCCTTGGCTATCTCCGCGAGGACTCTGGATTTCGTTCCTCCCAGCTTGTTTACATAGCGTACTGCAGAAATATTGTCCATTCTTAGAAGAATGCAGAAGTCTGTCTTGCTCGGAGATAAACTCTTTATTGCAAAGGACCCCGCTAGAAGCTCTAAGCAATTGATGTGTAGATCTTTTTCCCTCATTGACCAACGTCCCCCTGTCACTAGTGAGCCGCAACGACCTCCCCAACCCCACTGGCTGGCGTCCGATTCTATGACAATTTCTGGGTGAGAGCCGAAAATGGCTCTGCCATTCCATGCTTCCATGTGGTGAAGCCACCACTGAAGCTCTTCCTGGACTTCTGTGGTCAGAGGGATCAGAGCCGAGTAACTCAAACCTTGTCTCAAGTATTGGATCTTCAGTCTCTGGAGAGCTCGATAATGTAAGGGGGCCAGAAAGATTGCTTGAATGGATGAGGCTAATAGACCCACCAAACGAGCTATGTTCCTTAGTGAGATAGTCGGGCTGAGCAAAGCAGACCTCAACTCTCTCTTGATGTTGCGAATTTTTGATGCTGGAAGGATCAATTGTGAGAGGATGGAATCTATCTTGAAACCTAGAAACTCTATCGTTTGGGAGGGTTTCAATAATGACTTCTGCGCATTGATAAGGAAACCTAATTCCTGTAACTGATTGACTGTCCAATTCAGATGCATCAGTAAAGTCATAGAGTCTTGCTCCATCAATAAGATGTCGTCCAGGTATATGATAAGACGAACCCCCTTGGTTCTCAACCATTCTACTACTGGTCTCAAGAGTTTTGTGAAACACCATGGGGCTGATGACAGTCCGAATGGGAGAGCCATGAACTCCATGCAATGACCTTTCCACCGGAATTGAAGGAATTACCTGTGAGCGGCAAAGATCGGGATTGAATGGTATGCGTCCTTTAGGTCTAACCGAACCATCCAATCTCCTTCTAAAAGGATGTCTCGCAACATGTGAATCCCTTCCATCTTCAAATGCCTGTAAACAATCCAAGAATTGAAATCTTTTAAGTTCAACACCAAACGGTGACCACCCCCCTTTTTGTCTACCACAAAAATGGGATTGCAGAACCCGGTAGGATGAGGGGTTGAAAATTTCACTGCTCCTTTGTCTAGTAATGCTTGAACTTCTAGATCTATGAAACTCTGACTTGTTTGGGAAAAACACATATTTACCGGTGGAGTTAATTGTATCGGAGTGCTGAGGAAGTCCAGGTGAAAACCTGACACAGTCTGAATAATCCAGGGATCCCCAGAAATCTCCCTCCATTTGTCCACAAACAGCCTCACTCTTTCCCCAAGAATAACTTGTGAATGGAGAATAAGTCTTACCGGTAAAGGAGGAGTCTTGGATAGCTCCTTGCTGGTTTCTACGGTATCCCCTGCGGAATCTGGACCTTCCTCCACGGGGACGTGAGGGATAGAACGTGGAATCTGCTTGATCTCCAGCCCAGTTGCCTCTACCTCTCGGGTAGTAATTTTGGGGACTGACAAAACCGCCTCGGCCGGGCATTCGTCCGCCATAACGCCCAGCCCTGATAAAAAGGCCTCTTCTAAAAACTTTTTTGAGGGACAATTGAGCCTTATCCAAAGTGGAAAAGGTAGAGCAAAATTTGGCCAGTTCTTTAATGAAGGAAGACCCAAAAAGAAGACCATCGGCTGCCGGCCCTGCTTCTGACGATGCTAAGTCAACCAATTTAGGGTCCATTTGCATGAGAATGGATTTTCTGCACTCGGTGGAAATAGCACAGTTTGTATTGCCTAACAGGCACACTGCTCATTGAACCCATCCCAAAAGAACATCTGTGTTCACCGCGGTGCCCGATTCCTTAGATGAGACAGCCAAATCTAATATTTTAGTTAGAGGGCCTGACATATCAAGTAGTTTATCTTGACAGAGGCGCCAAGATCTGTCTAAACCCTTTTTGGGGTCCTTCGCGTATTTTTTCAAAAAGGTAATCATAGTGGGGTCAATTTCAGGTGTGTCCACCACATTATCGTCTAGCTCCGGTCTGGGACATTCCGCCTTGAGTCGGGAACGCACTTCTTTAACGAAACTTTTCCTTAAGTTTGCATGTACATATTGTGCCACTTCAGGTGTCGGTAGACAACTTGAGGACCTAGGATGAATAATCTTGGAAGGGTCAAAATCTAAAAACTGGAGGGCTGTAGGAAGTTTTTTGGCTTTTTTACTGCTGGTTGGTTCTGTAACATCATCCGAATCCGGATTATCAGAATCTTCTGAAGAAGAGGAATCTCGATGAGAGCTATAATTGTGCTCAGCGCTCCTTTTCTTGCGCAATTTCTCAAACATGTCTGCATGTAATTCACTCGAAGATGCATCCTTTGACACATTTTTAGATTTAGACTTAGACTTTGACGGTATAGGCGTAGCGGTTTCTTCAGGGAGGGGGGGAGTATTGCCAGTCATCCAACCCTGAGATTGGGCATATTCCAATAGCTGCCCTGAAAAAGGGCCAAGAGCTCTCACCAGAGCATCATTAACTGACTGCTGCACTTTGGAGTCTAGTGCCTCAACCAAATTTACCTCTAATTGGTTGTCAGTATTGTCAGGGTAGTACCCTGCGTCCTGGTCACTCCACTGTGCCATTATAAATCTTTGAAGGACCAGAATAGATAGTAAAAATAAAATGGGGGAGTGAAAAAACCCCTAAAGGCAATTTAAAATGTATATAAATATATATATATAAGCATATAACCAAGTTGAAAACATATATATTCTAATATACAAGCAATTATATCATTATTATGTGGAGGAAGTTGCCTGCAAACATTCACTCTAGGCAAAGCCTTATATTTATTTTACTACCCAGCAGGGTTTTTAGCTGGGCGTCAGGGAGGTGATAAAATTCTTTCCTTTAGGGAAAAGGCAAGCTCCGATGCCTCGCGCGCCGTTCAGAAACGAACCGATCTCAAGAAAGGCAGAATTGGAATGAGATCGGCTCGTAGCGAACGCGCACGCTTTGCAACCTCGGTTGCCAGAGAAAACAGACTACGCGCTCGGCGCGTAGCCCTCTCCCGCTTCTCTCCACAAGAAATTGAAATTACACGAGTCTGCGACGCGTCGGGAAAGAGAATACCTTTTAAATAGTTAGCGGAATCGCGTCGCTTACACAATTTTTAAATATTAACAATAGAAACATAATTATAAAGTCATAAACAGTATAACAATGAAGAAAAGTTACTTATCTGCTGCGAAGCAGCAAAGAAAGAGGATATGACGTTTGGGGTTGAGGTTTATAAGGACTAAGGTCACATACTGTGATTGGTACATGTGATTCATGGACTAGAGCATCTTGGGAGATGAAGTTTTTTGTTTAATATGTTTTGATTGGCTGCTGTGAATTTTCAGTAAAGAAAGAGAAAGCATAATCCGAGCCTCCGGTCCTGATATAGAATTACAGGCCCTCCTCCTCAGTCTCTGACAAATCATCCTTAAAGGGGCAGGGGTCAGCCTGTAGGAAAAAGGTTTCCTTTATTCGTACCCCAGGTGTATGGGTCTACCAGTCACACCGTGTCTTTACATAGTAATGTAATCTACCTCTATATATTTCAACATCTACCACACATTACTTTATTTAACAATAATAATTTTAATTAGCATTTTCTAAAATGAACCTGTACCTATTTTTTGTGATATTAAGACATATTTTAATTTTAAATTGTATAAATTAATTTAATTCTTATACACAGCTTTTTAAAATTGATATAGTATGCTATACGCTGTTGTACCGTTTTTTAAAATATGTAAAATGTGTAAATTTTGTGGAATTTTTTTTCTCATAATTGATTTTCTTTTACCATGCAGAGAGCTGGAACCAATGAGCTCATGATGGTGCACCTTAAATTAGTTACCTAAGTCACTTAGAATAATAGATAATGAGATGAAAAGTTATGCCATATTTTCGTGTAAAACGCCATTAATTCTAATATGGGTGTAGTTTCACATGTTCTGTTCAGCCTGCCCCTGTTCATTCCTCCCTCCCAGTCAGTGTCCCGCTTCAAGGCCATCTCTCCACTTGTCTCCACAGAGCACCGAGTGAATGATGTTAACCTGAAAGCATGTACAGCATTTTAAGAAAGCATGCGTTATGAATGATGCTTCCACCAAGTATGCAAAGTATCATTTTCAAGGACTTCTGCTGGAAATGTTAGTGTGTCTGTGCTGATTCCAAAAGCAATTGTTAGAGGGATGTTTTATTTTGTGCTGATCATCTCAGGAGGGCAGGTGCAGAGGGAGAAGATGGAATATTTTTCCTACCTTATGAATTGGGTTAGTGTTGTGTTAATGCTCTTAGAATCTAAAAGAGAATTTGTTTCGTGCACCTGCACAATTTGATTTTATGAGTCTGTTGGATTTGAGGGTCAGTTGGATTTTACAGCTGCCATTAGGACTGCTGTTACTGGAGACTTTATTTTTTCTATGCCCATTTGACTTAGGCTCTCTGTGGAACGTGTCTATACTCTTTATTAGTCTGATACTTAAAATCCTTACTTAGATTCTTTTAGCCAGGGAATAATGAGTTCTATGATTTTGCATTTAATTATAATTGTGTATTTTGAGCTTTTATGGCATTTCATGCACATGTTCTCTGTACTGCATTTCAACTATTTGTGTATTAAAAATCCAAGGTTTGCTCTATTTTTGCCCAAGAACCCAATTCTTTACACTTCCATTATTTATTTCTGTTCAACTCTGTTCAATTGTATTATTCTGGTGAGGGTGTAGTCTCTTCCCACTGGATCAATGGAAATACTGGAGCCGAATTACTTATGTAGCATTTTGAGATGTTCAACTATTGTGGCTCGGATCATTGTTGGGCTTCGGCTCCTACAATGCATTGAGTCTAAAACTCTAACCAACATAGCTACCTTTGTGTGTCATTGTGCTACCCTTTAAACATTAAAAATACCAATTACATAGCAACACAATGTTTATTCGCATATTTACCCAAACTCACAAACACATTTCTGCTAAAAAACAAACTGGTCACTACAAAAACATAAAAAAACAACATACATACAACAGCATCCTCCATTCTATGTTCACTTATGAAGTTATCTCTGTGCTGGACAGGTGATGGCTAAAGAGGAGAAAGCAACCTGAGGGGAATAGTGGCACATAATTTGTTAAATAGGTAAGGACACATCAGCATTTGCTCATAATTAAACATAATTAGATGTAAAAAATGTACATGTGGATAGATATTACATATTTCTACATCTATGTCCGATTTTCAAAAAACTAGTTTCTGAATTTTTACAGTGTTACCAAAACGAGAGTGACATTAGAGATATCGTCTTCCAGACTTTGATTCATATAGGGTATATTTATTGTAGGGAATCATATACTGAACCCAGGGCTAACTCAGGGCTTACATGAGTGGTTACTCTGGGAGGTTTTGTAGAAAGACCTCAGAGCATAATAACCCTGCCTCTGCTTTCGATATGGTGATCAGAAAAAAGTTAAATTAAGACAATTGCCAGAATTTCCAATGAGTCCCTGGTTGAGTCCTAAGAGAAGGGGCACAGAATACCCGACAACATGTTTCGAGATATATTCTTGCCATTACCCACCTTAAAAGAAATGCTAATCAAGAAAGAGAAGATGGTAGACGTCTCTCGTCCCAACCTAAACATTTGTCTGACATTAAAATTGATGATATCCTGAAAGTAACATTCACTAATGACAATTTTCTTCCTTATGACAATCTGCGTTTCCAAAAATGCATATTAATATTTTCTACACACCATAAGCTACTAGCACTTGAAAGAAGCAGAATTTGTCTGGTGGATGGCACCTTTAAAACATGTCCCCATCCATTCAGCCAAATACATATTTCATTCGCATAGACAACAGCATGGCACTAATATATTGTATGCTGTTTGACAAGCAACCGACAACATATACCAAATTTTTGTCTGTAATGACTATTTGAGAAAACAAACAGGAAACCACCTGGGAAATTAAAAAAAAAATCCACTTTTCCGAGGCAATTTGCAAGATTCAAAAAGCACCCCTGGTCTATATGTCAGACAGCACCTTGCAATTTGAAACACAATAAAATATCTGCGTTTATATCCCCAGATTATGTTGGTGAACAAAGTACTGCAGTAATTTAAAGTGAAGACTTTTCTAGCATTGAAGAAAAATGTAACATACATACATTGGTCATCTATGCAGTACGGGTCCCAGAAAGTTACCATATTTTAATGTTGAGTGGTGAAACTGCAGCATAGTCTGTTTAGAGTGTGGTGCAAAAAATATTCTAAAAGGCCAGCATAATTCCTTTGCCGTATCCATTCTATCTTTTATTGGAAATTTTCAAAAAGAACAACATTTCAAGAAATAAGAGAAGGGTGATCTTTAGCCAGCAATGTACGACCTAAATTTTACAAAAAAAGAAATAGATTAGATGAATGCTTGGCTGCTGGCAAAGGTACAACAATATTGGTTGTCTGGAGCTGCAGGCTACCTTTAAAATATTGCCTACATTCTACACTATTTGAACTTTATCAAAACCAATTTCTACTCTCTTGCCTTTTTGATCCATTAATTGGCTACTAACCTTACCTAAAACCCCTGGGTTGAAAGCTGAAAACTCATGAAAAGCATAATGTGACGTAAAATAACAGTAACGATGTATTTTATTTTTTAAACAAAACATGTATTCTTAAATGTCTTCAGTCTTCGAATGTAGTGCCTAATAGTAGCACCACCTTAGTTCCTTAGATGTCCAAATTACTTCAAGGCTAGTAAATCCACAACCTGAGGATTAACGTTACAAAAACAGAAAAGACAGTAGCCACATTTTTTTGTGGACATGTGGGAAATTAGGTATGCAGAACTGCGCACACCCCCAGCAGGCTGGCCAACCTCTAGGTTTTGATTTCTGCCATCTTAGGAGTGGCAGGATAGAGGGTTCTGGGTAGCTAAATATGATCTGTCCCATCAGATGTGCTCACCTCGGTGGCGGATAAGCTGTGGGAGCTAGCTGCCCATTGGCTACTAGCCTCCACATCCCTAACTCCCCTAAATTCAAGATTCAAGCGACCCCCTGACACCAGAACTTCAGACTTGATGGACTAACTTCAAAGAATGACACAGAGAAGCTCTGCATCACCCACAACCAAACTATGCCCACTGCTTCAAAGCGAAAGAGGGAAACTCTGTCCCTAAGGCAACAGACTGGGAACTGCGTGATCAACCTTCGTCCATGTCTGAAACTCAGCACTCCCGACTAAAGGGACCCCTATGAAAGCCAGAAGCGCCCTCAGTCTCACCTGACTGGTGGCACCAGTCCCCTGCAAACTGTGGGATTATCAAAAAACACCTGACCCGATGCCTTCTGGGAGTCGTAGTCCAGACTGCCTCCAAGTTTCAGGCCGCTACCTCACTCCCTTGATCCCTGGTAATTTCCCAAGGATTCCTGCACCTTTACAGCTGCCAAGGCTTGTTGGTTGCCAGCCTTGTGACTAGCCCCTTCACTTGATGCTGCAGGTGTAGGACACATTGTGCAACCTGCATACGACATCTGCAACCCAGCCCCATCTGAGATTTTGCATCTCCTTGTCAGCATTGTTGTGCTAAAATCAGCAGCAGCTTGAACCCCGTTTAGCACCATGAACAGCCAGGACAACTCCAGACCCCACGGACCTGGTAGAAGTGACCTGACTGTTGTGGCCTGGTCACAGGGCCCGCACCACCTTTACCCTGCAAGGGTTCCCTGCAGCTCAAACTCCTAGTGGTCGTTTGTCACCAGTGGCATTCCTTCCATTGACTCCAACGCAAGTCCCATTCAACACCACTGACAGCTAGGACAACTTTGCACCTGGACGCCACAGGCCAGGTAAAACTGCTATGATTGTTGTGATCTGGTCACAGGAACTGCACTAGCTAACCCCCTGTGGTTCCATGCAACTTGCTCTTTAAGGGCATTTTTTGCAACACATTATATTTTTGCCTTTGACTTCAATGTAATGTTAAAGGCCATATCTGCAGTGATTTTCTTTTGATCTAAAATCAATATCTCCGGCTCTACTCTATCTCTGCTCTTCTTTTTGGTGTCTAAATTAATTTAAACATAAGCTCTGTTTTTATAACTTGGTGTCAATTTTCTTTCGAGCCGTGTCAATTACTTATTGTCCATGTTTGTGCTGTGAAATGCGTAACACATGCTCCTCTAAGTAAAGCCTGACTACTGTTTGCCACACTGCCAGGACTGAGCAAAAATTTTTACTAGTGTGAATCTGAGGACCATCTCTGGGCTATTGTGAGTGTGATGGTGAGGACTAACCCCCACACGACATAACACTCCACTTTCCTACAGAAAGCATTTTCTCTCAACCACCGTAATCCTGCAAAACAAAGTGCCTCACTGGCATCCACATTTAATCAAAGTATGTCGCCCTTTAAAACACCCAAACAAAAATAGTAATACCTTAAAAACGCTCCATTCCAAATTGAGAAAAAATAGTAGGGAGTAATAATGTCAGGTAAATCATCTGACACCCCCTACTTTTAAAGTGCAAGTGCCTTGAATCCATTATAATTCTGCGTCTCTTACCAGTCACCCAAAACCTGAGAAGTTGACTAATATTTACAAAAAAAATGTAATTCACGCGATGGAAAAGAAAATATAAGGAGAGGTAGTTTACAAAGTGAGAATACTGAAGACTGACACCTACTATTCTGTTTTACAAAAACAACACCTTTGATATCCACGACTCGCAGCAATCATGTATTCCAGCAGCCTTTTTAAGTAAACACAGATAAACCCATTTTGAAATACCCCGTGAGTCCCACAGTAAGCATGACTCTAAATATTAATAAAGTGTCTTGCCTGACTGCTGCAGCTGCACCGTGATGCCCCACCGACTAAAGAAACAGACGCAGCACATAACCATAAAAAATGGTGGTTGTGTAAACAGAAAAAAGACAATTCCCATCATAGATTCCAATGTAATGTGTGGGAACAATAAAACAACGTTTATAGATATTTTTAAAATTTGCTGCACATATATGTAACAACGAGGTAATGTCTTGCAAAGTATTAAAGCATGTTTTAACATTTACTACAATGTAAAGCATTGCTATGAAGGTTATGCATGGTATAATTCTTGATGTTAAGGCAATGTATCAAGTGTGTTCTTGATATGTAGCTTCATTGAGTAGTTTTGAAATTCAGAACCTTGCACAGGGGCCTATTGTCTGTTTTTATCTTTGCAGGTATTCCGTAGGTAGACAGTATATTTTTCGACTTCGGGGTTTCCTTTTCAAATGATGTTGTGAACATAAAATTTACCTTGAGATATCAGGTGTTAAAGAGTATCATCAGAGAGGGCTAAAATCTAGCATAACACTAATACATTTACATGCATTTTGAGTGGAAACTTATGAATTAAGTTAAGCGGACAAGTCAAGCTCTACCTACAAAAGCTAGCCTTCCCGATGGATGTGTGGAGGTGTTGTTAGGTCCCTAGAAAGGGCCCATCGTGACATTTGTAAGAAATATGGGTCGGTCACATTGTGAATTTTCCAAGGCATTTCTGAAGTACACTGTCTAAAAAGCCTTAGATGTTATTTGCAGTTCTGAAGGGGCACTTATGAAATATTTTAGTACTTTCGTGGTTTGTCAGAAAAGTTTGATTCTCCCTTGGGTATTGAAGGGTCTGTTCCCAAGAAAACTTGGTAAATATAGCATCAAATCTACCAGTTGTCCAGTCCAGTGTTTAAGGAGCAATTGAGGTTAGATGCAGTTTGACTGATTCGACATTTGTAGGATGTATATTCTATCTATTTCTGGTCTACCTCGTTTCAGTTTTCCATCTTGCTCTTTTCAATTTGAGTTTCAGTTACATGCTATGCCTAAAAATATACCTGTAAGTGATAGTGTAATTAAAAGATGTCATGAAAGCGTTATCAATAAAGATTAAGAAATGCCTCAGTGTAAATTATGAATTTTCAATCATTGCAGCAATAGCTACCAACACGAAAGGAATGACCTCAGCTAAAAGTGTTCTCAACTCAGCATAAATTACACTCACATATCAGCTTTAAATATAAAGCAAATATTTTATCCCCTAATATCAGGGTAACACGTTCTATAAAATCACACAATTTGTTCCAAAGTTCCAGTATTTGTTATTTTAAGTAAATAAGTTACAGTCCCGATTTTTTAAATGACCTTTGTCATCCAGGTGCCAGCTCTGATTTCCAGAAAATTATATACGTTTTGGCCCAAGACACCAACTAGTCAGATGCTAACATATACGACTGCCCCATGTGGGCAGAACCTTCCTTCTTGTCTTTGTACATTAAACACATGCTGAAAATGCACACTATGTGACAGTAGTAACAGAAAATAGCAGATCTCAATTTATCCTAGGCTGTCCCTCTGAAGATATCTTTATAACTTTCCTTCGTTGTGCTTATGAAAAACATAATTCGCTCACGTGCTTACTTGAAGTCTCAGCCCTTTATTAAACAACACATCATATTCATAATGTTGCGCACTAAAGCTGTAAAGTTTCCTCCTCGACCACAGTGAGCATCTAAGGCTAATTTTCCCGCCCAGTCCATTGATATTTATACACGTTTGCATACAGTCACTGATACAGAATATACATGACAGAAACAGTTTGCCAATTACAAGGGTAGAGCGATGTCATGAAAAAAAAACAGTAGTGATCATCAAAAAAGCCCAAAACATGTAAACTTCCAGATGCAAATCCGCGCTTAGAAATTCCAAGGTTGAGAGTGAGGCTAAAAATATCAGATTTGGCACAGCCTGTAGGACAATAGTTAACCTGAGCACACAAATATAGTGCAAGCTGCCACAGGATACAAAAGAGAACAAGCATTGTCAAAGCCAAAAGGTCATTAGCTTTGGCAATGTGTTTTTGCCATTTTGTACACCAGTATGGCTGCTGATCAGCATGGCTAAAAGTTAGCTTTGTGGAGTGTTCTGAAGCGGGGGAGTAGGGTGTAATAGAGTGGATTTGTTGGAGTAGAGTGTTGTAGGGAGAATTAGGGGGAGTAGAGTGTTGCAGAGTTGAGTACAGGAGAGAACAGTGCAGTGATTAAGTGGCAGAGAGTGTCATAGAGTGCAGTGCCGTGGAGTGGAGTGGGGTGGAATAGGGTGGAATACGTTGGAACGAATTGAGGTAGTGGGGTAGATTCGATTGGAGTAGAGTGGGGTGGATTGAGTGGAGTGGGGTGGATTGGAATGGGTGGACTGGATGGGGTGGATTGGAGTGCAGTGGATTGAAATGGGGTGAGGTGGATGGATTGGGTTAGAATGAGAGGGACTGAAGTGGGGTAGATTAGATTGGATGGGGGGTGGAATGGACTTGAGTGACAGGACTTGGGTGGATTGTATTAGTGTGGGATGGTTTGGAGTGGGGTGCATTAAACTGGACTGGAGTTGGGTGGATTGGACTGGACTGGGGTGGAATGGATTGGAGTGGGGTGGGTGGACTGAATTCTTTGGACTGGAGCGGGGTCGATTGGACTGAAGTGGGGAGGATTGAACTGGAGGGGAGTGGATTGGATTTGATTTGAGTGTGGTGAACTGGAGTGGGGTGGATTGGAGTGTGGTGGACTGGTGTGGGGGGCTGGGTGGACTGGACTGGATTGGAGTGGACTGAAGTGGGGTGGGATGGATTGGATTGGGGTAGAATGGGTTCAATTGGAGCAGATTGGATGAGAGTAGAGTGGATTGGGTGATATGGACTGCTTGGGGTGGATTGGACTGGATGGATTGAAATGGGGTGGATTGGATTTGGTTGAGTGGGGTGGACTGGAGTGGGTTGGATTGGATTGGGGCAAGGTGATGTGGATTGCAGAATGAGTATGGTGGATTGTAGTGGGGGAGTGGAATGGATTGGAGTGGGGTGAATCGTATTGAGTGGGGTGGATTGGATTGGATTGAGTGGGGTGGATTAGATTGAAGTGGGTTGGACTTGAGTGGGTGGACTGGAGTGGGGTGGACTGGATTGAGGTGGACTGGAGTGGGGTGGACTGGATTGAGGTGTACTGGAGTGGGGTGGACTGGAATGGAATGTATTTGAGAGGGGGTAGGGTGGATTGAATTGCAGTGGGGTGGATGGGATTGAGTGGGGTAGATTGGATGGATTGTATTGGGGTTGATTTGGATTGGGGTGGGGTGGATTGGATTGAGGTGGATTGGATTGGGGTCTGGTGGATTGGACTGGGGTGGTGTGGATTGGAGTGGAGTAGATTGGATTGGAGTGGGCGGTTTTATTTGTAGAGGTGTTGCTTTTCTGGAGTGGGGTGGAGTTGATTGGAGTGGGGTGGATTGGATTGCAGTCGACTGGACTGAATTTGAATGGTGGATTTGAGTGGGGTGGACTATGGTGGATTGGATTGGACTGGAGTGCAGTTGGGTGGATTGGAGTGGGTGAACCGGACTGGTGTAGGTTGGATTAAATTGGAAAAGGGGAGATTGGATTGGGTGCAGTAAGGTGGTTTGGAGTAGAGTAGATTGTATTGGAGTGGAGTTGATCAAGGTGGACTGGACTGGGGTTGGGTGGATTAAGGTGGATTAGATTGGAGTGGGGTGGGTGGATTGGAGTGGGGTGGATTGGATTGGAATGGGGTGAAATGCATTGGATTGGATGGATTGGAGTGGGCTGGGTCAGATCGGAATGCGTTGGATTGGACTGGAGTAGGGAGGGTTGGACTGGAGTAGGGTGGGTTGGACTGGGGCAGGGTGGGTTGGATTGGAATGGAGTGGATTGGGGTGGATTGGAGTGGGTGGGCTGGAATAGAATAGAATGGGGTGGACTGGACTGGAGTGGGCTGGACTGAGCTGGAGTGGGGTGGGCTTGACTACAGTGGGGTGGATTGGATTTGAGTGGGGTGGATTATGGTGGACTGGATTGAAGTGGAGTGGTTTGGGGTGAGGTGGATTTAATTGGAGTGGGGTGGGTTGGATTGGGGTGGCATGGATGGGTGTGGGTGGATTGGTGTGGGGTGCATTGGAGTGGGCTGGTTGAAGTGGGGTAGATTGTTTTAAACTGGAGTGTGACAGATTGGAGTGGGGCAGATTGTTTTGGATTGGAGTGGGGCAGATTGTTTTGGATTGGAGTGGGGCAGGTTTTGTGGGTTGAAGTGCAGCAGATTTTTGTGCATTAAAGTGGGGCAGGTTGTTTTGGATTGGGGTGAGGCAGATTGGAGTGGGACACATTGTTTTGGATTGGAATGGGGTGAATTGTATTGAGTGGAGAGGATTAATTTGGAGTGTGGTGGGTTGGATTGGGGTGGGGTAGACTGCATTGGACTGGATTGGGGTGAAATGGATTGGTGTGGGGGGACTGAATTGGGGTGGGGTGAATTGGATTGGAATGGGGTGGAATGGGGTGGATTGTGGCTGATTGGATTGGGGTGATTGGGATCGAGTGGTGTGGATTAGGGTGAGATGAGGATGTTTGGATTGTAGTGGGGTGGATTGTAGTGTGACAGATTGTAGTGGGGTGGATTGGAGTGGGCCGGATTGGAGTGAGGCAGATTGCTTTGGATTGGAGTGGGGGAGATTAATTTGGATTGGAATGGGGCAGATTGATTTGCATTAGATTGAACAAGATAATTGTCATCTTTTGAGAACAGCGCCCATGAGAGAAATCAAACCAAACATGGGTGCAAAGTGAGAAAATAAGTCTTGGCAAAATAAAAGAAAAAAGTTAACTAAATAAAAAAAAAAATTTGCAATTTTGTGTGTCCTGCTGGGCACGTTTTTGCCAGTCACACACCTTCTGTTTGCAGGGCACTAGAAGTTAAAAAGAAAGTACCTTAAGCACGTTGGGTGCAGCAGGTGGACACTGATTAAGTTGAATCAATCAGTGCTTGGTCCCTGCTCAGCAGGAAGGAACTGAAATCGTGCTGGGTCTGCAGTGACCAATTACGAGGCTGTAAAGAAAAGTGCTACTCAAACCATTAATCAGTAAGCAACAGGTGGGCTCCAAGCCCTTTTTCAGTTAACAGAGTCTTGCAAGCGCTTGTGTACGCACTCGCAGGCATAACCCTAAAAATGAGACATCGGTGTGGCTGCTGCAACTTTCAGTTCTTAAGTGAAAAGAATGTATTTCTTTCCTTGAACAGTGGCCAGGATTTTGTTAGCAGGAGCACTCTATAGCTTTTCATCATCATCATGCCATCATTAACCGTTATGCATTACAATGAACTTAGTTAAAGTGAAACCCACAAACTGGCCTTGGAGCTTTCTGTTTGTTCTCTTCATATTGCTGAATGATTTTCGTATTTCTTTTATTCACAAAATTAGTATAACGTAATTAGAATCCAGTGTTTGCAATACAGTTTGAAATACACGCCAGCTGCTTGGATAACACAAACAATATCAACTTACACTTACCAGCCTGTTCAGACAATTGCTTCTGTCAAGTCATAAAAACAAAAATTCTAATTTCTCAGGCATAGTAGTGCTAAGGCCATACAAAAAGATAACACAATGACCTTTAGTTTTTTATTCTTCTAAAAATATTAGTTGCTATGCTTTTTGTAATCTCATATTTACTGCTGCAGAATTCACAAGCCTGCTATCAGAGACTTCCACCTCTGCCTCTCTATCTTTTCTTTGCAGAAATCTTGTCAGATACATAATTGTACGATTTAGTAGTAAATGTAGACGGGATCATTCAGAGTGGTTGAAAAAAACTGGAATTTCTACTAATAAATTTGAAGGGCATAGGGAAATTTAAGGAGGGGTTAGGAAGAGACCTGCTAATACAAACACACATCCACAAAAAAGTACAGCCATTACTATTTATAAACTACGCTTCTAAATTACTACAGCCCTAAAGATGTCAAAATAGAGTAAATGTACTTCAGCCCATACTTGGAGTAAGGTAAGCACCACACATGTTCAACCACTGGTACTGTAGTACACTCCCTTAAAAAAATAATGAATGAATGGAAATAAAATAACTAACATTACGAACTAACATTACATTTAATTAGTTTGACATTTAAATTATCTAAATATATTTTAGTGATAACAAAATACATAATTATTAAATAACTATTTTATTACGTTAAAACGTAAATTCAATTAAAAAAATGAAAATTAACTTTTAAGCTTGTTTTAGAAAATAAAAAAATATTCATTTTAAATTAACACACTTTTTTAGGTTTAAATCTGTTTTATTGTTTTAAGCCAAGATACAATACAACAAACATCCCACCTACAATACCGAATAGATGACAACAACAAATGGCAAGTGGGTGACAGAAGGGGTAGGAGGTAAGGAGGTGTGAAGGGATTAGCCCCGAACCTCTGAACCCAGGTGTACCCCCAGAGCATTCGGGCCGAACGCCGCAACACCTATGAAAGAGACAAAGAAAGGGTTAAGTAAAAAAAGGGAAAACTACCTACCTATCAGAAACCGGACCCATATCTCTTGAAACAGGGAGGTGAGACCACTTGTGAGGACAGCCAAACAAGGAAGCAGGAAGGAGGAGAAAACTGGACCATCATCAGGCAGAAGGAAGCCAGGAGGACAGAGTCGCTGGAGGAAGGAAGACGTCAGACGCTAAATGAGCAGCAGCCCAAGAAGAAAGAAAACCGCAAGGACAACGCAGCTCGGGGGGAAGGTGCCGAACTTTGGAGCGAGAAGTTGTGGTCCATCCTGGAGTATGCTGTTAAACTGCTGCAACTCAGAAAGGTTACAGCATAGCGGGTGAGCCCAGAGAGGGTGTGGGAAGAGGGTTTTGTTGGGTAGAGGGAACAGTGTTTCACGGAAAGGGTACTTTCTTTATGTACACCGCTTTTAAGCTTAGCATAGGTGTGTACCTTTGGAAAGCACAAGTGGAGTTTTTTTGGGGGGGGGATCTCTTGTTACATAAAAAAAATCTGTTTCACCAGAAAGACTCAAGCCAATCTCTCACTACCTGGCAGTGAAATTATACATTTGTAAGGTCTCCTCCTTCATTGAAACGTGGCTACAACATAACAGACCCAACTTGGTTCCCGTACGCTGACCCAAGAGATGGGGAAACCTGGTCAGCTCATGCCTGCAGTTTCTTTAAGGGATGAGAGCAGAGCAGGGGCATGTGAACAACACACATTGGAGATATCCCTTCCCACCACCATTTGACTCCAGAGTATAACAGGGTGTGGTGACGGTATACATGAATTCCCTGCCCTGTCACATACTTACCCCTATTTTGTTATTTTTTTCTAAACTCCGGGCCAACCTCATCCAGCAGAAGAACTACTACAGAAGAAAGACAAAACAAGAGAAGCCTGTTGTTACCTTTTGATATGTCTTACTACGGAGAATTATTCTCATTATTTTCTTTATTACTGTAAAACTGTATAAGCATCTACATTAAAAACAAACCTAGCTTCCTCGTCCATACATCCGCCCGTCCCTCCTACAGGGGGTAGGAAAGAGGCTGAGGACGAGGGACGAAGGATTGCTCGACGGTTCTCTAAGAAAAATGTGAAGTATGCGTAGGTCGCTTGGTGATGGGGATTTATTTGAGAGTTTCACATCCACGTGTCAGTCGGCAGAATGATCCAGCTTTGGGAGGTGGAGTATTTGTAGATATGCTGGGAAGGTCTGCTCCCTGAACTCGTTAAACTGTATACAGGGTTCCCAGATTCTGTTAAACCATGGCAAAGTGTGAGCCACCCTCACCATCTGTTTCTCCATTCCCAGGGGTTCTCAGAGTTTGTATAGTCAGTACAGTTGACTCGGTATTGTATCTGTAACCCAGGAGGACAGGAGAACTTGTTTAGCTGCACCAGGTGTCAGGGTGATGGCCCGCCCCCATGCCGACTTCAAAGGATATGTTAAACCATTCATAAGCCCTAATAAAATATAACTGGGGAACCTGGGGACCTCATTGTCATATATCTCATCAACATCTGTCCAGAAATGTTGTTTTTTGGGGCAGTGCCAAAGAAGATGCATCAGTGTGCCAGTATGTCCGCACATCTTTCAGCAGTGAGCATCTCCACCTGGCTTACATTTTGCAACTCTTGCAGGTGTGCAATACCACTGTTGCCATTTTAAGCAGCATTTATTTGCCAGAAGCACTATAAGCAGAGGCAGAGGAGCAGGCTCGATGTAAGATGTCACACCACTCCGTGGAGGTAAATGTGCATTCACACCCCAGCTCTCATTACCACTCTGCCTGTGATTTAATGAGAGTTACTGGTGTAATGAGGAATGCATAAATGTCTGAGACGATCACTTATGGGTTTGGTGGGTAAGAAGCTATTTTTCAAATGGTTTGAGGGGTCGGCGGCAAGTGGGTGGATGTGGGGTTGCATAAGCCAGTGGCGAATGGTGATACATTGGCAGTATGCAGTGGAGGGAAGTTCGTAGTTAGACTGGATTTGTGCAAAATCCATCAGCCTATCCAAGTAAAAAAAGTCCCCCATCCTCTTACAGTTAGCCTCTTGCCATTGTATAAAGGAGGACCCTTGTAACACAAGGGGGACATCTGGGTTCCCTATCAACCAGGTCTGGGGCAAGATTTACCAGGGATATATAAATGCCTGGTGGTCGGTGGGGTCTGGACAGCCATGGCTCTTTCCATATGTGAATTTCTGTGATGGCTTAGTCTATGAAGCTCCTGTGCTTTTCTGAATTTGGCCTAGCCCATTCCACCAGGAATGCCGCTTGATAGTGTCGTATTAGATGAGGTATGCCTAGTCCCTCTCTGCCTGAGTCAGGTAAGATTGTTTATTTGCTTTACAGCCTTTCTCCCAGTCCAAATAAAGTCCTTTATGAGGTGTTGTAGTTTGACAAGTATATGTGGAGGGTGGCTGTAGGGGTGGATTTTGCATAATGTAGAGTGTTAGAAGTTGGGTCTCCAAATGGCAGAGGTATGCACCCTGTCCAAATAGGGACCACAATCCTAGTCAGGGTAAGTCACAGTACAACCTAAATTATCTTGTGCTCACCCTCCGATAGCTTGGCACAGATCAGGCAGGCTTAACTTTGAAGGCAATGTGTAAAATATTTGTGAAATCCCTCATACAGTAATAATGCGAGAAGGAAGATAGTCATAGGAAACAGCGCTCACAGTGAATCACCACATAAAAATTAGAACATTCTTAAAGCACGATGCTCCTGGCAGGAGGATCTTCCTCCCTCCTCCAATGTTTCTGTTAGAAACCAAACAGTGACAAACAAATGTCAGGGCACTCATGAATCAAAGCTCAATCCTCCATGTATGTTTTTGTCAGAGCTTGATGTTTAGTTCAAAATCATCAAATAGAAGTCGGACTGGGATTAGTGGGCAAAGGTTCAGTTTAATCTTGAAATGAAAAGTCCATCAGAGCAACAAAAGCCGTCCTTGGAAACAATATCCATAATGCAACAACAGCCAACACGTGTCTCGTCCTATGAGACAAATATTCTCAAAGACTTCATCAGGGCTGTAAGAAATATAAATGGTAGTTATGGTTATATTATAAACTCGTCCAATTGTACAATTCAAACCCTTGTTCCCGTGACTTTTGTGACAAGAAAGCTATCACAATATGTGACTTTGCGTGACATGATAATTAAGACATAGAATTAAACAGAAGGCCACCATTATACAAACTTGTAGTCCATAACATGCAGCAAAATACCTAAAAGATATCATGTATTGAAGATTAACAGAGAGGGTGACACCTTAGATTAAATAAAGAAGACAAATAAACAAGTTTAATGTGATCAAAATAGTCATGACACCAGCGTGCATGTCCTCACACGAAATGATAAACGATAAGGAAGTGCGTCCCAAGTAATCAAAATTGAGAAGTGAAAAAGACAAAACGTTACCAAAATACCCTGAGTACCAATCAGTAATGCAGTGCCGTAAAACATAACCTAAAGATTCGCAAGACATACCTTCCACAATAGTTGAAAGGACTTGAATCACCAAAGCAATCTGACTATATCTGTGTATCTAGAATAAATGATAACCCAAATGAAGCTCTACTTGTTATCAAATCCGACATGTGAAGGTCAGTATTTCCGTGAATAATCTCTAAAATATGTAGTCATAAGGCCTACATACCCCATATTGTGCGATCCCAATATTCTGCTGAAATGCTCAAATCGTACCGTGTAAAGCCAACTAAAATAAATAAATAAGGTAATGTTAATCTAGTATCCAGCTACACGCTAAGCTCGAAGCTAATTGCATAAGCCGATCCCAAAAACAATCGCTCACCTATCAATCAAAATCCTCAGAGAGCCGCGTTCTTATACTCCCGCGGCGCTCCTGTTTCCAGTGAGCAGAAGGAGTATTGGCAGCCCGGGGAGACCATTACTTATAGCGTCCTCCCGGACGCTCTAAAACTCGAAAGTAAAAGAGGACTGAAATCCCCAGCGCGGGCGCCATCTTTAAAGTACAAATACGAGGAACTTGATAGAAACTCACAAACTATGCCCAATCACGGGCTACAACAACCTTACAGAGTCAATAACAACATCGTAGAAAGAATATAATTACCACCTTAAACCCCTCGGGATGTCAATCTAAAGGAAATAATAACGAAACATAATTGAGAGAACATGATCAACCTGCATAAATGTCTGCCGAGAATATTGGGCGCCATCCTGACCATATAACAATTAAAACCCATATTAAGGTTGACAGAGTAAGTGCCTGGACCAAGCATAAAATAATAACAAAACCAATAGAACTAAATTTAGGTCAAACAAGCACGACACTGGGAGTAAGAAAAAGGGTAAAAAGGGGGAAAAAAATAAATTTATATTTTACTTTTTCTACATTAGGATATAACTAAAGGAGGACATGTCACCCATATGTCATGACTATCATTTAACCTACATAATAGTAAATCTCAATCTAAGTGTAATATTCGTAGTCGAAATTTACAGAAAGCAAAACAAACAATATATACATGTGAAATATCGAAGGCATACATAATCCATACAACCTAAAGTCAATGTCTGTAGGCAAAAACCCATATATCACAGTACATGATATACTAATGGTATATATGAATCCCCTATTCATATACTCTGTCAAAAAATTTAAGTAAGGGCCCTATGATAATCATTCAATGATCACCTCTGTAGATCTAAACTGTCTGATGGTAAACGAGTAATATAGATGTCACATTAGTCCCGTAAATAGTATTCCATTTCAAAGTTAGTGTTGAGACCCTCCTCAACCCGCTCTAAGTTTCAGGATCCAGTAGCATTCCCTTTTCCTAAGGGCCAGCTCTCTATTACCACCTCTGGGATCCTTGATTACATGATTGAAACCGAAGAATTCAAAACCTCGTGTTTGACCCTGTTTAGAACAATGTCTCATGTGATTCACTATGGGGTATCGATCATCATCTTGTCTTAAGGCCCTAAAATGTTCACTCGCCCTTATCCTAAGTTAACTAATGGTGCTGCCTACATAGTAAAGACCGCATTTACAGGTGATCATGTAAATAACAAAATTACTATCACATGTGATGTTATGTCTGATATCAAACTGATCACCAGTAGAACTCGTAAACGTAGAGATACCTGATTTAGCCCATCTGCACATACCGCAGTGTCCACATTTGTAAAAACCTTTATTACGACTCGTAAGCCAATTCTCTTGATGATGTCTCATGCGATAGCTGGGGCACAACATATTCTTAAGGGTCCTACCTTTACGAAATGTAAAAATCGGTGTGTCCGGGATCACTTCCTTCAGAGTAGGATCTGCTGTTAGTACATGCCAGTGTTTATTCATACATTTACGCAGTAGTGCAGCTGTTCTCGTGTAATTGACTATGCAACGAATGTTATTGTCTCCTGGTCTAGATTTCTGATTTAATGTGTCAGACCTTTTCAAGCGCATTGCCCTATCACGTGCTCTGTCAATACCTTGAGGAGAATAGCCTCGTGATTTAAATCTAGTTCTCATGTCCTATATACATTGTACAAAGTCCCTCTCTAGACTACAGTTCCTCCTTGCCTGTACCATTTCGCCATATGGTATCGAGTTTATTTGATGTATTGGATGTGCACTCTGTGCATGTAGAATGGAATAACATGCCGTGCTTTTTCTGTATAGGCGGCTCTCCACTTTATTGTCATGGATAAAAAGTTCCACATCTAGAAAAGCAATGCTGGTCACGCTGTGTTCAGAGGTGAATCGAATATTAAAATCATTAGTGTTCAAATAGGCTATGAAATCATTAAGTTTTTGTATGTCACCCGTCCAGATCATTAGACAATCATCTATGTATCTGCCCCAAAAAAGTATATCAGTGTTCCAAGTGCCTTCATACAGTAACACAGTGCAAACACCACAAAATGTACTCCACACCAGTTTAGAAAAAAGATGATATTTAGCTGAATAAAATAAGACCAAAACAATAAAAATCCAATATGGAGTCAATATATTACTTTGTAAAGGTTTAAATGAGTCTCATTCCCTAAGAAATAGTGGTTGTATCCTTGTAACAAGCAGTACATGAGATGTGTCAAAAATAACGATGCATGGGGCCGGAGGGTGGGGGATGCGTTGAAAAGTAAGGCACTGCATTGGTTTGTCAAACGTGGCACAGACAATGTGTCATTTCTTTCCACGCTGCAAGGTGATGGTCGATTTCCAGGAGCGCAGCTATGTGGGGATATTTTGACACCCAGGGACGATGCGTAGAAAATCCTTGATGCACTGGGAAGAAGGAGCAGATGCTGCGTTGATCCAGTAGGTGATGCAACAATTTTTCAGCCGTAAGGCAGGTGCTGTGATGATTTCTGCAGGCCTTGTGTCAATTTTCCGATGCACAGAGATTTTCTTCTCTTTGGTAATGTCTTTGTGGCCCTCAGATTTCAGAACTGGAGGCAAGCTCAATCCATACCCTTGTGGTTTTGAAGTGCACAAGTTCTTCTTTCAGCCACCCTGTCTGTCAGGAGCCCTTTGGGTGAGGGCAGGCCACTAGCCATTAAAGTGTGAGTGTGAGCCCCTCCACTCTTCCTGCCCAGGGAAACCCATCCCATATGTATGCAGATGAATGCAGGTGCAGCTGAGTGTCCTGTGTTTATACCTGTCTGAGTTGAATGCACAAGGGGAGCTGTGAACCAGAACAAACCAGACATGGATTGGAGACACACTGTAAGGCACAGATGGCAGTAAGTGCAAGAAAATGCCTGCTTTCTAAAGGTGGCATATCTGAAATAGTAATGTAAAATCCAACTTCACTAGTAAAGTAGAATTTCTTACTACCATTCCAACCATACCAAATATGACAAGTCTACTCCACTTAGATCATATTTTACCATTTAAAAGTATATAAGGGGATTCCCAGTGCTGACCTAGGAGAGGAGCAGACTTCACAGTAGTTCACTACCAGGACATGTAAAACTTATAAGTACATGTCCTGCCTTTTACCTACATAGCACCGTGCCCCATGGGTTACCTAGGGCCTACCTTAGGGGTGACTTATATGTAAGAAAAGGGAAATTTAAGGCTTGGCAAGTAGCATCAAATGCCAAGTCAAACTGCACACCCAGGCCTTGCAATGGCAGGCCTGAGACGTGGTTAAGGGGCTATTTATGTGGATGGCACAATCAGTGCTGCAGGACAATTAGTAGCATTTAAGGTACAGGTCCTGGGAACATCTAGTGCACTTTACTAGGGACTTATAGGTAAACTAAGTATGCCAGTTGGATATGAGCCAATGTTATCATGATTAGGGGAGAGAGTACAAGTACTGTAGCACTGGTCAGCAGTGGTAAAATGCACATAGTCCTAAAACCAATAAAATTGAGATCCGAAAAATGGAGGGATGCAGGCAAAAAGTTGGGGGAAGACCACCCTAAGGCTGTCAGCTGTCTAACATAGAGGATATTGTGCAACAGGGTCATTTTGACCACTGCAAGTGGCCCTAACCAGGAAAGGGTGTAGCTCCTCCTGGTGGAGAGATCGGACTGGGTATTACAAAGGAGTGTGGCATAGTTACTGTCAGCTGTATGTCCTGGTGTGAAGTAGATCTGCATACTCTGGTACTTAATTCCTTAGGTAGCCCAAGTAAAGGGAAAAAGACGCTCAAGTTTGGCGTGGTCAGTGTTAGGAATAGTGAGATTATAGATTTGAGATTTCTGGAAGCTAATTTTAAAGCCAGATGCCCTCCATCTTACACGAGTGGTGGCGGTGAGGCAAATTTTTGTGTTATAGCTATCATGACATCGTCGGTGTACAGAGCCAACTTGTGCTCTTTACCCCCATTAGCATGCCTGTTATGTTTGGATTCCTGCGCAATTGTTCAGCAAATGGCTCCATGTAATGGACAAATAGTAGAGGGGACAGGGAGGATCCCTGTCTGGTGCCCCTTGTCATGTCGAATGGTTGTGACATCAGTCCATTGACCATGACCATTGCCTTTGGAAAAGCATAGCTACACCTGATGCAGCGCTGGAACTGTGCGCCAAGCCCAATCTTGGTGAGCACTAAGCGGAGGTGTGGCTGATGCATATTGTCGAAGGCTTTCACTGCGTCAACAGATAAAAGAAGTGTGGCAGTCAGGAGCACTGCGATTTATCAAGGAGATGACAAATACGATTAGTGTTGCTACTGCAGCCTCTCTCAAGTATAAACCAGGCTTGATCAGGGTCAGCCAGGCCTTGCATGTAAGGGACGATGCAAGACAAGCGTCAATGGTTAACAGTGAAATGGGTTGGTTTGTAAATAGTACAGCAGGTCCTTAACAGGCTTAGGGAGAACTGTAATGTTGCCATTTACATGGTTTCTGTGAGAGTGCCTGTAGTGCTAAAGGAGTTATATGAACAAGCCAAGAGGGGAGCGAGGGACGGTGTGAATGTTTTGTGAAGTCAGAGGAGTAGCCGTCTTGGTCAGGTGCTTTCCCTGGTTGTAGCCATTTTATGGTGGATTCAAATGTGAGTAACTTGTGGTTAAAGCCAGGGGCATAGCTCTGGGGGGGTCAGAGGGGTGTGTTTGGGGTGTTACATCCCCCCCCTAAAAAATGTATACTGTTTTGAATGGCTGGGTACAAGTGCTTTCTGTCGGGTAATACCAAGTGTATGGCGGATTTCACCTGTGATTTTTACATGCCCACACTGACAAAAACACGCACACTCTCTTTCCTCTATGTTTTGAATGCCTTAAAAAATTTTGATTACATAAAAATTATTTGGTTTTAAGTACCCCTACTCTTTCTTTCCACTGTCCCTTAAACGCATTCATGTCCTGCTTCTCATATGATGTGTTTTAACACGATTTCCCAGCTTGATTGTTGGGAAATCTTAAGCTCACTACCCCCCCCAATCATGCTGACCAAGCTATGCACCTGGTAAGGGCGCCAGGTGTGATGGTGAGGTGTCAAGCTGGGCAAGTTTAGTGTAATAACAAAGGGCAAATGGTCAGAGAGTGTGGCCACTCCAATGTCCACTGTTGTGGTGATCATAGTGAGGCCCAGGGAGATCATAAAGCAGTCTATCCATGTGTATGTCTGGTGTGCGGCTGGGAAGAATGTATAGTCTTTCGTGGTCGGGTTACAGTGTCTCCACACATCTACCAACCCCATGCCTGCCAGTCATTGCCGACTCATTGATGTAAAGGCCCCCTCCCTAGTCCCATTCTTTGGGCTGACCAGTCCAGGAGTGCATCAGGGGCAAGATTAAAATCATACCCCAGGAGTATGTTGTTGTTTTTCTCTTCCACAAGGGAGCGATGCATAATTTTCCGGCTGGGGCACCTCGGACCTGTGCAGGTTCCTGATGATTTTGGCACCCATCGATGATGCGTTTGAAATCATGCCGTACGGTCATGGGAAACCGCGCTACATGGGATTTGCTCCGTTTTCAGCAGCCGCAAGCAGGTGTTGTGTCGTTTCTCCAGCCTCAATGTTCTATCAGCTTCACCTTTCAAGGGCCCAGGGACTAGATTGGGCACCACTTGGCAGGGCAGGAGTCTCAGCAGATAGTCCAGGTGCTGGCAGAGGAAGTCTTTGATGTCCCTGAGACTTCAAAACAGGAGCAAAGCTCAATCCAAGCCCTTAGAGACACTTCACAAGCAGGAATATATCACAAAGTCAAGTCTTTGTCCTCTTTCAGGCAGAAGCAGCAACTGCAGGCCAATCCAGCAAATCCCAGTCATAGGCAAAGGGGGAATACTTCTCCTCCAGCTCTGTTCCTTGGCTGAGGTTCCTCTTGGTTCCAAAAGTAATCTGAGATTCTGGGGTTTTGGATCCACTACTTAAACCCCTTTCTGCCTTTGAAGTAGGCAAACTTCAATGGAAAGTCTCTGTTGTTCACAGCATCCTGCCTTGCCCAGGCCTGGCCCCAGACACCCACCAGGGGGTTGGAAACACCATTGTGTGAGGGCAGGCACAGCCCATTCAGGTGTAAGTGACCACTCTTCCCTCCACTCTAGCCAACGTAGCCCATCAGGATATGCAGGCTACACCCCAGCCCCGTTTTTGTCACTGTCTAGTGTCAACCAGCCCAACTGTCAGTCTGACCCAGGCAGGGAATACACAAGCAGTCAGAGTCACACAATGGTTTAAGCAAGAAAATGCCCCCTTTCTAAAAGTGGCATTTTCAAACAGACAATCCAAAATTAAACTTTACCGAAAGATGTATTTTTAAATTGTAAGTTCAGAGACCCCAAACTCCAGATCTCTATCTGCTCCCAAAGGAAAACTGCACTTAAAAGATATTTAAAGGCAGCCCCCATGTTATGAGAGAGATAGGCCTTGCAACAGTGAAAAACAAATTTGTCAGTATTTCACTGTCAGGACATGTGAAACACATCAGTACATGTCCTATGTTTAACATACACTGCAGGCTATATGCCCATGGGGTTTGGTGAACATGTCTTTAAGGGTGGTGTCTTTTTTGTTCATGGTTCATGTTAGGAAAGAAAGTAGATCTAGGTTTGAAACCTGAAGGTACAGTAAGATCATAATTAATACCTAAATCGTCCAAGCTTTTATATAAATCTTTCATTTCATCCATCACAAAATCATTATTCTCTAACTGATAAAGAGTTATAAGAGAATCAACATCATTGATACATAACAAATATTGACTTCTAGAATTACTAGGACATTCAACATTCCTCTCGATCTGATTTGAATGTTTCAATTCAAACCATTTCTTCAACTTCAATTTCCGAAAGAATTTGAAAATATCAATCCGAGTTTCAACATAACTGAAACATTCAATGGGGCAGGAAGAGAGACCTAAACATAAAGTTTTCTTATCATTCTCAGACAGTACATAATTCGATAAATTGACAATTGTTTTATTCACCATGTCGACATCCATCAAGGTTGCACATTGGAACTTCTTGTAGTTTTTCCCACTTGTCACATACTTAAATCCATTCTTGTGGCAATTTCTGAGTCTTTCTCGCCTCTTCTGGCTCCGTCCCTTCTTCCTCTTCAAGCCATTGATCTGCCTCTGCTCGTTGATGGCACATCCTTCTGATTTTTGGAGACAAATGTATATCAATCAGGTTATGCGTCAGCTCAACAATACCCATTTTTTAATGATCATTACTAAGGAGACATATGTCAAAAGTATAATGGACATTTGGTACCTTTTGACAGAATGGAAAGATAAAGGTTTATTGATATGGGATGAATACTGTTTTTTGAAGAAGGATTTTCCCAAACTACCAATGCTATACATTCTCCCAATGATTCATAAGGATAGGAATTGCCCACCGGGGAGACCTATTGTGTCCTCCTGTAATAGTGCATTGGAAAACGTATCAAGATATGTTGATTTTTTTTCTAAGGGACTTAGTTGTCAATTTTCCCTCTTATGTTCGAGATACCAAAGATTTTTGGGGTAAATTAGAAGGAATTGGTTGGGAAGATGATTTCATATTGATAACCCTGGATGTGAATTCCCTGTACACTATCATTGAACATGATAAGGGTATATACAAGTTTGTCGAAATTTTTTACAGACTCGCTCATTGAAGTTTATCATTCTCAGACAGTACATAATTCGATAAATTGACAATTGTTTTATTCACCATGTCGACATCCATCAAGGTTGCACATTGGAACTTCTTGTAGTTTTTCCCACTTGTCACATACTTAAATCCATTCTTGTGGCAATTTCTGAGTCTTTCTCGCCTCTTCTGGCTCCGTCCCTTCTTCCTCTTCGAGCCATTGATCTGCCTCTGCTCGTTGATGGCACATCCTTCTGATTTTTGGAGACAAATGTGTATCAATCAGATTATGGTCAGCTCAACAATACCCATTTTTTAATGATCATTACTAAGGAGACATATGTTAAAAGTATAATGGACATTTGGTACCTTTTGACAGAATGGAAAGATAAAGGTTTATTGATATGGGATGAATACTGTTTTTTGAAGAAGGATTTTCCCAAACTACCGGTGCTATACATTCTCCCAATGATTCATAAGGATAGGAATTGCCCACCGGGGAGACCTATTGTGTCCTCCTGTAATAGTGCATTGGAAAACGTATCAAGATATGTTGATTTTTTTTCTAAGGGACTTAGTTGTCAATTTGCCCTCTTATGTTCGAGATACCAAAGATTTTTGGGGTAAATTAGAAGGAATTGGTTGGGAAGATGATTTCATATTGATAACCCTGGATGTGAATTCCCTGTACACTATCATTGAACATGATAAGGGTATATACAAGCTTGTTGAAATTTTTTACAGACTCGATCATTGAAGTTTTTAGCACATACTGATATGATCATTGACATGATTAGATATTGGCTTACTAATAACATTTTTCTGTTCATTGGAGTGCTATATAAACAGATCCTTGGGACTGCAATGGGGACTTGTTTTGCTCCTAGTTTTTCCTGTCTTTTCCTGGGCTGGTGGGAAGAGGAGATTTTAAAGAATGAGGCCAGTTATCCTGAAATTAAACAGGCTGTTTTGTGGCTTCGATGATTTGTTCATTATTTGGAAAGGAACACAAGATGAAGCTAGAAAGTTTGTTCATAAACTAAATAATAATTACCTTAATGTTCTATTGGCATCCAATATGAGCAAATTGTCTATTGAGTTTCTGGATACTGCAGTGGTGATTAAAGAAAAGAAAATCACTACAGAACTTTTTCGTAAAAGTACGGCTGGTAACAGTCTTCTTCATGCATCTAGTGGACATCCTGATAATCTAAAATGGAGTATCCCATATGGGGCACTGTTGAGGGCTAAGGGAATTTGCAGTACAGATGAGGCCTTTGATAGAGAACAAAAAGATATGATTCTAAGATTTAAACAACAAGGTTATCGCAATTGGGTGATTAAAAAGGCAACTGACAAATTGAAAGGAGTAAACCGAATACAGACATTATTTGACAATACACCAAAAAATAAGAATGATGATGCAGATAGTATCAGACTGGTTATGACCTATAATGAAGACACTCCGCAGATAAAAAATATTGTTTAAAAAAATTGGAACCTTTTGAAAAGTGATCCTATTATTGGTTCCTTAATTCAGAAAAGACCGAAGATTACATACAGAAGAGGACGCAGTCTTCATGACATTCTTAGATCTAGTGACATTACCACTATTCCCCAAATTAGGGAACATAATTTACAGGGATTTTTTCCCTGTGGACATTGCAAGGCTTGTCGCAACAGTGTAATGCGTAAAGAATATCACACATGCAAACCAGGATATATGCGGCAGATTACCCAATTCTTGAACTGTAGTACTCCTTTTTCTATTTACATATTGGAATGTCCATGTGACAAGTGGTATGTGGGTAGCACAAAACACAGTGTTAAGAAGCTAGTCTTGGAACATATGCAAGCTATTACAACTAAGGATGTACATTATCCTGTAGCTAGACACTTCGAACAAAAACACAATTCTGATTGTTCATTGTTGTCTTATTTTGCTATTGAACATGTACCAGTATATCACAGAGGGGGCAACAGGGAACATTTATTACGCCAGAAGGAATATAGATATATTTTGGACTTGGAAACTAGGATGCCTAGAGGATTGAATTCTGGTGAGGAATTGATTACTCACCTGTATGAGGACTAAAAGATTAGATGTAATCTAATATTTATAAGATTATAGTGCTTCATGTATATTGTTTTACATCTGCAGTTAATATATCTTTTAGGCACGTTTTGTATATGAGGTTTTAGATTGTAATGTATATTATGGATTGTAATCAGTGTACTTTATATACTTCTTTTTATAGGTAATTGGGGGTCGGATGGCTGATAATTGGATCCCAGTTATTTTATCTTCATTTTCACCAATTTAGATCTTCACGGGGTGTGGTGATGGATACGCTGATAAGAATATTTATTTGAGCACATTCTCTCTTCGTTTTGTTTAGATTCATTTGAACAATTAGATCATACTGTAGTTGTGTTATAGGTTTATATATGTTTTTCTGTGAGGGGGCTGATTAAAAATATTTAACATTTTTGATTGGGAGATTAGAATTACTGTATTTGGTATTTATAGGCTCTTTTGATATTGACAATATATGTATATTTATTCATTTATAAGCCATATTTACTGAGTAATTTGTATTTTTATACTTGTATTTTTATTCTTGTTTCTCCCTTAGACGTGTGGGCATTGCAAGATGGAACATCTTAAATCAAATTATATTTTATACAATTTTTGGATATGATAATTTATTGATTCTTAAGACTGATCATATTATTTGAAATTTATATATTGAAAAAAGTGTATTTGTGTCCAAAGTGAATGGTACCATTAGTATGATTAATCAATAATATGCCCTGTTTTCTCAGTTTCCACTGTGTAGTCCTGTTTCTATGCAACTGAATGCTATATATTTACTTCTGTTCAATTGGTGGTTTAACTCACGTGATCAAAGTTGTGTTTACAGCTGAAATGCGTAGTGATTAAAAGCCTTTTTGGTTCTCTTTCTTAATTCCTGAGTGCGCATATTTATTTTTATTTTTGTTGGAATTTACAACTTCACCGGTCTGCTCTTGCCGGTTTCTTCACACCACCCCTCATGGGCTGCTCGAGCCCGGAATGAGCATTGTTGTTTTGTTTGTATATATATATATATATGTATATATTTATTTATTTATATATATATATATATATATATATATATATATATATATATATATATATATATGTAGTTTTAGTTAGGACCTAGTTTCTATTTAAAAAAGTGTTTTTTGTTTTGCTAAAAACTTTGGCACAGTTTGATGAATTTTCACGCAATTATGACGCTTACTTCAGCGCTTGTCTGGAAAGTTTTGGGGTGATCTGTCAAGTGAGGGCTGAGAAAAAGGAGGGGTCCAAAAACTCTTTTTCCCCTCTCATTTTTCCACAGGGATTTTGAACAGCGATAGCGCCTAAACCACTGATTGGAATTACACCAAATTTGGCAGAAAGGTAGCTCTTGGTCCACAAAGCAACCTATTTGTTATTTGGTGTAAATCTGTTCTGTAGCTTTTGAGAAATTAAAGAAAATCCAAATGTGTATATATAGGGATGCAAAGGCCCCACAAACCCTCGCCATCTCGTGCAGACATCTGATTGGCTGACAACACTTCAACAAGGAAGTATTGGCAGCCATGTTGGGACTCGGCTGAAGCTGAGTCCCAGGGGAAAAGTAACAAAATAAAAGAAGGGGCCAGGGTAGAGTCACCCTGACCACCTATCTCTGGTTCTTGGGTCCCAGAAGGCCCCCCGGGCAAAAAAGCATTTTTTTTACATTTCGGCACACAATGCAGCGGATCCGCTGAACATAAAAAAAAACAAAAAAACAAGCACAGGCTCCTGAGCTTGTGTTTTTAATAAGCCCCTGGGTGGGCCAGGCCCCGGGAGCATTGTTATTTTAATGCGGGGTGCTCAGGCCCCCTGATGCCACGACCCTCCCCCCCCCCCCGGGTGGCTTTCATGAAATTTAATGCGGAGGGCCTGTTGTCCCCCCTGCTGCCCCAGGAATCGCCTCCTCCCCAGGGCTTATAACAAATATGATGCGGGGGCTGTGTGACCCCCCGCTACACTGGTGAATGCAACCTCCCCGGGGAGTTAAACAAATATGATGGGGGACGTGCTGCCCTCTGCTATCCTGGTGACAGCCACCTCCCCACCACCTCCCCAGGGCTTAAAAAAAATATGATGGGGGCCACACAGCCCCCCCTGCTGCCCAGGGGACTGCCACCTCCCCGGGGCTATGCTAGTTGGAAGGGGGACGTACAGCCCTCCTCGAGGAGCCACGGTTGGCCCTGGGGAACCACCCTAGGGCCAGTTCCTGCTATGTCCCAGGGTGCCAACCACCGGGACATAGCTGATTGCTTTTGCTTAGTGGGAGCTGGCAGCTCCCACCTAGCAAAAGCAAACAAAGTCTGGTTTCTGCAAGAGAAAGCTGTCAAATAGCTCTCACTTGCAAAAAGCGGAGTTTTCATCTGTTTTCCCTGCACGCAGATGAAAACATTGCTCCCAGAAGCAGGGAGCTGCTATTAAAAGTAGCTCCCTGCTTGGGGGAGCAATGCTGGGTCCCACATGACATGGGAAGCCAGCTAGGACTGCGGGGGCCTTGGGGTTCCCCCCAAGGTCCTGTCACTCGCTCTTCCATCCCATAATGGGATGCAAGAGAGAGAGAGACAGTCATTGCAATGGTCTTTCCATGCAATTACTATAAGTATAAGTCACCGCTGGCATAATGGTTGAGGTCACAGACCCTCACACTGAAAGCTGAGAGTTCTAGACCAGGTGTGCCTGTGGTAATTTCCCTATTTTAAGCTTTAGAATTTTAAGCTTCATACTGAAAGGTGATCTCACTCTTTTTCATTGCCAAATACATTTTTCTTTTCAATTTGTCCAGAAATATCTCATTCTAAGTATATAATTCACCAAAGCCTAAAAATCTCACTATCTCTATCCCTCTCACTTTCTTTCTCCCACTCACACACCAACTCAGACCCTTACGCACCCACTCACATACCCACTCCAACACTCATGCACCCAGTCAGACCATCATGCACCCGCTAACAGCCCCACTCACACCCTCATGCACCCACTTACAGACCAACTCAGACACTCACACACCCACTCACAGACCATCTCAGACACTAACACACCCACTAAGACACTGATGCACTGTGAGGAAATGGCTCCCTGTTGCAGTTACCCCCCACTTTTTGCCTGATACTGACTTGACTGAGAAGTGTGCTGGGACCCTGCTAACTAGGCCCCAGCACCAGTGTACTTTCACCTACAATGTACCATTGTTTCCACAATTGGCACACCCCTGGCACACAGATAAGTCCCTTGTAAAAGGTACCAGTGGTACCAAGGGCCCTGTGACCAGGGAAGGTCCCTAGGGGCTGCAGCATATGTTGTGCCACCCTAAGGGACCCCTCACCTAACACATGCACACTGCCATTGCTGATTGTGTGTATTGGTCGGAGAAAAAGGCAAAGTCGGCATGGCATCCCCCTCAGGATGCCATGCACACAAAATACTGCCTGTGGCATAGGTAAGTCACCCCTCTAGCAGGCCTTCAAGCCCTAAGGCAGGGTGCACTATACCACAGGTGAGGGCATAACTGCATGAGCAATATGCCTCTACAGTGTCTAAGTCTATTCTTAGACATTGTAAGTACAGTTGTGGCCATATTAAGTATATGGTCTGGGAGTCTGTCAAAAACGAACTCCACAGCTCCATAATGGCTAACCTGAATACTGGGAAGTTTGGTACCAAACTTCTCAGAATAATAAACCCACACTGATGCCAGTGTTGTATTTATTAAAAAATGCACACAGAGGGCATCTTAGAGATGCCCCCTGTATTTTACCCAATTGTTCAGTGCAGGACTGACTGGTCTGTGCCAGCCTGCTGCTGAGAGACGAGTTTCTGACCCCATGTGGTGAGGGCCTTTGTGCTCTCTGAGGACAGAAACAAAAGCCTGCTCTGGGTGGAGGTGCTTCACACCTCCACCCTGCAGGAACTGTAACACCTAGCAGTGAGCCTCAAAGGCTCAGGCTTCGTGTTACAATGCCCCAGTGCACTCCAGCTAGTGGAGATACCCACCCCCTGGACACAGCCCCCACTTTTGGCGGCAAGTCTAGGGGAGATAATGAGAAAAACAAGGAGGAGTTACCCACCAGTCAGGACAGCCCCTAAGGTGTCCTGAGCTGAGGTGGCCCCTGCCTTTAGAAATCCTCCATCTTGGTTTTGGAGGATTCCCCCAATAGGGATAGGGATGTGCCCCCCTCCCCTCAGGGAGGAGGCACACAGAGGGTATAGCCACCCTCAAGGACAGTAGCCATTGGCTACTGCCCTCCCAGACCTAAACACACCCCTAAATTCAGTATTTAGGGGCTCCCCAGAATCTAGGAAACTAGATTCCTGCAACCGGAAGACGAAGGACTGCTGACCTGAAGCCCTGCAGAGAAGACGGAGACACCAACTGCTTTGGCCCCAGCCCTACCGGCCTGTCTCCCCACTTCGAGAAAAACTGCAACAGCGACGCGCCCCCCAGGGTCCAGCGACCTCTGAAGCCTCAGAGGACTACCCTGCATCTAAAAGGACCATGAACTCCCGAAGATAGCAGCCCTGTTCCAAAGAAACTGCAACTTTGCAACAAAGAAGCAACTTTTAAAGACCACACGTTTCCCGCCGGAAGCGTGAGACTTTCCACTCTGCACCCGACGCCCCCGGCTCGACCTGCAGGAAACTAACTCTACAGGGAGGACTTCCCGGTGACTGCAAGCCCGTGACTAACCAGAGTTGACCCCCCTGACCCCCCACAGCGACGCCTGCAGAGGGAATCCAGAGGCTCCCCCTGACAGCGACTGCCTGCTTCAAGGAAACCCGACGCCTGGTAAAGACACTGCACCCGCAGCTCCCAGGACCTGAAGGAACCGAACTCCAGTGCAGGAGCGACCCCCAGGTGGCTCTCTTCCTAGCCCAGGTGGTGGCTACCCTGAGGAGCACCCCCCCCCCTTGCCTGCCTGCATCGCTGAAGAGACCCCGGGTCTCCCATTGAAACCTATTGCAAACCCGATGCCTGTTTGCACACTGCACCCGGCCGCCCCTGTGCTGCTGAGGGTGTACTTTCTGTGCTGACTTGTGTCCCCCTCGGTACCCTACAAAACCCCCCTGGTCTGCCCTCCGAAGTTGCGGGTACTTACCTGCTGGCAGACTGGAACCGGGGCACCCCTATTTCCAATGAAGCCTATGCATTTTGGGTACCACGTTAACCTCTGCACCTGACCGGCCCTGAGCTGCTGGTGTGGTAACTTTGGGGTTGCCATGAACCCCCAACGGTGGGCTTCCTTGGACCCAACTTTGAACCCTGTAAGTGCTTTACTTACCTGTGAACTTAACAAATACTTACCTCCCCCAGGAACTGTTGATTTTTGCACTGTGTCCATTTTTGAAATAGCTTATTGCCATTTTTGCCAAAACTGTACATGCTATTGTGATGATTCAAAGTTCCTAAGATACCTGAGTGAAATACCTTTCATTTAAAGTATTGTTTGTAAACCTTGAACCTGTGGTTCTTAAAATAAACTAAGAAAATATATTTTTCTATATAAAAACCTGTTGGCCTGGAATTGTCTTCGAGTGTGTGTTCCTCATTTATTGCCTGTGTATGTACAACAAATGCTTAACACTACCCTCTGATAAGCCTATTGCTCGACCACACTACCACAAAATAGAGCATTAGAATTATCTCTTTTTGCCACTATCTTACCTCTAAGGGGAACCCTTGGACTCTGTGAATGTTATTTCTTACTTTGAAATAGTACATACAGAGCCAACTTCCTACATGCACCCACACTCACACCCAGGCAGACACTCATGCACCTACTCACAGACCCACTGACACTCTGACACACACAGTCACAGACCCACTGAAACCCTCCCTCCTACTCACAGTCCCACACAGACACTGACCACCACTAAGACACTGATGCACTAACTCTCACACCCAGACAGACACTCTCACAGCCTTTCTCACCCCCAGATAACCCTCTCACACCTATCCTCACAACCAGAGAGACAGACCATGGCCAACTCCTGCTGCGCATGTGCAGCATGGGTTTGGGGGGGTTAGAGGGGTTGGCCGCAAGGTCTGCCCACACGCCAGGCCCTGCGACAAACTGCGGCTGTGCACAGGCCTTTGGCCACGCGTGCCAGTGGTTGGATGAACATATAGTAATGAAAATTACTTTACTTTAGAAAAACCATAGAAATTCACTGAAAAAAGCAAAGGTTACAGGGATGTTATTGTTAGGTAACAGCATACAAAAACAGAGGAAATTCACTTAAAAAAGGTTACAGGGGCATTATAGTTAGACTCACACTTTAAATGCACAAAACTATGGAAATTCACCTGTTATAGTTAGAATTATCTCAAGTAACTATAACTCATGCCCTAAGGTAACTATAACTTGTGCCCTCACCACTCATTGCTAATTACCCTACAAATTATGGCACTCATGACATCTTTGATAGCATCATTGATAATATCAATGTAATATTTGCAGTAAAAAAAAAATATGAAAAAACTGTGCATGGCGGTGTCGTCAGTTATACTTACCTTAGGGCACGAGTTATAGTTACTTGATATAACTGTAACACATGAATTTCTATGATTTCGTATGTTTAAAATGTTAGCCTAACTATAACATCCCTGTAACTTTAGTTTTTTTATAAGAATATACATATAAGAAATCTTCCTTTGTGTCTACATATAAATGGCAATGCTCTGTAAAAATGATAACTAAAGAAGCATAACACAACTGAATCTTAGAACACATTAAAATCATGAGCCAACAACAATGTCCTCTTTTTCTTATTAGAATTCTTCCACACATTAACAGAAAGTATATCTCTAGTATACGTCTTTTTTGTCTAGCACTAATAATATCTCTCCTTTGGCCTACAGATCATTGTGTCCAAGAACTTTCCTTATGTATACAGAGCTTGAAAAACCACCCCGGGGCGTGGCTTCGGGCTTCAAGATGGCGGTCGCACTCTGAGAGTGCTCTGGACCCCTCCGTCATCTGCCAGAGGAAGCCGTTACCTTTCTGCCCTACGGCACGTACCAAGCGCTCCCGACCGGTTCCCTGACTGCCCGGGAGCAAGGAGCGGCGCTGTCGGAGCCCTGTAAAATTCGATTGACCCTGCGGCCAAGATGGCGGTGAGGATCAGAGCTGCCAGCGGTGCCGCGGGGCGTGGCGCTGATCCTCGGATCAATTGCGCTGAGGGACGAAAGTGGGGAGGAGATCGAAGGGGACTGGCGCTGAGACCCGGCGTGTGGGTGAGGAGCGGCGGAGGTGGCATGTGAGGGGGAGCCCTGGCTGCGGCGGGTCGTCTTTCCTCCGACCTGAAGAGGCCGACAGGACTTGCGGCCTGAATGGGGAGGCGGCGGCCTCGGGCCTGAGAGCTGGCCCCAAGCCGCGCTGGTGGAGGTAGGAGCCTCCGGAGCTGGAGCGGCCTGGGACTCTGGTATACTCTGCCGGTCTGTCGCAGCCGGGACAGAGACTATTGAACTGACTGGTCGCGGGCGTACGGCCCGTGGGAAGAACACCGGGCCTTCCCCCTTGAGCTGCCGGGACTGTCTGGGGCGGCGGCCTGGGTCCAGAGGCGGCAGCCCCCGATCTGTGGACTGGCCCTGCGCCGCACTGGTGGAGGCGGGGGCCCCCCTGTGCCGGGTTGGCCTGGGTCTTGGGCGCGCCTGGCTGGACAGTCGCCGCTGGAGCAGAGACCGGCGAATCGGGTCGTCGCGGGTGCAGACATCTGAATTGGTTGCCTCTTCTGTTACATCCGGGCTGGCTCGGGGGATCCCCCTCCTGGAGATGTCCTGTTAAGACCCGGGGACGTGAGAGGTTGCAATGTGACTGAAACCCAGTCCTGAATTTTACGTGGCACAGGAGGCTAAGCCATACTCTTGGAAGAGACATGGGGAAGGACAGAGCAAATAGATAGCCACCGGCCTCCCAGCAGAAGATTGACCAGTTCACCACACCGGCTGCCTCTCGGGGTGACAGAGACACGGCCTCCGGGGGCCCAGCGCCGGACGGGGTGAATGCCATCCTTCAGGCGATCCAATCATCACAGCTGGCCGTGGAGATCAAGATAGGAGAGGTGTGAGGTGTGAGAGGATATGGGCCTCATCAGACAAGATCTCAGAAATGCAGTGGTAGAGGGCCGTGTCTCACAGGCCGAAGACGAGCTGGCCGACCTCAGAACCAAAGTGCCTCAATTGCAAACCCAAACAGCTGAACTGCACCGTCGCGCCGAAGATGCTGAAAACCGCTCTAGGCGCAACAACCTTCGCTTTATATGATTGCCGGAGGGAGCAGAAGATTTTTTGGAGCATTGGATCAGGTCCTGGATGCCGGACCAAACTCTTTCATCCTGGTTTGCAATCGAACGCGTTCACAGGGCCCTGGCCCCATAACCCCCCCGGGTGGTCCCAAGAGACCGATGATTGCGCGTTTTCTAAACTTTAAAGATCGGGACAGTGTCCTCAGGGAGGCCAGATGCTCGGTTGACCTCCACTGGGACAACCACAAGATCCTAATATTCCCAGACTACATCCGTGAGGTCCAGACCCGGCGTCGGTCATACGAACACGTTAAACAAAAACTCAGGGCCATGCAACTTTCATACATGCTCCTTTTTCCGGCGTGCTTAAAAGTCCTTATGGCCGGAAAGACCTACTTTTTCGAATCTCCGGAGGAGGCGTGGGACTGGCTGACCGAGGAAGGTGTCGGGTCTCGGAGGGGTCCCACTGGTCCGGCTGGGGGCTCCCCCGGGAGTGGACCTCCCACCCAGATGGGACAGCAGAGGGGCCGAAGGCGCACTAAGTCTAGACGTGGGGGGCAGAGGGGCCCTGAAGATCCTAAAGGCGAAGGCGAGGGTCGAGGACCTGACTCCAGGGCCGAGGGGGTCCTTGTGGGGGCCCTGGATGCCCGGGGTCCGGCACACGTGATGGACAGCGACCGCCTGAGCTAGTCCCCAACACTCTGCTGACACAAGTAGCATGATCTCATCCGCGGCATGTAGAGCTTAATGGAAACCGCCTAGAGTTGGCACACACAGTTTGGAACAAGGCCCTGTCAGCTACTTGGTGGCCCGTCCGCCGCCAACTTTTTACTTTTCATGGCTTTGACTTCCGTCCATCGATTGTAGATGATCCGTTTGAAAGGAGGGGTCCACCACTCCACTCCAATGACAGTCTATCTGGCTGTATTGTTTTTGTTGGGTAGTTGGGCGACAGATGCTTCCGGGGTAGAAGTATGGGGTGGAGGGTGGTTGGGGGGTGAAAAGTTCACTATGGGGTTAAGTAGTAATGTTTTTGTAAGTTTCCTTTACTGAATTGGAATTTTATTTCATTGTTCAAGACGGTCGTCCCTGTGCCCATTGACGGATACTCAACACCTTAACGCATCTGCACACCCCACGCGTTGCCCTCACTGACACAGATCCCTCCATGGAACTTGAATGGCCTCCTAGATAAGATCAAGAGGTCCGCAATGTATAGTACTATCTGCAGATATGACCCCCCCAGTGGTCTTACTACAGAAAACACACCTCCTTGGGACTAAATGCCCCATGCTTGCAAGGGGAGGGTACGATAAACTTTACCACTCAGGTTTGTCCAGGGGCTCCAGGGGAGTGGCCATCCTACTCCACCGCTCATTGCCCATGGTGATCACGGCCACTCCGTCCGACCCAGAGGGTAGATACGTTGTGGTGTCTGGGTCGTTCCACGGGCTGCCGCTCAGTCTCGTATGTGCATACGCCCCTCCGACCGGGTTTGACGCATTCCAGGACGTGACAGTATAAACACACCTCAGCGGCCCATGGGACACACGCCCGAATCGATCTTGTGTTTATGCCAGCACTAGATGTTGCCAAGGTCACTGGGGCCGAAATCTTACCTCACGGGGTCTCTGACCATGCTCCAGTACAAATCCGAATAGGTGGTGCGGATCCCTCCCGGCGTCCAATGTGGCGCCTGAACGCATGGTACCTGCAGGATGGCGACTACACACTAGCGGTTAGAAACCACGTCGCACAATACTTTGAACAGAACCTGGGATCGGTCCGGTCCCCGGGTATAGTCTGGGCGGCATGTAAAGCTACCCTTAGAGGACACGCCAACATCTCCTTCGCATACGTGAATGCGCATGCAATTTCTGGGTGTCAGAGCTAGAGGCCCGTGCTCTGCGCCTTGAGCGCCTGCACTCAGTTTCTGCTTCAGCCCCCTGTTTGAGGCAGTTTATTAGGGTGCAAGAGGAGATTAAACACTTGGTGTTAGAGTCTGCGAAACACATCTGGAGAGTGTCGGCCGCCCGAGTGTATGGTTGGGGAGACAAAAATGGAAAACTCTTAGCCACACCGCCTTTGGCCAACAGGGTTATCTCGGAGATGTTAGATGAAACGGGATCTCTTTCCAAGACACCCAGCGATATCGCACAGAGTTTTGCTTCCTACTATGCATGGCTATATGTGGAGCGCCCCCGGCCGCTGGCGGAAAGAGAGTCCCCCTCCTAAATTAAATACCCTCCCCAAAATTTCCCAGGTGGTAAGGGAAAGCTTAGAAGAGGCTATAAGCCTCGTAGAAATCACTGAGGCGATAGCTAACTTATTATCGGGTAGGACTCCGGGCCCCGACGGGTTCCCAACAGAATTGTACGGTAGATGTGGCGATATCCTGGGCCCCCATCTACTTGATATGTATGAAGAGGCAGAAAGAACCGACCGCTTCCCCTCCGGGGTCGATCAAGCCACAATTGTGGTGATCCCTAATACCCAACCTCCGTCGCAACACTGCTCGCATACCGGTCCATCTCCCTCCTGAATATCGAGATCAAGGTGTTGTCTTCAATTCTTGCCGCCAGGCTGAAAAAAGCACTCCCGTCATTAGTACACTCCGACCAATGCGGTTTCATGCCCTCCCGGAGTACTAGACACTGTATAAGGTGTTTGCACTTGGCCCTGGCGCATCGCGGGGCCCTGACCCGATCCCCCCTGGCTCTACTCTTACTTGATTTAGAAAAAGCCTTTGATACAGTGGACTGGTCTTACCTCGATCGCATGTTGCAGGGCAATGGACTCTGGCCCAAATTCCGAGGCCTAGTGGGGCTACTTTACTTTAACCCGACCGCTAGGGTGCAAGTAAACAGAGTGGTCTCTGACCCGATCCATATCAGCCGAGGCACTCGTCAGGGATGCCCATTGTCCCCGCTGCTCTTCGCACTTGTAATAGAGCCCTTGGTGAAGTTGCTGCGTGAAGACCCCCTGATTGAAGGATGTGTAGTGGCGCGCAGGACCGGAGGACCGTGTGGCGCTCTACACAGATGACATTCTCCTCTACATCGCCAACCCGGCCAAGAGCGGTCTGCGTATCTTACAGATCCTGGACCTCTTCTCAGAGGCCTCAGGCCTAATTCTAAACCCTCAGAAATCCTTTCTGGTCCCTCTGCACTCCTCTAGGGACTGTATTGAGTGGCAGCACAACATTCCCATCCGTCGGAACAGTTTTAAATACCTGGGAGTGTTCATCGCCCTTTGTCCAGAACTAGCATGGGAACTTAATGTCACACCACTTACTAGAAGAATCAAGGACGATCTTCAATGTTGGTGAACCCTACCCCTCAATCTGCTTGGGAGAATAGCACTCTATAAAATGATGATCCTCCCCAGGGTCCTTTAATTATTACAGAACTTCCCATATCCAGTCACCAAGACATGGTTCAAAGAAATGGACTCTGTGGCGCGCCAGTTCCTTTGGAGCGGCACCCTTCCTAGATTGGCTCTTTCTACTTGCCAAAGAGACGTCTATGACGGAGGGTTGGGAATGTCCAACATTTACTATTACCACCTTGCAATGCATCTGCTCATAATCAATGATTGGGTAGGAGGTGGCTGGAATGACCCCGCATACCGGTTGGAGTTTCAATCAATGGGCTGCCATGGGGTCTTCGATGCTATGTATGGTTGCCCGATCCCCCGGGTCGTCCCAGATGTGACTAAAGTGGTCTTACTCGGGTGTCGCGCAGCCCAGAAGGTGTCGGGCTGGTGGGGTCGCCTCACCCGGCAGACCCCGCTATGGCAAGGAAAACTACTTGCGGAGGTCGTGGGGTTGGAAGGATTCCAGAGGTGGGACAACATAGGAATCTCCACGCTGGGAGATGTCTGGGGGGGATCGCATGTGTGGTCCTTTGAAGAGCTCCAGGGACTCTTCTCACTAAACAACACACAATTCCATAAATACCTTCAGCTTCGCCACGCCATGTTAGTGCACATACGAGCAGGAGATACTGTTCCCGAGTACAGTCCTATGGAGGCGAAGGTACTAATGTGGAACCTGGACAAGGGCAGAGACTCCCAGATCTACCGTTCGCCGGAGGTGGGAGGACTGGGTTGGACCAGTGGAGGTGGAGGACTGGAGGGAGGCGATGATGGTCCCTCGGACCCTAACGATGGCTACTCGATTCTGGGTACTTCAAACCCTCTATCTGCACACTGCATGCCTCACTCTCGTAAGATTACATAAAGCGGGCCTCCGACCCACAGCGGACTGTCCCCGGTGCTCCGGCCCAGATGCTGATTTCTTCCATATGGTTTGGGCATGCCCAGTTATAATGATTTATTGGAGGGCAGTCATGAGAGAGGTCTCCAGCGCCCTGCGGGTGGACGTCGAGGTGGCCCCACTACCGCTCCTATTGGGGGTCATGGGTTCCATTGTAGTGAACTGTATTGCAATTTATTTTATGTGGCGCTTTACCAGGGGTGGGCTCCTTCGCTACGGCGAAGAAGTGTCGTCCTCTTGGCCAAGAGCCAGGAGATGAAAAATAAAACAATAGTTGCACTCACCCAGCAGGACAGGGAGGGGCGGGGCAGAGCCACGGGAGGTGGCGGGGGAGGAGAGAGTGCACCCAAGTGCGCATGTGTGTTTGGCTGGCCGTCTCAGGCTGGGACTGGGAGAATGGTGGGTGAGCAGCCACTTACCACTCTTGCATTTCAAATGCACTAGCCCAGCTCACACACAAAGGACTTCAAACTAGCCATTTGAGCCCCAGACATCCTGGGACCAGGACAGGGAGGCAGGAAATTCCAAACACCTCTATTGGGTGAAACTCCAGATGCTTCTTCCATTTCATTTAATGATGTAAGTGCTCAAAATATGGTACTGTAAAAAATGAAATTCAAAACCACATTTCAATGGAGTTGTACTTATGGCCAACATAGGTAAATGGTGCATGTGAGGATGCTGCTGCAACTCCCTTCCATCATGTTTGTTTTTTAAACTAACCAACCATAGCATAAGCTGAAAAACAGTAGAATAGCCCAGGTTAAACAATCTTCTGCAACATATATTTTGTATAAAATGTAGGTCGAATTCAGATCTCGTTTTCTTCGTTCTTTAGTTTTACTTCCTCAGATTGCATGCCATTGCGAAAGCTTTTTTTCACTTTATTAGAGAACCCTGCATGAAAAAATGACCATGCTTTAAACATTTGAAAGTTCCCCCTTCTTTATTTCTTTTTAAGGACTAACTTCATATCTTCAATTTTCTATCTGAATATAGCCTAGTATAAGCTGCATTCTCATCTGCCTTAATTTCTATTATTGCATTTTTGCAAACTGCTCACACCTCATTTCTTGGATCATGACCTTTCCTTCTTTGAAACCAGATCCTTGCAGTCTTACATTAACCACTAGCCTTGGTTTCTGGAGCAGCATGCTACTTACCATGAAGAGCGTCAAAGCCTCATCAAAGATATTAAGCGCCAGCGGCGGCCGCCGCAAATCTCAAGGAGAGGGGCGGAGGGAAGGAGATGGAGGGGGAAAAAAAAAACTTATGTTACCCACGTCTCCGTCTCCTGCCACCTCTCTCCTCTTCCCTCCATGTGGTGTCCCAGCATTCACTGGGCACGAGCACAGGCTCCCCAGCAATCCTGGTGCTGCTTCCAAACTAATATAGCATGAAAGCAGCATCAGGATTGGTCTGAGCAGCGGCGGCTGCAGCTCAGACACAGCCCTGAGGTCTGTGCCGTTTTTCCAGCCCAGCTGTTCTACACAGCAGGGGTGGAGAAACCTAAGTGTGCATGTGTGTTTGGCCAGCCTGAGACTGCCAGCCAAACACACATGCGCACTTAGGTGCACTCTCTCCTCCCCCGCCACCTCCCGTGGCTCTGCCCCGCCCCTCCCTGTCCTGCTGGGTGAGTGCAACTATTGTTTTATTTTTCATCTCCTGTCTCTTGGCCAAGATGACGACACTTCTTCGCCGTAGCGAAGGAGCCCACCCCTGGTAAAGCGCCACATAAAATAAATTGCAATACAGTTCACTACAATGGAGCACAGTACTTCTCTATAAATTGGCAGGACATCACATGACAACTGTGTCCTTTGCCTTCTGATGCTCTCCAAAGAGAAGCCTGTAAGATTGTAAAGTAAATAGTACACCCTGGTTTTCGTTAGTTCAGTGGGGGAAAAGATGTGCCCTAGCACCAGAGCTAGAACGTTTGACTGTGGAACCAGTTTCAAACATCCTGTGCGTCCAAGCAAATCACCTAATCTCCCTGTGCCTTCAAAAATGTGTAACATTTCTAATACTCATGTAAAACGCTCTAATACCTTCAGCCAGGCTCGTGCTGCAGAAAATAATAAAAACCATTATTGCACGTTATCATTGGGCGCACAATATCCGGTTTAAATACCTTTAATCTCATTCGTAAAATGGAAGAACCTTACTTGAAAGTCGTTTTGTTGCGAATAAACTTGGATGTGCTTACACGGAATATCTATGTCCATTAATTATAGTTACCCTTTGGATGGGGGTGGTTATGAAGGGGCGGGTACAGTGTAGAAGCAGACTGTCTGTGGCATTGCAGCAGTGCTCACAGTTGCACACCGTTGAGTTGCTTCAAATAACTCCAAACCAGGTGAGATTCTCTTTGATTGACAGTGGCTTTTCCTGCCCGAGTCTTGATCAGGTTGTTAAAGGCAACGAAGAACACTGAAAACGGTTTCCCGAGATTTTGCTTACTTCAGACTTGCTAAACCTGCTGGTACACGTCTCTCACAGCTACTTATCTGACAATCTGCCAGTTTCATAGTAGCTCAAAGGTGATATTTTATTTCCATTGGAAGGTCAAGGTTCAGAGTAAAGTGATAATTACCAAAAGTCAACAGTCAGTTCAACACTCCAGTCCTTGGGGCATGGTGATTAACCGTGGGCGGGTATCCTGTTATAGTTGCTTGGAGACATGGAACCCACGACAAAAGCAGACTCACACACCAGACTCAATCCAAGAATAGAACTGTGGCTATAAAAACTTTTGTTTCTGAACTGGTCTAATGTTTTTTTTTTTTTTACAGATTAACTGGCTTCTAATTACTTTTTTAGATGTTTCGTTATATGTTGCTAAATTAAAAAGCCTTGTTCTGAACATGGCGGCCATAAATTAGACCTATGGATGCTGAATACATGCATAAAGTATGACGCTATAAAATACACCAAATCTGCAGTGGTTTACTAACAGAGTAACAATTTCAGGATCATCATCACTTCCATCTCAGCCTGTAATATTCAAACCATTCGCATTGTACGGGTGATGCAAATGCGAGCTGTAATTCTGCCCTTGAGTTCTGTCAGATTGGGGATGCTAAAGTGCCCAAAGTTTTTCTGATTTAAATTCCTCTTCTTACTATAGTTGAATCCGTGTTTTGCGATAAGTGGAACCATTCCCATACTAACCAAAGTACATTTCCACTGCTGAAACAGGCTAAAATCCAAAATTGTAGGTGCTCACACACATGCACACCTGCACACATACACACCTAAAATGAGGCTTCCCTTGTCTTAATTCAGTTTCAAAGTACGTAATGTGATGTGTCACTTTTATTGTATTAGTATCTTATTAAATGTTATTCTCATTTAAACTGTCCCTAAATAGCTCACACAATAGTATCACAATCACGTATAGGTAAGAGTTTCTTTCTCTGTTGTCCATAGACTACCCGTTCTCTCGATTTATTTGAATTCGTCTGAGCCTAAATAGCATTTACCTATGTCAAATTGGGAGTTTTTACTTCCCTGATCAGTGGAACATGGTGTTATGTACCCCTGTGTAGTTAATACAACATACAGCATCCTCTCAGTTTGCATGTCAAGAAACTCCTTCGCTACATGCGTATATTATGATTGGAAGATACAAGGTACATAATACTTATCAGGTATTTAAATAAAATATCAAGTTTTTATTATCAGGATACAGAAATACTGGGAAAAAATATCGTGACACAAAAATATTGTGATGCAGAAATATCGTTATCATGAATATAATTTTTAAGGTAATTAATAGTGTTATGAAGAATATCGTTGTTGTTTATATCATTTTCAATAATATAGTTGTACAGCATATCTTTTAACCCCTTCGCTGCCAGGCCTTTTCCCCCTCCTGTGCCAGGCCTTTATTTGCCTATTTGGAATGGTTCTCGTTTAGGCCCTCATAACTTTTTGTCCACATAAGCTACCCATGCCAAATTTGCGTCCTTTTTTTCCAACATCCTAGGGATTCTAGAGGTACCCAGACTTTGTGGGTTCCCCTGAAGGAGGCCAAGAAATTAGCCAAAATACAGTGAAAATTTCGTTTTTTTCAAAATTGGAAAAAGGGGCTGCAGAAGAAGGCTTGTGGTTTTTTCCCTGAAAATGGCATCAACAAGGGGGTTTGCGGTGCTAAAATCACCAGCTTCCCAGCTTTCAGGAACAGGCAGACTTGAATCAGAAAACCCAATTTTTCAACACAATTTTGGCATTTTACTGGGACATACCCCATTTTTACGATTTTTTGTGCTTTCAGCCTCCTTCCAGTCAGTGACAGAAATGGGCATGAAACCAATGCTGGATCCCAGAAACCTAAACATTTCTGAAAAGTAGAGACAATTCTGAATTCAGCAAGGGGTAATTTGTGAAGATCCTACAAGGGTTTCCTACAGAAAATAACAACTGGAAAAAAAATATTGAAATTGAGGTGAAAAAAACAGCAAATTTCCTCTACGTTTTACTCTGTAACTTTTTCCTGCAATGTCAGATTTTTGAAAGCAATATACCGTTACGTCTGCTGGACTCTTCTGGTTGCGGGGATACATGGGGCATGTAGGTTCATCAAGAACCCTAGGTACTCAGAGCCAATAAATGAGCTGCACCCTGTAGTGGGTTTTCATTCTATACCGGGTATACAGCAATTCATTTGCTGAAATATAAAGAATGAAAACTAGCTATCAAGAAAACCTTTGCATTTCCAAAATGGGCACAAGATAAGGTGTTGAGGAGCAGTGGTTATTTGCACATCTCTGAATTCCGGCGTGCCCATACTAGCATGTGAATTACAGGGCATTTCTCAAATAGACTTCTTTTTTTACACACTCTCTTATATTTGGAAGGAAAAAACGTAGAGAAAGACAAGGGGCAATAACACTTGTTTTGCTATTCTATGTTCCCCCAAGTCTCCCGATAAAAATGATACCTCACTTGTGTGGGTAGGCCTAGCGCCCGCGACAGGAAATGCCCCAAAGCACAACGTAGACACATCCCATTTTTTGACATAAAACAGAGGTGTTTTTTGCAAAGTGCCTACCTGTAGATTTTGGCCTGTAGCTCAGCCGGCACCTAGGGAAACCTACCAAACCTGTGCATTTTTGAAAACTAGAGACCTAGGGGAATCCATGATGGGGTGACTTGAGGGGCTCTGACTAAGTTCTGTTACCCAGAATCCTTTGCAAACCTCAAAATGTGGCTAAAAAAACAGATTTTCCTCATATTTTGGTGACAGAAAGATCTGGAATCTGAGAGGAGGCACAAATTTCCTTCCACCCAGCGTTCCCCCAAGTCTCCCGATAAAAATGATACCTCACTTGTGTGGGTAGCCCTAGTGCCCGCAACAGGAAATGCCCCAAAACACAACGTGGACACATCCAATTTTTTTAAATAAAACAGAGGTGTTTTTTGCAAAGTGCCTACCTGTAGATTTTGGCCTGTAGCTCAGCCGGCACCTGGGGAAACCTACCAAACCTGTGCATTTTTGAAAACTAGAGACCTAGGGGAATCCAAGATGGGGTGACTTGAGGGGCTCTGACCAGGTTCTGTTACCCAGAATCCTTTGCAAACCTCAAAATGTGGCTAACAAACACATTTTCCTCACATTTTGGTGACAGAAAGTTCTGGAATCTGAGAGGAGGCACAAATTTCCTTCCACCCAGCGTTCCCCCAAGTCTCCCGATAAAAATGATACCTCACTTGTGTGGGTAGGCCTAGCGCCCGCGACAGGAAATGCCCCAAAACACAACGTGGACACATCCCATTTTTTGAAAGAAAACAGAGGTGTTTTTTGCAAAGTGCCTACCTGTAGATTTTGACCTCTAGCTCAGCCAGTACCTAAGGAAACCTACCAAACCTGTGCATTTTTGAAAACTAGAGACCTAGGGGAATCCAAGATGGGGTGACTTGTGGGGCTCTGACCAGGTTCTGTTACCCAGAATCCTTTGCAAACCTCAAAATTTGGCTAAAAAAACACATTTTCCTCACATTTCGGTGACAGAAAGTTCTGGAATCTGAAAGGAGCCACAAATTTCCTTCCACCCAGCGTTACCCCAAATCTCCCCATAAAAATGATACCTCACTTGTGTGGGTGGGCCAGGTGCCTGCAACAGAATAAGGCCAAAAACTTGTAGAGATAGAGGGGATAGCACAGCAATAAGGACATATTCTTCTTTTATACATCTTTAGGCTGACTCTGCTTTGGGGACCCACACAAGTGAAGTGTCATTTTACTTGGGAGACTGAGGGGAATGCTGGGGAGTAGGAATTTTGTGCTGGAGCGGTGATCGTACAAACGAAAGTCAGGAAAATATGCGTTTTTAAACAAATTTTGAGGTTTGCAGAGGAGTCTGGGTAAGAAAATGTTGGGGTATCCACGCAAGCCACACCTCTCTGGACTCCTTGGGGTGTCTAGTTTTAAAAAATGTCTGGGTTTGGTAGGTTTCCCTAGATGAAGGCCGCACCCAGGACCAAAAACGTAGGTTTTGTAATGTATCATTTTGATGTGTCCACATACGTCTGTGATGTGCCAAACACTAAAATTTTGAAAAGAAACGCACTTAGGTTATGTGAAAAAGACCCCTCACTCACCAACCAAGTTGGTGGCATCCTTCATCATCGGGGTCCCACCTGAGACACCTAGCGTGTCTCAAGTGTGCTGCAATGCCTGATTACAGCGGAGCAGTTTTTGTCATTCGTACCACACATACTGGTTGGATTTGGCACGAGGGTGAGTGATGGTTCAGTAGATCAAATTTTATGAACAAGAGATTTCACAAAAGTGAAATGCACTGGTAATAACTGAAACGCCAAAAAACTGAACCAATGACTCACAGCTCGTGAGCTGTAAAGCCACGGCAAGGCACCAACCGCTTTAAAGTCCATTCACACACCTTTCATACATGACATGCACAAGACCATTCACGCCGCCAGCCACGGGCCCAGCACATTACAACACTCGCATTGACAGACAGCGCAAGTCAAGGGCCCATCACTTTCATACGCCCACATGCCTGATACAGCAATCAGCTGATGAGTGTGTGGACTGGTGTTTGGCTGGCACCACTAGCCAAGCGCCACCCCACCCATACCGCCAGCCAAGCGCCACCCCACCCATACCGCCAGCCAAGCGCCACCGCAAGCACACCGCCAGCCAAGCGCCACCCCAAGCACACCGCCAGCCAAGCGCCACACCACGCATACCGCCAGCCAAGCGCCACCCCACCCATACCACCAGCCAAGCACCACCCCAAGCACACCGCCAGCCAAGCGCCACCCCACCCATACCGCCAGCCAGCGCCACCCCAAGCACACCGCCAGCCAAGCGCCACCCCACCCATACCACCAGCCAAGCGCCACCCCACACACACTGCCAGCCAAGCGCCACCCCACCCATACCGCCAGCCAAGCACCACCCCAAGCACACCGCCAGCCAAGCGCCACCCCACCCATACCGCCAGCCAAGCGCCACCCCACGCACACTGCCAGCCAAGCGCCACCCCACCCATACCGCCAGCCAAGCGTCACCCCAAGCACACCGCCAGCCAAGCACCACCCCACCCATACCGCCAGCCAAGCGCCACCCCACGCACACCACCAGCCAAGCGCCACCCCACGCACACCGCCATCACTTTTTTTTGTTTATAAACAACAAAGAAACTACTAACTAATTGTAAAATAAGTACAAAACTACAAACACAAAAGCTCTAACTAAATACATGACAGAAATGCCAACTGTGAAACTGAACATATGAAAATATAAAATAGGCAGTTTACGCTCACGGTATTTCCTAAAAGTTTTTCCTTGTGTGGTAACTTCTAAAACAGCCGGGCACACACAGCCCAGGCTTTGAAGGGCATTCGGGGCAGTACATCCGGCTCTCCCTCCGGATTGATCTCCAGGCACATACTCTACATTTCTTTGTGGGCAAGTTTTTTTTGGGAGTGAGAGGAATGTGATCTGGAAAGTGGCGATCTTTCAATCTAGCCACTTCCTCCACCACTTCTCTAGGAACTGTTGCCCGTTCCACCACAATAAGGCTCTCTATCACTGACTCCTGAAATTTAACAAATGTCATCCTTGACTCAGGTGAACAATCCTTGAACACAATAAAAGCATTAAAAGTTGCCAAATGAAATAAATATAGGGCCAACTTTTTATAACACACGTAAGACTTACGAAGAGCAGTGTGAGGTTCCAACCTCTGATCTACTCTATCAACACCACCCATGTGCCTATTGTAGTCCAAAATGCACGCAGGTTTGTTCACTTCCACAACCTGACCCCAAACAGTCACAGGGGAAGTACTCTCATCATGGATGGTAGATAGCATGTACACATCCCTCCAGTCTGAAAATTTCAGAGCTAGCAGCTCATTATTCCACAAGGACCTGCCCTGTCCCCTCTCAAGTTTTTTACAGATAAGCTCCCTTGGATAGCCTTTCCGGTTAGAACAGATTGTGCCACCCGCAACAGTGTCCACTCTAAACAACTCCTTGAACAACTGCACTCCATTGTAGAAATTATCTACGTACAAATGGTGACCTTTGTTAAATAGTCGTCTACCAAGTTCCCACACAATTTTTTCGCTAACTCCAAAAGTGGCCGGACAACCAGGAGGGTCAATACTGGAATCCCTACCAGTGTAGACCCGTAAATTATACACATATCCTGTACTGCTTTCTGACAGCATATACAATTTAATCCCATACCGTGCCCTCTTACTAGGAATGTACTGCTTAAAAACTAAACGCCCCTTGAAAAGGACCAAAGACTCATCCACACTTATCTCTTTGCCTGGAACATAGACCTCGGAAAACCGATCTACAAAATGATCAAGGACAGGCCTAATCTTAAAAAGACGGTCACAATCAGGGTGATCTCGTGGCAAGGCTAAAGCATTGTCTACAAAATGCAGCATACGAAGACGAAGCAAATAGCGATTACGTGTCATAGTTGCAGGAAATATAGCCGTTGCCATCAAGGGAGTAGTAGACCAATAAGAAGCCAGTGACGGTTTCCTGATCAACCCCATCAAAAAGTCAAACCTAAAAACTTTTTCATCTCTTCCAGATATGTGGGAACCCACTGAGTAGCTCTAGACTGAGGCTTAAGTCTGGCAGCGTTGACCCTCAAATATTGCTCTGCATACAAATTAGTCTGCTCCACAATCTCTTCCAAAAATACATTGTCCATAAACAAGTGAAAGAAATGGACAGGCAAAAAGTTTTCCGTATTGACTCTACACCCTGGGAGACCAGTAAATGCAGGTAATTGTGGCTGCTCCACGTTTGGGGCAATCCAGGTGTCAGGTCTTCTAATGGGAAACCCTTTAGCCCCAGGCTGCCGCACTCTTGGCACATCAATGTCCTCCTCTACAACAGGCCCTTCATCTGCACTGAGAGTAGCTTCCTCTTCAGAAGAATACTCTTGGACAGAAAACACACTGCCAGAATCTCTCACTTCCTCCTCTGCATCAGATGCAGAGTCAGTCTCGTAATCATGGTCTGAAGACGATTCAAAGAGCATGCTAACAACCTGCTGAGCGGTCACTCTGCAGCTAGCCATGATCCTCACTAACAACAAATGGATTGCCAACAACAACTAGCACTAAAATAAGTAATAAACAGTGTAGCTTTATCACAAAGAGTTATGTACTAAAAAACTATACCACTCACTTGCCTGAAAAGGCTACTCACCAGCAACTACTCTGCACAGACACAGCAATCACCAATGATATCCCACTAAAAATAAAAAATAAAAAAGCTAATTAAACATATGACAACACAAATATCATTGTGCTCAAATCTAAGGACAATTTCACACACAATACTGCATTTAGTACACCACCTACAAACATGTCATTCATGCATGTTAACAATACTCCTTTGGAGTAAATTGCTTTCACTTACCTAAAACATGCAACTATGCAAGCGCAGGACAACTACTGCCAAAACCGCAAGGATCCACAGCAAAGGAAGCAAAAGCTTTGAACTAGAACATAAAGAAGAAATAAACTGTTATAATCACAAATAAAAATACTTTGCCAGTTGACAAACACCCCACCATCAAGAACTAGGAAATTGTCCCTGGTGCCTAAGTGGCTTCTGCCCCACTAGGAGGCAGATGGGCCTAAAAAAAATAGGCTGATCTGCCTCCAAGGTGGGCAGAAATGGCCATCACTAACGTGCCCCCTTTGGGGGCAGATGGGCGTAAAAAAATTGGCCGATCTGCCCCCAAGGAGGGCAGAAGTGGCCAACAGCTTTGTGCCCACTTTAGGGGGCGACCCTTGCCAAAGGGGTCAAACAGGGGGCACCCCCAGCACTAAACAAAAAAAGGGGAACCAAAAAAAAAAAGTCCCTGCCGTATTGGTGGTTTCTGCCCTCCTTGGGGGCAGATGGGCCTACAAAAATAGGCCCATCTGCCCCCAAGGGGCCAATACGAAATTTCCCCCCTTTTGGGGGGCGACCCTTGCCCAAGGGGTGCCCTCAAACATACACCTCACAATCCCTGGCGCCTAGTGGGTTTCGACCCCCCCCCTGGGGGCAGATCGGTCAAAAAATTGGCCAATCTGCCCCCAGGGGAGGCCAAATAAGAAAATTAGCTCCCAATGGGAGCGACCCTTGCCCAAGGGGTCGCTCCCAAAATATATGCAGAAAATGATATCCCTGGTGTCCAGTGGTTTTTTGGCCCCCCTGGGGGCAGATCGGCCGAAGAATCGGGCAGTCTGCCCCCGGGGGGGCCGAAAAACGAAAATAATGCCCCCAAATGGTCCAAGGTGTCGCTCCCCAAATAGATGCAAAAAAAAATGATATTCCTGGTGTCCAGGGGTTTTTCGGCCCCCCCTGGGGGCAGATCGGCCGAAAAATCAGCTGATCTGTTCCGGGGGGGGGGGGGACGACGACGAAAAAGGGAAATAATGCCCCCCAATGGGAGCGACCCTAGCCCAAGGGGTTGCTCCCAAAATAGATGCAAACAAATTATATCCCTGGTGTCCAGTGGTTTTTCGGCCCCCAGTGGGAGCGACCCTTGCCCAAGGGGTCGCCCCCCAAAAACTACCATAAAAAGAAATCCCTGGTGCCTAGTGGGGATTCCTGCTCCACGATCGCGGGCCCGCCCACGATCGTGGAGCAGGAATCCACTGAAAACAGGCACAGGGGGAAAGGAAAAAACCTTTCCTTTCCCCCCGTGTCTGTTTCCCCTCCCTCCAACCCCCAAAGTAGAAAGGACTCACCTTTTGGATCCTTTCTCCTGGACGCGCTGGAAGCAAATGGCTTCCAGCGCGTCCCTCGGCAATATTTGATGACGTCGCCTTCTGTGCGCGCTGACTTCATCGGTTTGCCGAGTGGGGGGGTCGGGTGGAAGGGGAAGGGCTTCCCCTTCCATCCACGACCGGGGGGTGTGGGTGGGAAGCCCAAGGGGGGAGCGCTAGCGCTCCCCCCAGTTCCCGGGTGCAGGACAAGGTGATCTCGTCCAAGGCACCGGTTCCCGGGCACCGTACTAGTTAAAATTATTTTAATGTGTTTTAGTTCATCCATTAGTTTTATGTGTTATGATATTTTGTATAATTGTTATTTATTTTTTATTATAGTTTGTAATTTTAAGTGATTTAGAATTTAATATTTAATTGTTAATAGTATTTTACAGTGTTGTACAGGGTTGTTGGGTTTGTAGAGGGATATGGTGGTAAGCTAAGTAATATATAATTGTAGATTAATTATTCATTTTTGTGTATGTGTTTGGGATTAATTATGTATGTTATTTAATAGGCATTTAATTAATTATATTTTAGGTGTGGACTGCTATGTTTGTAGGGGTATAGATTGGGAATTTATTAAGGTAATAATTAACAATTTTTTTTTTTTTTTTTTTTAGTAATTAGTTAATGGATTATTATTTACATGAATTGTTTGATAATCATATCTTTTAATTAAATTTTAGGTGTGGTTGCTGGGTTTGTAGGTGTAAAGGGTGGAAAATGTATTATGAATTATTGGAGTGAACATTAAGTATGTACATTATATAATCCTGAATTATTTTAGTTATATTAGTTATATTTTAGTTGTGGGATGCTTGGTTTATAGGGGTCAAGGATGGGAAGCTAATTAAGTAATATTTAAAAAATAATAATGCTAATGTATAATTAAATATTTAATTGATTAATAATTATGTAAATTCTGTAATATGTATGTTTAGTTGTAATATTTTAGGTATGGGCTGTTGGGTTTGTAGGGTTGTTGGGTAGGAAGTTAATTAACATGTTGCTAATTAAATATTAATAATTGTGAATTAGTTATTTAATTGATTATCAAATATGTAAATTGTGCTATACTTACTCAATTTAATTATATTTTAGGTGTGGGTTGCTATGCTTGTGGGGTTATAGGGTGGCAAGGTAATTAAGTAATAATTAAATAACCATTATATTTTAATTGAAAATTAATTGTTACCTTGCCTATGAATTGTGGAAATTGGTTGTTTTTTTATTTCCTAATATATATATATTTATATATATATACGTATATATATATATATCTGTATATTATGTTAAGTAATAATGTATATATTAAGAGTTTTATATGTTTCTAAATGTAAAACAGAGATGAAATGCTTCAGCAAGCACGAAGATGCTTGAAAACCAGTTCCGTTGTTGCTGAAGCATCGGCACTGCAAGGGCAGTCTTAAGGCTTCCCCTGCAGTACCAGGTAGCCCATAAGGGCTTTTTATTAAAAAAAAAAAAAAAGTAGGGACCACAAGGGTAGCCCTTGAGGGCTCCCTCACTGTCCTACACAGCCATAAAGGGCTTTTTTTTTTAAATAACAAAAAAAAAATATATATATATATATATATGTAGGGATCGCGGGGAGCCCTTACGGCTTCCTCAGTGGTGCCGGATGGCCCATAAAGGGCTTTTGATTATTTATTTTTAATTTTAGATAAATAATATGAAAGCCCATAAAGGGGTAGAATTTTATTTTATTTTTTAAACCCATTAGCTCAGTGTGAAGGTTGCAGACCTTCACACTGAGCTATGGGGGTTCGAGCCCAGTTGGCCTCTTTTCCAAATTATAATATTTAAAAAAAAACAAATACTTTTTTTAAAATTTGAAATTGGAGACAAATAACTCATTGTAAGTATATCAGACATCAAAGCCTTAAAAACTCTATCCCTCTCCCTCTCACTTTCTTTCTCTCTCTCTCTCTCTTTCTTTCAATCAGTTCTCCCACTGACACACCCACTCAGAGACTTACGCACCCACTTAGACTCACTCAAACACTGATGCACCCACTCACAGACCCACTCAGGCACTCACGTAGCCCCTCACAGACCCACTCAAACCCTCATGCACTCACTCACAGCCCTAGTCATACCCTCATGCACCCACTCAGACCCACTCAAACCATCACACACCCACTCACACACCCACTGACAGACCCGCGCACATACTGATGCACCCACTAAAACACTGATGTACGCATTCTCACACGAGACAGAACTTCTGACAGCCACTCTTACCCCCAGATACAGCCCCTCACACCTATGTTCACAACCACAGAAGCCGCAGCTAACTTCCGCCGTGCATGTGCAAAGGGCCATGCACAACATCAGGTTGGGTGGTTAGGTGGGTTGGCCGCAGGCACTGGCTGAAAATTCAATGAAAAAAAACAAAGGTTACAGGGATGTTATAGTTAGGAAATAGAATTTACATAAACTTTAGAAATTCACTGAAAAAAACAAGTTATATGGACAGTTTAGGTAGGTTCCTAATTTACTCATACAAAATCACAGAAATTCAGCAGTTATAGTTACCTTAGCCAACTATAACTTGCACTCCCATAATGCACTGTGTATGTCCTGCCATATTACATCACTCATGACAGGGTCAGTGACATCACTGATGACATCATCCACACAGTCTGGCACCCACTCATTTGCTGATACTAATTCTTGTAACAATACACAGTGAGGGTCCCCTCTTGTGAAACCATGTACAGATTAATATGATGAATAGACAATATCATAAAAGTCCATGTCTCATAAAGTAAGTTTTTAGAGTCCACTGATGAATCCAAAAGTTTATTGGAAAGATTCAGAACATCAAAGGTAAATTGCACATCCAGCCTACCCCAAATTGTTGAAACGGCATGTAAGTAATAAGAAGAGTGGCGTCTTTCAGTACGGACGCCTAGCGTGTGCGCTAAACGCGCACACCCGAACCCGGAAGTTAAATACACTTCCGGGTTCGACGTTCCGATTAACCGGGGCACTAACAACGAAGACGGCCAGCCACTGCGCCCATCATTGTAATTGTTAAGTAACTGATTTGTTTAGCGCTAAGTACTTCTTCACTTATGAGGAGGTATAGAATCTTTTTCCTTTTTTTCCTCTCTTTTTTTCCCCTCTTCTTCTTTTCTTCGAACTTATTGTTAGTAGTGTGAATTACTATATCATAGTACAACTACAATGATGGGCGCAGTGGCTGGCCGTCTTCATTGTTAGTGCCCCGGTTAATCGGAACGTCGAACCCGGAAGTGTATTTAACTTCCGGGTTCGGGTGTGCGCGTTTAGCGCACACGCTAGGCGTCCGTACTGAAAGATGCCGCTCTTCTTATTACTTACATGCCGTTTCAACAATTTGGGGTAGGCTGGATGTGCAATTTACCTTTGATGTTCTGAATCTTTCCAATAAACTTTTGGATTCATCAGTGGACTCTAAAAACTTACTTTATGAGACATGGACTTTTATGATATTGTCTATTCATCATATTAATCTGTACATGGTTTCACAAGAGGGGACCCTCACTGTGTATTGTTTTTTGTTTTGAGGTGGTTTATACCTCTAAGGGTAGGGTGTTTCCCTTGTTTGGTTCCCCTGTCATAATATATAGGGTAGTTTGACATCCTTAGCGCCTTATCTCCTCACTTTACACCCCATTTACTTTCTCTTTACTAATTCTTGTATACCCACACACACACATCTAGTCAGATACTTATTCAGAGATGTATAAAAGTAGTGATATATAAACATTAATTAATTCAAATAGCCACTGACACAACCACTCACTCACCCATACACTACTAACTGAGGTATTCACAGACTCATACAGTTACTTACAGAGCCACGCATACACCCATACACCCACTGACACACATACTCATACGGCCCATTAATAGATCACTATTCTAGTGATACATCCAGTTAATCAGCTGTATAAACTCTGACACCCCGACACACTCACCCATACAGTCACTGACTCATTATTACAGTCACTTACATACACAGTCACTCAACTATACAACTGTTCACACACCAACTCACTCACATGAACAGGCACTTACGTACTCACTCAGTCACCCATATAGCCATTCACACAGCCACTCACTGACCAACACAAGTTCTCAGACATCCACTCAATATCCTATATAAAAACAGACTCAGCCACTCAGCTTACGATACAGCCACTCATACACCCACTGACTCTCCCATACAGTCACTGACACAGTCATTCAGTTATACTGACAGACACTCAGACACTCACTGACTCATCCATACAGCAAGTGACTCGCCAAGTCACTCACCAATACATTGACACCCATTCACTTAACCAGACAACCACTCTGACACCCACTCACTCACACATGCAGCCACCCACAGATCCACTCACTAAATGAAATGCAGCTGCTCACACAGTCACTTGCTCACCTATACAGCAACTTACACATCCATTCAGTCTCCCACACAGCAAATGATTCAATCACTCATTCACCCATATACACACTCACACACCCACTCAAACATCAATACAACCACTGACACTCACTGGATGATGTCATCAGTGATGTCGTATGAGATGTCAACAGTGATGTCACTGACTGTCATCAGTGATGTAATATGTGAGGTCATAAGCAGTGCATTATGGGAGTGCAAGGTATAGTTAGCTCAGGTGACTATAACTGCTGAATTTATGTGGTTTTGTAAAAGTAAGTTATGATACTAACTGTAACGTTGATGTAACCTTTGTTTTTTTTAGTGAATATCTATATATATATATATATACATGCCCTGGTGATTCCTGTTGCGCATGGAAAGTTGTGATAATTACCATAGGACCATTAGACACGGCTACAGCCCAAATCACTGGATGGAATTACACTATATTTGGCACAAAGCTAGCTTTCGTGATGCAGATTGTGCTTTTGCTTATTTGGTATAAAACTGTTCAGCAGTTTTGGAGATATTAAAGGAAAAATAACTTTGCATATCTCTGCCCGTGACGACAAGCTCAATATGGTTAGTTATCTCAAGTAACTATAACTCGTGCCCTATGGTAACTATAACTCACACCCTTGCCATGCACTGCTAATTACCCCACAAATTACAGCACTAATGACATCTTTGATAACATCACTTATAATATCAATGTAATACTTGCAGTAACATTTTTTACAAAAAAACGGTACATGGTGGGGGCACGAGTTATAGTTACCTTAGGACACGAGCTAAAGTTACTTGGGATAACTATAACTATAACAGGATCACATTTTGAGCATACATACCCATAGAAATTCACCTAACTATAATGTTGGTGTAACCTTTGTTTTTTTTCAGTAAAAACAAACAGAAAAATAAATAAATATATAGACATACACACACACATACACATATATATGCATATATATATAGATATGTTTTCACTGAAAAAAACAAAGGTTGCAGCAACATTATAGTTAGGAAATAGAATTAAAAAAACAAAGAACTTCACTTAAGAAAACTAAAGGTTACATTGATGCTATACCTAGGGTCTGAATTTACTCGTAGAAATTCAGCAGTTATAGTTAGAGTTATGTCAAGTAATTACAACTTGCTCCCCCACCATGCACAGTTTTGTATTCAATAATTTGACTGCTAATGTTTCATTTATATTTTTAATGACGTTATAGAAATTGTGATGAATGCTTTTATATTTGGACTAATTAGCAGTGCATGTGAGTTGTAGTTACCTTAGGGCATGAGGTGGCCTTCGGCCAGGCCCTGTGACCAACACTTATAACCACCCAAACCTATGCCATACACAGCGTTTGGCTGTGCGTGGCATGGGTTGGCCAAAGGACCTGGCCTGTGGCCAGGCCTTGCGGCCAAACCTCTATAACCACCCAACCCCACACCACGTGCGGCCTATGGCCATGTGCAGTAGGGGATTGGCCACAGGGCCTGGCCTCTGCCAACTCCCATAACCACTCAATCCCACACCACGCACGGCCACATGATCTGTCTCTTTGGGTGTGAGAATAGGTGTGAGATGGTGTCTCTGGGCGTGAGAGTGTCTGTCAGGGTGTGAGAGTGCATATGTGAGGGTCTGAGTGGCTCTGTGAGTGGATGTGTGACAGTCTGAGTGGGTCTGTTTGTGTGAGTATCTGAGTGGGTCTGTGAGCGATTATGTGAGGATCTGAGTGGTTCTGTGAGTGGGTGGGTGATTGTCTGAGTGGGTGCGTCAGTGTTTGAGTGGGTATGTGAGGTGGTGCACAAAGGTCTGTGTGGGTGTGTGAATAGGTGTATGAGTGTCTGTGTGGGTCTGTTAGTGGGTGTGCGAGTATCTCTGTCAGTAAATGTATGAGTGTCTGAGTGCTACTATGGGTGAATAAATTGGTGTAATAATGAGTCTGCAAATTATTTTAGAACAATATTTCACCAATATTCGCAAATATGTCACAAGTGTACATAGGGGGTCACTCTGAGCATTGTGACGTATTCGCGAACATCACATGTTGCGAAATAAAAAAAAATAATGTTAACATCATAATTTGACCCTCAAAGACCCCTGTATCCCACCACTGTGTTAAGGGTATGTGACGAGCCGATCGGAGTCAGCCCGCACACAACACGACTTGTGCTGCCGCTGCCCCGGATACCCGGGAACCTCATGAGATGGGGACCAGTCCGGAGCCTTGGCCGGCTGTGACCCTCCGTTCAGGAAGCCGCACCGCGGGACCTGAGAAAGAAGAAAAGGTGGCATCTCAGGGGAGAGCGCCAAGCAACAAGGAGACGGAGGAGAGCTGCGTTGTGGGAGTCCAGGCGAATTTCAGCAGAAAAGAGGACGAGGGGAGTGACGGAGAAATGGACTTCACCGCGGCCCCGGGAGGCGGAGCGAGAAACCCCGCCACGCTTCTGGAGAAACGTGGCAAGACTAGGTGTGTGTGAACTATAGAACTGAGGGGAACCTGGGTGGTGGGAGGACGGGAGTGGAGAGAGTATTAAGTAAAAGGGAGTGGGTGGCGGGTATAATAAATAGGGGAGACAATTCACTCGACAAAAAGAAGCCGTCCAGGTAGTGAATTGCTACAGTCCAAAATCCCATAATAGGGTAACACAGAGAATAAGGGCAACAGCAGTACAAGGACAAGAAGAACAGCAGAGGGAGGGGAAGGAGCCATACAAAGAAAGAATACTTGAAAGGTAGAGGAGTCCATAAGAGGATAGCAAAGTCTATGCGAAGGAAGGAAGAGTCGGTATAGCAGAAGAGAAGTGATACAGAGATTTAGTAAAGAAAGAGATAAAAGAGAGATAGAAACAGAATACCCAGCAACAACGAAATAGAAAACAAGAGGAGAGAAAGAGAGAAAGAGAGACTGAAAGCAGAGAACGAAAGGAGAAGAAGAGGTAGAGAAGGAAAGAGACAGACAAAATACAACTGACTTACCAGTTCCTCTCTTGTTCTTTTCGCATGCATGCGCATCCCAGACGAGCCCTGAAAGAGAAGAAAAGAACAGGGAAGAGTTGAAGAACCAGAGAAAAGTAACAGAAGCTAATCAGGAAACAAAATAAGAAAAACAAAGAAAGACTTATTCACCACTCTATTGTAATCTTCAATAAAGCACAGTACTAAAGATAACCAAAGCTCCGTGTCGTCCTTTAACCCGACCAACCACAGGGTACCTCTACCCTGACCCCATATGCACTTTTTATTTTACTTTCCAGCCCCGGGGACCATGTCCCATAACCTAAAATGGTGACCAAAACTTTCTGGTCAGGTTGCGGCAAGCCAATCACAGCATTCATTTTGGAGCACGGATTCACAAATTTGTTGCAATAACTGCAAAAACTTTGTGATGGATCCATGGCCCTAGATATACAAATTTATTTTCCCCTTTAATATCTCAAAATCTATTGAACTTATTTATACCAAATAAAAAAAGCACAATCTGCGCGAACAAATCTACCTTTCAGCCAAACTTGGTGTAATTCTGTCCAGTGGTACATGGGAAATGTACGCTTTTGCCCCCATTTTTCATCCGCCCCCATTTGACGGATCACCCCAAAACTTCCCATGAGCAACAAGAATCAAAGGCACACTTTTTCTGGAACATTTCGTGAAGATTCGTCAAAAAACGCCAAAGATACAGGCAAGTATCTATATAGAATAAAACAAAATAATAACAAAATAAATAAATAAATAATAAAAGACTGTATACACAGCAGCCTAATGTACAATACATTAATAACAGCCTAATAACACAATTCATAAACACAACAAACAATAATACCCTAACGTGCATGACAAAACAGGCCAGAAAGTAAATGTGTGTGCTACTAAGTAGGTGATTATTAAGAAACTAGAAGTGCAGAGGAGTTACCATGCACCATGCATTGCTATGGATATGTTACTTAGGGCCCGGTTATGAGTTTGACGGACAGGAACACCTGTCCTCCAAACTCCCAACAGGGTGTTTGCTATCGTACTGGCTACCTCCCCGGTGTCAGCATTGTCACTGTCTCGTAATCGAGCTGGTGGCAATGCTGCTGCCCGCAGGGGCACCAGCACCCTCGTAATGCACACAAAATGCGCACAGTCTGCCTGACAGACAGTGCGCATTACAAGTGTGCTGGGCAGGGGGGCCACAGGCATGGGCAGTGCAGGGGACCCCCTGTGGCCCCCTGCACCTGTTCTCCGCCAGCCTTTTCATGGTGGTGAAACTGCCATGAAAAGGCTGGCGGAGAACCGGGTTGTAATCAGCAGGGCGATGCTGACCTCAGCCCACCCTGGCTGATTCCAACCTACACCTCTGTCAGCCCATCGGAATCTCCAATCCTAGCAGAGACAGCTGTAGGTTGGGGGGCTGCCCGCCAACTTTGTAATGTGGCGATCAGACCGCCACAACTGCGGTGCTTCGACAGTCAGCATGACTGTGGCAGTCCGAGGACCACCGCACTCATTATTAGGCCCAGTTTTATCATCAATAATTTCACTGTAACTTTTGCAGTGATGTTATCAATTGTTTCATAAAAGATGTCATGGTTGATGTAATGTGTGTTGTAATTAGCTGTGCATGGCGAAGGTGCAAGTTATAGTTACCTTAGTGCACAAGTTATAGTCACTTGAGTTAATTCTATCTATACCTGCTGAATTTCTATGGTTTTGTGTTTGTAAAATCTGAAACTACCTATAATGTCAAAGTAACCTTTATTTTTTTAGTGAATTTCTAAGGTTTTTAAAAAATTCTGTTTCCTTACTGTAATGTCCCTTTAACCTTTGTTTTTGTTTTTTTTGTGAATTTCTATTTTTTTTTTTACATTAAACTCATATTTAATTACTATATCTTAATCCAAAGGGGGAGATCAAGGCGATGCACATGAAAACGCAGTAAAGCATGGACATGCAGTACTCTTCCTTTACATAAAGCACTTGAGGACATAGAGCACCTGTATATCTGCACTTGCCACCTGAGTTTGTGTTGCGGATATGAGATTTAATCTGCGATGCTTTATGGACTGAGTTCCTGCCCTCTGCATCAAATACAGGACTTAAGCCTGACTCCCTGACTACTGAATAAGCTCACCACTTCAGCATGGGTACCATTAAAGCCCAGGGCCCCAATGGACACATGCCGCGGCGCGAGCCGAACATTCGGCCCGGGCCGCGCCACGCGGCACAGAGACACGCCGCACCACCACTCTTTCATGCAGCATACGAGGCCCCAAATTGGGCATGGGGCCTCGTTTCTACAGAGCGCGGCATGCATTCGGGCATGTCTAACCCTCCCCCACTCACCTGCTATTGTTGTTCTTTTTCTTTCTGTCACCCTCATTTGTGCCTCCCTTTGTGTTTTTCCTTCTTTCCCATTATTCCCTTCTCTTCCCAGCATGCTTTGGTTCCCTACTTTCTATGGCTCCTTGTCCATTACTTTCTATGTGTTTTTCCCTATCTAAAATGGTGTCCTTGCACTTCCTGTTGGCTGCTTCCTGTTTTGGGGTATTTAAGGGCTGTGATTCTTTCCCTCCTTGCGCTGCAACACTTTGTTTGGATGGTGTCTTTGCTCCTTCTTCCCTGTGTCAGATACTGGTTCACGTCAGTTCCAGTGTTTTTCCTGTTCTTTTTTGATCTTGTATTTACTTATTAATTTTTGCACCTATTCCAGGCCATTTCCTTTTTGGAGTTTTTTTCCCCTATTTAGGTTTTTTTTCCCTCTGGCACTATTTCTGAAGGATACAGCCTGCCCTTGGCGTTCCTATCGCCTGCAGCACCGTGGCTACCAGAAAGAGTCGCCCCTACCTGGGCCAAGGCCGAACATTCAGGAACAAGAACCTCTCCACTCGTTCAGCGGACTCCAGGTTAAAGCAGCGCATAAGTCGTAACATCCTCCCACTCTTGAGACACCTTGGCCTAGGGCAAGGGATTAGTTCCAAAGGCAGTGGTCACACAAGACACGGGCCGGAAAAGGAAGACAAGTCGTTAGAGTATTGTCACTTCTGCCCCCGTCATCACAATGTTACAATGGGGGCTATTTTAGGCCCAGTCTGACTGGTCCCGTCCTTTTGAGGCAACCCTAGATAGGGGAACGCAACGAGGGAGTAGCACCCAGGGAGGAGCACAATGGGTGTTCTCGGCCAGACAGAGTATAGCGGCCCCAATCTTTATTTGTGCAGTGAGCTTGAACAGCCCCTGGCTGTCCTTGACCCGATGGAGTATTTCAGCCTGACTGTATATTTTACTGTGCACTGAGCAGCCCCCACCATGCCCTAATTTAATCTTAGTGGGGTATTTGAACTGCCTGTGTCGGTTCTCCCGGCCTGATGGAGTACCGCAGCCTAAACAATACTTTTGCATAGCACTGAGCAGCCTTACATGCACTAATTTAATCTTGGTGGGGCATTCAGTAGCCCCTTCCCTATCCTTCTAAACATTCATATGCATTTCCTTTGCCCCATCCCTTTCCTGGCCCAGAGGAGCTGTTGTTCATGGCTTACCAGGCCCTTTCCCTCCTTCCTTGGTCATCATGTTGTTTCTCTTCACAGGCGATGCCAATGCTGGTTGACTGGGGCCATGAACACGGACCAAATTCCCTGCTTCAGGAGAAAGAAGAGAGTTTTTTGTTGCTTTCTATACGTGCTTATACTTTGCCTATATTTTGTTTTGCTGGCTTGTTGTGGTATTCAACATATTTTGGGGCATGGTTCTTGAGCACAAAATCAGAGATGGGTGGCAATGTGGGGAAAAGAAAGAGCAGGGACCCCAAATTAACCCAACTATTAAAACTGGTACTAGCCAAACTGAGTGATGAGGGTGAGTCCTCCAGTGGGGGGGGGGGGGGGGAGGTCAGACTCTGAGCAGGTACGGGATGCCTCATTGGTTAGTCGTCCCTGACGGTCTGATGTGCCCCCACAGGCTGCCATCCTGCCGGCTCCCAATATGTCTATGAAGCAAGCAATGCAAGGTCTGTTGCCCAGTGATTGAGATCCCCCTGAACTGAGGGCATCCCAGTTACTGTGACAGGCAGGGGTTAGGTCTTCAAAAGGGGTCCCTTTGCCAGCGGCTATCAGCCTATGCAGGAGCATCAGAGATAGGGGCCTGCCATCAATCCCCAAGTGTAGAGACATCAGTGCCACCTTCGGGCTTCCTGTTGTTCCCCTCAGGGATGTAAAATCAGACGAAGTGCTGCAGGCCCTGGGAGAAATGAGACAGTCTTTAAGAGATCTCACCTGCGCCCCAAGGGATGGGTTAGTGGATCAAGGGCAGTCAAGGGGTGAGAAATTTCCCAATCGCATAGACAGTCAGGTTGCTCCCTCTTCCTCTGCTCAAGAAACCTTCCATGATAGCAGTGCAAAAGCACCCCCCTAGATGTTACTTCAGGGAGGTTGGCATCAGTGGCCCAGATATTATCATATTTAGCAACTAACGCTGATTCGCACGCTCCTCACTCCTCCCTGACCACCCCAAGGTCCCCTTCCAATTAATTTGGGCCCTCTGTCATGGATTTACATGAGCAGATAGAAGCCTTAGCAGCTGACTGAAATAGGAGGGGTGAGGACATGAGTTGTGGGAGGAGCAAGCCGGATTAAGCATCAGGACAGAAGGACCCTCTTGCTACGTCTTCACAGGTAAAAAAGAAGGAGCCTCCAAGAAGACTGATCTTGCTACTAGGAGAGGTTTCAGGAGACAAGAAACCATTCTTTCCAAGCCAGGCAAGTTGATGTCACATATCTCAAAAGACATCAAAGAAACAATTTGGAAGGGTGATTTTGTCTATGTCTTTTCCCTTATTCAGGTAAAGGGGAGCAACTTAGTGGCGAAAGAGAAAGCTGGAAAGGAGTCTGTCAAAAGAAGAAACCCAAGCTGGAGTAAAATATTGCTAATTGGTTATTTGGTTTCAGCATTTATATTACTATTATGCTTGAGAAGTATCCCGACCTCGATGATTTTTTATTCTAACCTAATTCTGAAAGCACATTATGTTTATGTGGGTAATGCATGGCTTGATTACGACTGTGATTTTAGATGGGGCAGGGTAGAAGATCCAGAAATTGGGTGGGGTTAGTCGGTGGTCAATGTGTAGTTAGAGATTGTCAGCATCAAGGCTTCCATTAAGCAATTTTTCATTCTCAACATCTGCTGGTGACAAGAAGGGAACCTGCTGGGCCTTTAACAGGAAGGTGTGCACCCTTCCAGTTTGGTCTTGTAAATTCAAACAAGTCTGCTCCTTCCTGTGTTTCAGTGCATCAAGAAGTCCAAAGAGAAAGGCAAGGAACAGAGAAAATCCTCTCATTAGCCCACCTTTGCCAACGCCTGTTTCAGTGGAAGTTGCTGCCCTGGCTTAATATGTACTTAAATAGGCAGGCAGACTTGATGTTGTTCTCTGGTTTCTCCTCTGGCTTCAGAATCCCCACCCTTGATGTCAGGCCCATTGCAACAACCAGATGTTGGCACATATTCATGTGGGGATGATGGCAGAGAAACATCTTTAGGAGTGTTCTCTGGGCAGAAATGCTTCACGCTTTCTGACCCCCTCTATTTGAGGCTTACATATGTTCACCCCTAGGGGTAGTTCCCAAAAGAGAACGAGGAAGATTCAAACCGCTCGGCCCCAGAAGAGGCCTCTGTCAATGGTGCAATAAATTCCCTGGCTTTTTCTGTATTGTATTTATCAGTTGACCAGGCTTTGGTAAGACTAAAGAAGTTAGGCCTGGGGTCCTTGCTGGCTGAGACAGGCATTGAATCCATATCCAGGCTCCTTCTTGTGCATCTTGATGATTACCACCTGTTAGGTTTGCAATTTAGAAGTATGTATTACTATGACGATTGTATGACAATGGGTTGCTCAGACTCCAGCTCCTACTTTGACCAGTTGAGCTCAGCATTTGATTGGATATTTAAAGAAAAGATAGGCCACCAAGACATTATCTACTATCTAGATGATTTTCTCTTGATGGGGTGACCCAGGTCTACCTGTTGCATTGGACGCTTTCATTTCTTTATTCTAAGAATTGGGTGTGTACCTCACCCTTGACAAAACAATTCCTCCATCAACCTGTTTAACCTTCTTGGGCATTGAAATTGACACTGACGGGTTTTCCCACCTACTGGCAAAGAAAGTGAGTGTCTTCTCTGAATCATTTGACACAGTTTTAGCCCTCAAAAAGGTGATGTTGCACCAGCTGCAGTTCCTGGTTGGCCAGCTTAATTTCGGTCTGTGAATCATACCCATGGCATGCCCCTTTCTTGGGTCTATCAGCAGGTCAATGAGCGGGCTCATGTGGAAACATCACTGCATCAGGCTTCTGGCAGAAGTTAGTGTTCCCTCTGAATTTGGTATGACTTCCCTGCACAAATCAGTTGGCTCTGTGGTGTCCACTGCCCCGCCTATATCCAGTCAAACCCTGGGCTTGTTTACAGAAGCAGCAGGCATTGTTGGGTTTGGGGCTATTCTGGGCACTCAGTGGTGTAGGGGCAAATGGCCACCTTCTTGGTATCAGTTGGGAGTGGCGAGAAACATTTCATATGACTCTCGTATGAAGTACACTGTTCTAGCAGTAGAAACACATAAACGACACAGGGGAACTCAATGGCCAGGAGCAAGAAAGCCCTCACACACCCAATAGAATGTCAAGCTTCATCACTGGGCAAGCTCCTAGTCAGACCGGCACTGCAATGCCTGACGGGCTCCCCTTAAAAAAGGGGGGCTCTTAGCTGGAGATCTTTTTACCAGGAGTAGTTGTGTCAAGGATGAGTGCTAACTAAAGGCATAATCAGGAGAGAAGAGAAAAGTGGAAGTAAAATTGACTCTAAACCAAAACCAACCTATTTAGTAAGTTAGAGATAGGTTTAGGCCAAGGTTAAAAACAATATAAGGAGTGTTGATAGAGGTATTGCTCATATACACTCTAACTTGCTGTGAAAGTATGGAAGTGGATAATTTCCTATTTCCTCTGATATCAGGTCGACATGTTTCGCGTCTCAAGGGTCACAAAGGATCCAGCGACGGTTCATCAGGACCAAAAACATACACCTTACTTCTCCTAAGGATACTACAATGACCCTAGTAGGACTCGGATTAGTAAGTGTACTCCGGTCACTTACTCACACCAACCTCATGTCTGGTCAGTCTTGTCACATGGTCGCCCGTCCCAAATTATGGTTATGGCTCCATAAGAATGCACAAGCCCTCAAACAGGTACGCAATATCGCGTTATTTCTGTATGCAGCCAGGAATACCTAAATTTCATTCCTACAGCTTTTCCCAATTGTGGTGGCTTTAACTATCTTGTCTGAAATGTTTAGAGACAGGAGTGTCTTCTTCTTGTCCGACAACATGGCAGTGGTCGAAGCCATAAACAGGCAGAGAGATTCCCGCAGGTTGTTTTTTAAGTTCATTGAGGCATTTGTTCCTCCTATGCCTGCGCCACAATGTTATATTTAAGGCTAAGCATGTGCCCAGGAAATCAGAATAATGCAGATGATTCTCTTTCTTAATCCAAGTTGCGGGATTTCCAGGTGGTCCACCCACAGGATGCCGAGAGGATGATGGATTTTCCAGAAGATCTGTAGAGGATTGTCCCACCTTACCGAATTTAGTGGCCGCGTCCATGTCTAAGCGTACACTGATGGTATATGAAAATTATTCTTTTAACTGTAGAACCTTTTTACAGGAACAATGCTGTGCTGGTGCTTTTTCAGTTGAATCGCTTTGAATGTTCTTGGCATCCTGGCTCCACTAGGGGAGGCTGGTTTCCTATGTTAAGGCATGCATATCTGCCATTGTGTTTTTTGCAAAGTTAGCAGCGTTTGCAATGTGGGTGAGAAAAGCTTTAGAAGGGTGGGCCAGGTTGGGAGCCAAGCTGGATGCGCTAAAGCTGTTCCCCTCATGCATAGCTTATGCGATGTGCGCATATCACCTACTGATGTCGTCCTCTTCTCTGGCGCATTTGTTTTGGCCCTACTATGGCGCTTTTAGAGTTGGTGAGGTGGGTGGCAGCTTCAAACATGATCAGTTAGGGGTTTTCCAGTTGTTCATATTGGCGATGACAGATTAACTTCCAGGCTGAGGTGTTCCAAGACTGATTAAGTGGGTACGAGAGCTCTCGTTGAGCTCCATGCGCTGCCCGGGTACTCTTACATGCTAGATCCTCCTTATTAGTACTTATCCTGCACGGCGCCCTAGTGGTCACTTACCCTTACTTTTTTCTCTCTTTGATTTAGTAGTCATACGGTCCAAGGTTGTCTGGGTGCTCAGCCATTCCCTCATAGGCTGATGGTGTACCGGCTGGAACAGCTCTGTAGGCCTAAGCTGCTATCTCACCACAGTTGTATTTGCCCTGCTTTATAAGGTCTTACTGGCAGATTAAGACAACACCTACTGTTTTAATTTAAAAAAGTTATTAAAATATGTTAAAATTAAAACATATTTTTTAGATATTTTAAAAATTAAGTTATATGTTTTAATATTTTCAATAATTTAATTTAATTTACCATTTTTTTCTGTGTCTTTTATGTTAAGTCCCCGCCTCCATTTGTTTTTCCCATGGGAGGGTGTTGCAGTACCAGTGGGTTGTCATGTGTGGTGTTGGACTTACTTTAGGTTTGAGTTCAAGCACATGTATGACTGTTTTAGGTCTTTTTTTCGCTTTATTAACTTTAGAAGTAAAGTTTGTGAATAGGACTGGGGTTACTCTTTTCTGGGTGAGTACACACCTTTCGCTAAACCCCTTCCTCAACCTCTCTTTACTCCTCCATTAATCTCTTCCATTTAGTAGTACGAATTCTCCACTTTTCCAACCTCTCCCCGTGCCATGCACATGTACTATTAAAACGTGTACTCATATGCATTGGGACTCCTCAGTCGGGAAGTTCTCTGCACAGAAAAAGATAGGACAGGTGGAGGTGTAGACTCCGCACATGTTTGTGAATATCATTTTGTAGTATGTTCATAGTACTACAAAATGTACTACAAAGTGCAGTTTGTGAAGAGGCCCCTTGCTGTTTATAATGATAGCCGGCTCTTACACTTGAAACTATGTTGCTGCAATCGTTCCTAAGTGGAGTGCTTGTAACCTTTAATGTACTGCTTTCCCTAATGAGAGAGGTGCACTAATGACCCAGGCTCTCCATTCATTTACTTTAGGGATTCCTTGGCTAGGGGCCTCTGGCAGGCAGCACCCATCACCAACCCCCACAAACAGATCACTGATCTCTTATCATATGGACAACCAGTTGTGTTTACTATTACATCAGAGAACAGGGTCTCACCCTTGTCCCCCGGATGGCCCCTTTAGCGTACGTTGACCAGGACTCTACCTCTGGCCTCACATGAACAGTTTCACAGTAGTTTCTTGCAGCTGTTTTCCCTGGCTGATACTAGTCCCAGCGCACCTGGCCCAAATATTTACCGGATCACATAATGTGCATGTGCAGCTAAATGCCTGTCGCACTGAAGGCGCATGCGTGGTACAGTGAGCTGGGCGAGAGCAGCTGGTTCGCACCAGGTAGGATGAATGTATGGCTAGGGTGACCAGACGTCCCGGATTTCCCCGGACAGTCCCGGTTTTTAGAGGACTGTCCCGGTGTCCCAATGCTTCTCATAAAGAATGTACTCAGGCATGCACTGAAGAGTGATCCATGTGCTTTTTTCGGACCCATAATTACGCCAGGCTTAATCTTGGGACATTAATATCGAGGTAATTATTTCCGTGTAGCCCTATCTCTTTATGTGGTTTAAGTGCATCAGATAACCTAAAATGTCTTCATCCAATGTAATTTTGCTTTACGTCTTTAGATGGCAGCGTTGTATTATCCACTGCCTTTTTAACTTTAAATGTATTCGTTATTTGGAATAGGTATTTCTTTATTTTATGTTTTTTGGACGAGGAGGAGACTCCCAAGTCAACCCTTCGGAACTTTTCAATATTCCCTTTGTTATTTGACCGTTAACAGTAGTCCTCCTTTCTTCTTGTTTCCCTCACTTCTGATGTTGTTGCCTTTTCGATTTTATTACCCAGAGATATTTGTGTTCCGAGGTAATTAAACTGAAAACAACACAACACTAGAACAGTGGTCTCCAAACATTTTAATGTCGCACCCCCCTGGTTGAAAAATAAAAATCATTGGCCCCCCTCAGAATTTTTCACAAATATTTTAAAAAGATGGCAATGTTTAAATATGTCTAGATATATTTAAACTTTGCAGTTAAGTACTGTTACCTTTTTTTAAAACTCAATAACATGTTTCTGCTTAAAACAAAACACTTGGGATCACTTGAGGCCCCCCTAGGGGGGGGGGGGGGCAGCCCCCCAGTTTGAAGACCCCTGCCCTAAGAGTTCCATATTAGCACACTAGCTAAACCAGCATTAAACAGCATGTAGCCCACCCATTTTTTTTACTGAACACCCAGAGCCCACCAGGTCTTCCTTATGCTGCCGTGCCATTATAATTGCATGCTGAAGACATCTTAGAAGTCAGGAATTCAAAGCATGTTGTACCAACTTTGTTGCTGCTGGCACACCTGCAAAAAGAACAGATGACGGACGAAATGCTGAACAAATCAAACATTCACCCCCAGTCACAGATCTGGGTTAATACTCTTTTTCTTGCTCACCACGCCACTCCAGTTTGGACGCTGCCATATGCAAATCAGTATTGATCCTGCTCCCTATAGCAACAGTCCAGCCCAAATGGCCAGTCCACGTCCTCCCTGGACTGGAAAACAAGCATTCTGGGACTAGATTCAGGGTATCACCCCCCTGTCAGCCAGGCTAGAGTGAATCTAGTGGCACAGTGAACATGGGACCCGCATCTCGGCATACACTTCCCATTTAGGGCAACAAAATCAAAAAGAACAGATGATGGAATGCTGAACAAATCAAACATTCACCCAAGTCTCAGATCTGGGTTTAATCCATCGTGTTTTGGTCACTGTGCCACCCCAGTTTGGACCCAGCAATATTCAAATCTGTCTTGACCCTGCTCCTCATGGAAGCAGTCCAGCGTGAACTGCCAGGCCAGGTCCTCCCTGGACTGGAAACAAGCATCCTAGGACTGATTTTCGTATATCACCCCTCATCAGCCAGGTTAGCTTGAATCCAGTGGCACAGTCAGCACTTGACCTACGTCTGGGCATTCACTTCACTCTTAAGGCAACAATAGCAAAAAGAACAGATGATGGATTGAATGCAGAACAAATCAAACATTCACCCCCCAGTCACAGATCTGGTTTTAATCCAATGTTTTTGCTCACCACACCACCCCAGTTTGGACCCAGCCATATGCAAATCAGTTTTGACCTTGCTCCCCCTGGTAACAGTCTAGCCTGAACTGCCAGGCCAGGACCTCCCTGGACTGGAAACAAGCATCCTGGGACTGGTTCCCGGACATCACCCCTCATCAGCCAGAGTAGCTTGAATCCAGTGGTACAGAGAGCACTGGACCTACATCTGGACATACTGTTATCACCTCTCATGCCTTTCCTGACCTTAGAATACCCCCCCAGGCCCACACTGGATCTTGAAAATTCCATAGCAGTGGTCCTGCACTCAACTATGAGGTGTTGATCGACTCATCCTAGCTTTATATTGCCCTAAAAATGATGGAACAGAGCCTCATATCAGTACCACCCCGCATGCTGACATCAGTTCCTTTCTTTTCTGCACAATTTGATGCTTACCTGGATCGTCTCTCCTGGCTTGTTGGTTTTTCAACATCTCCAGTACTTTTGCACAGTGTGTTAAGGGATGATATCTCAAGCGAAAATGACAGGATTCAAACTGTGCCACGACTGCAGGAAACAGTTGTTAGACATGGACCCTCTGGAGGTGTGCCTTCTGTGTCTGGGCTCCAGATATGACTTTAAATCGTGTGATAAATTCCCCTTTACGCACTTCAAGGTGATTTGAGACTGGGGCTAAATTGTTTGTCACCGAACACAAGAATTTGCTGTTTTTGCATAGATCCTGCTCCACCTCTGAATTACAGGCCTAGACATGGAGCAGTTTCCACTCTACTTCCTGTTCGAAGTTCCCCAGTAAGTCAAATTCTAAGTGTAAGCATAAGAAAGTGATTGGGGCTCAAATCCATCCTGCCACTCTGACTTTAAACAGAAGGTGCAAGGGCAGCAGGTTGTACGTAGAACCCCATCAGGGTCACAGTGCAGGTAACTGATTCCTCAATTTGTCATAACAAATGAGAGTTTCCAGAGACATCTCCAAACTTGCAGCACAACAAGGCCTCCAAGAAAGCCACACTGCAATTTTCAGTGTGCGTCCAGTACCTTCTGGTGCTCCTCAGACCCGATGGAACTGCAGAGCCGACAGTCTGGTTACCACTGATAGGTCCCTCACCGGTGCCAACTGTCCCTCAGGACTCTTTACCAGGCAATACCAACTCCGGTCAGACTTCCACCCTGGCCCCAAGAGCCACACCAGTTCAGACCACCTAGATGCTGGTGCAGATACCATAGGTCCCAGTGGATGCTTTGGTGCTGATGCCATGTCGGATTTTGAATGGACATTGGCTCAAGCTTGACCGATATTGTGCTAGTTGATTACAAAAGAGCAAACTGTTGTCATTCATCCTGATTCTAACACTGTGCCTCTACCGCTTCATGGCTATCATCAGAGGATCCATAATCTTTTTAGCTCTGATTCTGATTATATGCCAGAGCTGGGTCCATGATGATGATGATTAAGGTGATGATGCAGAAGAGGATGGCTTGCTACCCCCTCTTTACACTGATGATGCTTTATCACTTGATTTACAAAATGCCGATGGGCTTGAGGCAGAGCTTGTGTGGCATCATGAGCCAGCAGCAGAAGAAAGTGCATCATTTGCTGTGGTGGTTCAGAGGGCACCTAATTCAGACTATTTCAGCTGCCATCCATTGAGACTAAATTATTTGTTTTGATGGAAATTCTACAGCCTCGGTTGGCAACATCTGAGCCATCGCTCCCATTGATTGATGCCCTCACAGATATTATGATGGCTACTTGGTTGAAACCATGTTCTTGCCCACCTTTATGCTGGAGGTGGCCAGATATCATAGGTAGGCACCCTGTGTTCCGCATTTTCTCACCAAGCACCCTACTTATTGTACAGGCCTCGGCCAGTAAAGTGGAACCTAATTAATTTCCAACCAATCCACTGGATAGAGAATCCAAAAAGATTATCACTTTTGACAAATGTATGTTTTCCCCTGACAGCTTGACACTATGATATGTAAACACAGTCCGTCTGCTGGGCTGATTTACACATGCCCTTTGGGATATGGCCAAGAGATCTTGCAGGCAGTCCCAGATGATCTTAGGGCTTCTCTGGTTCAGACGATTTATGGTTAGCAAGACCTGGGCAAGTATGGTGTCTGCCCTGTTGGTATTGTCATACAAGGTTGGGTAAAGGTTGCTATAATGAAGCATGTCACATTATGCAAGTGAGATGTCCTCTTCCAATAACATTGGTCATTCTTCTCCTCTTTGGCTTACCCCCATCCACACCAGAATCTTGGCAATGTAGGTATCAGTGATTTGTACCATAACACTGATAAAATAGGGTTGTAGAAGCCAGCATACCTCATACTTTATGTGTTTTCGGTCTTTACTTTGGGAGGATGTGTGGTTGCATACACTCCCTCTCTCTTTTTGTGTTTTGAGTTGTGAAGTGTAACTGCATATACAGGCTTTTCAGTGAGGAATGTTTAAGGGCTACTTTAGTGAGTGGCACAAGCAGTGCTGCAGTCCCACTAGGACAGGCTATGGGCACACATAGTTCAATTCACTAGGGACGTCTAAGTAAATTAAGTAAGCCAATTGTGGATGTACCAATCAAGCCTGTGAGAACAATTCAGATGAGGAAGATCTGTTTCTGGATGGTGTACTGGATTTAAGTCCTCCTCCTTATAATGATGCTCAACAGAGACCAAGGCTTATGGGCATCTTGCTGTTCAGGGTGGAACAGGAGATCTTAGTATAGCTGGCACAGGTATAGGTATACTGCAAGAAACAACCAACAGCAGCTAGAAATGAAGTAGCAGGGTTGAGTGGCATTGATTTTGCTAGTGTTGTTACTGGTCTAACTGTGCCTGCTGTATCTTCTACACCTATGGTTGACACGTGTAACAGTTGTGTTACTGATGGTGCTGCTACTGCTGTGCAGCCTGAAGAACCAACAAGGAAATATATATTTACAAACTAAAGCAAATAATGAGAGATTTTGCTGAGTACTATTACTTTAGAGAGATTAGCTGACTATAATTTAGATGAACTGAAATACCTAAGTAGAAAAAGCAGTGTGCGTATGATGCATATGAGAATCCTGAAGAATCAACAGAAGAAGGTATTATTAATCTGTCCAAGAAAAAGGGTTTGGGAAAGTCCCTGGAGCGTATATGACTGAGAATGAGATTGATGAAATGGGGTTATTGCCTCTGCAGACACGCATTAACCAGTTAGCAAATTATACCATGGAATGGATGAATCTAAAGAAATTCAGAGACAAATGGGGACCAAAGCCTGAAGGCAAAGCATAAAAGAAAAAGACAGAAGCAGAGAAAGAAACAAAGAAGAATGAATCGTCTGAAAAGATAATAATTATGACTGAGTTTCCTTTGTGAGAAATATATAGAGGTCACTATGTGGATGTTTCTTGGCATAAGTCTGATCTCCTTGCATTTACGATAAAGTTTCCAAAGTGTATATAAGAATCGAAAAGTGATATAAGGAAATGGACAGATTAGTGACAATACGTTGGGTTCCTTTCAATACGTTATTTGAAATTGTGATTCCAAACAATATTTGGGCAGATGTAACAGTCATAAAATGGCCAACTGAGGAGTGTCCGAGGGTGCTTGTGCAGAGTACTGCAGCTTGGTGGTGAATAATGTAGAAAACTGGACTTCTTTGCAGAGACCCCACCCCCACTTTTATGATGCCCTCTTTAGAACTGTTAGATGCTGTTTTTTAACTCTGACAATGCACTGAGGCCTGCTAATCAGACCTCAGTGACAGTGCTCTTCCCCTAAAACAAGTAAAGTCTAATTGTAACCCAAATACATGGCCTTTAGCAGCCATGTAATTCCCTAGTAAATGGTACCCCTGGTACACATGCCATGGGTACCAAAGAGGGCCTCTAAGGGCTGCTGCATGTCTTATGCCACCCTAAGGGACCCACAGCCAAATTGCACACAGACTGTCATCACAGTCTGCGTGACATGGTGCAAACCATGTTTGAAACATGACATGGCACACTCCTGTGTGCCCTGCCAAAGACACTGCATGGACTATATGTAAGTCACCCCTACAGCAGGCCTTGGAGCCCTAAGGCAGGGTGCATTGTAACACATGTGAGGACATATATGCATGAGCAGATATGCCCCTGTAATGTCTAGTAGCATTGCTAGATATTACAAGTGAGGGGTTAAGCAATCATAAGGTATGTACTGGGCACTGGTCAAAGTTACCCAGCTACATAATGGTTTCACCAAAAACCTATGGTGTTTGGTATCAAACACTTCATTTTAATAAACCCATGCTGATGCCAGCATTGGATTTATTATGACTTGCACCTTGGAGGTGCCCCTGAAACCCTACTAGTCCTCTAGTGTGCTGGCTGACTGGTATCGACCAGCCTGCCACCACAGACAAGTTTCTGACCGCCTGGAGGTGAGAGCCTGTGCTCTCAGGGGTCGCAAGCAATGCCTGCTCTGGCAGGAGATGTGATCACCACCTCCAGCAGAATGGCTAGTAAATCTGCATACCAAGGTCAGGGACTTCATAGTCCCTGCCACCTTTGAAATGCAACCCCGGCTCCACCAGACCTGGAAGCGCAAGCCGCTGACCTGAGGCCAATTGGTACCAGGACAGGTGGGACATTAGATAGTCAGGAGACTTGTTACACTGTAGACTAGTCTCACTCCTAAAGTGGGCTACCTGAAGTGAACACAAAAAGGAGAATTCCACAATCTTGTGTGTGGTGAAATTAGGAACTCTGGGACAGGGTTATGCCCACTCCTTGCAGGAAGTGGTCATTTAGGGGGTGTAGTGACTCCAGAGGTAAGTAGACCGTTGGCTGCTACCTTACAATCCCCATAACGCCCCAACATTTAAAATTTAGGTGACCCCCTGACACCAGGAAAACAGATTAAGTCAAGACTTTGACTACAGGGAACCAAGAAAGAAAGAAGAAGGACCAAGAGAGCAGGGAACTGAAGACCTGCACCAAATATTGGTGCCAAACCCTGCCAGGCTGCTTGCACTTCGACAATTGCTGAGACCAACATCACAAAGAGCCGTACAACCTCCTCAAACCCTTGGACGACTGTCCAGCACCTTACCAACCAGGTACAGCTCCCCCTTGGAGCAGAGGAGCTGCTTCCCTGCATCTGCAGGCACCGCTCGCAAAGTCTGGAACTCTGTCCCATTGGCTGTCGGACTCAACGAGGGAACCATGAGCAAAGGAGATGGTTGTTTATAACTCAGGAGATCAGCCCCGCTACTTCAATGAAGTCCTGAGACGCTGACTCCTCTGCGAGCTTCAATGCACCTCTTCCTGGGGTATCGGACCCCTTGCAGCAGCTAAGGCTTGTTGGCAGCCCCATCTGGACTCCAACAGCCCAAAGGCAGACCTACAGTCAAGGGACATCAGGATCCACAAGGCCAGTATTGAGAGTGGCCCTTCCCCCAGTTTCCCTCTTTCACCAGGTCACCATTAAAAGAAGAGAGCCTCTGACCGCCGGGACCCAAAACCAAAATGTACTTCTGCATCGGGTCCCAGAACCTGAGTACAATTAAGCCAATGGTGCCAACGGGGGCCAGGATCCTCTAGAGACGAGCCCCTTCTTGGGTTTGGCTGACTGGTCCCTCATTCCCCACCTGCAGCCTCTTTCTGCAGGATACTGAGAGGAGTGAAAGTCTCCTGTAGTGCGACCCTGCCGGACAAAGTACCACTGCACACAAGCCCTCCAGCCCGACGATGTCCCTGGTTGCCAAAGATCCTCAAGACCTGAGCCCCCCTCTGGGTTCAACCGGACTGGCCTCCCAGACTCTGCCTCCAGCCTCTTTTCATGAGGACCATTTCCCATTGACTTAAAAGGGGCACCTGAATCTGAAAAGCACCTCTGCTCCCAGATGCCCCAGAGTTGACCGAGCTGACCTGTTGATGCTGCCTTGAACCTTGACCGCCACTCACCTAAGGTCCGGGAGGACAGACCTGTAAGTCGTTGACAAAACACTGTATGCAGTATTTGTTTTTCCCTGTAGTATTACATACCCTGTGTTACTCTACAACTAAAAGTAATTAAGATTGAAGTTCTTGTTGTTACAAAATATATAACAATATGTGTTATTTTTCTAAATTGGTCTGAAGTTTCTTCTTGAGTGTGTGTCTCATTTATTGACTTTGTGTGTGTTCAACAAGTGCTTAACACTGCCCTCTGATAAGCCTAAACTGCTTGTCCACACTACCACAAAAGAGATCATTTAGGGTTATCACTTTTAACCCCTCTAAACCAATAAGGGTCGTCTGAACTATCTGCATAGTGTCCCTTACATTGGTACGCTATGTACATAGTCAGCTTCCTACAGATAAGTACAAAGAATTGATTGCGCATTTGAAGGAAGAATTCCTGAGAAAAAATTAAGAAAGATTCAATGCATTCCTTATACAAGAGGCTTATGCAGATTTATTGAACTATGAGTGGAGCTAAAGACCCCACAAAAGAAAACAGTAGTTACATGTTGGCTTTTGTTTTGGTTTTGTATTCCAAAAGTAGTTCTCATCTTCAGCAGAGCATGTTGGCAGTGTGGGAGCCAAACCCCAATATTTCATTAAGCCCAATATTTTGATCACTCCAAAATGTACCTCTGGCAACCCACCTCCTGCACCCTTGATCTTGCGATAAGAGTCACCACCCTTCTTTACATCAGACCCTCAAATCAGTTTAGCAGAGTAATAAACCAGTGAGTGGGACCACTCAGTAACTGAGTTTTAGATTGATAAAAAGCTAAAGGGTTTTATTACAAAAAAATCTCAAAATAGACATTACAGAGAAATGCAAAATATATGCCATCAAGGCTCAGATCCAGAGTACATAGTCAGAAATTAAAATTAGTCTAACCTCTTTGAGCAATAAGATCTTAAAAGAAATGGACAGAGTCTCTAGAGGAATAGGTAAGTTATAAAAATGATCAGACAGAGTCCTATGAGCAAAAAAAAAAGGCTCTCTGAAACAAACAGGACAGAGTCTATTGCAGAAGGTTTTGGGTGTAAAAACACCCAACCAATGTTTTTTATACACTTTTTATGCATAAGTGACAAGCAAAACTACAAGCATAGCTTGACTAGCGATAACACATATTGGGTGAATCAGAACGGAGATCACCACAAAATGATCATAACACTACCCATTTCTAAGGAACAGGAAATCTTCCATTAGCTTCCACAGCAACAGCACATTTCGGGGATGTACAACACAATTTGAAATATTTTCAAACAAAGACTTTTACACTAGTGTGCTAGAAAGCCTGCATCGGAACTTCCAGCAGATGTGCCCTTCAGAATGTCCAATTGCTTCACAGTGTCCTGTGTTCTTTGGAAGCTTTGAGGAGAGAAGACTTGCAGGAGGGTATTGATTGGGAGGGGTTAAAGAGCAGGAGCAAGATGAGCAGAGCAACTTGTTGACACCAGGTGGCATTGCAATTCAAACCCAAGATGAAGAAGTACCCTTTAAAATTAAAACAGTTGTTCTCAGTTTTGACAAAATGTGATTTGACTCCGGTTTTAAGACACAGAGTGAAAAAGGAAGTATGGGATTTTAGAGGTAAAGAAATAGGATTCTTCAAAAGTGCAGAGCCAGTGAAGATTACAGTGAAGCCAAATCCAGTTTACCTTCACATTCCTCAATACAAGCTTAAGAATGAAGGAAAGGACTGCATAAAGCTTGTGATGGAAAAAAGTATTGAGCAGGGAATTTGAAGGTTAGTGCTGGGTAGTCCATGAAATTCTCCTGTGATGGGTATTAAAGCAATGAGCGGAAAAGTAGGGTAGTCCAAGACCTGAAAAAGATTAATAAAGCTGTAGTTCCATGTTGTCCTGTGGTTCTGAATCCTTCTGTGATTTTGTTTCAGATTCCTGTGGATGCAGGCTGTTACACAGCCATCGACTTGTGCCAAGTGTACTCCATTCCTCTTCGTGAAGATAACCAATATATTTTGTGCATTCAGATTCGTCAAAAAGTCCTGGTTTGGTGTTGTATCTCACACGGGTCTACAGTAATAACTCTCAATATTTGGTCAGATTCTAAAGAAAGATTTAGAAAGGCTGCAAATACCCTGTAATTCAGTGTTGGTACAATATATCAAGGACAAAATGGTTCCATCCAAAACAAAAGATGATTGCACGTTAGATACAATTGCATTCTTGAACCATCTTTCTGTGAATAGTCATAACGTGTCTCCCATTAAAATGCTGTACCCTATAAAAGATGTGATTTATTTGGATCGTCATAATAAAAAAGGGTATTATACAATGGAAGTCATACATTTGATACAATTGTGCAAGAGTCACATGATTTGGACCAAGCACATTCAAGGAAGAATGACACAAAGCTCCCATTACCAACATTATCCAATAATTCAGATAATGCAGTTCCAATCTCTGGTGCCCTTCAGGCATCTGAATAGTTAATATAAATGTTGTTAATTCGTATACAAGGACAATTTCTCATGAAGAATCACATTGCAGTGGGTTTGAGAAAATTCACTCTCAGTGAAACAGCATGCTACAAAGTGTTAAAGAAAAGAAACATCATTCTATATATGAGATAGTGGCATTACATCTCAAAACATTGTTGATGTAGAGTTTAATGATTTAATGCCTAGTAACATTAACATAGCAAACAGAATTAACATATTATTGAAATGAAGATATTCTGTTGAGAAACTATGCTCATGTGTCACAGTGCCCTTTCCTCAGGATCTGCACGCTGCTGAACAAAAGGCCCACCTCCCGGCGTCACCAACTCAGAAGGATATTATAGCACAGAGTTATGATGAAGCCAGGCGGGGGGAAGGGAATTAGGGTAGAGAACTGCAGGGAGAGAGATGTGAAATGAAACAGAACAAATATTCTTACATTCATTCATAACAGTATAACTCACCAATAGACTCTTGAATAAATGCGTTTCCGTGATATCAGATTAAGACCCTTTGTGAATTGGGCATAGCCCCTTCTTTGAATCATGGAACAAGAACAAACTGCAACCTATAAACCTGGAGATGGCAAGAGCTTTGGACTATGGTCATACTCTATATATCAATCATGTAACAATTATGCATTCATAAGATAAACCTTTGATCTAAGCCTAGAAATTCTCAAAGACTTAAATATGTATCTCACATATTATGTTTCCCAAAAAACAATGAAACTATAATTTGCTTATCTCTTAAACATTTTCACATTTACTACCTAGGCCTGAAAGTTTACTCATTGAACTTGAAGCGTTTTGTTCATTGGGCATAAGCGTTTTGCTTGTTGTTCATGAAGCGCTTTGATCATCATACATGAAGCACCTTTTTTATTATGCCAGCAAACGCTTTTACTTGCTTTGTCTGAAGCGTTATGCTCGTTATGCCAAGAGGCGCTTTACTCATGTGGCCTGAAGCGTTTTGGTACTTGTGCCCAGATCGCTTTGCTCATGTAGCCTGAAATGCTTTGATTGTCGCACCAAGGGCGCTTTGCTCTTGTACCTTGAAGCGCTTTGCTCGTTGTGCTAAGGGGGTGCTTTTACTCATGTGGACTAAAGCGTTTTGATCCTCGTGCCAAGACCGGTTTACTCATGTGGACTGAAATTCTTTGATTGTCGTGCCAAGGGCGCTTTACTTATGTGGACTGAAACGATTTGATTGTCGTGCCAAGGGCGCTTTATTCATGTGGACTGAAACGCCTTGATTGTCGTGCCAAGGGCGCTTTACTCATGTGGACTGAAACACTTTGATTGTCGTGCCAAGGGCGCTTTACTCATGTGGACTCAAATGCTTTGATTGTCGTGCCAAGGGCGCTTTACACGTGTGACCTGAAGCACTTTGCTCGTTGTGCTAAGGGGCGCTTTACTCCTGTAATTTGAAGCGATTTGATCGTTGCACCAAGGCCGCTTTACTCTTAGAACTGGAAACACTTTGCTCGTTGTGCTAAGGGGCACTGTACTTTTGGAAGTAACCACTTCCTTCAAGATTGGGCTCATCAAGACCTTACCGCTACGAGTACAACCTACTCGTATCTGAATTCACCATGGAAACAAGGATAATCCGACTTGCTGTGAATCTGCCATGCAGGAAATCTGCTCTTCTTCAGAGGAACCCCCACGAGGTCTGACTGCATTGAAGTCTTCAAAATAGTGAGCAAGGTGCTTGGGCGTGGCTGGGCTTTATAGGCCTGCCACACCCCAAGATGGCCGCTGCCTCTAAAAACCTGGGAATTGTAGTCCCTTCATAGAATAGCACTGATAAGTGCATCTTGTCCACCAATGTCCTGACCCTGCAGCTACGTGAGCTTTACCACAGGGCAGGCGATGCTGATGACCACTTTTAGAACAGGAAGGGATGACAAGTGGCACGCATGAAGCACCACAAATACGCGCAGCGGAGTTTTGGGCGGGACCTGGACCGTGCACAGCCTTATTCCTGACATCATGCTAATATTAATCAAAAAAGGCCTCAAATTCAAAATGGCATGCTTTGCTTGCAGGCTTCTTTCCCTGCATGCAATCATCTCTCTGTCCTTTCCCCACTATGTACTAAGCATGCAATAGCTATTTTTTTAACAATGTTTTGAAACACAACATGATGTTTCATTCTCAAGCTTTGTTTTCATGTCATGTTAGAATAGTGAATTGTTTCAAGGTCTCCCCTATTGGGACCATGATGGTTTCTCATGAGAACTTGTCTTTGTATGTTATATAGCAACATTTTAATAACAATTTAGTGGTCTGACAAGCACAAGGGATGGGAACTGCATTATATGAATCTATGAGATAGTTCTGACAAATGTGATTTCAAACTGTATTGTTCTTTCTTTACAATGATTGGATGGGATTGTGAAACCTCTGCACATTCGCACCAAATGCATGTTTTTTTCTGTGTGATTTCCTATTAAAGAGATCACATGCTAAGGGATGTGGGCGTACTCCTCCCTGATCTTTAGAATGCAACACTATGTTGGTCTGACCTCTGATTCACAACTTATTTTATTCTGGCCGAACAATATTTTGTTCTTGTAGTTTATTATTTACATTTGATTCGGAACATCATGGTTTTATACAACAGTTGACTGACTGACTCATTGCCATTTATTTTAGCTTCCGTTAACACCTTTTACTTTTAAATAAACCTGCATGGTTTTCACTACAGTATCTGTCAGTTTTTCTAGTGAAACCTGTAGGAAGCTTGCTCCGTATATACTATATCAAAAAGAGATATAGGGGGTCATTACAACCCTGGCGGACGGTGTTAAAGCGGCGGTAATACCGCAAACAGGGCGTCGAAAAAAAAAAGGGAATTATGACCATGGCGGAAACCGCCAACAAAGACAGCCACTTTAACACTCCGACCGCCAAGGCGGTACAAACAAGCAGCGCGGCGGTCACCGCCAACAGACAGGCGGGAGACAATGTACCGCCCATAGTATCACAACCCACCAATCCGCCACCTTTTCCGGGGCGGATTCACCGTGGATAAAAACACGGCGGAAACAGTTACTGCAATGGGAAAACGCTCACCTGAACACATCCCACGAGGAAGGAGGATATCATGGAGCCAAAACTCCAAATCCTACCGGCCCTTGTATTCCTACTCATCTACGAAGACCAACGCCTGCGCCGGCGAAGACAACGGTGAGTACTGCACCTATGACATAGGGGAGGCAAAAGTTAGGGACACACACACGCAACACCCCCACCCCCACCCCCACCCTCACCCACGACAACACACACACAAATGCATGTCCAAACAGCACAGTAACAACCCACAACCCCCCCCCCGGAAGAATGCAAAGACAAAATGAAATCAGTCAAAACATTGTAATGTATTAATATACATGTCACAAAAATTATATACATATATTAGAAAATCATACTAAAGTATATACATTCTGAGAAGTAGTTCAGATATGCACATAGAAATGTCTGTGATACTAGTCCAAAAATGCATGGGCGAGGCCCACATTAGATACCTGTCCACACACGGAGAGAACACTGCCGGGGCATCAGATAGAAATACTACAGGCACCTCAGGGGGAAGGGAAGGGGGGCACCTCAGCCGGAGGAGTGCAAAGCCAGATCCACAACGGGGCTCCATGCCCATTGATGTATCCTGGGGAGTGCAAAGCCACAGTCTCTCAAGTCTCTACACTGGGTGGCTTGCCCACTGTTCAATCCTGGGGAGTGCAAAGCCACAGTCTCTCAAGTCTCTCCAGTGGGTGGTTTGCCCACTGTTCAATCCTGGGGAGTGCAAAGCCACAGTCTCTCAAGTCTCTCCACAGTTTCCAAAGTAGATAACAGCCTCCACTGATTCTGGAGGGGGACTGGTGCCCAGACTGGATTAGTGTCCCCGTGGAAGTTCCTGTCCCGTCACTGTCCCACCTGCACAAGGGCTAACGATGCTTGATGTGGCGGCCTTTTCATTCTTACCCGGTGCATGCCCTGTTCAGCGGTGCTTTGCCATGGCGGTGCATGCATTGTTCAGCGGTGCTTTGCCATGGCGTTTCGGGACTCTTCAGCGGTGCTTGGCCATGGCGGTGCAAGCATTGTTCAGCTCTGCTTTGCCATGGCGGTGCATGCATTGTTCAGCGGTGCTTTGCCATGGCGGTTCAGGACTCTTCAGCGGTGCTTGGCCATGGAGGTGTCTGGACTGGGCATTGGTGTGTGGCATGACGTTCTCTGGACTGGGCATTGGTGTGTGGCATGACGTTCCCTCATTGCCCAGCGGGGCTGTGGCAGCCTGGGCCCTCCTGGGCACTGACTCCGGCGGTGGTCTCCTGACCAGTGACGATACTTGGGCCCTCCTGGGCAACGACTCTGGCGGTGGTCTCCTGACCAGTGACGATACTTGGGCGCTCCTGGGCAACGACTCTGGCGGTGGCGGTAGTCTCCTGACCAGTGACGATACTTGGGCCCTCCTGGGCAACGACTCTGTCGGTGGTCTCCTGACCAGTGACGATACTTGGGCCCTCCTGGGCAACGACTCTGGTGGTGGTCTCCTGACCAGTGACGATACTTGGGCCCTCCTGGGCAATGACTCCGGCGGTGGTCTCCTGACCAGTGACGATACTTGGGCCCTCCTGGGCAACGACTCTGGCGGTGGTCTCCTGACCAGTGACGATACTTGGGCCCTCCTGGGCAACGACTCTGGCGGTGGCGGTGGTCTCCTGACCAGTGACAATACTTGGGCCCTCCTGGGCAACGACTCTGGCGGTGGTCTCCTGACCAGTGACGATACTCGGGCCCTCCTGGGCAACGACTCCGGCGGTGGCGGTGGTCTCCTGACCAGTGACGATACTTGGGCCCTCCTGGGCACTGACTCCGGCCGTGGTTTCCTGACCAGTGACGACGGTGCTGGCGGTGGCGTCACGACCGCCGGGAAGGATGCCGCCCTTCTCCGCCGTGCTGCTCACACTAGGCTGTGCAGACTTCCTCTGGCCCTTCCCCACCTTTGGAGGAGTCACAGCTGACTCTGCAATCCCCCTGGAACCCCTGGGAGTTGTTTTGCCTCCAGGAGTCTTCACAGGGTCCCGTCGGCCACTTTCCAATTTCAGAGCCTTTACAGAGGGTGGGCTGCCAGTGCCTTGGCTCCGGGTCACACTGCCTGCCCTGGTGGCCGGTGCACTCCACACACCTTGAACAGGCACCACTGGTTTTGGAGGCTTTTTGGCTGAGGCGCTACGACTGGACTGATGAATTTGAGGGTGGGGCAAAAAGGTCAACTTTACACAGGGACAGTTTCTGACGAACACTGGGGTGGGTAGTTGGAGGGGGTCTGGGAGTGGAGGAAGAGGAGGTGGTTGTAGGAGGTGTCACTTTAGGTGTTTTGGGTGCAGGTTCATGTGCAGGTACTGGAAGCTGTCATGAGGTGGATGGATGTTAGGTGTGTGGGTGCCCGCGTTTGTGTACTTTGGGAGGTGGCGTCACAGACACACTGGGAGAGGACACAGGGGAAGTGTAAATGGGAGTGAAGGTGGTGAGTGCAGGTGAGCGGCTTGTGGTGCTGGGTGTACAGCTGCGAGTCCTAGTGCCTGTAGATGTAGTGCATGCAGGTGAGAGTGTAGACGATGAGGAGGGGGACACAGTGGAGGCAGTGGATGTTGCAGTGTCTGCATGTGGGTGATGCTTGCGTGTGTGCCTGTGGGTTGTGTGGTGCCTATGTTTGCCTGAGCTACTTTTGTGAGTTGACGTGTGTGCATGCTGGTCTGTAGGTGTGCTTGGGATAGGCTGGGGTACAGGGGATTGGGTCTGGGTGGAGGAAGTTGGAGGGGGGAGGTTAGACACAGGGACAATGGCTGCCATCAGTGCTGAGGCCAGAGATTGCAGGGTTCGCTGAAGGGCAGCCTGAACAGAATGAATGCCCTCCAGGAATGCATTACCGTGTTGCAACTCTCTTTTTACACCCTGGATGGCAATCACAATGGTAGACTGCCCAACAGTGAGTGACCTGAGGAGGTCAATGGTCTCCTCACTGAGGGCAGCAGGGGTGACTGGGGCAGGGCCTGAGGTGCCTGGGGCGAAGGTGATGCCCACCCTCCTGGGCAAGCGGGCACGGGGCGAACGCTGAGGGGCTGCTGGGAGGGCGGTGCTGGTAGGGGAGGTGGTGGCTGTACCTGTAGAAGTGGGGCGCACAGATGGTGCCGCCACCACAAGGGAGCTCCCATCGGCGGATGAGTCTGTGTCGCTGGTTGGTGATCCGGTGGCCGACGTGAAGCTCCCTTCGCCCTCCGTCTCACTGGTGCATTCAGAGTCCGTGGTGTGGCCCTCCATGGCCATGTGAAATGCAGCTCCCTCGTGCTCCGGTGCCACTGTACCTCCACCTGATGATGCTGATGAACAAAAGAACAGGGAGAGCACAAAAGGGGGGGGGGGAGACAGAAGAAAGACAGGTTGAGTACATGGCATACCGCGACCGTTGGCGGACAATACAGACACAGCAGCCCCCTGCACTACTCCATGCTCCTGGCCTCTACAGATGCAATTCCTGGGATATGGCCTACATGTCTATGGTGGACATCTGCACACATGGATGCCACAGGGGCATCTATACCTGTACTTGCAACTCTACTGAGGTGGGGTAGGGTGCCACATGGCCTGCATTACGGAGGTGCCTAGTCTACCTATTTCTGCCTGGCCTAGGTACACCCACAGGCCTCCTCCCCCACCCAGACTGCTCCACTGCGCGCAAAGACAGCAGAATCAGGTTTTACTCATCCCCTTGTGTCTGCTGTGATGCCCTCAAGCGCCCATCCAACTCAGGGTAGGCCACCGCCAGGATCCTGAACATCAGGGGGGTCATGGGGCGACGGGCACCTCTCCCACGTTGGGAGGCCATCCCCAGCTGAGCCTCCGCCGTCTTCTTGCTCCAGCGGCGAATGTCCTCCCATCGTTTACGGCAGTGGGTGCCCCGTCTCTGGTGGACCCCCAGGGTCCGTGCGTCCTTGGCGATGGCACGCCAAATGTCCTTCTTCTGGTGGGCGCTGACCTACATGACATGCACAAGGGAAGAAGAGAAGTCATTAACAACCGCTCCGTCAATGTGCGTGGCCCCCCTCCCTACCCTAGCCATGTGGCACATTCATTCACATGCATTAATGTTCCCTGAACTCTGCCCCCTTCCCTCTTCCAACCAGCCCTCTCCACCAAGGCCTAGCCCATACAACGTGCTCCCTGTGTACTAACCTGTTGGTCTGGAGGACCGTAGAGTAGCGTGTACTGGGGGAGGACCCGTCTACCAGTTTCTCCAACTCCTGAGCAGTGAAGGCATGGGCCCTTTCCCCAGACGCAGCAGCCATCGTCGCTTCCAGACCGAGGTCACAGCAGCACTTGCAGTGTAGGTCCTCTCCTGTCGAAGGTCAGGTATCTAGTGATTGAACTGATAGAAAATGGCGGTGACGTCCGCGGCGGTGCGTATCATCACCGCCGGCGCACTTCCTCATTGGCTCCTGGGACTCCTAGGGTCCAATGTTAACCAATGCAGCATTGTGCTGCGGTCTACGACCGCCTACCGTGACGGTGTACAACGCCAGCGCAGTTACCCCACAATTGTCCCAGTTTAGAGGTCAGACAGCCGCCATTTCAGGGGCCCATATGGCTCCATTTACTTCTGTGTCACACATAGCTAGGCCTACACTCAACACACATACAGGAAGGGTTTTTTGTTTGGTGTCGTGTTCTGTGTAACTGTGGGTACATACCTGGAAAAAAGTTGACTCGATCCTCGCTGTTGTCCTTCCTAGGCGCCGTCAGCTGGGACATTTGAGACGATGGCGGAATCCTCTGGTGTACCGACCGCTGGTGGACCTGTTGACAATGGAAGAGCGACATTTAATCGTCACCTACAGGTTTGACCGTGCCACAATCCAGGAACTATGTACCCAGTTGGAGCCAGACCTGATGTCAGCTATCCGCCATTCCACTGGAATCCTCCCTGACGTGCAGGTGCTGTCAGTGCTCCATTTCCTTGCAAGTGGGTCTTTTCAGACAACAGTGGCCATGGCATCAGGGATGTCCCAGCCTATGTTTTCCAACGTGCTGTCCAGAGTGTTGTCTGCCCTGCTGAAACACGTAAGGAGATACATAATTTTCCCTGAGGTTGAAGATTTGGCAACAGTGAAAGGTGACTTCTATGCCATGGGACATATCCCCAACGTCATAGGTGCTATTGATGGGACCCATGTAGCTCTGGTCCCCCCCCATAGGAGTGAACAGGTGTACAGGAACCGGAAGAGTTATCATTCGATGAATGTACAGATGGTGTGTTTGGCAGACCAGTACATCTCCCAGGTAAATGCAATGTTCCCTGGCTCAGTGCATGATGCCTACATCCTGCGGAATAGCAGCATCCCTGATATGATGGGTGAACTCCAGAGGCACCGTGTGTGGCTATTAGGGGACTCTGGTTACCCCAACCTGTCATGGCTACTGACCCCAGTGAGGAATACCAGGATCAGGGCAGAGGAACGCTACAATGAGGCCCATGGGCGGACTAGGAGGGTGATTGAACGCACCTTCGGCCTCCTGAAGGCCAGGTTCAGGTGCCTCCATATGACAGGTGGTTCCCTATTCTACTCACAGAAGAAGGTGTGCCAGATCATCATCGCCTGCTCGATGCTTTATAATCTTGCGTTGCGACGCCAGGTGCCTTTTCTGCAGGAGGATGGTCCAGATGACGGTGTTGTGGCAGCTGTGGAGCCTGTGGACAGTGATGAGGAGGAAGCTGAAGAAGAAGACAACGACAACAGGGAGTCAGTCATACAGCAATATTTTCAGTGACACACAGGTGAGAACATTTTCATTTTTTACATTACATTCACTGTCACAGGTCTTACTCTATCCTGTGTGTAATTTACTGGGATTATTTGGTAACTGAGTTGTTCCTTTCCATTACAGTTTCACAGGTGTGGTTACCAACGTGTGTCATCTGCAAGCATCCTTCAAGGACTTGTGATGTTGCCTTAACAACTATAAACGCATTTTGACGCTGTCATTGATAATACATTTTGCAAAAACATAGACTGACTCCAGAATGTTTTGTGGTTCAAGGGTGTTTATTTAAGTGCTCAATATTGGAGGGGGGTAGTAAAATGGTGATGGGGGACGGTGGAGGAATGTCCATGGCAGAGTCCAGTCTATTAGTCTCACAGGTGCACTGCCCATCTGGGCATAGGAAGTGGAGCAGGGGCAGTTAAAGTATGGACAGGGTAACAAAGTGGGACGGTGGGGGGACAATCAGGGTGGTCTCATTTCCTGGCGGGGGTCTTGCCATCTTGCTCTGTCCTGTTCCTGGATCTCAGGGCCCGCTTGCGTGGTGGTTGTCCGTCTGCAGGGGGTGGGGTGCTGGTGTGGTGGTCCTGTGGCGGGGCGTCCTGTCCACTAGCGCCGGCGGAGGTGGTGGGCAGTTCATCGTCCTGGCTAGTGTCAGGGGCCCCTTGCAGTGCCACGGTGTCCCTAAAGGTCTGCTGTATGTCCTTCAGCACCCCTACGATGGTGCCCAAGGTGGAGCTGATGGTCCTGAGCTCCTCCCTGAATCCCATATACTGTTCGTCCTGCAGGCGATGGGTCTCCTGAAACTTGACCAGGACCGTCGCCATCGTCTCCTGGGAGTGGTGGTATGCTCCCATGATGGAGGAGAGGGCCTTGTGGAGAGTGGGTTCCCTTGGCCTGTCCGCCCCCTGTCGCACAACAGCCCTCCCAGTTCCCCTGTGTTCCTGTGCCTCCGTCCCCTGGACCGTGTGCCCACTACCACTGCCCCCAGGTCCCTGTTGTTGTTAGGGTGGTGGGTTCTCCTGGGTTCCCTGTAGTGGTGGACACACCGCTGATTGACCTGTCCTGGGTACGGAGGTTTGGGCCCACTGGGTGGGTGCTGTGCTGGTGTTACCAGAGGGTCGAAGGTCAGTGTTGGGCTGTGCCTGTGCAAGGGGAACCGACTGTCCCGAGGCCCACGATGGTCCGGGCTGGTCATCAGGCTCCTGTAGGGCAAAGCTGCTATCATCACTGTGGGCCTCTTCTGTGGGTGGAGTGGAGATGTCTGGACCCTCCGGTGTGGTGACGGACCTTCGTGATCCTGCAGGGGCATAAGAGCATGATTATTGCATGTGTGTGTGTCATGGTGTGCAATGGGTGGGTGTTTGTGTACCCCAGTGCTAGCATTCCTGTGTGGGGGCTTGTGTGATGATGGTTAGGGGGTTGTTCTGGGTATGTGCAGTGGGCATGCTTTGGTGAGTGGTGACCATGCTTAGTTGTGTCATGCAGGGCTTGGTGTTGGGATGTGTGGTTTGTGTTGTTAGTACATTAGTGAGGAGTTTGAGTGATGGGTGAGGGGGTGAGGGTGGGGGTGTGTGATAGCATGCAGGTAGGGTGGGGGATCTGATAGTTAAGATTCAACTTACCAGTGTCCAGTCCTCCACCGACTCCTCCGAGGCCCTCTGGATGCATGATGGTCAAGACTTGCTCCTCCCATGTTGTTAGTTGTGGGGGAGGAGGTGGGGGTCTGCCGCCAGTCCGCTGTACCGCGATGTTGTACCTGGAGACCGCTGAACGCACCTTCCCCCGTAGGTCGTTCCACCTCTTCCTGATGTCCTCCCGATTTCTTGGGTGCTGTCCCACAGCGTTGACCCTGTCGACTATTCTGCGCCATAGCTCCATCTTCCTGGCTGGTGGTGTGTGTGATGTGTGAGGTGGTGTATGTGTTGATGAGTGTAGTGATGTGTAGTGGTGTGTGGTGTTTTGTGCGTGGATGTTGTGTGGGTGATGGTGTTGTGTGCCTCTGTGTGGTGGGATTGTCTAATCAGTGCTGTCTCTGTGGCCTTCTTTCAGAATTGTTGTCGAAGGGGGTTTGTGAGTGATGTGGGTGTGTGTTTTATATTGTATTGTGTGTGTGGGAGTGGTGTGTGTATGTGTATCAGGTGTGTGTATTTGGAATTGTCCAATGTGGCGGTGTTTTGGAGCTGTGTGTGTATTTTGAGCGCAGCGGTGTGTACCGCCAATGGAATACCGCGGTTGAAAGACCGCTGCGTGGATTCGTGTGTCGTAATAGCATGGGCGTGTTTCTGTTGGCGTGGAGGTGGAGGTTTTGTTTTCGCCATTTTAACACTGACCCTTGGTGTGGCGGACTTGTGTGGGTGACTGAATTTCGGCGGATTCCGAAATAAGGGTCATAATAGCTGCGGCCCCGGCAGTGTATTGGCGGTCTTCTGCACGGCGGTAAGCAGCTTTTACCGCCAATGTTGTAATGACCCCCATAGTGTGCACAGAGTCCAGGGGTTCCCCAAGAGGCTTGATAGAGGCAATAATACATAATACTAATGCTCTAGTGTGGTAGTGTGATTGAGCAGTTAGGCTTATCAGAGGGTAGTGTTAAGCATTTGTTGTACACACACAAGCAATAAGTGGAAACACACACTCAATGACTTAACTCCAGACCAATAGGTTTTTATATAGAAAAACATTCTTTCTTAATTCATTTCTAGAACCACAAGATTCATTTAGCAGGTAAGCACATTAAATAAAAGGTACTTTGCATAGTAATACTTAGAACTTTGAATAGAATCAACAATGTACACAGTTTTCTTTAAAATGGCAAAAAGCTATTTTAAAAGTGGCCACATTGCAATTTTCAACAGTGCCTGGGGGAGGTAAGTAAAGTACAGTTTTTGAGGTACGTAACAAACTTACGGGTTCAGTCTCCGGGGCATAGGTAGCCCACTATTGGGGGTTCAAGATAACCCCAAACACCCAGCAACACAGGGCCGGTTAGGTGCAGAGGTCAAACAGGAGCCAAAATAATGTGGGCACCTATGGAGACGGGGTACTCTGGTTACGGTCTGCTTGCAGGTAAGTACCTGCGTTGTCAGAGGGAAGACCAGAGGGGTTTAGAGGAGTACTGGGGGAGCCCTAAGTAGGCCCGAAACATGCATTCTCAGCAGTGCAGGGGTGGCTGGGTGCAGGGTGCAAACAGGGCATCAGGTTCCCAATGGATCTCAAAGGGGTGACCCCGGGAGTCACTTAGACACTGCAGGCGAGGCACCGGGGCGTCTCAGGCAAGCCACTGACTGGACAGGGAGAAGGGTCGCCTGCTGGTCACTGCCTGCTGGTCACTGCTGCACCGGTGGCAGGTCTCTCTCGAGTCTGGGGGCTGCGAGTGCAGTGCATCTCCAGGCATCGGAAATCTTCATCCCAGGCAGTCGCGGTCAGGGGGTCTGTAATGGGCTGCAAGGATCCGGGCCTGCCTGGAGGTTCCACGGGGTACTTCCCAACATGCCGGCATAGAGGTCAAATCTCTGCGTCCGGCCCTGAAAACAGGGGGCGAGGCCACAACAGGAAGAATAACGGCAGCAAGAAAACAGAGTGGGAGACGCGGAGCAAGAGGAAAGCAGAGACGCAGAGCAGGAGGAAAGCGGAGATGCAGAGCAGGTGGAAAGCAGAGACATGGAGCAGGAGGAAAGCGGAGACGCGCAGCGGGAAGAAAGTAGAGACGCAGAGGAGGAGGACAGAGACGCAACAACAGAGGAAACTGGAGTCGGCGGCCGGGAACAACTAATTGAAACCTGCACCCTGAAGACTGAGGGGGAGACTACGCGAAGGAGCCGGCCACGTTCCAGGAGGAACATGGCCTCACCAGTTACGGGGCACATACTGGGAAAGTGGAGGGAAGGTCACAAAAGGGACACAAAAGAGGGGAGCACCACTTTTCTTTATATTTACGAAAAGGCTCATGAAAAAATCACTGAAACAAACCAAAACAAAACATAACTAAGGAAAGGCACTGGGTGAGAGGAAACATGGTACTAATTTAAAGAGAAAGGGAAGATAAAAATAAAATAAGGTATTTTAGAGGACAGTAAGATAGAAAGAAAGGGCACAAGACAAAAGGAATGATGGAGAACCATCTAGAAACTAACAGAGAGACGGAGAAAAGGGTACATGAAAGAAGACAGAAAGAGGGAAAGAAAGCCAGACAGGAAAAAACAAATACCTACCATATAGACCAACGTACCTTCTAAAACGGTTTTCTTGTTTTTGTCTCCCTCTTCCAGTGGATGATCTTCTGGATCACTGAGGCACCAACCTGCAACCGAAAAGAAAAGAACATAAAGAAACTGGAAAGAATGAAAAGAAGAATTCCCGACAAACTTACAAATCAGTAGAGAGAAAACTAAGGAAAAAAGAAGAGATAGTTATTGGAGAAACTAAATAAAGAGTAAGATCCGTTCTCCTAAACTGCGTACTCACGTATCCATTTGTACTTACCTGTCACAAGTGGTGTCAGAAGTGGGATTAAGTCTTCCTACAAGACAGGATAAGTAAAATGGAGGAGAAGCTCACTCTGGCAGACATGATCGCCCAACTAGCAAAGGGCTAAGGATGAACGTGAGGCTTTACAAACTGCGTTGAAATGCCAAGCAATGATTATTGCCAATAATCAACTAGTGCATGAGACCACAATAGGAAAACTCACTGAGACAATAGCTACAACTAGAGTACACCCGAACGTTCCTAGCACCGTATTACAGAAGTATCAGGAAAATGATGACCCTGATGCATTTTTCACAAACATTGAAAAGGTAGCAAGTTCGGCTAACTGGCGTCCCGAGAGATGGGGTCAATATATTGCTTCTTTACTGACAGGCCCCTACAGGCGGCCTATCAAGCAGTGAAACCGGGTGGCATAACCCCATATGTAGACATCAAAAAGGCTATCCTGGAAGGTGTGGGATTAGACCAGGAAAGTTATTGAATACGTTTTCAACGTACTAAACTATAAGTCCAGAGAATCCTCGCACCCTTTACTATAGCGTTCACCATGAAGCTAGCAAATGGTTGGCCCCTGCTGACACTACCAAAGAGTATTAGAACAATACCTAGAAGCATTACCAACAAACACGAGGAACTGGATCCAACAACATCCCGGCTTGGACAACTCCGCTGCGGTTGAGCTAGCTTGCGCTTATCATAGGGCTCCAGACTTTCGGGGCTCAAGTACTAGAACAAACTCTCCACTCCCTAAACCATCTCCCCAATCTTTCCCTAGCAAGCCAGTAACTGAGATTAATCTGGAAAAACCCTACTCTTATCAACCTCCCTTATAAGAACCCATGACAAACCCACAATGTTTTACCTTTGGCGAATGGGGGCACATTGCACAGTATCATCCTCAAAAACAGAATCAGGGGGAACTGATGGAGATAGGGATAACCCAAGGAAGGGTATTGTGCTTAGGCAATACCACCACTCGATATTCTACCTCCCTTCTTGTGAATCAAGAAATAAGAAAAACACTGGTAATCTCTGGTTATAGTCAAAGTGTCATCAATTACAAATACGTACGTGCAGAACAGTGGGTAAAGGGAGAACAGGTACTTATCACTTGTGTACACGGGGATAGTAAAACTTACCCAGTCGCTATTATACAGGTGAAATGGCGAGAAAACGAAGAATCTGTTATTGTAGGAGCAATCCCAGATCTAGTGGAAGAACTCATTATAGGAACTGATTATATTTCATTTCCCGAACTCCTGGATAGCCTAAAACAGACTAATCAGATAGAGTCCTGGTGGACTGAGGCCCCTTTTTCCTCAACAGGTATAGAAAATACTATGCAGAGGGAAAAACTGACTAAGACACAGAAACAAGAGCAAAGAAAAGCCTACTGCAGGGAGGATAATGGTAATAATGAACCTCAACCTAATTCCAAGAAACCGATATTTTCGGTCGCAGGACAATTCCAACAGTCACAGTAAGATGATCCTACTCTTAAGCACGGCTGGCATCCTGCTCTGACCAAAAAGAATCCTACAGTAGGTCTTTATTTCCACATTAAAAATTATTTACTGTATTGAGTTATCACTCCATCAGGGAACAGGAAACCCCAATTACTAGTTTCAAAAGATTACCAGGACCAGGTACTTCACTTAGCACATGGGGACACAGGGGAGGGTCATCTAGGAAGTGAAAAAACTGAGGAATATATAACAAGGAGATTTTATTGGCCAGGGATGTATGGCAATATAAGAAAACATTGCCAGCAATGTCCCAAATGTCAGCTAATTAACCCCTCTGTGGACCCCAAGGCTCCCCTTCTTCTGTTATCTATTATAGAGACACCATTCACACGTGTGGGTATGAACCTGGTGTGTCCATTGATACCGTCATCTAAAGCACACCAATATATCCTGGTTCTCGTAGACAACGCAACTAGATAACCGTAGGCCATACCTTTGTCAAGTATGACTACGAAAAGGTATTCCCTAAGGAAATTCTAACCAACCAAGGAGCCCCTTGCATGTCCTGGTTAATGTCAGAAATATGTCAGAGTCTGGGCGTCCAACAAATACGGACGTCAGTTTACCATCCACAAATAATCGACCTGGTAGAATGTTATAATAGATCCATCAGGAATCTCCTATGGAAAACCATAAACGATTCCGGTAGGAACTGGGATAAAAAATTACCTTTTGTACTATATGCCATACGTACACATGTGCAGTCTTCCACTGGACATAGTCCGTTTGAACTCTTGTTCGGAAGACAACCCCGGATAATATTAGAAATGGTGGCAGAGCAGTGGGAGAAAACAGAGGAGGAGATAAAGGACATACTCACCTATAAAAGCGAGCTAAAAGACAGCTTACATATGGGAGGACATACATACCCAACTAAAAGTGACCCAGATGAGACAAAGGGCTCAGTATGACACTAGAAGTAAGACCCGTGACCTAACCATAGATCAAAAAGTGTTAATACTCCTCCCTACGACTGAGAATAAATTGTTGGCTCGTTGGCAGGGTCCATATTCCGTCCTTGAAAAAGTAACCCCGGTAACATATAGGATCGAAATACCCATTGAATATATCACATTAACTTGTTGAAGACATGGTATGAGAAAACCAGAAGGTAGATCTGTATATTACTACCTGTCCAGAGTCAGAGATACTGGTATTCCCTACCCCTCCTGAGTCCGAACAAGAAAGCAAGACCCACTTTGGTACTGACCTCAGTCCTTCCCAATGCCATCAACTAGAAGAGATAATCCGGAACCACAATAGAGTGTTTTCTACCAAACCTGTTAGGACCCACCTCATAAAGCAGCACATTCGTACCCTAGATGGAAGAGTCTCCCGACAAAGACCCTACCGCATTCCCAAAGCCAGGAAGCAAGTTGTAGAAAAAGAGGTCATGGAAATGATAAAAGCAGGTGTTATTGGACCATCTTCCAGCCCCTGGTGTTCCCCTATTGTATTGGTTCCCAAACCCGATGGGTCTATTTGTTTCTGTATAGACTTCCGGCAGCTAAATTCTCTATCACACTTCGATACCTATCCCATGCCCCCATAGATGATCTTATAGAAAGATTGGGACAGGCAAAATACCTAACTACCTTGGTTTTAACAAAAGGTTATTGGCAGATTCCCCTAGAAGCCTCAGATAAGGAAAAAACAGCCTTTGCAGCCCCCTCTGGGTTATATCAGTTCAAAGTCTTACCTTTTGGGTTGCATGGAGCTCCAGCAACCTTCCAGAGACTAATCGATATTGTGCTGCGGCCCTATCTAGGCGATGCAGCAGCATATTTAGATGATATTGTAATATACATTAAGGCCTGGGAAGAACATTTAACTCGCTTGTCAAATATACTAAAAGCCCTCCAACAGGCTGGATTAACTGCTAACCCGGACAAATGCAAACTAGCGCAGAATACAATCAACTATTTGGGTTATGCAATAGAAAATGGAACAATCAAACCACAGATAGAGAAAGTGGAAGCCATCACGAAAATACCAGTCCCAAAGAACAAAAAAAGATATACGGGCTTTCCTGGGTATGGTTGGCTATTATAGACGATTTATTCCACACTTTTCTGACATAACCGCTCCTCTTACGGCTCTGTTGGAGAAGAGACGACCACATCAAATAACCCATTTGACCGAACTAGAAAAGCAACAGTTCTTCCACCTAAAGTCCTTGCTAACCACCAACCCGATCTTACATTGCCCAGATTTCCACAAACCATTTCAATTACAAACCGATGCATCTGACCAGGGACTAGGAGCAGTACTATCCCAGGAAGGAGACGATGGCCGATATCATCCTATTGTATATATCAGTGGAAAGCTTCTACCTAGAGGAAAAAAATTACCCCACATTGGAGAAAGAATGTCTTGCGATAAAATGGGCACTCGAATCTCTTCATTACTACCTCCTAGGTCGATCTTTTACCTTTCTTGGTAAGACTTACCTGACAGACTTACAAATCAGTAGAGAGAAAACTAAGGCAAAAAGAAGAGATAGTTTTTGGAGAAACTAAATAAAGAGTAAAATCCATACACCCAAACTGCATACTCACGTATCCATTTGTACTTACTTGTCACAGGGTCCTCGGGATTCCCTCTGCAGGTATCTTCGTGGAGGGGTGGAGAGGTCAACCCAGGATGGACACTTGGTGGGAATCACCTGGGGGTCCTCCCTGGCTAGTTGGTCTCTCTGGACAGGGGCCAGGGGTGTTGGGTACAGAATAGTTTGGACTCGCGCTTCTGGAGTGAGTTGGGAGTCCCTTTAAAGTTGCTGTTGCTTCTTGTTGGACAGGTCCGCTGTCCACGGGAGTTTCTGGGTCCTGGGTGATGCAGGCAGTACTCTGGAGGCATTTCAGGGGTTGCTGGTCCTGTAGAATGGGTACTTCTTCTTTTGCAGCTTTTTGAAGCAGGAGACGGGCCGGTAGGGCTGGGGCCAAGTCAGTTGTTGTCTCCTTCTCTTCTCTGAAGGGTTGTCAGCTTAGCAATCCTTCTTCTTTTCTAGAGGTCATCAGGAATCTAAATCTCTTGGTACAGGGAGCCCTTAAATACAAGATTTAGGGGCGTTTTTAGGGGTCAGAGGATGGCTACAACCTCCTTGTGCTCACTCCCTTTAGGGAGGAGAGCACATTCCTATCCCTATTGGTCCTAATCCTCCAAAGCAAGATGGAGGAGTTCTCAAGGAGGGGATCACTTCAGCTCTGGACACCTTAGGGGTGGTCCTGTCTGAGGGGGTGACTCTTGTTTTTCCAAATTATCCCTCTGGACTTGCTGCCAAAAGTGGGACTTTTTCCGGGGGGTTGGGCTTCTCCACTAGCTGGAGTAAGCTGGGGCATTGTAACATGAAGCCTTTGAGGCTCACCGCTAGGTGTTACAGTTCCTGCAGGGGTTAGGTGAGGACCGTGTACCGCCCACATTATCACAACAGCCCAATCCGCCACCTTTTCCGGGGCGGATTCACCGCGGATAAAAACACGGCGGAAACAGGAATACTGAAAGAAAAACGCTCACCTCTACACACCCCACGAGGAACGAGGACGTCATGGATCCGGAACTCCAAATTCTACCTGCAATAGTCTTCCTGCTCCTCTACCAGGAGCACGAACGCCGGCGGCGAAGACCACGGTGAGTACTGCACCTACGACACAGGGGAGGGGGGAGGGGAAAAACAGGGACATACACACGCAACACCCCCACCCTCACCCACTACAACACACACACTAATGCATATCAATACATCACAGTTACACCCCCCAAACCCCCCCGGAAGAATGCAAAGACAATAGAAAATGAGTGTAACCATTATAACATATTAAAAGCAAGTAGGCAGAAATATATATACACACCATGTACAAAATATATACCAATCATAGTAGTCCAGGTAGTGCTCTAATAAAGTCTGTGGAACACTGGGACCACACGGTATGGGCGAGGCCCACACCAGATCCCCGACCATGACGGAGAGAACACTGCAGGGGCATCAGAGAGCAAATAAACAGGCACCTCAGGGGTAGGGAAAGGGGGGGCACCTCAGCTGGTTGAGTGCACAACACCAAATCCACGAGGGGGCCACATGCCCACTGTTCCATCCTTGGGAGTCCAAAGCCACAGTCTCTCAAGTCTCTACAGTGGGTGGTTTGCCCACTGTTCAATCCTGGGAGTGCAAATCCACAGTCTCTCAAGTCTCTACAGTGGGTGGGTTGCCCACTGTTCAATCCTGGGGAGTGCAACGCCACAGTCTCTCAAGACTCTACAGTGGGTGGGTTGCCCACTGTTCAATCCTGGGGAGTGCAAAGCCACAGTCTCTCAAGTCTCTACAGTGGGTGGTTTGCCCACTGTTCAATCCTAGGGAGTGTAAAGCCACAGTCCCTCAAGTCTCTACAGTGGGTGGGTTGCCCACTGTTCAATCCTGGGGAGTGCAAAGCCACAGTCTCTCAAGTGGATGACAGTCTCCACTGGTTCTGGAGGGGGCATGGTGCCCAGAGTGCTTCATCCTGCTAAGGACAGAGGTAGTGGATGCCTTTCTCCACTGGTTCTGAGGGGGCTTTGTGCCCAGAGTGCTTCATCCTGCTAAGGACAGAGGTACTGGATGACTTTCTCCACTGGTTCTGGAGGGGGCTTTGTGCCCAGAGTGCTTCATCCTGCTAAGGACAGAGGTAGTGGATGACAGTCTCCACTGGTTCTGGAGGGGGTTTGTGCCCAGAGTGCTTCATCCTGCTAAGGACAGAGGTAGTGGATGGCAATATCCACTGGTTCTGGAGGGGGCTCTGTGCCCAGAGTGCTTCATCCTACCAAGGACAGAGGTAGTGGATGTGATACTCCACTGGTTCTGGAGGGGGCTTTGTGCCCAGAGTGCTTCATCCTGGACCGAGGTAGTGGATGACAGTCTCCACTGGTTCTGGAGGGGGCTTTGTGCCCAGAGTGCTTCATCCTGCTAAGGACAGAGGTAGTGGATGACAGTTTCCACTAGTTCTGGAGGGGGGTTTGTGCCCAGAGTGCTTCATCCTACTAAGGACAGAGGTAGTGGATGACAGTCTCCACTGGTTCTGGAGGGGGCTTTGTGCCCTGAGTGCTTCATCCTGCTAAGGACAGAGGTAGTGGATGGCAATATCCACTGGTTCTGGAGGGGGCTCTGTGCCCAGAGTGCTTCATCCTGCCAAGGACAGAGGTAGTGGATGTGATACTCCACTGGTTCTGGAGGGGGCTTTGTGCCCAGAGTGCTTCATCCTGGACAGAGGTAGTGGATGACAGTCTCCACTGGTTCTGGAGGGGGCTTTGTGCCCAGAGTGCTTCATCCTGCTAAGGACAGAGGTAGCTGATGACAGTCTCCAATGGTTCTGGAGGGGGCTTTGTGCCCAGAGTGCTTCATCCTGCTAAGGACAGAGGTAGTGGATGACAGTCTCCACTGGTTCTGGAGGGGGCTTTGTGCCCAGAGTGCTTCATCCTGCTAAGGACAGAGGTAGTGGATGACAGTCTCCACTGGTTCTGGAGGGGGCTTTGTGCCCAGAGTGCATCATTCACCCCGTGACGGACTCAGTTGCATCAGTGCCCTTGCCGCTCATGGGCCAGCGGTGCTTGAGACAGCGGTGCCCTGTTCAGCGGTGCTTGAGACGGCGGTGCCCTGTTCAGCGGTGCTTGAGACGGCGGTGCCCTGTTCAGCGGTGCTTGAGACGGCGGTGCCCTGTTCAGCAGTACTTGAGACGGCGGTGCCCTGTTCAGCAGTACTTGAGACGGCGGTGCCCTGTTCAGCAGTACTTGAGATAGCGGTGCCCTGTTCAGCGGTGCTTGAGACAGCGGTGCCCTGTTCAGCGGTGCTTGAGACGGCGGTGCCCTGTGCAGCGGTACTTGAGACGGCGGTGCCCTGTTCAACGGTGCTTGAGACGGTGGTGCCCTGTTCAACGGTGCTTGAGACGGCAGTGCCCTGGTCAGCGGTGCTTGAGACGGCGGTACCCTGTTCAGCGGTGCTTGAGGCGGCGGTGCCCTGTGCTGCGGTGCTTGAGGAGGTGGTCTCCATTGCAGGGACTCAGCTGCTGCCGGTCCTTCATGGCCCAGCGGGGCTTGTGCTGGCGGTCCTTCATGGCCCAGCGGGGCTTGTGCTGGTGGTCCTTCATGGCCCAGCGGGGCTTTTGCTGGTGGTTCTTCATGGCCCAGCAGGGCTTTTGCTAGCAGTCCTTCATGGCCCAGCGGGGCTTTTGCTGGCGGTTCTTCATGGCCCAGCGGGGCTTGTGCTGGCTGTCCTTCATGGCCCAGCGGGGCATGTGCTGGCGGTCCTTCATGGCCCAGCGGGGCTTTTGCTGGCGGTCTTTCACAGCCCAGTGGGGCTTGTGCTGGCGGTGGCCTCCTGGGCAGCTGGGCCTGTGCTGGAGGTGGCCTCCTGGGCAGCTGGGCCTGTGCTGGCGGTCCTGTCCTGGGCAGGTGGGTTGGTGCTGGCGGTCCTGTCCTGGACAGGTGGGCTGGTGCTGGTGGTCTTGTCCTGGGCAGGTGGGATGGTGCTGGGGGTCCTGTCCTGGGCAGCTGGGCTGGTGCTGGCGGGCCTGTCCTAGGCAGGTGGGCTGGTGCTGGCGGTCCTGTCCTGGGCAGGTGGGCTGGTGCTGGCGGTCCTGTGCTGGGCAGCTGGGCTTGTGCTGGTGGTCCTGTCCTGGGCAGCCGGGCTGGTGCTGGAGGTGGCCTCCTGGGCAGCGGGGATGATGGCGGTCTTCTCCGCCGTGCTGCTCTTCCGAGACTTGCCGGGTTTCTTGTGGCCCTTCCCCACCTCGGAAGGTGTCACAGCTGACTCCACACTCCCAACGGGACCCCTGGGAGCGTTTTTGGTGGCTGGAGCCTTCCCCATTCCCCGCCGGGCACTGGCCAACTTCTGATGCTTCACAGGTGGGGGACTGTCTGTGCTGTGGCTCCATGCCACACTGGCTGCCCTGGTGGCCGGTGCACTCCAGATTCCGGTGACTACAGGCACCACTGGTCCCGAAGATGTTGTGACTGAGGTGCTAGTTCGGGACCTATAAGACGGACGGGGTGGGGGAGGTGTGGGAAAGTGGTCAAGGTTGGACAGGAAAAGTTTTTTTGACACACTGGGACGGGTAGCTGGAGGGGGTTTGGGAGTGGAGGAAGAGGTTGTGGTTGTAGGAGGTGTTTGTTTGCTGACTTTGGGTGAAGGTGCATGCGCTGGAGGCTGTCGTGAGGTGGATGGCTGTTGGGTGGGTGTGTGCCTGCATTTGTGTATCTTCGGAGGGGGCGTCACAGACACACTGGGAGAGGACACAGGACGTGTGAATGGTAGTGGGGGTGGCGACTGCACGTGAGCAGGGTGTGGTGGTGGGTGTGCTGGAGAGGGATGTAGTGGCTGTAGAGGTAGTGCATGCAGGTGTGAGTGTAGACGCGACAGGGAGGGAGGAGGGAGACGAGGAGGAGGGGGACACAGTGGAGGCAGTGGATGTTGGTGTGTCTGCATGTGTGTGATGCTTGCGTGAGTGCCTGTGGGATGTGTGGTGCTTATGTATCTTCGGAGGGGGCGTCACAGACACACTTGGAGAGGACACAGGACGTGTGAATGGTAGTGGGGGTGGCGACTGCACGTGAGCAGGGTGTGGTGGTGGGTGTGCTGGAGAGGGATGTAGTGGCTGTAGAGGTAGTGCATGCAGGTGTGAGTGTAGATGAGACAGGGAGGGAGGAGGGAGACGAGGAGGAGGGGGACACAGTGGAGGCAGTGGATGTTGGTGTGTCTGCATGTGTGTGATGCTTGCGTGAGTGCCTGTGGGATGTGTGGTGCTTATGTTTGCCTGAGCTTCCCTTGTGTGTTTACGTGTGTGCATGCTGGTCTGTAGGTGTGCTTGGGATAGGCTGAGTTACAGGGGATTGGGTCTGGTGGAGGAAGTTGGAGGGGGGAGGCTAGACACAGGGACAATGGCTGCCATCAGTGCTGAGGCCAGAGTCTGAAAAGCTCGCTGAAGGGCTGCCTGACCAGAATGAATGCCCACTAGGAATGCATTTGTTTGTTGCAACTGCCTTTCTACACCCTGGATGGCATTCAAAATGTTAGACTGCCCAACAGTGAGGGACCTGAGGAGGTCAATGGCCTCCTCACTGAGGGCAGCAGGGGTGACTGGGGCAGGGTCTGAGGTGCCTGGGGCGAAGGTGATGTCCACCCACCCGGGTGAGTGGGCACGGGGCGAAGTCTGAGGTGCTGCTGGGAGGGCAGTGCTGGAAGGGGGGGGTGGCAGCTGTACCTGTAGATGGGGGTGGCACAGATGTTGCCGCCACCACAAGGGAGCTCCCATCAGAGGACGAGTCCGTGACACTGGTCTCAGCTCCTGTCCCCGCCATGGAACTCCCCTCGCACTCTGTCCCACTGGTGAAGTCCGAGTCCGTAGTGTGGCCCTCCATGGCCATGTGGGATGCAGCCCCCTGGTGCTCCGGTGCCACTGCTCCTCCACCTGATGATGCTAATACACACAAGAACAGGGAGACCACAAAAAGGGGGGGACGGCAGAAGAAAGACATGTTGAGTGCATGCATAACCGCTACCGTTGGCGGACACGACAGACACACAAGCCCCCTGCACTACGCCGCACTCTTGGGCTCCACTGTTCAATTCCTGGGAAATGGCCTACAAGGCTATGGACGACATCTGCACACATAGATAACACAGGGGCATGACTAGGTGTACTTGGCACTCTACAGAGGTGGGGTGGGGTGCCACATGGCCTGCCTTACGGAGGGACCTTGCCTACGGAACTCGCCCTGGCCTAGGGAAACCCACAGCCCACCTCCCCCACCCAGACCCCTCCACTGCGCGCAAAGTCAGCAGAATGAGAGTGTACTCACCCCCTTGTTGCTGCTGTGATGCCCTCAAGCGCCCATCCAGCTCCGGGTAGGCCACCGCCAGGATCCTGAACATCAGGGGGGTCATGGTGCGACGGGCACCCCTCCCACGTTGGGAGGCCATCCCCAGCTGAGACTCCGCTGTCTTCTTGCTCCAGTGGCGAATGTACTCCCATCTTTTCCGGCACTGGGTGCTCCGTCTGTGGTAGATCCCCAGGGTCCAGACGTCCTTGGCGATGGCACGCCAAATATGTTTTTTCTTGTGGGCGCTGACCAACATGAAATGTACAGGTGGAAGTGTAAGTTATTACCAACTGCACCGTCAAAGTGATTGGCCCCCATCCCTACCCTTGCCATGTGGCACATGCATTCACCGTCGTTTCATGCACGCCGCACTCTCCCCCCTTCCTTCTTACATCCAGCCCTCTCCACACAGGCATAGCCCATACATCATGCTCCCTGTGTACTTACCTGTTTTCTGGAGGACCGTAGAGTAGCGTGTACTGGGGGAGAACCCCATCTACGAGTTTCTCCAACTCCTCCGATGTGAAGGCAGGGGCCCTTTCCCCAGACACTCGAGCCATGGTCTCTTCCAGACCGAGGTCACAGCAGAACTTGCAGTGTAGGTCCACTCCTGTCGAAGATCAGGTATCGAGTGATTGAACAGATAGAAAATGGCGGTCACGTCCGCGGCGGTGCGTAGCGTCACCGCCGGCGTACATCGTCATTGGATCCTGGGACCCATAGGGTCCAATTTTAACCAATGCAGCATTGCGCCGCGGTCTTCGACCGCCTACCGCAACGGTGTACAACGCCAGCGCAGTTACCTCACATCCCATTGTCCCACTTTAGAGGTCAGGCAGCCGCCATTTCAGGGGCCCACATGGCTTCATTTTCAACTGCGTCACACATACCTAGGCCTAGACTCAACCCACATACAGGCCACTTTTTGTGTATGAATGGTGTTCTGTGTAAACTGTGGGTACGTACCTCTGAGTAGTTTGACTCTGTGCTCGCTGTTGTCCTTCATAGGCACCGTCCGCTGGGACATGTGAGGAGATGGCGGCATCCTACGGTGTACCGACCGTTGATGGATCTGTCGACAATGGAGGAAAGACATGTGATTATCGCATACAGGCTTGACTGTGCCATAATCCAGGAACTGTGTACCCAGTTGGAGCCAGACCTGATGTCAGCAATCCGCCATCCCACAGGAATCCCCCCTCAAGTTCAGGTGCTGTCAGTGCTCCATTTCCTTGCAAGTGGGTCATTTCAAACAACAGTGGCCATAGCATCAGGGATGTCCTAGCCTATGTTTTCCAACGTGTTGTCCAGAGTGTTGTCTGCCCTGCTGAAACACATGCAGAGCTACATCGTTTTCCCTCAGGTGGAGGATTTGCCTACAGTGAAAGGTGATTTCTATGCCCTGGGACATATCCCCAACATCATAGGTGCCACTGATGGGACCCATGGGGCTTTGGTACCCCCCCACAGGAGTGAATAGGTGTACAGAAACCGGAAGAGTTATCATTTAATGAATGTACAGATGGTATGTTTGGCAGACCAGTACATCTCCCATGTGAATGCCATGCTCCCTGGCTCAGTGCATGACGCATACATCCTGCGGATTAGCAGCATCCCTTATGTGATGTGACAACTCCAGAGGCACTGTGTGTGGCTATTAGGTGAGCACCTGGAAGCAAGGCAGTGGGAATGGTTGTCTGGATCTGGTGATATCCCTACAGGTTAGTGCGTGTCTAACAGTTGTCCCTCGCCATTTGCAGGTGACTCTGGTAACCCCAACCTGTCATGGCTACTGACCCCAGTGAGGAATCCCAGGACAAGAGCAGAGGAACGCTACAATGAGGCCCATGGGTGAACTAGGAGGGTGATCGAGCGGACCTTTGGCCTCCTGAAGGCCAGGTTCCGGTGCCTCAATATGACAGGTGGATCCCTATTCTACTCACCAAAGAAGGTGTGCCAGATCATGGTGGCCTGCTGTATGCTTCACAACTTGGCTTTGCGACGACAGGTGCCTTTTCTGCAGGAGGATGGTCCAGATGGCGGTGTTGTGGCAGCTGTGGAGCCTGTGGACAGTGAAGACGAGGAAGCAGAGGAAGAAGACATGAACAACAGGGACTCATTGATCCAGCAATATTTCCAGTGAGACACAGGTAAGAGTACAGACCTGCCTACTACATGTGCTTATACACTACTGCCTCTCTACTGTCTGTTGTTTTCACCCAGTGTATGGTCACTGAGTTGTCACTTTCCCTTACGATTTCACAGATGTGGGTCCCACTGTGTGACTTCTGCTTAGATTCCTCATGGACTAGAGCTGTGTGACATAGGTATGTTGACATTACTATTTCAAGAACATTTTGTCACTGTAATTGCTAATACACTATTTCGAAATCACAGACAGACTCCAGATTGTTTTGTGCTTTAAGTGTGTTTATTTAAGTGCTCAATATTGGAGGGGGTAGTAAAATGGTGAGGGGTGATGGCGGAGGAATGTCCATGGCAGAGTCCAGTCTATTAGTCTCACAGGTGCATTGCCCATATGGGCATATGAAGTGGAGCTGGGGCAGTTTAAGTATGGACAGGGTGAGAAAGTGGGACAGTAGGATGACAATGAGGGTGGTCTCATTTCTTGGCGGGGGTCTTGGCATCGTGCTCTGTCTTGTTCCTGGATCTCAGGGACCGTTTGCGGGGTGGTTCTCCCTCTGCAGGGGGTGGGGTGCTAGTGTGGTGGTCCTTTGGCGGGGCGTCCTGTCCACTAGCGCCGGCGGAGGTGGTGGGCAGTTCATCGTCCATGCTAGTGTCAGGGGCCCCTTGTAGTGCCACAGTGTCCCTCCTGGTGTTGAGAACTTCCTTCAGCACCCCTACTATGGTGCCCAGGGTGGAGCTGATGGTTCTGAGATTCTCCCTGAAGCCCATATACTGTTCCTCCTGCAGGCGCTGGGTCTCCTGAAACTTGGCCAGTACCGTTGCTATCGTCTCCCGGGAGTGGTGGTAGGCTCCCATGATGAAGGAGAGGGCCTCGTGGAGAGTGGGTTCCCTTGGCCTGTCCGCCCCCTGTCGCACAGCAGCCCTCCCAGTTCCCCTGTGTTCCTGGGCCTCCGTCCCCTGGACCGTGTGCCCACTGCCACTGACCCCAGGTCCCTGTTGTTGTTGGGGGGGTGGGTTTTCATGGGTTCCCTGTAGTGGTGGACACACAACTGATTGACGTGTGCTGGGGACGGAGGTATGGGCCCGCTGGGTGGGTGCTGTGCTGGTGTTTCTAGAGGGGGGAAGCTCTGTAGTGGCCTGTGACTTTGTGATGGGAACCGACTGTCCCGAGGTCCCCGATGGGCCTGGCTGGTCATCTAGATCCAGTTGGACAAAGCTGCTGTCATCACTGTGGGCCTCTTCTGATGGTGGTGTGGACATGTGTGGACCCTCCTGTCCGGTGACGTTGGGTAGGGGTCCTGCAGGGGTATAAAAGGATGTTTATTACATCTGTGTGTGGCATGGTGTGCAATGGGTGGGTGACCGTGTACTCCAGTGCTAGCATTCCTGTGTGGGACCTTGTGTGATGATGGTTTAGGGGGGTGTATGGGTATGTGCAGTGGGCATGCTTTAGTGATGGGCGTCCATGCTTTGTTGTTGCATGCAGGGCTTGGTGTTGGGATGGGTGGTTTGTGATGTTGGGACATATGTGAGGAGTTGGAGTGCTGGGGGTGAGGGTGAGGGTGGGGGTATGTGCTGGCATGCAGGTAGGGTGGGGGATGTAATAGTTAAGATTTGTCTTACCAGAGTCCATTCCTCCACCTACTCCTGCGAGGCCCTCAGGATGCAGAATCGCCAAGACCTGCTCCTCCCATGTTGTTAGTTGTGGGGGATGAGGTGGGGGTCTGCCGCCAGTCCGCTGAACCGCCAGGTGGTGTCTTGAGACCACGGAACGCACCTTCCTCCGTAGGTCGTTCCACCTCTTCCTGATGTCCTCCTGATTTCTTGGGTGCTGTCCCACTGCGGTGACCCTGTCCATTATTATTCGCCACAGCTCCATCTTCCTTGCAATTGAGGTGTGCTGCACCTGTGATCCGAATAGCTGTGGCTCTACCCGGATGATTTGCTCCACCATGACCCGGAGCTCCTCCTCCGAGAACCTGGGGTGTCTTTGCCGTGCCATGGGGTGGTGTAGGTGATGTGTGGGGTGGAGTGTGGGGTGATAAGTGTGCTGATATGTAGTGGGGTGTTGTGTGAGGTGCGTGGAAGTTATGTGGGTGATTGTGTTGTGTGCCTGTGGATGCTGTTGTTCTTGCTGGTGCTGTCTCTCTTTGGCTTTCATTCGTGATTTGTTGTCGTAAGGGTTTGTGGGTGATGTGGGTGTGTGTTTTATATTGTATTGGGTGTGTGGGAGTGGTGTATGTATGTGTATCAGGTGTGTGTATTTCGATTTGTCCAATGTGGCTGTGTTTTGTAAATGTGTGTGTATTTTGAGCGCAGCGGTGTGTACCGCCAATGAAATACCGCGGTTGAAAGACCGCCGCGTGGATTCGTGGGTCGTGACAGTGTGGGCGTATTTCTGTTGGCGTGACGGTGGAGGTTTTGTTTTTGCCAGTTTATCACTGACCTTTGGTGTGGCGGACTTGTGCGGGTGTCTAGATTTTGGCGGATTCAGAACTGTGGGTCATAATAGCTGTGGCGGAATTCCGTGGCGGCGGCAGTGTGTTGGCGGACTTCTGCACGGCGGTAAGCGGCTTTTACCGCCAATGTTGTAATGAGGGCCTTAGACACTGTAGGGGCATATAGCTCATGCAGCTATACCCTCACCTGTGGTATAGTGCACCCTGCCTTAGGGCTATAAGGCCTAATAGAGGGGTGACTTACCTATGCCACAGGCAGTGTTTTGTGTGCATTGCACTCTGAGGGCGATGCCATGTCGACTTTGCCTTTTTCTCCCCACCAACTCACACAATCTGCAATTGCAGCGTGCATGTGTTAGGTGAGGGGTCCCTTAGGGTGGCACAACACATGCTGCAGCCCTTTGGGACCTTCCCTGGTCACAGGGCCCTTGGTACCACTGGTACCTTTTACAAGGGACTTATCTGTGTGCCAGAGGTGTGCCAATTGTGGGAACGAATGTACATTTTTAGTGAAAGAACACTGGTGCTGGGGCCTGGTTAGCAGGATCCCAGCACACTCTCAGTCAAGTCAGCATCAATATCAGGCAAAAAGTGGGGGGTAACTTCAACAAGGAGCCAATTTCTTACACAAGCACCCACCCTTCCCCCACCCAGCCCACAGGCCAGGAGACTCGGCCTACTCTGCTTACATCTTCTTGTTTAGGTCATTTCCTCTGGGGAACTGGCCTACTTCCACAGTGATAGGACCCAGTCTGAATTGCTTCTTGTCTGTGTTTTTAGTGTCTTCACCCAATCTTTTCATTTTGGGGTTAGAGGTATCCACCTCTGCTAATCCTATCTTAGCCAGGGTTACCCCTTGTTTACCCAAAGTGGTTACCCACAGCTGGAGTAACCCCACCTTGACCAACAGGATCAGGGGGCCTAGTTTGCTATTTGGCATGGGGTCAGACCACCATGCCAAAGACAGTGCATTCATAAAGGCTAACACCCAGCAGAGGCCACTGACAGCTGTCAATACCCAGAACCGCGCCTATAGCGCCTCACCAACAAAGGAAGGTGCTAAGTTACAGGCTTCTTTTGGGTTCAGGTGCCTGTCTGCTGTGATACAGTGGGGGGTTGCTACATCTTGTAGTAAACACCCTCCTTTCACTCTTTCTTCTGTTAGCTGAGGAGCCTCCCACTCGTGCTTAACAGTTGCCTGACTAGTCAGGACTTCTTTTGGGTCAGGTTGGACTTTACCAGTGCCACATTTGGAGTTCTCCCGTACTGGTGCAGAATCTCTTGGGCTTGCTGGAACCTTGACTAAAGGTTGTCCACCTTTCCTGCTTTGTTTTCTCTTTTTTTCTTTTCTGGGGCCTACCTTTAGACACTGCAGGGGCAGTACCTCCAGAATCCTTGGGAGAGGGCTCGTATTGGACCAGTTCCTCTTTAGGGCGCTGACTAACCTCTAGTTAGTCATTTCCAAGGGGACCATCAAGGGGGAGGTCTGTACTGACTACCACCCTTTTCCAGCTAAAAGTCCCACCCACGTCTAGGGGCACAAAAGCCACAGGCCTATTAGTGACCTTTCATGGGCTAACCCTTACTCTGGCAGTTTCACCTGGGATGTACTGGTTTGAGACCACCACCCTGTCATGAACAATTGTGTGACTGGCACAAGTGTCTCTCAGGGCAGTGGCTGGGATTCCATTCACCAGTAGGTGGTGGAAGTGTCTACTTCCCTCTGGAATCTCCAATTCACCTGTTGGGCCCATTTTCCAGTTGAAAGCTATAAGGACCTCCTCATCTGAGGAGTCATCCCCAATGCCTACTCTGGTCACCCTTGAGGTTTTGCTGTGGGGTTTGTTTTTGGGACAAGAAGTGTCCTTGGTGTGTTGCCCTATCTGATTACAGTTGTGGCACCATGCCTTAGGGGCATCCCAGTTTTTTACCCTGGTACCCACTTTTGTTTTGGGATGTGTCTTGGGGCCCACTCACTGAACAGGTTTTTGGGGGCCTACTTAGGAATCTTTTTATTTGTTTCTAGGAGTGTCACCTACTTTCTCCTGGGGAGGCTTTGTTACCCCTTTCTTCTGGTCACCCTCACAGGAAGTCTTGGTTACCCTAGTCTTGACCCAGTGGTCTGCCTTCTTTCCCAATTCTTGGGGAGAAATTGGACCTAGATCTACCAGATATAGATGCAACTTTTCATTGAAGCAGTTATTTAAAATGTGTTCTTTTATAAACCAATTATATAGCCCATCATAGTCATTCACTTCATTTCGAGTTACACAACCATCCAGTGTTGTCACTGAGTAATCTACAAAATCAACCCAGGACTGGCTCCGGGGTTTTGTGAGCCCCCCTGAACCTAATTCTATACTCCTCAGTGGAGAATCCAAAGCCCTCAATCAGGGTAGCCTTCTTGTGGTCATAGGATTCTGCATTTCTACCAGAGACTGTGAGGAGTCTATCCCTACACTTACCAGTAAACAGTTCCCAAAGGAAATCTTCCCAGTGAAATCTGTTTATCTTTCTGGTTGCACAAGCCCTCTCAAAAGCTGTGAACCATTTGGTGATATTGTCGTAGTTTGGACTCTTGCTCTAGGCAAGACTGATGGTTTAAGGATGACAGTACTTATGTTTGTAGGCGACTATGCCTATCCTACAACAAGTCACAGCTGTCGTCCCAACCCTTCCGGCTCACTAGCAGCACCTCACCAAAAACCCAAATAGTAAAAGGTGATTGGTGGCAGCCTTTACGCATGAACTCAACAGTATGACATCTCAGGGAGTGTCTTGGTTAAACGGAGATTACCCCTTTCTCACAGATCTATCATGTCTCATCCAAACACAGGCAATAATGAAAATGCAGTAAAGTTTAAATGGTTTTTATTTAACACAACTGCAATTTGCGATAAGTTGCATGGGCTGCAATGATTAGGATAATGACCAGTGCAAGAAACAGAATTGTAAAGACAAGAGTCATTATTACAAAGACCCCCACCATCCTGCAATAACATGAAACAACATAAAGTGTGTAATATTTCCCAATACCCTATCTTGACAGGCCTAACCTCCTACCTAAAGGAGAGCTGGGTATGTTAAACCTAATCTGCCAATGCCATGTCCCTGAGAGGAGCCCCCAACCCTTGTTACCTTGGAATGAGGTCTCTATCTCAGACTCCGTGGGGACACGAAGACTGGGTCAGCGTCAAGACGACGTGCAGCATCGATATCAGCGATGGTGGCAATGCCCTCTGGTCGGAATCCCTCTGATTATCTGTCTAGAGTGTGATGTATTTATACAGATCTACTTGGACCCCTGACGTAGGTGTGTTCCCAAACAATAGATAACAGGCATGCTTGGGGCGGCAATTAATATAAACAATTCCCTCAAAAGCATAGAGAGGGAAAGTCCCTAAGTGTGAACACCTATTGTTTGTTTGTCTTTGTCACTTGATCTTGACCCCTTAATGCGGTCGCACTGATAATGCAAAGCATAACAAGTGGCCTAACTATAAACAAGGCAGCCATCTTAGAGGAATTAAAAAATTAAATGGGCTAAGACAGAGCAAGCTAAGTAGGTTAAAAGTCACTGGGTGGTGGGGGCACAAGTCTGCAAGCCGAAGGCTAAGCTAACTCCTGTTATCCCATTAAAACAAACTAGGATTCACTACACCCTCCCCATTGCCGTAACAGGTATGAAGAAGGTAAATGAATCCAAATGCTAAAATTGCTCTGGACTAAAAAGGTAAAAGCATTAAAACTAGCTAAAAAATGTTTACAATTTGTTAAAAGATAGTAAAAACATTAACTAAAAAATACATACAGAGAAAGTTAATGTCAACCATGACAAGCACAGCAGGCCAAAGTAAAGGCAATTTGAATGAATACTTTTAGTTGGGAATGGCAAGCTAATTCATCAAATTATTTGCTTTAGTCATGATCTCGAAGAGTGTCATCGAAGTCACCAACCAAGGACCTCAAAAATGAGTCCACATCATCAGACGTTAAATCGATCACCGGGCGGGCAAACGGATCCACTGAGCAGTAGAGCGTGTCAGTCTCTTGTGCAGATCCATCTGCAGCAGTGCCATCGTCCATGGTAGACGTTAGAACGGAAGGCTCATAAGTGGCCTCGCGGAGCAGCGTTAGTCTCAAGGGGCATGACCGTGAATTAACCCTCATCGGGGACATCAGCAGTTCGTGGTCCACAGGAGAGGCCGGTGCAACAGCAAGACATACCATAGGCAGGTGTTCGAAGAGGCTCCACACGCAGTGGAAAACTGGTTGTACGCACCAGAGAAGTGGCCGAAATGACAACAACCAATCACGCTCTAATTCCACCAGCAAGGAGGCACCAAAGATCAGAACCACGCGTTCACGGCACAGTTGAGTTGGTGGGAGCGGCTCCATTGCTCTGCATAGCTGGAAAGTAACAACCACTGTGAATCAGAAGAAATAGCAGTAGTAGTTCTCCAATTAATGCCAAAATAATCGGAAAACCACCAAATACACTTGAAATGAGCGAATGGATGGCTGATGGGATGACTCCGAAAACAGTCTGGAAGATGGACATGAAACCAGACCCGACAGCCTTAAAGAAATGGACAATCCCAGCAGTGCTAGAAGCATTGAATATTCTAGATACCAGTTCTCCAAAGTGCTTGGGGAAGTTGGTATTTAATAGGGATTGTATCTCAGCTGATGATCTCGCTATCTGGAGAGCATACATCTCTCTAGCAGATGTCAACGCAACCTGTTTTTGAAACAATAGCGCCTTTAGTCTGCTCAGCTTGTCATATAGTACCTATGTGGGCCACATGTCAGATCCTTTTATCTTTCGTGTGAGGGAGAATAAAACATGTCCGCAACACGTAACAACCTTTGAGACCGAGATTGCGTAGGCAATTCCTGGTCGCATGCCGCAACAACTTTGATTGCTCAGTACCACATAACTTCCATTGGAAAGTACATGAAATACCGGTCTAATCAAAGGGACGGGAGTACCCTTCAGAAAACAGGCCAAGTTTGCGACCCCCGCATTGCAAAGGCCGTGAAAGGAGACCTGCTTACATATCATTGAATGACTAACAGTAGTCTCACATTCGCTTCCACTGAGAAAAACCTCTGTTTTGCCGTTCAAACATTTATAATCAAAGGGCAGATCCCACTCTTCCTTAATATAGCTATCACCTAGTTGCTTGAACCTGCCCACTGCAAGGTGTTTCAAGCAACATGAGAAACAAAAGGTCCAAATGGGCAAGTTAATTATGCCATGTAAGAGCCAAATAGTTGAAGGACTCTCTGCTACCCTGAAGGGCAACTTATCTAACTTCCCAATGAGAAGCATGGTGAAAGTAGCTTCTCTTTTAGCCATTGTCTGCTGTTCCACGGAAAGATTAAAATCAGTGAACAATTTCACTACCGTTAATATACTTCCATGGAATGTGGCCATTTTTCAGTGTCTGTAATGTCCAACCTAGCTGAATAATGGAACGTAGCTGAGTTTGTCCATGATATAACCGGGACAAGTCTGTCTGAGTAATATCAATAGCAGACGACACAATGTTTGATAGTGAATAAATCCTGTTGGACAGAGTGTTCATGCCGTTGTCAACAACTGCTAAAGCCTTCTCTAAGTTTTCCTCATCTAATTGCCTCAGATGTGCAGCAGCTTCCATCTGTGAAAGTTTCCAGATCTCATTATACATAGCATATAGAAACCTTTTAGAGCGCTGTTTCCTAGGACTTAGTAGAAAGTCCTGCCAATCTACATCTTCAGAAAGAGTTTTAAGATGTTTTTTAACTGCGGCTAACGTGTTAGTCTGTACCCACTGTTGGCACAGTTCACCCACACTGTATGTTGTAATTATACCTGTATTTTGACCCGATACAAAGCGAGGGTCTGGTCTGTTAATTGAAAACCCCCCTGAAGAGTTAAAAAAATGTGCTTGACACTTATTGGTGTCAGTTGGCCATATTAACCACCCACCGGGACTGGAAAGTGAAGAATTATGGGTACCAGCCTTAACCATCGCATCTAGCGTTTCCTCTGTGATGTTAAGGAAATATTGCCAATCATTAAACTGTGCCGGTGTGGGGATACTGGGCATGTTCATGTCTTTAATTTTTGCTAACAACAGACAAGATGTCTGTTGAATCATGTCATTTAAAAAGAGATCATTTGCACAGGAATCAGGCATGCTCTAAATAAAGCTTCCCTACCCTGTATCTGCCAATCTTGTGTTCCCCATACACTTTTTAAGTCAACAGTGCTCTTCCAGTATTCTGAACCTTCAACTGCGAGCTGGGAAACAAAGGGATCTGAACAAATCTGTTTCATGTTAGTTAGCAAAAGTTTCCTAATTTGTGAAGGAGGCAATTTGAAGTAATATCACTCCGCATTTTTCGTGTCATGCCCAGTGAAATATGTAAATTTATCTTTATAGTGTTTTGGACTCCCCACTGGTGGTGTTGAACAGTGTTCCCCATAATTCATTGTATGTTCATATACATCATCACTCTCAAATACGGAATAGTCCTTCATTTCAGTTAGCATGGAATCAACTGTTTGGACATCCCAATCATCAGATACAACATCAGGTGTAATCACATCTGTCATAGATATTTTGAACACATATGGAATTTGAATAACCTCAGTAGGCCTTCATATATCAAAGGGAACAATGTCTCATACAATCCGATCAGACATCGGTATTGCTGTAATATTCACAAGGGACAAGTCTCTTTGGAACCTATGTGAAGAATGATATGGCGTTAAGACTTCATCCACAGGCTCAACCGAGGAGCGTTCAGGAATGTAATGACCATGTATGAGCAAAAAGAAAACAGTCACAAAACCAACCCAAAAAATAATGCAGAAAATGTCAAACAGAACCATAAATAGTTCCATGGGTAAATTAAATAGTTATTTTTAAGCTATTGATACAGCTTACGTGTCTTCGAAACATTGCCATTCACAATGGTGGATGAGTCTGAGGAAAAATCATCAATGTCTATGAAATAGCCAGAGGCAGTCTCTGCAAATACTGGAGCCGGTGCATTACTTGTACATTGGCCCACTTCGCGTGGAGACTCTTGGTAAACAACGTCATCAGTCTGTGAAGTGTTTGTGTAAAAAACAGCCAAATCTTGGACAGGTGTTGTCACTGAGGTGGTAACTGGAACTAGCAAGAGTTTGTTTTCCGCCCTCCCCATGGTCGAGGAGGTATCTGTAACAGCATTGGACATTGTTGCATAGTCCGTAGTAGTGTTGTTCATCTTACTATGTAGAGGTATGTCCTGTTTGGTAGTGATAGGGGATCGGGAACTACCCAAGGGACCTCTTGGTCTAATGTGAAGGATTGGCCACATGGTGTAGTTTGATGTCATCAATGGAGATTAATCTGTTTGTCTTGGAACCAGACAGTGGTGGTAAGATGACAGTTCTGGTACCTTGAATTCCCAAGACCGGGACAGGTGCTCTGTATGATGGACCGAATTCCTTCTTCACAGCGATCTTCTCACGAACCAGATCCCCAACTTTAGGAATCCAGCCAGTCAAAGTTTTTGCTAAATCCCTTATTCCTAAGGTGGCAGCACTGGTAGATGATGTGTTATCACGAAATTGTAGAAGCTCCTGTAAAACAGTGAGACGTTCATTTATGTCAAATGGTGTTTCTGCTGCCACCAAACCAGAGCCATCAAGATCTGGGACATACATAGGTATCCCAAAGAGAAGCTCATAATGAGTGCGTCCCCCCAAGGACCGTCTTGGCAGACAATTCAGTGCTCTCTGGACCCCATATAGGTGATGAAGCCAACTGTGGCCTGAACCTAATACTCGAGCTGATAAGGAGTGCTTTAGATCACGGTTCCGCCTCTCCACATCCAAATTTCCCTCTGGATGGTATGGTGAGGAGTAATGGAGTTCAACACCCATTGTCCCATGGTGTCCCTGAATGCCTTAGAGGCAAATGCAGGGCCCTGGTCCGAATGAAATGCTGCAACCGCATATGTACCGATGAAGATCAGCAAGTCTTTTATAACAGTTCGAGCGTCAGCTGACCACTGCGGCCATACCCACAGGAATCTAGAACAAGAATCTACAACGACTAAGATGTATTTGTATGCACCATCAGGTTGGAGTGGACCGCAATGGTCCAGGTACACAATTGTAGTTGCCTGCTGGACACTAAGAGGGAAGTCTGTGGTGGGCGTTCGATATTGGAGCCCTTTATTTGCTGGCAAATTTCACAACAAAGGACCTACTTTTTTGTCCATTTACATAGACCAGGCCACCAGAAGCGTTTCTGTAAGAGTGTTATCGTGGCCGTAATACTAGCATGTGCAGAAGCGACACCCTCATGCACTGCTTTTACTAGATCTAATCTCGGGTCTTCGTTGGGGATCACTCGATCTCCAACCCCAGGAATTGTTGCGTAGGCAACATTCTGTGCACTGATGTGGTAAGAATAATTTGTAGGGTATTCCTTCGGGAGAGACTTGCCTGCAGCCGAAGCTTTCATGGCAGTCAGTATTTCATTATCCAATCTCGTCTGTGAACGAGTCACTTCAGCCACAGAAGCCGTAGCTACTGCAGATTTGGCTGCTTCATCAGCCAAAATGTTGCCGGTAACGTGTACTCCTACACATTGGTGGCCCAATGTATGTACTACATGGACACACGGTAGCTTATCCTTAAGATCAGCCACCCTTCCCCACAACGTCTTGTGTTTAATGGTGTTCCCTTTTGAATCTCTAAACCCGTTCAGCGCCCAATGATTAAGATAATCATTGTATGACTGGACACAGTAGTATGAGTCACAGACTATTAAAGTCAGGCTTTCTGGCTCTGTGTGTTCTAGCACTAATATAAGAGCTTTAAGTTCAGCCAACTGAGCTGTGCAGTCCCCTAGGGTCTGGCTGTAGGTGTTGTGAGGGTGGAAAACTCCATCCGCCATCACTCCGCTCACGGCTGCGCAAGCGGCTGAGTATTGATGTTTGGTACCTACAGCTGGTTGTGCTGAACCATCAGTGTATATGACAGTATGGTATCTGTCAAGAGGCAAGATATTTAGAGGAGCGGGGTACTCCTGTTTGTATTGGAGAAACTCTTGTGTCTGAAGTTTTGGATCAAAGACATAGGGGGTTATTACAACTTTGGAGGAGGTGTTAATCCGTCCCAAAAGTGACGGTAAAGTGACGGATATACCACCAGCCGTATTACGAGTTCCATAGGATATAATGGACTCGTAATACGGCTGGTGGTATATCTGTCACTTTACCGTCACTTTTGGGACAGATTAACACCTCCTCCAAAGTTGTAATAACCCCCATAGTCTACATCAGAGGCAGTCAGAGACGTTGCTCACTGAATCCAACGTGGATGTAATGCTTTAGCATTGAGTACGCTTGCTTTGGTGACAACCTCTAAGGCCGTCACCGGGGTAACAACAATAATGCGTTTCCTTTGGGCAAGTGGCCTCTCCTTAGTGACAACCATCTGAACTGCAGTAAGAATCTTTTCTGTAGGTTCAAAACATTGTTCTGCATTTGAGTATAAATGTGATTTATATGCTATGGGTACTGTGTCGCCTTCATTGAAGGTGACATAAGTAAATCCAATGGCACCAGCAATTATTCTGATGACCAAATTCGTTTTATTGTCATGTGTGTGCAATTGTTTAGCTTCTAGCATGTCCTGTTGCAATTGCCTAAGGATGCATATGTGTTCAACTGTCTAGTGCCTGCTAGAAAAGTTGGGTTGAACCAAGTCATAAAGTGGCTTGATAAGTTGTGCATAGTCTGGAATATATGTTCTGCCAAAGATGAAGAAACCTAGTAAAGACTGTAGTTTCTTCAGAGTATTAGGGGGGTGCAATTGTGCACATTTCTCTAGAAAGTCCCAAAATGATCCGATCGACCCTTACAAGATGATTGTTGAGGTCGTCGTCCATGAGATATATGTCGTCCACATAGGATAATGACTCGGGATCAATATCATGTAATATTGATATTACATGGGCTGAAAACAACCCTGGGCTGTTCTTATAGCCTTGGGGTAATCGACAAAAGCGTATCGGTGAGCCAAATGAGAATGCACTCAGGTCCCGACTTTCATGTGCTAAGTTCTGGCAGAAAAACCCATTAGAAATATCTAACGTTGTTTTATATTTTTTACGCACTATATTGTTTATTAGTGCTGTGCTATATGAGTTTTGTATAGATAATGTATGTGTATGACTATTTAAATGTCTGTAATCAATGACTATTCTGGTGGAATGGTCTGGCTTTCAACGGGGAATAACGGGATATTCATTGCAGATGTACAGGGCTCTATAACTCCCTCATACTCGAGCTGAGTGAGGATCTCCCTCAATGGAGCTTTTGGTTCATGTTTAACAGGATATTGTGGCTGAGGTTGGGGTGTAGACCTAACGGGAATAACTTGACAAGGAGACTCCTTGTTCCAACCTACATGATTGCGGTATAATGCAGGTGCCTGCGCTAAAGCCCATTCACTGGCATAGGCTTGTTTTTCTGCTTCCGGAACAAGATTAGAGAAAGAAGGCAAAATAACATCTTACCCATGCGGGAGCTTACGGACGTGCTCAAGTGGCCAATCTCTTTTGGCCAATAGGATATAACTCCTAAGTTCATCCCAGAATATCACACCAATGGTGCGCTCCACGTATCCCTCTATCTCGACTGCAATAAAATCGCTAGTTGCTGTTGCATCCAGATGATCCTTCAGGCTCTGGCGACATATCGTGACCTAGGCCGCGCTGTCTAACAGTGTCACTGCCCACTTCTTGTTCCTCAAAAGTGTTCTCAAGTGTACTGGCATTTTTAGCTAACAGTGCTGCCACCTTTTTCATATAAAACTGTGGCTTTTGCTGAGGAGTCTTTTCTTATTTTTTAATTGTAGACTGCGGCGAGTCTTTCTTTTGTTTCACATATTCAGGACGGGGATCACGACAGCCCCCTCTCTCGCTACGTCTATCCGGTGCGTCCTGAAAGGAACGAGAGGGACGTGAATCATTATATCTGTCAGGAGTTTTGATATTCTCCCTATTTCTGAGATTGTATCTCCTTTCGGAGTTCTCCGGGTGTGGAGAATCAGCTCTCTTATTTCGTCTATCCTTAAATTCTTTTTGTTTTTCCCAGTCCTTTTTAGAGCCCTTTTGTGCCTGCTTTATACCTTCCTTAAGGGTGGTACTTTGTAATTCCAATTTCTTTGGTTTGGCTCCCAAACTATCCCGCCCTATACTAGTTTAGGTGTCGGAAATTATTTTCGGTAGCTGTCTCTCCTGTTCCAGTTGTGGAGTTTCCCTGAGACGCTGGCGTACAGCCAGTGCTTCCGCTTCCCCTTTAATATTACTGAGTATTATTGAGGAAACTGTGTCAAAGTTACGCATTAACTTCATCCCCAAATCTAAGGCTGGTGCAGCCCCGTGCTCATTCTGTATTTGTTTTAACACTTACGGTACATTGGCAAGTGTCGGGGTACCATGTGTGGTAGCATATATAGCAGAGAAGACTATACCCCGTGTGGTGCAGTCATCCACTGAGGAAACCATGCTGAAGGGCAAGCACATTGTGAGAAGTCTATGTTTTTCCTGTGGTCCCGGAGGGCGAAACACAGCTTCCAGCTGTTTTGTTTTCTGGGCTATCCAGAATGGTATTTTCTCTTGCTCTGTGGGTACTTTACCCATGACAGCATGCACTGTTTGTGGATTAATCCCAGTAGCCAATTGGTATCCACCAGGTGCTGGTGGAGCTGGACACGCTGGTGTTGTGTTCAAAGTTCGCATTACGAACTGAACTAGTCGTCTATATAATGTCAGTAATTCATTATATAAATTTTGCAGCTATTGGCATATTTGGTATGCCTGGGTGAGGTGTGTATGTGGCAAACATAGGCCACGTTGGTCCATCATTACTTAAAGGACCTACTCTCACTCTTTGTAATACATGTGGTAGGGCGCCTTCAAACCAGTTCTGATGCTCTTGGTATGTGAGCGATATTTCATGATACTGGTATGCTTGGTACCGTTGAGGTACATTTGCAATTTCGTATGTATGGAATGTATGTGTTCTTTGGTCCACCCCAGGAAAGGTGACCCAGCAGTAAAATGTTTCTGTTTGGTATGCTTCCTTAGCTTCTATTATAAGAGTAACATTCCCACCCTCTTCTGTAAGGCCATGCACTAGTAGGTGTTGTGTTAGTGTTTGTCTAGCATTCTCAGGAATTTCTATGGCGTTAGCCATATTTGTTTAGAGAAACGGAACACCAAAAATGGGTAGTAAAGTCCTTTTCTGAGTTCGAGCTCGAACAACCTACAGCTTAATCAAGTGTTACTTTTTCAGCTGAGGAGGAATTTCCCAAAGACCACGGACGTCTCTGTTTAATGGTACTTAGGATACCTGTTGTCTGTGAGACAGTGATAGTAAGGGTATCCGTAATTTAGTGCCTAAACACCATTGTTGGTTGCACCATGTCGTAGTTTGGACTCTTGCTCTAGGCAAGACTGTTGGTTTAAGGATGGCAGTACTTATGTTTGTAGGCGACAATGCCTATCCTACAACAAGTCGCAGCTGTCGTTGCAACCCTTCCGGCTCACTAGCAGCACCTCACCAAAAACCCAAATAGTAAAAGGTGATTTGTGGCAGCCTTTACGCATGGACTCAAGAGTATGACATCTCAGGGAGTGTTGTGGTTAAACAGAGATTACCCCTTTCTCACAGATATATCATGTCTCATGCAAACCCAGGCAATAACGAAGATGCAGTAAAGTTTAAATGGTTTTTATTTAACACAACTGCAATTTGCGATACGTTGCATGGGCTGCAATGATTAGGATAATGATCAGTGCAAGAAACAGAATTGTAAAGACAAGAGTCATTATTACAAAGACCCCCACCATCTTGCAATAACATGAAAAGACATAAAGTGTGTAATATGTCATAATAACCTATCATGAGAGGCCTAACCTCCTACCTAAAGGAGAGCTGGGTATGTTAAACCTAATCTGAAAATGCCATGTCCGTGAGAGGAACCCCCAACCCTTGTTACCTTGGAATGTGGTCTCTATCTCAGTCTCCAAAGGGACATGCAGACTGGGTCAGCGTCAAGAGGACGTGCAGCATCAATATCAGCGATGGTGGCGATGCCCTCTGGTCGGAATCCCTCTGATTATCTCTCTAGAGTGTGATGTATTTATACAGATCTACTTGGACCCCTGACGTAGGTGTTTTCCCAAACAATAGATAACAGACATGCTTGGGGCGGCAATTAATATAAACAATTCCCTCTAAAGCATAGAGAGGGAAAGTCCTTAAGTGTGAACACCTACTGTTTGTTTGTCTTTGTCACTTGATCTTGACGCCTTAACGCGGTGGCACTGATAATGCAAAGCATAACAAGTGGCCTAACTATAAACAAGGCAGCCATCTTAGAGGAATTAAATAATTAAATGGGCTTAGACAGAGCAAGCTAAGTAGGTTAAAAGTCACTAAGTGACGGGGAACGAGTCGGCAAGCCGAAGGCTAAGCTAACTCCTGTTATCCCATTAAAAGAAACTAGGATTCACTACAATATCATCACCCTCTTCATATTTTGAGACAATCCCTTTGGGGATTTTTAGGATGTCAGTATTCTTTCTGACCCTATTTATGTTGTTGCTGCCACCATTTATGGGAGTTAAACCCAATTGTGCTCTCTCCCATTCTATAGCTAGGAGTTGTTGCTCCAATGCTATCCTTTTGGCCATCCTTGCTAAAAGGATGTCCTCTTCATTGAGGCTGCCCTCTATGCTTCCCAAGGAACTGTACTCCCCTGTGGAAGATCCAGGTCCAGTGGGTACTATCTGTGGAGACAGGGATCTTGGAACCGTGGTCTCCCTAGTTAGGGTAGGAGGGGGGAGTTCAACCTCCTGATCTCCAGCTTCTTCCCCATCTGAGGGGTGGTCTTCCTCCTCAGTAGGGTGGCCCGTGGTGTACTCTGCCAAGAGCTCCTGGAGCTTGACCTTGGTAGCGTTGGAACCAGTTTTAATCTTTCTTAGCTTACAGAGGGACCTTAGATCTGTCACCCATAGATGGAGGTAAGGAGTGAGGTTGAGTTCCATCACTATGTCCTCTGAGCCATTCATTATGTCTCTAAAGTTGGGATTACTTTTCAGGAACTAAAAATTACTTCTAGTAACTAAATCCTAACTTTTACAAAACTTTTAAACTTAAAAAAGATGCTAAAAGGGACTAACACAAGGCCCTAGCAGGACTTTTAAAAATGTGGAAAAACTAGTCAAAATTCAAAAATCAGTTTTCTAAAGACAATTTTGGAATTTAGTCATGTGATCAGATATTGGCTGAGTAGTCTAGCAAATACAAAGTCGTAGATCCCACCGCTGCCACCTATATAGGAAGCTGGCTCTCTATGTACTATATCAAATTGAGATATAGGCCCTCATTTCGGGATTGGTGGTAAATGCCACCTACCGCCACGGCGACGAACGCCAAAAGGCCATCACCGTGGCTAACATCCATCCGCCAAATTATGACCATAGCTGAATTTCCACCACAAGAAATGCGGAAATCCGGGTGTGGCCATACTGGCGGATTGTGTTAAGGTGGCGCTGCTACCACCAACAGAGCCACACCAGTAGACTTCCTCCAGCCTTATTATGACTGCTGGCGGGCACTGCTGGCGGTAGCAGCGCCCCGTCCCATCCCCTGCCGGAAGACCCCCAGAATGCAGGTAAGTTGGGTTTTGGACAAGGGAAGGGGGGTGGGGGGTGTTGTGTGTGTGTGGGGGTGTGTGCATGAATGTGTGTGTGAATGCGAATGTGTGTGTAGTGTTGTGTGCTTGTGTGTGTGCTTGTGTGAGAATGCGTGTATGAATGGAAATGTAAATGCGTGTCAGTGTGAATGTGGTACGGATGTGTGCAAGAATGAATGGATGCATGCATGTATGAATGCGTGTATGCCTGTGTGACTGAGTGTGTGTGTGCATGGTGCGTGGTGCGTGTCTGCGAGTATGTGTGTACACGGGGGCTGGGGGATTGAAAGGAGGGAGCGTGGATGGATGGGGAGTGGGGGCATCGGGGAAGTGTTGGGGGGTGGGCCTCCTAGCAGTGACAGGAAAGAAATTCCCTGTCACTGGTAGGGCCTACCATCATGGTTTTCGTGGCGTTACGAACGCCATGAAAACCATTGTGGTAGGCAGGGTCAAAATGTTGCCGGCGATACGTTAGCGCCCGCTGGGCTGGAGATTGTTGTCTCCGGTCCGGGGGCTGCTACCGCCATGGCGGTCGGAGTGGTATACAGCCTGTTGGCGGTAGTACCGCCACATTATTACCGACTGCCAGAGTCATAATGACCACCCATGGTGTGTACAGAGTCCAGGGGTTCCCCAAGAGGCTTGACAGAGACAATAATAGATAATACTAATGCCCTATTTGTGGTAGTGTGGTCGAGCAATAGGCTCATCAGAGGGTAGTGTTAAGCATTTGTTGTACACACACAAGTAATAAGTGGAAACACACACTCAATGACTTAACTCCAGACCAATAGGTTTTATATAGAAAAATATTAATTCTTAATTTATTTCTAGAACCACAAGATTCATTTAGCAGGTAAGTACATTAAATAAAAGGTACTTTGCATAGTAATACTCAGAACTTTGAATGGAATCAACAATGTACACAGTTTTCTTTAAAATGTCAAAAAGCTATTTTAAAAGTGGGCACTGCAATTTTCATATGTTCCTGGGGAAGGTAAGTAAAGTACAGTTTTTGAGGTAAGTAAGAAACTTACTGGTTCAGTCTCCGGGGCATAGGTAGCCCATCATTGGGGGTCCATGATAACCCCAAACACCCAGCACCAGCAACACAGGGCCGGTTAGATGCAGAGGTCAAACAGGAGCCAAAATAATGTGGGTGCCTATGGAGACAGGGGGTACTCCAGTTCCGGTCTGCTTGCATGTAAGTACCCCCATTGTCGGAGGGCAGACTAGGGGGGTTTAGAGGAGCACTGGGGGGGACCCAAGTAGGCACTAAACATGCACCCTCAGCAGCACAGGGGTGGCCGAGTGCTGGGTGCAAACAGGGCATCGGGTTCCCAATGGAACTCAATAGGGGGACCCCGGGGGTCACTAAGGCGCTGCAGGCGAGACACAGAGGGGCTTCTCTGGACAGAGAAGAGGGCCTCCTGCTAGTCACTGCTGAACTGGTGGTCGATCCCTCTCAAGTCTGGGGGCTGGAGGTTCAGTGCTTCTCCAGGCGTCGGAAATCTTTTTCCCGGACAGTCGAGGTCAGGGGGTCCTCGGGATTCCCTCTGCAGGCATTGTCATGGAGGGGTGGAGAAGTCAGTCCATGGTAGACACTTGGTCGGAATCACCTGGGGGTCCTCTTTGGCTAGTTGGTTTCTCTGGACATGGGTCAGGGGTGTCGAGTGCAGGGTAGTTTTGCACTCACGCTTCTGGAGTGAGGTGGGAGTCCCTTTAAAGATGGTCACTGTTTCGGTGATGCAGGCAGTCCCCTGGAGGCTTTTCAGGGGTCGCTGGTCCTGTAGAACGCGTTGCTTCTTCTTTTGCAGCTGTTTGAAGCAGGAGACGGGCTGGTAGGGCTGGGGCCGAGTCAGTTGTTGTCTCCTTCTCTTCTCTACAGGGTTGTCAGCTCAGCAGTCCTTCTTCTTTTCTTGAGGTCATCAGGAATCTAAATCCCTTGGTTCAGGGAGTCCTTAAATACAAGATTTATGGGGCGTTTTTAGGGGTCAGAGGCCAGTAGCCAATGGCTACTGTCCCTGAGGGTGGCTACACCCTGCTTGTGCTCACTCCCTTTGGGGAGGGGTGCACATTCCTATACTTATTGGTCCTAATCCCCCAAAGCAAGATGGAGGATTTCTCAAGGAGGGGGTCACTTCAGCTCTGGACACCTTAGGGGTGGTCCTGGCTGAGGGGGTGACTCCTTCTTGTTTTTCCCAATTATCCCTCTGGACATGCTGCCAAAAGTGGGGCTTCGTCCAGGGGTTGGGCATCCCCACTAGCTGGAGTGCCCTGGGCCATTGTAACACAAAGCCTGAGCCTTTGAGGCTCACTGCTAGGTGTTACAGTTCCTGCAGGGGGAGGTGTGATGCACCTCCATCCAGTGCAGGTTGTGTTTCTGACCCCAGAGAGCACAAAGGCTCTCACCCCATGGGGTCAGAAACTCATCTCTAAGTGGTAGGCTGGCCTAGACCAGTCAGTCTTACACTAGTGGAGTGGGTAAAATGAAGGGGGTATCTCCAAGATGCCCTCTGTGTGCATTTTGTAATAAATCCAACACTGGCATCAGTGTGGGTTCATTATCCTGAGACGTTTGATATCAAACTTCCCAGTATTCAGTGTAGCCATTTTGGAACTATGGAGTTCGTTTTGACAAACTCCCAGAACATATGCTTAATATGGCCACACTGTACTTACAAGGTCTAACAATGGACTTAGACACTGTAGGGACATATTGCTCATGCAGCTATGCCCTCATCTGTGGTATAGTACACCCTGCCTTAGGGCTTTAAGGCCTAATAGAGGGGTGACATACCTATGCCACAGGCAGTATTTTGTGTGCATGCCACTCTGAGGGGGATGCCATGTCGACTTTGCCTTTTTCTCCCAACCAACACACACAATATGCATGGCAGTGTGCATGTGTTAGGTGAGAGGTCGCTTAGAGTGGCACAACACATGCCGCAGCCCTTAGGGACCTTTCCTTGTCACAGGACCCTTGGTACCACTGGTACCTTTTACAAGGGAGTTATCTGTGTGCCAGAGGTGTGCCAATTGTGGGAACAATGGTACCGTTTTAGTGAAAGAACACCGGTGCTGGGGCCTGGCAAGCAGGATCCCAGCACACTCTCAGTCAAGTCAGCATCAATATCAAGCAAAAAGTGGCGGGTAACTGCAACAAGGAGTCACTTTACTACAAAACCTAATTTGCTTTACGTTTAATTCTGAAATGTTACTTGACATTGAATTCATTTCACCAGATATAGAAAGGAGCAACAGAATCCGAAGGAGATTAACACTGTTGCCAGTCCATGAGAAGTGCTTTCATTTGAAATTAGAGAAACGTTCTACATCATTTACAAAGTTGCATGTACATTAATTATCTGTGCTTAGAGTGAGACAGCAGGGAAATTGTAACTACATGTTCAAAGATGGCTGCGAGTAGCACTGATCATTTTGAAATAGTTTCCTATAGGGACCGATAATAGAATGAGCACAGTTTCCTCAGCATAATTGCTTTGTTTCAACTACATGTTAATCATATCTTGGTAATACTACTCTGCATTTAATTATACATCTCCTTTCACTTCTATTGTAGATTTGCTTATAAATATGATGAATTATGTCCCTATGTCCAGTGATTTGAACGTAAAATATTTTTGCCTCGACTTCATGGTATTTCTATTGCTGCATTTAACTGAGCTTTAAACTAATTCCCTATATTAATTTAATATCCATTGTGGCTATTAATTGTGCCTTCTGCATTGCACCTTGATTTATTAATAAACCTTCCAACTCCATAGGATTTATTTCTTGGAAATTTTATTTATTTCACCTTTATGCTTGTGTGCCCATTAGGGACACATTACCTCACACATGCTTGAGGTTTAACACTGTCCTGCGTACGTACTTTACCCTTAGATCATCCGATAACAGAGATAGCGTCAGTAGAGTCCTGCACCTTTGCCAAGTACCATGCTTTTGGGTTAAGATAAAGCATTTAAAAAATCCACATCACCGCGAGGCCCACCGTTCCTCATGCAAATCAGCTGATCTCAGCTGGCAGGATGTTTTTACTAAACAATTTCAGACTCTCTCTGTTGTGCTGACACTGGCTATACAAAGCCAGTGAGAAGACATAGGGCCTGATTCTAACTCTGGAGGACGGTGTTAAACCGTCCCAAAAGTGGCGGATATACCACCTACCGTATTACGAGTTCCATAGGATATAATGGACTCGTAATACGGTAGGTGGTATATCCGCCACTTTTGGGACGGTTTAACACCATCCTCCAAAGTTAGAATCAGGCCCATAATATTTCCCAGAGTGTCTGGTGATCAGTGGCAGATATCTTGTTTTGGCTCGCCTCCCCAGGCATTTGATGGGTGAGACTGCACTTCCAGAGTGTACAGGTCTGTCACACGTGCATACGTCCGTTCAAGCCTCTGTGTGTGCAGAATACCAAGGCTAGGGCAAGTGCAATCGACAGGAGGAGGCTGCTTGTAGCCCTCCAGCCTGCAGTTCCTGATATCATTACCAGTGCCCACCAGAGACTGCTGGGCCTATTTTCTCAACATATTTTTAGGTCTGAACGATTTGGACTGGCTTGAGTGACTGAGTCACTGTTCCACATTAACGCCACAAGGAGCTCCTGCTCTGCCCCCTCTGAATATGCGTCGTGAAGCAGTCCTGGAAATCAGTGTCTGAACACTTCTTTCGAGATCTCTAGAAAGCAGGTACTCTTAAATGTTATGGCCGGTGCGTGCGTTAAAGAAATCTCCCCTCCTGACCCAGACACCCTGAAAGCAGATTGAGCTGCTTCTCTGGACAAGTGCAGGGCAACACTGGCCTCAATTTGCTGAATTGTAATTTGTTTTTCCTGAGTCTGGTATTAAGTTGGATGCATATTATTGATGGAAACATCAATTCACCAGAGTCCACAGAGAGACAGGCAGGAATTATTTTTGACTGATGTCCTCTTTCTGTTTATAAAGGTTTAGGAGGGTGGCAAACTTCATATGACTATTCAAGTAACACATTAAATTAGATATTTTCCATTATTGTGGAGTTGCACAAACACAAGGATAAAAGCCATATGCTTTATACACCATAGAAGTGAATTGGTGCAGCAATGTGTAAACTCTCCAGCATTGGTGTAGACCTTGAACAGTCAGTCTACATTGGTCATATTGCAATAGAGGCCCAAGTCCGTCGTTTTCCCAGTTTCATGGGATGCAGAGAGACGTGTCCCCTATTAAAATCTGCAAGGCCCTGGGTAAGTGGCAGTATAAAAACAAGCATTTGCAAAGCAACCGGTCTCACGTTTGCTTGAGCTAGAGCAATTAGCATTGTAAACTCCTAACCGGACTTTTCTTGCCACATAAATTGAAAATGAAAATAAAACAGTTTCACGTAACTAACTGGACTTTTCTTGCCATATAAACTGAAAAGTAAAAGTTTCACATAAGCAAGCTGATGGCTGCAATCAGTGCAAAGCAGACACACAAAGGGAAATAAAAGTTTGGTCGTAGTGAAACCTATCGGCAAAAGTGCAATTAGCCACGTAACCAGAAAAAGTGCAATTATTTACGTAACGGCAAACGTGCAGTTAACTATGTAACAGGGTCGATGTCATGCAAAGCGCTCGACTTCTGCCCAGCGAGATCGTGCTGCGAAAAAAGAGAAAAAGTAGTCCAAAAACCGGACAGAAAACGTTAAGCCTTGTATGTTTTCAGTACTTGGTCGCTGCACTCGAGGAGGGCTAAACACCTGAAAAGGCATGACTTATGCATGCCTTTTACTAATGAGAGCAAGCAGATTTTAAAAGACAAGCTCACGAACCAATGAAAGACACTGACGTGACATGGGTGTGGTTTGAAGCCCAAAGAGAGATTACAACATTGCGCTCGCCCGTAAAAACAAGGTGTCCTAGCAAGGGAATTGGGGAATGGTGGGTGTGGTACCCCTTGTCAGATAGTTGATACTGCTTGCTCATACTTCATTGTGCACTGATATACATTGCAGCCTGGGCCCTTACTGTTCATTATAGGCTATGTCATTGATGTTCTTTACTGACAGCTAGCCAACTGGTGTTCATCACAGTCTGACCCACTAGTGTTCATTACTAGTGTTCATTACTGACTTGACCTCTTATGCTAATCACCGACTGGTATTTGAAGTTCAGCAACAACTGGACTGCTAGTGTTAATTAACGACTACTAATGCTCCTTACAGCCAAGGCTCCGTGATGTATATTGCTTCCTGAGGCCATTCATACTCATTGCTCTGTGTACTGTGAAATGTTACGGAATTATATATTCTCTGCCACCATCACTGTTCTTCCACTGATGGAGTGTTTTTTGACTGTTGCGAAGTGATATCACTTGCACAATCATCACGGCCCCCTTCATTTTTGATCCATTAGGTAATATTTTTGGTTTAGTGTGCACTTTAGTGAGGTGTTTGTGTTAGGTTAATTTTACCACTTTCACCTTGTGTCATGTCACTGGAGTACAAGGTCATGCAATGTCAATACTTGCGATATCAGTGGCAATGTAAATTATTACCTCTCAGAATTGAGGAAATCTTAAAAGCTCGAGCAGAAGCCGCTAAGAGTAAAGTACACAGCGACCACACATAGTACAATTTGAGGAATCTCAGATTAACCCATTCTAGGTGCCAGTATTTTATCTTTCTTATTTCGACTCTGTGAATCCTGGTACTTTTAAATTCATTATTCACAATATATATATCTAAAATGTCAGGTACGCTAATTAAATCATAAAAACAACTACCACAGAATATGGATACTCCAATGGGCCAAACTACCTAAAAGTGTTCCATAATAGATACTGAAATACACAATTAACTTTGATATTTTTTTTACAATTAACACACTAGTGTTTGAATCCAAGATGGTGCCTGACACGCGAGTATGTCAGCGCGATGTTAATCAATGCTGCACTAAATACGCACTTCGAAATCTTGAGGAGCACTCACGCGCGCGTGTTCAAGCACCTCTATACACTTGGAAGCAGGATGCATGTTGACAAAGAAAGCTTTCACGAGCCAAACCCGAAGGCTACTGAATCAGGAGGCAAGGAGCTAGATATTTGGACGTGCTGCAGCCCCAGCTGAACGGATGCTCTCTGGCCCCAACTGAATCATCAAGCACAGGTGTTGTGGTCCTCAATCTCACAATGAATACTAGACAGAAGGCGTGTAGAATTGAGATTTTCCTAGCCTTGGTGTCTGAAAGGCTAGATTTTATTAAAGACACGGAGGCGAGTATTATGCAGTCTTTCCTTGCTTTAATTCTTAACAGCAGCCAAGTAAAAAACTACAGTACCCAGAATAAAGAAAACTACAACGATGACATCATAGCTGCAACAGCCAATAGGATAACATACAGTAATACTAATATCTTAACTGCGAGCAACAAGTCCTCTTTTCTTGATGCAAAACTAAAGAGGAGAAGTAACAAACAAAACGGCATAGAAAATAGAAACCAAAGTCACAATGTCCATGCAACAATCTCGAATATGGCGAAAGTGGAGAGCCATCTGGGAATAGACGTCGCCAGGCGAATCCAGAATCGGTAAGAGCTGTTCGTGTGCATCATGTCTGTCCAATGCTGGAAGAGGGAGTTGGCACTGAAAGAAGATACAGGGCAGGTTAAAATAGTGGTGGGATAATACTCGCCTCCGTGTCTTTAATAAAATCTAGCCTTTCAGACACCAAGGCTAGGAAAATCTCAATTTTATTACAAGACCGGAGGCTCATATTATGCATGTTCAAAGCATAGCAATGACAGAATCTGAAACATGAGAAACTGGTTTACAATAAAAAGTTCTAAACGTACTTTCATTCGACCAGTCTGCAGACTTGAGAATATCCTGTAGAGAGGATCCTGCCCAAAAGGCGCGAGAGGCCATAGCACCTCTGGCCGAATGGGCACCGAAGGCAGTTATATCAATGCCAGCCAAGGACATGACCCATTTAACCCAACGAGCCAGAGTAGGGGAAGAAACAGGGTTATGTGGTTTCTGAAAGGAAATAAGCAATTGGGAGGCAGAGGACGATCTCAAATCTGCAGTACGAGTCACATAAGTTTTGAGACAATTTCCAACACATAGTTTGGGTTGAGAGGGAAAAAATGGATAATTAACACAAGCTAAGTTAGTTTTCGTACGTCTCTTGACCTGGAAAGAAACACCAAGGGGGGAGAAGAAAAAGGAAGAAACATCTAACGCTTTAACGTCTGAGACACGCTTGATAGAAACCAGACATAAAAGCATGGTTAACTTGGCCGAAAGTTGTTTGAGAGATAGCAAATCATTATTAGGCCAAGAGGTGAGAAAGCGTAATACAAAATTAACATCCCACATGACATTATATTTAGGAGACGGTGGAAAAACGTATCTTACTCCCTTTAATAATTGGCAAACGAGAGGATGTTCACCAATTGGCCTACCATCAACTCTTTGATGCTCCGCAGAGATGGCGGATCTGTACATGTTAATAGTGCGATAGGCTTTACCTTGAGAGGCTAAAGAAGCCAGGAAATTTATAACTAAAACTACATTAGCCGAAAAGGGATCTGAACTCCTGTCCAAGCACCAGCTGCTCCAAAGGGCCCAAGCGGATTTATAGGCTCTGGAGGTTCCAGGGGCCCTGGCCTGTTGGATGAGTCTAGCAGCATCCTCCGAAATTCCTGGGGTTCTCCAGGATGCCCCGAAATTCTCCAGGCTATGAGGAACAAGGAGCCGTTGAGAACTAACTGATGTCGTTGGCCTTGGGGATCCAAGAGGAGGTCGGGAAAGTGAGGAAGCCAGATGGGCCGATCGATTGCCAACTCCAAGAGAGTTGGGTACCACGGTTGGGACTGCCAAAAAGGAGTTACAATCACCAGAGTGGACAGTTGTCTGCGTACCTGAGCCAGAACCCGGGGAATGAAAAGGAAGGGAGGAAATGCATAAAGAAGGGAAGACGGCCAAGTCTGAAGGAAGGCATCTGTGGCTAGAGCCTGCGGATCTGGCCTCCAACTGAAAAAGGAAGGAAGGTGAGAGTTGAGGCGAGAAGCGAAAAGATCTATGTACATTTCGCCAAAGATGGAAGAAAGACGCCTGAATACTGAAGGGTGCAATTGCCAATCGCTGGAATCGTGAAGATGTCTGGAATACCAATCCGCTACTGTGTTCAGCCTGCCTGGCAGAAACACTGCCTTGACCGAGATGCGACGAGGAAGACAATACTCCCAAAGATGCTTGGCCAAAGTGGAGAGGATCTTGGATTTGGTACCCCCAAGGTGGTTGATATACCTGACCGCGGACAAATTGTCCATCCTGAGGAGGATGGTGCAACTTACTCTGTTTTTTGCAAAAGTGCGGATGGCAAAGGAACCTGCAAGCATCTCTAAACTGTTGATGTGCAAGAAGGACTCCTTCAGAGACCATGCGCCTCCAGTCGAGAACTGACCACATCTTGCGCCCCAACCGGTCCGACTTGCATCGGATTCTAATACAAGATCTGGGGCGGCAGAGAAGATAGTTCTGCCGTTCCAGGCATCTAGGTGTGTCAACCACCACAGAAGTTCTTCTTTGGATTCGGCGTCTAAAACCAAAGGATCCGAATAAGCGAGACCCCTGTGAAGATGACGGATTTTGAGCCGCTGAAGGGCGCGGTAATGCAAAGGACCTGGGAAGATGGCTTGGATAGAAGAAGCCAAAAGGCCTACTAAGCGCGCCAGAGTCCTGAGGGAGATATGAGGAAGAGATAGGGATTGACGAATCTCTTTCTTGATCAGGGATACTTTGTGTTGGGGGAGTTGCAACACTGACAGAGTGGTGTCTATTAGAAAACCAAGAAATTCCAACTTTTGAGTCGGAATTAGGACCGACTTCTGTACATTGATAAGAAAACCTAGGCCGAGAAGTAGGTTCTGGCAAAGTTGAAGAGGGCTTAGAAGCAGACTTTTGTCTTGTGCCATCAACAAAAAGTCGTCTAAATAAAGGATTAGATGAACCCCGTGAGAACGGAGAAAGGCTGCGACGGGTTTGAGAATTTTGGTGAAACACCAAGGTGCGGAAGAAAGCCCGAAGGGAAGAACTCTGAATTGGTATAAAGAGTCTAGGCACTGGATCTGAAGGAATTTCCTGTGAGCTTGATGAATTGGCACTGTGAGGTAGGCATCCTGAAGATCTAATCTGACTAGCCAATCGTGCCGAAGCAGAATGTCTCTGAGATGGAGAATAGTCTCCATCTTGAAGTGTCGATAAACTATAAAATTGTTGAAAGTCTTTAGGTTCAACACCAGACGAAATTTCAGATTTTTCTTTTGGACGAGGAAGATGCTGCTGAGGAAACCCGAAGGGTCGAACTGAACGGGTTCTATCGCGCGTTTGGAAAGGAGAGAGTGGATCTCGACGCGCAAAAGCTCGGTTTGATCTTGGGAAAAAACTAGGGGCAGAGGAACGCGGGATTGAATTGGGGTTTGATAAAATTCTAACAGGTAACCCTGAATGGCCTGAATTACCCAGGGATCTGAGGTGAGAGAAAACCATGAATTGAGGAACAGAGCCAGTCTGCCTCCTACTGGAGGAAGGCCAGAAACGGAAGCACTTACCGGAGGTTTGATCTCTGTTGGCGTAGCCTCTCTGCCGGTAGCCTCTTGACCGACGGGGATAGAACCTTGGTTTATATCCGGTATAGGATTCAAGCTGGGATTGCTGACTGTAGGAGTCTCTGCTGGCGTATTGGCCTCTGATGGAGCGGCCGGCAAAGCGACTCCTGCCTTTGCCGGCCCTGGCAAAAACCCGACAAGAAAAAATCTTTTTCATTGAAAGTTGGGCCTTGTCCAGGGAGGCAAAGGTGGACACATATTTCCCCAGATCTTTAATGAAAGAATCCCCGAATAATTGGCCTTTAGCCAACGGACCATCATCTTTGGAGGCTAAGGAGGCTAATTTAGGATCAATCTTCAAAAGTAGACTCTTCCTCCTCTCAATAGACAACTGAGTATTGGCATTCCCCAGCATGCAGATAGCGCGTTGCGCCCAGTTCGAAAGCACCTCAGGATCTATAGGACTGTTGTCCATTTTAGCCTCTTCCGCTAAGTCAAAGATTCTAGTGAGAGGACCCACCAAATCCAGGAGCTTGTCTTGACAACCTGACCAAGCTCTATCAACACCCTTCTTGGGATCTTTACCGAATTTGGTAAAAAACATCAGCATGTTGGGGTCAATAACTGGGGTTGCCGTAATGCTATCTGGTAGTGAGGGACGGGGACATTCCGACTTAAGCTTATTACGAGTGGCTTTGTCAAGGGGATGGCGTAAAAAGAAAGAAACATAATCAGCCACCTGATCGGATGGATACCACTCCTTTGAATTTGGATGAACCATGAAGGAAGGGTCGAATAAGGGTTCGCCAGCATGGTCAACCAAAACATGAGACACAGGGTGAACGGCACCACCGTCACCCGGAGAAATTTTATGCCTTTTCTCCAAAGGCCCACACAAAAATGGATCTGCCGATCCGTCCATGTCGTCATCATGACTAGAATCATCATCGTCATCATCTGTGTCTCTCAAATGTGAAACTTGTACTGGAGAAGGAGGGGGACCCGACTTAGTGACCTCTCGGGTGGAAGGACCAGCTGAAACGCCTTTGGACGGCACTGGAAGGGTGGCTGCACGTTTCTTGCCTTTATTAGCAGGCAGCTTGGAAGAGGAAATCATCTTGGAAAAAGAGGCTTCCAAATTCTTAGTAATATCCGACATGGAAACATTCACTGCCTGTTGTACAGAGTCCTTAATGAAGGACTTTAAATTCTCTTGAAAAAGTTGAGAATCTTCTTCCTCAACCATAATGAGGAAAAATAAAATATATTAAATATATAAATATATAATTAGAATAAAATAAAATAAACCTAAAACCAAAACTGGGGAAACAGGGGTTAAATATGAAGAGAGTGGGAGGGAGTGGCTGAAGGGGCAGGAACTAGGAAATAGGGGCGGTACTGCCAGGAAAGGCAGAAGCCGATTGACCCCCGAAGTAATGAGGAGAAAAAATGCAGTCGGGAGAAGAAACGAGCGAAATGCGCTCGAAAATTATTCGAAATACCCGGAGATATCGACGCGGCGTGAGCGCTAGTCAAAGGTATGCCGGCATGAGGCAAATGTCAAGAATGGACGCATTAGCGCGCGCGCGTCTTCAACAGCCGGAAAACGACCGTTGAAAGACGCGCTTCAAGAAGAAAGGGAGACGCGCGTTTTAAGATTGGAAACGGACGCGCTGTAAAATAACGATATGTAAGCCATAGAAAACAATACACACAATAAAAATATCGAGCAAACAATGAAGGTACTTATCTTGACTGCGAGCAGCAAGAAAAGAGGACTTGTTGCTCGCAGTTAAGATATTAGTATTACTGTGTGTTATCCTATTGGCTGTTGCAGCTATGATGTCATCGTTGTAGTTTTCTTTATTCTGGGTACTGTAGTTTTTTACTTGGCTGCTGTTAAGAATTAAAGCAAGGAAAGACTGCATAATATGAGTCTCCGGTCTTGTAATAAAATTCTCTTTTTATTGCAAGTACGGGGGTACAGGAAACAGGCACCACGCTCCTAAGACACCGAGTCTCCAACTGTCGCCAGTCGAGCCTCCCTATGTCATAAAGAACGTGGAACCTGTGTATGTCATAACCCTTGCATAAGTAAACACAGAACAACGAGGAGTTGAAAAACCCCTTCACTCCCCATGCAAACAAATGAAAGGGAGGTGAAACATAATTTTCACTTTTCCAAATATAACGATCTTTAAGAGCACAGCTCCTTCTTTAAAGGTGCATCGGAGAACAAACAATACAATCAAAACAGTATTAACAAGAGCAAGGTGTCCAAGGACTCCTCAGCACTTGACCACACTATCAAAATTAAAACATTCCAGATTGCAGGAAAGACAGAACGATAAAACTGAACGATAAAACTGTGTATCATATATAGAAAGAGATAGAAAGAGACATCAAACAAAAGCTCATAGAGACGCCAAACTAAAATCATATACCAAACACAAAACAGTGGCAAACATTTGTTAATCTTCAAATGTACAATGAACATTAATGCAGACACACAGTGAATCGGCAAGCAAGCTCATGTACTTACCTGATTGAGCAGCAGCAGTAAAAGAAGGAAAAGGAATTGTTGTTAAGGACTTTTATAAACATATTTAGAAATAGCGTGTTTTGACTTGCCCATATCTTTAGTACTATGCCTGCTCCCGCCTTCAGGCTTCCCCCGGAGTCCCCAACATTGTGTCTGGGTGCCCTTGGGGGCATTAACCGCTTCTGTGCCTTGGACGAGGTCACTTCGTCCTAGGCTACAGTTCCCCTGTGCCTTGGCCGAGGTTACCTCATCCAAGGCACAGGGGAACTTGGGGGAGCGCTAGCGCGCCCCCCGTGCACCTCCCTCCCCCCAAGGCGGGGATGGAAGGGGAAGACCTTCCCCTTCCACCCCCGACCCCCCCCCCCCTGTGACGTCAGCGCGCGAGCGCGCGCTGATTTGTCACAGGGGCCTCCCCCATCGAGCTGGATTGAAAGAGAAATGCAAAGCATTTCTCTTTCAATCACTGGGGGATGCCCGGAGGAGCTTCAAAGGGAAGGAAATGTATTTGAAGTCTCTCCCAGGGTTTCAAAAGCCGGATTGCTTGCAATCCGGCTTTTGAAACCCCACTAGACACCAAGGATTTTTTTTTTTTGTGAAATTGTCATAAGGGAGCGACCCCTTGGGCAAGGGTCGCTCCCAGGGGGGGCATTTTTTCGGGAAGGCCCTTTCTGCCCCAACTGGGAGCAGAAACCTCTAGGCACCAGGTATCATTTTTTTTTTTTTAAATGTTTTATTTTATTTTTTTAGGTGGGGAGCGACCCCTTAGGCAAGGGTCGCTCCCCTTGGGGGAAAATTATATTTAGGCCATTTCTGCCCCCCTTGGGGGCAGATTGGCCTATTTTGATGAGGCCAATCTGCCCCCAAGGGGGGCAGAAACCACTAGACACCAGGGAGTTTTTTCTTTGCGTGAATTTCACGCAAGGGGAGCGACCCCTTAGGCAAGGGTCGCTCCCTGGGTGGGCAAATTTATTTTAGGCCATTTCTGCCCGGGGGCAGATTGGTCGATTTTAGGTCAATCTGCCCCCAAGGGGGCAAAAACCACTAGGCACCGGGGATTTGATTTTTGGCGCCAATGTCACGCAGGGGGAGCGACCCCGTAGGCAAGGGTCGCTCCCGGAGGGGGTGGAGGGTTGGGTAGGCAAATTTATTTTAGGCCATTTCTGCGCCCCCCCTGGGGGGCAGAAACCTCTAGGCGCCAGGGCAAGTTTTTTTTGTGTGTTTTTTTTTTTTTTTTTGTTTGTTTTTTTAGAGATGGAGAGCGACCCATCAGGCAAGGGTCGCTCCTCTGGGGGGCAAATTGTATTTAGACCATTTCTGCCCGGGCCAGATTGGTCGATTTGAGGTCAATCTGCCCCCAAGGGGGGAGAAACCACTAGGCACCGGGGATTTGTTTTTTGGCGCCAATGTCACGCAGGGGGAGCGACCCCGTAGGCAAGGGTCGCTCCCGGAGGGGGGGAATTTTTTTGGGGGGGAATTTATTTTAGGCCATTTCTGCCCCCAGGGGGGGGCAGAAACCTCTAGGCGCCAGGGCAGGTTTTTTTTGTGTGTCTTTTTTTTTTTGTTTGTTTGTTTTTTTAGAGATGGGTAGCGACCCATCAGGCAAGGGTCGCTGCCCTGTGGGGAAAATTGTATTTAGACCATTTCTGCCCCCCTTGGGAGCAGATTGGGCGATTTTAGGTCAATCTGTCCCCAAGGGGGCAGAAACCACTAGGCACAGGTGATTTGTTTTTTGCGTGAATTTCACGCAAGGGGAGCGACCCCTTAGGCAAGGGTCGCTCCCTGGGGGGGCAAATTTATTTTAGGCCATTTCTGCCCCCCCGGGGGCAGAAACCTCTAGGCGCCAGGGCAAGTTTTTTTTATTTTTTTTTTATTTTTGTTTGTTTGTTTTTTTAGAGCTGGGGAGCGACCCATCAGGCAAGGGTCGCTCCCCTGGGGGACTAATTGTATTTAGACCATTTCTGCCCGAGGGCAGATTGGTCGATTTTAGGTCAATCTGCCCCCAAGGGGGCAGAAACCACTAGGCACCGGGGATTTGTTTTTTGGCGCCAATGTCACGCAAGGGGAGCGACCCCCTAGGCAAGGGTCGCTCCCGGAGGGGGTGGAGGGTTGGGGGGGCAAATTTATTTTAGGCCATTTCTGACTCCAGGGGGGGCAGAAACCTCTAGGCGCCAGGGCAGGTTTTTTTTGTGTGTTTTTTTTTTTTTTTAGAGATGGGTAGCGACCCATCAGGCAAGGGTCGCTGCCCTGGGGGGCAAATTTATTTTAGGCCATTTCTGCACCCCCCCTGGGGCCGGCTGAGCTAGAGGCCAAACTCCACAGGTAGGCACTTTGCAAAAAACACCTCTGTTTTCTGTGAAAAAATATGTTGTGTCCACATTGTGTTTTGGGCCATTTCCTTTTGTGGGCGCTAGGCCTACCCACAGAAGTGAGGTACCATTTTTATCGAGAGACTTAGGGGAACGCTGGGTGGAAGGAAATTTGTGGCTCCTCTCAGATTCCAGAACTTTCTGTCACCGAAATGAGAGGAAAAAGTGTTTTTTTGTCCATATTTTGATGTTTGCAAAGGATTCTGGGTAACATAACCTGGTCAGAGCCCCGCAAGTCACCCCATCTTGGATTCCCCTGGGTTTCTAGTTTTCAGAAATGCGCTGGTTTGCTAGGATTCCCCAGGTGCCGGCTGAGCTACAGGCCAAAATCAATAGGTAGGCACTGTTTTCTATGAAAAAATTTGATGTGTCCACGTTGTGTTTTGGGCCATTTCCTTTCGTGGGCGCTAGTCCTACCCACACAAGTGAGGTATCATTTTTATCGGGAGACTTGGGGGAACGCTGGGTGGAAGGAAATTTGTGGCTCCTCTCAGATTCCGGAACTTTCTGCCACAGAAATGTGAGGAACATGTGTTTTTTTAGCCAAATTTTGAGGTTTGCAAAGGACTCTGGGTAACAGAACCTGGTCCGAGCCCCACAAGTCACCCCATCTTGGATTCCCCTAGGTCTCTAGTTTTCAGAAATGCACAGGTTTGGTAGGTTTCCCTAGGTGTTTCCTGAGCTAGAGGCCAAAATCTACAGGTAGGCACATCGCAAAAATCACCTCTATTTTCTTTCAAAAAATTGGATGTGTCCACGTTGCGCTTTGGGGCGTTTCCTGTCGCGGGCGCTAGGCCTACCCACACAAGTGAGGTATCATTTTTATCGGGAGACTTGGGGGAACGCTGGGTGAAAGGAAATTTGTGGCTCCTCTCAGATTCCAGAACTTTCTGCCACAGAAATGTGAGGGACATGTTTTTTTTAGCCAAATTTTGAGGTTTGCCAAGGATTCTGGGTAACAGAACCTGGTCCGAGCCCCACAAGTCACCCCATCTTGGATTCCCCTAGATCTCTAGTTTTCAGAAATGCACGGGTTTGGTAGGTTTCCTTAGGTGCCGGCTGAGCTAGAGGCCAAAATCTACAGGTAGGCACTTCGCAAAAATCACCTCTATTTTCTTTCAAAAAATTGGATGTGTCCACGTTGCGCTTTGGGGCGTTTCCTGTCGCGGGCGCTAGGCCTACCTACACAGGTGAGGTATCATTTTTATCGGGAGACTTGGGGGAACGCTGGGTGGAAGAAAATTTGTGGCTCCTCTCAGATTCCAGAACTTTCTGCCACAGAAATGTGAGGAACATGTGTTTTTTTAGCCAAATTTTGAGGTTTGCAAAGGACTCTGGGTAACAGAACCTGGTCCGAGCCCCACAAGTCACCCCATCTTGGATTCCCCTAGGTCTCTAGTTTTCAGAAATGCACAGGTTTGGTAGGTTTCCCTTGGTGCCGGCTGAGCTAGAGGCCAAAATCTACAGGTAGGCACTTCGCAAAATCACCTCTATTTTCTTTCAAAAAATTGAATGTGTCCACGTTGCGCTTTGGGGCGTTTCCTGTCGCGGGCGCTAGGCCTACCTACACAGGTGAGGTATCATTTTTATCGGGAGACTTGGGGGAACGCTGGGTGGAAGAAAATTTGTGGCTCCTCTCAGATTCCAGAACTTTCTGCCACAGAAATGTGAGGAACATGTGTTTTTTTAGCCAAATTTTGAGGTTTGCAAAGGACTCTGGGTAACAGAACCTGGTCCGAGCCCCACAAGTCACCCCATCTTGGATTCCCCTAGGTCTCTAGTTTTCAGAAATGCACAGGTTTGGTAGGTTTCCCTTGGTGCCGGCTGAGCTAGAGGCCAAAATCTACAGGTAGGCACTTCGCAAAATCACCTCTATTTTCTTTAAAAAAATTGGATGTGTCCACGTTGCGCTTTGGGGCGTTTCCTGTTGCGGGCGCTAGGCCTAACCACACAAGTGAGGTATCATTTTTATCGGGAGACTTGGGGGAACGCTGGGTGGAAGGAAATTTGTGGCTCCTCTCAGATTCCAGAACTTTCTGCCACAGAAATGTGAGGAACATGTTTTTTTTTAGCCAAATTTTGAGGTTTGCCAAGGATTCTGGGTAACAGAACCTGGTCCGAGCCCCACAAGTGACCCCATCTTGGATTCCCCTAGATCTCTAGTTTTCAGAAATGCACAGGTTTGGTAGGTTTCCCTAGGTGCCGGCTGCGCTAGAGGCCAAAATCCACAGGTACGCACTTTGCAAAAATCACATCTGTTTTCTTTCAAAAAATTGTATGTGTCCACGTTGCGCTTTGGGGCATTTCCTGTCGCGGGCGCTAGGCCTACCCACACAAGTGAGGTATCATTTTGATCGGGAGGCTTGGGGGAACGCTGGGTGGAAGGAAATTTGTGGCTCCTCCCAGATTCCAGAAGTTTCTGACACAGAAATGTGAGGAACATGTGTTTTTTTAGCCAAATTTTGAAGTTTGCAAAGGATTCTGGGTAACAGAACCTGGTCCGAGCCCCACAAGTCACCCCATCCTGGATTCCCCTAGGTCTCTAGTTTTCAGAAATGCACAGGTTTGGTAGGTTTCCCTAGGTGCCGGCTGAGCTAGAGGCCAAAATCTACAGGTAGGCACTTCGCAAAAATCACCTCTGTTTTCTTTCAAAAAACTTGGATGTGTCCACGTTGCGCTTTGGGGCGTTTCCTGTCACGGGCGCTAGGCCTACCCACACAACTGAGGTATCATTTTTATCGGGAGACTTGGGGGAACGCTGGGTGGAAGGAAATTTGTGGCTCCTCTCAGATTCCAGAACTTTCTGCCACAGAAATGTGAGGAACATGTTTTTTTTTAGCGAAATTTTGAGGTTTGCCAAGGATTCTGGGTAACAGAACCTGGTCCGAGCCCCACAAGTGACCCCATCTTGGATTCCCCTAGATCTCTAGTTTATAGAAATGCACAGGTTTGGTAGGTTTCCCTAGGTGCCGGCTGCGCTAGAGGCCAAAATCCACAGGTAGGCACTTTGCAAAAATCACATCTGTTTTCTTTCAAAAAATTGGATGTGTCCACGTTGCGCTTTGGGGCATTTCCTGTCGCGGGCGCTAGGCCTACCCACACAAGTGAGGTATCATTTTGATCGGGAGGCTTGGGGGAACGCTGGGTGGAAGGAAATTTGTGGCTCCTCTCAGATTCCAGAACTTTCTGACACAGAAATGTGAGGAACATGTGTTTTTTTAGCCAAATTTTGAGGTTTGCAAAGGATTCTGGGAAACAGAACCTGGTCCGAGCCCCACAAGTCACCCCATCTTGGATTCCCCTAGGTCTCTAGTTTTCAGAAATGCACAGGTTTGGTAGGTTTCACTTGGTGCCGGCTGAGCTAGAGGCCAAAATCTACAGGTAGGCACTTCGCAAAATCACCTCTATTTTCTTTCAAAAAATTGGATGTGTCCACGTTGCGCTTTGGGGCGTTTCCTGTCGCGGGCGCTAGGCCTAACCACACAAGTGAGGTATCATTTTTATCGGGAGACTTGGGGGAACGCTGGGTGGAAGGAAATTTGTGGCTCCTCTCAGATTCCAGAACTTTCTGCCACAGAAATGTGAGGAACATGTGTTTTTTTAGCCAAATTTTGAGGTTTGCAAAGGATTCTGGGAAACAGAACCTGGTCCGAGCCCCACAAGTCACCCCATCTTGGATTCCCCTAGGTCTCTAGTTTTCAGAAATGCACAGGTTTGGTAGGTTTCCCTAGGTGTCGGCTGAGCTAGAGGCCAAAATCTACAGGTAGGCACTTTGCAAAAACACCTCTGTTTTCTTTAAAAAATTTGGATGTGTCCACGTTGCGCTTTGGGGCGTTTCCTGTCGCGGGCGCTAGGCCTACCCACACAAGTGAGGTATCATTTTTATTGGGAGACTTGGGGGAACGCTGGGTGGAAGGAAATTTGTGGCTCCTCTCAGATTCCAGAACTTTCTGACACAGAAATGTGAGGAACATGTGTTTTTTTAGCCAAATTTTGAAGTTTGCAAAGGATTCTGGGTAACAGAACCTGGTCTGAGCCCCACAAGTCACCCCATCCTGGATTCCCCTAGGTCTCTAGTTTTCAGAAATGCACAGGTTTGGTAGGTTTCCCTAGGTGCCGGCTGAGCTAGAGGCCAAAATCTACAGGTAGGCACTTCGCAAAAATCACCTCTGTTTTCTTTAAAAAAACTTGGATGTGTCCACGTTGCGCTTTGGGGCGTTTCCTGTCACGGGCGCTAGGCCTACCCACACAACTGAGGTATCATTTTTATCGGGAGACTTGGGGGAACGCTGGGTAGAAGGAAATTTGTGGCTCCTCTCAGATTCCAGAACTTTCTGCCACAGAAATGTGAGGAACATGTGTTTTTTTAGCCACATTTTGAGGTTTGCAAAGGATTCTGGGTAACAGAACCTGGTCCGAGCCCCACAAGTCACCCCATCTTGGATTCCCCTAGGTCTCTAGTTTTCAGAAATGCACAGGTTTGGTAGGTTTCCCTAGGTGCCGGCTGAGCTAGAGGCCAAAATCTACAGGTAGGCACTTTGCAAAAATCACATCTGTTTTCTTTCAAGAAATTGGATGTGTCCACGTTGCGCTTTGGGGCATTTCCTGTCGCGGGCGCTAGGCCTACCCACACAAGTGAGGTATCATTTTTATCGGGAGACTTGGGGGAACGCTGGGTGGAAGGAAATTTGTGGCTCCTCTCAGATTCCAGAACTTTCTGACACAGAAATGTGAGGAACATGTGTTTTTTTAGCCAAATTTTGAAGTTTGCAAAGGATTCTGGGAAACAGAACCTGGTCCGAGCCCCACAAGTCACCCCATCCTGGATTCCCCTAGGTCTCTAGTTTTCAGAAATGCACAGGTTTGGTAGGTTTCCCTAGGTGCCGGCTGAGCTAGAGGCCAAAATCTACAGGTAGGCACTTCGCAAAAATCACCTCTGTTTTCTTTCAAAAAACTTGGATGTGTCCACGTTGCGCTTTGGGGCGTTTCCTGTCACGGGCGCTAGGCCTACCCACACAACTGAGGTATCATTTTTATCGGGAGACTTGGGGGAACGCTGGGTGGAACGAAATTTGTGGCTCCTCTCAGATTCCAGAACTTTCTGCCACAGAAATGTGAGGAACATGTGTTTTTTTAGCCACATTTTGAGGTTTGCAAAGGATTCTGGGTAACAGAACCTGGTCCGAGCCCCACAAGTCACCCCATCTTGGATTCCCCTAGGTCTCTAGTTTTCAGAAATGCACAGGTTTGGTATGTTTCCCTAGGTGCCGGCTGAGCTAGAGGCCAAAATCTACAGGTAGGCACTTTGCAAAAATCACATCTGTTTTCTTTCAAAAAATTGGATGTGTCCACGTTGCGCTTTGGGGCATTTCCTGTCGCGGGCGCTAGGCCTACCCACACAAGTGAGGTATCATTTTTATCGGGAGACTTGGGGGAACGCTGGGTGGAAGGAAATTTGTAGCTCCTCTCAGATTCCAGAACTTTCTGCCACAGAAATGTGAGGAACATGTTTTTTTTAGCCAAATTTTGAGGTTTGCCAAGGATTCTGGGTAACAGAACCTGGTCCGAGCCCCACAAGTCACTCCATCTTGGATTCCCCTAGATCTCTAGTTTTCAGAAATGCACGGGTTTGGTAGGTTTCCCTAGGTGCCGGCTGAGCTAGAGGCCAAAATCTACAGGTAGGCACTTCGCAAAAATCACCTCTATTTTCTTTTAAAAAATTGGATGTGTCCACGTTGCGCTTTGGGGCGTTTCCTGTCGCGGGCGCTAGGCCTACCCACACAGGTGAGGTATCATTTTTATCGGGAGACTTGGGGGAACGCTGGGTGGAAGGAAATTTGTGGCTCCTCTCAGATTCCAGAACTTTCTGCCACAGAAATGTGAGGAACATGTGTTTCTTTAGCCAAATTTTGAGGTTTGCAAAGGACTCTGGGTAACAGAACCTGGTCCGAGCCCCACAAGTCACCCCATCTTGGATTCCCCTAGGTCTCTAGTTTTCAGAAATGCACAGGTTTGGTAGGTTTCACTTGGTGCCGGCTGAGCTAGAGGCCAAAATCTACAGGTAGGCACTTCGCAAAATCACCTCTGTTTTCTTTAAAAAAACTTGGATGTGTCCAGCTTGCGCTTTGGGGCGTTTCCTGTCGCGGGCGCTAGGCCTAACCACACAAGTGAGGTATCATTTTTATCGGGAGACTTGGGGGAACGCTGGGTGGAAGGAAATTTGTGGCTCCTCTCAGATTCCAGAACTTTCTGCCACAGAAATGTGAGGAACATGTGTTTTTTTAGCCAAATTTTGAGGTTTGCAAAGGATTCTGGGAAACAGAACCTGGTCCGAGCCCCACAAGTCACCCCATCTTGGATTCCCCTAGGTCTCTAGTTTTCAGAAATGCACAGGTTTGGTAGGTTTCCCTAGGTGTCGGCTGAGCTAGAGGCCAAAATCTACAGGTAGGCACTTTGCAAAAACACCTCTGTTTTCTTTAAAAAATTTGGATGTGTCCACGTTGCGCTTTGGGGCGTTTCCTGTCGCGGGCGCTAGGCCTACCCACTCAAGTGAGGTATCATTTTTATTGGGAGACTTGGGGGAACGCTGGGTGGAAGGAAATTTGTGGCTCCTCTCAGATTCCAGAACTTTCTGACACAGAAATGTGAGGAACATGTGTTTTTTTAGCCAAATTTTGAAGTTTGCAAAGGATTCTGGGTAACAGAACCTGGTCTGAGCCCCACAAGCCACCCCATCCTGGATTCCCCTAGGTCTCTAGTTTTCAGAAATGCACAGGTTTGGTAGGTTTCCCTAGGTGCCGGCTGAGCTAGAGGCCAAAATCTACAGGTAGGCACTTCGCAAAAATCACCTCTGTTTTCTTTAAAAAAACGTGGATGTGTCCACGTTGCGCTTTGGGGCGTTTCCTGTCACGGGCGCTAGGCCTACCCACACAACTGAGGTATCATTTTTATCGGGAGACTTGGGGGAACGCTGGGTGGAAGGAAATTTGTGGCTCCTCTCAGATTCCAGAACTTTCTGACACAGAAATGTGAGGAACATGTGTTTTTTTAGCCAAATTTTGAAGTTTGCAAAGGATTCTGGGTAACAGAACCTGGTCCGAGCCCCACAAGTCACCCCATCCTGGATTCCCCTAGGTCTCTAGTTTTCAGAAATGCACAGGTTTGGTAGGTTTCCCTAGGTGCCGGCTGAGCTAGAGGCCAAAATCTACAGGTAGGCACTTCGCAAAAATCACCTCTGTTTTCTTTCAAAAAACTTGGATGTGTCCACGTTGCGCTTTGGGGCGTTTCCTGTCACGGGCGCTAGGCCTACCCACACAACTGAGGTATCATTTTTATCGGGAGACTTGGGGGAACGCTGGGTGGAACGAAATTTGTGGCTCCTCTCAGATTCCAGAACTTTCTGCCACAGAAATGTGAGGAACATGTGTTTTTTTAGCCACATTTTGAGGTTTGCAAAGGATTCTGGGTAACAGAACCTGGTCCGAGCCCCACAAGTCACCCCATCTTGGATTCCCCTAGGTCTCTAGTTTTCAGAAATGCACAGGTTTGGTAGGTTTCCCTAGGTGCCGGCTGAGCTAGAGGCCAAAATCTACAGGTAGGCACTTTGCAAAAATCACATCTGTTTTCTTTCAAAAAATTGGATGTGTCCACGTTGCGCTTTGGGGCATTTCCTGTCGCGGGCGCTAGGCCTACCCACACAAGTGAGGTATCATTTTTATCGGGAGACTTGGGGGAACGCTGGGTGGAAGGAAATTTGTAGCTCCTCTCAGATTCCAGAACTTTCTGCCACAGAAATGTGAGGAACATGTTTTTTTTAGCCAAATTTTGAGGTTTGCCAAGGATTCTGGGTAACAGAACCTGGTCCGAGCCCCACAAGTCACCCCATCTTGGATTCCCCTAGATCTCTAGTTTTCAGAAATGCACGGGTTTGGTAGGTTTCCCTAGGTGCCGGCTGAGCTAGAGGCCAAAATCTACAGGTAGGCACTTCGCAAAAATCACCTCTATTTTCTTTTAAAAAATTGGATGTGTCCACGTTGCGCTTTGGGGCGTTTCCTGTCGCGGGCGCTAGGCCTACCCACACAGGTGAGGTATCATTTTTATCGGGAGACTTGGGGGAACGCTGGGTGGAAGGAAATTTGTGGCTCCTCTCAGATTCCAGAACTTTCTGCCACAGAAATGTGAGGAACATGTGTTTCTTTAGCCAAATTTTGAGGTTTGCAAAGGACTCTGGGTAACAGAACCTGGTCCGAGCCCCACAAGTCACCCCATCTTGGATTCCCCTAGGTCTCTAGTTTTCAGAAATGCACAGGTTTGGTAGGTTTCACTTGGTGCCGGATGAGCTAGAGGCCAAAATCTACAGGTAGGCACTTCGCAAAATCACCTCTATTTTCTTTCAAAAAATTGGATGTGTCCACGTTGCGCTTTGGGGCGTTTCCTGTCGCGGGCGCTAGGCCTAACCACACAAGTGAGGTATCATTTTTATCGGGAGACTTGGGGGAACGCTGGGTGGAAGGAAATTTGTGGCTCCTCTCAGATTCCAGAACTTTCTGCCACAGAAATGTGAGGAACATGTGTTTTTTTAGCCAAATTTTGAGGTTTGCAAAGGATTCTGGGAAACAGAACCTGGTCCGAGCCCCACAAGTCACCCCATCTTGGATTCCCCTAGGTCTCTAGTTTTCAGAAATGCACAGGTTTGGTAGGTTTCCCTAGGTGTCGGCTGAGCTAGAGGCCAAAATCTACAGGTAGGCACTTTGCAAAAACACCTCTGTTTTCTTTAAAAAATTTGGATGTGTCCACGTTGCGCTTTGGGGCGTTTCCTGTCGCGGGCGCTAGGCCTACCCACTCAAGTGAGGTATCATTTTTATTGGGAGACTTGGGGGAACGCTGGGTGGAAGGAAATTTGTGGCTCCTCTCAGATTCCAGAACTTTCTGACACAGAAATGTGAGGAACATGTGTTTTTTTAGCCAAATTTTGAAGTTTGCAAAGGATTCTGGGTAACAGAACCTGGTCTGAGCCCCACAAGCCACCCATCCTGGATTCCCCTAGGTCTCTAGTTTTCAGAAATGCACAGGTTTGGTAGGTTTCCCTAGGTGCCGGCTGAGCTAGAGGCCAAAATCTACAGGTAGGCACTTCGCAAAAATCACCTCTGTTTTCTTTAAAAAAACGTGGATGTGTCCACGTTGCGCTTTGGGGCGTTTCCTGTCACGGGCGCTAGGCCTACCCACACAACTGAGGTATCATTTTTATCGGGAGACTTGGGGGAACGCTGGGTAGAAGGAAATTTGTGGCTCCTCTCAGATTCCAGAACTTTCTGCCACAGAAATGTGAGGAACATGTGTTTTTTTAGCCACATTTTGAGGTTTGCAAAGGCGTCTGGGTAACAGAACCTGGTCCGAGCCCCACAAGTCACCCCATCTTGGATTCCCCTAGGTCTCTAGTTTTCAGAAATGCACAGGTTTGGTAGGTTTCCCTAGGTGCCGGCTGAGCTAGAGGCCAAAATCTACAGGTAGGCACTTTGCAAAAATCACATCTGTTTTCTTTCAAGAAATTGGATGTGTCCACGTTGCGCTTTGGGGCATTCCCTGTCGGGGGCGCTAGGCCTACCCACACAAGTGAGGTATCATTTTTATCGGGAGACTTGGGGGAACGCTGGGTGGAAGGAAATTTGTGGCTCCTTTCAGATTCCCGAACTTTCTGCCACAGAAATGTGAGGAACATGTGTTTTTTTAGCCAAATTTTGAGGTTTGCAAAGGATTCTGGGAAACAGAACCTGGTCCGAGCCCCACAAGTCACCCCATCTTGGATTCCCCTAGGTCTCTAGTTTTCAGAAATGTACAGGTTTGGTAGGTTTCCCTAGGTGTCGGCTTAGCTAGAGGCCAAAATCTACAGGTAGGCACTTTGCAAAAAACACCTCTGTTTTCTTTAAAAAATTTGGATGTGTCCACGTTGCGCTTTGGGGCGTTTCCTGTCGCGGGCGCTAGGCCTACCCACACAACTGAGGTATCATTTTTATCGGGAGACTTGGGGGAACGCTGGGTGGAAGGAAATTTGTGGCTCCTCTCAGATTCCAGAACTTTCTGCCACAGAAATGTGAGGAACATGTGTTTTTTTAGCCACATTTTGAGGTTTGCAAAGGATTCTGGGTAACAGAACCTGGTCCGAGCCCCCCAAAAGTCACCCCATCTTGGATTCCCCTAGGTCTCTAGTTTTCAGAAATGCACAGGTTTGGTAGGTTTCCCTAGGTGCTGGCTGAGCTAGAGGCCAAAATCTACAGGCAGGCACTTCGCAAAAATCAAATCTATTTTCTTTCAAAAAATTGGATGTGTCCACGTTGCGCTTTGGGGCGTTTCCTGTCGCGGGCGCTAGGCCTACCCACACAAGTGAGGTATCATTTTTATCGGGAGACTTGGGGGAACGCTGGGTGGAAGGAAATTTGTGGCTCCTCTCAGATTCCAGAACTTTCTGACACAGAAATGTGAGGAACATGTGTTTTTTTAGCCAAATTTTGAGGTTTGCAAGGGATTCTGGGTAACAGAAGCTGGTCCGAGCCCCACAAGTCACCCCATCTTGGATTCCCCTAGGTCTCTAGTTTTCAGAAATGCACAGGTTTGGTAGGTTTCCCTAGGTGCCGGCTGAGCTAGAGGCCAAAATCTACAGGTAGGCACTTCGCAAAAATCACCTCTGTTTTCTTTCAAAAAACTTGGATGTGTCCACGTTGCGCTTTGGGGCGTTTCCTGTCGCGGGCGCTAGGCCTACCCACACAACTGAGGTATCATTTTTATTGGGAGACTTGGGGGAACGCTGGGTGTAAGGAAATTTGTGGCTCCTCTCAGATTGCAGAACTTTCTGCCACAGAAATGTGAGGAACATGTGTTTTTTTAGACACATTTTGAGGTTTGCAAAGGATTCTGGGAAACAGAACCTGGTCCGAGCCCCACAAGTCACCCCATCTTGGATTCCCCTAGGTCTCTAGTTTTCAGAAATGCACAGGTTTGGTAGGTTTCCCTAGGTGCTGGCTGAGCTAGAGGCCAAAATCTACAGGTAGGCACTTCGCAAAAATCAAATCTATTTTCTTTCAAAAAATTGGATGTGTCCAAGTTGCGCTTTGGGGCGTTTCCTGTCGCGGGCGCTAGTCCTACCCACACAAGTGAGGTATCATTTTTATCGGGAGACTTGGGGGAACGCTGGGTGGAAGGAAATTTGTGGCTCCTCTCAGATTCCAGAACTTTCTGCCACAGAAATGTGAGGAACATGTTTTTTTTTAGCCAAATTTTGAGATTTGCCAAGGATTCTGGGTAACAGAATCTGGTCCGAGCCCCACAAGTCACCCCATCTTGGATTCCCCTAGATCTCTAGTTTTCAGAAATGCACAGGTTTGGTAGGTTTCCCTAGGTGCCGGCTGAGCTAGAGGCCAAAATCTACAGGTAGGCACTTTGCAAAAATCACCTCTGTTTTCTTTCAAAAAATTGGATGTGTCCACGTTGCGCTTTGGGGCATTTCCTGTAGCGGGCGCTAGGCCTACCCACACAAGTGAGGTATCATTTTTATCGGGAGACTTGGGGGAACGCTGGGTGGAAGGAAATTTGTGGCTCCTCTCAGATTCCAGAACTTTCTGCCACAGAAATGTGAGGAACATGTGTTTTTTTAGCCAAATTTTGAGGTTTGCAAAGGATTCTGGGAAACAGAACCTGGTCCGAGCCCCACAAGTCACCCTATCGTGGATTCCCCTAGGTCTCTAGTTTTCAGAAATGCACAGGTTTTTTAGGTTTCCCTAGGTGCCGGCTGCGCTAGAGGCCAAAATCCACAGGTAGGCACTTTGCAAAAATCACATCTGTTTTCTTTCAAAAAATTGGATGTGTCCACGTTGCGCTTTGGGGCATTTCGTGTCGCGGGCGCTAGGCCTACCCACACAAGTGAGGTATCATTTTTATCGGGAGACTTGGGGAAACGCTGGGTGGAAGGAAATTTGTGGCTCCTCTCAGATTCCAGAACTTTCTGCCACAGAAATGTGAGGAACATGTGTTTTTTTAGCCACATTTTGAGGTTTGCAAAGGATTCTGGGTAACAGAACCTGGTCCGAGCCCCACAAGTCACCCCATCTTGGATTCCCCTAGGTCTCTAGTTTTCAGAAATGCACAGGTTTGGTAGGTTTCCTTAGGTGCTGGCTGAGCTAGAGGCCAAAATCTACAGGTAGGCACTTCGCAAAAATCAAATCTATTTTCTTTCAAAAAATTGGATGTTTCCACGTTGCTCTTTGGGGCATTTCCTGTCGCGGGCGCTAGGCCTACCCACACAAGTGAGGTATCATTTTTATCGGGAGACTTGGGGGAACGCTGGGCGGAAGGAAATTTGTGGCTCCTATCAGATTCCAGAACTTTCTGCCACAGAAATGTGAGGAACATGTTTTTTTTTAGCCAAATTTTGAGGTTTGCCAAGGATTCTAGGTAACAGAATCTGGTCCGAGCCCCACAAGTCACCCCATCTTGGATTCCCCTAGATCTCTAGTTTTCAGAAATGCACAGGTTTGGTAGGTTTCCCTAGGTGCCGGCTGAGCTAGAGGCCAAAATCTACAGGTAGGCACTTTGCAAAAATCACCTCTGTTTTCTTTCAAAAAATTGGATATGTCCACGTTGCGCTGTGGGGCATTTCCTGTAGCGGGCGCTAGGCCTACCCACACAAGTGAGGTATCATTTTTATCGGGAGACTAGGGGGAACGCTGGGTGGAAGGAAATTTGTGGCTCCTCTCAGATTCCAGAACTTTCTGCCACAGAAATGTGAGGAACATGTGATTTTTTAGCCAAATTTTGAGGTTTGCAAAGGATTCTGGGAAACAGAACCTGGTCCGAGCCCCACAAGTCACCCCATCTTGGATTCCCCTAGGTCTCTAGTTTTCAGAAATGCACAGGTTTGGTAGGTTTCCCTAGGTGCCGGCTGCGCTAGAGGCCAAAATCCACAGGTAGGCACTTCACAAAAATCAAATCTATTTTCTTTCAAAAAATTGGATGTGTCCACGTTGCTCTTTGGGGCGTTTCCTGTCGCGGGCGCTAGGCCTACCCACACAAGTGAGGTATCATTTTTATCGGGAGACTTGGGGGAACGCTGGGTGGAAGGAAATTTGTGGCTCCTCTTAGATTCCAGAACTTTCTGCCACAGAAATGTGAGGAACATGTTTTTTTTTAGCCAAATTTTGAGGTTTGCCAAGGATTCTGGGTAACAGAATCTGGTCCGAGCCCCACAAGTCACCCCATCTTGGATTCCCCTAGATCTCTAGTTTTCAGAAATGCACAGGTTTGGTAGGTTTCCCTAGGTGCCGGCTGAGCTAGAGGCCAAAATCTACAGGTAGGCACTTTGCAAAACTCACCTCTGTTTTCTTTCAAAAAATTGGATGTGTCCACGTTGCGCTTTGGGGCATTTCCTGTAGCGGGCGCTAGGCCTACCCACACAAGTGAGGTATCATTTTTATCAGGAGACTTGGGGGAACGCTGGGTGGAAGGAAATTTGTGGCTCCTTTCAGATTTCAGAACTTTCTGCCACAGAAATGTGAGGAACATGTGTTTTTTTAGCCAAATGTTGAGGTTTCTAAAGGATTCTGGGTAACAGAACCTTGTCCGAGCCCCACAAGTCACCCCATCTTGGATTCCCCTAGGTCTCTAGTTTTCAGAAATGCACAGGTTTGGTAGGTTTCCCTAGGTGCCGGCTGAGCTAGAGGCCAAAATCTACAGGTAGGCACTTTGCAAAAAACACCTCTGTTTTCTTTCAAAAAATTGGATGTGTCCACGTTGCGCTTTGGGGCGTTTCCTGTCGCGGGCGCTAGGCCTACCCACACAAGTGAGGTATCATTTTTATCGGGAGACTTGGGGGAATGCTGGGTGGAAGGAAATTTGTGGCTCCTCTCAGATTCCAGAACTTTCTGCCACAGAAATGTGAGGAATATGTGTTTTTTTAGCCAAATTTTGAGGTTTGCAAAGGATTCTGGGTAACAGAACCTGGTCCGAGCCCCACAAGTCACCGCATCTTGGATTCCCCTAGGTCTCTAGTTTTCAGAAATGCACAGGTTTGGTAGGTTTCCCTAGGTGCCGGCTGAGCTAGAGGCCAAAATCTACAGTTAGGCACTTCACACAAATCATCTCTGTTTTCTTTAAAAAAACTTGGATGTGTCCAGCTTGCGCTTTGGGGCGTTTCCTGTCGCGGGCGCTAGGCCTAACCACACAAGTGAGGTATCATTTTTATCGGGAGACTTGGTGGAACGCTGTGTGAAAGGAAATTTGTGGCTCCTCTCAGATTCCAGAACTTTCTGCTACAGAAATGTGAGGAACATGTGCTTTTTTAGCCACATTTTGAGGTTTGCAAAGGATTCTGGGTAACAGAACCTGGCCCGAGCCCAACAAGTCACCACATCTTGGATTCCCCTAGGTCTCTGGTTTTCAGAAATGCACAGGTTTGGTAGGTTTGCCTAGCTGCCGGCTGAGCTAGAGGCCAAAATCTACATGTAGGCACTTCGCAAAAAACACCTCTGTTTTCTTTAAAAAAATTGGATGTGTCCACGTTGCGCTTTGGGGCGTTTCCTGTCGCGGGGGCTAGGCCTACCCACACAAGTGAGGTATTATTTTTATCGGGAGACTTGGTGGAACGCTGGGTGGAAGGAAATTTGTGGCTCCTTTCAGATTCCAGAACTTTCTGCCACAGAAATGTGAGGAACATGTGTTTTTTTAGCCAAATGTTGAGGTTTCTAAAGGATTCTGGGTAACAGAACCTGGTCCGAGCCCCACAAGTCACCCCATCTTGGATTCCCCTAGGTCTCTAGTTTTCAGAAATGCACAGGTTTGGTAGGTTTCCCTAGGTGCCGGCTGAGCTAGAGGCCAAAATCTACAGGTAGGCACTTTGCAAAAAACACCTCTGTTTTCTTTCAAAAAATTGGATGTGTCCACGTTGCGCTTTGGGGCGTTTCCTGTCGCGGGCGCTAGGCCTACCCACACAAGTGAGGTATCATTTTTATCGGGAGACTTGGGGGAATGCTGGGTGGAAGGAAATTTGTGGCTCCTCTCAGATTCCAGAACTTTCTGACACAGAAATGTGAGGAATATGTGTTTTTTTAGCCTATTTTTGAGGTTTGCAAAGGATTCTGGGTAACAGAACCTGGTCCGTGCCCCACAAGTCACTGCATCTTGGATTCCCCTAGGTCTCTAGTTTTCAGAAATGCACAGGTTTGGTAGGTTTCCCTAGGTGCCGGCTGAGCTAGAGGCCAAAATCTACAGGTAGGCACTTTGCAAAAAACACCTCTGTTTTCTTTAAAAAATTTGGATGTGTCCACGTTGCGCTTTGCGGTGTTTCCTGTTGCGGGCGCTAGGCCTACCAACACAAGTAAGGTGTCATTTTTATCGGGAGACTTGGGGGAACGCTGGGTGGAAGGAAATTTGTGGCTCCTCTCAGATTCCAGAACTTTCTGACACAGAAATGTGAGGAACATGTTTTTTTTTTAGCCAAATTTTGAGGTTTGCCAAGGATTCTGGATAACAGAACCTGGTCCGAGCCCCACAAGTCACCCCATCTTGGATTCCCCTAGGTCTCTAGTTTTCAGAAATGCACAGGTTTGGTAGGTTTCCCTAGGTGCCGGCTGAGCTAGAGGCCAAAATCTACAGGTAGTTAATTCACACAAATCACCTCTGTTTTCTTTAAAAAAACTTGGATGTGTCCACGTTGCGCTTTGGGGCGTTTCCTGTCGCGGGCGCTAGGCCTAACCACACAAGTGAGGTATAATTTTTATCGGGAGACTTGGTGGAACGCTGTGTGGAAGGAAATTTGTGGCTCCTCTCAGATTCCAGAACTTTCTGCTACAGAAATGTGAGGAACATGTGTTTTTTTAGCCACATTTTGAGGTTTGCAAAGGATTCTGGGTAACAGAACCTGGCCCGAGCCCCACAAGTCACCCCATCTTGGATTCCCCTAGGTCTCTAGTTTTCAGAAATGCACAGGTTTGGTAGGTTTGCCTAGCTGCCGGCTGAGCTAGAGGCCAAAATCTACATGTAGGCACTTCTCAAAAAACACCTCTGTTTTCTTTCAAAAAATTTGATGTGTCCACGTTGCGCTTTGGGGCGTTTCCTGTCGCGGGGGCTAGGCCTACCCACACAAGTGAGGTATCATTTTTATCGGGAGACTTGGTGGAACGCTGGGTGGAAGGAAATTTGTGGCTCCTCTCAGATTCCAGAACTTTCTGCTACAGAAATGTGAGGAACATGTGCTTTTTTAGCCACATTTTGAGGTTTGCAAAGGATTCTGGGTAACAGAACCTGGCCCGAGCCCCACAAGTCACCACATCTTGGATTCCCCTAGGTCTCTGGTTTTCAGAAATGCACAGGTTTGGTAGGTTTGCCTAGCTGCCGGCTGAGCTAGAGGCCAAAATCTACATGTAGGCACTTCGCAAAAAACACCTCTGTTTTCTTTAAAAAAATTGGATGTGTCCACGTTGCGCTTTGGGGCGTTTCCTGTCGCGGGGGCTAGGCCTACCCACACAAGTGAGGTATTATTTTTATCGGGAGACTTGGTGGAACGCTGGGTGGAAGGAAATTTGTGGCTCCTTTCAGATTCCAGAACTTTCTGCCACAGAAATGTGAGGAACATGTGTTTTTTTAGCCAAATGTTGAGGTTTCTAAAGGATTCTGGGTAACAGAACCTGGTCCGAGCCCCACAAGTCACCCCATCTTGGATTCCCTAGGTCTCTAGTTTTCAGAAATGCACAGGTTTGGTAGGTTTCCCTAGGTGCCGGCTGAGCTAGAGGCCAAAATCTACAGGTAGGCACTTTGCAAAAAACACCTCTGTTTTCTTTAAAAAAATTGGATGTGTCCACGTTGCGCTTTGGGGCGTTTCCTGTCGCGGGGGCTAGGCCTACCCACACAAGTGAGGTATTATTTTTATCGGGAGACTTGGTGGAACGCTGGGTGGAAGGAAATTTGTGGCTCCTTTCAGATTCCAGAACTTTCTGCCACAGAAATGTGAGGAACATGTGTTTTTTTAGCCAAATGTTGAGGTTTCTAAAGGATTCTGGGTAACAGAACCTGGTCCGAGCCCCACAAGTCACCCCATCTTGGATTCCCTAGGTCTCTAGTTTTCAGAAATGCACAGGTTTGGTAGGTTTCCCTAGGTGCCGGCTGAGCTAGAGGCCAAAATCTACAGGTAGGCACTTTGCAAAAAACACCTCTGTTTTCTTTAAAAAAATTGGATGTGTCCACGTTGCGCTTTGGGGCGTTTCCTGTCGCGGGCGCTAGGCCTACCCACACAAGTGAGGTATCATTTTTATCGGGAGACTTGGGGGAATGCTGGGTGGAAGGAAATTTGTGGCTCCTCTCAGATTCCAGAACTTTCTGACACAGAAATGTGAGGAATATGTGTTTTTTTAGCCTAATTTTGAGGTTTGCAAAGGATTCTGGGTAACAGAACCTGGTCCGTGCCCCACAAGTCACCGCATCTTGGATTCCCCTAGGTCTCTAGTTTTCAGAAATGCACAGGTTTGGTAGGTTTCCCTAGGTGCCGGCTGAGCTAGAGGCCAAAATCTACAGGTAGGCACTTTGCAAAAAACACCTCTGTTTTCTTTAAAAAATGTGGATGTGTCCACGTTGCGCTTTGGGGTGTTTCCTGTTGCGGGCGCTAGGCCTACCAACACAAGTAAGGTGTCATTTTTATCGGGAGACTTGGGGGAACGCTGGGTGGAAGGAAATTTGTGGCTCCTCTCAGATTCCAGAACTTTCTGCCACAGAAATGTGAGGAACATGTTTTTTTTTTAGCCAAATTTTGAGGTTTGCCAAGGATTCTGGATAACAGAACCTGGTCCGAGCCCCACAAGTCACCCCATCTTGGATTCCCCTAGGTCTCTAGTTTTCAGAAATGCACAGGTTTGGTAGGTTTCCCTAGGTGCCGGCTGAGCTAGAGGCCAAAATCTACAGGTAGTTAATTCACACAAATCACCTCTGTTTTCTTTAAAAAAACTTACATGTGTCCACGTTGCGCTTTGGGGCGTTTCCTGTCGCGGGCGCTAGGCCTAACCACACAAGTGAGGTATAATTTTTATCGGGAGACTTGGTGGAACGCTGTGTGGAAGGAAATTTGTGGCTCCTCTCAGATTCCAGAACTTTCTGCTACAGAAATGTGAGGAACATGTGTTTTTTTAGCCACATTTTGAGGTTTGCAAAGGATTCTGGGTAACAGAACCTGGCCCGAGCCCCACAAGTCACCCCATCTTGGATTCCCCTAGGTCTCTAGTTTTCAGAAATGCACAAGTTTGGTAGGTTTGCCTAGCTGCCGGCTGAGCTAGAGGCCAAAATCTACATGTAGGCACTTCTCAAAAAACACCTCTGTTTTCTTTCAAAAAATTTGATGTGTCCACGTTGCGCTTTGGGGCGTTTCCTGTCGCGGGGGCTAGGCCTACCCACACAAGTGAGGTATCATTTTTATCGGGAGACTTGGTGGAACGCTGGGTGGAAGGAAATTTGTGGCTCCTTTCAGATTCCAGAACTTTCTGCCACAGAAATGTGAGGAACATGTGTTTTTTTAGCCAAATGTTGAGGTTTCTAAAGGATTCTGGGTAACAGAACCTGGTCCGAGCCCCACAAGTCACCCCATCTTGGATTCCCCTAGGTCTCTAGTTTTCAGAAATGCACAGGTTTGGTAGGTTTCCCTAGGTGCCGGCTGAGCTAGAGGCCAAAATCTACAGGTAGGCACTTCGCAAAAATCAAATCTATTTTCTTTCAAAAAATTGGATGTGTCCACGTTGCGCTTTGGGGCATTTCCTGGCGCGGGCGCTAGGCCTAACCACACAAGTGAGGTATAATTTTTATCGGGAGACTTGGGGGAACGCTGGGTGGAAGGAAATTTGTGGCTCCTCTCAGATTCCAGAACTTTCTGCCACAGAAATGTGAGGAACATGTGTTTTTTTAGCCAAATTTTGAGGTTTGCAAAGGATTCTGGGAAACAGAACCTGGTCCGAGCCCCACAAGTCACCCCATCTTGGATTCCCCTAGGTCTCTAGTATTCAGAAATGCACAGGTTTGGTAGGTTTTTTTAGGTGTCGGCTTAGCTAGAGGCCAAAATCTACAGGTAGGCACTTTGCAAAAAACACCTCTGTTTTCTTTCAAAAAATTGGATGTGTCCACGTTGCGCTTTGGGGCGTTTCCTGTTGCGGGGGCTAGGCCTACCCACACAAGTGAGGTATCATTTTTATCGGGAGACTTGGTGGAACGCTGGGTGGAAGGAAATTTGTGGCTCCTTTCAGATTCCAGAACTTTTTGCCACAGAAATGTGAGGAACATATGTTTTTTTAGCCAAATGTTGAGGTTTCTAAAGGATTCTGGGTAACAGAACCTGGTCCGAGCCCCACAAGTCACCCCATCTTGGATTCCCCTAGGTCTCTAGTTTTCAGAAATGCACAGGTTTGGTAGGTTTCCCTAGGTGCCGGCTGAGCTAGAGGCCAAAATCTACAGGTAGGCACTTTGCAAAAAACACCTCTGTTTTCTTTCAAAAAATTGGATGTGTCCACGTTGCGCTTTGGGGCGTTTCCTGTCGCGGGCGCTAGGCCTACCCACACAAGTGAGGTATCATTTTTATCGGGAGACTTGGGGGAATGCTGGGTGGAAGGAAATTTGTGGCTCCTCTCAGATTCCAGAACTTTCTGCCACAGAAATGTGAGGAATATGTGTTTTTTTAGCCAAATTTTGAGGTTTGCAAAGGATTCTGGGTAACAGAACCTGGTCCGAGCCCCACAAGTCACCGCATCTTGGATTCCCCTAGGTCTCTAGTTTTCAGAAATGCACAGGTTTGGTAGGTTTCCCTAGGTGCCGGCTGAGCTAGAGGCCAAAATCTACAGGTAGGCACTTCACACAAATCACCTCTGTTTTCTTTAAAAAAACTTGGATGTGTCCAGCTTGCGCTTTGGGGCGTTTCCTGTCGCGGGCGCTAGGCCTAACCACACAAGTGAGGTATCATTTTTATCGGGAGACTTGGTGGAACGCTGTGTGGAAGGAAATTTGTGGCTCCTCTCAGATTCCAGAACTTTCTGCTACAGAAATGTGAGGAACATGTGCTTTTTTAGCCACATTTTGAGGTTTGCAAAGGATTCTGGGTAACAGAACCTGGCCCGAGCCCCACAAGTCACCACATCTTGGAGTCCCCTAGGTCTCTGGTTTTCAGAAATGCACAGGTTTGGTAGGTTTGCCTAGCTGCCGGCTGAGCTAGAGGCCAAAATCTACAGGTAGGCACTTCACAAAAATCACCTCTGTTTTCTTTCAAAAAACTTGGATGTGTCCACGTTGCGCTTTGGGGTGTTTCCTGTCGCGGGCGCTAGGCCTACCAACACAAGTAAGGTGTCATTTTTATCGGGAGACTTGGGGGAACGCTGGGTGGAAGGAAATTTGTGGCTCCTCTCAGATTCCAGAACTTTCTGACACAGAAATGTGAGGAATATGTGTTTTTTTAGCCAAATTTTGAGGTTTGCAAAGGATTCTGGGTAACAGAACCTGGTCCGAGCCCCACAAGTCACCGCATCTTGGATTCCCGTAGGTCTCTAGTTTTCAGAAATGCACAGGTTTGGTAGGTTTCCCTAGGTGCCGGCTGAGCTAGAGGCCAAAATCTACAGGTAGGCACTTTGCAAAAATCACCTCTGTTTTCTTTCAAAAAATTGGATGTGTCCACGTTGCGCTTTGGGGCATTTCCTGTAGCGGGCGCTAGGCCTACCCACACAAGTGAGGTATCATTTTTATCGGGAGACTTGGTGGAACGCTGGGTGGAAGGAAATTTGTGGCTCCTTTCAGATTCCAGAACTTTCTGCCACAGAAATGTGAGGAACATGTGTTTTTTTAGCCAAATGTTGAGGTTTCTAAAGAATTCTGGGTAACAGAACCTGGTCCGAGCCCCACAAGTCACCCCATCTTGGATTCCCCTAGGTCTCTAGTTTTCAGAAATGCACAGGTTTGGTAGGTTTCCCTAGGTGCCGGCTGAGCTAGAGGCCAAAATCTACAGGTAGGCACTTCGCAAAAATCAAATCTATTTTCTTTCAAAAAATTGGATGTGTCCATGTTGCGCTTTGGGGCGTTTCCTGGCGCGGGCGCTAGGCCTAACCACACAAGTGAGGTATAATTTTTATCGGGAGACTTGGGGGAACGCTGGGTGGAAGGAAATTTGTGGCTCCTCTCAGATTCCAGAACTTTCTGCCACAGAAATGTGAGGAACATGTGTTTTTTTAGCCAAATTTTGAGGTTTGCAAAGGATTCTGGGAAACAGAACCTGGTCCGAGCCCCACAAGTCACCCCATCTTGGATTCCCCTAGGTCTCTAGTTTTCAGAAATGCACAGGTTTGGTAGGTTTTTTTAGGTGTCGGCTTAGCTAGAGGCCAAAATCTACAGGTAGGCACTTTGCAAAAAACACCTCTGTTTTCTTTCAAAAAATTGGATGTGTCCACGTTGCGCTTTGGGGCGTTTCCTGTCGCGGGCGCTAGGCCTACCCACACAAGTGAGGTATCATTTTTATCGGGAGACCTGGGGGAATGCTGGGTGGAAGGAAATTTGTGGCTCCTCTCAGATTCCAGAACTTTCTGCCACAGAAATGTGAGGAATATGTGTTTTTTTAGCCAAATTTTGAGGTTTGCAAAGGATTCTGGGTAACAGAACCTGGTCCGAGCCCCACAAGTCACCGCATCTTGGATTCCCCTAGGTCTCTAGTTTTCAGAAATGCACAGGTTTGGTAGGTTTCCCTAGGTGCCGGCTGAGCTAGAGGCCAAAATCTACAGGTAGGCACTTCACACAAATCACCTCTGTTTTCTTTAAAAAAACTTGGATGTGTCCACGTTGCGCTTTGGGGCGTTTCCTGTCGCGGGCGCTAGGCCTAACCACACAAGTGAGGTATCATTTGTATCGGGAGACTTGGTGGAACGCTGTGTGGAAGGAAATTTGTGGCTCCTCTCAGATTCCAGAACTTTCTGCTACAGAAATGTGAGGAACATGTGTTTTTTTAGCCACATTTTGAGGTTTGCAAAGGATTCTGGGTAACAGAACCTGGCCCGAGCCCCACAAGTCACCCCATCTTGGATTCCCCTGGGTCTCTGGTTTTCAGAAATGCACAGGTTTGGTAGGTTTGCCTAGCTGCCGGCTGAGCTAGAGGCCAAAATCTACATGTAGGCACTTCGCAAAAAACACCTCTGTTTTCTTTAAAAAAATTGGATGTGTCCACGTTGCGCTTTGGGGCGTTTCCTGTCGCGGGGGCTAGGCCTACCCACACAAGTGAGGTATCATTTTTATCGGGAGACTTGGTGGAACGCTGGGTGGAAGGAAATTTGTGGCTCCTTTCAGATTCCAGAACTTTCTGCCACAGAAATGTGAGGAACATATGTTTTTTTAGCCAAATGTTGAGGTTTCTAAAGGATTCTGGGTAACAGAACCTGGTCCGAGCCCCACAGGTCACCCCATCTTGGATTCCCCTAGGTCTCTAGTTTTCAGAAATGCACAGGTTTGGTAGGTTTCCCTAGGTGCCGGCTGAGCTAGAGGCCAAAATCTACAGGTAGGCACTTTGCAAAAAACACCTCTGTTTTCTTTAAAAAAATTGGATGTGTCCACGTTGCGCTTTGGGGCGTTTCCTGTCGCGGGCGCTAGGCCTACCCACACAAGTGAGGTATCATTTTTATCGGGAGACTTGGGGGAATGCTGGGTGGAAGGAAATTTGTGGCTCCTCTCAGATTCCAGAACTTTCTGACACAGAAATGTGAGGAATATGTGTTTTTTTAGCCAAATTTTGAGGTTTGCAAAGGATTCTGGGTAACAGAACCTGGTCCGAGCCCCACAAGTCACCGCATCTTGGATTCCCGTAGGTCTCTAGTTTTCAGAAATGCACAGGTTTGGTAGGTTTCCCTAGGTGCCGGCTGAGCTAGAGGCCAAAATCTACAGGTAGGCACTTCACACAAATCACCTCTGTTTTCTTTAAAAAAAACTTGGATGTGTCCACGTTGCGCTTTGGGGCGTTTCCTGTCGCGGGCGCTAGGCCTACCCACACAAGTGAGGTATCATTTTTATCGGGAGACTTGGGGGAACGCTGGGTGGGAGGAAATTTGTGGCTCCTCTCAGATTCCAGAACTTCTGCCACAGAAATGTGAGGAACATGTTTTTTTTTAGCCAAATTTTGAGGTTTGCCAAGGATTCTGGGTAACAGAATCTGGTCCGAGCCCCACAAGTCACCCCATCTTGGATTCCCCTAGATCTCTAGTTTTCAGAAATGCACAGGTTTGGTAGGTTTCCTAAGGTGCCGGCTGAGCTAGAGGCCAAAATCTACAGGTAGGCACTTTGCAAAAATCACCTCTGTTTTCTTTCAAAAAATTGGATGTGTCCACGTTGCGCTTTGGGGCATTTCCTGTAGCGGGCGCTAGGCCTACCCACACAAGTGAGGTATCATTTTTATCGGGAGACTTGGTGGAACGCTGGGTGGAAGGAAATTTGTGGCTCCTTTCAGATTCCAGAACTTTCTGCCACAGAAATGTGAGGAACATGTGTTTTTTTAGCCAAATGTTGAGGTTTCTAAAGGATTCTGGGTAACAGAACCTGGTCCGAGCCCCACAAGTCACCCCATCTTGGATTCCCCTAGGTCTCTAGTTTTCAGAAATGCACAGGTTTGGTAGGTTTCCCTAGGTGCCGGCTGAGCTAGAGGCCAAAATCTACAGTTAGGCACTTCGCAAAAATCAAATCTATTTTCTTTCAAAAAATTGGATGTGTCCACGTTGCGCTTTGGGGCGTTTCCTGTCGCGGGCGCTAGGCCTAACCACACAAGTGAGGTATCATTTTTATCGGGAGACTTGGGGGAACGCTGGGTGGAAGGAAATTTGTGGCTCCTCTCAGATTCCAGAACTTTCTGCCACAGAAATGTGAGGAACATGTGTTTTTTTAGCCAAATTTTGAGGTTTGCAAAGGATTCTGGGAAACAGAACCTGGTCCGAGCCCCACAAGTCACCCCATCTTGGATTCCCCTAGGTCTCTAGTTTTCAGAAATGCACAGGTTTGGTAGGTTTTCCTAGGTGTCGGCTTAGCTAGAGGCCAAAATCTACAGGTAGGCACTTTGCAAAAAACACCTCTGTTTTCTTTAAAAAATTTGGATGTGTCCACGTTGCGCTTTGGGGCGTTTCCTGTCGCGGGCGCTAGGCCTACCCACACAAGTGAGGTATCATTTTTATCGGGAGACTTGGGGGAATGCTGGGTGGAAGGAAATTTGTGGCTCGTCTCAGATTCCAGAACTTTCTGCCACAGAAATGTGAGGAACATGTGTTTTTTTAGCCAAATTTTGAGGTTTGCAAAGGATTCTGGGAAACAGAACCTGGTCGGAGCCCCACAAGTCACCCCATCTTGGATTCCCCTAGGTCTCTAGTTTTCAGAAATGCACAGGTTTGGTAGGTTTCCCTAGGTGTCGGCTTAGCTAAAGGCCAAAATCTACAGGTAGGCACTTTGCAAAAAACACCTCTGTTTTCTTTAAAAAATTTGGATGTGTCCACGTTGCGCTTTGGGGCGTTTCCTGTCGCGGGCGCTAGGCCTACCCACACAAGTGAGGTATCATTTTTATCGGGAGACTTGGGGGAACGCTGGGTGGAAGGAAATTTGTGGCTCCTCTCAGATTCCAGAACTTTCTGCCACAGAAATGTGAGGAACATGTGTTTTTTTAGCCAAATGTTGAAGTTTGCAAAGGATTCTGGGTAACAGAACCTGGTCCGAGCCCCACAAGTCACCCCATCTTGGATTCCCCTAGGTCTCTAGTTTTCAGAAATGCACAGGTTTGGTAGGTTTCCCTAGGTGCCGGCTGAGCTAGAGGCCAAAATCTACAGGTAGGCACTTCGCAAAAATCACCTCTGTTTTCTTTCAAAAAACTTGGATGTGTCCACGTTGCGCTTTGGGGTGTTTCCTGTCACGGGCGCTAGGCCTACCCACACAACTGAGGTATCATTTTTATCGGGAGACTTGGGGGAACGCTGGGTGGAAGGAAATTTGTGGCTCCTCTCAGATTCCAGAACTTTCTGCCACAGAAATGTGAGGAACATGTGTTTTTTTAGCCACATTTTGAGGTTTGCAAAGGATTCTGGGTAACAGAACCTGGTCCGAGCCCCACAAGTCACCCCATCTTGGATTCCCCTAGGTCTCTAGTTTTCAGAAATGCACAGGTTTGGTAGGTTTCCCTAGGTGCTGGCTGAGCTAGAGGCCAAAATCTACAGGTAGGCACTTCGCAAAAATCAAATCTATTTTCTTTCAAAAAATTGGATGTGTCCACGTTGCGCTTTGGGGCATTTCCTGTAGCGGGCGCTAGGCCTACCCACACAAGTGAGGTATCATTTTTATCGGGAGACTTGGTGGAACGCTGGGTGGAAGGAAATTTGTGGCTCCTTTCAGATTCCAGAACTTTCTGCCACAGAAATGTGAGGAACATGTGTTTTTTTTGCCAAACGTTGAGGTTTCTAAAGGATTCTGGGTAACAGAACCTGGTCCGAGCCCCACAAGTCACCCCATCTTGGATTCCCCTAGGTCTCTAGTTTTCAGAAATGCACAGGTTTGGTAGGTTTCCCTAGGTGCCGGCTGAGCTAGAGGCCAAAATCTACAGGTAGGCACTTCGCAAAAATCACCTCTGTTTTCTTTCAAAAAATTGGATGTGTCCACGTTGCGCTTTGGGGCGTTTCCTGTCGCGGGCGCTAGGCCTACCCACACAAGTGAGGTATCATTTTTATTGGGAGACTTGGGGGAACGCTGGGTGGAAGGAAATTTGTGGCTCCTCTCAGATTCCAGAACTTTCTGCCACAGAAATGTGAGGAACATGTGTTTTTTTAGCCACATTTTGAGGTTTGCAAAGGATTCTGGGTAACAGAACCTGGTCCGAGCCCCACAAGTCACCCCATCTTGGATTCTCCTAGGTCTCTAGTTTTCAGAAATGCACAGGTTTGGTAGGTTTCCCTAGGTGCTGGCTGAGCTAGAGGCCAAAATCTGCAGGTAGGCACTTCGCCAAAATCAAATCTATTTTCTTTCAAAAAATTGGATGTGTCCACATTGCGCTTTGGGGCGTTTCCTGTCGCAGGCGCTAGGCCTAACCACACAAGTGAGGTATCATTTTTATCGGGAGACTTGGGGGAACGCTGGGTGGAAGGAAATTTGTGGCTCGTCTCAGATTCCAGAACTTTCTGCCACAGAAATGTGAGGAACATGTGTTTTTTTAGCCAAATTTTGAGGTTTGCAAAGGATTCTGGGTAACAGAACCTGGTCCGAGCCCCACAAGTCACCCCATCTTGGATTCCCCTAGGTCTCTAGTTTTCAGAAATGCACAGGTTTGGTAGGTTTCCCTAGGTGCCGGCTGAGCTAGAGGCCAAAATCTACAGGTAGGCACTTCGCAAAAATCACCTCTGTTTTCTTTCAAAAAATTGGATGTGTCCACGTTGTGCTTTGGGGCGTTTCCTGTCGCGGGCGCTAGGCCTACCCACACAAGTGAGGTATCATTTTTATTGGGAGACTTGGGGGAACGCTGGGTGGAAGGAAATTTGTGGCTCCTCTCAGATTCCAGAACTTTCTGCCACAGAAATGTGAGGAACATGTGTTTTTTTAGCCACATTTTGAGGTTTGCAAAGGATTCTGGGTAACAGAACCTGGTCCGAGCCCCACAAGTCACCCCATCTTGGATTCTACTAGGTCTCTAGTTTTCAGAAATGCACAGGTTTGGTAGGTTTCCCTAGGTGCTGGCTGAGCTAGAGGCCAAAATCTGCAGGTAGGCACTTCGCCAAAATCAAATCTATTTTCTTTCAAAAAATTGGATGTGTCCACATTGCGCTTTGGGGCGTTTCCTGTCGCGGGCGCTAGGCCTAACCACACAAGTGAGGTATCATTTTTATCGGGAGACTTGGGGGAACGCTGGGTGGAAGGAAATTTGTGGCTCGTCTCAGATTCCAGAACTTTCTGCCACAGAAATGTGAGGAACATGTGTTTTTTTAGCCAAATTTTGAGGTTTGCAAAGGATTCTGGGAAACAGAACCTGGTCCGAGCCCCACAAGTCACCCCATCTTGGATTCCCCTAGGTCTCTAGTTTTCAGAAATGCACAGGTTTGGTAGGTTTCCCTAGGTGTCGGCTTAGCTAGAGGCCAAAATCTACAGGTAGGCACTTTGCAAAAAACACCTCTGTTTTCTTTAAAAAATTTGGATGTGTCCACGTTGCGCTTTGGGGCGTTTCCTGTTGCGGGCGCTAGGCCTACCCACACAAGTGAGGTATCATTTTTATCGGGAGACGTGGGGGACCGCTGGGTGGAAGGAAATTTGTGGCTCCTCTCAGATTCCAGAACTTTCTGACACAGAAATGTGAGGAACATGTGTTTTTTTAGCCAAATGTTGAAGTTTGCAAAGGATTCTGGGTAACAGAACCTGGTCCGAGCCCCACAAGTCACCCCATCTTGGATTCCCCTAGGTCTCTAGTTTTCAGAAATGCACAGGTTTGGTAGGTTTCCCTAGGTGCCGGCTAACCTAGAGGCCAAAATCTACAGGTAGGCACTTCGCAAAAATCAAATCTATTTTCTTTCAAAAAATTGGATGTGTCCACGTTGCGCTTTGGGGCGTTTCCTGTCGCGGGCGCTAGGCCTAACCACACAAGTGAGGTATCATTTTTATCGGGAGACTTGGGGGAACGCTGGGTGGAAGGAAATTTGTGGCTCCTCTCAGATTCCAGAACTTTCTGCCACAGAAATGTGAGGAACATGTGTTTTTTTAGCCAAATTTTGAGGTTTGCAAAGGATTCTGGGAAACAGAACCTGGTCCGAGCCCCACAAGTCACCCCATCTTGGATTCCCCTAGGTCTCTAGCTTTCAGAAATGCACAGGTTTGGTAGGTTTTCCTAGGTGTCGGCTTAGCTAGAGGCCAAAATCTACAGGTAGGCACTTTGCAAAAAACACCTCTGTTTTCTTTAAAAAATGTGGATGTGTCCACGTTGCGCTTTGGGGCGTTTCCTGTCGCGGGCGCTAAGCCTACCCACACAAGTGAGGTATCATTTTTATCGGGAGACTTGGGGGAATGCTGGGTGGAAGGAAATTTGTGGCTCGTCTCAGATTCCAGAACTTTCTGCCACAGAAATGTGAGGAACATGTGTTTTTTTAGCCAAATTTTGAGGTTTGCAAAGGATTCTGGGAAACAGAACCTGGTCGGAGCCCCACAAGTCACCCCATCTTGGATTCCCCTAGGTCTCTAGTTTTCAGAAATGCACAGGTTTGGTAGGTTTCCCTAGGTGTCGGCTTAGCTAAAGGCCAAAATCTACAGGTAGGCACTTTGCAAAAAACACCTCTGTTTTCTTTAAAAAATTTGGATGTGTCCACGTTGCGCTTTGGGGCGTTTCCTGTCGCGGGCGCTAGGCCTACCCACACAAGTGAGGTATCATTTTTATCGGGAGACTTGGGGGAACGGTGGGTGGAAGGAAATTTGTGGCTCCTCTCAGATTCCAGAACTTTCTGCCACAGAAATGTGAGGAACATGTGTTTTTTTAGCCAAATGTTGAAGTTTGCAAAGGATTCTGGGTAACAGAACCTGGTCCGAGCCCCACAAGTCACCCCATCTTGGATTCCCCTAGGTCTCTAGTTTTCAGAAATGCACAGGTTTGGTAGGTTTCCCTAGGTGCCGGCTGAGCTAGAGGCCAAAATCTACAGGTAGGCACTTCGCAAAAATCACCTCTGTTTTCTTTCAAAAAATTGGATGTGTCCACGTTGTGCTTTGGGGCGTTTCCTGTCGCGGGCGCTAGGCCTACCCACACAAGTGAGGTATCATTTTTATTGGGAGACTTGGGGGAACGCTGGGTGGAAGGAAATTTGTGGCTCCTCTCAGATTCCAGAACTTTCTGCCACAGAAATGTGAGGAACATGTGTTTTTTTAGCCACATTTTGAGGTTTGCAAAGGATTCTGGGTAACAGAACCTGGTCCGAGCCCCACAAGTCACCCCATCTTGGATTCTCCTAGGTCTCTAGTTTTCAGAAATGCAAGGTTTGGTAGGTTTCCCTAGGTGCTGGCTGAGCTAGAGGCCAAAATCTGCAGGTAGGCACTTCGCCAAAATCAAATCTATTTTCTTTCAAAAAATTGGATGTGTCCACATTGCGCTTTGGGGCGTTTCCTGTCGCGGGCGCTAGGCCTAACCACACAAGTGAGGTATCATTTTTATCGGGAGACTTGGGGGAACGCTGGGTGGAAGGAAATTTGTGGCTCGTCTCAGATTCCAGAACTTTCTGCCACAGAAATGTGAGGAACATGTGTTTTTTTAGCCAAATTTTGAGGTTTGCAAAGGATTCTGGGAAACAGAACCTGGTCCGAGCCCCACAAGTCACCCCATCTTGGATTCCCCTAGGTCTCTAGTTTTCAGAAATGCACAGGTTTGGTAGGTTTCCCTAGGTGTCGGCTTAGCTAGAGGCCAAAATCTACAGGTAGGCACTTTGCAAAAAACACCTCTGTTTTCTTTAAAAAATTTGGATGTGTCCACGTTGCGCTTTGGGGCGTTTCCTGTTGCGGGCGCTAGGCCTACCCACACAAGTGAGGTATCATTTTTATCGGGAGACGTGGGGGACCGCTGGGTGGAAGGAAATTTGTGGCTCCTCTCAGATTCCAGAACTTTCTGACACAGAAATGTGAGGAACATGTGTTTTTTTAGCCAAATGTTGAAGTTTGCAAAGGATTCTGGGTAACAGAACCTGGTCCGAGCCCCACAAGTCACCCCATCTTGGATTCCCCTAGGTCTCTAGTTTTCAGAAATGCACAGGTTTGGTAGGTTTCCCTAGGTGCCGGCTAACCTAGAGGCCAAAATCTACAGGTAGGCACTTCGCAAAAATCAAATCTATTTTCTTTCAAAAAATTGGATGTGTCCACGTTGCGCTTTGGGGCGTTTCCTGTCGCGGGCGCTAGGCCTAACCACACAAGTGAGGTATCATTTTTATCGGGAGACTTGGGGGAACGCTGGGTGGAAGGAAATTTGTGGCCCCTCTCAGATTCCAGAACTTTCTGCCACAGAAATGTGAGGAACATGTGTTTTTTTAGCCAAATTTTGAGGTTTGCAAAGGATTCTGGGAAACAGAACCTGGTCCGAGCCCCACAAGTCACCCCATCTTGGATTCCCCTAGGTCTCTAGCTTTCAGAAATGCACAGGTTTGGTAGGTTTTCCTAGGTGTCGGCTTAGCTAGAGGCCAAAATCTACAGGTAGGCACTTTGCAAAAAACACCTCTGTTTTCTTTAAAAAATGTGGATGTGTCCACGTTGCGCTTTGGGGCGTTTCCTGTCGCGGGCGCTAAGCCTACCCACACAAGTGAGGTATCATTTTTATCGGGAGACTTGGGGGAATGCTGGGTGGAAGGAAATTTGTGGCTCGTCTCAGATTCCAGAACTTTCTGCCACAGAAATGTGAGGAACATGTGTTTTTTTAGCCAAATTTTGAGGTTTGCAAAGGATTCTGGGAAACAGAACCTGGTCGGAGCCCCACAAGTCACCCCATCTTGGATTCCCCTAGGTCTCTAGTTTTCAGAAATGCACAGGTTTGGTAGGTTTCCCTAGGTGTCGGCTTAGCTAAAGGCCAAAATCTACAGGTAGGCACTTTGCAAAAAACACCTCTGTTTTCTTTAAAAAATTTGGATGTGTCCACGTTGCGCTTTGGGGTGTTTCCTGTCGCGGGCGCTAGGCCTACCCACACAAGTGAGGTATCATTTTTATCGGGAGACTTGGGGGAACGCTGGGTGGAAGGAAATTTGTGGCTCCTCTCAGATTCCAGAACTTTCTGACACAGAAATGTGAGGAACATGTGTTTTTTTAGCCAAATGTTGAAGTTTGCAAAGGATTCTGGGTAACAGAACCTGGTCCGAGCCCCACAAGTCACCCCATCTTGGATTCCCCTAGGTCTCTAGTTTTCAGAAATGCACAGGTTTGGTAGGTTTCCCTAGGTGCCGGCTGAGCTAGAGGCCAAAATCTACAGGTAGGCACTTCGCAAAAATCACCTCTGTTTTCTTTCAAAAAACTTGGATGTGTCCACGTTGCGCTTTGGGGTGTTTCCTGTCGCGGGCGCTAGGCCTACCCACACAACTGAGGTATCATTTTTATCGGGAGACTTGGGGATACGCTGATTGGAAGGAAATTTGTGGCTCCTCTCAGATTCCAGAACTTTCTGCCACAGAAATGTGAGGAACATGTGTTTTTTTAGCCACATTTTGAGGTTTGCAAAGGATTCTGGGTAACAGAACCTGGTCCAAGCCCCACAAGTCACCCCATCTTGGATTCCCCTAGATCTCTAGTTTTCAGAAATGCACAGGTTTGGTAGGTTTCCCTAGGTGCTGGCTGAGCTAGAGGCCAAAATCTACAGGTAGGCACTTCGCAAAAATCAAATCTATTTTCTTTCAAAAAATTGGATGTGTCCACGTTGCGCTTTGGGGCATTTCCTGTAGCGGGCGCTAGGCCTACCCACACAAGTGAGGTATCATTTTTATCGGGAGACTTGGTGGAACGCTGGGTGGAAGGAAATTTGTGGCTCCTTTCAGATTCCAGAACTTTCTGCAACAGAAATGTGAGGAACATGTGTTTTTTTAGCCAAATGTTGAGGTTTCTAAAGGATTCTGGGTAACAGAACCTGGTCCGAGCCCCACAAGTCACCCCATCTTGGATTCCCCTAGGTCTCTAGTTTTCAGAAATGCACAGGTTTGGTAGGTTTCCCTAGGTGCCGGCTGAGCTAGAGGCCAAAATCTACAGGTAGGCACTTCGCAAAAATCACCTCTGTTTTCTTTCAAAAAATTGGATGTGTCCACGTTGCGCTTTGGGGCGTTTCCTGTCGCGGGCGCTAGGCCTACCCACACAAGTGAGGTATCATTTTTATCGGGAGACTTGGGGGAACGCTGGGTGGAAGGAAATTTGTGGCTCCTCTCAGATTCCAGAACTTTCTGCCACAGAAATGTGAGGAACATGTGTTTTTTTAGCCACATTTTGAGGTTTGCAAAGGATTCTGGGTAACAGAACCTGGTCCGAGCCCCACAAGTCACCCCATCTTGGATTCCCCTAGGTCTCTAGTTTTCAGAAATGCACAGGTTTGGTAGGTTTCCCTAGGTGCTGGCTGAGCTAGAGGCCAAAATCTGCAGGTAGGCACTTCGCCAAAATCAAATCTATTTTCTTTCAAAAAATTGGATGTGTCCACGTTGCGCTTTGGGGCGTTTCCTGTCGCGGGCGCTAGGCCTAACCACACAAGTGAGGTATCATTTTTATCGGGAGACTTGGGGGACCGCTGGGTGGAAGGAAATTTGTGGCTCGTCTCAGATTCCAGAACTTTCTGCCACAGAAATGTGAGGAACATGTGTTTTTTTAGCCAAATTTTGAGGTTTGCAAAGGATTCTGGGAAACAGAACCTGGTCCGAGCCCCACAAGTCACCCCATCTTGGATTCCCCTAGGTCTCTAGTTTTCAGAAATGCACAGGTTTGGTAGGTTTCCCTAGGTGTCGGCTTAGCTAGAGGCCAAAATCTACAGGTAGGCACTTTGCAAAAAACACCTCTGTTTTCTTTAAAAAATTTGGATGTGTCCACGTTGCGCTTTGGGGCGTTTCCTGTCGCGGGCGCTAGGCCTACCCACACAAGTGAGGTATCATTTTTATCGGGAGACTTGGGGGACCGCTGGGTGGAAGGAAATTTGTGGCTCCTCTCAGATTCCAGAACTTTCTGACACAGAAATGTGAGGAACATGTGTTTTTTTAGCCAAATGTTGAAGTTTGCAAAGGATTCTGGGTAACAGAACCTGGTCCGAGCCCCACAAGTCACCCCATCTTGGATTCCCCTAGGTCTCTAGTTTTCAGAAATGCACAGGTTTGGTAGGTTTCCCTAGGTGCCGGCTGAGCTAGAGGCCAAAATCTACAGGTAGGCACTTCGCAAAAATCACCTCTGTTTTCTGTCAAAAAACTTGGATGTGTCCACGTTGCGCTTTGGGGCGTTTCCTGTCGCGGGCGCTAGGCCTACCCACACAACTGAGGTATCATTTTTATCGGGAGACTTGGGGGAACGCTGGGTGGAAGGAAATTTGTGGCTCCTCTCAGATTCCAGAACTTTCTGCCACAGAAATGTGAGGAACATTTGTTTTTTTAGCCACATTTTGAGGTTTGCAAAGGATTCTGGGTAACAGAACCTGGTCCGAGCCCCACAAGTCACCCCATCTTGGATTCCCCTAGGTCTCTAGTTTTCAGAAATGCAAAGGTTTGGTAGGTTTCCCTAGGTGCTGGCTGAGCTAGAGGCCAAAATCTACAGGTAGGCACTTCGCAAAAATCAAATCTATTTTCTTTCAAAAAATTGGATGTGTCCACGTTGCGCTTTGGGGCGTTTCCTGTCGCGGGCGCTAGGCCTACCCACACAAGTGAGGTATCATTTTTATCGGGAGACTTGGGGGAACGCTGGGTGGAAGGAAATTTGTGGCTCCTCTCAGATTCCAGAACTTTCTGACACAGAAATGTGAGGAACATGTGTTTTTTTAGCCAAATTTTGAAGTTTGCAAAGGATTCTGGGTAACAGAACCTGGTCTGAGCCCCACAAGTCACCCCATCCTGGATTCCCCTAGGTCTCTAGTTTTCAGAAATGCACAGGTTTGGTAGGTTTCCCTAGGTGCCGGCTGAGCTAGAGGCCAAAATCTACAGGTAGGCACTTTGCAAAAATCACCTCTGTTTTCTTTCAAAAAATTGGATGTGTCCACGTTGCGCTTTGGGGCATTTCCTGTAGCGGGCGCTAGGCCTACCCACACAAGTGAGGTATCATTTTTATCGGGAGACTTGGTGGAACGCTGGGTGGAAGGAAATTTGTGGCTCCTTTCAGATTCCAGAACTTTCTGCCACAGAAATGTGAGGAACATGTGTTTTTTTAGCCAAATGTTGAGGTTTCTAAAGGATTCTGGGTAACAGAACCTGGTCCGAGCCCCACAAGTCACCCCATCTTGGATTCCCCTAGGTCTCTAGTTTTCAGAAATGCACAGGTTTGGTAGGTTTCCCTAGGTGCCGGCTGAGCTAGAGGCCAAAATCTACAGGTAGGCACTTCGCAAAAATCACCTCTGTTTTCTTTCAAAAAATTGGATGTGTCCACGTTGCGCTTTGGGGCGTTTCCTGTCGCGGGCGCTAGGCCTACCCACACAAGTGAGGTATCATTTTTATCGGGAGACTTGGGGGAACGCTGGGTGGAAGGAAATTTGTGGCTCCTCTCAGATTCCAGAACTTTCTGCCACAGAAATGTGAGGAACATGTGTTTTTTTAGCCACATTTTGAGGTTTGCAAAGGATTCTGGGTAACAGAACCTGGTCCGAGCCCCACAAGTCACCCCATCTTGGATTCCCCTAGGTCTCTAGTTTTCAGAAATGCACAGGTTTGGTAGGTTTCCCTAGGTGCTGGCTGAGCTAGAGGCCAAAATCTACAGGTAGGCACTTCTCAAAAATCAAATCTATTTTCTTTCAAAAAATTGGATGTGTCCACGTTGCGCTTTGGGGCGTTTCCTGTCGCGGGCGCTAGGCCTAACCACACAAGTGAGGTATCATTTTTATCGGGAGACTTGGGGGAACGCTGGGTGGAAGGAAATTTGTGGCTCCTCTCAGATTCCAGAACTTTCTGCCACAGAAATGTGAGGAACATGTGTTTTTTTAGCCAAATTTTGAGGTTTGCAAAGGATTCTGGGAAACAGAACCTGGTCCGAGCCCCACAAGTCACCCCATCTTGGATTCCCCTAGGTCTCTAGTTTTCAGAAATGCACAGGTTTGGTAGGTTTCCCTAGGTGCCGGCTGAGCTAGAGGCCAAAATCTACAGGTAGGCACTTCGCAAAAATCACCTCTGTTTTCTTTCAAAAAATTGGATGTGTCCACGTTGCGCTTTGGGGCGTTTCCTGTCGCGGGCGCTAGGCCTACCCACACAAGTGAGGTATCATTTTTATCGGGAGACTTGGGGGAACGCTGGGTGGAAGGAAATTTGTGGCTCCTCTCAGATTCCAGAACTTTCTGACACAGAAATGTGAGGAACATGTGTTTTTTTAGCCAAATTTTGAAGTTTGCAAAGGATTCTGGGTAACAGAACCTGGTCCGAGCCCCACAAGTCACCCCATCTTGGATTCCCCTAGGTCTCTAGTTTTCAGAAATGCACAGGTTTGGTAGGTTTCCCTAGGTGCTGGCTGAGCTAGAGGCCAAAATCTACAGGTAGGCACTTCGCAAAAATCAAATCTATTTTCTTTCAAAAAATTGGATGTGTCCACGTTGCGCTTTGGGGCGTTTCCTGTCGCGGGCGCTAGGCCTAACCACACAAGTGAGGTATCATTTTTATCGGGAGACTTGGGGGAACGCTGGGTGGAAGGAAATTTGTGGCTCCTCTCAGATTCCAGAACTTTCTGCCACAGAAATGTGAGGAACATGTGTTTTTTTAGCCAAATTTTGAGGTTTGCAAAGGATTCTGGGAAACAGAACCCGGTCCGAGCCCCACAAGTGACCCCATCTTGGATTCCCCTAGGTCTCTAGTTTTCAGAAATGCACAGGTTTGGTAGGTTTTCCTAGGTGTCGGCTTAGCTGGAGGCCAAAATCTACAGGTAGGCACTTTGCAAAAAACACCTCTGTTTTCTTTTAAAAAGTTGGATGTGTCCACGTTGCGCTTTGGGGCGTTTCCTGTCGCGGGCGCTAGGCCTACCCACACAAGTGAGGTATCATTTTTATCGGGAGACTTGGGGGAATGCTGGGTGGAAGGAAATTTGTGGCTCCTCTCAGATTCCAGAACTTTCTGACACAGAAATGTGAGGAACATGTGTTTTTTTAGCCAAATTTTGAAGTTTGCAAAGGATTCTGGGTAACAGAACCTGGTCCGAGCCCCACAAGTCACCCCATCTTGGATTCCCCTAGGTCTCTAGTTTTCAGAAATGCACAGGTTTGGTAGGTTTCCCTAGGTGCTGGCTGAGCTAGAGGCCAAAATCTACAGGTAGGCACTTCGCAAAAATCAAATCTATTTTCTTTCAAAAAATTGGATGTGTCCACGTTGCGCTTTGGGGCGTTTCCTGTCGCGGGCGCTAGGCCTAACCACACAAGTGAGGTATCATTTTTATCGGGAGACTTGGGGGAACGCTGGGTGGAAGGAAATTTGTGGCTCCTCTCAGATTCCAGAACTTTCTGCCACAGAAATGTGAGGAACATGTGTTTTTTTAGCCAAATTTTGAGGTTTGCAAAGGATTCTGGGAAACAGAACCCGGTCCGAGCCCCACAAGTGACCCCATCTTGGATTCCCCTAGGTCTCTAGTTTTCAGAAATGCACAGGTTTGGTAGGTTTTCCTAGGTGTCGGCTTAGCTGGAGGCCAAAATCTACAGGTAGGCACTTTGCAAAAAACACCTCTGTTTTCTTTTAAAAAGTTGGATGTGTCCACGTTGCGCTTTGGGGCGTTTCCTGTCGCGGGCGCTAGGCCTACCCACACAAGTGAGGTATCATTTTTATCGGGAGACTTGGGGGAATGCTGGGTGGAAGGAAATTTGTGGCTCGTCTCAGATTCCAGAACTTTCTGCCACAGAAATGTGAGGAACATGTGTTTTTTTAGTCAAATTTTGAGGTTTGCAAAGGATTCTGGGAAACAGAACCTGGTCCGAGCCCCACAAGTCACCCCATCTTGGATTCCCCTAGGTCTCTAGTTTTCAGAAATGCACAGGTTTGGTAGGTTTCCCTAGGTGTCGGCTTAGCTAAAGGCCAAAATCTACAGGTAGGCACTTTGCAAAAAACACCTCTGTTTTCTTTAAAAAATGTGGATGTGTCCACGTTGCGCTTTGGGGCGTTTCCTGTCGCGGGCGCTAGGCCTACCCACACAAGTGAGGTATCATTTTTATCGGGAGACTTGGGGGAACGCTGGGTGGAAGGAAATTTGTGGCTCCTCTCAGATTCCAGAACTTTTTGACACAGAAATGTGAGGAACATGTGTTTTTTTAGCCAAATGTTGAAGTTTGCAAAGGATTCTGGGTAACAGAACCTGGTCCGAGCCCCACAAGTCACCCCATCTTGGATTCCCCTAGGTCTCTAGTTTTCAGAAATGCACAGGTTTGGTAGGTTTCCCTAGGTGCCGGCTGAGCTAGAGGCCAAAATCTACAGGTAGGCACTTCGCAAAAATCACCTCTGTTTTCTTTCAAAAAACTTGGATGTGTCCACGTTGCGCTTTGGGGTGTTTCCTGTCGCGGGCGCTAGGCCTACCCACACAACTGAGGTATCATTTTTATCGGGAGACTTGGGGGAACGCTGGGTGGAAGGAAATTTGTGGCTCCTCTCAGATTCCAGAACTTTCTGCAACAGAAATGTGAGGAACATGTGTTTTTTTAGCCACATTTTGAGGTTTGCAAAGGATTCTGGGTAACAGAACCTGGTCCGAGCCCCACAAGGCACCCCATCTTGGATTCCCCTAGGTCTCTAGTTTTCAGAAATGCACAGGTTTGGTAGGTTTCCCTAGGTGCTGGCTGAGCTAGAGGCCAAAATCTACAGGTAGGCACTTCGCAAAAATCAAATCTATTTTCTTTCAAAAAATTGGATGTGTCCACGTTGCGCTTTGGGGCATTTCCTGTAGCGGGCGCTAGGCCTACCCACACAAGTGAGGTATCATTTTTATCGGGAGACTTGGTGGAACGCTGGGTGGAAGGAAATTTGTGGCTCCTTTCAGATTCCAGAACTTTCTGCCACAGAAATGTGAGGAACATGTGTTTTTTTAGCCAAATGTTGAGGTTTCTAAAGGATTCTGGGTAACAGAACCTGGTCCGAGCCCCACAAGTCACCCCATCTTGGATTCCCCTAGGTCTCTAGTTTTCAGAAATGCACAGGTTTGGTAGGTTTCCCTAGGTGCCGGCTGAGCTAGAGGCCAAAATCTACAGGTAGGCACTTCGCAAAAATCACCTCTGTTTTCTTTCAAAAAATTGGATGTGTCCACGTTGCGCTTTGGGGCGTTTCCTGTCGCGGGCGCTAGGCCTACCCACACAAGTGAGGTATCATTTTTATCGGGAGACTTGGGGGAACGCTGGGTGGAAGGAAATTTGTGGCTCCTCTCAGATTCCAGAACTTTCTGCCACAGAAATGTGAGGAACATGTGTTTTTTTAGCCACATTTTGAGGTTTGCAAAGGATTCTGGGTAACAGAACCTGGTCCGAGCCCCACAAGTCACCCCATCTTGGATTCCCCTAGGTCTCTAGTTTTCAGAAATGCACAGGTTTGGTAGGTTTCCCTAGGTGCTGGCTGAGCTAGAGGCCAAAATCTGCAGGTAGGCACTTCGCCAAAATCAAATCTATTTTCTTTCAAAAAATTGGATGTGTCCACGTTGCGCTTTGGGGCGTTTCCTGTCGCGGGCGCTAGGCCTAACCACACAAGTGAGGTATCATTTTTATCGGGAGACGTGGGGGAACGCTGGGTGGAAGGAAATTTGTGGCTCCTCTCAGATTCCAGAACTTTCTGCCACAGAAATGTGAGGAACATGTGTTTTTTTAGCCAAATTTTGAGGTTTGCAAAGGATTCTGGGAAACAGAACCTGGTCCGAGCCCCACAAGTCACCCCATCTTGGATTCCCCTAGGTCTCTAGTTTTCAGAAATGCACAGGTTTGGTAGGTTTTCCTAGATGTCGGCTTAGCTAGAGGCCAAAATCTACAGGTAGGCACTTTGCAAAAAACACCTCTGTTTTCTTTAAAAAATTTGGATGTGTCCACGTTGCGCTTTGGGGCGTTTCCTGTCGCGGGCGCTAGGCCTACCCACACAAGTGAGGTATCATTTTTATCGGGAGACTTGGGGGAATGCTGGGTGGAAGGAAATTTGTGGCTCGTCTCAGATTCCAGAACTTTCTGCCACAGAAATGTGAGGAACATGTGTTTTTTTAGCCAAATTTTGAGGTTTGCAAAGGATTCTGGGAAACAGAACCTGGTCCGAGCCCCACAAGTCACCCCATCTTGGATTCCCCTAGGTCTCTAGTTTTCAGAAATGCACAGGTTTGGTAGGTTTCCCTAGGTGTCGGCTTAGCTAAAGGCCAAAATCTACAGGTAGGCACTTTGCAAAAAACACCTCTGTTTTCTTTAAAAAATTTGGATGTGTCCACGTTGCGCTTTGGGGCGTTTCCTGTCGCGGGCGCTAGGCCTACCCACACAAGTGAGGTATCATTTTTATCGGGAGACTTGGGGGAACGCTGGGTGGAAGGAAATTTGTGGCTCCTCTCAGATTCCAGAACTTTCTGACACAGAAATGTGAGGAACATGTGTTTTTTTAGCCAAATGTTGAAGTTTGCAAAGGATTCTGGGTAACAGAACCTGGTCCGAGCACCACAAGTCACCCCATCTTGGATTCCTCTAGGTCTCTAGTTTTCAGAAATGCACAGGTTTGGTAGGTTTCCCTAGGTGCCGGCTGAGCTAGAGGCCAAAATCTACAGGTAGGCACTTCGCAAAAATCACCTCTGTTTTCTTTCAAAAAACTTGGATGTGTCCACGTTGCGCTTTGGGGTGTTTCCTGTCGCGGGCGCTAGGCCTACCCACACAACTGAGGTATCATTTTTATCGGGAGACTTGGGGGAACGCTGGGTGGAAGGAAATTTGTGGCTCCTTTCAGATTCCAGAACTTTCTGCCACAGAAATGTGAGGAACATGTGTTTTTTTAGCCAAATGTTGAGGTTTCTAAAGGATTCTGGGTAACAGAACCTGGTCCGAGCCCCACAAGTCACCCCATCTTGGATTCCCCTAGGTCTCTAGTTTTCAGAAATGCACAGGTTTGGTAGGTTTCCCTAGGTGTCGGCTTAGCTAAAGGCCAAAATCTACAGGTAGGCACTTTGCAAAAAACACCTCTGTTTTCTTTAAAAAATTTGGATGTGTCCACGTTGCGCTTTGGGGCGTTTCCTGTCGCGGGCGCTAGGCCTACCCACACAAGTGAGGTATCATTTTTATCGGGAGACTTGGGGGAACGGTGGGTGGAAGGAAATTTGTGGCTCCTCTCAGATTCCAGAACTTTCTGCCACAGAAATGTGAGGAACATGTGTTTTTTTAGCCAAATGTTGAAGTTTGCAAAGGATTCTGGGTAACAGAACCTGGTCCGAGCCCCACAAGTCACCCCATCTTGGATTCCCCTAGGTCTCTAGTTTTCAGAAATGCACAGGTTTGGTAGGTTTCCCTAGGTGCCGGCTGAGCTAGAGGCCAAAATCTACAGGTAGGCACTTCGCAAAAATCACCTCTGTTTTCTTTCAAAAAATTGGATGTGTCCACGTTGTGCTTTGGGGCGTTTCCTGTCGCGGGCGCTAGGCCTACCCACACAAGTGAGGTATCATTTTTATTGGGAGACTTGGGGGAACGCTGGGTGGAAGGAAATTTGTGGCTCCTCTCAGATTCCAGAACTTTCTGCCACAGAAATGTGAGGAACATGTGTTTTTTTAGCCACATTTTGAGGTTTGCAAAGGATTCTGGGTAACAGAACCTGGTCCGAGCCCCACAAGTCACCCCATCTTGGATTCTCCTAGGTCTCTAGTTTTCAGAAATGCAAGGTTTGGTAGGTTTCCCTAGGTGCTGGCTGAGCTAGAGGCCAAAATCTGCAGGTAGGCACTTCGCCAAAATCAAATCTATTTTCTTTCAAAAAATTGGATGTGTCCACATTGCGCTTTGGGGCGTTTCCTGTCGCGGGCGCTAGGCCTAACCACACAAGTGAGGTATCATTTTTATCGGGAGACTTGGGGGAACGCTGGGTGGAAGGAAATTTGTGGCTCGTCTCAGATTCCAGAACTTTCTGCCACAGAAATGTGAGGAACATGTGTTTTTTTAGCCAAATTTTGAGGTTTGCAAAGGATTCTGGGAAACAGAACCTGGTCCGAGCCCCACAAGTCACCCCATCTTGGATTCCCCTAGGTCTCTAGTTTTCAGAAATGCACAGGTTTGGTAGGTTTCCCTAGGTGTCGGCTTAGCTAGAGGCCAAAATCTACAGGTAGGCACTTTGCAAAAAACACCTCTGTTTTCTTTAAAAAATTTGGATGTGTCCACGTTGCGCTTTGGGGCGTTTCCTGTTGCGGGCGCTAGGCCTACCCACACAAGTGAGGTATCATTTTTATCGGGAGACGTGGGGGACCGCTGGGTGGAAGGAAATTTGTGGCTCCTCTCAGATTCCAGAACTTTCTGACACAGAAATGTGAGGAACATGTGTTTTTTTAGCCAAATGTTGAAGTTTGCAAAGGATTCTGGGTAACAGAACCTGGTCCGAGCCCCACAAGTCACCCCATCTTGGATTCCCCTAGGTCTCTAGTTTTCAGAAATGCACAGGTTTGGTAGGTTTCCCTAGGTGCCGGCTAACCTAGAGGCCAAAATCTACAGGTAGGCACTTCGCAAAAATCAAATCTATTTTCTTTCAAAAAATTGGATGTGTCCACGTTGCGCTTTGGGGCGTTTCCTGTCGCGGGCGCTAGGCCTAACCACACAAGTGAGGTATCATTTTTATCGGGAGACTTGGGGGAACGCTGGGTGGAAGGAAATTTGTGGCCCCTCTCAGATTCCAGAACTTTCTGCCACAGAAATGTGAGGAACATGTGTTTTTTTAGCCAAATTTTGAGGTTTGCAAAGGATTCTGGGAAACAGAACCTGGTCCGAGCCCCACAAGTCACCCCATCTTGGATTCCCCTAGGTCTCTAGCTTTCAGAAATGCACAGGTTTGGTAGGTTTTCCTAGGTGTCGGCTTAGCTAGAGGCCAAAATCTACAGGTAGGCACTTTGCAAAAAACACCTCTGTTTTCTTTAAAAAATGTGGATGTGTCCACGTTGCGCTTTGGGGCGTTTCCTGTCGCGGGCGCTAAGCCTACCCACACAAGTGAGGTATCATTTTTATCGGGAGACTTGGGGGAATGCTGGGTGGAAGGAAATTTGTGGCTCGTCTCAGATTCCAGAACTTTCTGCCACAGAAATGTGAGGAACATGTGTTTTTTTAGCCAAATTTTGAGGTTTGCAAAGGATTCTGGGAAACAGAACCTGGTCGGAGCCCCACAAGTCACCCCATCTTGGATTCCCCTAGGTCTCTAGTTTTCAGAAATGCACAGGTTTGGTAGGTTTCCCTAGGTGTCGGCTTAGCTAAAGGCCAAAATCTACAGGTAGGCACTTTGCAAAAAACACCTCTGTTTTCTTTAAAAAATTTGGATGTGTCCACGTTGCGCTTTGGGGTGTTTCCTGTCGCGGGCGCTAGGCCTACCCACACAAGTGAGGTATCATTTTTATCGGGAGACTTGGGGGAACGCTGGGTGGAAGGAAATTTGTGGCTCCTCTCAGATTCCAGAACTTTCTGACACAGAAATGTGAGGAACATGTGTTTTTTTAGCCAAATGTTGAAGTTTGCAAAGGATTCTGGGTAACAGAACCTGGTCCGAGCCCCACAAGTCACCCCATCTTGGATTCCCCTAGGTCTCTAGTTTTCAGAAATGCACAGGTTTGGTAGGTTTCCCTAGGTGCCGGCTGAGCTAGAGGCCAAAATCTACAGGTAGGCACTTCGCAAAAATCACCTCTGTTTTCTTTCAAAAAACTTGGATGTGTCCACGTTGCGCTTTGGGGTGTTTCCTGTCGCGGGCGCTAGGCCTACCCACACAACTGAGGTATCATTTTTATCGGGAGACTTGGGGATACGCTGATTGGAAGGAAATTTGTGGCTCCTCTCAGATTCCAGAACTTTCTGCCACAGAAATGTGAGGAACATGTGTTTTTTTAGCCACATTTTGAGGTTTGCAAAGGATTCTGGGTAACAGAACCTGGTCCAAGCCCCACAAGTCACCCCATCTTGGATTCCCCTAGATCTCTAGTTTTCAGAAATGCACAGGTTTGGTAGGTTTCCCTAGGTGCTGGCTGAGCTAGAGGCCAAAATCTACAGGTAGGCACTTCGCAAAAATCAAATCTATTTTCTTTCAAAAAATTGGATGTGTCCACGTTGCGCTTTGGGGCATTTCCTGTAGCGGGCGCTAGGCCTACCCACACAAGTGAGGTATCATTTTTATCGGGAGACTTGGTGGAACGCTGGGTGGAAGGAAATTTGTGGCTCCTTTCAGATTCCAGAACTTTCTGCAACAGAAATGTGAGGAACATGTGTTTTTTTAGCCAAATGTTGAGGTTTCTAAAGGATTCTGGGTAACAGAACCTGGTCCGAGCCCCACAAGTCACCCCATCTTGGATTCCCCTAGGTCTCTAGTTTTCAGAAATGCACAGGTTTGGTAGGTTTCCCTAGGTGCCGGCTGAGCTAGAGGCCAAAATCTACAGGTAGGCACTTCGCAAAAATCACCTCTGTTTTCTTTCAAAAAATTGGATGTGTCCACGTTGCGCTTTGGGGCGTTTCCTGTCGCGGGCGCTAGGCCTACCCACACAAGTGAGGTATCATTTTTATCGGGAGACTTGGGGGAACGCTGGGTGGAAGGAAATTTGTGGCTCCTCTCAGATTCCAGAACTTTCTGCCACAGAAATGTGAGGAACATGTGTTTTTTTAGCCACATTTTGAGGTTTGAAAAGGATTCTGGGTAACAGAACCTGGTCCGAGCCCCACAAGTCACCCCATCTTGGATTCCCCTAGGTCTCTAGTTTTCAGAAATGCACAGGTTTGGTAGGTTTCCCTAGGTGCTGGCTGAGCTAGAGGCCAAAATCTGCAGGTAGGCACTTCGCCAAAATCAAATCTATTTTCTTTCAAAAAATTGGATGTGTCCACGTTGCGCTTTGGGGCGTTTCCTGTCGCGGGCGCTAGGCCTAACCACACAAGTGAGGTATCATTTTTATCGGGAGACTTGGGGGACCGCTGGGTGGAAGGAAATTTGTGGCTCGTCCCAGATTCCAGAACTTTCTGCCACAGAAATGTGAGGAACATGTGTTTTTTTAGCCAAATTTTGAGGTTTGCAAAGGATTCTGGGAAACAGAACCTGGTCCGAGCCCCACAAGTCACCCCATCTTGGATTCCCCTAGGTCTCTAGTTTTCAGAAATGCACAGGTTTGGTAGGTTTCCCTAGGTGTCGGCTTAGCTAGAGGCCAAAATCTACAGGTAGGCACTTTGCAAAAAACACCTCTGTTTTCTTTAAAAAATTTGGATGTGTCCACGTTGCGCTTTGGGGCGTTTCCTGTCGCGGGCGCTAGGCCTACCCACACAAGTGAGGTATCATTTTTATCGGGAGACTTGGGGGACCGCTGGGTGGAAGGAAATTTGTGGCTCCTCTCAGATTCCAGAACTTTCTGACACAGAAATGTGAGGAACATGTGTTTTTTTAGCCAAATGTTGAAGTTTGCAAAGGATTCTGGGTAACAGAACCTGGTCCGAGCCCCACAAGTCACCCCATCTTGGATTCCCCTAGGTCTCTAGTTTTCAGAAATGCACAGGTTTGGTAGGTTTCCCTAGGTGCCGGCTGAGCTAGAGGCCAAAATCTACAGGTAGGCACTTCGCAAAAATCACCTCTGTTTTCTGTCAAAAAACTTGGATGTGTCCACGTTGCGCTTTGGGGCGTTTCCTGTCGCGGGCGCTAGGCCTACCCACACAACTGAGGTATCATTTTTATCGGGAGACTTGGGGGAACGCTGGGTGGAAGGAAATTTGTGGCTCCTCTCAGATTCCAGAACTTTCTGCCACAGAAATGTGAGGAACATTTGTTTTTTTAGCCACATTTTGAGGTTTGCAAAGGATTCTGGGTAACAGAACCTGGTCCGAGCCCCACAAGTCACCCCATCTTGGATTCCCCTAGGTCTCTAGTTTTCAGAAATGCAAAGGTTTGGTAGGTTTCCCTAGGTGCTGGCTGAGCTAGAGGCCAAAATCTACAGGTAGGCACTTCGCAAAAATCAAATCTATTTTCTTTCAAAAAATTGGATGTGTCCACGTTGCGCTTTGGGGCGTTTCCTGTCGCGGGCGCTAGGCCTACCCACACAAGTGAGGTATCATTTTTATCGGGAGACTTGGGGGAACGCTGGGTGGAAGGAAATTTGTGGCTCCTCTCAGATTCCAGAACTTTCTGACACAGAAATGTGAGGAACATGTGTTTTTTTAGCCAAATTTTGAAGTTTGCAAAGGATTCTGGGTAACAGAACCTGGTCTGAGCCCCACAAGTCACCCCATCCTGGATTCCCCTAGGTCTCTAGTTTTCAGAAATGCACAGGTTTGGTAGGTTTCCCTAGGTGCCGGCTGAGCTAGAGGCCAAAATCTACAGGTAGGCACTTTGCAAAAATCACCTCTGTTTTCTTTCAAAAAATTGGATGTGTCCACGTTGCGCTTTGGGGCATTTCCTGTAGCGGGCGCTAGGCCTACCCACACAAGTGAGGTATCATTTTTATCGGGAGACTTGGTGGAACGCTGGGTGGAAGGAAATTTGTGGCTCCTTTCAGATTCCAGAACTTTCTGCCACAGAAATGTGAGGAACATGTGTTTTTTTAGCCAAATGTTGAGGTTTCTAAAGGATTCTGGGTAACAGAACCTGGTCCGAGCCCCACAAGTCACCCCATCTTGGATTCCCCTAGGTCTCTAGTTTTCAGAAATGCACAGGTTTGGTAGGTTTCCCTAGGTGCCGGCTGAGCTAGAGGCCAAAATCTACAGGTAGGCACTTCGCAAAAATCACCTCTGTTTTCTTTCAAAAAATTGGATGTGTCCACGTTGCGCTTTGGGGCGTTTCCTGTCGCGGGCGCTAGGCCTACCCACACAAGTGAGGTATCATTTTTATCGGGAGACTTGGGGGAACGCTGGGTGGAAGGAAATTTGTGGCTCCTCTCAGATTCCAGAACTTTCTGCCACAGAAATGTGAGGAACATGTGTTTTTTTAGCCACATTTTGAGGTTTGCAAAGGATTCTGGGTAACAGAACCTGGTCCGAGCCCCACAAGTCACCCCATCTTGGATTCCCCTAGGTCTCTAGTTTTCAGAAATGCACAGGTTTGGTAGGTTTCCCTAGGTGCTGGCTGAGCTAGAGGCCAAAATCTACAGGTAGGCACTTCTCAAAAATCAAATCTATTTTCTTTCAAAAAATTGGATGTGTCCACGTTGCGCTTTGGGGCGTTTCCTGTCGCGGGCGCTAGGCCTAACCACACAAGTGAGGTATCATTTTTATCGGGAGACTTGGGGGAACGCTGGGTGGAAGGAAATTTGTGGCTCCTCTCAGATTCCAGAACTTTCTGCCACAGAAATGTGAGGAACATGTGTTTTTTTAGCCAAATTTTGAGGTTTGCAAAGGATTCTGGGAAACAGAACCTGGTCCGAGCCCCACAAGTCACCCCATCTTGGATTCCCCTAGGTCTCTAGTTTTCAGAAATGCACAGGTTTGGTAGGTTTCCCTAGGTGCCGGCTGAGCTAGAGGCCAAAATCTACAGGTAGGCACTTCGCAAAAATCACCTCTGTTTTCTTTCAAAAAATTGGATGTGTCCACGTTGCGCTTTGGGGCGTTTCCTGTCGCGGGCGCTAGGCCTACCCACACAAGTGAGGTATCATTTTTATCGGGAGACTTGGGGGAACGCTGGGTGGAAGGAAATTTGTGGCTCCTCTCAGATTCCAGAACTTTCTGACACAGAAATGTGAGGAACATGTGTTTTTTTAGCCAAATTTTGAAGTTTGCAAAGGATTCTGGGTAACAGAACCTGGTCCGAGCCCCACAAGTCACCCCATCTTGGATTCCCCTAGGTCTCTAGTTTTCAGAAATGCACAGGTTTGGTAGGTTTCCCTAGGTGCTGGCTGAGCTAGAGGCCAAAATCTACAGGTAGGCACTTCGCAAAAATCAAATCTATTTTCTTTCAAAAAATTGGATGTGTCCACGTTGCGCTTTGGGGCGTTTCCTGTCGCGGGCGCTAGGCCTAACCACACAAGTGAGGTATCATTTTTATCGGGAGACTTGGGGGAACGCTGGGTGGAAGGAAATTTGTGGCTCCTCTCAGATTCCAGAACTTTCTGCCACAGAAATGTGAGGAACATGTGTTTTTTTAGCCAAATTTTGAGGTTTGCAAAGGATTCTGGGAAACAGAACCCGGTCCGAGCCCCACAAGTGACCCCATCTTGGATTCCCCTAGGTCTCTAGTTTTCAGAAATGCACAGGTTTGGTAGGTTTTCCTAGGTGTCGGCTTAGCTGGAGGCCAAAATCTACAGGTAGGCACTTTGCAAAAAACACCTCTGTTTTCTTTTAAAAAGTTGGATGTGTCCACGTTGCGCTTTGGGGCGTTTCCTGTCGCGGGCGCTAGGCCTACCCACACAAGTGAGGTATCATTTTTATCGGGAGACTTGGGGGAATGCTGGGTGGAAGGAAATTTGTGGCTCGTCTCAGATTCCAGAACTTTCTGCCACAGAAATGTGAGGAACATGTGTTTTTTTAGTCAAATTTTGAGGTTTGCAAAGGATTCTGGGAAACAGAACCTGGTCCGAGCCCCACAAGTCACCCCATCTTGGATTCCCCTAGGTCTCTAGTTTTCAGAAATGCACAGGTTTGGTAGGTTTCCCTAGGTGTCGGCTTAGCTAAAGGCCAAAATCTACAGGTAGGCACTTTGCAAAAAACACCTCTGTTTTCTTTAAAAAATGTGGATGTGTCCACGTTGCGCTTTGGGGCGTTTCCTGTCGCGGGCGCTAGGCCTACCCACACAAGTGAGGTATCATTTTTATCGGGAGACTTGGGGGAACGCTGGGTGGAAGGAAATTTGTGGCTCCTCTCAGATTCCAGAACTTTTTGACACAGAAATGTGAGGAACATGTGTTTTTTTAGCCAAATGTTGAAGTTTGCAAAGGATTCTGGGTAACAGAACCTGGTCCGAGCCCCACAAGTCACCCCATCTTGGATTCCCCTAGGTCTCTAGTTTTCAGAAATGCACAGGTTTGGTAGGTTTCCCTAGGTGCCGGCTGAGCTAGAGGCCAAAATCTACAGGTAGGCACTTCGCAAAAATCACCTCTGTTTTCTTTCAAAAAACTTGGATGTGTCCACGTTGCGCTTTGGGGTGTTTCCTGTCGCGGGCGCTAGGCCTACCCACACAACTGAGGTATCATTTTTATCGGGAGACTTGGGGGAACGCTGGGTGGAAGGAAATTTGTGGCTCCTCTCAGATTCCAGAACTTTCTGCAACAGAAATGTGAGGAACATGTGTTTTTTTAGCCACATTTTGAGGTTTGCAAAGGATTCTGGGTAACAGAACCTGGTCCGAGCCCCACAAGGCACCCCATCTTGGATTCCCCTAGGTCTCTAGTTTTCAGAAATGCACAGGTTTGGTAGGTTTCCCTAGGTGCTGGCTGAGCTAGAGGCCAAAATCTACAGGTAGGCACTTCGCAAAAATCAAATCTATTTTCTTTCAAAAAATTGGATGTGTCCACGTTGCGCTTTGGGGCATTTCCTGTAGCGGGCGCTAGGCCTACCCACACAAGTGAGGTATCATTTTTATCGGGAGACTTGGTGGAACGCTGGGTGGAAGGAAATTTGTGGCTCCTTTCAGATTCCAGAACTTTCTGCCACAGAAATGTGAGGAACATGTGTTTTTTTAGCCAAATGTTGAGGTTTCTAAAGGATTCTGGGTAACAGAACCTGGTCCGAGCCCCACAAGTCACCCCATCTTGGATTCCCCTAGGTCTCTAGTTTTCAGAAATGCACAGGTTTGGTAGGTTTCCCTAGGTGCCGGCTGAGCTAGAGGCCAAAATCTACAGGTAGGCACTTCGCAAAAATCACCTCTGTTTTCTTTCAAAAAATTGGATGTGTCCACGTTGCGCTTTGGGGCGTTTCCTGTCGCGGGCGCTAGGCCTACCCACACAAGTGAGGTATCATTTTTATCGGGAGACTTGGGGGAACGCTGGGTGGAAGGAAATTTGTGGCTCCTCTCAGATTCCAGAACTTTCTGCCACAGAAATGTGAGGAACATGTGTTTTTTTAGCCACATTTTGAGGTTTGCAAAGGATTCTGGGTAACAGAACCTGGTCCGAGACCCACAAGTCACCCCATCTTGGATTCCCCTAGGTCTCTAGTTTTCAGAAATGCACAGGTTTGGTAGGTTTCCCTAGGTGCTGGCTGAGCTAGAGGCCAAAATCTGCAGGTAGGCACTTCGCCAAAATCAAATCTATTTTCTTTCAAAAAATTGGATGTGTCCACGTTGCGCTTTGGGGCGTTTCCTGTCGCGGGCGCTAGGCCTAACCACACAAGTGAGGTATCATTTTTATCGGGAGACGTGGGGGAACGCTGGGTGGAAGGAAATTTGTGGCTCCTCTCAGATTCCAGAACTTTCTGCCACAGAAATGTGAGGAACATGTGTTTTTTTAGCCAAATTTTGAGGTTTGCAAAGGATTCTGGGAAACAGAACCTGGTCCGAGCCCCACAAGTCACCCCATCTTGGATTCCCCTAGGTCTCTAGTTTTCAGAAATGCACAGGTTTGGTAGGTTTTCCTAGATGTCGGCTTAGCTAGAGGCCAAAATCTACAGGTAGGCACTTTGCAAAAAACACCTCTGTTTTCTTTAAAAAATTTGGATGTGTCCACGTTGCGCTTTGGGGCGTTTCCTGTCGCGGGCGCTAGGCCTACCCACACAAGTGAGGTATCATTTTTATCGGGAGACTTGGGGGAATGCTGGGTGGAAGGAAATTTGTGGCTCGTCTCAGATTCCAGAACTTTCTGCCACAGAAATGTGAGGAACATGTGTTTTTTTAGCCAAATTTTGAGGTTTGCAAAGGATTCTGGGAAACAGAACCTGGTCCGAGCCCCACAAGTCACCCCATCTTGGATTCCCCTAGGTCTCTAGTTTTCAGAAATGCACAGGTTTGGTAGGTTTCCCTAGGTGTCGGCTTAGCTAAAGGCCAAAATCTACAGGTAGGCACTTTGCAAAAAACACCTCTGTTTTCTTTAAAAAATTTGGATGTGTCCACGTTGCGCTTTGGGGCGTTTCCTGTCGCGGGCGCTAGGCCTACCCACACAAGTGAGGTATCATTTTTATCGGGAGACTTGGGGGAACGCTGGGTGGAAGGAAATTTGTGGCTCCTCTCAGATTCCAGAACTTTCTGACACAGAAATGTGAGGAACATGTGTTTTTTTAGCCAAATGTTGAAGTTTGCAAAGGATTCTGGGTAACAGAACCTGGTCCGAGCACCACAAGTCACCCCATCTTGGATTCCTCTAGGTCTCTAGTTTTCAGAAATGCACAGGTTTGGTAGGTTTCCCTAGGTGCCGGCTGAGCTAGAGGCCAAAATCTACAGGTAGGCACTTCGCAAAAATCACCTCTGTTTTCTTTCAAAAAACTTGGATGTGTCCACGTTGCGCTTTGGGGTGTTTCCTGTCGCGGGCGCTAGGCCTACCCACACAACTGAGGTATCATTTTTATCGGGAGACTTGGGGGAACGCTGGGTGGAAGGAAATTTGTGGCTCCTTTCAGATTCCAGAACTTTCTGCCACAGAAATGTGAGGAACATGTGTTTTTTTATCCAAATGTTGAGGTTTCTAAAGGATTCTGGGTAACAGAACCTGGTCCGAGCCCCACAAGTCACCCCATCTTGGATTCCCCTAGGTCTCTAGTTTTCAGAAATGCACAGGTTTGGTAGGTTTCCCTAGGTGCCGGCTGAGCTAGAGGCCAAAATCTACAGGTAGGCACTTCGCAAAAATCACCTCTGTTTTCTTTCAAAAAATTGGATGTGTCCACGTTGCGCTTTGGGGCGTTTCCTGTCGCGGGCGCTAGTCCTACCCACACAAGTGAGGTATCATTTTTATCGGGAGACTTGGGGGAACGCTGGGTGGAAGGAAATTTGTGGCTCCTCTCAGATTCCAGAACTTTCTGCCACAGAAATGTGAGGAACATGTGTTTTTTTAGCCACATTTTGAGGTTTGCAAAGGATTCTGGGTAACAGAACCTGGTCCGAGCCCCACAAGTCACCCCATCTTGGATTCCCCTAGGTCTCTAGTTTTCAGAAATGCACAGGTGTGGTAGGTTTCCCTAGGTGCTGGCTGAGCTAGAGGCCAAAATCTACAGGTAGGCACTTCGCAAAAATCACCTCTGTTTTCTGTCAAAAAACTTGGATGTGTCCACGTTGCGCTTTGGGGCGTTTCCTGTCGCGGGCGCTAGGCCTACCCACACAACTGAGGTATCATTTTTATCGGGAGACTTGGGGGAACGCTGGGGGAAGGAAATTTGTGGCTCCTCTCAGATTCCAGAACTTTCTGCCACAGAAATGTGAGGAACATTTGTTTTTTTAGCCACATTTTGAGGTTTGCAAAGGATTCTGGGTAACAGAACCTGGTCCGAGCCCCACAAGTCACCCCATCTTGGATTCCCCTAGGTCTCTAGTTTTCAGAAATGCAAAGGTTTGGTAGGTTTCCCTAGGTGCTGGCTGAGCTAGAGGCCAAAATCTACAGGTAGGCACTTCGCAAAAATCAAATCTATTTTCTTTCAAAAAATTGGATGTGTCCACGTTGCGCTTTGGGGCGTTTCCTGTCGCGGTCGCTAGGCCTACCCACACAAGTGAGGTATCATTTTTATCGGGAGACTTGGGGGAACGCTGGGTGGAAGGAAATTTGTGGCTCCTCTCAGATTCCAGAACTTTCTGACACAGAAATGTGAGGAACATATGTTTTTTTAGCCAAATTTTGAAGTTTGCAAAGGATTCTGGGTAACAGAACCTGGTCTGAGCCCCACAAGTCACCCCATCCTGGATTCCCCTAGGTCTCTAGTTTTCAGAAATGCACAGGTTTGGTAGGTTTCCCTAGGTGCCGGCTGAGCTAGAGGCCAAAATCTACAGGTAGGCACTTTGCAAAAATCACCTCTGTTTTCTTTCAAAAAATTGGATGTGTCCACGTTGCGCTTTGGGGCATTTCCTGTAGCGGGCGCTAGGCCTACCCACACAAGTGAGGTATCATTTTTATCGGGAGACTTGGTGGAACGCTGGGTGGAAGGAAATTTGTGGCTCCTTTCAGATTCCAGAACTTTCTGCCACAGAAATGTGAGGAACATGTGTTTTTTTAGCCAAATGTTGAGGTTTCTAAAGGATTCTGGGTAACAGAACCTGGTCCGAGCCCCACAAGTCACCCCATCTTGGATTCCCCTAGGTCTCTAGTTTTCAGAAATGCACAGGTTTGGTAGGTTTCCCTAGGTGCCGGCTGAGCTAGAGGCCAAAATCTACAGGTAGGCACTTCGCAAAAATCACCTCTGTTTTCTTTCAAAAAATTGGATGTGTCCACGTTGCGCTTTGGGGCGTTTCCTGTCGCGGGCGCTAGGCCTACCCACACAAGTGAGGTATCATTTTTATCGGGAGACTTGGGGGAACGCTGGGTGGAAGGAAATTTGTGGCTCCTCTCAGATTCCAGAACTTTCTGCCACAGAAATGTGAGGAACATGTGATTTTTTAGCCACATTTTGAGGTTTGCAAAGGATTCTGGGTAACAGAACCTGGTCCGAGCCCCACAAGTCACCCCATCTTGGATTCCCCTAGGTCTCTAGTTTTCAGAAATGCACAGGTTTGGTAGGTTTCCCTAGGTGCTGGCTGAGCTAGAGGCCAAAATCTACAGGTAGGCACTTCTCAAAAATCAAATCTATTTTCTTTCAAAAAATTGGATGTGTCCACGTTGCGCTTTGGGGCGTTTCCTGTCGCGGTCGCTAGGCCTACCCACACAAGTGAGGTATCATTTTTATCGGGAGACTTGGGGGAACGCTGGGTGGAAGGAAATTTGTGGCTCCTCTCAGATTCCAGAACTTTCTGACACAGAAATGTGAGGAACATATGTTTTTTTAGCCAAATTTTGAAGTTTGCAAAGGATTCTGGGTAACAGAACCTGGTCTGAGCCCCACAAGTCACCCCATCCTGGATTCCCCTAGGTCTCTAGTTTTCAGAAATGCACAGGTTTGGTAGGTTTCCCTAGGTGCCGGCTGAGCTAGAGGCCAAAATCTACAGGTAGGCACTTTGCAAAAATCACCTCTGTTTTCTTTCAAAAAATTGGATGTGTCCACGTTGCGCTTTGGGGCATTTCCTGTAGCGGGCGCTAGGCCTACCCACACAAGTGAGGTATCATTTTTATCGGGAGACTTGGTGGAACGCTGGGTGGAAGGAAATTTGTGGCTCCTTTCAGATTCCAGAACTTTCTGCCACAGAAATGTGAGGAACATGTGTTTTTTTAGCCAAATGTTGAGGTTTCTAAAGGATTCTGGGTAACAGAACCTGGTCCGAGCCCCACAAGTCACCCCATCTTGGATTCCCCTAGGTCTCTAGTTTTCAGAAATGCACAGGTTTGGTAGGTTTCCCTAGGTGCCGGCTGAGCTAGAGGCCAAAATCTACAGGTAGGCACTTCGCAAAAATCACCTCTGTTTTCTTTCAAAAAATTGGATGTGTCCACGTTGCGCTTTGGGGCGTTTCCTGTCGCGGGCGCTAGGCCTACCCACACAAGTGAGGTATCATTTTTATCGGGAGACTTGGGGGAACGCTGGGTGGAAGGAAATTTGTGGCTCCTCTCAGATTCCAGAACTTTCTGCCACAGAAATGTGAGGAACATGTGATTTTTTAGCCACATTTTGAGGTTTGCAAAGGATTCTGGGTAACAGAACCTGGTCCGAGCCCCACAAGTCACCCCATCTTGGATTCCCCTAGGTCTCTAGTTTTCAGAAATGCACAGGTTTGGTAGGTTTCCCTAGGTGCTGGCTGAGCTAGAGGCCAAAATCTACAGGTAGGCACTTCACAAAAATCAAATCTATTTTCTTTCAAAAAATTGGATGTGTCCACGTTGCGCTTTGGGGCGTTTCCTGTCGCGGGCGCTAGGCCTAACCACACAAGTGAGGTATCATTTTTATCGGGAGACTTGGGGGAACGCTGGGTGGAAGGAAATTTGTGGCTCCTTTCAGATTCCAGAACTTTCTGCCACAGAAATGTGAGGAACATGTGTTTTTTTAGCCAAATGTTGAGGTTTCTAAAGGATTCTGGGTAACAGAACCTGGTCCGAGCCCCACAAGTCACCCCATCTTGGATTCCCCTAGGTCTCTAGTTTTCAGAAATGCACAGGTTTGGTAGGTTTCCCTAGGTGTCGGCTTAGCTAAAGGCCAAAATCTACAGGTAGGCACTTTGCAAAAAACACCTCTGTTTTCTTTAAAAAATGTGGATGTGTCCACGTTGCGCTTTGGGGCGTTTCCTGTTGCGGGCGCTAGGCCTACCCACACAAGTGAGGTATCATTTTTATCGGGAGACTTGGGGGAACGCTGGGTGGAAGGAAATTTGTGGCTCCTCTCAGATTCCAGAACTTTTTGACACAGAAATGTGAGGAACATTTTTAGCCAAATGTTGAAGTTTGCAAAGGATTCTGGGTAACAGAACCTGGTCCGAGCCCCACAAGTCACCCCATCTTGGATTCCCCTAGGTCTCTAGTTTTCAGAAATGCACAGGTTTGGTAGGTTTCCCTAGGTGCCGGCTGAGCTAGAGGCCAAAATCTACAGGTAGGCACTTCGCAAAAATCACCTCTGTTTTCTTTAAAAAAACTTGGATGTGTCCACGTTGCGCTTTGGGGTGTTTCCTGTCGCGGGCGCTAGGCCTACCCACACAACTGAGGTATCATTTTTATCGGGAGACTTGGGGGAACGCTGGGTGGAAGGAAATTTGTGGCTCCTCTCAGATTCCAGAACTTTCTGCAACAGAAGTGAGGAACATGTGTTTTTTTAGCCACATTTTGAGGTTTGCAAAGGATTCTGGGTAACAGAACCTGGTCCGAGCCCCACAAGGCACCCCATCTTGGATTCCCCTAGGTCTCTAGTTTTCAGAAATGCACAGGTTTGGTAGGTTTCCCTAGGTGCTGGCTGAGCTAGAGGCCAAAATCTACAGGTAGGCACTTCGCAAAAATCAAATCTATTTTCTTTCAAAAAATTGGATGTGTCCACGTTGCGCTTTGGGGCATTTCCTGTAGCGGGCGCTAGGCCTACCCACACAAGTGAGGTATCATTTTTATCGGGAGACTTGGTGGAACGCTGGGTGGAAGGAAATTTGTGGCTCCTTTCAGATTCCAGAACTTTCTGCCACAGAAATGTGAGGAACATGTGTTTTTTTAGCCAAATGTTGAGGTTTCTAAAGGATTCTGGGTAACAGAACCTGGTCCGAGCCCCACAAGTCACCCCATCTTGGATTCCCCTAGGTCTTTAGTTTTCAGAAATGCACAGGTTTGGTAGGTTTCCCTAGGTGCCGGCTGAGCTAGAGGCCAAAATCTACAGGTAGGCACTTCGCAAAAATCACCTCTGTTTTCTTTCAAAAAATTGGATGTGTCCACGTTGCGCTTTGGGGCGTTTCCTGTCGCGGGCGCTAGGCCTACCCACACAAGTGAGGTATCATTTTTATCGGGAGACTTGGGGGAACGCTGGGTGGAAGGAAATTTGTGGCTCCTCTCAGATTCCAGAACTTTCTGCCACAGAAATGTGAGGAACATGTGTTTTTTTAGCCACATTTTGAGGTTTGCAAAGGATTCTGGGTAACAGAACCTGGTCCGAGCCCCACAAGTCACCCCATCTTGGATTCCCCTAGGTCTCTAGTTTTCAGAAATGCACAGGTTTGGTAGGTTTCCCTAGGTGCTGGCTGAGCTAGAGGCCAAAATCTGCAGGTAGGCACTTCGCCAAAATCAAATCTATTTTCTTTCAAAAAATTGGATGTGTCCACGTTGCGCTTTGGGGCGTTTCCTGTCGCGGGCGCTAGGCCTAACCACACAAGTGAGGTATCATTTTTATCGGGAGACGTGGGGGAACGCTGGGTGGAAGGAAATTTGTGGCTCCTCTCAGATTCCAGAACTTTCTGCCACAGAAATGTGAGGAACATGTGTTTTTTTAGCCAAATTTTGAGGTTTGCAAAGGATTCTGGGAAACAGAACCTGGTCCGAGCCCCACAAGTCACCCCATCTTGGATTCCCCTAGGTCTCTAGTTTTCAGAAATGCACAGGTTTGGTAGGTTTTCCTAGATGTCGGCTTAGCTAGAGGCCAAAATCTACAGGTAGGCACTTTGCAAAAAACACCTCTGTTTTCTTTAAAAAATTTGGATGTGTCCACGTTGCGCTTTGGGGCGTTTCCTGTCGCGGGCGCTAGGCCTACCCACACAAGTGAGGTATCATTTTTATCGGGAGACTTGGGTGAATGCTGGGTGGAAGGAAATTTGTGGCTCGTCTCAGATTCCAGAACTTTCTGCCACAGAAATGTGAGGAACATGTGTTTTTTTAGCCAAATTTTGAGGTTTGCAAAGGATTCTGGGAAACAGAACCTGGTCCGAGCCCCACAAGTCACCCCATCTTGGATTTCCCTAGGTCTCTAGTTTTCAGAAATGCACAGGTTTGGTAGGTTTCCCTAGGTGTAGGCTTAGCTAAAGGCCAAAATCTACAGGTAGGCACTTTGCAAAAAACACCTCTGTTTTCTTTAAAAAATTTGGATGTGTCCACGTTGCGCTTTGGGGCGTTTCCTGTCGCGGGCGCTAGGCCTACCCACACAAGTGAGGTATCATTTTTATCGGGAGACTTGGGGGAACGCTGGGTGGAAGGAAATTTGTGGCTCCTCTCAGATTCCAGAACTTTCTGACACAGAAATGTGAGGAACATGTGTTTTTTTAGCCAAATGTTGAAGTTTGCAAAGGATTCTGGGTAACAGAACCTGGTCCGAGCACCACAAGTCACCCCATCTTGGATTCCTCTAGGTCTCTAGTTTTCAGAAATGCACAGGTTTGGTAGGTTTCCCTAGGTGCCGGCTGAGCTAGAGGCCAAAATCTACAGGTAGGCACTTCGCAAAAATCACCTCTGTTTTCTTTCAAAAAACTTGGATGTGTCCACGTTGCGCTTTGGGGTGTTTCCTGTCGCGGGCGCTAGGCCTACCCACACAACTGAGGTATCATTTTTATCGGGAGACTTGGGGGAACGCTGGGTGGAAGGAAATTTGTGGCTCCTTTCAGATTCCAGAACTTTCTGCCACAGAAATGTGAGGAACATGTGTTTTTTTAGCCAAATGTTGAGGTTTCTAAAGGATTCTGGGTAACAGAACCTGGTCCGAGCCCCACAAGTCACCCCATCTTGGATTCCCCTAGGTCTCTAGTTTTCTGAAATGCACAGGTTTGGTAGGTTTCCCTAGGTGCCGGCTGAGCTAGAGGCCAAAATCTACAGGTAGGCACTTCGCAAAAATCACCTCTGTTTTCTTTCAAAAAATTGGATGTGTCCACGTTGCGCTTTGGGGCGTTTCCTGTCGCGGGCGCTAGGCCTACCCACACAAGTGAGGTATCATTTTTATCGGGAGACTTGGGGGAACGCTGGGTGGAAGGAAATTTGTGGCTCCTCTCAGATTCCAGAACTTTCTGCCACAGAAATGTGAGGAACATGTGTTTTTTTAGCCACATTTTGAGGTTTGCAAAGGATTCTGGGTAACAGAACCTGGTCCGAGCCCCACAAGTCACCCCATCTTGGATTCCCCTAGGTCTCTAGTTTTCAGAAATGCACAGGTTTGGTAGGTTTCCCTAGGTGCTGGCTGAGCTAGAGGCCAAAATCTACAGGTAGGCACTTCGCAAAAATCAAATCTATTTTCTTTCAAAAAATTGGATGTGTCCACGTTGCGCTTTGGGGTGTTTCCTGTCGCGGGCACTAGGCCTAACCACACAAGTGAGGTATCATTTTTATCGGGAGACTTGGGGGAACGCTGGGTGGAAGGAAATTTGTGGCTCCTCTCAGATTCCAGAACTTTCTGCCACAGAAATGTGAGGAACATGTGTTTTTTTAGCCAAATTTTGAGGTTTGCAAAGGATTCTGGGAAACAGAACCTGGTCCGAGCCCCACAAGTCACCCCATCTTGGATTCCCCTAGGTCTCTAGTTTTCAGAAATGCACAGGTTTGGTAGGTTTTCCTAGGTGTCGGCTTAGCTAGAGGCCAAAATCTACAGGTAGGCACTTTGCAAAAAACACCTCTGTTTTCTTTAAAAAATTTGGATGTGTCCACGTTGCGCTTTGGGGCGTTTCCTGTCGCGGGCGCTAGGCCTACCCACACAAGTGAGGTATCATTTTTATCGGGAGACTTGGGGGAATGCTGGGTGGAAGGAAATTTGTGGCTCCTTTCAGATTCCAGAACTTTCTGCCACAGAAATGTGAGGAACTTGTGTTTTTTTAGCCAAATTTTGAGGTTTGCAAAGGATTCTGGGAAACAGAACCTGGTCCGAGCCCCACAAGTCACCCCATCTTGGATTCCCCTAGGTCTCTAGTTTTCAGAAATGCACAGGTTTGGTAGGTTTTCCTAGGTGTCGGCTTAGCTAGAGGCCAAAATCTACAGGTAGGCACTTTGCAAAAAACACCTCTGTTTTCTTAAAAAAATTTGGATGTGTCCACGTTGCGCTTTGGGGCGTTTCCTGTCGCGGGCGCTAGGCCTACCCACACAAGTGAGGTATCATTTTTATCGGGAGACTTGGGGGAATGCTGGGTGGAAGGAAATTTGTGGCTCGTCTCAGATTCCAGAACTTTCTGCCACAGAAATGTGAGGAACATGTGTTTTTTTAGCCAAATTTTGAGGTTTGCAAAGGATTCTGGGAAACAGAACCTGGTCGGAGCCCCACAAGTCACCCCATCTTGGATTCCCCTAGGTCTCTAGTTTTCAGAAATGCACAGGTTTGGTAGGTTTCCCTAGGTGTCGGCTTAGCTAAAGGCCAAAATCTACAGGTAGGCACTTTGCAAAAAACACCTCTGTTTTCTTTAAAAAATTTGGATGTGTCCACGTTGCGCTTTGGGGCGTTTCCTGTCGCGGGCGCTAGGCCTACCCACACAAGTGAGGTATCATTTTTATCGGGAGACTTGGGGGAACGCTGGGTGGAAGGAAATTTGTGGCTCCTCTCAGATTCCAGAACTTTCTGCCACAGAAATGTGAGGAACATGTGTTTTTTTAGCCAAATGTTGAAGTTTGCAAAGGATTCTGGGTAACAGAACCTGGTCTGAGCCCCACAAGTCACCCCATCTTGGATTCCCCTAGGTCTCTAGTTTTCAGAAATGCACAGGTTTGGTAGGTTTCCCTAGGTGCCGGCTGAGCTAGAGGCCAAAATCTACAGGTAGGCACTTCGCAAAAATCACCTCTGTTTTCTTTCAAAAAACTTGGATGTGTCCACGTTGCGCTTTGGGGCATTTCCTGTAGCGGGCGCTAGGCCTACCCACACAAGTGAGGTATCATTTTTATCGGGAGACTTGGTGGAACGCTGGGTGGAGGGAAATTTGTGGCTCCTTTCAGATTCCAGAACTTTCTGCCACAGAAATGTGAGGAACATGTGTTTTTTTAGCAACATTTTGAGGTTTGCAAAGGATTCTGGGTAACAGAACCTGGTCCGAGCCCCACAAGTCACCCCATCTTGGATTCCCCTAGGTCTCTAGTTTTCAGAAATGCACGGGTTTGGTAGGTTTCCTTAGGTGCCGGCTGAGCTAGAGGCCAAAATCTACAGGTAGGCACTTCGCAAAAATCAAATCTATTTTCTTTCAAAAAATTTGATGTGTCCACGTTGCGCTTTGGGGCATTTCCTGTAGCGGGCGCTAGGCCTACCCACACAAGTGAGGTATCATTTTTATTGGGAGACTTGGTGGAACGCTGGGTGGAAGGAAATTTGTGGCTCCTTTCAGATTCCAGAACTTTCTGCCACAGAAATGTGAGGAACATGTGTTTTTTTAGCCAAATGTTGAGGTTTCTAAAGGATTCTGGGTAACAGAACCTGGTCCGAGCCCCACAAGTCACCCCATCTTGGATTCCCTTAGGTCTCTAGTTTTCAGAAATGCACAGGTTTGGTAGGTTTCCCTAGGTGCCGGCTGAGCTAGAGGCCAAAATCTACAGGTAGGCACTTCGCAAAAATCACCTCTGTTTTCTTTAAAAAAATTGGATGTGTCCACGTTGCGCTTTGGGGCGTTTCCTGTCGCGGGCGCTAGGCCTACCCACACAAGTGAGGTATCATTTTTATCGGGAGACTTGGGGGAACGCTGGGTGGAAGGAAATTTGTGGCTCCTCTCAGATTCCAGAACTTTCTGCCACAGAAATGTGAGGAACATGTGTTTTTTTAGCCACATTTTGAGGTTTGCAAAGGATTCTGGGTAACAGAACCTGGTCCGAGCCCCACAAGTCACCCCATCTTGGATTCCCCTAGGTCTCTAGTTTTCAGAAATGCACAGGTTTGGTAGGTTTTCCTAGGTGCTGGCTGAGCTAGAGGCCAAAATCTGCAGGTAGGCACTTCGCCAAAGTCAAATCTATTTTCTTTCAAAAAATTGGATGTGTCCACATTGCGCTTTGGGGCGTTTCCTGTCGCGGGCGCTAGGCCTAACCACACAAGTGAGGTATCATTTTTATCGGGAGACTTGGGGGAACGCTGGGTGGAAGGAAATTTGTGGCTCGTCTCAGATTCCAGAACTTTCTGCCACAGAAATGTGAGGAACATGTGTTTTTTTAGCCAAATTTTGAGGTTTGCAAAGGATTCTGGGAAACAGAACCTGGTCCGAGCCCCACAAGTCACCCCATCTTGGATTCCCCTAGGTCTCTAGTTTTCAGAAATGCACATGTTTGGTAGGTTTCCCTAGGTGTCGGCTTAGCTAGAGGCCAAAATCTACAGGTAGGCACTTTGCAAAAAACACCTCTGTTTTCTTTAAAAAATTTGGATGTGTCCACGTTGCGCTTTGGGGCGTTTCCTGTCGCGGGCGCTAGGCCTACCCACACAAGTGAGGTATCATTTTTATCGGGAGACTTGGGGGACCGCTGGGTGGAAGGAAATTTGTGGCTCCTCTCAGATTCCAGAACTTTCTGACACAGAAATGTGAGGAACATGTGTTTTTTTAGCCAAATGTTGAAGTTTGCAAAGGATTCTGGGTAACAGAACCTGGTCCGAGCCCCACAAGTCACCCCATCTTGGATTCCCCTAGGTCTCTAGTTTTCAGAAATGCACAGCTTTGGTAGGTTTCCCTAGGTGCCGGCTGACCTAGAGGCCAAAATCTACAGGTAGGCACTTCGCAAAAATCAAATCTATTTTCTTTCAAAAAATTGAATGTGTCCACGTTGCGCTTTGGGGCGTTTCCTGTCGCGGGCGCTAGGCCTAACCACACAAGTGAGGTATCATTTTTATCGGGAGACTTGGGGGAACGCTGGGTGGAAGGAAATTTGTGGCTCCTCTCAGGTTCCAGAACTTTCTGCCACAGAAATGTGAGGAACATGTGTTTTTTTAGCCAAATTTTGAGGTTTGCAAAGGATTCTGGGAAACAGAACCTGGTCCGAGCCCCACAAGTCACCCCATCTTGGATTCCCCTAGGTCTCTAGTTTTCAGAAATGCACAGGTTTGGTAGGTTTTCCTAGGTGTCGGCTTAGCTAGAGGCCAAAATCTACAGGTAGGCACTTTGCAAAAAACACCTCTGTTTTCTTTAAAAAATGTGGATGTGTCCACGTTGCGCTTTGGGGCGTTTCCTGTCGCGGGCGCTAGGCCTACCCACACAAGTGAGGTATCATTTTTATCGGGAGACTTGGGGGAATGCTGGGTGGAAGGAAATTTGTGGCTCGTCTCAGATTCCAGAACTTTCTGCCACAGAAATGTGAGGAACATGTGTTTTTTTAGCCAAATTTTGAGGTTTGCAAAGGATTCTGGGAAACAGAACCTGGTCGGAGCCCCACAAGTCACCCCATCTTGGATTACCCTAGGTCTCTAGTTTTCAGAAATGCACAGGTTTGGTAGGTTTCCCTAGGTGTCGGCTTAGCTAAAGGCCAAAATCTACAGGTAGGCACTTTGCAAAAAACACCTCTGTTTTCTTTAAAAAATTTGGATGTGTCCACGTTGCGCTTTGGGGCGTTTCCTGTCGCGGGTGCTAGGCCTACCCACACAAGTGAGGTATCATTTTTATCGGGAGACTTGGGGGAACGCTGGGTGGAAGGAAATTTGTGGCTCCTCTCAGATTCCAGAACTTTCTGACACAGAAATGTGAGGAACATGTGTTTTTTTAGCCAAATGTTGAAGTTTGCAAAGGATTCTGGGTAACAGAACCTGGTCCGAGCCCCACAAGTCACCCCATCTTGGATTCCCCTAGGTCTCTAGTTTTCAGAAATGCACAGGTTTGGTACGTTTCCCTAGGTGCCGGCTGAGCTAGAGGCCAAAATCTACAGGTAGGCACTTCGCAAAAATCACCTCTGTTTTCTTTCAAAAAACTTGGATGTGTCCACGTTGCGCTTTGGGGTGTTTCCTGTCGCGGGCGCTAGGCCTACCCACACAACTGAGGTATCATTTTTATCGGGAGACTTGGGGATACGCTGGGTGGAAGGAAATTTGTGGCTCCTCTCAGATTCCAGAACTTTCTGCCACAGAAATGTGAGGAACATGTGTTTTTTTAGCCACATTTTGAGGTTTGCAAAGGATTCTGGGTAACAGAACCTGGTCCGAGCCCCACAAGTCACCCCATCTTGGATTCCCCTAGGTCTCTAGTTTTCAGAAATGCACAGGTTTGGTAGGTTTCCCTAGGTGCTGGCTGAGCTAGAGGCCAAAATCTACAGGTAGGCACTTCGCAAAAATCAAATCTATTTTCTTTCAAAAAATTGGATGTGTCCACGTTGCGCTTTGGGGCATTTCCTGTAGCGGGCGCTAGGCCTACCCACACAAGTGAGGTATCATTTTTATCGGGAGACTTGGTGGAACGCTGGGTGGAAGGAAATTTGTGGCTCCTTTCAGATTCCAGAACTTTCTGCCACAGAAATGTGAGGAACATGTGTTTTTTTAGCCAAATGTTGAGGTTTCTAAAGGATTCTGGGTAACAGAACCTGGTCCGAGCCGCACAAGTCACCCCATCTTGGATTCCCCTAGGTCTCTAGTTTTCAGAAATGCACAGGTTTGGTAGGTTTCCCTAGGTGCCGGCTGAGCTAGAGGCCAAAATCTACAGGTAGGCACTTCGCAAAAATCACCTATGTTTTCTTTCAAAAAATTGGATGTGTCCACGTTGCGCTTTGGGGCGTTTCCTGTCACGGGCGCTAGGCCTACCCACACAAGTGAGGTATCATTTTTATCGGGAGACTTGGGGGAACGCTGGGTGGAAGGAAATTTGTGGCTCCTCTCAGATTCCAGAACTTTCTGCCACAGAAATTTGAGGAACATGTGTTTTTTTAGCCACATTTTGAGGTTTGCAAAGGATTCTGGGTAACATAACCTGGTCCGAGCCCCACAAGTCACCCCATCTTGGATTCCCCTAGGTCTCTAGTTTTCAGAAATGCACAGGTTTGGTAGGTTTCCCTAGGTGCTGGCTGAGCTAGAGGCCAAAATCTGCAGGTAGGCACTTCGCCAAAATCAAATCTATTTTCTTTCAAAAAATTGGATGTGTCCACGTTGCGCTTTGGGGCGTTTCCTGTCGCGGGCGCTAGGCCTACCCACACAAGTGAGGTATCATTTTTATCGGGAGACTTGGGGGACCGCTGGGTGGAAGGAAATTTGTGGCTCCTCTCAGATTCCAGAACTTTCTGACACAGAAATGTGAGGAACATGTGTTTTTTTAGCCAAATGTTGAAGTTTGCAAAGGATTCTGGGTAACAGAACCTGGTCCGAGCCCCACAAGTCACCCCATCTTGGATTCCCCTAGGTCTCTAGTTTTCAGAAATGCACAGGTTTGGTAGGTTTCCCTAGGTGCCGGCTGAGCTAGAGGCCAAAATCTACAGGTAGGCACTTCGCAAAAATCACCTCTGTTTTCTTTCAAAAAACTTGGATGTGTCCACGTTGCGCTTTGGGGCGTTTCCTGTCGCGGGCGCTAGGCCTACCCACACAACTGAGGTATCATTTTTATCGGGAGACTTGGGGGAACGCTGGGTGGAAGGAAATTTGTGGCTCCTCTCAGATTCCAGAACTTTCTGCCACAGAAATGTGAGGAACATTTGTTTTTTTAGCCACATTTTGAGGTTTGCAAAGGATTCTGGGTAACAGAACCTGGTCCGAGCCCCACAAGTCACCCCATCTTGGATTCCCCTAGGTCTCTAGTTTTCAGAAATGCAAAGGTTTGGTAGGTTTCCCTAGGTGCTGGCTGAGCTAGAGGCCAAAATCTACAGGTAGGCACTTTGCAAAAATCAAATCTATTTTCTTTCAAAAAATTGGATGTGTCCAAGTTGCGCTTTGGGGCGTTTCCTGTCGCGGGCGCTAGGCCTACCCACACAAGTGAGGTATCATTTTTATCGGGAGACTTGGGGGAACGCTGGGTGGAAGGAAATTTGTGACTCCTCTCAGATTCCAGAACTTTCTGACACAGAAATGTGAGGAACATGTGTTTTTTTAGCCAAATTTTGAAGTTTGCAAAGGATTCTGGGTAACAGAACCTGGTCTGAGCCCCACAAGTCACCCCATCCTGGATTCCCCTAGGTCTCTAGTTTTCAGAAATGCACAGGTTTGGTAGGTTTCCCTAGGTGCCGGCTGAGCTAGAGGCCAAAATCTACAGGTAGGCACTTTGCAAAAATCACCGCTGTTTTCTTTCAAAAAATTGGATATGTCCACGTAGCGCTTTGGGGCATTTCCTGTAGCGGGCGCTAGGCCTACCCACACAAGTGAGGTATCATTTTTATCGGGAGACTTGGTGGAACGCTGGGTGGAAGGAAATTTGTGGCTCCTTTCAGATTCCAGAACTTTCTGCCACAGAAATGTGAGGAACATGTGTTTTTTTAGCCAAATGTTGAGGTTTCTAAAGGATTCTGGGTAACAGAACCTGGTCCGAGCCCCACAAGTCACCCCATCTTGGATTCCCCTAGGTCTCTAGTTTTCAGAAATGCACAGGTTTGGTAGGTTTCCCTAGGTGCCGGCTGAGCTAGAGGCCAAAATCTACAGGTAGGCACTTCGCAAAAATCACCTCTGTTTTCTTTCAAAAACTTGGATGTGTCCACGTTGCGCTTTGGGGCGTTTCCTGTCGCGGGCGCTAGGCCTACCCACACAAGTGAGGTATCATTTTTATCGGGAGACTTAGGGGAACGCTGGGTGGAAGGAAATTTGTGGCTCCTCTCAGATTCCAGAACTTTCTGCCACAGAAATGTGAGGAACATGTGTTTTTTTAGCCACATTTTGAGGTTTGCAAAGGATTCTGGGTAACAGAACCTGGTCCGAGCCCCACAAGTCACCCCATCTTGGATTCCCCTAGGTCTCTAGTTTTCAGAAATGCACAGGTTTGGTAGGTTTCCCTAGGTGCTGGCTGAGCTAGAGGCCAAAATCTACAGGTAGGCACTTCGCAAAAATCAAATCTATTTTCTTTCAAAAAATTGGATGTGTCCACGTTGCGCTTTGGGGCGTTTCCTGTCGCGGGCGCTAGGCCTAACCACACAAGTGAGGTATCATTTTTATCGGGAGACGTGGGGGAACGCTGGGTGGAAGGAAATTTGTGGCTCCTCTCAGATTCCAGAACTTTCTGCCACAGAAATGTGAGGAACATGTGTTTTTTTAGCCAAATTTTGAGGTTTGCAAAGGATTCTGGGAAACAGAACCTGGTCCGAGCCCCACAAGTCACCCCATCTTGGATTCCCCTAGGTCTCTAGTTTTCAGAAATGCACAGGTTTGGTAGGTTTTCCTAGATGTCGGCTTAGCTAGAGGCCAAAATCTACAGGTAGGCACTTTGCAAAAAACACCTCTGTTTTCTTTAAAAAATTTGGATGTGTCCACGTTGCGCTTTGGGGCGTTTCCTGTCGCGGGCGCTAGGCCTACCCACACAAGTGAGGTATCATTTTTATCGGGAGACTTGGGGGAATGCTGGGTGGAAGGAAATTTGTGGCTCGTTTCAGATTCCAGAACTTTCTGCCACAGAAATGTGAGGAACATGTGTTTTTTTAGCCAAATTTTGAGGTTTGCAAAGGATTCTGGGAAACAGAACCTGGTCCGAGCACCACAAGTCACCCCATCTTGGATTCCCCTAGGTCTCTAGTTTTCAGAAATGCACAGGTTTGGTAGGTTTCCCTAGGTGTCGGCTTAGCTAAAGGCCAAAATCTACAGGTAGGCACTTTGCAAAAAACACCTCTGTTTTCTTTAAAAAATGTGGATGTGTCCACGTTGCGCTTTGGGGTGTTTCCTGTCGCGGGCGCTAGGCCTACCCACACAAGTGAGGTATCATTTTTATCGGGAGACTTGGGGGAACGCTGGGTGGAAGGAAATTTGTGGCTCCTCTCAGATTCCAGAACTTTCTGACACAGAAATGTGAGGAACATGTGTTTTTTTAGCCAAATTTTGAAGTTTGCAAAGGATTCTGGGTAACAGAACCTGGTCTGAGCCCCACAAGTCACCCCATCCTGGATTCCCCTAGGTCTCTAGTTTTCAGAAATGCACAGGTTTGGTAGGTTTCCCTAGGTGCCGGCTGAGCTAGAGGCCAAAATCTACAGGTAGGCACTTCGCAAAAATCACCTCTGTTTTCTTTCAAAAAACTTGGATGTGTCCACGTTGCGCTTTGGGGTGTTTCCTGTCGCGGGCGCTAGGCCTACCCACACAACTGAGGTATCATTTTTATCGGGAGACTTGGGGGAACGCTGGGTGGAAGGAAATTTGTGGCTCCTTTCAGATTCCAGGACTTTCTGCCACAGAAATGTGAGGAACATGTGTTTTTTTAGCCAAATGTTGAAGTTTGCAAAGGATTCTGGGTAACAGAACCTGGTCCGAGCCCCACAAGTCACCCCATCTTGGATTCCCCTAGGTCTCTAGTTTTCAGAAATGCACAGGTTTGGTACGTTTCCCTAGGTGCCGGCTGAGCTAGAGGCCAAAATCTACAGGTAGGCACTTCGCAAAAATCACCTCTGTTTTCTTTCAAAAAACTTGGATGTGTCCACGTTGCGCTTTGGGGTGTTTCCTGTCGCGGGCGCTAGGCCTACCCACACAACTGAGGTATCATTTTTATCGGGAGACTTGGGGATACGCTGGGTGGAAGGAAATTTGTGGCTCCTCTCAGATTCCAGAACTTTCTGCCACAGAAATGTGAGGAACATGTGTTTTTTTAGCCACATTTTGAGGTTTGCAAAGGATTCTGGGTAACAGAACCTGGTCCGAGCCCCACAAGTCACCCCATCTTGGATTCCCCTAGGTCTCTAGTTTTCAGAAATGCACAGGTTTGGTAGGTTTCCCTAGGTGCTGGCTGAGCTAGAGGCCAAAATCTACAGGTAGGCACTTCGCAAAAATCAAATCTATTTTCTTTCAAAAAATTGGATGTGTCCACGTTGCGCTTTGGGGCATTTCCTGTAGCGGGCGCTAGGCCTACCCACACAAGTGAGATATCATTTTTATCGGGAGACTTGGTGGAACGCTGGGTGGAAGGAAATTTGTGGCTCCTTTCAGATTCCAGAACTTTCTGCCACAGAAATGTGAGGAACATGTGTTTTTTTAGCCAAATGTTGAGGTTTCTAAAGGATTCTGGGTAACAGAACCTGGTCCGAGCCGCACAAGTCACCCCATCTTGGATTCCCCTAGGTCTCTAGTTTTCAGAAATGCACAGGTTTGGTAGGTTTCCCTAGGTGCCGGCTGAGCTAGAGGCCAAAATCTACAGGTAGGCACTTCGCAAAAATCACCTATGTTTTCTTTCAAAAAATTGGATGTGTCCACGTTGCGCTTTGGGGCGTTTCCTGTCACGGGCGCTAGGCCTACCCACACAAGTGAGGTATCATTTTTATCGGGAGACTTGGGGGAACGCTGGGTGGAAGGAAATTTGTGGCTCCTCTCAGATTCCAGAACTTTCTGCCACAGAAATTTGAGGAACATGTGTTTTTTTAGCCACATTTTGAGGTTTGCAAAGGATTCTGGGTAACATAACCTGGTCCGAGCCCCACAAGTCACCCCATCTTGGATTCCCCTAGGTCTCTAGTTTTCAGAAATGCACAGGTTTGGTAGGTTTCCCTAGGTGCTGGCTGAGCTAGAGGCCAAAATCTGCAGGTAGGCACTTCGCCAAAATCAAATCTATTTTCTTTCAAAAAATTGGATGTGTCCACGTTGCGCTTTGGGGCGTTTCCTGTCGCGGGCGCTAGGCCTACCCACACAAGTGAGGTATCATTTTTATCGGGAGACTTGGGGGACCGCTGGGTGGAAGGAAATTTGTGGCTCCTCTCAGATTCCAGAACTTTCTGACACAGAAATGTGAGGAACATGTGTTTTTTTAGCCAAATGTTGAAGTTTGCAAAGGATTCTGGGTAACAGAACCTGGTCCGAGCCCCACAAGTCACCCCATCTTGGATTCCCCTAGGTCTCTAGTTTTCAGAAATGCACAGGTTTGGTAGGTTTCCCTAGGTGCCGGCTGAGCTAGAGGCCAAAATCTACAGGTAGGCACTTCGCAAAAATCACCTCTGTTTTCTTTAAAAAAACTTGGATGTGTCCACGTTGCGCTTTGGGGCGTTTCCTGTCGCGGGCGCTAGGCCTACCCACACAACTGAGGTATCATTTTTATCGGGAGACTTGGGGGAACGCTGGGTGGAAGGAAATTTGTGGCTCCTCTCAGATTCCAGAACTTTCTGCCACAGAAATGTGAGGAACATTTGTTTTTTTAGCCACATTTTGAGGTTTGCAAAGGATTCTGGGTAACAGAACCTGGTCCGAGCCCCACAAGTCACCCCATCTTGGATTCCCCTAGGTCTCTAGTTTTCAGAAATGCAAAGGTTTGGTAGGTTTCCCTAGGTGCTGGCTGAGCTAGAGGCCAAAATCTACAGGTAGGCACTTTGCAAAAATCAAATCTATTTTCTTTCAAAAAATTGGATGTGTCCAAGTTGCGCTTTGGGGCGTTTCCTGTCGCGGGCGCTAGGCCTACCCACACAAGTGAGGTATCATTTTTATCGGGAGACTTGGGGGAACGCTGGGTGGAAGGAAATTTGTGGCTCCTCTCAGATTCCAGAACTTTCTGACACAGAAATGTGAGGAACATGTGTTTTTTTAGCCAAATTTTGAAGTTTGCAAAGGATTCTGGGTAACAGAACCTGGTCTGAGCCCCACAAGTCACCCCATCCTGGATTCCCCTAGGTCTCTAGTTTTCAGAAATGCACAGGTTTGGTAGGTTTCCCTAGGTGCCGGCTGAGCTAGAGGCCAAAATCTACAGGTAGGCACTTTGCAAAAATCACCGCTGTTTTCTTTCAAAAAATTGGATGTGTCCACGTAGCGCTTTGGGGCATTTCCTGTAGCGGGCGCTAGGCCTACCCACACAAGTGAGGTATCATTTTTATCGGGAGACTTGTTGGAACACTGGGTGGAAGGAAATTTGTGGCTCCTTTCAGATTCCAGAACTTTCTGCCACAGAAATGTGAGGAACATGTGTTTTTTTAGCCAAATGTTGAGGTTTCTAAAGGATTCTGGGTAACAGAACCTGGTCCGAGCCCCACAAGTCACCCCATCTTGGATTCCCCTAGGTCTCTAGTTTTCAGAAATGCACAGGTTTGGTAGGTTTCCCTAGGTGCCGGCTGAGCTAGAGGCCAAAATCTACAGGTAGGCACTTCGCAAAAATCACCTCTGTTTTCTTTCAAAAACTTGGATGTGTCCACGTTGCGCTTTGGGGCGTTTCCTGTCGCGGGAGCTAGGCCTACCCACACAAGTGAGGTATCATTTTTATCGGGAGACTTAGGGGAACGCTGGGTGGAAGGAAATTTGTGGCTCCTCTCAGATTCCAGAACTTTCTGCCACAGAAATGTGAGGAACATGTGTTTTTTTAGCCACATTTTGAGGTTTGCAAAGGATTCTGGGTAACAGAACCTGGTCCGAGCCCCACAAGTCACCCCATCTTGGATTCCCCTAGGTCTCTAGTTTTCAGAAATGCACAGGTTTGGTAGGTTTCCCTAGGTGCTGGCTGAGCTAGAGGCCAAAATCTACAGGTAGGCACTTCGCAAAAATCAAATCTATTTTCTTTCAAAAAATTGGATGTGTCCACGTTGCGCTTTGGGGCGTTTCCTGTCGCGGGCGCTAGGCCTAACCACACAAGTGAGGTATCATTTTTATCGGGAGACGTGGGGGAACGCTGGGTGGAAGGAAATTTGTGGCTCCTCTCACATTCCAGAACTTTCTGCCACAGAAATGTGAGGAACATGTGTTTTTTTAGCCAAATTTTGAGGTTTGCAAAGGATTCTGGGAAACAGAACCTGGTCCGAGCCCCACAAGTCACCCCATCTTGGATTCCCCTAGGTCTCTAGTTTTCAGAAATGCACAGGTTTGGTAGGTTTTCCTAGATGTCGGCTTAGCTAGAGGCCAAAATCTACAGGTAGGCACTTTGCAAAAAACACCTCTGTTTTCTTTAAAAAATTTGGATGTGTCCACGTTGCGCTTTGGGGCGTTTCCTGTCGCGGGCGCTAGGCCTACCCACACAAGTGAGGTATCATTTTTATCGGGAGACTTGGGGGAATGCTGGGTGGAAGGAAATTTGTGGCTCGTCTCAGATTCCAGAACTTTCTGCCACAGAAATGTGAGGAACATGTGTTTTTTTAGCCAAATTTTGAGGTTTGCAAAGGATTCTGGGAAACAGAACCTGGTCCGAGCCCCACAAGTCACCCCATCTTGGATTCCCCTAGGTCTCTAGTTTTCAGAAATGCACAGGTTTGGTAGGTTTCCCTAGGTGTCGGCTTAGCTAAAGGCCAAAATCTACAGGTAGGCACTTTGCAAAAAACACCTCTGTTTTCTTTAAAAAAATTGGATGAGTCCACGTTGCGCTTTGGGGCGTTTCCTGTCGCGGGCGCTAGGCCTACCCACACAAGTGAGGTATCATTTTTATCGGGAGACTTGGGGGAACGCTGGGTGGAAGGAAATTTGTGGCTCCTCTCAGATTCCAGAACTTTCTGACACAGAAATGTGAGGAACATGTGTTTTTTTAGCCAAATGTTGAAGTTTGCAAAGGATTCTGGGTAACAGAACCTGGTCCGAGCACCACAAGTCACCCCATCTTGGATTCCTCTAGGTCTCTAGTTTTCAGAAATGCACAGGTTTGGTAGGTTTCCCTAGGTGCCGGCTGAGCTAGAGGCCAAAATCTACAGGTAGGCACTTCGCAAAAATCACCTCTGTTTTCTTTCAAAAAACTTGGATGTGTCCACGTTGCGCTTTGGGGTGTTTCCTGTCGCGGGCGCTAGGCCTACCCACACAACTGAGGTATCATTTTTATCGGGAGACTTGGGGGAACGCTGGGTGGAAGGAAATTTGTGGCTCCTTTCAGATTCCAGGACTTTCTGCCACAGAAATGTGAGGAACATGTGTTTTTTTAGCCAAATGTTGAAGTTTCTAAAGGATTCTGGGTAACAGAACCTGGTCCGAGCCCCACAAGTCACCCCATCTTGGATTCCCCTAGGTCTCTAGTTTTCAGAAATGCACAGGTTTGGTAGGTTTCCCTAGGTGCCGGCTGAGCTAGAGGCCAAAATCTACAGGTAGGCACTTCGCAAAAATCACCTTTGTTTTCTTTCAAAAAATTGGATGTGTCCACGTTGCGCTTTGGGGCGTTTCCTGTCGCGGGCGCTAGGCCTACCCACACAAGTGAGGTATCATTTTTATCGGGAGACTTGGGGGAACGCTGGGTGGAAGGAAATTTGTGGCTCCTCTCAGATTCCAGAACTTTCTGCCACAGAAATGTGAGGAACATGTGTTTTTTTAGCCACATTTTGAGGTTTGCAAAGGATTCTGGGTAACAGAACCTGGTCCGAGCCCCACAAGTCACCCCATCTTGGATTCCCCTAGGTCTCTAGTTTTCAGAAATGCACAGGTTTGGTAGGTTTCCCTAGGTGCTGGCTGAGCTAGAGGCCAAAATCTACAGGTAGGCACTTCGCAAAAATCAAATCTATTTTCTTTCAAAAAATTGGATGTGTCCACGTTGCGCTTTGGGGTGTTTCCTGTCGCGGGCGCTAGGCCTAACCACACAAGTGAGGTATCATTTTTATCGGGAGACTTGGGGGAACGCTGGGTGGAAGGAAATTTGTGGCTCCTCTCAGATTCCAGAACTTTCTGCCACAGAAATGTGAGGAACATGTGTTTTTTTAGCCAAATTTTGAGGTTTGCAAAGGATTCTGGGAAACAGAACCCGGTCCGAGCCCCACAAGTCACCCCATCTTGGATTCCCCTAGGTCTCTAGTTTTCAGAAATGCACAGGTTTGGTAGGTTTTCCTAGGTGTCGGCTTAGCTAGAGGCCAAAATCTACAGGTAGGCACTTTGCAAAAAACACCTCTGTTTTCTTTAAAAAATTTGGATGTGTCCACGTTGCGCTTTGGGGCGTTTCCTGTCGCGGGCGCTAGGCCTACCCACACAAGTGAGGTATCATTTTTATCGGGAGACTTGGGGGAATGCTGGGTGGAAGGAAATTTGTGGCTCGTCTCAGATTCCAGAACTTTCTGCCACAGAAATGTGAGGAACATGTGTTTTTTTAGCCAAATTTTGAGGTTTGCAAAGGATTCTGGGAAACAGAACCTGGTCCGAGCCCCACAAGTCACCCCATCTTGGATTCCCCTAGGTCTCTAGTTTTCAGAAATGCACAGGTTTGGTAGGTTTCCCTAGGTGTCGGCTTAGCTAAAGGCCAAAATCTACAGGTAGGCACTTTGCAAAAAACACCTCTGTTTTCTTTAAAAAATTTGGATGTGTCCACGTTGCGCTTTGGGGCGTTTCCTGTCGCGGGCGCTAGGCCTACCCACACAAGTGAGGTATCATTTTTATCGGGAGACTTGGGGGAACGCTGGGTGGAAGGAAATTTGTGGCTCCTCTCAGATTCCAGAACTTTCTGACACAGAAATGTGAGGAACATGTGTTTTTTTAGCCAAATGTTGAAGTTTGCAAAGGATTCTGGGTAACAGAACCTGGTCCGAGCCCCACAAGTCACCCCATCTTGGATTCCCCTAGGTCTCTAGTTTTCAGAAATGCACAGGTTTGGTACGTTTCCCTAGGTGCCGGCTGAGCTAGAGGCCAAAATCTACAGGTAGGCACTTCGCAAAAATCACCTCTGTTTTCTTTCAAAAAACTTGGATGTGTCCACGTTGCGCTTTGGGGTGTTTCCTGTCGCGGGCGCTAGGCCTACCCACACAACTGAGGTATCATTTTTATCGGGAGACTTGGGGATACGCTGGGTGGAAGGAAATTTGTGGCTCCTCTCAGATTCCAGAACTTTCTGCCACAGAAATGTGAGGAACATGTGTTTTTTTAGCCACATTTTGAGGTTTGCAAAGGATTCTGGGTAACAGAACCTGGTCCGAGCCCCACAAGTCACCCCATCTTGGATTCCCCTAGGTCTCTAGTTTTCAGAAATGCACAGGTTTGGTAGGTTTCCCTAGGTGCCGGCTGAGCTAGAGGCCAAAATCTACAGGTAGGCACTTTGCAAAAATCACCGCTGTTTTCTTTCAAAAAATTGGATGTATCCACGTAGCGCTTTGGGGCATTTCCTGTAGCGGGCGCTAGGCCTACCCACACAAGTGAGGTATCATTTTTATCGGGAGACTTGGTGGAACGCTGGGTGGAAGGAAATTTGTGGCTCCTTTCAGATTCCAGAACTTTCTGCCACAGAAATGTGAGGAACATGTGTTTTTTTAGCCAAATGTTGAGGTTTCTAAAGGATTCTGGGTAACAGAACCTGGTCCGAGCCCCACAAGTCACCCCATCTTGGATTCCCCTAGGTCTCTAGTTTTCAGAAATGCACAGGTTTGGTAGGTTTCCCTAGGTGCCGGCTGAGCTAGAGGCCAAAATCTACAGGTAGGCACTTCGCAAAAATCACCTCTGTTTTCTTTCAAAAACTTGGATGTGTCCACGTTGCGCTTTGGGGCGTTTCCTGTCGCGGGCGCTAGGCCTACCCACACAAGTGAGGTATCATTTTTATCGGGAGACTTAGGGGAACGCTGGGTGGAAGGAAATTTGTGGCTCCTCTCAGATTCCAGAACTTTCTGCCACAGAAATGTGAGGAACATGTGTTTTTTTAGCCACATTTTGAGGTTTGCAAAGGATTCTGGGTAACAGAACCTGGTCCGAGCCCCACAAGTCACCCCATCTTGGATTCCCCTAGGTCTCTAGTTTTCAGAAATGCACAGGTTTGGTAGGTTTCCCTAGGTGCTGGCTGAGCTAGAGGCCAAAATCTACAGGTAGGCACTTCGCAAAAATCAAATCTATTTTCTTTCAAAAAATTGGATGTGTCCACGTTGCGCTTTGGGGCGTTTCCTGTCGCGGGCGCTAGGCCTAACCACACAAGTGAGGTATCATTTTTATCGGGAGACGTGGGGGAACGCTGGGTGGAAGGAAATTTGTGGCTCCTCTCAGATTCCAGAACTTTCTGCCACAGAAATGTGAGGAACATGTGTTTTTTTAGCCAAATTTTGAGGTTTGCAAAGGATTCTGGGAAACAGAACCTGGTCCGAGCCCCACAAGTCACCCCATCTTGGATTCCCCTAGGTCTCTAGTTTTCAGAAATGCACAGGTTTGGTAGGTTTTCCTAGATGTCGGCTTAGCTAGAGGCCAAAATCTACAGGTAGGCACTTTGCAAAAAACACCTCTGTTTTCTTTAAAAAATTTGGATGTGTCCACGTTGCGCTTTGGGGCGTTTCCTGTCGCGGGCGCTAGGCCTACCCACACAAGTGAGGTATCATTTTTATCGGGAGACTTGGGGGAATGCTGGGTGGAAGGAAATTTGTGGCTCGTCTCAGATTCCAGAACTTTCTGCCACAGAAATGTGAGGAACATGTGTTTTTTTAGCCAAATTTTGAGGTTTGCAAAGGATTCTGGGAAACAGAACCTGGTCCGAGCCCCACAAGTCACCCCATCTTGGATTCCCCTAGGTCTCTAGTTTTCAGAAATGCACAGGTTTGGTAGGTTTCCCTAGGTGTCGGCTTAGCTAAAGGCCAAAATCTACAGGTAGGCACTTTGCAAAAAACACCTCTGTTTTCTTTAAAAAATTTGGATGTGTCCACGTTGCGCTTTGGGGCGTTTCCTGTCGCGGGCGCTAGGCCTACCCACACAAGTGAGGTATCATTTTTATCGGGAGACTTGGGGGAACGCTGGGTGGAAGGAAATTTGTGGCTCCTCTCAGATTCCAGAACTTTCTGACACAGAAATGTGAGGAACATGTGTTTTTTTAGCCAAATGTTGAAGTTTGCAAAGGATTCTGGGTAACAGAACCTGGTCCGAGCACCACAAGTCACCCCATCTTGGATTCCTCTAGGTCTCTAGTTTTCAGAAATGCACAGGTTTGGTAGGTTTCCCTAGGTGCCGGCTGAGCTAGAGGCCAAAATCTACAGGTAGGCACTTCGCAAAAATCACCTCTGTTTTCTTTCAAAAAACTTGGATGTGTCCACGTTGCGCTTTGGGGTGTTTCCTGTCGCGGGCGCTAGGCCTACCCACACAACTGAGGTATCATTTTTATCGGGAGACTTGGGGGAACGCTGGGTGGAAGGAAATTTGTGGCTCCTTTCAGATTCCAGGACTTTCTGCCACAGAAATGTGAGGAACATGTGTTTTTTTAGCCAAATGTTGAAGTTTCTAAAGGATTCTGGGTAACAGAACCTGGTCCGAGCCCCACAAGTCACCCCATCTTGGATTCCCCTAGGTCTCTAGTTTTCAGAAATGCACAGGTTTGGTAGGTTTCCCTAGGTGCCGGCTGAGCTAGAGGCCAAAATCTACAGGTAGGCACTTCGCAAAAATCACCTCTGTTTTCTTTCAAAAAATTGGATGTGTCCACGTTGCGCTTTGGGGCGTTTCCTGTCGCGGGCGCTAGGCCTACCCACACAAGTGAGGTATCATTTTTATCGGGAGACTTGGGGGAACGCTGGGTGGAAGGAAATTTGTGGCTCCTCTCAGATTCCAGAACTTTCTGCCACAGAAATGTGAGGAACATGTGTTTTTTTAGCCACATTTTGAGGTTTGCAAAGGATTCTGGGTAACAGAACCTGGTCCGAGCCCCACAAGTCACCCCATCTTGGATTCCCCTAGGTCTCTAGTTTTCAGAAATGCACAGGTTTGGTAGGTTTCCCTAGGTGCTGGCTGAGCTAGAGGCCAAAATCTACAGGTAGGCACTTCGCAAAAATCAAATCTATTTTCTTTCAAAAAATTGGATGTGTCCACGTTGCGCTTTGGGGTGTTTCCTGTCGCGGGCGCTAGGCCTAACCACACAAGTGAGGTATCATTTTTATCGGGAGACTTGGGGGAACGCTGGGTGGAAGGAAATTTGTGGCTCCTCTCAGATTCCAGAACTTTCTGCCACAGAAATGTGAGGAACATGTGTTTTTTTAGCCAAATTTTGAGGTTTGCAAAGGATTCTGGGAAACAGAACCCGGTCCGAGCCCCACAAGTCACCCCATCTTGGATTCCCCTAGGTCTCTAGTTTTCAGAAATGCACAGGTTTGGTAGGTTTTCCTAGGTGTCGGCTTAGCTAGAGGCCAAAATCTACAGGTAGGCACTTTGCAAAAAACACCTCTGTTTTCTTTAAAAAATTTGGATGTGTCCACGTTGCGCTTTGGGGCGTTTCCTGTCGCGGGCGCTAGGCCTACCCACACAAGTGAGGTATCATTTTTATCGGGAGACTTGGGGGAATGCTGGGTGGAAGGAAATTTGTGGCTCCTTTCAGATTCCAGAACTTTCTGCCACAGAAATGTGAGGAACATATGTTTTTTTAGCCAAATGTTGAGGTTTCTAAAGGATTCTGGGTAACAGAACCTGGTCCGAGCCCCACAAGTCACCCCATCTTGGATTCCCCTAGGTCTCTAGTTTTCAGAAATGCACAGGTTTGGTAGGTTTCCCTAGGTGCCGGCTGAGCTAGAGGCCAAAATCTACAGGTAGGCACTTCGCAAAAATCACCTCTGTTTTCTTTAAAAAATTTGGATGTGTCCACGTTGCGCTTTGGGGCGTTTCCTGTCGCGGGCGCTAGGCCTACCCACACAAGTGAGGTATCATTTTTATCGGGAGACTTGGGGGAACGCTGGGTGGAAGGAAATTTGTGGCTCCTCTCAGATTCCAGAACTTTCTGCCACAGAAATGTGAGGAACATGTGTTTTTTTAGCCACATTTTGATGTTTGCAAAGGATTCTGGGTAACAGAACCTGGTCCGAGCCCCACAAGTCACCCCATCTTGGATTCCCCTAGGTCTCTAGTTTTCAGAAATGCACAGGTTTGGTAGGATTCCCTAGGTGCTGGCTGAGCTAGAGGCCAAAATCTACAGGTAGGCACTTCGCAAAAATCAAATCTATTTTCTTTCAAAAAATTGGATGTGTCCACGTTGCGCTTTGGGGCGTTTCCTGTCGCGGGCGCTAGGCCTAACCACACAAGTGAGGTATCATTTTTATCGGGAGACTTGGGGGAACGCTGGGTGGAAGGAAATTTGTGGCTCCTCTCAGATTCCAGAACTTTCTGCCACAGAAATGTGAGGAACTTGTGTTTTTTTAGCCAAATTTTGAGGTTTGCAAAGGATTCTGGGAAACAGAACCTGGTCCGAGCCCCACAAGTGACCCCATCTTGGATTCCCCTAGGTCTCTAGTTTTCAGAAATGCACAGGTTTGGTAGGTTTTCCTAGGTGTCGGCTTAGCTAGAGGCCAAAATCTACAGGTAGGCACTTTGCAAAAAACACCTCTGTTTTCTTTAAAAAATTTGGATGTGTCCACGTTGCGCTTTGGGGCGTTTACTGTCGCGGGCGCTAGGCCTACCCACACAAGTGAGGTATCATTTTTATCGGGAGACTTGGGGGAATGCTGGGTGGAAGGAAATTTGTGGCTCGTCTCAGATTCCAGAACTTTCTGCCACAGAAATGTGAGGAACATGTGTTTTTTTAGCCAAATTTTGAGGTTTGCAAAGGATTCTGGGAAACAGAACCTGGTCGGAGCCCCACAAGTCACCCCATCTTGGATTCCCCTAGGTCTCTAGTTTTCAGAAATGCACAGGTTTGGTAGGTTTCCCTAGGTGTCGGCTTAGCTAAAGGCCAAAATCTACAGGTAGGCACTTTGCAAAAAACACCTCTGTTTTCTTTAAAAAATTTGGATGTGTCCACGTTGCGCTTTGGGGCGTTTCCTGTCGCGGGCGCTAGGCCTACCCACACAAGTGAGGTATCATTTTTATCGGGAGACTTGGTGGATCGCTGGGTGGAAGGAAATTTGTGGCTCCTCTCAGATTCCAGAACTTTCTGCCACAGAAATGTGAGGAACATGTGTTTTTTTAGCCAAATTTTGAGGTTTGCAAAGGATTCTGGGAAACAGAACCCGGTCCGAGCCCCACAAGTCACCCCATCTTGGATTCCCCTAGGTCTCTAGTTTTCAGAAATGCACAGGTTTGGTAGGTTTTCCTAGGTGTCGGCTTAGCTAGAGGCCAAAATCTACAGGTAGGCACTTTGCAAAAAACACCTCTGTTTTCTTTAAAAAATTTGGATGTGTCCACGTTGCGCTTTGGGGCGTTTCCTGTCGCGGGCGCTAGGCCTACCCACACAAGTGAGGTATCATTTTTATCGGGAGACTTGGGGGAATGCTGGGTGGAAGGAAATTTGTGGCTCCTTTCAGATTCCAGAACTTTCTGCCACAGAAATGTGAGGAACATATGTTTTTTTAGCCAAATGTTGAGGTTTCTAAAGGATTCTGGGTAACAGAACCTGGTCCGAGCCCCACAAGTCACCCCATCTTGGATTCCCCTAGGTCTCTAGTTTTCAGAAATGCACAGGTTTGGTAGGTTTCCCTAGGTGCCGGCTGAGCTAGAGGCCAAAATCTACAGGTAGGCACTTCGCAAAAATCACCTCTGTTTTCTTTAAAAAATTTGGATGTGTCCACGTTGCGCTTTGGGGCGTTTCCTGTCGCGGGCGCTAGGCCTACCCACACAAGTGAGGTATCATTTTTATCGGGAGACTTGGGGGAACGCTGGGTGGAAGGAAATTTGTGGCTCCTCTCAGATTCCAGAACTTTCTGCCACAGAAATGTGAGGAACATGTGTTTTTTTAGCCACATTTTGATGTTTGCAAAGGATTCTGGGTAACAGAACCTGGTCCGAGCCCCACAAGTCACCCCATCTTGGATTCCCCTAGGTCTCTAGTTTTCAGAAATGCACAGGTTTGGTAGGTTTCCCTAGGTGCTGGCTGAGCTAGAGGCCAAAATCTACAGGTAGGCACTTCGCAAAAATCAAATCTATTTTCTTTCAAAAAATTGGATGTGTCCACGTTGCGCTTTGGGGCGTTTCCTGTCGCGGGCGCTAGGCCTAACCACACAAGTGAGGTATCATTTTTATCGGGAGACTTGGGGGAACGCTGGGTGGAAGGAAATTTGTGGCTCCTCTCAGATTCCAGAACTTTCTGCCACAGAAATGTGAGGAACTTGTGTTTTTTTAGCCAAATTTTGAGGTTTGCAAAGGATTCTGGGAAACAGAACCTGGTCCGAGCCCCACAAGTGACCCCATCTTGGATTCCCCTAGGTCTCTAGTTTTCAGAAATGCACAGGTTTGGTAGGTTTTCCTAGGTGTCGGCTTAGCTAGAGGCCAAAATCTACAGGTAGGCACTTTGCAAAAAACACCTCTGTTTTCTTTAAAAAATTTGGATGTGTCCACGTTGCGCTTTGGGGCGTTTACTGTCGCGGGCGCTAGGCCTACCCACACAAGTGAGGTATCATTTTTATCGGGAGACTTGGGGGAATGCTGGGTGGAAGGAAATTTGTGGCTCGTCTCAGATTCCAGAACTTTCTGCCACAGAAATGTGAGGAACATGTGTTTTTTTAGCCAAATTTTGAGGTTTGCAAAGGATTCTGGGAAACAGAACCTGGTCGGAGCCCCACAAGTCACCCCATCTTGGATTCCCCTAGGTCTCTAGTTTTCAGAAATGCACAGGTTTGGTAGGTTTCCCTAGGTGTCGGCTTAGCTAAAGGCCAAAATCTACAGGTAGGCACTTTGCAAAAAACACCTCTGTTTTCTTTAAAAAATTTGGATGTGTCCACGTTGCGCTTTGGGGCGTTTCCTGTCGCGGGCGCTAGGCCTACCCACACAAGTGAGGTATCATTTTTATCGGGAGACTTGGTGGATCGCTGGGTGGAAGGAAATTTGTGGCTCCTTTCAGATTCCAGAACTTTCTGCCACAGAAATGTGAGGAACATGTGTTTTTTTAGCCACATTTTGAGGTTTGCAAAGGATTCTGGGTAACAGAACCTGGTCCGAGCCCCACAAGTCACCCCATCTTGGATTCCCCTAGGTCTCTAGTTTTCAGAAATGCACAGGTTTGGTAGGTTTCCCTAGGTGCTGGCTGAGCTAGAGGCCAAAATCTACAGGTAGGCACTTCGCAAAAATCAAATCTATTTTCTTTCAAAAAATTGGATGTGTCCACGTTGCGCTTTGGGGCGTTTCCTGTCGCGGGCGCTAGGCCTAACCACACAAGTGAGGTATCATTTTTATCGGGAGACTTGGGGGAACGCTGGGTGGAAGGAAATTTGTGGCTCCTCTCAGATTCCAGAACTTTCTGCCACAGAAATGTGAGGAACTTGTGTTTTTTTAGCCAAATTTTGAGGTTTGCAAAGGATTCTGGGAAACAGAACCTGGTCCGAGCCCCACAAGTCACCCCATCTTGGATTCCCCTAGGTCTCTAGTTTTCAGAAATGCACAGGTTTGGTAGGTTTTCCTAGGTGTCGGCTTAGCTAGAGGCCAAAATCTACAGGTAGGCACTTTGCAAAAAACACCTCTGTTTTCTTTAAAAAATTTGGATGTGTCCACGTTGCGCTTTGGGGCGTTTACTGTCGCGGGCGCTAGGCCTACCCACACAAGTGAGGTATCATTTTTATCGGGAGACTTGGGGGAATGCTGGGTGGAAGGAAATTTGTGGCTCGTCTCAGATTCCAGAACTTTCTGCCACAGAAATGTGAGGAACATGTGTTTTTTTAGCCAAATTTTGAGGTTTGCAAAGGATTCTGGGAAACAGAACCTGGTCGGAGCCCCACAAGTCACCCCATCTTGGATTCCCCTAGGTCTCTAGTTTTCAGAAATGCACAGGTTTGGTAGGTTTCCCTAGGTGTCGGCTTAGCTAAAGGCCAAAATCTACAGGTAGGCACTTTGCAAAAAACACCTCTGTTTTCTTTAAAAAATTTGGATGTGTCCACGTTGCGCTTTGGGGCGTTTCCTGTCGCGGGCGCTAGGCCTACCCACACAAGTGAGGTATCATTTTTATCGGGAGACTTGGTGGATCGCTGGGTGGAAGGAAATTTGTGGCTCCTTTCAGATTCCAGAACTTTCTGCCACAGAAATGTGAGGAACATGTGTTTTTTTAGCCACATTTTGAGGTTTGCAAAGGATTCTGGGTAACAGAACCTGGTCCGAGCCCCACAAGTCACCCCATCTTGGATTCCCCTAGGTCTCTAGTTTTCAGAAATGCACAGGTTTGGTAGGTTTCCCTAGGTGCTGGCTGAGCTAGAGGCCAAAATCTACAGGTAGGCACTTCGCAAAAATCAAATCTATTTTCTTTCAAAAAATTGGATGTGTCCACGTTGCGCTTTGGGGCATTTCCTGTAGCGGGCGCTAGGCCTACCCACACAAGTGAGGTATCATTTTTATTGGGAGACTTGGTGGAACGCTGGGTGGAAGGAAATTTGTGGCTCCTTTCAGATTCCAGAACTTTCTGCCACAGAAATGTGAGGAACATGTGTTTTTTTAGCCAAATGTTGAGGTTTCTAAAGGATTCTGGGTAACAGAACCTGGTCCGAGCCCCACAAGTCACCCCATCTTGGATTCCCTTAGGTCTCTAGTTTTCAGAAATGCACAGGTTTGGTAGGTTTCCCTAGGTGCCGGCTGAGCTAGAGGCCAAAATCTACAGGTAGGCACTTCGCAAAAATCACCTCTGTTTTCTTTCAAAAAATTGGATGTGTCCACGTTGCGCTTTGGGGCGTTTCCTGTCGCGGGCGCTAGGCCTACCCACACAAGTGAGGTATCATTTTTATCGGGAGACTTGGGGGAACGCTGGGTGGAAGGAAATTTGTGGCTCCTCTCAGATTCCAGAACTTTCTGCCACAGAAATGTGAGGAACATGTGTTTTTTTAGCCACATTTTGAGGTTTGCAAAGGATTCTGGGTAACAGAACCTGGTCCGAGCCCCACAAGTCACCCCATCTTGGATTCCCCTAGGTCTCTAGTTTTCAGAAATGCACAGGTTTGGTAGGTTTTCCTAGGTGCTGGCTGAGCTAGAGGCCAAAATCTGCAGGTAGGCACTTTGCCAAAGTCAAATCTATTTTCTTTCAAAAAATTGGATGTGTCCACATTGCGCTTTGGGGCGTTTCCTGTCGCGGGCGCTAGGCCTAACCACACAAGTGAGGTATCATTTTTATCGGGAGACTTGGGGGAACGCTGGGTGGAAGGAAATTTGTGGCTCGTCTCAGATTCCAGAACTTTCTGCCACAGAAATGTGAGGAACATGTGTTTTTTTAGACCAAATTTAGAGGTTTGCAAAGGATTCTGGGAAACAGAACCTGGTCCGAGCCCCACAAGTCACCCCATCTTGGATTCCCCTAGGTCTCTAGTTTTCAGAAATGCACAGGTTTGGTAGGTTTCCCTAGGTGTCGGCTTAGCTAGAGGCCAAAATCTACAGGTAGGCACTTTGCAAAAAACACCTCTGTTTTCTTTAAAAAATTTGGATGTGTTCACGTTGCGCTTTGGGGCGTTTCCTGTCGCGGGCGCTAGGCCTACCCACACAAGTGAGGTATCATTTTTATCGGGAGACTTGGGTGACCGCTGGGTGGAAGGAAATTTGTGGCTCCTCTCAGATTCCAGAACTTTCTGACACAGAAATGTGAGGAACATGTGTTTTTTTAGCCAAATGTTGAAGTTTGCAAAGGATTCTGGGTAACAGAACCTGGTCCGAGCCCCACAAGTCACCCCATCTTGGATTCCCCTAGGTCTCTAGTTTTCAGAAATGCACAGCTTTGGTAGGTTTCCCTAGGTGCCGGCTGACCTAGAGGCCAAAATCTACAGGTAGGCACTTCGCAAAAATCAAATCTATTTTCTTTCAAAAAATTGGATGTGTCCACGTTGCGCTTTGGGGCGTTTCCTGTCGCGGGCGCTAGGCCTACCCACACAAGTGAGGTATCATTTTTATCGGGAGACTTGGGGGAACGCTGGGTGGAAGGAAATTTGTGGCTCCTCTCAGATTCCAGAACTTTCTGCCACAGAAATGTGAGGAACATGTGTTTTTTTAGCCAAATTTTGAGGTTTGCAAAGGATTCTGGGAAACAGAACCTGGTCCGAGCCCCACAAGTCACCCCATCTTGGATTCCCCTAGGTCTCTAGTTTTCAGAAATGCACAGGTTTGGTAGGTTTTCCTAGGTGTCGGCTTAGCTAGAGGCCAAAATCTACAGGTAGGCACTTTGCAAAAAACACCTCTGTTTTCTTTAAAAAATGTGGATGTGTCCACGTTGCGCTTTGGGGTGTTTCCTGTCGCGGGCGCTAGGCCTACCCACACAAGTGAGGTATCATTTTTATCGGGAGACTTGGGGGAATGCTGGGTGGAAGGAAATTTGTGGCTCGTCTCAGATTCCAGAACTTTCTGCCACAGAAATGTGAGGAACATGTGTTTTTTTAGCCAAATGTTGAAGTTTGCAAAGGATTCTGGGTAACAGAACCTGGTCCGAGCCCCACAAGTCACCCCATCTTGGATTCCCCTAGGTCTCTAGTTTTCAGAAATGCACAGGTTTGGTACGTTTCCCTAGGTGCCGGCTGAGCTAGAGGCCAAAATCTACAGGTAGGCACTTCGCAAAAATCACCTCTGTTTTCTTTCAAAAAACTTGGATGTGTCCACGTTGCGCTTTGGGGTGTTTCCTGTCGCGGGCGCTAGGCCTACCCACACAACTGAGGTATCATTTTTATCGGGAGACTTGGGGATACGCTGGGTGGAAGGAAATTTGTGGCTCCTCTCAGATTCCAGAACTTTCTGCCACAGAAATGTGAGGAACATGTGTTTTTTTAGCCACATTTTGAGGTTTGCAAAGGATTCTGGGTAACAGAACCTGGTCCGAGCCCCACAAGTCACCCCATCTTGGATTCCCCTAGGTCTCTAGTTTTCAGAAATGCACAGGTTTGGTAGGTTTCCCTAGGTGCTGGCTGAGCTAGAGGCCAAAATCTACAGGTAGGCACTTCGCAAAAATCAAATCTATTTTCTTTCAAAAAATTGGATGTGTCCACGTTGCGCTTTGGGGCATTTCCTGTAGCGGGCGCTAGGCCTACCCACACAAGTGAGGTATCATTTTTATCGGGAGACTTGGTGGAACGCTGGGTGGAAGGAAATTTGTGGCTCCTTTCAGATTCCAGAACTTTCTGCCACAGAAATGTGAGGAACATGTGTTTTTTTAGCCAAATGTTGAGGTTTCTAAAGGATTCTGGGTAACAGAACCTGGTCCGAGCCGCACAAGTCACCCCATCTTGGATTCCCCTAGGTCTCTAGTTTTCAGAAATGCACAGGTTTGGTAGGTTTCCCTAGGTGCCGGCTGAGCTAGAGGCCAAAATCTACAGGTAGGCACTTCGCAAAAATCACCTATGTTTTCTTTCAAAAAATTGGATGTGTCAACGTTGCGCTTTGGGGCGTTTCCTGTCGCGGGCGCTAGGCCTACCCACACAAGTGAGGTATCATCTTTATCGGCAGACTTGGGGGAACGCTGGGTGGAAGGAAATTTGTGGCTCCTCTCAGATTCCAGAACTTTCTGCCACAGAAATGTGGGGAACATGTGTTTTTTTAGCCACATTTTGAGGTTTGCAAAGGATTCTGGGTAACAGAACCTGGTCCGAGCCCCACAAGTCACCCCATCTTGGATTCCCCTAGGTCTCTAGTTTTCAGAAATGCACAGGTTTGGTAGGTTTCCCTAGGTGCTGGCTGAGCTAGAGGCCAAAATCTGCAGGTAGGCACTTCGCCAAAATCAAATCTATTTTCTTTCAAAAAATTGGATGTGTCCACGTTGCGCTTTGGGGCGTTTCCTGTCGCGGGCGCTAGGCCTACCCACACAAGTGAGGTATCATTTTTATCGGGAGACTTGGGGGACCGCTGGGTGGAAGGAAATTTGTGGCTCCTCTCAGATTCCAGAACTTTCTGCCACAGAAATGTGAGGAACATGTGTTTTTTTAGCCAAATGTTGAAGTTTGCAAAGGATTCTGGGTAACAGAACCTGGTCCGAGCCCCACAAGTCACCCCATCTTGGATTCCCCTAGGTCTCTAGTTTTCAGAAATGCACAGGTTTGGTACGTTTCCCTAGGTGCCGGCTGAGCTAGAGGCCAAAATCTACAGGTAGGCACTTCGCAAAAATCACCTCTGTTTTCTTTCAAAAAACTTGGATGTGTCCACGTTGCGCTTTGGGGTGTTTCCTGTCGCGGGCGCTAGGCCTACCCACACAACTGAGGTATCATTTTTATCGGGAGACTTGGGGATACGCTGGGTGGAAGGAAATTTGTGGCTCCTCTCAGATTCCAAAACTTTCTGCCACAGAAATGTGAGGAACATGTGTTTTTTTAGCCACATTTTGAGGTTTGCAAAGGATTCTGGGTAACAGAACCTGGTCCGAGCCCCACAAGTCACCCCATCTTGGATTCCCCTAGGTCTCTAGTTTTCAGAAATGCACAGGTTTGGTAGGTTTCCCTAGGTGCTGGCTGAGCTAGAGGCCAAAATCTACAGGTAGGCACTTCGCAAAAATCAAATCTATTTTCTTTCAAAAAATTGGATGTGTCCACGTTGCGCTTTGGGGCATTTCCTGTAGCGGGCGCTAGGCCTACCCACACAAGTGAGGTATCATTTTTATCGGGAGACTTGGTGGAACGCTGGGTGGAAGGAAATTTGTGGCTCCTTTCAGATTCCAGAACTTTCTGCCACAGAAATGTGAGGAACATGTGTTTTTTTAGCCAAATGTTGAGGTTTCTAAAGGATTCTGGGTAACAGAACCTGGTCCGAGCCGCACAAGTCACCCCATCTTGGATTCCCCTAGGTCTCTAGTTTTCAGAAATGCACAGGTTTGGTAGGTTTCCATAGGTGCCGGCTGAGCTAGAGGCCAAAATCTACAGGTAGGCACTTCGCAAAAATCACCTATGTTTTCTTTCAAAAAATTGGATGTGTCCACGTTGCGCTTTGGGGCGTTTCCTGTCGCGGGCGCTAGGCCTACCCACACAAGTGAGGTATCATTTTTATCGGGAGACTTGGGGGAACGCTGGGTGGAAGGAAATTTGTGGCTCCTCTCAGATTCCAGAACTTTCTGCCACAGAAATGTGGGGAACATGTGTTTTTTTAGCCACATTTTGAGGTTTGCAAAGGATTCTGGGTAACAGAACCTGGTCCGAGCCCCACAAGTCACCCCATCTTGGATTCCCCTAGGTCTCTAGTTTTCAGAAATGCACAGGTTTGGTAGGTTTCCCTAGGTGCTGGCTGAGCTAGAGGCCAAAATCTGCAGGTAGGCACTTCGCCAAAATCAAATCTATTTTCTTTAAAAAAATTGGATGTGTCCACGTTGCGCTTTGGGGCGTTTCCTGTCGCGGGCGCTAGGCCTACCCACACAAGTGAGGTATCATTTTTATCGGGAGACTTGGGGGACCGCTGGGTGGAAGGAAATTTGTGGCTCCTCTCAGATTCCAGAACTTTCTGACACAGAAATGTGAGGAACATGTGTTTTTTTAGCCAAATGTTGAAGTTTGCAAAGGATTCTGGGTAACAGAACCTGGTCCGAGCCCCACAAGTCACCCCATCTTGGATTCCCCTAGGTCTCTAGTTTTCAGAAATGCACAGGTTTGGTAGGTTTCCCTAGGTGCCGGCTGAGCTAGAGGCCAAAATCTACAGGTAGGCACTTCGCAAAAATCACCTATGTTTTCTTTCAAAAAATTGGATGTGTCCACGTTGCGCTTTGGGGCGTTTCCTGTCGCGGGCGCTAGGCCTACCCACACAAGTGAGGTATCATTTTTATCGGGAGACTTGGGGGAACGCTGGGTGGAAGGAAATTTGTGGCTCCTCTCAGATTCCAGAACTTTCTGCCACAGAAATGTGAGGAACATGTGTTTTTTTAGCCACATTTTGAGGTTTGCAAAGGATTCTGGGTAACAGAACCTGGTCCGAGCCCCACAAGTCACCCCATCTTGGATTCCCCTAGGTCTCTAGTTTTCAGAAATGCACAGGTTTGGTAGGTTTCCCTAGGTGCTGGCTGAGCTAGAGGCCAAAATCTGCAGGTAGGCACTTCGCCAAAATCAAATCTGTTTTCTTTCAAAAAATTGGATGTGTCCACGTTGCGCTTTGGGGCGTTTCCTGTCGCGGGCGCTAGGCCTACCCACACAAGTGAGGTATCATTTTTATCGGGAGACTTGGGGGACCGCTGGGTGGAAGGAAATTTGTGGCTCCTCTCAGATTCCAGAACTTTCTGACACAGAAATGTGAGGAACATGTGTTTTTTTAGCCAAATGTTGAAGTTTGCAAAGGATTCTGGGTAACAGAACCTGGTCCGAGCCCCACAAGTCACCCCATCTTGGATTCCCCTAGGTCTCTAGTTTTCAGAAATGCACAGGTTTGGTAGGTTTCCCTAGGTGCCGGCTGAGCTAGAGGCCAAAATCTACAGGTAGGCACTTCGCAAAAATCACCTCTGTTTTCTTTCAAAAAACTTGGATGTGTCCACGTTGCGCTTTGGGGCGTTTCCTGTCGCGGGCGCTAGGCCTACCCACACAACTGAGGTATCATTTTTATCGGGAGACTTGGGGGAACGCTGGGTGGAAGGAAATTTGTGGCTCCTCTCAGATTCCAGAACTTTCTGCCACAGAAATGTGAGGAACATTTGTTTTTTTAGCCACATTTTGAGGTTTGCAAAGGATTCTGGGTAACAGAACCTGGTCCGAGCCCCACAAGTCACCCCATCTTGGATTCCCCTAGGTCTCTAGTTTTCAGAAATGCAAAGGTTTGGTAGGTTTCCCTAGGTGCTGGCTGAGCTAGAGGCCAAAATCTACAGGTAGGCACTTTGCAAAAATCAAATCTATTTTCTTTCAAAAAATTGGATGTGTCCAAGTTGCGCTTTGGGGCGTTTCCTGTCGCGGGCGCTAGGCCTACCCACACAAGTGAGGTATCATTTTTATCGGGAGACTTGGGGGAACGCTGGGTGGAAGGAAATTTGTGGCTCCTCTCAGATTCCAGAACTTTCTGACACAGAAATGTGAGGAACATGTGTTTTTTTAGCCAAATTTTGAAGTTTGCAAAGGATTCTGGGTAACAGAACCTGGTCTGAGCCCCACAAGTCACCCCATCCTGGATTCCCCTAGGTCTCTAGTTTTCAGAAATGCACAGGTTTGGTAGGTTTCCCTAGGTGCCGGCTGAGCTAGAGGCCAAAATCTACAGGTAGGCACTTTGCAAAAATCACCTCTGTTTTCTTTCAAAAAATTGGATGTGTCCACGTAGCGCTTTGGGGCATTTCCTGTAGCGGGCGCTAGGCCTACCCACACAAGTGAGGTATCATTTTTATCGGGAGACTTGGTGGAACGCTGGGTGGAAGGAAATTTGTGGCTCCTTTCAGATTCCAGAACTTTCTGCCACAGAAATGTGAGGAACATGTGTTTTTTTAGCCAAATGTTGAGGTTTCTAAAGGATTCTGGGTAACAGAACCTGGTCCGAGCCCCACAAGTCACCCCATCTTGGATTCCCCTAGGTCTCTAGTTTTCAGAAATGCACAGGTTTGGTAGGTTTCCCTAGGTGCCGGCTGAGCTAGAGGCCAAAATCTACAGGTAGGCACTTCGCAAAAATCACCTCTGTTTTCTTTCAAAAACTTGGATGTGTCCACGTTGCGCTTTGGGGCATTTCCTGTCGCGGGCGCTAGGCCTACCCACACAAGTGAGGTATCATTTTTATCGGGAGACTTGGGGATACGCTGGGTGGAAGGAAATTTGTGGCTCCTCTCAGATTCCAGAACTTTCTGCCACAGAAATGTGAGGAACATGTGTTTTTTTAGCCACATTTTGAGGTTTGCAAAGGATTCTGGGTAACAGAACCTGGTCCGAGCCCCACAAGTCACCCCATCTTGGATTCCCCTAGGTCTCTAGTTTTCAGAAATGCACAGGTTTGGTAGGTTTCCCTAGGTGCTGGCTGAGCTAGAGGCCAAAATCTACAGGTAGGCACTTCGCAAAAATCAAATCTATTTTCTTTCAAAAAATTGGATGTGTCCACGTTGCGCTTTGGGGCATTTCCTGTAGCGGGCGCTAGGCCTACCCACACAAGTGAGGTATCATTTTTATCGGGAGACTTGGTGGAACGCTGGGTGGAAGGAAATTTGTGGCTCCTTTCAGATTCCAGAACTTTCTGCCACAGAAATGTGAGGAACATGTGTTTTTTTAGCCAAATGTTGAGGTTTCTAAAGGATTCTGGGTAACAGAACCTGGTCCGAGCCGCACAAGTCACCCCATCTTGGATTCCCCTAGGTCTCTAGTTTTCAGAAATGCACAGGTTTGGTAGGTTTCCCTAGGTGCCGGCTGAGCTAGAGGCCAAAATCTACAGGTAGGCACTTCGCAAAAATCACCTATGTTTTCTTTCAAAAAATTTGATGTGTCCACGTTGCGCTTTGGGGCGTTTCCTGTCGCGGGCGCTAGGCCTACCCACACAAGTGAGGTATCATTTTTATCGGGAGACTTGGGGGAACGCTGGGTGGAAGGAAATTTGTGGCTCCTCTCAGATTCCAGAACTTTCTGCCACAGAAATGTGAGGAACATTTGTTTTTTTAGCCACATTTTGAGGTTTGCAAAGGATTCTGGGTAACAGAACCTGGTCCGAGCCCCACAAGTCACCCCATCTTGGATTCCCCTAGGTCTCTAGTTTTCAGAAATGCAAAGGTTTGGTAGGTTTCCCTAGGTGCTGGCTGAGCTAGAGGCCAAAATCTACAGGTAGGCACTTTGCAAAAATCAAATCTATTTTCTTTCAAAAAATTGGATGTGTCCACGTTGCGCTTTGGGGCGTTTCCTGTCGCGGGCGCTAGGCCTACCCACACAAGTGAGGTATCATTTTTATCGGGAGACTTGGGGGAACGCTGGGTGGAAGGAAATTTGTGGCTCCTCTCAGATTCCAGAACTTTCTGCCACAGAAATGTGAGGAACATGTGTTTTTTTAGCCAAATTTTGAGGTTTGCAAAGGATTCTGGGAAACAGAACCTGGTCCGAGCCCCACAAGTTACCCCATCTTGGATTCCCCTAGGTCTCTAGTTTTCAGAAATGCACAGGTTTGGTAGGTTTCCCTAGGTGCTGGCTGAGCTAGAGGCCAAAATCTACAGGTAGGCACTTCGCAAAAATCAAATCTATTTTCTTTCAAAAAATTGGATGTGTCCACGTTGCGCTTTGGGGCATTTCCTGTAGCGGGCGCTAGGCCTACCCACACAAGTGAGGTATCATTTTTATCGGGAGACTTGGTGGAACGCTGGGTGGAAGGAAATTTGTGGCTCCTTTCAGATTCCAGAACTTTCTGCCACAGAAATGTGAGGAACATGTGTTTTTTTAGCCAAATGTTGAGGTTTCTAAAGGATTCTGGGTAACAGAACCTGGTCCGAGCCGCACAAGTCACCCCATCTTGGATTCCCCTAGGTCTCTAGTTTTCAGAAATGCACAGGTTTGGTAGGTTTCCCTAGGTGCCGGCTGAGCTAGAGGCCAAAATCTACAGGTAGGCACTTCGCAAAAATCACCTATGTTTTCTTTCAAAAAATTTGATGTGTCCACGTTGCGCTTTGGGGCGTTTCCTGTCGCGGGCGCTAGGCCTACCCACACAAGTGAGGTATCATTTTTATCGGGAGACTTGGGGGAACGCTGGGTGGAAGGAAATTTGTGGCTCCTCTCAGATTCCAGAACTTTCTGCCACAGAAATGTGAGGAACATTTGTTTTTTTAGCCACATTTTGAGGTTTGCAAAGGATTCTGGGTAACAGAACCTGGTCCGAGCCCCACAAGTCACCCCATCTTGGATTCCCCTAGGTCTCTAGTTTTCAGAAATGCAAAGGTTTGGTAGGTTTCCCTAGGTGCTGGCTGAGCTAGAGGCCAAAATCTACAGGTAGGCACTTTGCAAAAATCAAATCTATTTTCTTTCAAAAAATTGGATGTGTCCACGTTGCGCTTTGGGGCGTTTCCTGTCGCGGGCGCTAGGCCTACCCACACAAGTGAGGTATCATTTTTATCGGGAGACTTGGGGGAACGCTGGGTGGAAGGAAATTTGTGGCTCCTCTCAGATTCCAGAACTTTCTGCCACAGAAATGTGAGGAACATGTGTTTTTTTAGCCAAATTTTGAGGTTTGCAAAGGATTCTGGGAAACAGAACCTGGTCCGAGCCCCACAAGTTACCCCATCTTGGATTCCCCTAGGTCTCTAGTTTTCAGAAATGCACAGGTTTGGTAGGTTTTCCTAGGTGTCGGCTTAGCTAGAGGCCAAAATCTACAGGTAGGCACTTTGCAAAAAACACCTCTGTTTTCTTTAAAAAATTTGGATGTGTCCACGTTGCGCTTTGGGGCGTTTCCTGTCGCGGGCGCTAGGCCTACCCACACAAGTGAGGTATCATTTTTATCGGGAGACTTGGGGGAATGCTGGGTGGAAGGAAATTTGTGGCTCCTTTCAGATTCCAGAACTTTCTGCCACAGAAATGTGAGGAACATGTGTTTTTTAGCCAAATGTTGAGGTTTCTAAAGGATTCTGGGTAACAGAACCTGGTCCGAGCCCCACAAGTCACCCCATCTTGGATTCCCCTAGGTCTCTAGTTTTCAGAAATGCACAGGTTTGGTAGGTTTCCCTAGGTGCCGGCTGAGCTAGAGGCCAAAATCTACAGGTAGGCACTTCGCAAAAATCACCTCTGTTTTCTTTCAAAAAATTGGATGTGTCCACGTTGCGCTTTGGGGCGTTTCCTGTCGCGGGCGCTAGGCCTACCCACACAAGTGAGGTATCATTTTTATCGGGAGACTTGGGGGAACGCTGGGTGGAAGGAAATTTGTGGCTCCTCTCAGATTCCAGAACTTTCTGCCACAGAAATGTGAGGAACATGTGTTTTTTTAGCCACATTTTGAGGTTTGCAAAGGATTCTGGGTAACAGAACCTGGTCCGAGCCCCACAAGTCACCCCATCTTGGATTCCCCTAGGTCTCTAGTTTTCAGAAATGCACAGGTTTGGTAGGTTTCCCTAGGTGCTGGCTGAGCTAGAGGCCAAAATCTACAGGTAGGCACTTCTCAAAAATCAAATCTATTTTCTTTCAAAAAATTGGATGTGTCCACGTTGCGCTTTGGGGCGTTTCCTGTCGCGGGCGCTAGGCCTAACCACACAAGTGAGGTATCATTTTTATCGGGAGACTTGGGGGAACGCTGGGTGGAAGGAAATTTGTGGCTCCTCTCAGATTCCAGAACTTTCTGCCACAGAAATGTGAGGAACATGTGTTTTTTTAGCCAAATTTTGAGGTTTGCAAAGGATTCTGGGAAACAGAACCTGGTCCGAGCCCCACAAGTCACCCCATCTTGGATTCCCCTAGGTCTCTAGTTTTCAGAAATGCACAGGTTTGGTAGGTTTCCCTAGGTGCCGGCTGAGCTAGAGGCCAAAATCTACAGGTAGGCACTTCGCAAAAATCACCTCTGTTTTCTTTCAAAAAATTGGATGTGTCCACGTTGCGCTTTGGGGCGTTTCCTGTCGCGGGCGCTAGGCCTACCCACACAAGTGAGGTATCATTTTTATCGGGAGACTTGGGGGAACGCTGGGTGGAAGGAAATTTGTGGCTCCTCTCAGATTCCAGAACTTTCTGCCACAGAAATGTGAGGAACATGTGTTTTTTTAGCCACATTTTGAGGTTTGCAAAGGATTCTGGGAAACAGAACCCGGTCCGAGCCCCACAAGTCACCCCATCTTGGATTCCCCTAGGTCTCTAGTTTTCAGAAATGCACAGGTTTGGTAGGTTTTCTTAGGTGTCGGCTTAGCTAGAGGCCAAAATCTACAGGTAGGCACTTTGCAAAAAACACCTCTGTTTTCTTTAAAAAATTTGGATGTGTCCACGTTGCGCTTTGGGGCGTTTCCTGTCGCGGGCGCTAGGCCTACCCACACAAGTGAGGTATCATTTTTATCGGGAGACTTGGGGGAATGCTGGGTGGAAGGAAATTTGTGGCTCCTTTCAGATTCCAGAACTTTCTGCCACAGAAATGTGAGGAACATGTGTTTTTTTAGCCAAATGTTGAGGTTTCTAAAGGATTCTGGGTAACAGAACCTGGTCCGAGCCCCACAAGTCACCCCATCTTGGATTCCCCTAGGTCTCTAGTTTTCAGAAATGCACAGGTTTGGTAGGTTTCCCTAGGTGCCGGCTGAGCTAGAGGCCAAAATCTACAGGTAGGCACTTCGCAAAAATCACCTCTGTTTTCTTTAAAAAATTTGGATGTGTCCACGTTGTGCTTTGGGGCGTTTCCTGTCGCGGGCGCTAGGCCTACCCACACAAGTGAGGTATCATTTTTATCGGGAGACTTGGGGGAACGCTGGGTGGAAGGAAATTTGTGGCTCCTCTCAGATTCCAGAACTTTCTGCCACAGAAATGTGAGGAACATGTGTTTTTTAAGCCACATTTTGATGTTTGCAAAGGATTCTGGGTAACAGAACCTGGTCCGAGCCCCACAAGTCACCCCATCTTGGATTCCCCTAGGTCTCTAGTTTTCAGAAATGCACAGGTTTGGTAGGTTTCCCTAGGTGCTGGCTGAGCTAGAGGCCAAAATCTACAGGTAGGCACTTCGCAAAAATCAAATCTATTTTCTTTCAAAAAATTGGATGTGTCCACGTTGCGCTTTGGGGCGTTTCCTGTCGCGGGCGCTAGGCCTAACCACACAAGTGAGGTATCATTTTTATCGGGAGACTTGGGGGAACGCTGGGTGGAAGGAAATTTGTGGCTCCTCTCAGATTCCAGAACTTTCTGCCACAGAAATGTGAGGAACTTGTGTTTTTTTAGCCAAATTTTGAGGTTTGCAAAGGATTCTGGGAAACAGAACCTGGTCCGAGCCCCACAAGTCACCCCATCTTGGATTCCCCTAGGTCTCTAGTTTTCAGAAATGCACAGGTTTGGTAGGTTTCCCTAGGTGTCGGCTTAGCTAAAGGCCAAAATCTACAGGTAGGCACTTTGCAAAAAACACCTCTGTTTTCTTTAAAAAAATTGGATGTGTCCACGTTGCGCTTTGGGGCGTTTCCTGTCGCGGGCGCTAGGCCTACCCACACAAGTGAGGTATCATTTTTATCGGGAGACTTGGGGGAACGCTGGGTGGAAGGAAATTTGTGGCTCCTCTCAGATTCCAGAACTTTCTGACACAGAAATGTGAGGAACATGTGTTTTTTTAGCCAAATGTTGAAGTTTGCAAAGGATTCTGGGTAACAGAACCTGGTCCGAGCACCACAAGTCACCCCATCTTGGATTCCTCTAGGTCTCTAGTTTTCAGAAATGCACAGGTTTGGTAGGTTTCCCTAGGTGCCGGCTGAGCTAGAGGCCAAAATCTACAGGTAGGCACTTCGCAAAAATCACCTCTGTTTTCTTTCAAAAAACTTGGATGTGTCCACGTTGCGCTTTGGGGTGTTTCCTGTCGCGGGCGCTAGGCCTACCCACACAACTGAGGTATCATTTTTATCGGGAGACTTGGGGGAACGCTGGGTGGAAGGAAATTTGTGGCTCCTTTCAGATTCCAGGACTTTCTGCCACAGAAATGTGAGGAACATGTGTTTTTTTAGCCAAATGTTGAAGTTTCTAAAGGATTCTGGGTAACAGAACCTGGTCCGAGCCCCACAAGTCACCCCATCTTGGATTCCCCTAGGTCTCTAGTTTTCAGAAATGCACAGGTTTGGTAGGTTTCCCTAGGTGCCGGCTGAGCTAGAGGCCAAAATCTACAGGTAGGCACTTCGCAAAAATCACCTCTGTTTTCTTTCAAAAAATTGGATGTGTCCACGTTGCGCTTTGGGGCGTTTCCTGTCGCGGGCGCTAGGCCTACCCACACAAGTGAGGTATCATTTTTATCGGGAGACTTGGGGGAACGCTGGGTGGAAGGAAATTTGTGGCTCCTCTCAGATTCCAGAACTTTCTGCCACAGAAATGTGAGGAACATGTGTTTTTTTAGCCACATTTTGAGGTTTGCAAAGGATTCTGGGTAACAGAACCTGGTCCGAGCCCCACAAGTCACCCCATCTTGGATTCCCCTAGGTCTCTAGTTTTCAGAAATGCACAGGTTTGGTAGGTTTCCCTAGGTGCTGGCTGAGCTAGAGGCCAAAATCTACAGGTAGGCACTTCGCAAAAATCAAATCTATTTTCTTTCAAAAAATTGGATGTGTCCACGTTGCGCTTTGGGGTGTTTCCTGTCGCGGGCGCTAGGCCTAACCACACAAGTGAGGTATCATTTTTATCGGGAGACTTGGGGGAACGCTGGGTGGAAGGAAATTTGTGGCTCCTCTCAGATTCCAGAACTTTCTGCCACAGAAATGTGAGGAACATGTGTTTTTTTAGCCAAATTTTGAGGTTTGCAAAGGATTCTGGGAAACAGAACCCGGTCCGAGCCCCACAAGTCACCCCATCTTGGATTCCCCTAGGTCTCTAGTTTTCAGAAATGCACAGGTTTGGTAGGTTTTCCTAGGTGTCGGCTTAGCTAGAGGCCAAAATCTACAGGTAGGCACTTTGCAAAAAACACCTCTGTTTTCTTTAAAAAATTTGGATGTGTCCACGTTGCGCTTTGGGGCGTTTCCTGTCGCGGGCGCTAGGCCTACCCACACAAGTGAGGTATCATTTTTATCGGGAGACTTGGGGGAATGCTGGGTGGAAGGAAATTTGTGGCTCGTCTCAGATTCCAGAACTTTCTGCCACAGAAATGTGAGGAACATGTGTTTTTTTAGCCAAATTTTGAGGTTTGCAAAGGATTCTGGGAAACAGAACCTGGTCCGAGCCCCACAAGTCACCCCATCTTGGATTCCCCTAGGTCTCTAGTTTTCAGAAATGCACAGGTTTGGTAGGTTTCCCTAGGTGTCGGCTTAGCTAAAGGCCAAAATCTACAGGTAGGCACTTTGCAAAAAACACCTCTGTTTTCTTTAAAAAATTTGGATGTGTCCACGTTGCGCTTTGGGGCGTTTCCTGTCGCGGGCGCTAGGCCTACCCACACAAGTGAGGTATCATTTTTATCGGGAGACTTGGGGGAACGCTGGGTGGAAGGAAATTTGTGGCTCCTCTCAGATTCCAGAACTTTCTGACACAGAAATGTGAGGAACATGTGTTTTTTTAGCCAAATGTTGAAGTTTGCAAAGGATTCTGGGTAACAGAACCTGGTCCGAGCCCCACAAGTCACCCCATCTTGGATTCCCCTAGGTCTCTAGTTTTCAGAAATGCACAGGTTTGGTACGTTTCCCTAGGTGCCGGCTGAGCTAGAGGCCAAAATCTACAGGTAGGCACTTCGCAAAAATCACCTCTGTTTTCTTTCAAAAAACTTGGATGTGTCCACGTTGCGCTTTGGGGTGTTTCCTGTCGCGGGCGCTAGGCCTACCCACACAACTGAGGTATCATTTTTATCGGGAGACTTGGGGATACGCTGGGTGGAAGGAAATTTGTGGCTCCTCTCAGATTCCAGAACTTTCTGCCACAGAAATGTGAGGAACATGTGTTTTTTTAGCCACATTTTGAGGTTTGCAAAGGATTCTGGGTAACAGAACCTGGTCCGAGCCCCACAAGTCACCCCATCTTGGATTCCCCTAGGTCTCTAGTTTTCAGAAATGCACAGGTTTGGTAGGTTTCCCTAGGTGCCGGCTGAGCTAGAGGCCAAAATCTACAGGTAGGCACTTTGCAAAAATCACCGCTGTTTTCTTTCAAAAAATTGGATGTATCCACGTAGCGCTTTGGGGCATTTCCTGTAGCGGGCGCTAGGCCTACCCACACAAGTGAGGTATCATTTTTATCGGGAGACTTGGTGGAACGCTGGGTGGAAGGAAATTTGTGGCTCCTTTCAGATTCCAGAACTTTCTGCCACAGAAATGTGAGGAACATGTGTTTTTTTAGCCAAATGTTGAGGTTTCTAAAGGATTCTGGGTAACAGAACCTGGTCCGAGCCCCACAAGTCACCCCATCTTGGATTCCCCTAGGTCTCTAGTTTTCAGAAATGCACAGGTTTGGTAGGTTTCCCTAGGTGCCGGCTGAGCTAGAGGCCAAAATCTACAGGTAGGCACTTCGCAAAAATCACCTCTGTTTTCTTTCAAAAACTTGGATGTGTCCACGTTGCGCTTTGGGGCGTTTCCTGTCGCGGGCGCTAGGCCTACCCACACAAGTGAGGTATCATTTTTATCGGGAGACTTAGGGGAACGCTGGGTGGAAGGAAATTTGTGGCTCCTCTCAGATTCCAGAACTTTCTGCCACAGAAATGTGAGGAACATGTGTTTTTTTAGCCACATTTTGAGGTTTGCAAAGGATTCTGGGTAACAGAACCTGGTCCGAGCCCCACAAGTCACCCCATCTTGGATTCCCCTAGGTCTCTAGTTTTCAGAAATGCACAGGTTTGGTAGGTTTCCCTAGGTGCTGGCTGAGCTAGAGGCCAAAATCTACAGGTAGGCACTTCGCAAAAATCAAATCTATTTTCTTTCAAAAAATTGGATGTGTCCACGTTGCGCTTTGGGGCGTTTCCTGTCGCGGGCGCTAGGCCTAACCACACAAGTGAGGTATCATTTTTATCGGGAGACGTGGGGGAACGCTGGGTGGAAGGAAATTTGTGGCTCCTCTCAGATTCCAGAACTTTCTGCCACAGAAATGTGAGGAACATGTGTTTTTTTAGCCAAATTTTGAGGTTTGCAAAGGATTCTGGGAAACAGAACCTGGTCCGAGCCCCACAAGTCACCCCATCTTGGATTCCCCTAGGTCTCTAGTTTTCAGAAATGCACAGGTTTGGTAGGTTTTCCTAGATGTCGGCTTAGCTAGAGGCCAAAATCTACAGGTAGGCACTTTGCAAAAAACACCTCTGTTTTCTTTAAAAAATTTGGATGTGTCCACGTTGCGCTTTGGGGCGTTTCCTGTCGCGGGCGCTAGGCCTACCCACACAAGTGAGGTATCATTTTTATCGGGAGACTTGGGGGAATGCTGGGTGGAAGGAAATTTGTGGCTCGTCTCAGATTCCAGAACTTTCTGCCACAGAAATGTGAGGAACATGTGTTTTTTTAGCCAAATTTTGAGGTTTGCAAAGGATTCTGGGAAACAGAACCTGGTCCGAGCCCCACAAGTCACCCCATCTTGGATTCCCCTAGGTCTCTAGTTTTCAGAAATGCACAGGTTTGGTAGGTTTCCCTAGGTGTCGGCTTAGCTAAAGGCCAAAATCTACAGGTAGGCACTTTGCAAAAAACACCTCTGTTTTCTTTAAAAAATTTGGATGTGTCCACGTTGCGCTTTGGGGCGTTTCCTGTCGCGGGCGCTAGGCCTACCCACACAAGTGAGGTATCATTTTTATCGGGAGACTTGGGGGAACGCTGGGTGGAAGGAAATTTGTGGCTCCTCTCAGATTCCAGAACTTTCTGACACAGAAATGTGAGGAACATGTGTTTTTTTAGCCAAATGTTGAAGTTTGCAAAGGATTCTGGGTAACAGAACCTGGTCCGAGCACCACAAGTCACCCCATCTTGGATTCCTCTAGGTCTCTAGTTTTCAGAAATGCACAGGTTTGGTAGGTTTCCCTAGGTGCCGGCTGAGCTAGAGGCCAAAATCTACAGGTAGGCACTTCGCAAAAATCACCTCTGTTTTCTTTCAAAAAACTTGGATGTGTCCACGTTGCGCTTTGGGGTGTTTCCTGTCGCGGGCGCTAGGCCTACCCACACAACTGAGGTATCATTTTTATCGGGAGACTTGGGGGAACGCTGGGTGGAAGGAAATTTGTGGCTCCTTTCAGATTCCAGGACTTTCTGCCACAGAAATGTGAGGAACATGTGTTTTTTTAGCCAAATGTTGAAGTTTCTAAAGGATTCTGGGTAACAGAACCTGGTCCGAGCCCCACAAGTCACCCCATCTTGGATTCCCCTAGGTCTCTAGTTTTCAGAAATGCACAGGTTTGGTAGGTTTCCCTAGGTGCCGGCTGAGCTAGAGGCCAAAATCTACAGGTAGGCACTTCGCAAAAATCACCTCTGTTTTCTTTCAAAAAATTGGATGTGTCCACGTTGCGCTTTGGGGCGTTTCCTGTCGCGGGCGCTAGGCCTACCCACACAAGTGAGGTATCATTTTTATCGGGAGACTTGGGGGAACGCTGGGTGGAAGGAAATTTGTGGCTCCTCTCAGATTCCAGAACTTTCTGCCACAGAAATGTGAGGAACATGTGTTTTTTTAGCCACATTTTGAGGTTTGCAAAGGATTCTGGGTAACAGAACCTGGTCCGAGCCCCACAAGTCACCCCATCTTGGATTCCCCTAGGTCTCTAGTTTTCAGAAATGCACAGGTTTGGTAGGTTTCCCTAGGTGCTGGCTGAGCTAGAGGCCAAAATCTACAGGTAGGCACTTCGCAAAAATCAAATCTATTTTCTTTCAAAAAATTGGATGTGTCCACGTTGCGCTTTGGGGTGTTTCCTGTCGCGGGCGCTAGGCCTAACCACACAAGTGAGGTATCATTTTTATCGGGAGACTTGGGGGAACGCTGGGTGGAAGGAAATTTGTGGCTCCTCTCAGATTCCAGAACTTTCTGCCACAGAAATGTGAGGAACATGTGTTTTTTTAGCCAAATTTTGAGGTTTGCAAAGGATTCTGGGAAACAGAACCCGGTCCGAGCCCCACAAGTCACCCCATCTTGGATTCCCCTAGGTCTCTAGTTTTCAGAAATGCACAGGTTTGGTAGGTTTTCCTAGGTGTCGGCTTAGCTAGAGGCCAAAATCTACAGGTAGGCACTTTGCAAAAAACACCTCTGTTTTCTTTAAAAAATTTGGATGTGTCCACGTTGCGCTTTGGGGCGTTTCCTGTCGCGGGCGCTAGGCCTACCCACACAAGTGAGGTATCATTTTTATCGGGAGACTTGGGGGAATGCTGGGTGGAAGGAAATTTGTGGCTCCTTTCAGATTCCAGAACTTTCTGCCACAGAAATGTGAGGAACATATGTTTTTTTAGCCAAATGTTGAGGTTTCTAAAGGATTCTGGGTAACAGAACCTGGTCCGAGCCCCACAAGTCACCCCATCTTGGATTCCCCTAGGTCTCTAGTTTTCAGAAATGCACAGGTTTGGTAGGTTTCCCTAGGTGCCGGCTGAGCTAGAGGCCAAAATCTACAGGTAGGCACTTCGCAAAAATCACCTCTGTTTTCTTTAAAAAATTTGGATGTGTCCACGTTGCGCTTTGGGGCGTTTCCTGTCGCGGGCGCTAGGCCTACCCACACAAGTGAGGTATCATTTTTATCGGGAGACTTGGGGGAACGCTGGGTGGAAGGAAATTTGTGGCTCCTCTCAGATTCCAGAACTTTCTGCCACAGAAATGTGAGGAACATGTGTTTTTTTAGCCACATTTTGATGTTTGCAAAGGATTCTGGGTAACAGAACCTGGTCCGAGCCCCACAAGTCACCCCATCTTGGATTCCCCTAGGTCTCTAGTTTTCAGAAATGCACAGGTTTGGTAGGATTCCCTAGGTGCTGGCTGAGCTAGAGGCCAAAATCTACAGGTAGGCACTTCGCAAAAATCAAATCTATTTTCTTTCAAAAAATTGGATGTGTCCACGTTGCGCTTTGGGGCGTTTCCTGTCGCGGGCGCTAGGCCTAACCACACAAGTGAGGTATCATTTTTATCGGGAGACTTGGGGGAACGCTGGGTGGAAGGAAATTTGTGGCTCCTCTCAGATTCCAGAACTTTCTGCCACAGAAATGTGAGGAACTTGTGTTTTTTTAGCCAAATTTTGAGGTTTGCAAAGGATTCTGGGAAACAGAACCTGGTCCGAGCCCCACAAGTGACCCCATCTTGGATTCCCCTAGGTCTCTAGTTTTCAGAAATGCACAGGTTTGGTAGGTTTTCCTAGGTGTCGGCTTAGCTAGAGGCCAAAATCTACAGGTAGGCACTTTGCAAAAAACACCTCTGTTTTCTTTAAAAAATTTGGATGTGTCCACGTTGCGCTTTGGGGCGTTTACTGTCGCGGGCGCTAGGCCTACCCACACAAGTGAGGTATCATTTTTATCGGGAGACTTGGGGGAATGCTGGGTGGAAGGAAATTTGTGGCTCGTCTCAGATTCCAGAACTTTCTGCCACAGAAATGTGAGGAACATGTGTTTTTTTAGCCAAATTTTGAGGTTTGCAAAGGATTCTGGGAAACAGAACCTGGTCGGAGCCCCACAAGTCACCCCATCTTGGATTCCCCTAGGTCTCTAGTTTTCAGAAATGCACAGGTTTGGTAGGTTTCCCTAGGTGTCGGCTTAGCTAAAGGCCAAAATCTACAGGTAGGCACTTTGCAAAAAACACCTCTGTTTTCTTTAAAAAATTTGGATGTGTCCACGTTGCGCTTTGGGGCGTTTCCTGTCGCGGGCGCTAGGCCTACCCACACAAGTGAGGTATCATTTTTATCGGGAGACTTGGTGGATCGCTGGGTGGAAGGAAATTTGTGGCTCCTCTCAGATTCCAGAACTTTCTGCCACAGAAATGTGAGGAACATGTGTTTTTTTAGCCAAATTTTGAGGTTTGCAAAGGATTCTGGGAAACAGAACCCGGTCCGAGCCCCACAAGTCACCCCATCTTGGATTCCCCTAGGTCTCTAGTTTTCAGAAATGCACAGGTTTGGTAGGTTTTCCTAGGTGTCGGCTTAGCTAGAGGCCAAAATCTACAGGTAGGCACTTTGCAAAAAACACCTCTGTTTTCTTTAAAAAATTTGGATGTGTCCACGTTGCGCTTTGGGGCGTTTCCTGTCGCGGGCGCTAGGCCTACCCACACAAGTGAGGTATCATTTTTATCGGGAGACTTGGGGGAATGCTGGGTGGAAGGAAATTTGTGGCTCCTTTCAGATTCCAGAACTTTCTGCCACAGAAATGTGAGGAACATATGTTTTTTTAGCCAAATGTTGAGGTTTCTAAAGGATTCTGGGTAACAGAACCTGGTCCGAGCCCCACAAGTCACCCCATCTTGGATTCCCCTAGGTCTCTAGTTTTCAGAAATGCACAGGTTTGGTAGGTTTCCCTAGGTGCCGGCTGAGCTAGAGGCCAAAATCTACAGGTAGGCACTTCGCAAAAATCACCTCTGTTTTCTTTAAAAAATTTGGATGTGTCCACGTTGCGCTTTGGGGCGTTTCCTGTCGCGGGCGCTAGGCCTACCCACACAAGTGAGGTATCATTTTTATCGGGAGACTTGGGGGAACGCTGGGTGGAAGGAAATTTGTGGCTCCTCTCAGATTCCAGAACTTTCTGCCACAGAAATGTGAGGAACATGTGTTTTTTTAGCCACATTTTGATGTTTGCAAAGGATTCTGGGTAACAGAACCTGGTCCGAGCCCCACAAGTCACCCCATCTTGGATTCCCCTAGGTCTCTAGTTTTCAGAAATGCACAGGTTTGGTAGGTTTCCCTAGGTGCTGGCTGAGCTAGAGGCCAAAATCTACAGGTAGGCACTTCGCAAAAATCAAATCTATTTTCTTTCAAAAAATTGGATGTGTCCACGTTGCGCTTTGGGGCGTTTCCTGTCGCGGGCGCTAGGCCTAACCACACAAGTGAGGTATCATTTTTATCGGGAGACTTGGGGGAACGCTGGGTGGAAGGAAATTTGTGGCTCCTCTCAGATTCCAGAACTTTCTGCCACAGAAATGTGAGGAACTTGTGTTTTTTTAGCCAAATTTTGAGGTTTGCAAAGGATTCTGGGAAACAGAACCTGGTCCGAGCCCCACAAGTGACCCCATCTTGGATTCCCCTAGGTCTCTAGTTTTCAGAAATGCACAGGTTTGGTAGGTTTTCCTAGGTGTCGGCTTAGCTAGAGGCCAAAATCTACAGGTAGGCACTTTGCAAAAAACACCTCTGTTTTCTTTAAAAAATTTGGATGTGTCCACGTTGCGCTTTGGGGCGTTTACTGTCGCGGGCGCTAGGCCTACCCACACAAGTGAGGTATCATTTTTATCGGGAGACTTGGGGGAATGCTGGGTGGAAGGAAATTTGTGGCTCGTCTCAGATTCCAGAACTTTCTGCCACAGAAATGTGAGGAACATGTGTTTTTTTAGCCAAATTTTGAGGTTTGCAAAGGATTCTGGGAAACAGAACCTGGTCGGAGCCCCACAAGTCACCCCATCTTGGATTCCCCTAGGTCTCTAGTTTTCAGAAATGCACAGGTTTGGTAGGTTTCCCTAGGTGTCGGCTTAGCTAAAGGCCAAAATCTACAGGTAGGCACTTTGCAAAAAACACCTCTGTTTTCTTTAAAAAATTTGGATGTGTCCACGTTGCGCTTTGGGGCGTTTCCTGTCGCGGGCGCTAGGCCTACCCACACAAGTGAGGTATCATTTTTATCGGGAGACTTGGTGGATCGCTGGGTGGAAGGAAATTTGTGGCTCCTTTCAGATTCCAGAACTTTCTGCCACAGAAATGTGAGGAACATGTGTTTTTTTAGCCACATTTTGAGGTTTGCAAAGGATTCTGGGTAACAGAACCTGGTCCGAGCCCCACAAGTCACCCCATCTTGGATTCCCCTAGGTCTCTAGTTTTCAGAAATGCACAGGTTTGGTAGGTTTCCCTAGGTGCTGGCTGAGCTAGAGGCCAAAATCTACAGGTAGGCACTTCGCAAAAATCAAATCTATTTTCTTTCAAAAAATTGGATGTGTCCACGTTGCGCTTTGGGGCGTTTCCTGTCGCGGGCGCTAGGCCTAACCACACAAGTGAGGTATCATTTTTATCGGGAGACTTGGGGGAACGCTGGGTGGAAGGAAATTTGTGGCTCCTCTCAGATTCCAGAACTTTCTGCCACAGAAATGTGAGGAACTTGTGTTTTTTTAGCCAAATTTTGAGGTTTGCAAAGGATTCTGGGAAACAGAACCTGGTCCGAGCCCCACAAGTCACCCCATCTTGGATTCCCCTAGGTCTCTAGTTTTCAGAAATGCACAGGTTTGGTAGGTTTTCCTAGGTGTCGGCTTAGCTAGAGGCCAAAATCTACAGGTAGGCACTTTGCAAAAAACACCTCTGTTTTCTTTAAAAAATTTGGATGTGTCCACGTTGCGCTTTGGGGCGTTTACTGTCGCGGGCGCTAGGCCTACCCACACAAGTGAGGTATCATTTTTATCGGGAGACTTGGGGGAATGCTGGGTGGAAGGAAATTTGTGGCTCGTCTCAGATTCCAGAACTTTCTGCCACAGAAATGTGAGGAACATGTGTTTTTTTAGCCAAATTTTGAGGTTTGCAAAGGATTCTGGGAAACAGAACCTGGTCGGAGCCCCACAAGTCACCCCATCTTGGATTCCCCTAGGTCTCTAGTTTTCAGAAATGCACAGGTTTGGTAGGTTTCCCTAGGTGTCGGCTTAGCTAAAGGCCAAAATCTACAGGTAGGCACTTTGCAAAAAACACCTCTGTTTTCTTTAAAAAATTTGGATGTGTCCACGTTGCGCTTTGGGGCGTTTCCTGTCGCGGGCGCTAGGCCTACCCACACAAGTGAGGTATCATTTTTATCGGGAGACTTGGTGGATCGCTGGGTGGAAGGAAATTTGTGGCTCCTTTCAGATTCCAGAACTTTCTGCCACAGAAATGTGAGGAACATGTGTTTTTTTAGCCACATTTTGAGGTTTGCAAAGGATTCTGGGTAACAGAACCTGGTCCGAGCCCCACAAGTCACCCCATCTTGGATTCCCCTAGGTCTCTAGTTTTCAGAAATGCACAGGTTTGGTAGGTTTCCCTAGGTGCTGGCTGAGCTAGAGGCCAAAATCTACAGGTAGGCACTTCGCAAAAATCAAATCTATTTTCTTTCAAAAAATTGGATGTGTCCACGTTGCGCTTTGGGGCATTTCCTGTAGCGGGCGCTAGGCCTACCCACACAAGTGAGGTATCATTTTTATTGGGAGACTTGGTGGAACGCTGGGTGGAAGGAAATTTGTGGCTCCTTTCAGATTCCAGAACTTTCTGCCACAGAAATGTGAGGAACATGTGTTTTTTTAGCCAAATGTTGAGGTTTCTAAAGGATTCTGGGTAACAGAACCTGGTCCGAGCCCCACAAGTCACCCCATCTTGGATTCCCTTAGGTCTCTAGTTTTCAGAAATGCACAGGTTTGGTAGGTTTCCCTAGGTGCCGGCTGAGCTAGAGGCCAAAATCTACAGGTAGGCACTTCGCAAAAATCACCTCTGTTTTCTTTCAAAAAATTGGATGTGTCCACGTTGCGCTTTGGGGCGTTTCCTGTCGCGGGCGCTAGGCCTACCCACACAAGTGAGGTATCATTTTTATCGGGAGACTTGGGGGAACGCTGGGTGGAAGGAAATTTGTGGCTCCTCTCAGATTCCAGAACTTTCTGCCACAGAAATGTGAGGAACATGTGTTTTTTTAGCCACATTTTGAGGTTTGCAAAGGATTCTGGGTAACAGAACCTGGTCCGAGCCCCACAAGTCACCCCATCTTGGATTCCCCTAGGTCTCTAGTTTTCAGAAATGCACAGGTTTGGTAGGTTTTCCTAGGTGCTGGCTGAGCTAGAGGCCAAAATCTGCAGGTAGGCACTTTGCCAAAGTCAAATCTATTTTCTTTCAAAAAATTGGATGTGTCCACATTGCGCTTTGGGGCGTTTCCTGTCGCGGGCGCTAGGCCTAACCACACAAGTGAGGTATCATTTTTATCGGGAGACTTGGGGGAACGCTGGGTGGAAGGAAATTTGTGGCTCGTCTCAGATTCCAGAACTTTCTGCCACAGAAATGTGAGGAACATGTGTTTTTTTAGACCAAATTTAGAGGTTTGCAAAGGATTCTGGGAAACAGAACCTGGTCCGAGCCCCACAAGTCACCCCATCTTGGATTCCCCTAGGTCTCTAGTTTTCAGAAATGCACAGGTTTGGTAGGTTTCCCTAGGTGTCGGCTTAGCTAGAGGCCAAAATCTACAGGTAGGCACTTTGCAAAAAACACCTCTGTTTTCTTTAAAAAATTTGGATGTGTTCACGTTGCGCTTTGGGGCGTTTCCTGTCGCGGGCGCTAGGCCTACCCACACAAGTGAGGTATCATTTTTATCGGGAGACTTGGGTGACCGCTGGGTGGAAGGAAATTTGTGGCTCCTCTCAGATTCCAGAACTTTCTGACACAGAAATGTGAGGAACATGTGTTTTTTTAGCCAAATGTTGAAGTTTGCAAAGGATTCTGGGTAACAGAACCTGGTCCGAGCCCCACAAGTCACCCCATCTTGGATTCCCCTAGGTCTCTAGTTTTCAGAAATGCACAGCTTTGGTAGGTTTCCCTAGGTGCCGGCTGACCTAGAGGCCAAAATCTACAGGTAGGCACTTCGCAAAAATCAAATCTATTTTCTTTCAAAAAATTGGATGTGTCCACGTTGCGCTTTGGGGCGTTTCCTGTCGCGGGCGCTAGGCCTACCCACACAAGTGAGGTATCATTTTTATCGGGAGACTTGGGGGAACGCTGGGTGGAAGGAAATTTGTGGCTCCTCTCAGATTCCAGAACTTTCTGCCACAGAAATGTGAGGAACATGTGTTTTTTTAGCCAAATTTTGAGGTTTGCAAAGGATTCTGGGAAACAGAACCTGGTCCGAGCCCCACAAGTCACCCCATCTTGGATTCCCCTAGGTCTCTAGTTTTCAGAAATGCACAGGTTTGGTAGGTTTTCCTAGGTGTCGGCTTAGCTAGAGGCCAAAATCTACAGGTAGGCACTTTGCAAAAAACACCTCTGTTTTCTTTAAAAAATGTGGATGTGTCCACGTTGCGCTTTGGGGTGTTTCCTGTCGCGGGCGCTAGGCCTACCCACACAAGTGAGGTATCATTTTTATCGGGAGACTTGGGGGAATGCTGGGTGGAAGGAAATTTGTGGCTCGTCTCAGATTCCAGAACTTTCTGCCACAGAAATGTGAGGAACATGTGTTTTTTTAGCCAAATGTTGAAGTTTGCAAAGGATTCTGGGTAACAGAACCTGGTCCGAGCCCCACAAGTCACCCCATCTTGGATTCCCCTAGGTCTCTAGTTTTCAGAAATGCACAGGTTTGGTACGTTTCCCTAGGTGCCGGCTGAGCTAGAGGCCAAAATCTACAGGTAGGCACTTCGCAAAAATCACCTCTGTTTTCTTTCAAAAAACTTGGATGTGTCCACGTTGCGCTTTGGGGTGTTTCCTGTCGCGGGCGCTAGGCCTACCCACACAACTGAGGTATCATTTTTATCGGGAGACTTGGGGATACGCTGGGTGGAAGGAAATTTGTGGCTCCTCTCAGATTCCAGAACTTTCTGCCACAGAAATGTGAGGAACATGTGTTTTTTTAGCCACATTTTGAGGTTTGCAAAGGATTCTGGGTAACAGAACCTGGTCCGAGCCCCACAAGTCACCCCATCTTGGATTCCCCTAGGTCTCTAGTTTTCAGAAATGCACAGGTTTGGTAGGTTTCCCTAGGTGCTGGCTGAGCTAGAGGCCAAAATCTACAGGTAGGCACTTCGCAAAAATCAAATCTATTTTCTTTCAAAAAATTGGATGTGTCCACGTTGCGCTTTGGGGCATTTCCTGTAGCGGGCGCTAGGCCTACCCACACAAGTGAGGTATCATTTTTATCGGGAGACTTGGTGGAACGCTGGGTGGAAGGAAATTTGTGGCTCCTTTCAGATTCCAGAACTTTCTGCCACAGAAATGTGAGGAACATGTGTTTTTTTAGCCAAATGTTGAGGTTTCTAAAGGATTCTGGGTAACAGAACCTGGTCCGAGCCGCACAAGTCACCCCATCTTGGATTCCCCTAGGTCTCTAGTTTTCAGAAATGCACAGGTTTGGTAGGTTTCCCTAGGTGCCGGCTGAGCTAGAGGCCAAAATCTACAGGTAGGCACTTCGCAAAAATCACCTATGTTTTCTTTCAAAAAATTGGATGTGTCAACGTTGCGCTTTGGGGCGTTTCCTGTCGCGGGCGCTAGGCCTACCCACACAAGTGAGGTATCATCTTTATCGGCAGACTTGGGGGAACGCTGGGTGGAAGGAAATTTGTGGCTCCTCTCAGATTCCAGAACTTTCTGCCACAGAAATGTGGGGAACATGTGTTTTTTTAGCCACATTTTGAGGTTTGCAAAGGATTCTGGGTAACAGAACCTGGTCCGAGCCCCACAAGTCACCCCATCTTGGATTCCCCTAGGTCTCTAGTTTTCAGAAATGCACAGGTTTGGTAGGTTTCCCTAGGTGCTGGCTGAGCTAGAGGCCAAAATCTGCAGGTAGGCACTTCGCCAAAATCAAATCTATTTTCTTTCAAAAAATTGGATGTGTCCACGTTGCGCTTTGGGGCGTTTCCTGTCGCGGGCGCTAGGCCTACCCACACAAGTGAGGTATCATTTTTATCGGGAGACTTGGGGGACCGCTGGGTGGAAGGAAATTTGTGGCTCCTCTCAGATTCCAGAACTTTCTGCCACAGAAATGTGAGGAACATGTGTTTTTTTAGCCAAATGTTGAAGTTTGCAAAGGATTCTGGGTAACAGAACCTGGTCCGAGCCCCACAAGTCACCCCATCTTGGATTCCCCTAGGTCTCTAGTTTTCAGAAATGCACAGGTTTGGTACGTTTCCCTAGGTGCCGGCTGAGCTAGAGGCCAAAATCTACAGGTAGGCACTTCGCAAAAATCACCTCTGTTTTCTTTCAAAAAACTTGGATGTGTCCACGTTGCGCTTTGGGGTGTTTCCTGTCGCGGGCGCTAGGCCTACCCACACAACTGAGGTATCATTTTTATCGGGAGACTTGGGGATACGCTGGGTGGAAGGAAATTTGTGGCTCCTCTCAGATTCCAAAACTTTCTGCCACAGAAATGTGAGGAACATGTGTTTTTTTAGCCACATTTTGAGGTTTGCAAAGGATTCTGGGTAACAGAACCTGGTCCGAGCCCCACAAGTCACCCCATCTTGGATTCCCCTAGGTCTCTAGTTTTCAGAAATGCACAGGTTTGGTAGGTTTCCCTAGGTGCTGGCTGAGCTAGAGGCCAAAATCTACAGGTAGGCACTTCGCAAAAATCAAATCTATTTTCTTTCAAAAAATTGGATGTGTCCACGTTGCGCTTTGGGGCATTTCCTGTAGCGGGCGCTAGGCCTACCCACACAAGTGAGGTATCATTTTTATCGGGAGACTTGGTGGAACGCTGGGTGGAAGGAAATTTGTGGCTCCTTTCAGATTCCAGAACTTTCTGCCACAGAAATGTGAGGAACATGTGTTTTTTTAGCCAAATGTTGAGGTTTCTAAAGGATTCTGGGTAACAGAACCTGGTCCGAGCCGCACAAGTCACCCCATCTTGGATTCCCCTAGGTCTCTAGTTTTCAGAAATGCACAGGTTTGGTAGGTTTCCATAGGTGCCGGCTGAGCTAGAGGCCAAAATCTACAGGTAGGCACTTCGCAAAAATCACCTATGTTTTCTTTCAAAAAATTGGATGTGTCCACGTTGCGCTTTGGGGCGTTTCCTGTCGCGGGCGCTAGGCCTACCCACACAAGTGAGGTATCATTTTTATCGGGAGACTTGGGGGAACGCTGGGTGGAAGGAAATTTGTGGCTCCTCTCAGATTCCAGAACTTTCTGCCACAGAAATGTGGGGAACATGTGTTTTTTTAGCCACATTTTGAGGTTTGCAAAGGATTCTGGGTAACAGAACCTGGTCCGAGCCCCACAAGTCACCCCATCTTGGATTCCCCTAGGTCTCTAGTTTTCAGAAATGCACAGGTTTGGTAGGTTTCCCTAGGTGCTGGCTGAGCTAGAGGCCAAAATCTGCAGGTAGGCACTTCGCCAAAATCAAATCTATTTTCTTTAAAAAAATTGGATGTGTCCACGTTGCGCTTTGGGGCGTTTCCTGTCGCGGGCGCTAGGCCTACCCACACAAGTGAGGTATCATTTTTATCGGGAGACTTGGGGGACCGCTGGGTGGAAGGAAATTTGTGGCTCCTCTCAGATTCCAGAACTTTCTGACACAGAAATGTGAGGAACATGTGTTTTTTTAGCCAAATGTTGAAGTTTGCAAAGGATTCTGGGTAACAGAACCTGGTCCGAGCCCCACAAGTCACCCCATCTTGGATTCCCCTAGGTCTCTAGTTTTCAGAAATGCACAGGTTTGGTAGGTTTCCCTAGGTGCCGGCTGAGCTAGAGGCCAAAATCTACAGGTAGGCACTTCGCAAAAATCACCTATGTTTTCTTTCAAAAAATTGGATGTGTCCACGTTGCGCTTTGGGGCGTTTCCTGTCGCGGGCGCTAGGCCTACCCACACAAGTGAGGTATCATTTTTATCGGGAGACTTGGGGGAACGCTGGGTGGAAGGAAATTTGTGGCTCCTCTCAGATTCCAGAACTTTCTGCCACAGAAATGTGAGGAACATGTGTTTTTTTAGCCACATTTTGAGGTTTGCAAAGGATTCTGGGTAACAGAACCTGGTCCGAGCCCCACAAGTCACCCCATCTTGGATTCCCCTAGGTCTCTAGTTTTCAGAAATGCACAGGTTTGGTAGGTTTCCCTAGGTGCTGGCTGAGCTAGAGGCCAAAATCTGCAGGTAGGCACTTCGCCAAAATCAAATCTGTTTTCTTTCAAAAAATTGGATGTGTCCACGTTGCGCTTTGGGGCGTTTCCTGTCGCGGGCGCTAGGCCTACCCACACAAGTGAGGTATCATTTTTATCGGGAGACTTGGGGGACCGCTGGGTGGAAGGAAATTTGTGGCTCCTCTCAGATTCCAGAACTTTCTGACACAGAAATGTGAGGAACATGTGTTTTTTTAGCCAAATGTTGAAGTTTGCAAAGGATTCTGGGTAACAGAACCTGGTCCGAGCCCCACAAGTCACCCCATCTTGGATTCCCCTAGGTCTCTAGTTTTCAGAAATGCACAGGTTTGGTAGGTTTCCCTAGGTGCCGGCTGAGCTAGAGGCCAAAATCTACAGGTAGGCACTTCGCAAAAATCACCTCTGTTTTCTTTCAAAAAACTTGGATGTGTCCACGTTGCGCTTTGGGGCGTTTCCTGTCGCGGGCGCTAGGCCTACCCACACAACTGAGGTATCATTTTTATCGGGAGACTTGGGGGAACGCTGGGTGGAAGGAAATTTGTGGCTCCTCTCAGATTCCAGAACTTTCTGCCACAGAAATGTGAGGAACATTTGTTTTTTTAGCCACATTTTGAGGTTTGCAAAGGATTCTGGGTAACAGAACCTGGTCCGAGCCCCACAAGTCACCCCATCTTGGATTCCCCTAGGTCTCTAGTTTTCAGAAATGCAAAGGTTTGGTAGGTTTCCCTAGGTGCTGGCTGAGCTAGAGGCCAAAATCTACAGGTAGGCACTTTGCAAAAATCAAATCTATTTTCTTTCAAAAAATTGGATGTGTCCAAGTTGCGCTTTGGGGCGTTTCCTGTCGCGGGCGCTAGGCCTACCCACACAAGTGAGGTATCATTTTTATCGGGAGACTTGGGGGAACGCTGGGTGGAAGGAAATTTGTGGCTCCTCTCAGATTCCAGAACTTTCTGACACAGAAATGTGAGGAACATGTGTTTTTTTAGCCAAATTTTGAAGTTTGCAAAGGATTCTGGGTAACAGAACCTGGTCTGAGCCCCACAAGTCACCCCATCCTGGATTCCCCTAGGTCTCTAGTTTTCAGAAATGCACAGGTTTGGTAGGTTTCCCTAGGTGCCGGCTGAGCTAGAGGCCAAAATCTACAGGTAGGCACTTTGCAAAAATCACCTCTGTTTTCTTTCAAAAAATTGGATGTGTCCACGTAGCGCTTTGGGGCATTTCCTGTAGCGGGCGCTAGGCCTACCCACACAAGTGAGGTATCATTTTTATCGGGAGACTTGGTGGAACGCTGGGTGGAAGGAAATTTGTGGCTCCTTTCAGATTCCAGAACTTTCTGCCACAGAAATGTGAGGAACATGTGTTTTTTTAGCCAAATGTTGAGGTTTCTAAAGGATTCTGGGTAACAGAACCTGGTCCGAGCCCCACAAGTCACCCCATCTTGGATTCCCCTAGGTCTCTAGTTTTCAGAAATGCACAGGTTTGGTAGGTTTCCCTAGGTGCCGGCTGAGCTAGAGGCCAAAATCTACAGGTAGGCACTTCGCAAAAATCACCTCTGTTTTCTTTCAAAAACTTGGATGTGTCCACGTTGCGCTTTGGGGCATTTCCTGTCGCGGGCGCTAGGCCTACCCACACAAGTGAGGTATCATTTTTATCGGGAGACTTGGGGATACGCTGGGTGGAAGGAAATTTGTGGCTCCTCTCAGATTCCAGAACTTTCTGCCACAGAAATGTGAGGAACATGTGTTTTTTTAGCCACATTTTGAGGTTTGCAAAGGATTCTGGGTAACAGAACCTGGTCCGAGCCCCACAAGTCACCCCATCTTGGATTCCCCTAGGTCTCTAGTTTTCAGAAATGCACAGGTTTGGTAGGTTTCCCTAGGTGCTGGCTGAGCTAGAGGCCAAAATCTACAGGTAGGCACTTCGCAAAAATCAAATCTATTTTCTTTCAAAAAATTGGATGTGTCCACGTTGCGCTTTGGGGCATTTCCTGTAGCGGGCGCTAGGCCTACCCACACAAGTGAGGTATCATTTTTATCGGGAGACTTGGTGGAACGCTGGGTGGAAGGAAATTTGTGGCTCCTTTCAGATTCCAGAACTTTCTGCCACAGAAATGTGAGGAACATGTGTTTTTTTAGCCAAATGTTGAGGTTTCTAAAGGATTCTGGGTAACAGAACCTGGTCCGAGCCGCACAAGTCACCCCATCTTGGATTCCCCTAGGTCTCTAGTTTTCAGAAATGCACAGGTTTGGTAGGTTTCCCTAGGTGCCGGCTGAGCTAGAGGCCAAAATCTACAGGTAGGCACTTCGCAAAAATCACCTATGTTTTCTTTCAAAAAATTTGATGTGTCCACGTTGCGCTTTGGGGCGTTTCCTGTCGCGGGCGCTAGGCCTACCCACACAAGTGAGGTATCATTTTTATCGGGAGACTTGGGGGAACGCTGGGTGGAAGGAAATTTGTGGCTCCTCTCAGATTCCAGAACTTTCTGCCACAGAAATGTGAGGAACATTTGTTTTTTTAGCCACATTTTGAGGTTTGCAAAGGATTCTGGGTAACAGAACCTGGTCCGAGCCCCACAAGTCACCCCATCTTGGATTCCCCTAGGTCTCTAGTTTTCAGAAATGCAAAGGTTTGGTAGGTTTCCCTAGGTGCTGGCTGAGCTAGAGGCCAAAATCTACAGGTAGGCACTTTGCAAAAATCAAATCTATTTTCTTTCAAAAAATTGGATGTGTCCACGTTGCGCTTTGGGGCGTTTCCTGTCGCGGGCGCTAGGCCTACCCACACAAGTGAGGTATCATTTTTATCGGGAGACTTGGGGGAACGCTGGGTGGAAGGAAATTTGTGGCTCCTCTCAGATTCCAGAACTTTCTGCCACAGAAATGTGAGGAACATGTGTTTTTTTAGCCAAATTTTGAGGTTTGCAAAGGATTCTGGGAAACAGAACCTGGTCCGAGCCCCACAAGTTACCCCATCTTGGATTCCCCTAGGTCTCTAGTTTTCAGAAATGCACAGGTTTGGTAGGTTTCCCTAGGTGCTGGCTGAGCTAGAGGCCAAAATCTACAGGTAGGCACTTCGCAAAAATCAAATCTATTTTCTTTCAAAAAATTGGATGTGTCCACGTTGCGCTTTGGGGCATTTCCTGTAGCGGGCGCTAGGCCTACCCACACAAGTGAGGTATCATTTTTATCGGGAGACTTGGTGGAACGCTGGGTGGAAGGAAATTTGTGGCTCCTTTCAGATTCCAGAACTTTCTGCCACAGAAATGTGAGGAACATGTGTTTTTTTAGCCAAATGTTGAGGTTTCTAAAGGATTCTGGGTAACAGAACCTGGTCCGAGCCGCACAAGTCACCCCATCTTGGATTCCCCTAGGTCTCTAGTTTTCAGAAATGCACAGGTTTGGTAGGTTTCCCTAGGTGCCGGCTGAGCTAGAGGCCAAAATCTACAGGTAGGCACTTCGCAAAAATCACCTATGTTTTCTTTCAAAAAATTTGATGTGTCCACGTTGCGCTTTGGGGCGTTTCCTGTCGCGGGCGCTAGGCCTACCCACACAAGTGAGGTATCATTTTTATCGGGAGACTTGGGGGAACGCTGGGTGGAAGGAAATTTGTGGCTCCTCTCAGATTCCAGAACTTTCTGCCACAGAAATGTGAGGAACATTTGTTTTTTTAGCCACATTTTGAGGTTTGCAAAGGATTCTGGGTAACAGAACCTGGTCCGAGCCCCACAAGTCACCCCATCTTGGATTCCCCTAGGTCTCTAGTTTTCAGAAATGCAAAGGTTTGGTAGGTTTCCCTAGGTGCTGGCTGAGCTAGAGGCCAAAATCTACAGGTAGGCACTTTGCAAAAATCAAATCTATTTTCTTTCAAAAAATTGGATGTGTCCACGTTGCGCTTTGGGGCGTTTCCTGTCGCGGGCGCTAGGCCTACCCACACAAGTGAGGTATCATTTTTATCGGGAGACTTGGGGGAACGCTGGGTGGAAGGAAATTTGTGGCTCCTCTCAGATTCCAGAACTTTCTGCCACAGAAATGTGAGGAACATGTGTTTTTTTAGCCAAATTTTGAGGTTTGCAAAGGATTCTGGGAAACAGAACCTGGTCCGAGCCCCACAAGTTACCCCATCTTGGATTCCCCTAGGTCTCTAGTTTTCAGAAATGCACAGGTTTGGTAGGTTTTCCTAGGTGTCGGCTTAGCTAGAGGCCAAAATCTACAGGTAGGCACTTTGCAAAAAACACCTCTGTTTTCTTTAAAAAATTTGGATGTGTCCACGTTGCGCTTTGGGGCGTTTCCTGTCGCGGGCGCTAGGCCTACCCACACAAGTGAGGTATCATTTTTATCGGGAGACTTGGGGGAATGCTGGGTGGAAGGAAATTTGTGGCTCCTTTCAGATTCCAGAACTTTCTGCCACAGAAATGTGAGGAACATGTGTTTTTTAGCCAAATGTTGAGGTTTCTAAAGGATTCTGGGTAACAGAACCTGGTCCGAGCCCCACAAGTCACCCCATCTTGGATTCCCCTAGGTCTCTAGTTTTCAGAAATGCACAGGTTTGGTAGGTTTCCCTAGGTGCCGGCTGAGCTAGAGGCCAAAATCTACAGGTAGGCACTTCGCAAAAATCACCTCTGTTTTCTTTCAAAAAATTGGATGTGTCCACGTTGCGCTTTGGGGCGTTTCCTGTCGCGGGCGCTAGGCCTACCCACACAAGTGAGGTATCATTTTTATCGGGAGACTTGGGGGAACGCTGGGTGGAAGGAAATTTGTGGCTCCTCTCAGATTCCAGAACTTTCTGCCACAGAAATGTGAGGAACATGTGTTTTTTTAGCCACATTTTGAGGTTTGCAAAGGATTCTGGGTAACAGAACCTGGTCCGAGCCCCACAAGTCACCCCATCTTGGATTCCCCTAGGTCTCTAGTTTTCAGAAATGCACAGGTTTGGTAGGTTTCCCTAGGTGCTGGCTGAGCTAGAGGCCAAAATCTACAGGTAGGCACTTCTCAAAAATCAAATCTATTTTCTTTCAAAAAATTGGATGTGTCCACGTTGCGCTTTGGGGCGTTTCCTGTCGCGGGCGCTAGGCCTAACCACACAAGTGAGGTATCATTTTTATCGGGAGACTTGGGGGAACGCTGGGTGGAAGGAAATTTGTGGCTCCTCTCAGATTCCAGAACTTTCTGCCACAGAAATGTGAGGAACATGTGTTTTTTTAGCCAAATTTTGAGGTTTGCAAAGGATTCTGGGAAACAGAACCTGGTCCGAGCCCCACAAGTCACCCCATCTTGGATTCCCCTAGGTCTCTAGTTTTCAGAAATGCACAGGTTTGGTAGGTTTCCCTAGGTGCCGGCTGAGCTAGAGGCCAAAATCTACAGGTAGGCACTTCGCAAAAATCACCTCTGTTTTCTTTCAAAAAATTGGATGTGTCCACGTTGCGCTTTGGGGCGTTTCCTGTCGCGGGCGCTAGGCCTACCCACACAAGTGAGGTATCATTTTTATCGGGAGACTTGGGGGAACGCTGGGTGGAAGGAAATTTGTGGCTCCTCTCAGATTCCAGAACTTTCTGCCACAGAAATGTGAGGAACATGTGTTTTTTTAGCCACATTTTGAGGTTTGCAAAGGATTCTGGGAAACAGAACCCGGTCCGAGCCCCACAAGTCACCCCATCTTGGATTCCCCTAGGTCTCTAGTTTTCAGAAATGCACAGGTTTGGTAGGTTTTCTTAGGTGTCGGCTTAGCTAGAGGCCAAAATCTACAGGTAGGCACTTTGCAAAAAACACCTCTGTTTTCTTTAAAAAATTTGGATGTGTCCACGTTGCGCTTTGGGGCGTTTCCTGTCGCGGGCGCTAGGCCTACCCACACAAGTGAGGTATCATTTTTATCGGGAGACTTGGGGGAATGCTGGGTGGAAGGAAATTTGTGGCTCCTTTCAGATTCCAGAACTTTCTGCCACAGAAATGTGAGGAACATGTGTTTTTTTAGCCAAATGTTGAGGTTTCTAAAGGATTCTGGGTAACAGAACCTGGTCCGAGCCCCACAAGTCACCCCATCTTGGATTCCCCTAGGTCTCTAGTTTTCAGAAATGCACAGGTTTGGTAGGTTTCCCTAGGTGCCGGCTGAGCTAGAGGCCAAAATCTACAGGTAGGCACTTCGCAAAAATCACCTCTGTTTTCTTTAAAAAATTTGGATGTGTCCACGTTGTGCTTTGGGGCGTTTCCTGTCGCGGGCGCTAGGCCTACCCACACAAGTGAGGTATCATTTTTATCGGGAGACTTGGGGGAACGCTGGGTGGAAGGAAATTTGTGGCTCCTCTCAGATTCCAGAACTTTCTGCCACAGAAATGTGAGGAACATGTGTTTTTTAAGCCACATTTTGATGTTTGCAAAGGATTCTGGGTAACAGAACCTGGTCCGAGCCCCACAAGTCACCCCATCTTGGATTCCCCTAGGTCTCTAGTTTTCAGAAATGCACAGGTTTGGTAGGTTTCCCTAGGTGCTGGCTGAGCTAGAGGCCAAAATCTACAGGTAGGCACTTCGCAAAAATCAAATCTATTTTCTTTCAAAAAATTGGATGTGTCCACGTTGCGCTTTGGGGCGTTTCCTGTCGCGGGCGCTAGGCCTAACCACACAAGTGAGGTATCATTTTTATCGGGAGACTTGGGGGAACGCTGGGTGGAAGGAAATTTGTGGCTCCTCTCAGATTCCAGAACTTTCTGCCACAGAAATGTGAGGAACTTGTGTTTTTTTAGCCAAATTTTGAGGTTTGCAAAGGATTCTGGGAAACAGAACCTGGTCCGAGCCCCACAAGTCACCCCATCTTGGATTCCCCTAGGTCTCTAGTTTTCAGAAATGCACAGGTTTGGTAGGTTTTCCTAGGTGTCGGCTTAGCTAGAGGCCAAAATCTACAGGTAGGCACTTTGCAAAAAACACCTCTGTTTTCTTTAAAAAATTTGGATGTGTCCACGTTGCGCTTTGGGGCGTTTACTGTCGCGGGCGCTAGGCCTACCCACACAAGTGAGGTATCATTTTTATCGGGAGACTTGGGGGAATGCTGGGTGGAAGGAAATTTGTGGCTCGTCTCAGATTCCAGAACTTTCTGCCACAGAAATGTGAGGAACATGTGTTTTTTTAGCCAAATTTTGAGGTTTGCAAAGGATTCTGGGAAACAGAACCTGGTCGGAGCCCCACAAGTCACCCCATCTTGGATTCCCCTAGGTCTCTAGTTTTCAGAAATGCACAGGTTTGGTAGGTTTCCCTAGGTGTCGGCTGAGCTAGAGGCCAAAATCTACAGGTAGGCACTTCGCAAAAATCACCTCTGTTTTCTTTCAAAAAATTGGATGTGTCCACGTTGCGCTTTGGGGCGTTTCCTGTCGCGGGCGCTAGGCCTACCCACACAAGTGAGGTATCATTTTTATCGGGAGACTTGGGGGAACGCTGGGTGGAAGGAAATTTGTGGCTCCTCTCAGATTCCAGAACTTTCTGCCACAGAAATGTGAGGAACATGTGTTTTTTTAGCCACATTTTGAGGTTTGCAAAGGATTCTGGGTAACAGAACCTGGTCCGAGCCCCACAAGTCACCCCATCTTGGATTCCCCTAGGTCTCTAGTTTTCAGAAATGCACAGGTTTGGTAGGTTTCCCTAGGTGCCGGCTGAGCTAGAGGCCAAAATCTACAGGTAGGCACTTCGCAAAAATCACCTCTGTTTTCTTTCAAAAACTTGGATGTGTCCACGTTGCGCTTTGGGGCATTTCCTGTCGCGGGCGCTAGGCCTACCCACACAAGTGAGGTATCATTTTTATCGGGAGACTTGGGGATACGCTGGGTGGAAGGAAATTTGTGGCTCCTCTCAGATTCCAGAACTTTCTGCCACAGAAATGTGAGGAACATGTGTTTTTTTAGCCACATTTTGAGGTTTGCAAAGGATTCTGGGTAACAGAACCTGGTCCGAGCCCCACAAGTCACCCCATCTTGGATTCCCCTAGGTCTCTAGTTTTCAGAAATGCACAGGTTTGGTAGGTTTCCCTAGGTGCTGGCTGAGCTAGAGGCCAAAATCTACAGGTAGGCACTTCGCAAAAATCAAATCTATTTTCTTTCAAAAAATTGGATGTGTCCACGTTGCGCTTTGGGGCATTTCCTGTAGCGGGCGCTAGGCCTACCCACACAAGTGAGGTATCATTTTTATCGGGAGACTTGGTGGAACGCTGGGTGGAAGGAAATTTGTGGCTCCTTTCAGATTCCAGAACTTTCTGCCACAGAAATGTGAGGAACATGTGTTTTTTTAGCCAAATGTTGAGGTTTCTAAAGGATTCTGGGTAACAGAACCTGGTCCGAGCCGCACAAGTCACCCCATCTTGGATTCCCCTAGGTCTCTAGTTTTCAGAAATGCACAGGTTTGGTAGGTTTCCCTAGGTGCCGGCTGAGCTAGAGGCCAAAATCTACAGGTAGGCACTTCGCAAAAATCACCTATGTTTTCTTTCAAAAAATTTGATGTGTCCACGTTGCGCTTTGGGGCGTTTCCTGTCGCGGGCGCTAGGCCTACCCACACAAGTGAGGTATCATTTTTATCGGGAGACTTGGGGGAACGCTGGGTGGAAGGAAATTTGTGGCTCCTCTCAGATTCCAGAACTTTCTGCCACAGAAATGTGAGGAACATTTGTTTTTTTAGCCACATTTTGAGGTTTGCAAAGGATTCTGGGTAACAGAACCTGGTCCGAGCCCCACAAGTCACCCCATCTTGGATTCCCCTAGGTCTCTAGTTTTCAGAAATGCAAAGGTTTGGTAGGTTTCCCTAGGTGCTGGCTGAGCTAGAGGCCAAAATCTACAGGTAGGCACTTTGCAAAAATCAAATCTATTTTCTTTCAAAAAATTGGATGTGTCCACGTTGCGCTTTGGGGCGTTTCCTGTCGCGGGCGCTAGGCCTACCCACACAAGTGAGGTATCATTTTTATCGGGAGACTTGGGGGAACGCTGGGTGGAAGGAAATTTGTGGCTCCTCTCAGATTCCAGAACTTTCTGCCACAGAAATGTGAGGAACATGTGTTTTTTTAGCCAAATTTTGAGGTTTGCAAAGGATTCTGGGAAACAGAACCTGGTCCGAGCCCCACAAGTTACCCCATCTTGGATTCCCCTAGGTCTCTAGTTTTCAGAAATGCACAGGTTTGGTAGGTTTTCCTAGGTGTCGGCTTAGCTAGAGGCCAAAATCTACAGGTAGGCACTTTGCAAAAAACACCTCTGTTTTCTTTAAAAAATTTGGATGTGTCCACGTTGCGCTTTGGGGCGTTTCCTGTCGCGGGCGCTAGGCCTACCCACACAAGTGAGGTATCATTTTTATCGGGAGACTTGGGGGAATGCTGGGTGGAAGGAAATTTGTGGCTCCTTTCAGATTCCAGAACTTTCTGCCACAGAAATGTGAGGAACATGTGTTTTTTAGCCAAATGTTGAGGTTTCTAAAGGATTCTGGGTAACAGAACCTGGTCCGAGCCCCACAAGTCACCCCATCTTGGATTCCCCTAGGTCTCTAGTTTTCAGAAATGCACAGGTTTGGTAGGTTTCCCTAGGTGCCGGCTGAGCTAGAGGCCAAAATCTACAGGTAGGCACTTCGCAAAAATCACCTCTGTTTTCTTTCAAAAAATTGGATGTGTCCACGTTGCGCTTTGGGGCGTTTCCTGTCGCGGGCGCTAGGCCTACCCACACAAGTGAGGTATCATTTTTATCGGGAGACTTGGGGGAACGCTGGGTGGAAGGAAATTTGTGGCTCCTCTCAGATTCCAGAACTTTCTGCCACAGAAATGTGAGGAACATGTGTTTTTTTAGCCACATTTTGAGGTTTGCAAAGGATTCTGGGTAACAGAACCTGGTCCGAGCCCCACAAGTCACCCCATCTTGGATTCCCCTAGGTCTCTAGTTTTCAGAAATGCACAGGTTTGGTAGGTTTCCCTAGGTGCTGGCTGAGCTAGAGGCCAAAATCTACAGGTAGGCACTTCTCAAAAATCAAATCTATTTTCTTTCAAAAAATTGGATGTGTCCACGTTGCGCTTTGGGGCGTTTCCTGTCGCGGGCGCTAGGCCTAACCACACAAGTGAGGTATCATTTTTATCGGGAGACTTGGGGGAACGCTGGGTGGAAGGAAATTTGTGGCTCCTCTCAGATTCCAGAACTTTCTGCCACAGAAATGTGAGGAACATGTGTTTTTTTAGCCAAATTTTGAGGTTTGCAAAGGATTCTGGGAAACAGAACCTGGTCCGAGCCCCACAAGTCACCCCATCTTGGATTCCCCTAGGTCTCTAGTTTTCAGAAATGCACAGGTTTGGTAGGTTTCCATAGGTGCCGGCTGAGCTAGAGGCCAAAATCTACAGGTAGGCACTTCGCAAAAATCACCTCTGTTTTCTTTCAAAAAATTGGATGTGTCCACGTTGCGCTTTGGGGCGTTTCCTGTCGCGGGCGCTAGGCCTACCCACACAAGTGAGGTATCATTTTTATCGGGAGACTTGGGGGAACGCTGGGTGGAAGGAAATTTGTGGCTCCTCTCAGATTCCAGAACTTTCTGCCACAGAAATGTGAGGAACATGTGTTTTTTTAGCCACATTTTGAGGTTTGCAAAGGATTCTGGGAAACAGAACCCGGTCCGAGCCCCACAAGTCACCCCATCTTGGATTCCCCTAGGTCTCTAGTTTTCAGAAATGCACAGGTTTGGTAGGTTTTCTTAGGTGTCGGCTTAGCTAGAGGCCAAAATCTACAGGTAGGCACTTTGCAAAAAACACCTCTGTTTTCTTTAAAAAATTTGGATGTGTCCACGTTGCGCTTTGGGGCGTTTCCTGTCGCGGGCGCTAGGCCTACCCACACAAGTGAGGTATCATTTTTATCGGGAGACTTGGGGGAATGCTGGGTGGAAGGAAATTTGTGGCTCCTTTCAGATTCCAGAACTTTCTGCCACAGAAATGTGAGGAACATGTGTTTTTTTAGCCAAATGTTGAGGTTTCTAAAGGATTCTGGGTAACAGAACCTGGTCCGAGCCCCACAAGTCACCCCATCTTGGATTCCCCTAGGTCTCTAGTTTTCAGAAATGCACAGGTTTGGTAGGTTTCCCTAGGTGCCGGCTGAGCTAGAGGCCAAAATCTACAGGTAGGCACTTCGCAAAAATCACCTCTGTTTTCTTTAAAAAATTTGGATGTGTCCACGTTGTGCTTTGGGGCGTTTCCTGTCGCGGGCGCTAGGCCTACCCACACAAGTGAGGTATCATTTTTATCGGGAGACTTGGGGGAACGCTGGGTGGAAGGAAATTTGTGGCTCCTCTCAGATTCCAGAACTTTCTGCCACAGAAATGTGAGGAACATGTGTTTTTTAAGCCACATTTTGATGTTTGCAAAGGATTCTGGGTAACAGAACCTGGTCCGAGCCCCACAAGTCACCCCATCTTGGATTCCCCTAGGTCTCTAGTTTTCAGAAATGCACAGGTTTGGTAGGTTTCCCTAGGTGCTGGCTGAGCTAGAGGCCAAAATCTACAGGTAGGCACTTCGCAAAAATCAAATCTATTTTCTTTCAAAAAATTGGATGTGTCCACGTTGCGCTTTGGGGCGTTTCCTGTCGCGGGCGCTAGGCCTAACCACACAAGTGAGGTATCATTTTTATCGGGAGACTTGGGGGAACGCTGGGTGGAAGGAAATTTGTGGCTCCTCTCAGATTCCAGAACTTTCTGCCACAGAAATGTGAGGAACTTGTGTTTTTTTAGCCAAATTTTGAGGTTTGCAAAGGATTCTGGGAAACAGAACCTGGTCCGAGCCCCACAAGTCACCCCATCTTGGATTCCCCTAGGTCTCTAGTTTTCAGAAATGCACAGGTTTGGTAGGTTTTCCTAGGTGTCGGCTTAGCTAGAGGCCAAAATCTACAGGTAGGCACTTTGCAAAAAACACCTCTGTTTTCTTTAAAAAATTTGGATGTGTCCACGTTGCGCTTTGGGGCGTTTACTGTCGCGGGCGCTAGGCCTACCCACACAAGTGAGGTATCATTTTTATCGGGAGACTTGGGGGAATGCTGGGTGGAAGGAAATTTGTGGCTCGTCTCAGATTCCAGAACTTTCTGCCACAGAAATGTGAGGAACATGTGTTTTTTTAGCCAAATTTTGAGGTTTGCAAAGGATTCTGGGAAACAGAACCTGGTCGGAGCCCCACAAGTCACCCCATCTTGGATTCCCCTAGGTCTCTAGTTTTCAGAAATGCACAGGTTTGGTAGGTTTCCCTAGGTGTCGGCTTAGCTAAAGGCCAAAATCTACAGGTAGGCACTTTGCAAAAAACACCTCTGTTTTCTTTAAAAAATGTGGATGTGTCCACGTTGCGCTTTGGGGCGTTTCCTGTCGCGGGCGCTAGGCCTACCCACACAAGTGAGGTATCATTTTTATCGGGAGACTTGGGGGAACGCTGGGTGGAAGGAAATTTGTGGCTCCTCTCAGATTCCAGAACTTTCTGCCACAGAAATGTGAGGAACATGTGTTTTTTTAGCCAAATGTTGAAGTTTGCAAAGGATTCTGGGTAACAGAACCTGGTCTGAGCCCCACAAGTCACCCCATCTTGGATTCCCCTAGGTCTCTAGTTTTCAGAAATGCACAGGTTTGGTAGGTTTCCCTAGGTGCTGGCTGAGCTAGAGGCCAAAATCTACAGGTAGGCACTTCGCAAAAATGAAATCTATTTTCTTTCAAAAAATTGGATGTGTCCACGTTGCGCTTTGGGGCATTTCCTGTAGCGGGCGCTAGGCCTACCCACACAACTGAGGTATCATTTTTATTGGGAGACTTGGTGGAACGCTGGGTGGAAGGAAATTTGTGGCTCCTTTCAGATTCCAGAACTTTCTGCCACAGAAATGTGAGGAACATGTGTTTTTTTAGCCAAATGTTGAGGTTTCTAAAGGATTCTGGGTAACAGAACCTGGTCCGAGCCCCACAAGTCACCCCATCTTGGATTCCCTTAGGTCTCTAGTTTTCAGAAATGCACAGGTTTGGTAGGTTTCCCTAGGTGCCGGCTGAGCTAGAGGCCAAAATCTACAGGTAGGCACTTCGCAAAAATCACCTCTGTTTTCTTTCAAAAAATTGGATGTGTCCACGTTGCGCTTTGGGGCGTTTCCTGTCGCGGGCGCTAGGCCTACCCACACAAGTGAGGTATCATTTTTATCGGGAGACTTGGGGGAACGCTGGGTGGAAGGAAATTTGTGGCTCCTCTCAGATTCCAGAACTTTCTGCCACAGAAATGTGAGGAACATGTGTTTTTTTAGCCACATTTTGAGGTTTGCAAAGGATTCTGGGTAACAGAACCTGGTCCGAGCCCCACAAGTCACCCCATCTTGGATTCCCCTAGGTCTCTAGTTTTCAGAAATGCACAGGTTTGGTAGGTTTTCCTAGGTGCTGGCTGAGCTAGAGGCCAAAATCTGCAGGTAGGCACTTTGCCAAAGTCAAATCTATTTTCTTTCAAAAAATTGGATGTGTCCACATTGCGCTTTGGGGCGTTTCCTGTCGCGGGCGCTAGGCCTAACCACACAAGTGAGGTATCATTTTTATCGGGAGACTTGGGGGAACGCTGGGTGGAAGGAAATTTGTGGCTCGTCTCAGATTCCAGAACTTTCTGCCACAGAAATGTGAGGAACATGTGTTTTTTTAGACCAAATTTTGAGGTTTGCAAAGGATTCTGGGAAACAGAACCTGGTCCGAGCCCCACAAGTCACCCCATCTTGGATTCCCCTAGGTCTCTAGTTTTCAGAAATGCACAGGTTTGGTAGGTTTCCCTAGGTGTCGGCTTAGCTAGAGGCCAAAATCTACAGGTAGGCACTTTGCAAAAAACACCTCTGTTTTCTTTAAAAAATTTGGATGTGTCCACGTTGCGCTTTGGGGCGTTTCCTGTCGCGGGCGCTAGGCCTACCCACACAAGTGAGGTATCATTTTTATCGGGAGACTTGGGGGACCGGTGGGTGGAAGGAAATTTGTGGCTCCTCTCAGATTCCAGAACTTTCTGACACAGAAATGTGAGGAACATGTGTTTTTTTAGCCAAATGTTGAAGTTTGCAAAGGATTCTGGGTAACAGAACCTGGTCCGAGCCCCACAAGTCACCCCATCTTGGATTCCCCTAGGTCTCTAGTTTTCAGAAATGCACAGCTTTGGTAGGTTTCCCTAGGTGCCGGCTGACCTAGAGGCCAAAATCTACAGGTAGGCACTTCGCAAAAATCAAATCTATTTTCTTTAAAAAAATTGGATGTGTCCACGTTGCGCTTTGGGGCGTTTCCTGTCGCGGGCGCTAGGCCTACCCACACAAGTGAGGTATCATTTTTATCGGGAGACTTGGGGGAACGCTGGGTGGAAGGAAATTTGTGGCTCCTCTCAGATTCCAGAACTTTCTGCCACAGAAATGTGAGGAACATGTGTTTTTTTAGCCAAATTTTGAGGTTTGCAAAGGATTCTGGGAAACAGAACCTGGTCCGAGCCCCACAAGTCACCCCATCTTGGATTCCCCTAGGTCTCTAGTTTTCAGAAATGCACAGGTTTGGTAGGTTTTCCTAGGTGTCGGCTTAGCTAGAGGCCAAAATCTACAGGTAGGCACTTTGCAAAAAACACCTCTGTTTTCTTTAAAAAATGTGGATGTGTCCACGTTGCGCTTTGGGGTGTTTCCTGTCGCGGGCGCTAGGCCTACCCACACAAGTGAGGTATCATTTTTATCGGGAGACTTGGGGGAATGCTGGGTGGAAGGAAATTTGTGGCTCGTCTCAGATTCCAGAACTTTCTGCCACAGAAATGTGAGGAACATGTGTTTTTTTAGCCAAATTTTGAGGTTTGCAAAGGATTCTGGGAAACAGAACCTGGTCGGAGCCCCACAAGTCACCCCATCTTGGATTCCCCTAGGTCTCTAGTTTTCAGAAATGCACAGGTTTGGTAGGTTTCCCTAGGTGTCGGCTTAGCTAAAGGCCAAAATCTACAGGTAGGCACTTTGCAAAAAACACCTCTGTTTTCTTTAAAAAATTTGGATGTGTCCACGTTGCGCTTTGGGGCGTTTCCTGTCGCGGGTGCTAGGCCTACCCACACAAGTGAGGTATCATTTTTATCGGGAGACTTGGGGGAACGCTGGGTGGAAGGAAATTTGTGGCTCCTCTCAGATTCCAGAACTTTCTGACACAGAAATGTGAGGAACATGTGTTTTTTTAGCCAAATGTTGAAGTTTGCAAAGGATTCTGGGTAACAGAACCTGGTCCGAGCCCCACAAGTCACCCCATCTTGGATTCCCCTAGGTCTCTAGTTTTCAGAAATGCACAGGTTTGGTACGTTTCCCTAGGTGCCGGCTGAGCTAGAGGCCAAAATCTACAGGTAGGCACTTCGCAAAAATCACCTCTGTTTTCTTTCAAAAAACTTGGATGTGTCCACGTTGCGCTTTGGGGTGTTTCCTGTCGCGGGCGCTAGGCCTACCCACACAACTGAGGTATCATTTTTATCGGGAGACTTGGGGATACGCTGGGTGGAAGGAAATTTGTGGCTCCTCTCAGATTCCAGAACTTTCTGCCACAGAAATGTGAGGAACATGTGTTTTTTTAGCCACATTTTGAGGTTTGCAAAGGATTCTGGGTAACAGAACCTGGTCCGAGCCCCACAAGTCACCCCATCTTGGATTCCCCTAGGTCTCTAGTTTTCAGAAATGCACAGGTTTGGTAGGTTTCCCTAGGTGCCGGCTGAGCTAGAGGCCAAAATCTACAGGTAGGCACTTTGCAAAAATCACCTCTGTTTTCTTTCAAAAACTTGGATGTGTCCACGTTGCGCTTTGGGGCGTTTTCTGTCGCGGGCGCTAGGCCTACCCACACAAGTGAGGTATCATTTTTATCGGGAGACTTCGGGGAACGCTGGGTGGAAGGAAATTTGTGGCTCCTCTCAGATTCCAGAACTTTCTGCCACAGAAATGTGAGGAACATGTGTTTTTTTAGCCACATTTTGAGGTTTGCAAAGGATTCTGGGTAACAGAACCTGGTCCGAGCCCCACAAGTCACCCCATCTTGGATTCCCCTCGGTCTCTAGTTTTCAGAAATGCACAGGTTTGGTAGGTTTCCCTAGGTGCTGGCTGAGCTAGAGGCCAAAATCTACAGGTAGGCACTTCGCAAAAATCAAATCTATTTTCTTTCAAAAAATTGGATGTGTCCACGTTGCGCTTTGGGGCGTTTCCTGTCGCGGGCGCTAGGCCTAACCACACAAGTGAGGTATCATTTTTATCGGGAGACTTGGGGGAACGCTGGGTGGAAGGAAATTTGTGGCTCCTCTCAGATTCCAGAACTTTCTGCCACAGAAATGTGAGGAACATGTGTTTTTTTAGCCAAATTTTGAGGTTTGCAAAGGATTCTGGGAAACAGAACCTGGTCCGAGCCCCACAAGTCACCCCATCTTGGATTCCCCTAGGTCTCTAGTTTTCAGAAATGCACAGGTTTGGTAGGTTTTCCTAGGTGTCGGCTTAGCTAGAGGCCAAAATCTACAGGTAGGCACTTTGCAAAAAACACCTCTGTTTTCTTTAAAAAATTTGGATGTGTCCACGTTGCGCTTTGGGGCGTTTCCTGTCGCGGGCGCTAGGCCTACCCACACAAGTGAGGTATCATTTTTATCGGGAGACTTGGGGGAATGCTGGGTGGAAGGAAATTTGTGGCTCCTTTCAGATTCCAGAACTTTCTGCCACAGAAATGTGAGGAACATGTGTTTTTTAGCCAAATGTTGAGGTTTCTAAAGGATTCTGGGTAACAGAACCTGGTCCGAGCCCCACAAGTCACCCCATCTTGGATTCCCCTAGGTCTCTAGTTTTCAGAAATGCACAGGTTTGGTAGGTTTCCCTAGGTGCCGGCTGAGCTAGAGGCCAAAATCTACAGGTAGGCACTTCGCAAAAATCACCTCTGTTTTCTTTCAAAAAATTGGATGTGTCCACGTTGCGCTTTGGGGCGTTTCCTGTCGCGGGCGCTAGGCCTACCCACACAAGTGAGGTATCATTTTTATCGGGAGACTTGGGGGAACGCTGGGTGGAAGGAAATTTGTGGCTCCTCTCAGATTCCAGAACTTTCTGCCACAGAAATGTGAGGAACATGTGTTTTTTTAGCCACATTTTGAGGTTTGCAAAGGATTCTGGGTAACAGAACCTGGTCCGAGCCCCACAAGTCACCCCATCTTGGATTCCCCTAGGTCTCTAGTTTTCAGAAATGCACAGGTTTGGTAGGTTTCCCTAGGTGCTGGCTGAGCTAGAGGCCAAAATCTACAGGTAGGCACTTCGCAAAAATCAAATCTATTTTCTTTCAAAAAATTGGATGTGTCCACGTTGCGCTTTGGGGCGTTTCCTGTCGCGGGCGCTAGGCCTAACCACACAAGTGAGGTATCATTTTTATCGGGAGACTTGGGGGAACGCTGGGTGGAAGGAAATTTGTGGCTCCTCTCAGATTCCAGAACTTTCTGCCACAGAAATGTGAGGAACATGTGTTTTTTTAGCCAAATTTTGAGGTTTGCAAAGGATTCTGGGAAACAGAACCCGGTCCGAGCCCCACAAGTGACCCCATCTTGGATTCCCCTAGGTCTCTAGTTTTCAGAAATGCACAGGTTTGGTAGGTTTTCCTAGGTGTCGGCTTAGCAAGAGGCCAAAATCTACAGGTAGGCACTTTGCAAAAAACACCTCTGTTTTCTTTAAAAAATTTGGATGTGTCCACGTTGCGCTTTGGGGCGTTTCCTGTCGCGGGCGCTAGGCCTACCCACACAAGTGAGGTATCATTTTTATCGGGAGACTTGGGGGAATGCTGGGTGGAAGGAAATTTGTGGCTCGTCTCAGATTCCAGAACTTTCTGCCACAGAAATGTGAGGAACATGTGTTTTTTTAGCCAAATTTTGAGGTTTGCAAAGGATTCTGGGAAACAGAACCTGGTCCGAGCCCCACAAGTCACCCCATCTTGGATTCCCCTAGGTCTCTAGTTTTCAGAAATGCACAGCTTTGGTAGGTTTCCCTAGGTGCCGGCTGACCTAGAGGCCAAAATCTACAGGTAGGCACTTCGCAAAAATCAAATCTATTTTCTTTCAAAAAATTGGATGTGTCCACGTTGCGCTTTGGGGCGTTTCCTGTCGCGGGCGCTAGGCCTAACCACACAAGTGAGGTATCATTTTTATCGGGAGACTTGGGGGAACGCTGGGTGGAAGGAAATTTGTGGCTCCTCTCAGATTCCAGAACTTTCTGCCACAGAAATGTGAGGAACATGTGTTTTTTTAGCCAAATTTTGAGGTTTGCAAAGGATTCTGGGAAACAGAACCTGGTCCGAGCCCCACAAGTCACCACATCTTGGATTCCCCTAGGTCTCTAGTTTTCAGAAATGCACAGGTTTGGTAGGTTTTCCTAGGTGTCGGCTTAGCTAGAGGCCAAAATCTACAGGTAGGCACTTTGCAAAAAACACCTCTGTTTTCTTTAAAAAATGTGGATGTGTCCACGTTGCGCTTTGGGGCGTTTCCTGTCGCGGGCGCTAGGCCTACCCACACAAGTGAGGTATCATTTTTATCAGGAGACTTGGGGGAATGCTGGGTGGAAGGAAATTTGTGGCTCGTCTCAGATTCCAGAACTTTCTGCCACAGAAATGTGAGGAACATGTGTTTTTTTAGCCACATTTTGATGTTTGCAAAGGATTCTGGGAAACAGAACCTGGTCCGAGCCCCACAAGTCACCCCATCTTGGATTCCCCTAGGTCTCTAGTTTTCAGAAATGCACAGGTTTGGTACGTTTCCCTAGGTGCCGGCTGAGCTAGAGGCCAAAATCTACAGGTAGGCACTTCGCAAAAATCACCTCTGTTTTCTTTCAAAAAACTTGGATGTGTCCACGTTGCGCTTTGGGGTGTTTCCTGTCGCGGGCGCTAGGCCTACCCACACAACTGAGGTATCATTTTTATCGGGAGACTTGGGGATACGCTGGGTGGAAGGAAATTTGTGCCTCCTCTCAGATTCCAGAACTTTCTGCCACAGAAATGTGAGGAACATGTGTTTTTTTAGCCACATTTTGAGGTTTGCAAAGGATTCTGGGTAACAGAACCTGGTCCGAGCCCCACAAGTCACCCCATCTTGGATTCCCCTAGGTCTCTAGTTTTCAGAAATGCACAGGTTTGGTAGGTTTCCCTAGGTGCTGGCTGAGCTAGAGGCCAAAATCTACAGGTAGGCACTTCGCAAAAATCAAATCTATTTTCTTTCAAAAAATTGGATGTGTCCACGTTGCGCTTTGGGGCATTTCCTGTAGCGGGCGCTAGGCCTACCCACACAAGTGAGGTATCATTTTTATCGGGAGACTTGGTGGAACGCTGGGTGGAAGGAAATTTGTGGCTCCTTTCAGATTCCAGAACTTTCTGCCACAGAAATGTGAGGAACATGTGTTTTTTTAGCCAAATGTTGAGGTTTCTAAAGGATTCTGGGTAACAGAACCTGGTCCGAGCCGCACAAGTCACCCCATCTTGGATTCCCCTAGGTCTCTAGTTTTCAGAAATGCACAGGTTTGGTAGGTTTCCCTAGGTGCCGGCTGAGCTAGAGGCCAAAATCTACAGGTAGGCACTTCGCAAAAATCACCTATGTTTTCTTTAAAAAAATTGGATGTGTCCACGTTGCGCTTTGGGGCGTTTCCTGTCGCGGGCGCTAGGCCTACCCACACAAGTGAGGTATCATTTTTATCGGGAGACTTGGGGGAACGCTGGGTGGAAGGAAATTTGTGGCTCCTCTCAGATTCCAGAACTTTCTGCCACAGAAATGTGAGGAACATGTGTTTTTTTAGCCACATTTTGAGGTTTGCAAAGGATTCTGGGTAACAGAACCTGGTCCGAGCCCCACAAGTCACCCCATCTTGGATTCCCCTAGGTCTCTAGTTTTCAGAAATGCACAGGTTTGGTAGGTTTCCCTAGGTGCTGGCTGAGCTAGAGGCCAAAATCTGCAGGTAGGCACTTCGCCAAAATCAAATCTATTTTCTTTCAAAAAATTGGATGTGTCCACGTTGCGCTTTGGGGTGTTTCCTGTCGCGGGCGCTAGGCCTAACCACACAAGTGAGGTATCATTTTTATCGGGAGACTTGGGGGAACGCTGGGTGGAAGGAAATTTGTGGCTCCTCTCAGATTCCAGAACTTTCTGCCACAGAAATGTGAGGAACATGTGTTTTTTTAGCCAAATTTTGAGGTTTGCAAAGGATTCTGGGTAACAGAACCTGGTCTGAGCCCCACAAGTCACCCCATCTTGGATTCCCCTAGGTCTCTAGTTTTCAGAAATGCACAGGTTTGGTAGGTTTCCCTAGGTGCTGGCTGAGCTAGAGGGCAAAATCTACAGGTAGGCACTTCGCAAAAATCAAATCTATTTTCTTTCAAAAAATTGGATGTGTCCACGTTGCGCTTTGGGGCATTTCCTGTAGCGGGCGCTAGGCCTACCCACACAACTGAGGTATCATTTTTATTGGGAGACTTGGTGGAACGCTGGGTGGAAGGAAATTTGTGGCTCCTTTCAGATTCCAGAACTTTCTGCCACAGAAATGTGAGGAACATGTGTTTTTTTAGCCAAATGTTGAGGTTTCTAAAGGATTCTGGGTAACAGAACCTGGTCCGAGCCCCACAAGTCACCCCATCTTGGATTCCCCTAGGTCTCTAGTTTTCAGAAATGCACAGGTTTGGTAGGTTTCCCTAGGTGCTGGCTGAGCTAGAGGCCAAAATCTACAGGTAGGCACTTCGCAAAAATCAAATCTATTTTCTTTCAAAAAATTGGATGTGTCCACGTTGCGCTTTGGGGCGTTTCCTGTCGCGGGCGCTAGGCCTAACCACACAAGTGAGGTATCATTTTTATCGGGAGACTTGGGGGAACGCTGGGTGGAAGGAAATTTGTGGCTCCTCTCAGATTCCAGAACTTTCTGCCACAGAAATGTGAGGAACATGTGTTTTTTTAGCCAAATTTTGAGGTTTGCAAAGGATTCTGGGAAACAGAACCCGGTCCGAGCCCCACAAGTGACCCCATCTTGGATTCCCCTAGGTCTCTAGTTTTCAGAAATGCACAGGTTTGGTAGGTTTTCCTAGGTGTCGGCTTAGCAAGAGGCCAAAATCTACAGGTAGGCACTTTGCAAAAAACACCTCTGTTTTCTTTAAAAAATTTGGATGTGTCCACGTTGCGCTTTGGGGCGTTTCCTGTCGCGGGCGCTAGGCCTACCCACACAAGTGAGGTATCATTTTTATCGGGAGACTTGGGGGAATGCTGGGTGGAAGGAAATTTGTGGCTCGTCTCAGATTCCAGAACTTTCTGCCACAGAAATGTGAGGAACATGTGTTTTTTTAGCCAAATTTTGAGGTTTGCAAAGGATTCTGGGAAACAGAACCTGGTCCGAGCCCCACAAGTCACCCCATCTTGGATTCCCCTAGGTCTCTAGTTTTCAGAAATGCACAGCTTTGGTAGGTTTCCCTAGGTGCCGGCTGACCTAGAGGCCAAAATCTACAGGTAGGCACTTCGCAAAAATCAAATCTATTTTCTTTCAAAAAATTGGATGTGTCCACGTTGCGCTTTGGGGCGTTTCCTGTCGCGGGCGCTAGGCCTAACCACACAAGTGAGGTATCATTTTTATCGGGAGACTTGGGGGAACGCTGGGTGGAAGGAAATTTGTGGCTCCTCTCAGATTCCAGAACTTTCTGCCACAGAAATGTGAGGAACATGTGTTTTTTTAGCCAAATTTTGAGGTTTGCAAAGGATTCTGGGAAACAGAACCTGGTCCGAGCCCCACAAGTCACCACATCTTGGATTCCCCTAGGTCTCTAGTTTTCAGAAATGCACAGGTTTGGTAGGTTTTCCTAGGTGTCGGCTTAGCTAGAGGCCAAAATCTACAGGTAGGCACTTTGCAAAAAACACCTCTGTTTTCTTTAAAAAATGTGGATGTGTTCACGTTGCGCTTTGGGGCGTTTCCTGTCGCGGGCGCTAGGCCTACCCACACAAGTGAGGTATCATTTTTATCAGGAGACTTGGGGGAATGCTGGGTGGAAGGAAATTTGTGGCTCGTCTCAGATTCCAGAACTTTCTGCCACAGAAATGTGAGGAACATGTGTTTTTTTAGCCACATTTTGATGTTTGCAAAGGATTCTGGGAAACAGAACCTGGTCCGAGCCCCACAAGTCACCCCATCTTGGATTCCCCTAGGTCTCTAGTTTTCAGAAATGCACAGGTTTGGTACGTTTCCCTAGGTGCCGGCTGAGCTAGAGGCCAAAATCTACAGGTAGGCACTTCGCAAAAATCACCTATGTTTTCTTTAAAAAAATTGGATGTGTCCACGTTGCGCTTTGGGGCGTTTCCTGTCGCGGGCGCTAGGCCTACCCACACAAGTGAGGTATCATTTTTATCGGGAGACTTGGGGGAACGCTGGGTGGAAGGAAATTTGTGGCTCCTCTCAGATTCCAGAACTTTCTGCCACAGAAATGTGAGGAACATGTGTTTTTTTAGCCACATTTTGAGGTTTGCAAAGGATTCTGGGTAACAGAACCTGGTCCGAGCCCCACAAGTCACCCCATCTTGGATTCCCCTAGGTCTCTAGTTTTCAGAAATGCACAGGTTTGGTAGGTTTCCCTAGGTGCTGGCTGAGCTAGAGGCCAAAATCTGCAGGTAGGCACTTCGCCAAAATCAAATCTATTTTCTTTCAAAAAATTGGATGTGTCCACGTTGCGCTTTGGGGTGTTTCCTGTCGCGGGCGCTAGGCCTAACCACACAAGTGAGGTATCATTTTTATCGGGAGACTTGGGGGAACGCTGGGTGGAAGGAAATTTGTGGCTCCTCTCAGATTCCAGAACTTTCTGCCACAGAAATGTGAGGAACATGTGTTTTTTTAGCCAAATTTTGAGGTTTGCAAAGGATTCTGGGTAACAGAACCTGGTCTGAGCCCCACAAGTCACCCCATCTTGGATTCCCCTAGGTCTCTAGTTTTCAGAAATGCACAGGTTTGGTAGGTTTCCCTAGGTGCTGGCTGAGCTAGAGGGCAAAATCTACAGGTAGGCACTTCGCAAAAATCAAATCTATTTTCTTTCAAAAAATTGGATGTGTCCACGTTGCGCTTTGGGGCATTTCCTGTAGCGGGCGCTAGGCCTACCCACACAACTGAGGTATCATTTTTATTGGGAGACTTGGTGGAACGCTGGGTGGAAGGAAATTTGTGGCTCCTTTCAGATTCCAGAACTTTCTGCCACAGAAATGTGAGGAACATGTGTTTTTTTAGCCAAATGTTGAGGTTTCTAAAGGATTCTGGGTAACAGAACCTGGTCCGAGCCCCACAAGTCACCCCATCTTGGATTCCCTTAGGTCTCTAGTTTTCAGAAATGCACAGGTTTGGTAGGTTTCCCTAGGTGCCGGCTGAGCTAGAGGCCAAAATCTACAGGTAGGCACTTCGCAAAAATCACCTCTGTTTTCTTTCAAAAAATTGGATGTGTCCACGTTGCGCTTTGGGGCGTTTCCTGTCGCGGGCGCTAGGCCTACCCACACAAGTGAGGTATCATTTTTATCGGGAGACTTGGGGGAACGCTGGGTGGAAGGAAATTTGTGGCTCCTCTCAGATTCCAGAACTTTCTGCCACAGAAATGTGAGGAACATGTGTTTTTTTAGCCACATTTTGAGGTTTGCAAAGGATTCTGGGTAACAGAACCTGGTCCGAGCCCCACAAGTCACCCCATCTTGGATTCCCCTAGGTCTCTAGTTTTCAGAAATGCACAGGTTTGGTAGGTTTTCCTAGGTGCTGGCTGAGCTAGAGGCCAAAATCTGCAGGTAGGCACTTTGCCAAAGTCAAATCTATTTTCTTTCAAAAAATTGGATGTGTCCACATTGCGCTTTGGGGCGTTTCCTGTCGCAGGCGCTAGGCCTAACCACACAAGTGAGGTATCATTTTTATCGGGAGACTTGGGGGAACGCTGGGTGGAAGGAAATTTGTGGCTCGTCTCAGATTCCAGAACTTTCTGCCACAGAAATGTGAGGAACATGTGTTTTTTTAGACCAAATTTTGAGGTTTGCAAAGGATTCTGGGAAACAGAACCTGGTCCGAGCCCCACAAGTCACCCCATCTTGGATTCCCCTAGGTCTCTAGTTTTCAGAAATGCACAGGTTTGGTAGGTTTCCCTAGGTGTCGGCTTAGCTAGAGGCCAAAATCTACAGGTAGGCACTTTGCAAAAAACACCTCTGTTTTCTTTAAAAAATTTGGATGTGTCCACGTTGCGCTTTGGGGCGTTTCCTGTCGCGGGCGCTAGGCCTACCCACACAAGTGAGGTATCATTTTTATCGGGAGACTTGGGGGACCGGTGGGTGGAAGGAAATTTGTGGCTCCTCTCAGATTCCAGAACTTTCTGACACAGAAATGTGAGGAACATGTGTTTTTTTAGCCAAATGTTGAAGTTTGCAAAGGATTCTGGGTAACAGAACCTGGTCCGAGCCCCACAAGTCACCCCATCTTGGATTCCCCTAGGTCTCTAGTTTTCAGAAATGCACAGCTTTGGTAGGTTTCCCTAGGTGCCGGCTGACCTAGAGGCCAAAATCTACAGGTAGGCACTTCGCAAAAATCAAATCTATTTTCTTTCAAAAAATTTGATGTGTCCACGTTGCGCTTTGGGGCGTTTCCTGTCGCGGGCGCTAGGCCTACCCACACAAGTGAGGTATCATTTTTATCGGGAGACTTGGGGGAACGCTGGGTGGAAGGAAATTTGTGGCTCCTCTCAGATTCCAGAACTTTCTGCCACAGAAATGTGAGGAACATGTGTTTTTTTAGCCAAATTTTGAGGTTTGCAAAGGATTCTGGGAAACAGAACCTGGTCCGAGCCCCACAAGTCACCCCATCTTGGATTCCCCTAGGTCTCTAGTTTTCAGAAATGCACAGGTTTGGTAGGTTTTCCTAGGTGTCGGCTTAGCTAGAGGCCAAAATCTACAGGTAGGCACTTTGCAAAAAACACCTCTGTTTTCTTTAAAAAATGTGGATGTGTCCACGTTGCGCTTTGGGGTGTTTCCTGTCGCGGGCGCTAGGCCTACCCACACAAGTGAGGTATCATTTTTATCGGGAGACTTGGGGGAATGCTGGGTGGAAGGAAATTTGTGGCTCGTCTCAGATTCCAGAACTTTCTGCCACAGAAATGTGAGGAACATGTGTTTTTTTAGCCAAATTTTGAGGTTTGCAAAGGATTCTGGGAAACAGAACCTGGTCGGAGCCCCACAAGTCACCCCATCTTGGATTCCCCTAGGTCTCTAGTTTTCAGAAATGCACAGGTTTGGTAGGTTTCCCTAGGTGTCGGCTTAGCTAAAGGCCAAAATCTACAGGTAGGCACTTTGCAAAAAACACCTCTGTTTTCTTTAAAAAATTTGGATGTGTCCACGTTGCGCTTTGGGGCGTTTCCTGTCGCGGGTGCTAGGCCTACCCACACAAGTGAGGTATCATTTTTATCGGGAGACTTGGGGGAACGCTGGGTGGAAGGAAATTTGTGGCTCCTCTCAGATTCCAGAACTTTCTGACACAGAAATGTGAGGAACATGTGTTTTTTTAGCCAAATGTTGAAGTTTGCAAAGGATTCTGGGTAACAGAACCTGGTCCGAGCCCCACAAGTCACCCCATCTTGGATTCCCCTAGGTCTCTAGTTTTCAGAAATGCACAGGTTTGGTACGTTTCCCTAGGTGCCGGCTGAGCTAGAGGCCAAAATCTACAGGTAGGCACTTCGCAAAAATCACCTCTGTTTTCTTTCAAAAAACTTGGATGTGTCCACGTTGCGCTTTGGGGTGTTTCCTGTCGCGGGCGCTAGGCCTACCCACACAACTGAGGTATCATTTTTATCGGGAGACTTGGGGATACGCTGGGTGGAAGGAAATTTGTGGCTCCTCTCAGATTCCAGAACTTTCTGCCACAGAAATGTGAGGAACATGTGTTTTTTTAGCCACATTTTGAGGTTTGCAAAGGATTCTGGGTAACAGAACCTGGTCCGAGCCCCACAAGTCACCCCATCTTGGATTCCCCTAGGTCTCTAGTTTTCAGAAATGCACAGGTTTGGTAGGTTTCCCTAGGTGCTGGCTGAGCTAGAGGCCAAAATCTACAGGTAGGCACTTCGCAAAAATCAAATCTATTTTCTTTCAAAAAATTGGATGTGTCCACGTTGCGCTTTGGGGCATTTCCTGTAGCGGGCGCTAGGCCTACCCACACAAGTGAGGTATCATTTTTATCGGGAGACTTGGTGGAACGCTGGGTGGAAGGAAATTTGTGGCTCCTTTCAGATTCCAGAACTTTCTGCCACAGAAATGTGAGGAACATGTGTTTTTTTAGCCAAATGTTGAGGTTTCTAAAGGATTCTGGGTAACAGAACCTGGTCCGAGCCGCACAAGTCACCCCATCTTGGATTCCCCTAGGTCTCTAGTTTTCAGAAATGCACAGGTTTGGTAGGTTTCCCTAGGTGCCGGCTGAGCTAGAGGCCAAAATCTACAGGTAGGCACTTTGCAAAAATCACCTCTGTTTTCTTTCAAAAACTTGGATGTGTCCACGTTGCGCTTTGGGGCGTTTTCTGTCGCGGGCGCTAGGCCTACCCACACAAGTGAGGTATCATTTTTATCGGGAGACTTCGGGGAACGCTGGGTGGAAGGAAATTTGTGGCTCCTCTCAGATTCCAGAACTTTCTGCCACAGAAATGTGAGGAACATGTGTTTTTTTAGCCACATTTTGAGGTTTGCAAAGGATTCTGGGTAACAGAACCTGGTCCGAGCCCCACAAGTCACCCCATCTTGGATTCCCCTCGGTCTCTAGTTTTCAGAAATGCACAGGTTTGGTAGGTTTCCCTAGGTGCTGGCTGAGCTAGAGGCCAAAATCTACAGGTAGGCACTTCGCAAAAATCAAATCTATTTTCTTTCAAAAAATTGGATGTGTCCACGTTGCGCTTTGGGGCGTTTCCTGTCGCGGGCGCTAGGCCTAACCACACAAGTGAGGTATCATTTTTATCGGGAGACTTGGGGGAACGCTGGGTGGAAGGAAATTTGTGGCTCCTCTCAGATTCCAGAACTTTCTGCCACAGAAATGTGAGGAACATGTGTTTTTTTAGCCAAATTTTGAGGTTTGCAAAGGATTCTGGGAAACAGAACCTGGTCCGAGCCCCACAAGTTACCCCATCTTGGATTCCCCTAGGTCTCTAGTTTTCAGAAATGCACAGGTTTGGTAGGTTTTCCTAGGTGTCGGCTTAGCTAGAGGCCAAAATCTACAGGTAGGCACTTTGCAAAAAACACCTCTGTTTTCTTTAAAAAATTTGGATGTGTCCACGTTGCGCTTTGGGGCGTTTCCTGTCGCGGGCGCTAGGCCTACCCACACAAGTGAGGTATCATTTTTATCGGGAGACTTGGGGGAATGCTGGGTGGAAGGAAATTTGTGGCTCCTTTCAGATTCCAGAACTTTCTGCCACAGAAATGTGAGGAACATGTGTTTTTTAGCCAAATGTTGAGGTTTCTAAAGGATTCTGGGTAACAGAACCTGGTCCGAGCCCCACAAGTCACCCCATCTTGGATTCCCCTAGGTCTCTAGTTTTCAGAAATGCACAGGTTTGGTAGGTTTCCCTAGGTGCCGGCTGAGCTAGAGGCCAAAATCTACAGGTAGGCACTTCGCAAAAATCACCTCTGTTTTCTTTCAAAAAATTGGATGTGTCCACGTTGCGCTTTGGGGCGTTTCCTGTCGCGGGCGCTAGGCCTACCCACACAAGTGAGGTATCATTTTTATCGGGAGACTTGGGGGAACGCTGGGTGGAAGGAAATTTGTGGCTCCTCTCAGATTCCAGAACTTTCTGCCACAGAAATGTGAGGAACATGTGTTTTTTTAGCCACATTTTGAGGTTTGCAAAGGATTCTGGGTAACAGAACCTGGTCCGAGCCCCACAAGTCACCCCATCTTGGATTCCCCTAGGTCTCTAGTTTTCAGAAATGCACAGGTTTGGTAGGTTTCCCTAGGTGCTGGCTGAGCTAGAGGCCAAAATCTACAGGTAGGCACTTCGCAAAAATCAAATCTATTTTCTTTCAAAAAATTGGATGTGTCCACGTTGCGCTTTGGGGCGTTTCCTGTCGCGGGCGCTAGGCCTAACCACACAAGTGAGGTATCATTTTTATCGGGAGACTTGGGGGAACGCTGGGTGGAAGGAAATTTGTGGCTCCTCTCAGATTCCAGAACTTTCTGCCACAGAAATGTGAGGAACATGTGTTTTTTTAGCCAAATTTTGAGGTTTGCAAAGGATTCTGGGAAACAGAACCCGGTCCGAGCCCCACAAGTGACCCCATCTTGGATTCCCCTAGGTCTCTAGTTTTCAGAAATGCACAGGTTTGGTAGGTTTTCCTAGGTGTCGGCTTAGCTAGAGGCCAAAATCTACAGGTAGGCACTTTGCAAAAAACACCTCTGTTTTCTTTAAAAAATTTGGATGTGTCCACGTTGCGCTTTGGGGCGTTTCCTGTCGCGGGCGCTAGGCCTACCCACACAAGTGAAGTATCATTTTTATCGGGAGACTTGGGGGAATGCTGGGTGGAAGGAAATTTGTGGCTCGTCTCAGATTCCAGAACTTTCTGCCACAGAAATGTGAGGAACATGTGTTTTTTTAGCCAAATTTTGAGGTTTGCAAAGGATTCTGGGAAACAGAACCTGGTCCGAGCCCCACAAGTCACCCCATCTTGGATTCCCCTAGGTCTCTAGTTTTCAGAAATGCACAGCTTTGGTAGGTTTCCCTAGGTGCCGGCTGACCTAGAGGCCAAAATCTACAGGTAGGCACTTCGCAAAAATCAAATCTATTTTCTTTCAAAAAATTGGATGTGTCCACGTTGCGCTTTGGGGCGTTTCCTGTCGCGGGCGCTAGGCCTAACCACACAAGTGAGGTATCATTTTTATCGGGAGACTTGGGGGAACGCTGGGTGGAAGGAAATTTGTGGCTCCTCTCAGATTCCAGAACTTTCTGCCACAGAAATGTGAGGAACATGTGTTTTTTTAGCCAAATTTTGAGGTTTGCAAAGGATTCTGGGAAACAGAACCTGGTCCGAGCCCCACAAGTCACCACATCTTGGATTCCCCTAGGTCTCTAGTTTTCAGAAATGCACAGGTTTGGTAGGTTTTCCTAGGTGTCGGCTTAGCTAGAGGCCAAAATCTACAGGTAGGCACTTTGCAAAAAACACCTCTGTTTTCTTTAAAAAATGTGGATGTGTCCACGTTGCGCTTTGGGGCGTTTCCTGTCGCGGGCGCTAGGCCTACCCACACAAGTGAGGTATCATTTTTATCAGGAGACTTGGGGGAATGCTGGGTGGAAGGAAATTTGTGGCTCGTCTCAGATTCCAGAACTTTCTGCCACAGAAATGTGAGGAACATGTGTTTTTTTAGCCACATTTTGATGTTTGCAAAGGATTCTGGGAAACAGAACCTGGTCCGAGCCCCACAAGTCACCCCATCTTGGATTCCCCTAGGTCTCTAGTTTTCAGAAATGCACAGGTTTGGTACGTTTCCCTAGGTGCCGGCTGAGCTAGAGGCCAAAATCTACAGGTAGGCACTTCGCAAAAATCACCTCTGTTTTCTTTCAAAAAACTTGGATGTGTCCACGTTGCGCTTTGGGGTGTTTCCTGTCGCGGGCGCTAGGCCTACCCACACAACTGAGGTATCATTTTTATCGGGAGACTTGGGGATACGCTGGGTGGAAGGAAATTTGTGCCTCCTCTCAGATTCCAGAACTTTCTGCCACAGAAATGTGAGGAACATGTGTTTTTTTAGCCACATTTTGAGGTTTGCAAAGGATTCTGGGTAACAGAACCTGGTCCGAGCCCCACAAGTCACCCCATCTTGGATTCCCCTAGGTCTCTAGTTTTCAGAAATGCACAGGTTTGGTAGGTTTTCCTAGGTGCTGGCTGAGCTAGAGGCCAAAATCTACAGGTAGGCACTTCGCAAAAATCAAATCTATTTTCTTTCAAAAAATTGGATGTGTCCACGTTGCGCTTTGGGGCATTTCCTGTAGCGGGCGCTAGGCCTACCCACACAAGTGAGGTATCATTTTTATCGGGAGACTTGGTGGAACGCTGGGTGGAAGGAAATTTGTGGCTCCTTTCAGATTCCAGAACTTTCTGCCACAGAAATGTGAGGAACATGTGTTTTTTTAGCCAAATGTTGAGGTTTCTAAAGGATTCTGGGTAACAGAACCTGGTCCGAGCCGCACAAGTCACCCCATCTTGGATTCCCCTAGGTCTCTAGTTTTCAGAAATGCACAGGTTTGGTAGGTTTCCCTAGGTGCCGGCTGAGCTAGAGGCCAAAATCTACAGGTAGGCACTTCGCAAAAATCACCTATGTTTTCTTTAAAAAAATTGGATGTGTCCACGTTGCGCTTTGGGGCGTTTCCTGTCGCGGGCGCTAGGCCTACCCACACAAGTGAGGTATCATTTTTATCGGGAGACTTGGGGGAACGCTGGGTGGAAGGAAATTTGTGGCTCCTCTCAGATTCCAGAACTTTCTGACACAGAAATGTGAGGAACATGTGTTTTTTTAGCCAAATGTTGAAGTTTGCAAAGGATTCTGGGTAACAGAACCTGGTCCGAGCACCACAAGTCACCCCATCTTGGATTCCTCTAGGTCTCTAGTTTTCAGAAAGGCACAGGTTTGGTAGGTTTCCCTAGGTGCCGGCTGAGCTAGAGGCCAAAATCTACAGGTAGGCACTTCGCAAAAATCACCTCTGTTTTCTTTCAAAAAACTTGGATGTGTCCACGTTGCGCTTTGGGGTGTTTCCTGTCGCGGGCGCTAGGCCTACCCACACAACTGAGGTATCATTTTTATCGGGAGACTTGGGGGAACGCTGGGTGGAAGGAAATTTGTGGCTCCTTTCAGATTCCAGGACTTTCTGCCACAGAAATGTGAGGAACATGTGTTTTTTTAGCCAAATGTTGAGGTTTCTAAAGGATTCTGGGTAACAGAACCTGGTCCGAGCCCCACAAGTCACCCCATCTTGGATTCCCCTAGGTCTCTAGTTTTCAGAAATGCACAGGTTTGGTAGGTTTCCCTATGTGCTGGCTGAGCTAGAGGCCAAAATCTACAGGTAGGCACTTCGCAAAAATCAAATCTATTTTCTTTCAAAAAATTGGATGTGTCCACGTTGCGCTTTGGGGTGTTTCCTGTCGCGGGCGCTAGGCCTAACCACACAACTGAGGTATCATTTTTATCGGGAGACTTGGGGGAACGCTGGGTGGAAGGAAATTTGTGGCTCCTCTCAGATTCCAGAACTTTCTGCCACAGAAATGTGAGGAACATGTGTTTTTTTAGCCAAATTTTGAGGTTTGCAAAGGATTCTGGGAAACAGAACCCGGTCCGAGCCCCACAAGTCACCCCATCTTGGATTCCCCTAGGTCTCTAGTTTTCAGAAATGCACAGGTTTGGTAGGTTTCCCTAGGTGCCGGCTGAGCTAGAGGCCAAAATCTACAGGTAGGCACTTCGCAAAAATCACCTCTGTTTTCTTTAAAAAATTTGGATGTGTCCACGTTGCGCTTTGGGGCGTTTCCTGTCGCGGGCGCTAGGCCTACCCACACAAGTGAGGTATCATTTTTATCGGGAGACTTGGGGGAACGCTGGGTGGAAGGAAATTTGTGGCTCCTCTCAGATTCCAGAACTTTCTGCCACAGAAATGTGAGGAACATGTGTTTTTTTAGCCACATTTTGATGTTTGCAAAGGATTCTGGGTAACAGAACCTGGTCCGAGCCCCACAAGTCACCCCATCTTGGATTCCCCTAGGTCTCTAGTTTTCAGAAATGCACAGGTTTGGTAGGTTTCCCTAGGTGCTGGCTGAGCTAGAGGCCAAAATCTACAGGTAGGCACTTCGCAAAAATCAAATCTATTTTCTTTCAAAAAATTGGATGTGTCCACGTTGCGCTTTGGGGCGTTTCCTGTCGCAGGCGCTAGGCCTAACCACACAAGTGAGGTATCATTTTTATCGGGAGACTTGGGGGAACGCTGGGTGGAAGGAAATTTGTGGCTCCTCTCAGATTCCAGAACTTTCTGCCACAGAAATGTGAGGAACTTGTGTTTTTTTAGCCAAATTTTGAGGTTTGCAAAGGATTCTGGGAAACAGAACCTGGTCCGAGCCCCACAAGTCACCCCATCTTGGATTCCCCTAGGTCTCTAGTTTTCAGAAATGCACAGGTTTGGTAGGTTTTCCTAGGTGTCGGCTTAGCTAGAGGCCAAAATCTACAGGTAGGCACTTTGCAAAAAACACCTCTGTTTTCTTTAAAAAATTTGGATGTGTCCACGTTGCGCTTTGGGGCGTTTACTGTCGCGGGCGCTAGGCCTACCCACACAAGTGAGGTATCATTTTTATCGGGAGACTTGGGGGAATGCTGGGTGGAAGGAAATTTGTGGCTCGTCTCAGATTCCAGAACTTTCTGCCACAGAAATGTGAGGAACATGTGTTTTTTTAGCCAAATTTTGAGGTTTGCAAAGGATTCTGGGAAACAGAACCTGGTCGGAGCCCCACAAGTCACCCCATCTTGGATTCCCCTAGGTCTCTAGTTTTCAGAAATGCACAGGTTTGGTAGGTTTCCCTAGGTGTCGGCTTAGCTAAAGGCCAAAATCTACAGGTAGGCACTTTGCAAAAAACACCTCTGTTTTCTTTAAAAAATTTGGATGTGTCCACGTTGCGCTTTGGGGCGTTTCCTGTCGCGGGCGCTAGGCCTACCCACACAAGTGAGGTATCATTTTTATCGGGAGACTTGGGGGAACGCTGGGTGGAAGAAAATTTGTGGCTCCTCTCAGATTCCAGAACTTTCTGCCACAGAAATGTGAGGAACATTTGTTTTTTTAGCCAAATGTTGAAGTTTGCAAAGGATTCTGGGTAACAGAACCTGGTCTGAGCCCCACAAGTCACCCCATCTTGGATTCCCCTAGGTCTCTAGTTTTCAGAAATGCACAGGTTTGGTAGGTTTCCCTAGGTGCCGGCTGAGCTAGAGGCCAAAATCTACAGGTAGGCACTTCGCAAAAATCAAATCTATTTTCTTTCAAAAAATTGGATGTGTCCACGTTGCGCTTTGGGGCATTTCCTGTAGCGGGCGCTAGGCCTACCCACACAAGTGAGGTATCATTTTTATCGGGAGACTTGGTGGAACGCTGGGTGGAAGGAAATTTGTGGCTCCTTTCAGATTCCAGAACTTTCTGCCACAGAAATGTGAGGAACATGTGTTTTTTTAGCCAAATGTTGAGGTTTCTAAAGGATTCTGGGTAACAGAACCTGGTCCGAGCCGCACAAGTCACCCCATCTTGGATTCCCCTAGGTCTCTAGTTTTCAGAAATGCACAGGTTTGGTAGGTTTCCCTAGGTGCCGGCTGAGCTAGAGGCCAAAATTTACAGGTAGGCACTTCGCAAAAATCACCTATGTTTTCTTTCAAAAAATTGGATGTGTCCACGTTGCGCTTTGGGGCGTTTCCTGTCGCGGGCGCTAGGCCTACCCACACAAGTGAGGTATCATTTTTATCGGGAGACTTGGGGGAACGCTGGGTGGAAGGAAATTTGTGGCTCCTCTCAGATTCCAGAACTTTCTGCCACAGAAATGTGGGGAACATGTGTTTTTTTAGCCACATTTTGAGGTTTGCAAAGGATTCTGGGTAACAGAACCTGGTCTGAGCCCCACAAGTCACCCCATCTTGGATTCCCCTAGGTCTCTAGTTTTCAGAAATGCACAGGTTTGGTAGGTTTCCCTAGGTGCTGGCTGAGCTAGAGGCCAAAATCTGCAGGTAGGCACTTCGCCAAAATCAAATCTATTTTCTTTCAAAAAATTGGATGTGTCCACGTTGCGCTTTGGGGCGTTTCCTGTCGCGGGCGCTAGGCCTACCCACACAAGTGAGGTATCATTTTTATCGGGAGACTTGGGGGACCGCTGGGTGGAAGGAAATTTGTGGCTCCTCTCAGATTCCAGAACTTTCTGACACAGAAATGTGAGGAACATGTGTTTTTTTAGCCAAATGTTGAAGTTTGCAAAGGATTCTGGGTAACAGAACCTGGTCCGAGCCCCACAAGTCACCCCATCTTGGATTCCCCTAGGTCTCTAGTTTTCAGAAATGCACAGGTTTGGTAGGTTTCCCTAGGTGCCGGCTGAGCTAGAGGCCAAAATCTACAGGTAGGCACTTCGCAAAAATCACCTCTGTTTTCTTTCAAAAAACTTGGATGTGTCCACGTTGCGCTTTGGGGCGTTTCCTGTCACGGGCGCTAGGCCTACCCACACAACTGAGGTATCATTTTTATCGGGAGACTTGGGTGAACGCTGGGTGGAAGGAAATTTGTGGCTCCTCTCAGATTCCAGAACTTTCTGCCACAGAAATGTGAGGAACATTTGTTTTTTTAGCCACATTTTGAGGTTTGCAAAGGATTCTGGGTAACAGAACCTGGTCCGAGCCCCACAAGTCACCCCATCTTGGATTCCCCTAGGTCTCTAGTTTTCAGAAATGCAAAGGTTTGGTAGGTTTCCCTAGGTGCTGGCTGAGCTAGAGGCCAAAATCTACAGGTAGGCACTTTGCAAAAATCAAATCTATTTTCTTTCAAAAAATTGGATGTGTCCACGTTGCGCTTTGGGGCGTTTCCTGTCGCGGGCGCTAGGCCTACCCACACAAGTGAGGTATCATTTTTATCGGGAGACTTGGGGGAACGCTGGGTGGAAGGAAATTTGTGGCTCCTCTCAGATTCCAGAACTTTCTGCCACAGAAATGTGAGGAACATTTGTTTTTTTAGCCACATTTTGAGGTTTGCAAAGGATTCTGGGTAACAGAACCTGGTCCGAGCCCCACAAGTCACCCCATCTTGGATTCCCCTAGGTCTCTAGTTTTCAGAAATGCACAGGTTTGGTAGGTTTCCCTAGGTGCCGGCTGAGCTAGAGGCCAAAATCTACAGGTAGGCACTTCGCAAAAATCACCTCTGTTTTCTTTCAAAAACTTGGATGTGTCCACGTTGCGCTTTGGGGCGTTTTCTGTCGCGGGCGCTAGGCCTACCCACACAAGTGAGGTATCATTTTTATCGGGAGACTTAGGGGAATGCTGGGTGGAAGGAAATTTGTGGCTCCTCTCAGATTCCAGAACTTTCTGCCACAGAAATGTGAGGAACATGTGTTTTTTTAGCCACATTTTGAGGTTTGCAAAGGATTCTGGGTAACAGAACCTGGTCCGAGCCCCACAAGTCACCCCATCTTGGATTCCCCTAGGTCTCTAGTTTTCAGAAATGCACAGGTTTGGTAGGTTTCCCTAGGTGCTGGCTGAGCTAGAGGCCAAAATCTGCAGGTAGGCACTTCGCCAAAATCAAATCTATTTTCTTTCAAAAAATTGGATGTGTCCACGTTGCGCTTTGGGGCATTTCCTGTCGCGGGCGCTAGGCCTAACCACCCAAGTGAGGTATCATTTTTATCGGGAGACTTGGGGGAACGCTGGGTGGAAGGAAATTTGTGGCTCCTCTCAGATTCCAGAACTTTCTGCCACAGAAATGTGAGGAACATGTGTTTTTTTAGCCAAATTTTGAGGTTTGCAAAGGATTCTGGGAAACAGAACCTGGTCCGAGCCCCACAAGTCACCCCATCTTGGATTCCCCTAGGTCTCTAGTTTTCAGAAATGCACAGGTTTGGTAGGTTTTCCTAGATGTCGGCTTAGCTAGAGGCCAAAATCTAAAGGTAGGCACTTTGCAAAAAACACCTCTGTTTTCTTTAAAAAATTTGGATGTGTCCACGTTGCGCTTTGGGGCGTTTCCTGTCGCAGGCGCTAGGCCTACCCACACAACTGAGGTATCATTTTTATCGGGAGACTTGGGGGAATGCTGGGTGGAAGGAAATTTGTGGCTCGTCTCAGATTCCAGAACTTTCTGCCACAGAAATGTGAGGAACATGTGTTTTTTTAGCCAAATTTTGAGGTTTGCAAAGGATTCTGGGAAACAGAACCTGGTCCGAGCCCCACAAGTCACCCCATCTTGGATTCCCCTAGGTCTCTAGTTTTCAGAAATGCACAGGTTTGGTAGGTTTCCCTAGGTGTCGGCTTAGCTAAAGGCCAAAATCTACAGGTAGGCACTTTGCAAAAAACACCTCTGTTTTCTTTAAAAAATTTGTATGTGTCCACGTTGCGCTTTGGGGCGTTTCCTGTCGCGGGCGCTAGGCCTACCCACACAAGTGAGGTATCATTTTTATCGGGAGACTTGGGGGAACGCTGGGTGGAAGGAAATTTGTGGCTCCTCTCAGATTCCAGAACTTTCTGCCACAGAAATGTGAGGAACATGTGTTTTTTTAGCCACATTTTGAGGTTTGCAAAGGATTCTGGGTAACAGAACCTGGTCCGAGCCCCACAAGTCACCCCATCTTGGATTCCCCTAGGTCTCTAGTTTTCAGAAATCCACAGGTTTGGTAGGTTTCCCTACGTGCTGGCTGAGCTAGAGGCCAAAATCTACAGGTAGGCACTTCGCAAAAATCAAATCTATTTTCTTTCAAAAAATTGGATGTGTCCACGTTGCGCTTTGGGGCATTTCCTGTAGCGGGTGCTAGGCCTACCCACACAAGTGAGGTATCATTTTTATCGGGAGACTTGGTGGAACGCTGGGTGGAAGGAAATTTGTGGCTCCTTTCAGATTCCAGAACTTTCTGCCACAGAAATGTGAGGAACATGTGTTTTTTTAGCCAAATGTTGAGTTTTCTAAAGGATTCTGGGTAACAGAACCTGGTCCGAGCCCCACAAGTCACCCCATCTTGGATTCCCCTAGGTCTCTAGTTTTCAGAAATGCACAGGTTTGGTAGGTTTCCCTGGGTGCCGGCTGAGCTAGATGCCAAAATCTACAGGTAGGCACTTCGCAAAAATCACCTCTGTTTTCTTTCAAAAAATTGGATGTGTCCACATTGCGCTTTGGGGCGTTTCCTGTCGCGGGCGCTAGGCCTAACCACACAAGTGAGGTATCATTTTTATCGGGAGACTTGGGGGAACGCTGGGTGGAAGGAAATTTGTGGCTCCTCTCAGATTCCAGAACTTTCTGCCACAGAAATGAGAGGAACGTGTTTTTTTAGCCAAATTTTGAGGTTTGCAAAGGATTCTGGGAAACAGAACCTGGTCCGAGCCCCACAAGTCACCCCATCTTGGATTCCCCTAGGTCTCTAGTTTTCAGAAATGCACAGGTTTGGTAGGTTTTCCTAGATGTCGGCTTAGCTAGAGGCCAAAATCTACAGGTAGGCACTTTGCAAAAAACACCTCTGTTTTCTTTAAAAAATTTGGATGTGTCCACGTTGCGCTTTGGGGCGTTTCCTGTCGCGGGCGCTAGGCCTACCCACACAAGTGAGGTATCATTTTTATCGGGAGACTTGGGGGAATGCTGGGTGGAAGGAAATTTGTGGCTCGTCTCAGATTCCAGAACTTTCTGCCACAGAAATGTGAGGAACATGTGTTTTTTTAGCCAAATTTTGAGGTTTGGAAAGGATTCTGGGAAACAGAACCTGGTCCGAGCCCCACAAGTCACCCCATCTTGGATTCCCCTAGGTCTGTAGTTTTCAGAAATGCACAGGTTTGGTAGGTTTCCCTAGGTGTCGGCTTAGCTAAAGGCCAAAATCTACAGGTAGGCACTTTGCAAAAAACACCTCTGTTTTCTTTAAAAAATTTGGATGTGTCCACGTTGCGCTTTGGGGCGTTTCCTGTCGCGGGCGCTAGTCCTACCCACACAAGTGAGGTATCATTTTTATCGGGAGACTTGGGGGAACGCTGGGTGGAAGGAAATTTGTGGCTCTTCTCAGATTCCAGAACTTTCTGACACAGAAATGTGATGAACATGTGTTTTTTTAGCCAAATGTTGAAGTTTGCAAAGGATTCTGGGTAACAGAACCTGGTCCGAGCACCACAAGTCACCCCATCTTGGATTCCCCTAGGTCTCTAGTTTTCAGAAATGCACAGGTTTGGTAGGTTTCCCTAGGTGCCGGCTGAGCTAGAGGCCAAAATCTACAGGTAGGCACTTCGCAAAAATCACCTCTGTTTTCTTTCAAAAAACTTGGATGTGTCCACGTTGCGCTTTGGGGTGTTTCCTCTCGCGGGCGCTAGGCCTACCCACACAACTGAGGTATAATTTTTATCGGGAGACTTGGGGGAACGCTGGGTGGAAGGAAATTTGTGGCTCCTTTCAGATTCCAGAACTTTCTGCCACAGAAATGTGAGGAACATGTGTTTTTTTAGCCAAATGTTGAGGTTTCTAAAGGATTCTGGGTAACAGAACCTGGTCCGAGCCCCACAAGTCACCCCATCTTGGATTCCCCTAGGTCTGTAGTTTTCAGAAATGCACAGGTTTGGTAGGTTTCCCTAGGTGCCGGCTGAGCTAGAGGCCAAAATCTACAGGTAGGCACTTCGAAAAAATCACCTCTGTTTTCTTTCAAAAAATTGGATGTGTCCACGTTGCGCTTTGGGGCGTTTCCTGTCGCGGGCGCTAGGCCTACCCACACAAGTGAGGTATCATTTTTATCGGGAGACTTGGGGGAACGCTGGGTGGAAGGAAATTTGTGGCTCCTCTCAGATTCCAGAACTTTCTGCCACAGAAATGTGAGGAACATGTGTTTTTTTAGCCAAATTTTGAGGTTTGCAAAGGATTCTGGGTAACAGAACCTGGTCCGAGCCCCACAAGTCACCCCATCTTGGATTCCCCTAGGTCTCTAGTTTTCAGAAATGCACAGGTTTGGTAGGTTTCCCTAGGTGCTGGCTGAGCTAGAGGCCAAAATCTACAGGTAGGCACTTCGCAAAAATCAAATCTATTTTCTTTCAAAAAATTGGATGTGTCCACGTTGCGCTTTGGGGCGTTTCCTGTCGCGGGCGCTAGGCCTAACCACACAAGTGAGGTATCATTTTTATCGGGAGACTTGGGGGAACGCTGGGTGGAAGGAAATTTGTGGCTCCTCTCAGATTCCAGAACTTTCTGCCACAGAAATGTGAGGAACATGTGATTTTTTAGCCAAATTTTGAGGTTTGCAAAGGATTCTGGGAAACAGAACCTGGTCCGAGCCCCACAAGTCACCCCATCTTGGATTCCCCTAGGTCTCTAGTTTTCAGAAATGCACAGGTTTGGTAGGTTTTCCTAGGTGTCGGCTTAGCTAGAGGCCAAAATCTACAGGTAGGCACTTCGCAAAAATCACCTCTGTTTTCTTTAAAAAATTTGGATGTGTCCACGTTGCGCTTTGGGGCGTTTCCTGTCGCGGGCGCTAGGCCTACCCACACAAGTGAGGTATCATTTTTATCGGGAGACTTGGGGGAACGCTGGGTGGAAGGAAATTTGTGGCTCCTCTCAGATTCCAGAACTTTCTTCCACAGAAATGTGAGGAACATGTGTTTTTTTAGCCACATTTTGAGGTTTGCAAAGGATTCTGGGTAACAGAACCTGGTCCGAGCCCCACAAGTCACCCCATCTTGGATTCCCCTAGGTCTCTAGTTTTCAGAAATACACAGGTTTGGTAGGTTTCCCTAGGTGCTGGCTGAGCTAGAGGCCAAAATCTACAGGTAGGCACTTCGCAAAAATCAAATCTATTTTCTTTCAAAAAATTGGATGTGTCCACGTTGCGCTTTGGGGCGTTTCCTGTCGCGGGCGCTAGGCCTAACCACACAAGTGAGGTATCATTTTTATCGGGAGACTTGGGGGAACGCTGGGTGGAAGGAAATTTGTGGCTCCTCTCAGATTCCAGAACTTTCTGCCACAGAAATGTGAGGAACATGTGTTTTTTTAGCCAAATTTTGAGGTTTGCAAAGGATTCTGGGAAACAGAACCTGGTCCGAGCCCCACAAGTCACCCCATCTTGGATTCCCCTAGGTCTCTAGTTTTCAGAAATGCACAGGTTTGGTAGGTTTTCCTAGATGTCGGCTTAGCTAGAGGCCAAAATCTACAGGTAGGCACTTTGCAAAAAACACCTCTGTTTTCTTTAAAAAATTTGGATGTGTCCACGTTGCGCTTTGGGGCGTTTCCTGTCACAGGCGCTAGGCCTACCCACACAACTGAGGTATCATTTTTATCGGGAGACTTGGGGGAATGCTGGGTGGAAGGAAATTTGTGGCTCGTCTCAGATTCCAGAACTTTCTGCCACAGAAATGTGAGGAACATGTGTTTTTTTAGCCAAATTTTGAGGTTTGCAAAGGATTCTGGGAAACAGAACCTGGTCCGAGCCCCACAAGTCACCCCATCTTGGATTCCCCTAGGTCTCTAGTTTTCAGAAATGCACAGGTTTGGTAGGTTTCCCTAGGTGTCGGCTTAGCTAAAGGCCAAAATCTACAGGTAGGCACTTTGCAAAAAACACCTCTGTTTTCTTTAAAAAATTTGGATGTGTCCACGTTGCGCTTTGGGGCGTTTCCTGTCGCGGGCGCTAGGCCTACCCACACAAGTGAGGTATCATTTTTATCGGGAGACTTGGGGGAACGCTGGGTGGAAGGAAATTTGTGGCTCCTCTCAGATTCCAGAACTTTCTGCCACAGAAATGTGAGGAACATGTGTTTTTTTAGCCACATTTTGAGGTTTGCAAAGGATTCTGGGTAACAGAACCTGGTCCGAGCCCCACAAGTCACCCCATCTTGGATTCCCCTAGGTCTCTAGTTTTCAGAAATCCACAGGTTTGGTAGGTTTCCCTACGTGCTGGCTGAGCTAGAGGCCAAAATCTACAGGTAGGCACTTCGCAAAAATCAAATCTATTTTCTTTCAAAAAATTGGATGTGTCCACGTTGCGCTTTGGGGCATTTCCTGTAGCGGGTGCTAGGCCTACCCACACAAGTGAGGTATCATTTTTATCGGGAGACTTGGTGGAACGCTGGGTGGAAGGAAATTTGTGGCTCCTTTCAGATTCCAGAACTTTCTGCCACAGAAATGTGAGGAACATGTGTTTTTTTAGGCAAATGTTGAGTTTTCTAAAGGATTCTGGGTAACAGAACCTGGTCCGAGCCCCACAAGTCACCCCATCTTGGATTCCCCTAGGTCTCTAGTTTTCAGAAATGCACAGGTTTGGTAGGTTTCCCTAGGTGCCGGCTGAGCTAGATGCCAAAATCTACAGGTAGGCACTTCGCAAAAATCACCTCTGTTTTCTTTCAAAAAATTGGATGTGTCCACATTGCGCTTTGGGGCGTTTCCTGTCGCGGGCGCTAGGCCTAACCACACAAGTGAGGTATCATTTTTATCGGGAGACTTGGGGGAACGCTGGGTGGAAGGAAATTTGTGGCTCCTCTCAGATTCCAGAACTTTCTGCCACAGAAATGTGAGGAACATGTGTTTTTTTAGCCAAATTTTGAGGTTTGCAAAGGATTCTGGGAAACAGAACCTGGTCCGAGCCCCACAAGTCACCCCATCTTGGATTCCCCTAGGTCTCTAGTTTTCAGAAATGCACAGGTTTGGTAGGTTTTCCTAGATGTCGGCTTAGCTAGAGGCCAAAATCTACAGGTAGGCACTTTGCAAAAAACACCTCTGTTTTCTTTAAAAAATTTGGATGTGTCCACGTTGCGCTTTGGGGCGTTTCCTGTCGCAGGCGCTAGGCCTACCCACACAACTGAGGTATCATTTTTATCGGGAGACTTGGGGGAATGCTGGGTGGAAGGAAATTTGTGGCTCGTCTCAGATTCCAGAACTTTCTGCCACAGAAATGTGAGGAACATGTGTTTTTTTAGCCAAATTTTGAGGTTTGCAAAGGATTCTGGGAAACAGAACCTGGTCCGAGCCCCACAAGTCACCCCATCTTGGATTCCCCTAGGTCTCTAGTTTTCAGAAATGCACAGGTTTGGTAGGTTTCCCTAGGTGTCGGCTTAGCTAAAGGCCAAAATCTACAGGTAGGCACTTTGCAAAAAACACCTCTGTTTTCTTTAAAAAATTTGGATGTGTCCACGTTGCGCTTTGGGGCGTTTCCTGTCGCGGGCGCTAGGCCTACCCACACAAGTGAGGTATCATTTTTATCGGGAGACTTGGGGGAACGCTGGGTGGAAGGAAATTTGTGGCTCCTCTCAGATTCCAGAACTTTCTGCCACAGAAATGTGAGGAACATGTGTTTTTTTAGCCACATTTTGAGGTTTGCAAAGGATTCTGGGTAACAGAACCTGGTCCGAGACCCACAAGTCACCCCATCTTGGATTCCCCTAGGTCTCTAGTTTTCAGAAATCCACAGGTTTGGTAGGTTTCCCTACGTGCTGGCTGAGCTAGAGGCCAAAATCTACAGGTAGGCACTTCGCAAAAATCACCTCTGTTTTCTTTCAAAAAACTTGGATGTGTCCACGTTGCGCTTTGGGGCATTTCCTGTAGCGGGCGCTAGGCCTACTCACACAAGTGAGGTATCATTTTTATCGGGAGACTTGGTGGAACGCTGGGTGGAAGGAAATTTGTGGCTCCTTTCAGATTCCAGAACTTTCTGCCACAGAAATGTGAGGAACATGTGTTTTTTTAGCCACATTTTGAGGTTTGCAAAGGATTCTGGGTAACAGAACCTGGTCCGAGCCCCACAAGTCACCCCATCTTGGATTCCCCTAGGTCTCTAGTTTTCAGAAATGCACAGGTTTGGTAGGTTTCCCTAGGTGCTGGCTGAGCTAGAGGCCAAAATCTACAGGTAGGCACTTCGCAAAAATCAAATCTATTTTCTTTCAAAAAATTGGATGTGTCCACGTTGCGCTTTGGGGCATTTCCTGTAGCGGGCGCTAGGCCTACCCACACAAGTGAGGTATCATTTTTATCGGGAGACTTGGGGGAACGCTGGCTGGAAGGAAATTTGTGGCTCCTCTCAGATTCCAGAACTTTCTGCCACAGAAATGTGAGGAACATGTGTTTTTTTAGCCAAATTTTGAGGTTTGCAAAGGATTCTGGGAAACAGAACCCGGTCCGAGCCCCACAAGTCACCCCATCTTGGATTCCCCTAGGTCTCTAGTTTTCAGAAATGCACAGGTTTGGTAGGTTTTCCTAGGTGTCGGCTTAGCTAGAGGCCAAAATCTACAGGTAGGCACTTTGCAAAAAACACCTCTGTTTTCTTTAAAAAATTTGGATGTGTCCACGTTGCGCTTTGGGGCGTTTCCTGTCGCGGGCGCTAGGCCTACCCACACAAGTGAGGTATCATTTTTATCGGGAGACTTGGGGGAATGCTGGGTGGAAGGAAATTTGTGGCTCCTTTCAGATTCCAGAACTTTCTGCCACAGAAATGTGAGGAACATGTGTTTTTTTAGCCAAATGTTGAGGTTTCTAAAGGATTCTGGGTAACAGAACCTGGTCCGAGCCCCACAAGTCACCCCATCTTGGATTCCCCTAGGTCTCTAGTTTTCAGAAATGCACAGGTTTGGTAGGTTTCCCTAGGTGCCGGCTGAGCTAGAGGCCAAAATCTACAGGTAGGCACTTCGCAAAAATCACCTCTGTTTTCTTTAAAAAATTTGGATGTGTCCACGTTGCGCTTTGGGGCGTTTCCTGTCGCGGGCGCTAGGCCTACCCACACAAGTGAGGTATCATTTTTATCGGGAGACTTGGGGGAACGCTGGGTGGAAGGAAATTTGTGGCTCCTCTCAGATTCCAGAACTTTCTGCCACAGAAATGTGAGGAACATGTGTTTTTTTAGCCACATTTTGATGTTTGCAAAGGATTCTGGGTAACAGAACCTGGTCCGAGCCCCACAAGTCACCCCATCTTGGATTCCCCTAGGTCTCTAGTTTTCAGAAATGCACAGGTTTGGTAGGTTTCCCTAGGTGCTGGCTGAGCTAGAGGCCAAAATCTACAGGTAGGCACTTCGCAAAAATCAAATCTATTTTCTTTCAAAAAATTGGATGTGTCCACGTTGCGCTTTGGGGCGTTTCCTGTCGCGGGCGCTAGGCCTAACCACACAAGTGAGGTATCATTTTTATCGGGAGACTTGGGGGAACGCTGGGTGGAAGGAAATTTGTGGCTCCTCTCAGATTCCAGAACTTTCTGCCACAGAAATGTGAGGAACTTGTGTTTTTTTAGCCAAATTTTGAGGTTTGCAAAGGATTCTGGGAAACAGAACCTGGTCCGAGCCCCACAAGTCACCCCATCTTGGATTCCCCTAGGTCTCTAGTTTTCAGAAATGCACAGGTTTGGTAGGTTTTCCTAGGTGTCGGCTTAGCTAGAGGCCAAAATCTACAGGTAGGCACTTTGCAAAAAACACCTCTGTTTTCTTTAAAAAATTTGGATGTGTCCACGTTGCGCTTTGGGGCGTTTACTGTCGCGGGCGCTAGGCCTACCCACACAAGTGAGGTATCATTTTTATCGGGAGACTTGGGGGAATGCTGGGTGGAAGGAAATTTGTGGCTCGTCTCAGATTCCAGAACTTTCTGCCACAGAAATGTGAGGAACATGTGTTTTTTTAGCCAAATTTTGAGGTTTGCAAAGGATTCTGGGAAACAGAACCTGGTCGGAGCCCCACAAGTCACCCCATCTTGGATTCCCCTAGGTCTCTAGTTTTCAGAAATGCACAGGTTTGGTAGGTTTCCCTAGGTGTCGGCTTAGCTAAAGGCCAAAATCTACAGGTAGGCACTTTGCAAAAAACACCTCTGTTTTCTTTAAAAAATTTGGATGTGTCCACGTTGCGCTTTGGGGCGTTTCCTGTCGCGGGCGCTAGGCCTACCCACACAAGTGAGGTATCATTTTTATCGGGAGACTTGGGGGAACGCTGGGTGGAAGGAAATTTGTGGCTCCTCTCAGATTCCAGAACTTTCTGCCACAGAAATGTGAGGAACATGTGTTTTTTTAGCCAAATGTTGAAGTTTGCAAAGGATTCTGGGTAACAGAACCTGGTCTGAGCCCCACAAGTCACCCCATCTTGGATTCCCCTAGGTCTCTAGTTTTCAGAAATGCACAGGTTTGGTAGGTTTCCCTAGGTGCCGGCTGAGCTAGAGACCAAAATCTACAGGTAGGCACTTCGCAAAAATCACCTCTGTTTTCTTTCAAAAAACTTGGATGTGTCCACGTTGCGCTTTGGGGCATTTCCTGTAGCGGGCGCTAGGCCTACCCACACAAGTGAGGTATCATTTTTATCGGGAGACTTGGTGGAACGCTGGGTGGAAGGAAATTTGTGGCTCCTTTCAGATTCCAGAACTTTCTGCCACAGAAATGTGAGGAACATGTGTTTTTTTAGCCACATTTTGAGGTTTGCAAAGGATTCTGGGTAACAGAACCTGGTCCGAGCCCCACAAGTCACCCCATCTTGGATTCCCCTAGGTCTCTAGTTTTCAGAAATGCACAGGTTTGGTAGGTTTCCCTAGGTGCTGGCTGAGCTAGAGGCCAAAATCTACAGGTAGGCACTTCGCAAAAATCAAATCTATTTTCTTTCAAAAAATTGGATGTGTCCACGTTGCGCTTTGGGGCATTTCCTGTAGCGGGCGCTAGGCCTACCCACACAAGTGAGGTATCATTTTTATCGGGAGACTTGGGGGAACGCTGGGTGGAAGGAAATTTGTGGCTCCTCTCAGATTCCAGAACTTTCTGCCACAGAAATGTGAGGAACATGTGTTTTTTTAGCCACATTTTGAGGTTTGCAAAGGATTCTGGGTAACAGAACCTGGTCCGAGCCCCACAAGTCACCCCATCTTGGATTCCCCTAGGTCTCTAGTTTTCAGAAATGCACAGGTTTGGTAGGTTTCCCTATGTGCTGGCTGAGCTAGAGGCCAAAATCTACAGGTAGGCACTTCGCAAAAATCACCTCTGTTTTCTTTCAAAAAATTGGATGTGTCCACGTTGCGCTTTGGGGCGTTTCCTGTCGCGGGCGCTAGGCCTACCCACACAAGTGAGGTATCATTTTTATCGGGAGACTTGGGGGAACGCTGGGTGGAAGGAAATTTGTGGCTCCTCTCAGATTCCAGAACTTTCTGCCACAGAAATGTGAGGAACATGTGTTTTTTTTAGCCACATTTTGAGGTTTGCAAAGGATTCTGGGTAACAGAACCTGGTCCGAGCCCCACAAGTCACCCCATCTTGGATTCCCCTAGGTCTCTAGTTTTCAGAAATGCACAGGTTTGGTAGGTTTTCCTAGGTGCTGGCTGAGCTAGAGGCCAAAATCTGCAGGTAGGCACTTTGCCAAAGTCAAATCTATTTTCTTTCAAAAAATTGGATGTGTCCACATTGCGCTTTGGGGCGTTTCCTGTCGCGGGCGCTAGGCCTAACCACACAAGTGAGGTATCATTTTTATCAGGAGACTTGGGGGAACGCTGGGTGGAAGGAAATTTGTGGCTCCTCTCAGATTCCAGAACTTTCTGCCACAGAAATGTGAGGAACATGTGTTTTTTTAGCCACATTTTGAGGTTTGCAAAGGATTCTGGGTAACAGAACCTGGTCCGAGCCCCACAAGTCACCCCATCTTGGATTCCCCTAGGTCTCTAGTTTTCAGAAATGCACAGGTTTGGTAGGTTTCCCTATGTGCTGGCTGAGCTAGAGGCCAAAATCTACAGGTAGGCACTTCGCAAAAATCACCTCTGTTTTCTTTCAAAAAATTGGATGTGTCCACGTTGCGCTTTGGGGCGTTTCCTGTCGCGGGCGCTAGGCCTACCCACACAAGTGAGGTATCATTTTTATCGGGAGACTTGGGGGAACGCTGGGTGGAAGGAAATTTGTGGCTCCTCTCAGATTCCAGAACTTTCTGCCACAGAAATGTGAGGAACATGTGTTTTTTTAGCCACATTTTGAGGTTTGCAAAGGATTCTGGGTAACAGAACCTGGTCCGAGCCCCACAAGTCACCCCATCTTGGATTCCCCTAGGTCTCTAGTTTTCAGAAATGCACAGGTTTGGTAGGTTTTCCTAGGTGCTGGCTGAGCTAGAGGCCAAAATCTGCAGGTAGGCACTTTGCCAAAGTCAAATCTATTTTCTTTCAAAAAATTGGATGTGTCCACATTGCGCTTTGGGGCGTTTCCTGTCGCGGGCGCTAGGCCTAACCACACAAGTGAGGTATCATTTTTATCGGGAGACTTGGGGGAACGCTGGGTGGAAGGAAATTTGTGGCTCGTCTCAGATTCCAGAACTTTCTGCCACAGAAATGTGAGGAACATGTGTTTTTTTAGACCAAATTTTGAGGTTTGCAAAGGATTCTGGGAAACAGAACCTGGTCCGAACCCCACAAGTCACCCCATCTTGGATTCCCCTAGGTCTCTAGTTTTCAGAAATGCACAGGTTTGGTAGGTTTCCCTGGTGTCGGCTTAGCTAGAGGCCAAAATCTACAGGTAGGCACTTTGCAAAAAACACCTCTGTTTTCTTTAAAAAATTTGGATGTGTCCACGTTGCGCTTTGGGGCGTTTCCTGTCGCGGGCGCTAGGCCTACCCACACAAGTGAGGTATCATTTTTATCGGGAGACTTGGGGGACCGCTGGGTGGAAGGAAATTTGTGGCTCCTCTCAGATTCCAGAACTTTCTGACACAGAAATGTGAGGAACATGTGTTTTTTTAGCCAAATGTTGAAGTTTGCAAAGGATTCTGGGTAACAGAACCTGGTCCGAGCCCCACAAGTCACCCCATCTTGGATTCCCCTAGGTCTCTAGTTTTCAGAAATGCACAGCTTTGGTAGGTTTCCCTAGGTGCCGGCTGACCTAGAGGCCAAAATCTACAGGTAGGCACTTCGCAAAAATCAAATCTATTTTCTTTAAAAAAATTGGATGTGTCCACGTTGCGCTTTGGGGCGTTTCCTGTCGGGGGCGCTAGGCCTACCCACACAAGTGAGGTATCATTTTTATCGGGAGACTTGGGGGAACGCTGGGTGGAAGGAAATTTGTGGCTCCTCTCAGATTCCAGAACTTTCTGCCACAGAAATGTGAGGAACATGTGTTTTTTTAGCCAAATTTTGAGGTTTGCAAAGGATTCTGGGAAACAGAACCTGGTCCGAGCCCCACAAGTCACCCCATCTTGGATTCCCCTAGGTCTCTAGTTTTCAGAAATGCACAGGTTTGGTAGGTTTTCCTAGGTGTCGGCTTAGCTAGAGGCCAAAATCTACAGGTAGGCACTTTGCAAAAAACACCTCTGTTTTCTTTAAAAAACTTGGATGTGTCCACGTTGCGCTTTGGGGTGTTTCCTGTCGCGGGCGCTAGGCCTACCCACACAACTGAGGTATCATTTTTATCGGGAGACTTGGGGATACGCTGGGTGGAAGGAAATTTGTGGCTCCTCTCAGATTCCAGAACTTTCTGCCACAGAAATGTGAGGAACATGTGTTTTTTTAGCCACATTTTGAGGTTTGCAAAGGATTCTGGGTAACAGAACCTGGTCCGAGCCCCACAAGTCACCCCATCTTGGATTCCCCTAGGTCTCTAGTTTTCAGAAATGCACAGGTTTGGTAGGTTTCCCTAGGTGCTGGCTGAGCTAGAGGCCAAAATCTACAGGTAGGCACTTCGCAAAAATCAAATCTATTTTCTTTCAAAAAATTGGATGTGTCCACGTTGCGCTTTGGGGCATTTCCTGTAGCGGGCGCTAGGCCTACCCACACAAGTGAGGTATCATTTTTATCGGGAGACTTGGTGGAACGCTGGGTGGAAGGAAATTTGTGGCTCCTTTCAGATTCCAGAACTTTCTGCCACAGAAATGTGAGGAACATGTGTTTTTTTAGCCAAATGTTGAGGTTTCTAAAGGATTCTGGGTAACAGAACCTGGTCCGAGCCGCACAAGTCACCCCATCTTGGATTCCCCTAGGTCTCTAGTTTTCAGAAATGCACAGGTTTGGTAGGTTTCCCTAGGTGCCGGCTGAGCTAGAGGCCAAAATTTACAGGTAGGCACTTCGCAAAAATCACCTATGTTTTCTTTCAAAAAATTGGATGTGTCCACGTTGCGCTTTGGGGCGTTTCCTGTCGCGGGCGCTAGGCCTACCCACACAAGTGAGGTATCATTTTTATCGGGAGACTTGGGGGAACGCTGGGTGGAAGGAAATTTGTGGCTCCTCTCAGATTCCAGAACTTTCTGCCACAGAAATGTGGGGAACATGTGTTTTTTTAGCCACATTTTGAGGTTTGCAAAGGATTCTGGGTAACAGAACCTGGTCTGAGCCCCACAAGTCACCCCATCTTGGATTCCCCTAGGTCTCTAGTTTTCAGAAATGCACAGGTTTGGTAGGTTTCCCTAGGTGCTGGCTGAGCTAGAGGCCAAAATCTGCAGGTAGGCACTTCGCCAAAATCAAATCTATTTTCTTTCAAAAAATTGGATGTGTCCACGTTGCGCTTTGGGGCGTTTCCTGTCGCGGGCGCTAGGCCTACCCACTCAAGTGAGGTATCATTTTTATCGGGAGACTTGGGGGACCGCTGGGTGGAAGGAAATTTGTGGCTCCTCTCAGATTCCAGAACTTTCTGACACAGAAATGTGAGGAACATGTGTTTTTTTAGCCAAATGTTGAAGTTTGCAAAGGATTCTGGGTAACAGAACCTGGTCCGAGCCCCACAAGTCACCCCATCTTGGATTCCCCTAGGTCTCTAGTTTTCAGAAATGCACAGGTTTGGTAGGTTTCCCTAGGTGCCGGCTGAGCTAGAGGCCAAAATCTACAGGTAGGCACTTCGCAAAAATCACCTCTGTTTTCTTTCAAAAAACTTGGATGTGTCCACGTTGCGCTTTGGGGCGTTTCCTGTCACGGGCGCTAGGCCTACCCACACAACTGAGGTATCATTTTTATCGGGAGACTTGGGTGAACGCTGGGTGGAAGGAAATTTGTGGCTCCTCTCAGATTCCAGAACTTTCTGCCACAGAAATGTGAGGAACATTTGTTTTTTTAGCCACATTTTGAGGTTTGCAAAGGATTCTGGGTAACAGAACCTGGTCCGAGCCCCACAAGTCACCCCATCTTGGATTCCCCTAGGTCTCTAGTTTTCAGAAATGCAAAGGTTTGGTAGGTTTCCCTAGGTGCTGGCTGAGCTAGAGGCCAAAATCTACAGGTAGGCACTTTGCAAAAATCAAATCTATTTTCTTTCAAAAAATTGGATGTGTCCACGTTGCGCTTTGGGGCGTTTCCTGTCGCGGGCGCTAGGCCTACCCACACAAGTGAGGTATCATTTTTATCGGGAGACTTGGGGGAACGCTGGGTGGAAGGAAATTTGTGGCTCCTCTCAGATTCCAGAACTTTCTGCCACAGAAATGTGAGGAACATTTGTTTTTTTAGCCACATTTTGAGGTTTGCAAAGGATTCTGGGTAACAGAACCTGGTCCGAGCCCCACAAGTCACCCCATCTTGGATTCCCCTAGGTCTCTAGTTTTCAGAAATGCACAGGTTTGGTAGGTTTCCCTAGGTGCCGGCTGAGCTAGAGGCCAAAATCTACAGGTAGGCACTTCGCAAAAATCACCTCTGTTTTCTTTCAAAAACTTGGATGTGTCCACGTTGCGCTTTGGGGCGTTTTCTGTCGCGGGCGCTAGGCCTACCCACACAAGTGAGGTATCATTTTTATCGGGAGACTTAGGGGAATGCTGGGTGGAAGGAAATTTGTGGCTCCTCTCAGATTCCAGAACTTTTTGCCACAGAAATGTGAGGAACATGTGTTTTTTTAGCCACATTTTGAGGTTTGCAAAGGATTCTGGGTAACAGAACCTGGTCCGAGCCCCACAAGTCACCCCATCTTGGATTCCCCTAGGTCTCTAGTTTTCAGAAATGCACAGGTTTGGTAGGTTTCCCTAGGTGCTGGCTGAGCTAGAGGCCAAAATCTGCAGGTAGGCACTTCGCCAAAATCAAATCTATTTTCTTTCAAAAAATTGGATGTGTCCACGTTGCGCTTTGGGGCATTTCCTGTCGCGGGCGCTAGGCCTAACCACCCAAGTGAGGTATCATTTTTATCGGGAGACTTGGGGGAACGCTGGGTGGAAGGAAATTTGTGGCTCCTCTCAGATTCCAGAACTTTCTGCCACAGAAATGTGAGGAACATGTGTTTTTTTAGCCAAATTTTGAGGTTTGCAAAGGATTCTGGGAAACAGAACCTGGTCCGAGCCCCACAAGTCACCCCATCTTGGATTCCCCTAGGTCTCTAGTTTTCAGAAATGCACAGGTTTGGTAGGTTTTCCTAGATGTCGGCTTAGCTAGAGGCCAAAATCTACAGGTAGGCACTTTGCAAAAAACACCTCTGTTTTCTTTAAAAAATTTGGATGTGTCCACGTTGCGCTTTGGGGCGTTTCCTGTCGCAGGCGCTAGGCCTACCCACACAACTGAGGTATCATTTTTATCGGGAGACTTGGGGGAATGCTGGGTGGAAGGAAATTTGTGGCTCGTCTCAGATTCCAGAACTTTCTGCCACAGAAATGTGAGGAACATGTGTTTTTTTAGCCAAATTTTGAGGTTTGCAAAGGATTCTGGGAAACAGAACCTGGTCCGAGCCCCACAAGTCACCCCATCTTGGATTCCCCTAGGTCTCTAGTTTTCAGAAATGCACAGGTTTGGTAGGTTTCCCTAGGTGTCGGCTTAGCTAAAGGCCAAAATCTACAGGTAGGCACTTTGCAAAAAACACCTCTGTTTTCTTTAAAAAATTTGTATGTGTCCACGTTGCGCTTTGGGGCGTTTCCTGTCGCGGGCGCTAGGCCTACCCACACAAGTGAGGTATCATTTTTATCGGGAGACTTGGGGGAACGCTGGGTGGAAGGAAATTTGTGGCTCCTCTCAGATTCCAGAACTTTCTGCCACAGAAATGTGAGGAACATGTGTTTTTTTAGCCACATTTTGAGGTTTGCAAAGGATTCTGGGTAACAGAACCTGGTCCGAGCCCCACAAGTCACCCCATCTTGGATTCCCCTAGGTCTCTAGTTTTCAGAAATCCACAGGTTTGGTAGGTTTCCCTACGTGCTGGCTGAGCTAGAGGCCAAAATCTACAGGTAGGCACTTCGCAAAAATCAAATCTATTTTCTTTCAAAAAATTGGATGTGTCCACGTTGCGCTTTGGGGCATTTCCTGTAGCGGGTGCTAGGCCTACCCACACAAGTGAGGTATCATTTTTATCGGGAGACTTGGTGGAACGCTGGGTGGAAGGAAATTTGTGGCTCCTTTCAGATTCCAGAACTTTCTGCCACAGAAATGTGAGGAACATGTGTTTTTTTAGCCAAATGTTGAGTTTTCTAAAGGATTCTGGGTAACAGAACCTGGTCCGAGCCCCACAAGTCACCCCATCTTGGATTCCCCTAGGTCTCTAGTTTTCAGAAATGCACAGGTTTGGTAGGTTTCCCTGGGTGCCGGCTGAGCTAGATGCCAAAATCTACAGGTAGGCACTTCGCAAAAATCACCTCTGTTTTCTTTCAAAAAATTGGATGTGTCCACATTGCGCTTTGGGGCGTTTCCTGTCGCGGGCGCTAGGCCTAACCACACAAGTGAGGTATCATTTTTATCGGGAGACTTGGGGGAACGCTGGGTGGAAGGAAATTTGTGGCTCCTCTCAGATTCCAGAACTTTCTGCCACAGAAATGTGAGGAACGTGTTTTTTTAGCCAAATTTTGAGGTTTGCAAAGGATTCTGGGAAACAGAACCTGGTCCGAGCCCCACAAGTCACCCCATCTTGGATTCCCCTAGGTCTCTAGTTTTCAGAAATGCACAGGTTTGGTAGGTTTTCCTAGATGTCGGCTTAGCTAGAGGCCAAAATCTACAGGTAGGCACTTTGCAAAAAACACCTCTGTTTTCTTTAAAAAATTTGGATGTGTCCACGTTGCGCTTTGGGGCGTTTCCTGTCGCGGGCGCTAGGCCTACCCACACAAGTGAGGTATCATTTTTATCGGGAGACTTGGGGGAATGCTGGGTGGAAGGAAATTTGTGGCTCGTCTCAGATTCCAGAACTTTCTGCCACAGAAATGTGAGGAACATGTGTTTTTTTAGCCAAATTTTGAGGTTTGGAAAGGATTCTGGGAAACAGAACCTGGTCCGAGCCCCACAAGTCACCCCATCTTGGATTCCCCTAGGTCTGTAGTTTTCAGAAATGCACAGGTTTGGTAGGTTTCCCTAGGTGTCGGCTTAGCTAAAGGCCAAAATCTACAGGTAGGCACTTTGCAAAAAACACCTCTGTTTTCTTTAAAAAATTTGGATGTGTCCACGTTGCGCTTTGGGGCGTTTCCTGTCGCGGGCGCTAGTCCTACCCACACAAGTGAGGTATCATTTTTATCGGGAGACTTGGGGGAACGCTGGGTGGAAGGAAATTTGTGGCTCTTCTCAGATTCCAGAACTTTCTGACACAGAAATGTGATGAACATGTGTTTTTTTAGCCAAATGTTGAAGTTTGCAAAGGATTCTGGGTAACAGAACCTGGTCCGAGCACCACAAGTCACCCCATCTTGGATTCCCCTAGGTCTCTAGTTTTCAGAAATGCACAGGTTTGGTAGGTTTCCCTAGGTGCCGGCTGAGCTAGAGGCCAAAATCTACAGGTAGGCACTTCGCAAAAATCACCTCTGTTTTCTTTCAAAAAACTTGGATGTGTCCACGTTGCGCTTTGGGGTGTTTCCTCTCGCGGGCGCTAGGCCTACCCACACAACTGAGGTATAATTTTTATCGGGAGACTTGGGGGAACGCTGGGTGGAAGGAAATTTGTGGCTCCTTTCAGATTCCAGAACTTTCTGCCACAGAAATGTGAGGAACATGTGTTTTTTTAGCCAAATGTTGAGGTTTCTAAAGGATTCTGGGTAACAGAACCTGGTCCGAGCCCCACAAGTCACCCCATCTTGGATTCCCCTAGGTCTGTAGTTTTCAGAAATGCACAGGTTTGGTAGGTTTCCCTAGGTGCCGGCTGAGCTAGAGGCCAAAATCTACAGGTAGGCACTTCGAAAAAATCACCTCTGTTTTCTTTCAAAAAATTGGATGTGTCCACGTTGCGCTTTGGGGCGTTTCCTGTCGCGGGCGCTAGGCCTACCCACACAAGTGAGGTATCATTTTTATCGGGAGACTTGGGGGAACGCTGGGTGGAAGGAAATTTGTGGCTCCTCTCAGATTCCAGAACTTTCTGCCACAGAAATGTGAGGAACATGTGTTTTTTTAGCCAAATTTTGAGGTTTGCAAAGGATTCTGGGTAACAGAACCTGGTCCGAGCCCCACAAGTCACCCCATCTTGGATTCCCCTAGGTCTCTAGTTTTCAGAAATGCACAGGTTTGGTAGGTTTCCCTAGGTGCTGGCTGAGCTAGAGGCCAAAATCTACAGGTAGGCACTTCGCAAAAATCAAATCTATTTTCTTTCAAAAAATTGGATGTGTCCACGTTGCGCTTTGGGGCGTTTCCTGTCGCGGGCGCTAGGCCTAACCACACAAGTGAGGTATCATTTTTATCGGGAGACTTGGGGGAACGCTGGGTGGAAGGAAATTTGTGGCTCCTCTCAGATTCCAGAACTTTCTGCCACAGAAATGTGAGGAACATGTGATTTTTTAGCCAAATTTTGAGGTTTGCAAAGGATTCTGGGAAACAGAACCTGGTCCGAGCCCCACAAGTCACCCCATCTTGGATTCCCCTAGGTCTCTAGTTTTCAGAAATGCACAGGTTTGGTAGGTTTTCCTAGGTGTCGGCTTAGCTAGAGGCCAAAATCTACAGGTAGGCACTTCGCAAAAATCACCTCTGTTTTCTTTAAAAAATTTGGATGTGTCCACGTTGCGCTTTGGGGCGTTTCCTGTCGCGGGCGCTAGGCCTACCCACACAAGTGAGGTATCATTTTTATCGGGAGACTTGGGGGAACGCTGGGTGGAAGGAAATTTGTGGCTCCTCTCAGATTCCAGAACTTTCTGCCACAGAAATGTGAGGAACATGTGTTTTTTTAGCCACATTTTGAGGTTTGCAAAGGATTCTGGGTAACAGAACCTGGTCCGAGCCCCACAAGTCACCCCATCTTGGATTCCCCTAGGTCTCTAGTTTTCAGAAATACACAGGTTTGGTAGGTTTCCCTAGGTGCTGGCTGAGCTAGAGGCCAAAATCTACAGGTAGGCACTTCGCAAAAATCAAATCTATTTTCTTTCAAAAAATTGGATGTGTCCACGTTGCGCTTTGGGGCGTTTCCTGTCGCGGGCGCTAGGCCTAACCACACAAGTGAGGTATCATTTTTATCGGGAGACTTGGGGGAACGCTGGGTGGAAGGAAATTTGTGGCTCCTCTCAGATTCCAGAACTTTCTGCCACAGAAATGTGAGGAACATGTGTTTTTTTAGCCAAATTTTGAGGTTTGCAAAGGATTCTGGGAAACAGAACCTGGTCCGAGCCCCACAAGTCACCCCATCTTGGATTCCCCTAGGTCTCTAGTTTTCAGAAATGCACAGGTTTGGTAGGTTTTCCTAGATGTCGGCTTAGCTAGAGGCCAAAATCTACAGGTAGGCACTTTGCAAAAAACACCTCTGTTTTCTTTAAAAAATTTGGATGTGTCCACGTTGCGCTTTGGGGCGTTTCCTGTCACAGGCGCTAGGCCTACCCACACAACTGAGGTATCATTTTTATCGGGAGACTTGGGGGAATGCTGGGTGGAAGGAAATTTGTGGCTCGTCTCAGATTCCAGAACTTTCTGCCACAGAAATGTGAGGAACATGTGTTTTTTTAGCCAAATTTTGAGGTTTGCAAAGGATTCTGGGAAACAGAACCTGGTCCGAGCCCCACAAGTCACCCCATCTTGGATTCCCCTAGGTCTCTAGTTTTCAGAAATGCACAGGTTTGGTAGGTTTCCCTAGGTGTCGGCTTAGCTAAAGGCCAAAATCTACAGGTAGGCACTTTGCAAAAAACACCTCTGTTTTCTTTAAAAAATTTGGATGTGTCCACGTTGCGCTTTGGGGCGTTTCCTGTCGCGGGCGCTAGGCCTACCCACACAAGTGAGGTATCATTTTTATCGGGAGACTTGGGGGAACGCTGGGTGGAAGGAAATTTGTGGCTCCTCTCAGATTCCAGAACTTTCTGCCACAGAAATGTGAGGAACATGTGTTTTTTTAGCCACATTTTGAGGTTTGCAAAGGATTCTGGGTAACAGAACCTGGTCCGAGCCCCACAAGTCACCCCATCTTGGATTCCCCTAGGTCTCTAGTTTTCAGAAATCCACAGGTTTGGTAGGTTTCCCTACGTGCTGGCTGAGCTAGAGGCCAAAATCTACAGGTAGGCACTTCGCAAAAATCAAATCTATTTTCTTTCAAAAAATTGGATGTGTCCACGTTGCGCTTTGGGGCATTTCCTGTAGCGGGTGCTAGGCCTACCCACACAAGTGAGGTATCATTTTTATCGGGAGACTTGGTGGAACGCTGGGTGGAAGGAAATTTGTGGCTCCTTTCAGATTCCAGAACTTTCTGCCACAGAAATGTGAGGAACATGTGTTTTTTTAGGCAAATGTTGAGTTTTCTAAAGGATTCTGGGTAACAGAACCTGGTCCGAGCCCCACAAGTCACCCCATCTTGGATTCCCCTAGGTCTCTAGTTTTCAGAAATGCACAGGTTTGGTAGGTTTCCCTAGGTGCCGGCTGAGCTAGATGCCAAAATCTACAGGTAGGCACTTCGCAAAAATCACCTCTGTTTTCTTTCAAAAAATTGGATGTGTCCACATTGCGCTTTGGGGCGTTTCCTGTCGCGGGCGCTAGGCCTAACCACACAAGTGAGGTATCATTTTTATCGGGAGACTTGGGGGAACGCTGGGTGGAAGGAAATTTGTGGCTCCTCTCAGATTCCAGAACTTTCTGCCACAGAAATGTGAGGAACATGTGTTTTTTTAGCCAAATTTTGAGGTTTGCAAAGGATTCTGGGAAACAGAACCTGGTCCGAGCCCCACAAGTCACCCCATCTTGGATTCCCCTAGGTCTCTAGTTTTCAGAAATGCACAGGTTTGGTAGGTTTTCCTAGATGTCGGCTTAGCTAGAGGCCAAAATCTACAGGTAGGCACTTTGCAAAAAACACCTCTGTTTTCTTTAAAAAATTTGGATGTGTCCACGTTGCGCTTTGGGGCGTTTCCTGTCGCAGGCGCTAGGCCTACCCACACAACTGAGGTATCATTTTTATCGGGAGACTTGGGGGAATGCTGGGTGGAAGGAAATTTGTGGCTCGTCTCAGATTCCAGAACTTTCTGCCACAGAAATGTGAGGAACATGTGTTTTTTTAGCCAAATTTTGAGGTTTGCAAAGGATTCTGGGAAACAGAACCTGGTCCGAGCCCCACAAGTCACCCCATCTTGGATTCCCCTAGGTCTCTAGTTTTCAGAAATGCACAGGTTTGGTAGGTTTCCCTAGGTGTCGGCTTAGCTAAAGGCCAAAATCTACAGGTAGGCACTTTGCAAAAAACACCTCTGTTTTCTTTAAAAAATTTGGATGTGTCCACGTTGCGCTTTGGGGCGTTTCCTGTCGCGGGCGCTAGGCCTACCCACACAAGTGAGGTATCATTTTTATCGGGAGACTTGGGGGAACGCTGGGTGGAAGGAAATTTGTGGCTCCTCTCAGATTCCAGAACTTTCTGCCACAGAAATGTGAGGAACATGTGTTTTTTTAGCCACATTTTGAGGTTTGCAAAGGATTCTGGGTAACAGAACCTGGTCCGAGACCCACAAGTCACCCCATCTTGGATTCCCCTAGGTCTCTAGTTTTCAGAAATCCACAGGTTTGGTAGGTTTCCCTACGTGCTGGCTGAGCTAGAGGCCAAAATCTACAGGTAGGCACTTCGCAAAAATCACCTCTGTTTTCTTTCAAAAAACTTGGATGTGTCCACGTTGCGCTTTGGGGCATTTCCTGTAGCGGGCGCTAGGCCTACTCACACAAGTGAGGTATCATTTTTATCGGGAGACTTGGTGGAACGCTGGGTGGAAGGAAATTTGTGGCTCCTTTCAGATTCCAGAACTTTCTGCCACAGAAATGTGAGGAACATGTGTTTTTTTAGCCACATTTTGAGGTTTGCAAAGGATTCTGGGTAACAGAACCTGGTCCGAGCCCCACAAGTCACCCCATCTTGGATTCCCCTAGGTCTCTAGTTTTCAGAAATGCACAGGTTTGGTAGGTTTCCCTAGGTGCTGGCTGAGCTAGAGGCCAAAATCTACAGGTAGGCACTTCGCAAAAATCAAATCTATTTTCTTTCAAAAAATTGGATGTGTCCACGTTGCGCTTTGGGGCATTTCCTGTAGCGGGCGCTAGGCCTACCCACACAAGTGAGGTATCATTTTTATCGGGAGACTTGGGGGAACGCTGGCTGGAAGGAAATTTGTGGCTCCTCTCAGATTCCAGAACTTTCTGCCACAGAAATGTGAGGAACATGTGTTTTTTTAGCCAAATTTTGAGGTTTGCAAAGGATTCTGGGAAACAGAACCCGGTCCGAGCCCCACAAGTCACCCCATCTTGGATTCCCCTAGGTCTCTAGTTTTCAGAAATGCACAGGTTTGGTAGGTTTTCCTAGGTGTCGGCTTAGCTAGAGGCCAAAATCTACAGGTAGGCACTTTGCAAAAAACACCTCTGTTTTCTTTAAAAAATTTGGATGTGTCCACGTTGCGCTTTGGGGCGTTTCCTGTCGCGGGCGCTAGGCCTACCCACACAAGTGAGGTATCATTTTTATCGGGAGACTTGGGGGAATGCTGGGTGGAAGGAAATTTGTGGCTCCTTTCAGATTCCAGAACTTTCTGCCACAGAAATGTGAGGAACATGTGTTTTTTTAGCCAAATGTTGAGGTTTCTAAAGGATTCTGGGTAACAGAACCTGGTCCGAGCCCCACAAGTCACCCCATCTTGGATTCCCCTAGGTCTCTAGTTTTCAGAAATGCACAGGTTTGGTAGGTTTCCCTAGGTGCCGGCTGAGCTAGAGGCCAAAATCTACAGGTAGGCACTTCGCAAAAATCACCTCTGTTTTCTTTAAAAAATTTGGATGTGTCCACGTTGCGCTTTGGGGCGTTTCCTGTCGCGGGCGCTAGGCCTACCCACACAAGTGAGGTATCATTTTTATCGGGAGACTTGGGGGAACGCTGGGTGGAAGGAAATTTGTGGCTCCTCTCAGATTCCAGAACTTTCTGCCACAGAAATGTGAGGAACATGTGTTTTTTTAGCCACATTTTGATGTTTGCAAAGGATTCTGGGTAACAGAACCTGGTCCGAGCCCCACAAGTCACCCCATCTTGGATTCCCCTAGGTCTCTAGTTTTCAGAAATGCACAGGTTTGGTAGGTTTCCCTAGGTGCTGGCTGAGCTAGAGGCCAAAATCTACAGGTAGGCACTTCGCAAAAATCAAATCTATTTTCTTTCAAAAAATTGGATGTGTCCACGTTGCGCTTTGGGGCGTTTCCTGTCGCGGGCGCTAGGCCTAACCACACAAGTGAGGTATCATTTTTATCGGGAGACTTGGTGGAACGCTGGGTGGAAGGAAATTTGTGGCTCCTCTCAGATTCCAGAACTTTCTGCCACAGAAATGTGAGGAACTTGTGTTTTTTTAGCCAAATTTTGAGGTTTGCAAAGGATTCTGGGAAACAGAACCTGGTCCGAGCCCCACAAGTCACCCCATCTTGGATTCCCCTAGGTCTCTAGTTTTCAGAAATGCACAGGTTTGGTAGGTTTTCCTAGGTGTCGGCTTAGCTAGAGGCCAAAATCTACAGGTAGGCACTTTGCAAAAAACACCTCTGTTTTCTTTAAAAAATTTGGATGTGTCCACGTTGCGCTTTGGGGCGTTTACTGTCGCGGGCGCTAGGCCTACCCACACAAGTGAGGTATCATTTTTATCGGGAGACTTGGGGGAATGCTGGGTGGAAGGAAATTTGTGGCTCGTCTCAGATTCCAGAACTTTCTGCCACAGAAATGTGAGGAACATGTGTTTTTTTAGCCAAATTTTGAGGTTTGCAAAGGATTCTGGGAAACAGAACCTGGTCGGAGCCCCACAAGTCACCCCATCTTGGATTCCCCTAGGTCTCTAGTTTTCAGAAATGCACAGGTTTGGTAGGTTTCCCTAGGTGTCGGCTTAGCTAAAGGCCAAAATCTACAGGTAGGCACTTTGCAAAAAACACCTCTGTTTTCTTTAAAAAATTTGGATGTGTCCACGTTGCGCTTTGGGGCGTTTCCTGTCGCGGGCGCTAGGCCTACCCACACAAGTGAGGTATCATTTTTATCGGGAGACTTGGGGGAACGCTGGGTGGAAGGAAATTTGTGGCTCCTCTCAGATTCCAGAACTTTCTGCCACAGAAATGTGAGGAACATGTGTTTTTTTAGCCAAATGTTGAAGTTTGCAAAGGATTCTGGGTAACAGAACCTGGTCTGAGCCCCACAAGTCACCCCATCTTGGATTCCCCTAGGTCTCTAGTTTTCAGAAATGCACAGGTTTGGTAGGTTTCCCTAGGTGCCGGCTGAGCTAGAGGCCAAAATCTACAGGTAGGCACTTCGCAAAAATCACCTCTGTTTTCTTTCAAAAAACTTGGATGTGTCCACGTTGCGCTTTGGGGCATTTCCTGTAGCGGGCGCTAGGCCTACCCACACAAGTGAGGTATCATTTTTATCGGGAGACTTGGTGGAACGCTGGGTGGAAGGAAATTTGTGGCTCCTTTCAGATTCCAGAACTTTCTGCCACAGAAATGTGAGGAACATGTGTTTTTTTAGCCACATTTTGAGGTTTGCAAAGGATTCTGGGTAACAGAACCTGGTCCGAGCCCCACAAGTCACCCCATCTTGGATTCCCCTAGGTCTCTAGTTTTCAGAAATGCACAGGTTTGGTAGGTTTCCCTAGGTGCTGGCTGAGCTAGAGGCCAAAATCTACAGGTAGGCACTTCGCAAAAATCAAATCTATTTTCTTTCAAAAAATTGGATGTGTCCACGTTGCGCTTTGGGGCATTTCCTGTAGCGGGCGCTAGGCCTACCCACACAAGTGAGGTATCATTTTTATCGGGAGACTTGGGGGAACGCTGGGTGGAAGGAAATTTGTGGCTCCTCTCAGATTCCAGAACTTTCTGCCACAGAAATGTGAGGAACATGTGTTTTTTTAGCCACATTTTGAGGTTTGCAAAGGATTCTGGGTAACAGAACCTGGTCCGAGCCCCACAAGTCACCCCATCTTGGATTCCCCTAGGTCTCTAGTTTTCAGAAATGCACAGGTTTGGTAGGTTTCCCTATGTGCTGGCTGAGCTAGAGGCCAAAATCTACAGGTAGGCACTTCGCAAAAATCACCTCTGTTTTCTTTCAAAAAATTGGATGTGTCCACGTTGCGCTTTGGGGCGTTTCCTGTCGCGGGCGCTAGGCCTACCCACACAAGTGAGGTATCATTTTTATCGGGAGACTTGGGGGAACGCTGGGTGGAAGGAAATTTGTGGCTCCTCTCAGATTCCAGAACTTTCTGCCACAGAAATGTGAGGAACATGTGTTTTTTTTAGCCACATTTTGAGGTTTGCAAAGGATTCTGGGTAACAGAACCTGGTCCGAGCCCCACAAGTCACCCCATCTTGGATTCCCCTAGGTCTCTAGTTTTCAGAAATGCACAGGTTTGGTAGGTTTTCCTAGGTGCTGGCTGAGCTAGAGGCCAAAATCTGCAGGTAGGCACTTTGCCAAAGTCAAATCTATTTTCTTTCAAAAAATTGGATGTGTCCACATTGCGCTTTGGGGCGTTTCCTGTCGCGGGCGCTAGGCCTAACCACACAAGTGAGGTATCATTTTTATCAGGAGACTTGGGGGAACGCTGGGTGGAAGGAAATTTGTGGCTCCTCTCAGATTCCAGAACTTTCTGCCACAGAAATGTGAGGAACATGTGTTTTTTTAGCCACATTTTGAGGTTTGCAAAGGATTCTGGGTAACAGAACCTGGTCCGAGCCCCACAAGTCACCCCATCTTGGATTCCCCTAGGTCTCTAGTTTTCAGAAATGCACAGGTTTGGTAGGTTTCCCTATGTGCTGGCTGAGCTAGAGGCCAAAATCTACAGGTAGGCACTTCGCAAAAATCACCTCTGTTTTCTTTCAAAAAATTGGATGTGTCCACGTTGCGCTTTGGGGCGTTTCCTGTCGCGGGCGCTAGGCCTACCCACACAAGTGAGGTATCATTTTTATCGGGAGACTTGGGGGAACGCTGGGTGGAAGGAAATTTGTGGCTCCTCTCAGATTCCAGAACTTTCTGCCACAGAAATGTGAGGAACATGTGTTTTTTTAGCCACATTTTGAGGTTTGCAAAGGATTCTGGGTAACAGAACCTGGTCCGAGCCCCACAAGTCACCCCATCTTGGATTCCCCTAGGTCTCTAGTTTTCAGAAATGCACAGGTTTGGTAGGTTTTCCTAGGTGCTGGCTGAGCTAGAGGCCAAAATCTGCAGGTAGGCACTTTGCCAAAGTCAAATCTATTTTCTTTCAAAAAATTGGATGTGTCCACATTGCGCTTTGGGGCGTTTCCTGTCGCGGGCGCTAGGCCTAACCACACAAGTGAGGTATCATTTTTATCGGGAGACTTGGGGGAACGCTGGGTGGAAGGAAATTTGTGGCTCGTCTCAGATTCCAGAACTTTCTGCCACAGAAATGTGAGGAACATGTGTTTTTTTAGACCAAATTTTGAGGTTTGCAAAGGATTCTGGGAAACAGAACCTGGTCCGAACCCCACAAGTCACCCCATCTTGGATTCCCCTAGGTCTCTAGTTTTCAGAAATGCACAGGTTTGGTAGGTTTCCCTGGTGTCGGCTTAGCTAGAGGCCAAAATCTACAGGTAGGCACTTTGCAAAAAACACCTCTGTTTTCTTTAAAAAATTTGGATGTGTCCACGTTGCGCTTTGGGGCGTTTCCTGTCGCGGGCGCTAGGCCTACCCACACAAGTGAGGTATCATTTTTATCGGGAGACTTGGGGGACCGCTGGGTGGAAGGAAATTTGTGGCTCCTCTCAGATTCCAGAACTTTCTGACACAGAAATGTGAGGAACATGTGTTTTTTTAGCCAAATGTTGAAGTTTGCAAAGGATTCTGGGTAACAGAACCTGGTCCGAGCCCCACAAGTCACCCCATCTTGGATTCCCCTAGGTCTCTAGTTTTCAGAAATGCACAGCTTTGGTAGGTTTCCCTAGGTGCCGGCTGACCTAGAGGCCAAAATCTACAGGTAGGCACTTCGCAAAAATCAAATCTATTTTCTTTAAAAAAATTGGATGTGTCCACGTTGCGCTTTGGGGCGTTTCCTGTCGGGGGCGCTAGGCCTACCCACACAAGTGAGGTATCATTTTTATCGGGAGACTTGGGGGAACGCTGGGTGGAAGGAAATTTGTGGCTCCTCTCAGATTCCAGAACTTTCTGCCACAGAAATGTGAGGAACATGTGTTTTTTTAGCCAAATTTTGAGGTTTGCAAAGGATTCTGGGAAACAGAACCTGGTCCGAGCCCCACAAGTCACCCCATCTTGGATTCCCCTAGGTCTCTAGTTTTCAGAAATGCACAGGTTTGGTAGGTTTTCCTAGGTGTCGGCTTAGCTAGAGGCCAAAATCTACAGGTAGGCACTTTGCAAAAAACACCTCTGTTTTCTTTAAAAAACTTGGATGTGTCCACGTTGCGCTTTGGGGTGTTTCCTGTCGCGGGCGCTAGGCCTACCCACACAACTGAGGTATCATTTTTATCGGGAGACTTGGGGATACGCTGGGTGGAAGGAAATTTGTGGCTCCTCTCAGATTCCAGAACTTTCTGCCACAGAAATGTGAGGAACATGTGTTTTTTTAGCCACATTTTGAGGTTTGCAAAGGATTCTGGGTAACAGAACCTGGTCCGAGCCCCACAAGTCACCCCATCTTGGATTCCCCTAGGTCTCTAGTTTTCAGAAATGCACAGGTTTGGTAGGTTTCCCTAGGTGCTGGCTGAGCTAGAGGCCAAAATCTACAGGTAGGCACTTCGCAAAAATCAAATCTATTTTCTTTCAAAAAATTGGATGTGTCCACGTTGCGCTTTGGGGCATTTCCTGTAGCGGGCGCTAGGCCTACCCACACAAGTGAGGTATCATTTTTATCGGGAGACTTGGTGGAACGCTGGGTGGAAGGAAATTTGTGGCTCCTTTCAGATTCCAGAACTTTCTGCCACAGAAATGTGAGGAACATGTGTTTTTTTAGCCAAATGTTGAGGTTTCTAAAGGATTCTGGGTAACAGAACCTGGTCCGAGCCGCACAAGTCACCCCATCTTGGATTCCCCTAGGTCTCTAGTTTTCAGAAATGCACAGGTTTGGTAGGTTTCCCTAGGTGCCGGCTGAGCTAGAGGCCAAAATTTACAGGTAGGCACTTCGCAAAAATCACCTATGTTTTCTTTCAAAAAATTGGATGTGTCCACGTTGCGCTTTGGGGCGTTTCCTGTCGCGGGCGCTAGGCCTACCCACACAAGTGAGGTATCATTTTTATCGGGAGACTTGGGGGAACGCTGGGTGGAAGGAAATTTGTGGCTCCTCTCAGATTCCAGAACTTTCTGCCACAGAAATGTGGGGAACATGTGTTTTTTTAGCCACATTTTGAGGTTTGCAAAGGATTCTGGGTAACAGAACCTGGTCTGAGCCCCACAAGTCACCCCATCTTGGATTCCCCTAGGTCTCTAGTTTTCAGAAATGCACAGGTTTGGTAGGTTTCCCTAGGTGCTGGCTGAGCTAGAGGCCAAAATCTGCAGGTAGGCACTTCGCCAAAATCAAATCTATTTTCTTTCAAAAAATTGGATGTGTCCACGTTGCGCTTTGGGGCGTTTCCTGTCGCGGGCGCTAGGCCTACCCACACAAGTGAGGTATCATTTTTATCGGGAGACTTGGGGGACCGCTGGGTGGAAGGAAATTTGTGGCTCCTCTCAGATTCCAGAACTTTCTGACACAGAAATGTGAGGAACATGTGTTTTTTTAGCCAAATGTTGAAGTTTGCAAAGGATTCTGGGTAACAGAACCTGGTCCGAGCCCCACAAGTCACCCCATCTTGGATTCCCCTAGGTCTCTAGTTTTCAGAAATGCACAGGTTTGGTAGGTTTCCCTAGGTGCCGGCTGAGCTAGAGGCCAAAATCTACAGGTAGGCACTTCGCAAAAATCACCTCTGTTTTCTTTCAAAAAACTTGGATGTGTCCACGTTGCGCTTTGGGGCGTTTCCTGTCACGGGCGCTAGGCCTACCCACACAACTGAGGTATCATTTTTATCGGGAGACTTGGGTGAACGCTGGGTGGAAGGAAATTTGTGGCTCCTCTCAGATTCCAGAACTTTCTGCCACAGAAATGTGAGGAACATTTGTTTTTTTAGCCACATTTTGAGGTTTGCAAAGGATTCTGGGTAACAGAACCTGGTCCGAGCCCCACAAGTCACCCCATCTTGGATTCCCCTAGGTCTCTAGTTTTCAGAAATGCAAAGGTTTGGTAGGTTTCCCTAGGTGCTGGCTGAGCTAGAGGCCAAAATCTACAGGTAGGCACTTTGCAAAAATCAAATCTATTTTCTTTCAAAAAATTGGATGTGTCCACGTTGCGCTTTGGGGCGTTTCCTGTCGCGGGCGCTAGGCCTACCCACACAAGTGAGGTATCATTTTTATCGGGAGACTTGGGGGAACGCTGGGTGGAAGGAAATTTGTGGCTCCTCTCAGATTCCAGAACTTTCTGCCACAGAAATGTGAGGAACATTTGTTTTTTTAGCCACATTTTGAGGTTTGCAAAGGATTCTGGGTAACAGAACCTGGTCCGAGCCCCACAAGTCACCCCATCTTGGATTCCCCTAGGTCTCTAGTTTTCAGAAATGCACAGGTTTGGTAGGTTTCCCTAGGTGCCGGCTGAGCTAGAGGCCAAAATCTACAGGTAGGCACTTCGCAAAAATCACCTCTGTTTTCTTTCAAAAACTTGGATGTGTCCACGTTGCGCTTTGGGGCGTTTTCTGTCGCGGGCGCTAGGCCTACCCACACAAGTGAGGTATCATTTTTATCGGGAGACTTAGGGGAATGCTGGGTGGAAGGAAATTTGTGGCTCCTCTCAGATTCCAGAACTTTCTGCCACAGAAATGTGAGGAACATGTGTTTTTTTAGCCACATTTTGAGGTTTGCAAAGGATTCTGGGTAACAGAACCTGGTCCGAGCCCCACAAGTCACCCCATCTTGGATTCCCCTAGGTCTCTAGTTTTCAGAAATGCACAGGTTTGGTAGGTTTCCCTAGGTGCTGGCTGAGCTAGAGGCCAAAATCTACAGGTAGGCACTTCGCAAAAATCAAATCTATTTTCTTTCAAAAAATTGGATGTGTCCACATTGCGCTTTGGGGCGTTTCCTGTCGCGGGCGCTAGGCCTAACCACACAAGTGAGGTATCATTTTTATCGGGAGACTTGGGGGAACGCTGGGTGGAAGGAAATTTGTGGCTCCTCTCAGATTCCAGAACTTTCTGCCACAGAAATGTGAGGAACATGTGTTTTTTTAGCCAAATTTTGAGGTTTGCAAAGGATTCTGGGGAACAGAACCTGGTCCGAGCCCCACAAGTTACCCCATCTTGGATTCCCCTAGGTCTCTAGTTTTCAGAAATGCACAGGTTTGGTAGGTTTTCCTAGGTGTCGGCTTAGCTAGAGGCCAAAATCTACAGGTAGGCACTTTGCAAAAAACACCTCTGTTTTCTTTAAAAAATTTGGATGTGTCCACGTTGCGCTTTGGGGCGTTTCCTGTCGCGGGCGCTAGGCCTACCCACACAAGTGAGGTATCATTTTTATCGGGAGACTTGGGGGAATGCTGGGTGGAAGGAAATTTGTGGCTCTTTTCAGATTCCAGAACTTTCTGCCACAGAAATGTGAGGAACATGTGTTTTTTTAGCCAAATGTTGAGGTTTCTAAAGGATTCTGGGTAACAGAACCTGGTCCGAGCCCCACAAGTCACCCCATCTTGGATTCCCCTAGGTCTCTAGTTTTCAGAAATGCACAGGTTTGGTAGGTTTCCCTAGGTGCCGGCTGAGCTAGAGGCCCAAATCTACAGGTAGGCACCTCGCAAAAATCACCTCTGTTTTCTTTCAAAAAATTGGATGTGTCCACGTTGCGCTTTGGGGCGTTTCCTGTCGCGGGCGCTAGGCCTACCCACACAAGTGAGGTATCATTTTTATCGGGAGACTTGGGGGAACACTGGGTGGAAGGAAATTTGTGGCTCCTCTCAGATTCCAGAACTTTCTGCCACAGAAATGTGAGGAACATGTGTTTTTTTAGCCACATTTTGAGGTTTGCAAAGGATTCTGGGTAACAGAACCTGGTCCGAGCCCCACAAGTCACCCCATCTTGGATTCCCCTAGGTCTCTAGTTTTCAGAAATGCACAGGTTTGGTAGGTTTCCGTAGGTGCTGGCTGAGCTAGAGGCCAAAATCTACAGGTAGGCACTTCGCAAAAATCAAATCTATTTTCTTTCAAAAAATTGGATGTGTCCACGTTGCGCTTTGGGGCGTTTCCTGTCGCGGGCGCTAGGCCTAACCACACAAGTGAGGTATCATTTTTATCGGGAGACTTGGGGGAACGCTGGGTGGAAAGAAATTTGTGGCTCCTCTCAGATTCCAGAACTTTCTGCCACAGAAATGTGAGGAACATGTGTTTTTTTAGCCAAATTTTGAGGTTTGCAAAGGATTCTGGGAAACAGAACCCGGTCCGAGCCCCACAAGTGACCCCATCTTGGATTCCCCTAGGTCTCTAGTTTTCAGAAATGCACAGGTTTGGTAGGTTTTCCTAGGTGTCGGCTTAGCTAGAGGCCAAAATCTACAGGTAGGCACTTTGCAAAAAACACCTCTGTTTTCTTTAAAAAATTTGGATGTGTCGACGTTGCGCTTTGGGGCGTTTCCTGTCGCGGGCGCTAGGCCTACCCACACAAGTGAGGTATCATTTTTATCGGGAGACTTGGGGGAATGCTGGGTGGAAGGAAATTTGTGGCTCGTCTCAGATTCCAGAACTTTCTGCCACAGAAATGTGAGGAACATGTGTTTTTTTAGCCAAATTTTGAGGTTTGCAAAGGATTCTGGGAAACAGAACCTGGTCCGAGCCCCACAAGTCACCCCATCTTGGATTCCCCTAGGTCTCTAGTTTTCAGAAATGCACAGGTTTGGTAGGTTTCCCTAGGTGTCGGCTTAGCTAAAGGCCAAAATCTACAGGTAGGCACTTTGCAAAAAACACCTCTGTTTTCTTTAAAAAATGTGGATGTGTCCACGTTGCGCTTTGGGGCGTTTCCTGTCGCGGGCGCTAGGCCTACCCACACAAGTGAGGTATCATTTTTATCGGGAGACTTGGGGGAACGCTGGGTGGAAGGAAATTTGTGGCTCCTCTCAGATTCCAGAACTTTTTGACACAGAAATGTGAGGAACATGTGTTTTTTTAGCCAAATGTTGAAGTTTGCAAAGGATTCTGGGTAACAGAACCTGGTCCGAGCCCCACAAGTCACCCCATCTTGGATTCCCCTAGGTCTCTAGTTTTCAGAAATGCACAGGTTTGGTAGGTTTCCCTAGGTGCCGGCTGAGCTAGAGGCCAAAATCTACAGGTAGGCACTTCGCAAAAATCACCTCTGTTTTCTTTAAAAAATTTGGATGTGTCCACGTTGCGCTTTGGGGCGTTTCCTGTCGCGGGCGCTAGGCCTACCCACACAAGTGAGGTATCATTTTTATCGGGAGACTTGGGGGAACGCTGGGTGGAAGGAAATTTGTGGCTCCTCTCAGATTCCAGAACTTTCTGACACAGAAATGTGAGGAACATGTGTTTTTTTAGCCAAATGTTGAAGTTTGCAAAGGATTCTGGGTAACAGAACCTGGTCCGAGCCCCACAAGTCACCCCATCTTGGATTCCCCTAGGTCTCTAGTTTTCAGAAATGCACAGGTTTGGTAGGTTTCCCTAGGTGCCGGCTGAGATAGAGGCCAAAATCTACAGGTAGGCACTTCGCAAAAATCACCTCTGTTTTCTTTAAAAAAACTTGGATGTGTCCACGTTGCGCTTTGGGGTGTTTCCTGTCGCGGGCGCTAGGCCTACCCACACAACTGAGGTATCATTTTTATCGGGAGACTTGGGGGAACGCTGGGTGGAAGGAAATTTGTGGCTCCTCTCAGATTCCAGAACTTTCTGCCACAGAAATGTGAGGAACATGTGTTTTTTTAGCCACATTTTGAGGTTTGCAAAGGATTCTGGGTAACAGAACCTGGTCCGAGCCCCACAAGTCACCCCATCTTGGATTCCCCTAGGTCTCTAGTTTTCAGAAATGCACAGGTTTGGTAGGTTTCCCTAGGTGCTGGCTGAGCTAGAGGCCAAAATCTACAGGTAGGCACTTCGCAAAAATCAAATCTATTTTCTTTCAAAAAATTGGATGTGTCCACGTTGCGCTTTGGGGCATTTCCTGTAGCGGGCGCTAGGCCTACCCACACAAGTGAGGTATCATTTTTATCGGGAGACTTGGTGGAACGCTGGGTGGAAGGAAATTTGTGGCTCCTTTCAGATTCCAGAACTTTCTGCCACAGAAATGTGAGGAACATGTGTTTTTTTAGCCAAATATTGAGGTTTCTAAAGGATTCTGGGTAACAGAACCTGGTCCGAGCCCCACAAGTCCCCCCATCTTGGATTCCCCTAGGTCTCTAGTTTTCATAAATGCACAGGTTTGGTAGGTTTCCCTAGGTGCCGGCTGAGCTAGAGGCCAAAATCTACAGGTAGGCACTTCGCAAAAATCACCTCTGTTTTCTTTCAAAAAATTGGTTGTGTCCACGTTGCGCTTTGGGGCGTTTCCTGTCGCGGGCGCAAGGCCTACCCACACAAGTGAGGTATCATTTTTATCGGGAGACTTGGGGGAACGCTGGGCAGAAGGAAATTTGTGGCTCCTCTCAGATTCCAGAACTTTCTGCCACAGAAATGTGAGGAACATGTGTTTTTTTAGCCACATTTTGAGGTTTGCAAAGGATTCTGGGTAACAGAACCTGGTCCGAGCCCCACAAGTCACCCCATCTTGGATTCCCCTAGGTCTCTAGTTTTCAGAAATGCACAGGTTTGGTAGGTTTCCCTAGGTGCTGGCTGAGCTAGAGGCCAAAATCTGCAGGTAGGCACTTCGCCAAAATCAAATCTATTTTCTTTCAAAAAATTGGATGTGTCCACGTTGCGCTTTGGGGCATTTCCTGTCGCGGGCGCTAGGCCTAACCACCCAAGTGAGGTATCATTTTTATCGGGAGACTTGGGGGAACGCTGGGTGGAAGGAAATTTGTGGCTCCTCTCAGATTCCAGAACTTTCTGCCACAGAAATGTGAGGAACATGTGTTTTTTTAGCCAAATTTTGAGGTTTGCAAAGGATTCTGGGAAACAGAACCTGGTCCGAGCCCCACAAGTCACCCCATCTTGGATTCCCCTAGGTCTCTAGTTTTCAGAAATGCACAGGTTTGGTAGGTTTTCCTAGATGTCGGCTTAGCTAGAGGCCAAAATCTACAGGTAGGCACTTTGCAAAAAACACCTCTGTTTTCTTTAAAAAATTTGGATGTGTCCACGTTGCGCTTTGGGGCGTTTCCTGTCGCAGGCGCTAGGCCTACCCACACAACTGAGGTATCATTTTTATCGGGAGACTTGGGGGAATGCTGGGTGGAAGGAAATTTGTGGCTCGTCTCAGATTCCAGAACTTTCTGCCACAGAAATGTGAGGAACATGTGTTTTTTTAGCCAAATTTTGAGGTTTGCAAAGGATTCTGGGAAACAGAACCTGGTCCGAGCCCCACAAGTCACCCCATCTTGGATTCCCCTAGGTCTCTAGTTTTCAGAAATGCACAGGTTTGGTAGGTTTCCCTAGGTGTCGGCTTAGCTAAAGGCCAAAATCTACAGGTAGGCACTTTGCAAAAAACACCTCTGTTTTCTTTAAAAAATTTGGATGTGTCCACGTTGCGCTTTGGGGCGTTTCCTGTCGCGGGCGCTAGGCCTACCCACACAAGTGAGGTATCATTTTTATCGGGAGACTTGGGGGAACGCTGGGTGGAAGGAAATTTGTGGCTCCTCTCAGATTCCAGAACTTTCTGCCACAGAAATGTGAGGAACATGTGTTTTTTTAGCCACATTTTGAGGTTTGCAAAGGATTCTGGGTAACAGAACCTGGTCCGAGCCCCACAAGTCACCCCATCTTGGATTCCCCTAGGTCTCTAGTTTTCAGAAATCCACAGGTTTGGTAGGTTTCCCTACGTGCTGGCTGAGCTAGAGGCCAAAATCTACAGGTAGGCACTTCGCAAAAATCAAATCTATTTTCTTTCAAAAAATTGGATGTGTCCACGTTGCGCTTTGGGGCATTTCCTGTAGCGGGTGCTAGGCCTACCCACACAAGTGAGGTATCATTTTTATCGGGAGACTTGGTGGAACGCTGGGTGGAAGGAAATTTGTGGCTCCTTTCAGATTCCAGAACTTTCTGCCACAGAAATGTGAGGAACATGTGTTTTTTTAGCCAAATGTTGAGTTTTCTAAAGGATTCTGGGTAACAGAACCTGGTCCGAGCCCCACAAGTCACCCCATCTTGGATTCCCCTAGGTCTCTAGTTTTCAGAAATGCACAGGTTTGGTACGTTTCCCTGGGTGCCGGCTGAGCTAGATGCCAAAATCTACAGGTAGGCACTTCGCAAAAATCACCTCTGTTTTCTTTCAAAAAATTGGATGTGTCCACATTGCGCTTTGGGGCGTTTCCTGTCGCGGGCGCTAGGCCTAACCACACAAGTGAGGTATCATTTTTATCGGGAGACTTGGGGGAACGCTGGGTGGAAGGAAATTTGTGGCTCCTCTCAGATTCCAGAACTTTCTGCCACAGAAATGTGAGGAACGTGTTTTTTTAGCCAAATTTTGAGGTTTGCAAAGGATTCTGGGAAACAGAACCTGGTCCGAGCCCCACAAGTCACCCCATCTTGGATTCCCCTAGGTCTCTAGTTTTCAGAAATGCACAGGTTTGGTAGGTTTTCCTAGATGTCGGCTTAGCTAGAGGCCAAAATCTACAGGTAGGCACTTTGCAAAAAACACCTCTGTTTTCTTTAAAAAATTTGGATGTGTCCACGTTGCGCTTTGGGGCGTTTCCTGTCGCGGGCGCTAGGCCTACCCACACAAGTGAGGTATCATTTTTATCGGGAGACTTGGGGGAATGCTGGGTGGAAGGAAATTTGTGGCTCGTCTCAGATTCCAGAACTTTCTGCCACAGAAATGTGAGGAACATGTGTTTTTTTAGCCAAATTTTGAGGTTTGGAAAGGATTCTGGGAAACAGAACCTGGTCCGAGCCCCACAAGTCACCCCATCTTGGATTCCCCTAGGTCTGTAGTTTTCAGAAATGCACAGGTTTGGTAGGTTTCCCTAGGTGTCGGCTTAGCTAAAGGCCAAAATCTACAGGTAGGCACTTTGCAAAAAACACCTCTGTTTTCTTTAAAAAATTTGGATGTGTCCACGTTGCGCTTTGGGGCGTTTCCTGTCGCGGGCGCTAGGCCTACCCACACAAGTGAGGTATCATTTTTATCGGGAGACTTGGGGGAACGCTGGGTGGAAGGAAATTTGTGGCTCTTCTCAGATTCCAGAACTTTCTGACACAGAAATGTGATGAACATGTGTTTTTTTAGCCAAATGTTGAAGTTTGCAAAGGATTCTGGGTAACAGAACCTGGTCCGAGCACCACAAGTCACCCCATCTTGGATTCCCCTAGGTCTCTAGTTTTCAGAAATGCACAGGTTTGGTAGGTTTCCCTAGGTGCCGGCTGAGCTAGAGGCCAAAATCTACAGGTAGGCACTTCGCAAAAATCACCTCTGTTTTCTTTCAAAAAACTTGGATGTGTCCACGTTGCGCTTTGGGGTGTTTCCTCTCGCGGGCGCTAGGCCTACCCACACAACTGAGGTATAATTTTTATCGGGAGACTTGGGGGAACGCTGGGTGGAAGGAAATTTGTGGCTCCTTTCAGATTCCAGAACTTTCTGCCACAGAAATGTGAGGAACATGTGTTTTTTTAGCCAAATGTTGAGGTTTCTAAAGGATTCTGGGTAACAGAACCTGGTCCGAGCCCCACAAGTCACCCCATCTTGGATTCCCCTAGGTCTGTAGTTTTCAGAAATGCACAGGTTTGGTAGGTTTCCCTAGGTGCCGGCTGAGCTAGAGGCCAAAATCTACAGGTAGGCACTTCGAAAAAATCACCTCTGTTTTCTTTCAAAAAATTGGATGTGTCCACGTTGCGCTTTGGGGCGTTTCCTGTCGCGGGCGCTAGGCCTACCCACACAAGTGAGGTATCATTTTTATCGGGAGACTTGGGGGAACGCTGGGTGGAAGGAAATTTGTGGCTCCTCTCAGATTCCAGAACTTTCTGCCACAGAAATGTGAGGAACATGTGTTTTTTTAGCCAAATTTTGAGGTTTGCAAAGGATTCTGGGTAACAGAACCTGGTCCGAGCCCCACAAGTCACCCCATCTTGGATTCCCCTAGGTCTCTAGTTTTCAGAAATGCACAGGTTTGGTAGGTTTCCCTAGGTGCTGGCTGAGCTAGAGGCCAAAATCTACAGGTAGGCACTTGGCAAAAATCAAATCTATTTTCTTTCAAAAAATTGGATGTGTCCACGTTGCGCTTTGGGGCGTTTCCTGTCGCGGGCGCTAGGCCTAACCACACAAGTGAGGTATCATTTTTATCGGGAGACTTGGGGGAACGCTGGGTGGAAGGAAATTTGTGGCTCCTCTCAGATTCCAGAACTTTCTGCCACAGAAATGTGAGGAACATGTGATTTTTTAGCCAAATTTTGAGGTTTGCAAAGGATTCTGGGAAACAGAACCTGGTCCGAGCCCCACAAGTCACCCCATCTTGGATTCCCCTAGGTCTCTAGTTTTCAGAAATGCACAGGTTTGGTAGGTTTTCCTAGGTGTCGGCTTAGCTAGAGGCCAAAATCTACAGGTAGGCACTTCGCAAAAATCACCTCTGTTTTCTTTAAAAAATTTGGATGTGTCCACGTTGCGCTTTGGGGCGTTTCCTGTCGCGGGCGCTAGGCCTACCCACACAAGTGAGGTATCATTTTTATCGGGAGACTTGGGGGAACGCTGGGTGGAAGGAAATTTGTGGCTCCTCTCAGATTCCAGAACTTTCTGCCACAGAAATGTGAGGAACATGTGTTTTTTTAGCCACATTTTGAGGTTTGCAAAGGATTCTGGGTAACAGAACCTGGTCCGAGCCCCACAAGTCACCCCATCTTGGATTCCCCTAGGTCTCTAGTTTTCAGAAATGCACAGGTTTGGTAGGTTTCCCTAGGTGTCGGCTTAGCTAAAGGCCAAAATCTACAGGTAGGCACTTTGCAAAAAACACCTCTGTTTTCTTTAAAAAATTTGTATGTGTCCACGTTGCGCTTTGGGGCGTTTCCTGTCGCGGGCGCTAGGCCTACCCACACAAGTGAGGTATCATTTTTATCGGGAGACTTGGGGGAACGCTGGGTGGAAGGAAATTTGTGGCTCCTCTCAGATTCCAGAACTTTCTGCCACAGAAATGTGAGGAACATGTGTTTTTTTAGCCACATTTTGAGGTTTGCAAAGGATTCTGGGTAACAGAACCTGGTCCGAGCCCCACAAGTCACCCCATCTTGGATTCCCCTAGGTCTCTAGTTTTCAGAAATCCACAGGTTTGGTAGGTTTCCCTACGTGCTGGCTGAGCTAGAGGCCAAAATCTACAGGTAGGCACTTCGCAAAAATCAAATCTATTTTCTTTCAAAAAATTGGATGTGTCCACGTTGCGCTTTGGGGCATTTCCTGTAGCGGGTGCTAGGCCTACCCACACAAGTGAGGTATCATTTTTATCGGGAGACTTGGTGGAACGCTGGGTGGAAGGAAATTTGTGGCTCCTTTCAGATTCCAGAACTTTCTGCCACAGAAATGTGAGGAACATGTGTTTTTTTAGCCAAATGTTGAGTTTTCTAAAGGATTCTGGGTAACAGAACCTGGTCCGAGCCCCACAAGTCACCCCATCTTGGATTCCCCTAGGTCTCTAGTTTTCAGAAATGCACAGGTTTGGTAGGTTTCCCTGGGTGCCGGCTGAGCTAGATGCCAAAATCTACAGGTAGGCACTTCGCAAAAATCACCTCTGTTTTCTTTCAAAAAATTGGATGTGTCCACATTGCGCTTTGGGGCGTTTCCTGTCGCGGGCGCTAGGCCTAACCACACAAGTGAGGTATCATTTTTATCGGGAGACTTGGGGGAACGCTGGGTGGAAGGAAATTTGTGGCTCCTCTCAGATTCCAGAACTTTCTGCCACAGAAATGTGAGGAACGTGTTTTTTTAGCCAAATTTTGAGGTTTGCAAAGGATTCTGGGAAACAGAACCTGGTCCGAGCCCCACAAGTCACCCCATCTTGGATTCCCCTAGGTCTCTAGTTTTCAGAAATGCACAGGTTTGGTAGGTTTTCCTAGATGTCGGCTTAGCTAGAGGCCAAAATCTACAGGTAGGCACTTTGCAAAAAACACCTCTGTTTTCTTTAAAAAATTTGGATGTGTCCACGTTGCGCTTTGGGGCGTTTCCTGTCGCGGGCGCTAGGCCTACCCACACAAGTGAGGTATCATTTTTATCGGGAGACTTGGGGGAATGCTGGGTGGAAGGAAATTTGTGGCTCGTCTCAGATTCCAGAACTTTCTGCCACAGAAATGTGAGGAACATGTATTTTTTTAGCCAAATTTTGAGGTTTGGAAAGGATTCTGGGAAACAGAACCTGGTCCGAGCCCCACAAGTCACCCCATCTTGGATTCCCCTAGGTCTGTAGTTTTCAGAAATGCACAGGTTTGGTAGGTTTCCCTAGGTGTCGGCTTAGCTAAAGGCCAAAATCTACAGGTAGGCACTTTGCAAAAAACACCTCTGTTTTCTTTAAAAAATTTGGATGTGTCCACGTTGCGCTTTGGGGCGTTTCCTGTCGCGGGCGCTAGTCCTACCCACACAAGTGAGGTATCATTTTTATCGGGAGACTTGGGGGAACGCTGGGTGGAAGGAAATTTGTGGCTCTTCTCAGATTCCAGAACTTTCTGACACAGAAATGTGATGAACATGTGTTTTTTTAGCCAAATGTTGAAGTTTGCAAAGGATTCTGGGTAACAGAACCTGGTCCGAGCACCACAAGTCACCCCATCTTGGATTCCCCTAGGTCTCTAGTTTTCAGAAATGCACAGGTTTGGTAGGTTTCCCTAGGTGCCGGCTGAGCTAGAGGCCAAAATCTACAGGTAGGCACTTCGCAAAAATCACCTCTGTTTTCTTTCAAAAAACTTGGATGTGTCCACGTTGCGCTTTGGGGTGTTTCCTCTCGCGGGCGCTAGGCCTACCCACACAACTGAGGTATAATTTTTATCGGGAGACTTGGGGGAACGCTGGGTGGAAGGAAATTTGTGGCTCCTTTCAGATTCCAGAACTTTCTGCCACAGAAATGTGAGGAACATGTGTTTTTTTAGCCAAATGTTGAGGTTTCTAAAGGATTCTGGGTAACAGAACCTGGTCCGAGCCCCACAAGTCACCCCATCTTGGATTCCCCTAGGTCTGTAGTTTTCAGAAATGCACAGGTTTGGTAGGTTTCCCTAGGTGCCGGCTGAGCTAGAGGCCAAAATCTACAGGTAGGCACTTCGAAAAAATCACCTCTGTTTTCTTTCAAAAAATTGGATGTGTCCACGTTGCGCTTTGGGGCGTTTCCTGTCGCGGGCGCTAGGCCTACCCACACAAGTGAGGTATCATTTTTATCGGGAGACTTGGGGGAACGCTGGGTGGAAGGAAATTTGTGGCTCCTCTCAGATTCCAGAACTTTCTGCCACAGAAATGTGAGGAACATGTGTTTTTTTAGCCAAATTTTGAGGTTTGCAAAGGATTCTGGGTAACAGAACCTGGTCCGAGCCCCACAAGTCACCCCATCTTGGATTCCCCTAGGTCTCTAGTTTTCAGAAATGCACAGGTTTGGTAGGTTTCCCTAGGTGCTGGCTGAGCTAGAGGCCAAAATCTACAGGTAGGCACTTCGCAAAAATCAAATCTATTTTCTTTCAAAAAATTGGATGTGTCCACGTTGCGCTTTGGGGCGTTTCCTGTCGCGGGCGCTAGGCCTAACCACACAAGTGAGGTATCATTTTTATCGGGAGACTTGGGGGAACGCTGGGTGGAAGGAAATTTGTGGCTCCTCTCAGATTCCAGAACTTTCTGCCACAGAAATGTGAGGAACATGTGATTTTTTAGCCAAATTTTGAGGTTTGCAAAGGATTCTGGGAAACAGAACCTGGTCCGAGCCCCACAAGTCACCCCATCTTGGATTCCCCTAGGTCTCTAGTTTTCAGAAATGCACAGGTTTGGTAGGTTTTCCTAGGTGTCGGCTTAGCTAGAGGCCAAAATCTACAGGTAGGCACTTCGCAAAAATCACCTCTGTTTTCTTTAAAAAATTTGGATGTGTCCACGTTGCGCTTTGGGGCGTTTCCTGTCGCGGGCGCTAGGCCTACCCACACAAGTGAGGTATCATTTTTATCGGGAGACTTGGGGGAACGCTGGGTGGAAGGAAATTTGTGGCTCCTCTCAGATTCCAGAACTTTCTGCCACAGAAATGTGAGGAACATGTGTTTTTTTAGCCACATTTTGAGGTTTGCAAAGGATTCTGGGTAACAGAACCTGGTCCGAGCCCCACAAGTCACCCCATCTTGGATTCCCCTAGGTCTCTAGTTTTCAGAAATACACAGGTTTGGTAGGTTTCCCTAGGTGCTGGCTGAGCTAGAGGCCAAAATCTACAGGTAGGCACTTCGCAAAAATCAAATCTATTTTCTTTCAAAAAATTGGATGTGTCCACGTTGCGCTTTGGGGCGTTTCCTGTCGCGGGCGCTAGGCCTAACCACACAAGTGAGGTATCATTTTTATCGGGAGACTTGGGGGAACGCTGGGTGGAAGGAAATTTGTGGCTCCTCTCAGATTCCAGAACTTTCTGCCACAGAAATGTGAGGAACATGTGTTTTTTTAGCCAAATTTTGAGGTTTGCAAAGGATTCTGGGAAACAGAACCTGGTCCGAGCCCCACAAGTCACCCCATCTTGGATTCCCCTAGGTCTCTAGTTTTCAGAAATGCACAGGTTTGGTAGGTTTTCCTAGATGTCGGCTTAGCTAGAGGCCAAAATCTACAGGTAGGCACTTTGCAAAAAACACCTCTGTTTTCTTTAAAAAATTTGGATGTGTCCACGTTGCGCTTTGGGGCGTTTCCTGTCACAGGCGCTAGGCCTACCCACACAACTGAGGTATCATTTTTATCGGGAGACTTGGGGGAATGCTGGGTGGAAGGAAATTTGTGGCTCGTCTCAGATTCCAGAACTTTCTGCCACAGAAATGTGAGGAACATGTGTTTTTTTAGCCAAATTTTGAGGTTTGCAAAGGATTCTGGGAAACAGAACCTGGTCCGAGCCCCACAAGTCACCCCATCTTGGATTCCCCTAGGTCTCTAGTTTTCAGAAATGCACAGGTTTGGTAGGTTTCCCTAGGTGTCGGCTTAGCTAAAGGCCAAAATCTACAGGTAGGCACTTTGCAAAAAACACCTCTGTTTTCTTTAAAAAATTTGGATGTGTCCACGTTGCGCTTTGGGGCGTTTCCTGTCGCGGGCGCTAGGCCTACCCACACAAGTGAGGTATCATTTTTATCGGGAGACTTGGGGGAACGCTGGGTGGAAGGAAATTTGTGGCTCCTCTCAGATTCCAGAACTTTCTGCCACAGAAATGTGAGGAACATGTGTTTTTTTAGCCACATTTTGAGGTTTGCAAAGGATTCTGGGTAACAGAACCTGGTCCGAGCCCCACAAGTCACCCCATCTTGGATTCCCCTAGGTCTCTAGTTTTCAGAAATCCACAGGTTTGGTAGGTTTCCCTACGTGCTGGCTGAGCTAGAGGCCAAAATCTACAGGTAGGCACTTCGCAAAAATCAAATCTATTTTCTTTCAAAAAATTGGATGTGTCCACGTTGCGCTTTGGGGCATTTCCTGTAGCGGGTGCTAGGCCTACCCACACAAGTGAGGTATCATTTTTATCGGGAGACTTGGTGGAACGCTGGGTGGAAGGAAATTTGTGGCTCCTTTCAGATTCCAGAACTTTCTGCCACAGAAATGTGAGGAACATGTGTTTTTTTAGGCAAATGTTGAGTTTTCTAAAGGATTCTGGGTAACAGAACCTGGTCCGAGCCCCACAAGTCACCCCATCTTGGATTCCCCTAGGTCTCTAGTTTTCAGAAATGCACAGGTTTGGTAGGTTTCCCTAGGTGCCGGCTGAGCTAGATGCCAAAATCTACAGGTAGGCACTTCGCAAAAATCACCTCTGTTTTCTTTCAAAAAATTGGATGTGTCCACATTGCGCTTTGGGGCGTTTCCTGTCGCGGGCGCTAGGCCTAACCACACAAGTGAGGTATCATTTTTATCGGGAGACTTGGGGGAACGCTGGGTGGAAGGAAATTTGTGGCTCCTCTCAGATTCCAGAACTTTCTGCCACAGAAATGTGAGGAACATGTGTTTTTTTAGCCAAATTTTGAGGTTTGCAAAGGATTCTGGGAAACAGAACCTGGTCCGAGCCCCACAAGTCACCCCATCTTGGATTCCCCTAGGTCTCTAGTTTTCAGAAATGCACAGGTTTGGTAGGTTTTCCTAGATGTCGGCTTAGCTAGAGGCCAAAATCTACAGGTAGGCACTTTGCAAAAAACACCTCTGTTTTCTTTAAAAAATTTGGATGTGTCCACGTTGCGCTTTGGGGCGTTTCCTGTCGCAGGCGCTAGGCCTACCCACACAACTGAGGTATCATTTTTATCGGGAGACTTGGGGGAATGCTGGGTGGAAGGAAATTTGTGGCTCGTCTCAGATTCCAGAACTTTCTGCCACAGAAATGTGAGGAACATGTGTTTTTTTAGCCAAATTTTGAGGTTTGCAAAGGATTCTGGGAAACAGAACCTGGTCCGAGCCCCACAAGTCACCCCATCTTGGATTCCCCTAGGTCTCTAGTTTTCAGAAATGCACAGGTTTGGTAGGTTTCCCTAGGTGTCGGCTTAGCTAAAGGCCAAAATCTACAGGTAGGCACTTTGCAAAAAACACCTCTGTTTTCTTTAAAAAATTTGGATGTGTCCACGTTGCGCTTTGGGGCGTTTCCTGTCGCGGGCGCTAGGCCTACCCACACAAGTGAGGTATCATTTTTATCGGGAGACTTGGGGGAACGCTGGGTGGAAGGAAATTTGTGGCTCCTCTCAGATTCCAGAACTTTCTGCCACAGAAATGTGAGGAACATGTGTTTTTTTAGCCACATTTTGAGGTTTGCAAAGGATTCTGGGTAACAGAACCTGGTCCGAGACCCACAAGTCACCCCATCTTGGATTCCCCTAGGTCTCTAGTTTTCAGAAATCCACAGGTTTGGTAGGTTTCCCTACGTGCTGGCTGAGCTAGAGGCCAAAATCTACAGGTAGGCACTTCGCAAAAATCAAATCTATTTTCTTTCAAAAAATTGGATGTGTCCACGTTGCGCTTTGGGGCATTTCCTGTAGCGGGTGCTAGGCCTACCCACACAAGTGAGGTATCATTTTTATCGGGAGACTTGGTGGAACGCTGGGTGGAAGGAAATTTGTGGCTCCTTTCAGATTCCAGAACTTTCTGCCACAGAAATGTGAGGAACATGTGTTTTTTTAGCCAAATGTTGAGTTTTCTAAAGGATTCTGGGTAACAGAACCTGGTCCGAGCCCCACAAGTCACCCCATCTTGGATTCCCCTAGGTCTCTAGTTTTCAGAAATGCACAGGTTTGGTAGGTTTCCCTAGGTGCCGGCTGAGCTAGATGCCAAAATCTACAGGTAGGCACTTCGCAAAAATCACCTCTGTTTTCTTTCAAAAAATTGGATGTGTCCACATTGCGCTTTGGGGCGTTTCCTGTCGCGGGCGCTAGGCCTAACCACACAAGTGAGGTATCATTTTTATCGGGAGACTTGGGGGAACGCTGGGTGGAAGGAAATTTGTGGCTCCTCTCAGATTCCAGAACTTTCTGCCACAGAAATGTGAGGAACGTGTTTTTTTAGCCAAATTTTGAGGTTTGCAAAGGATTCTGGGAAACAGAACCTGGTCCGAGCCCCACAAGTCACCCCATCTTGGATTCCCCTAGGTCTCTAGTTTTCAGAAATGCACAGGTTTGGTAGGTTTTCCTAGATGTCGGCTTAGCTAGAGGCCAAAATCTACAGGTAGGCACTTTGCAAAAAACACCTCTGTTTTCTTTAAAAAATTTGGATGTGTCCACGTTGCGCTTTGGGGCGTTTCCTGTCGCGGGCGCTAGGCCTACCCACACAAGTGAGGTATCATTTTTATCGGGAGACTTGGGGGAATGCTGGGTGGAAGGAAATTTGTGGCTCTTCTCAGATTCCAGAACTTTCTGCCACAGAAATGTGAGGAACATGTGTTTTTTTAGCCAAATTTTGAGGTTTGGAAAGGATTCTGGGAAACAGAACCTGGTCCGAGCCCCACAAGTCACCCCATCTTGGATTCCCCTAGGTCTGTAGTTTTCAGAAATGCACAGGTTTGGTAGGTTTCCCTAGGTGTCGGCTTAGCTAAAGGCCAAAATCTACAGGTAGGCACTTTGCAAAAAACACCTCTGTTTTCTTTAAAAAATTTGGATGTGTCCACGTTGCGCTTTGGGGCGTTTCCTGTCGCGGGCGCTAGGCCTACCCACACAAGTGAGGTATCATTTTTATCGGGAGACTTGGGGGAACGCTGGGTGGAAGGAAATTTGTGGCTCTTCTCAGATTCCAGAACTTTCTGACACAGAAATGTGATGAACATGTGTTTTTTTAGCCAAATGTTGAAGTTTGCAAAGGATTCTGGGTAACAGAACCTGGTCCGAGCACCACAAGTCACCCCATCTTGGATTCCCCTAGGTCTCTAGTTTTCAGAAATGCACAGGTTTGGTAGGTTTCCCTAGGTGCTGGCTGAGCTAGAGGCCAAAATCTACAGGTAGGCACTTCGCAAAAATCACCTCTGTTTTCTTTAAAAAAACTTGGATGTGTCCACGTTGCGCTTTGGGGTGTTTCCTCTCGCGGGCGCTAGGCCTACCCACACAACTGAGGTATAATTTTTATCGGGAGACTTGGGGGAACGCTGGGTGGAAGGAAATTTGTGGCTCCTTTCAGATTCCAGAACTTTCTGCCACAGAAATGTGAGGAACATGTGTTTTTTTAGCCAAATGTTGAGGTTTCTAAAGGATTCTGGGTAACAGAACCTGGTCCGAGCCCCACAAGTCACCCCATCTTGGATTCCCCTAGGTCTGTAGTTTTCAGAAATGCACAGGTTTGGTAGGTTTCCCTAGGTGCCGGCTGAGCTAGAGGCCAAAATCTACAGGTAGGCACTTCGAAAAAATCACCTCTGTTTTCTTTCAAAAAATTGGATGTGTCCACGTTGCGCTTTGGGGCGTTTCCTGTCGCGGGCGCTAGGCCTACCCACACAAGTGAGGTATCATTTTTATCGGGAGACTTGGGGGAACGCTGGGTGGAAGGAAATTTGTGGCTCCTCTCAGATTCCAGAACTTTCTGCCACAGAAATTTGAGGAACATGTGTTTTTTTAGCCACATTTTGAGGTTTGCAAAGGATTCTGGGTAACAGAACCTGGTCCGAGCCCCACAAGTCACCCCATCTTGGATTCCCCTAGGTCTCTAGTTTTCAGAAATGCACAGGTTTGGTAGGTTTCCCTAGGTGCTGGCTGAGCTAGAGGCCAAAATCTACAGGTAGGCACTTCGCAAAAATCAAATCTATTTTCTTTAAAAAAATTGGATGTGTCCACGTTGCGCTTTGGGGCGTTTCCTGTCGCGGGCGCTAGGCCTAACCACACAAGTGAGGTATAATTTTTATCGGGAGACTTGGGGGAACGCTGGGTGGAAGGAAATTTGTGGCTCCTCTCAGATTCCAGAACTTTCTGCCACAGAAATGTGAGGAACATGTGATTTTTTAGCCAAATTTTGAGGTTTGCAAAGGATTCTGGGAAACAGAACCTGGTCCGAGCCCCACAAGTCACCCCATCTTGGATTCCCCTAGGTCTCTAGTTTTCAGAAATGCACAGGTTTGGTAGGTTTTCCTAGGTGTCGGCTTAGCTAGAGGCCAAAATCTACAGGTAGGCACTTCGCAAAAATCACCTCTGTTTTCTTTAAAAAATTTGGATGTGTCCACGTTGCGCTTTGGGGCGTTTCCTGTCGCGGGCGCTAGGCCTACCCACACAAGTGAGGTATCATTTTTATCGGGAGACTTGGGGGAACGCTGGGTGGAAGGAAATTTGTGGCTCCTCTCAGATTCCAGAACTTTCTGCCACAGAAATGTGAGGAACATGTGTTTTTTTAGCCACATTTTGAGGTTTGCAAAGGATTCTGGGTAACAGAACCTGGTCCGAGCCCCACAAGTCACCCCATCTTGGATTCCCCTAGGTCTCTAGTTTTCAGAAATACACAGGTTTGGTAGGTTTCCCTAGGTGCTGGCTGAGCTAGAGGCCAAAATCTACAGGTAGGCACTTCGCAAAAATCAAATCTATTTTCTTTCAAAAAATTGGATGTGTCCACGTTGCGCTTTGGGGCGTTTCCTGTCGCGGGCGCTAGGCCTAACCACACAAGTGAGGTATCATTTTTATCGGGAGACTTGGGGGAACGCTGGGTGGAAGGAAATTTGTGGCTCCTCTCAGATTCCAGAACTTTCTGCCACAGAAATGTGAGGAACATGTGTTTTTTTAGCCAAATTTTGAGGTTTGCAAAGGATTCTGGGAAACAGAACCTGGTCCGAGCCCCACAAGTCACCCCATCTTGGATTCCCCTAGGTCTCTAGTTTTCAGAAATGCACAGGTTTGGTAGGTTTTCCTAGGTGTCGGCTTAGCTAGAGGCCAAAATCTACAGGTAGGCACTTTGCAAAAAACACCTCTGTTTTCTTTAAAAAATTTGGATGTGTCCACGTTGCGCTTTGGGGCGTTTCCTGTCGCGGGCGCTAGGCCTACCCACACAAGTGAGGTATCATTTTTATCGGGAGACTTGGGGGAATGCTGGGTGGAAGGAAATTTGTGGCTCGTCTCAGATTCCAGAACTTTCTGCCACAGAAATGTGAGGAACATGTGTTTTTTTAGCCAAATTTTGAAGTTTGCAAAGGATTCTGGGAAACAGAACCTGGTCGGAGCCCCACAAGTCACCCCATCTTGGATTCCCCTAGGTCTCTAGTTTTCAGAAATGCACAGGTTTGGTAGGTTTCCCTAGGTGTCGGCTTAGCTAAAGGCCAAAATCTACAGGTAGGCACTTTGCAAAAAACACCTCTGTTTTCTTTAAAAAATGTGGATGTGTCCACGTTGCGCTTTGGGGCGTTTCCTGTCGCGGGTGCTAGGCCTACCCACACAAGTGAGGTATCATTTTTATCGGGAGACTTGGGGGAACGCTGGGTGGAAGGAAATTTGTGGCTCCTCTCAGATTCCAGAACTTTCTGCCACAGAAATGTGAGGAACATGTGTTTTTTTAGCCAAATGTTGAAGTTTGCAAAGGATTCTGGGTAACAGAACCTGGTCCGAGCCCCACAAGTCACCCCATCTTGGATTCCCCTAGGTCTCTAGTTTTCAGAAATACACAGGTTTGGTAGGTTTCCCTAGGTGCTGGCTGAGCTAGAGGCCAAAATCTACAGGTAGGCACTTCGCAAAAATCAAATCTATTTTCTTTCAAAAAATTGGATGTGTCCACGTTGCGCTTTGGGGCGTTTCCTGTCGCGGGCGCTAGGCCTAACCACACAAGTGAGGTATCATTTTTATCGGGAGACTTGGGGGAACGCTGGGTGGAAGGAAATTTGTGGCTCCTCTCAGATTCCAGAACTTTCTGCCACAGAAATGTGAGGAACATGTGTTTTTTTAGCCAAATTTTGAGGTTTGCAAAGGATTCTGGGAAACAGAACCTGGTCCGAGCCCCACAAGTCACCCCATCTTGGATTCCCCTAGGTCTCTAGTTTTCAGAAATGCACAGGTTTGGTAGGTTTTCCTAGGTGTCGGCTTAGCTAGAGGCCAAAATCTACAGGTAGGCACTTTGCAAAAAACACCTCTGTTTTCTTTAAAAAATTTGGATGTGTCCACGTTGCGCTTTGGGGCGTTTCCTGTCGCGGGCGCTAGGCCTACCCACACAAGTGAGGTATCATTTTTATCGGGAGACTTGGGGGAATGCTGGGTGGAAGGAAATTTGTGGCTCGTCTCAGATTCCAGAACTTTCTGCCACAGAAATGTGAGGAACATGTGTTTTTTTAGCCAAATTTTGAAGTTTGCAAAGGATTCTGGGAAACAGAACCTGGTCGGAGCCCCACAAGTCACCCCATCTTGGATTCCCCTAGGTCTCTAGTTTTCAGAAATGCACAGGTTTGGTAGGTTTCCCTAGGTGTCGGCTTAGCTAAAGGCCAAAATCTACAGGTAGGCACTTTGCAAAAAACACCTCTGTTTTCTTTAAAAAATGTGGATGTGTCCACGTTGCGCTTTGGGGCGTTTCCTGTCGCGGGTGCTAGGCCTACCCACACAAGTGAGGTATCATTTTTATCGGGAGACTTGGGGGAACGCTGGGTGGAAGGAAATTTGTGGCTCCTCTCAGATTCCAGAACTTTCTGCCACAGAAATGTGAGGAACATGTGTTTTTTTAGCCAAATGTTGAAGTTTGCAAAGGATTCTGGGTAACAGAACCTGGTCCGAGCCCCACAAGTCACCCCATCTTGGATTCCCCTAGGTCTCTAGTTTTCAGAAATGCACAGGTTTGGTAGGTTTCCCTAGGTGCCGGCTGAGCTAGAGGCCAAAATCTACAGGTAGGCACTTCGCAAAAATCACCTCTGTTTTCTTTAAAAAAACTTGGATGTGTCCACGTTGCGCTTTGGGGTGTTTCCTGTCGCGGGCGCTAGGCCTACCCACACAAGTGAGGTATCATTTTTATCGGGAGACTTGGGGGAACGCTGGGTGGAAGGAAATTTGTGGCTCCTCTCAGATTCCAGAACTTTCTGACACAGAAATGTGAGGAACATGTGTTTTTTTAGCCACATTTTGAGGTTTGCAAAGGATTCTGGGTAACAGAACCTGGTCCGAGCCCCACAAGTCACCCCATCTTGGATTCCCCTAGGTCTCTAGTTTTCAGAAATGCACAGGTTTGGTAGGTTTCCCTAGGTGCTGGCTGAGCTAGAGGCCAAAATCTACAGGTAGGCACTTCGCAAAAATCAAATCTATTTTCTTTCAAAAAATTGGATGTGTCCACGTTGCGCTTTGGGGCATTTCCTGTAGCGGGCGCTAGGCCTACCCACACAAGTGAGGTATCATTTTTATCGGGAGACTTGGTGAAACGCTGGGTGGAAGGAAATTTGTGGCTCCTTTCAGATTCCAGAACTTTCTGCCACAGAAATGTGAGGAACATGTGTTTTTTTAGCCAAATGTTGAGGTTTCTAAAGGATTCTGGGTAACAGAACCTGGTCCGAGCCCCACAAGTCACCCCATCTTGGATTCACCTAGGTCTCTAGTTTTCAGAAATGCACAGGTTTGGTAGGTTTCCCTAGGTGCTGGCTGAGCTAGAGGCCAAAATCTGCAGGTAGGCACTTCGCCAAAATCAAATCTATTTTCTTTCAAAAAATTGGATGTGTCCACATTGCGCTTTGGGGCGTTTCCTGTCGCGGGCGCTAGGCCTAACCACACAAGTGAGGTATCATTTTTATCGGGAGACTTGGGGGAACGCTGGGTGGAAGGAAATTTGTGGCTCGTCTCAGATTCCAGAACTTTCTGCCACAGAAATGTGAGGAACATGTGTTTTTTTAGCCAAATTTTGAGGTTTGCAAAGGATTCTGGGAAACAGAACCTGGTCCGAGCCCCACAAGTCACCCCATCTTGGATTCCCCTAGGTCTCTAGTTTTCAGAAATGCACAGGTTTGGTAGGTTTCCCTAGGTGTCGGCTTAGCTAGAGGCCAAAATCTACAGGTAGGCACTTTGCAAAAAACACCTCTGTTTTCTTTAAAAAATGTGGATGTGTCCACGTTGCGCTTTGGGGCGTTTCCTGTCGCGGGCGCTAGGCCTACCCACACAAGTGAGGTATCATTTTTATCGGGAGACTTGGGGGACCGCTTGGTGGAAGGAAATTTGTGGCTCCTCTCAGATTCCAGAACTTTCTGACACAGAAATGTGAGGAACATGTGTTTTTTTAGCCAAATGTTGAAGTTTGCAAAGGATTCTGGGTAACAGAACCTGGTCCGAGCCCCACAAGTCACCCCATCTTGGATTCCCCTAGGTCTCTAGTTTTCAGAAATGCACAGGTTTGGTAGGTTTCCCTAGGTGCCGGCTGACCTAGAGGCCAAAATCTACAGGTAGGCACTTCGCAAAAATCAAATCTATTTTCTTTCAAAAAATTGGATGTGTCCACGTTGCGCTTTGGGGCGTTTCCTGTCGCGGGCGCTAGGCCTAACCACACAAATGAGGTATCATTTTTATCGGGAGACTTGGGGGAACGCTGGGTGGAAGGAAATTTGTGGCTCCTCTCAGATTCCAGAACTTTCTGCCACAGAAATGTGAGGAACATGTGTTTTTTAGCCAAATTTTGAGGTTTGCAAAGGATTCTGGGAAACAGAACCTGGTCCGAGCCCCACAAGTCACCCCATCTTGGATTCCCCTAGGTCTCTAGTTTTCAGAAATGCACAGGTTTGGTAGGTTTTCCTAGGTGTCGGCTTAGCTAGAGGCCAAAATCTACAGGTAGGCACTTTGCAAAAAACACCTCTGTTTTCTTTAAAAAATGTGGATGTGTCCACGTTGCGCTTTGGGGCGTTTCCTGTCGCGAGCGCTAGGCCTACCCACACAAGTGAGGTATCATTTTTATCGGGAGACTTGGGGGAATGCTGGGTGGAAGGAAATTTGTGGCTCGTCTCAGATTCCAGAACTTTCTGCCACAGAAATGTGAGGAACATGTGTTTTTTTAGCCAAATGTTGAGGTTTCTAAAGGATTCTGGGTAACAGAACCTGGTCCGAGCCCCACAAGTCACCCCATCTTGGATTCCCCTAGGTCTCTAGTTTTCAGAAATGCACAGGTTTGGTAGGTTTCCCTAGGTGCCGGCTGAGCTAGAGGCCAAAATCTACAGGTAGGCACTTCGCAAAAATCACCTCTTTTTTTTTTCAAAAAATTGGATGTGTCCACGTTGCGCTTTGGGGCGTTTCCTGTCGCGGGCGCTAGGCCTACCCACACAAGTGAGGTATCATTTTTATCGGGAGACTTGGGGGAACGCTGGGTGGAAGGAAATTTGTGGCTCCTCTCAGATTCCAGAACTTTCTGCCACAGAAATGTGAGGAACATGTGTTTTTTTAGCCACATTTTGAGGTTTGCAAAGGATTCTGGGTAACAGAACCTGGTCCGAGCCCCACAAGTCACCCCATCTTGGATTCCCCTAGGTCTCTAGTTTTCAGAAATGCACAGGTTTGGTAGGTTTCCCTAGGTGCTGGCTGAGCTAGAGGCCAAAATCTACAGGTAGGCACTTCGCAAAAATCAAATCTATTTTCTTTCAAAAAATTGGATGTGTCCACGTTGCGCTTTGGGGCGTTTCCTGTCGCGGGCGCTAGGCCTAACCACACAAGTGAGGTATCATTTTTATCGGGAGACTTGGGGGAACGCTGGGTGGAAGGAAATTTGTGGCTCCTCTCAGATTCCAGAACTTTCTGCCACAGAAATGTGAGGAACATGTGTTTTTTTAGCCACATTTTGAGGTTTGCAAAGGATTCTGGGTAACAGAACCTGGTCCGAGCCCCACAAGTCACCCCATCTTGGATTCCCCTAGGTCTCTAGTTTTCAGAAATACACAGGTTTGGTAGGTTTCCCTAGGTGCTGGCTGAGCTAGAGGCCAAAATCTACAGGTAGGCACTTCGCAAAAATCAAATCTATTTTCTTTCAAAAAATTGGATGTGTCCACGTTGCGCTTTGGGGCGTTTCCTGTCGCGGGCGCTAGGCCTAACCACACAAGTGAGGTATCATTTTTATCGGGAGACTTGGGGGAACGCTGGGTGGAAGGAAATTTGTGGCTCCTCTCAGATTCCAGAACTTTCTGCCACAGAAATGTGAGGAACATGTGTTTTTTTAGCCAAATGTTGAGGTTTGCAAAGGATTCTGGGAAACAGAACCTGGTCCGAGCCCCACAAGTCACCCCATCTTGGATTCCCCTAGGTCTCTAGTTTTCAGAAATGCACAGGTTTGGTAGGTTTTCCTAGGTGTCGGCTTAGCTAGAGGCCAAAATCTACAGGTAGGCACTTCGCAAAAAACACCTCTGTTTTCTTTAAAAAATTTGGATGTGTCCACGTTGCGCTTTGGGGCGTTTCCTGTCGCGGGCGCTAGGCCTACCCACACAAGTGAGGTATCATTTTTATCGGGAGACTTGGGGGAATGCTGGGTGGAAGGAAATTTGTGGCTCGTCTCAGATTCCATAACTTTCTGCCACAGAAATGTGAGGAACATGTGTTTTTTTAGCCAAATTTTGAAGTTTGCAAAGGATTCTGGGAAACAGAACCTGGTCCGAGCCCCACAAGTCACCCCATCTTGGATTCCCCTAGGTCTCTAGTTTTCAGAAATGCACAGGTTTGGTAGGTTTCCCTAGGTCTCGGCTTAGCTAAAGGCCAAAATCTAAAGGTAGGCACTTTGCAAAAAACACCTCTGTTTTCTTTAAAAAATTTGGATGTGTCCACGTTGCGCTTTGGGGCGTTTCCTGTCGCGGGCGCTAGGCCTACCCACACAAGTGAGGTATCATTTTTATCGGGAGACTTGGGGGAACGCTGGGTGGAAGGAAATTTGTGGCTCCTCTCAGATTCCAGAACTTTCTGCCACAGAAATGTGAGGAACATGTGTTTTTTTAGCCAAATGTTGAAGTTTGCAAAGGATTCTGGGTAACAGAACCTGGTCCGAGCCCCACAAGTCACCCCATCTTGGATTCCCCTAGGTCTCTAGTTTTCAGAAATGCACAGGTTTGGTAGGTTTCCCTAGGTGCCGGCTGAGCTAGAGGCCAAAATCTACAGGTAGGCACTTCGCAAAAATCACCTCTGTTTTCTTTAAAAAAACTTGGATGTGTCCACGTTGCGCTTTGGGGTGTTTCCTGTCGCGGGCGCTAGGCCTACCCACACAAGTGAGGTATCATTTTTATCGGGAGACTTGGGGGAACGCTGGGTGGAAGGAAATTTGTCTCTCCTCTCAGATTCCAGAACTTTCTGCCACAGAAATGTGAGGAACATGTGTTTTTTTAGCCAAATGTTGAAGTTTGCAAAGGATTCTGGGTAACAGAACCTGGTCCGAGCACCACAAGTCACCCCATCTTGGATTCCCCTAGGTCTCTAGTTTTCAGAAATGCACAGGTTTGGTAGGTTTCCCTAGGTGCCGGCTGAGCTAGAGGCCAAAATCTACAGGTAGGCACTTCGCAAAAATCACCTCTGTTTTCTTTCAAAAAATTGGATGTGTCCACGTTGCGCTTTGGGGCGTTTCCTGTCGCGGGCGCTAGGCCTACCCACACAAGTGAGGTATCATTTTTATCGGGAGACTTGGGGGAACGCTGGGTGGAAGGAAATTTGTGGCTCCTCTCAGATTCCAGAACTTTCTGCCACAGAAATGTGAGGAACATGTGTTTTTTTAGCCACATTTTGAGGTTTGCAAAGGATTCTGGGTAACAGAACCTGGTCCGAGCCCCACAAGTCACCCCATCTTGGATTCCCCTAGGTCTCTAGTTTTCAGAAATGCACAGGTTTGGTAGGTTTCCCTAGGTGCTGGCTGAGCTAGAGGCCAAAATCTGCAGGTAGGCACTTCGCCAAAATCAAATCTATTTTCTTTCAAAAAATTGGATGTGTCCACATTGCGCTTTGGGGCGTTTCCTGTCGCGGGCGCTAGGCCTAACCACACAAGTGAGGTATCATTTTTATCGGGAGACTTGGGGGAACGCTGGGTGGAAGGAAATTTGTGGCTCGTCTCAGATTCCAGAACTTTCTGCCACAGAAATGTGAGGAACATGTGTTTTTTTAGCCAAATTTTGAGGTTTGCAAAGGATTCTGGGAAACAGAACCTGGTCCGAGCCCCACAAGTCACCCCATCTTGGATTCCCCTAGGTCTCTAGTTTTCAGAAATGCACAGGTTTGGTAGGTTTCCCTAGGTGTCGGCTTAGCTAGAGGCCAAAATCTACAGGTAGGCACTTTGCAAAAAACACCTCTGTTTTCTTTAAAAAATGTGGATGTGTCCACGTTGCGCTTTGGGGCGTTTCCTGTCGCGGGCGCTAGGCCTACCCACACAAGTGAGGTATCATTTTTATCGGGAGACTTGGGGGACCGCTTGGTGGAAGGAAATTTGTGGCTCCTCTCAGATTCCAGAACTTTCTGACACAGAAATGTGAGGAACATGTGTTTTTTTAGCCAAATGTTGAAGTTTGCAAAGGATTCTGGGTAACAGAACCTGGTCCGAGCCCCACAAGTCACCCCATCTTGGATTCCCCTAGGTCTCTAGTTTTCAGAAATGCACAGGTTTGGTAGGTTTCCCTAGGTGCCGGCTGACCTAGAGGCCAAAATCTACAGGTAGGCACTTCGCAAAAATCAAATCTATTTTCTTTCAAAAAATTGGATGTGTCCACGTTGCGCTTTGGGGCGTTTCCTGTCGCGGGCGCTAGGCCTAACCACACAAGTGAGGTATCATTTTTATCGGGAGACTTGGGGGAACGCTGGGTGGAAGGAAATTTGTGGCTCCTCTCAGATTCCAGAACTTTCTGCCACAGAAATGTGAGGAACATGTGTTTTTTAGCCAAATTTTGAGGTTTGCAAAGGATTCTGGGAAACAGAACCTGGTCCGAGCCCCACAAGTCACCCCATCTTGGATTCCCCTAGGTCTCTAGTTTTCAGAAATGCACAGGTTTGGTAGGTTTTCCTAGGTGTCGGCTTAGCTAGAGGCCAAAATCTACAGGTAGGCACTTTGCAAAAAACACCTCTGTTTTCTTTAAAAAATGTGGATGTGTCCACGTTGCGCTTTGGGGCGTTTCCTGTCGCGAGCGCTAGGCCTACCCACACAAGTGAGGTATCATTTTTATCGGGAGACTTGGGGGAATGCTGGGTGGAAGGAAATTTGTGGCTCGTCTCAGATTCCAGAACTTTCTGCCACAGAAATGTGAGGAACATGTGTTTTTTTAGCCAAATGTTGAGGTTTCTAAAGGATTCTGGGTAACAGAACCTGGTCCGAGCCCCACAAGTCACCCCATCTTGGATTCCCCTAGGTCTCTAGTTTTCAGAAATGCACAGGTTTGGTAGGTTTCCCTAGGTGCCGGCTGAGCTAGAGGCCAAAATCTACAGGTAGGCACTTCGCAAAAATCACCTCTGTTTTCTTTCAAAAAATTGGATGTGTCCACGTTGCGCTTTGGGGCGTTTCCTGTCGCGGGCGCTAGGCCTACCCACACAAGTGAGGTATCATTTTTATCGGGAGACTTGGGGGAACGCTGGGTGGAAGGAAATTTGTGGCTCCTCTCAGATTCCAGAACTTTCTGCCACAGAAATGTGAGGAACATGTGTTTTTTTAGCCACATTTTGAGGTTTGCAAAGGATTCTGGGTAACAGAACCTGGTCCGAGCCCCACAAGTCACCCCATCTTGGATTCCCCTAGGTCTCTAGTTTTCAGAAATGCACAGGTTTGGTAGGTTTCCCTAGGTGCCGGCTGAGCTAGAGGCCAAAATCTACAGGTAGGCACTTCGCAAAAATCACCTCTGTTTTTTTTCAAAAAATTGGATGTGTCCACGTTGCGCTTTGGGGCGTTTCCTGTCGCGGGCGCTAGGCCTACCCACACAAGTGAGGTATCATTTTTATCGGGAGACTTGGGGGAACGCTGGGTGGAAGGAAATTTGTGGCTCCTCTCAGATTCCAGAACTTTCTGCCACAGAAATGTGAGGAACATGTGTTTTATTAGCCACATTTTGAGGTTTGCAAAGGATTCTGGGTAACAGAACCTGGTCCGAGCCCCACAAGTCACCCCATCTTGGATTCCCCTAGGTCTCTAGTTTTCAGAAATGCACAGGTTTGGTAGGTTTCCCTAGGTGCTGGCTGAGCTAGAGGCCAAAATGTGCAGGTAGGCACTTCGCCAAAATCAAATCTATTTTCTTTCAAAAAATTGGATGTGTCCACATTGCGCTTTGGGGCGTTTCCTGTCGCGGGCGCTAGGCCTAACCACACAAGTGAGGTATCATTTTTATCGGGAGACTTGGGGGAACGCTGGGTGGAAGGAAATTTGTGGCTCCTCTCAGATTCCAGAACTTTCTGCCACAGAAATGTGAGGAACATGTGTTTTTTTAGCCACATTTTGAGGTTTGCAAAGGATTCTGGGTAACAGAACCTGGTCCGAGCCCCACAAGTCACCCCATCTTGGATTCCCCTAGGTCTCTAGTTTTCAGAAATACACAGGTTTGGTAGGTTTCCCTAGGTGCTGGCTGAGCTAGAGGCCAAAATCTACAGGTAGGCACTTCGCAAAAATCAAATCTATTTTCTTTCAAAAAATTGGATGTGTCCACGTTGCGCTTTGGGGCGTTTCCTGTCGCGGGCGCTAGGCCTAACCACACAAGTGAGGTATCATTTTTATCGGGAGACTTGGGGGAACGCTGGGTGGAAGGAAATTTGTGGCTCGTCTCAGATTCCATAACTTTCTGCCACAGAAATGTGAGGAACATGTGTTTTTTTAGCCAAATTTTGAAGTTTGCAAAGGATTCTGGGAAACAGAACCTGGTCGGAGCCCCACAAGTCACCCCATCTTGGATTCCCCTAGGTCTCTAGTTTTCAGAAATGCACAGGTTTGGTAGGTTTCCCTAGGTCTCGGCTTAGCTAAAGGCCAAAATCTAAAGGTAGGCACTTTGCAAAAAACACCTCTGTTTTCTTAAAAAAATTTGGATGTGTCCACGTTGCGCTTTGGGGCGTTTCCTGTCGCGGGCGCTAGGCCTACCCACACAAGTGAGGTATCATTTTTATCGGGAGACTTGGGGGAACGCTGGGTGGAAGGAAATTTGTGGCTCCTCTCAGATTCCAGAACTTTCTGCCACAGAAATGTGAGTAACATGTGTTTTTTTAGCCAAATGTTGAAGTTTGCAAAGGATTCTGGGTAACAGAACCTGGTCCGAGCCCCACAAGTCACCCCATCTTGGATTCCCCTAGGTCTCTAGTTTTCAGAAATGCACAGGTTTGGTAGGTTTCCCTAGGTGCCGGCTGAGCTAGAGACCAAAATCTACAGGTAGGCACTTCGCAAAAATCACCTCTGTTTTCTTTAAAAAAACTTGGATGTGTCCACGTTGCGCTTTGGGGTGTTTCCTGTCGCGGGCGCTAGGCCTACCCACACAAGTGAGGTATCATTTTTATCGGGAGACTTGGAGGAACGCTGGGTGGAAGGAAATTTGTGGCTCCTCTCAGATTCCAGAACTTTCTGACACAGAAATGTGAGGAACATGTGTTTTTTTAGCCACATTTTGAGGTTTGCAAAGGATTCTGGGTAACAGAACCTGGTCCGAGCCCCACAAGTCACCCCATCTTGGATTCCCCTAGGTCTCTAGTTTTCAGAAATGCACAGTTTTGGTAGGTTTCCCTAGGTGCTGGCTGAGCTAGAGGCCAAAATCTACAGGTAGGCACTTCGCAAAAATCAAATCTATTTTCTTTCAAAAAATTGGATGTGTCCACGTTGCGCTTTGGGGCATTTCCTGTAGCGGGCGCTAGGCCTACCCACACAAGTGAGGTATCATTTTTATCGGGAGACTTGGTGGAACGCTGGGTGGAAGGAAATTTGTGGCTCCTTTCAGATTCCAGAACTTTCTGCCACAGAAATGTGAGGAACATGTGTTTTTTTAGCCAAATGTTGAGGTTTCTAAAGGATTCTGGGTAACAGAACCTGGTCCGAGCCCCACAAGTCACCCCATCTTGGATTCCCCTAGGTCTCTAGTTTTCAGAAATGCACAGGTTTGGTAGGTTTCCCTAGGTGCCGGCTGAGCTAGAGGCCAAAATCTACAGGTAGGCACTTCGCAAAAATCACCTCTGTTTTCTTTCAAAAAATTGGATGTGTCCACGTTGCGCTTTGGGGCGTTTCCTGTCGCGGGCGCTAGGCCTACCCACACAAGTGAGGTATCATTTTTATCGGGAGACTTGGGGGAACGCTGGGTGGAAGGAAATTTGTGGCTCCTCTCAGATTCCAGAACTTTCTGCCACAGAAATGTGAGGAACATGTGTTTTTTTAGCCACATTTTGAGGTTTGCAAAGGATTCTGGGTAACAGAACCTGGTCCGAGCCCCACAAGTCACCCCATCTTGGATTCCCCTAGGTCTCTAGTTTTCAGAAATGCACAGGTTTGGTAGGTTTCCCTAGGTGCTGGCTGAGCTAGAGGCCAAAATGTGCAGGTAGGCACTTCGCCAAAATCAAATCTATTTTCTTTCAAAAAATTGGATGTGTCCACATTGCGCTTTGGGGCGTTTCCTGTCGCGGGCGCTAGGCCTAACCACACAAGTGAGGTATCATTTTTATCGGGAGACTTGGGGGAACGCTGGGTGGAAGGAAATTTGTGGCTCGTCTCAGATTCCAGAACTTTCTGCCACAGAAATGTGAGGAACATGTGTTTTTTTAGCCAAATTTTGAGGTTTGCAAAGGATTCTGGGAAACAGAACCTGGTCCGAGCCCCACAAGTCACCCCATCTTGGATTCCCCTAGGTCTCTAGTTTTCAGAAATGCACAGGTTTGGTAGGTTTTCCTAGATGTCGGCTTAGCTAGAGGCCAAAATCTACAGGTAGGCACTTTGCAAAAAACACCTCTGTTTTCTTTAAAAAATTTGGATGTGTCCACGTTGCGCTTTGCGGCGTTTCCTGTCGCAGGCGCTAGGCCTACCCACACAACTGAGGTATCATTTTTATCGGGAGACTTGGGGGAATGCTGGGTGGAAGGAAATTTGTGGCTCGTCTCAGATTCCAGAACTTTCTGCCACAGAAATGTGAGGAACATGTGTTTTTTTAGCCAAATTTTGAGGTTTGCAAAGGATTCTGGGAAACAGAACCTGGTCCGAGCCCCACAAGTCACCCCATCTTGGATTCCCCTAGGTCTCTAGTTTTCAGAAATGCACAGGTTTGGTAGGTTTCCCTAGGTGTCGGCTTAGCTAAAGGCCAAAATCTACAGGTAGGCACTTTGCAAAAAACACCTCTGTTTTCTTTAAAAAATTTGGATGTGTCCACGTTGCGCTTTGGGGCGTTTCCTGTCGCGGGCGCTAGGCCTACCCACACAAGTGAGGTATCATTTTTATCGGGAGACTTGGGGGAACGCTGGGTGGAAGGAAATTTGTGGCTCCTCTCAGATTCCAGAACTTTCTGCCACAGAAATGTGAGGAACATGTGTTTTTTTAGCCACATTTTGAGGTTTGCAAAGGATTCTGGGTAACAGAACCTGGTCCGAGCCCCACAAGTCACCCCATCTTGGATTCCCCTAGGTCTCTAGTTTTCAGAAATCCACAGGTTTGGTAGGTTTCCCTACGTGCTGGCTGAGCTAGAGGCCAAAATCTACAGGTAGGCACTTCGCAAAAATCAAATCTATTTTCTTTCAAAAAATTGGATGTGTCCACGTTGCGCTTTGGGGCATTTCCTGTAGCGGGTGCTAGGCCTACCCACACAAGTGAGGTATCATTTTTATCGGGAGACTTGGTGGAACGCTGGGTGGAAGGAAATTTGTGGCTCCTTTCAGATTCCAGAACTTTCTGCCACAGAAATGTGAGGAACATGTGTTTTTTTAGCCAAATGTTGAGTTTTCTAAAGGATTCTGGGTAACAGAACCTGGTCCGAGCCCCACAAGTCACCCCATCTTGGATTCCCCTAGGTCTCTAGTTTTCAGAAATGCACAGGTTTGGTAGGTTTCCCTAGGTGCCGGCTGAGCTAGATGCCAAAATCTACAGGTAGGCACTTCGCAAAAATCACCTCTGTTTTCTTTCAAAAAATTGGATGTGTCCACATTGCGCTTTGGGGCGTTTCCTGTTGCGGGCGCTAGGCCTAACCACACAAGTGAGGTATCATTTTTATCGGGAGACTTGGGGGAACGCTGGGTGGAAGGAAATTTGTGGCTCCTCTCAGATTCCAGAACTTTCTGCCACAGAAATGTGAGGAACGTGTTTTTTTAGCCAAATTTTGAGGTTTGCAAAGGATTCTGGGAAACAGAACCTGGTCCGAGCCCCACAAGTCACCCCATCTTGGATTCCCCTAGGTCTCTAGTTTTCAGAAATGCACAGGTTTGGTAGGTTTTCCTAGATGTCGGCTTAGCTAGAGGCCAAAATCTACAGGTAGGCACTTTGCAAAAAACACCTCTGTTTTCTTTAAAAAATTTGGATGTGTCCACGTTGCGCTTTGGGGCGTTTCCTGTCGCGGGCGCTAGGCCTACCCACACAAGTGAGGTATCATTTTTATCGGGAGACTTGGGGGAATGCTGGGTGGAAGGAAATTTGTGGCTCGTCTCAGATTCCAGAACTTTCTGCCACAGAAATGTGAGGAACATGTGTTTTTTTAGCCAAATTTTGAGGTTTGGAAAGGATTCTGGGAAACAGAACCTGGTCCGAGCCCCACAAGTCACCCCATCTTGGATTCCCCTAGGTCTGTAGTTTTCAGAAATGCACAGGTTTGGTAGGTTTCCCTAGGTGTCGGCTTAGCTAAAGGCCAAAATCTACAGGTAGGCACTTTGCAAAAAACACCTCTGTTTTCTTTAAAAAATTTGGATGTGTCCACGTTGCGCTTTGGGGCGTTTCCTGTCGCGGGCGCTAGGCCTACCCACACAAGTGAGGTATCATTTTTATCGGGAGACTTGGGGGAACGCTGGGTGGAAGGAAATTTGTGGCTCTTCTCAGATTCCAGAACTTTCTGACACAGAAATGTGATGAACATGTGTTTTTTTAGCCAAATGTTGAAGTTTGCAAAGGATTCTGGGTAACAGAACCTGGTCCGAGCACCACAAGTCACCCCATCTTGGATTCCCCTAGGTCTCTAGTTTTCAGAAATGCACAGGTTTGGTAGGTTTCCCTAGGTGCCGGCTGAGCTAGAGGCCAAAATCTACAGGTAGGCACTTCGCAAAAATCACCTCTGTTTTCTTTAAAAAAACTTGGATGTGTCCACGTTGCGCTTTGGGGTGTTTCCTGTCGCGGGCGCTAGGCCTACCCACACAAGTGAGGTATCATTTTTATCGGGAGACTTGGGGGAACGCTGGGTGGAAGGAAATTTGTGGCTCCTCTCAGATTCCAGAACTTTCTGACACAGAAATGTGAGGAACATGTGTTTTTTTAGCCACATTTTGAGGTTTGCAAAGGATTCTGGGTAACAGAACCTGGTCCGAGCCCCACAAGTCACCCCATCTTGGATTCCCCTAGGTCTCTAGTTTTCAGAAATGCACAGTTTTGGTAGGTTTCCCTAGGTGCTGGCTGAGCTAGAGGCCAAAATCTACAGGTAGGCACTTCGCAAAAATCAAATCTATTTTCTTTCAAAAAATTGGATGTGTCCACGTTGCGCTTTGGGGCATTTCCTGTAGCGGGCGCTAGGCCTACCCACACAAGTGAGGTATCATTTTTATCGGGAGACTTGGTGGAACGCTGGGTGGAAGGAAATTTGTGGCTCCTTTCAGATTCCAGAACTTTCTGCCACAGAAATGTGAGGAACATGTGTTTTTTTAGCCAAATGTTGAGGTTTCTAAAGGATTCTGGGTAACAGAACCTGGTCCGAGCCCCACAAGTCACCCCATCTTGGATTCCCCTAGGTCTCTAGTTTTCAGAAATGCACAGGTTTGGTAGGTTTCCCTAGGTGCCGGCTGAGCTAGAGGCCAAAATCTACAGGTAGGCACTTCGCAAAAATCACCTCTGTTTTCTTTCAAAAAATTGGATGTGTCCACGTTGCGCTTTGGGGCGTTTCCTGTCGCGGGCGCTAGGCCTACCCACACAAGTGAGGTATCATTTTTATCGGGAGACTTGGGGGAACGCTGGGTGGAAGGAAATTTGTGGCTCCTCTCAGATTCCAGAACTTTCTGCCACAGAAATGTGAGGAACATGTGTTTTTTTAGCCACATTTTGAGGTTTGCAAAGGATTCTGGGTAACAGAACCTGGTCCGAGCCCCACAAGTCACCCCATCTTGGATTCCCCTAGGTCTCTAGTTTTCAGAAATGCACAGGTTTGGTAGGTTTCCCTAGGTGCTGGCTGAGCTAGAGGCCAAAATGTGCAGGTAGGCACTTCGCCAAAATCAAATCTATTTTCTTTCAAAAAATTGGATGTGTCCACATTGCGCTTTGGGGCGTTTCCTGTCGCGGGCGCTAGGCCTAACCACACAAGTGAGGTATCATTTTTATCGGGAGACTTGGGGGAACGCTGGGTGGAAGGAAATTTGTGGCTCGTCTCAGATTCCAGAACTTTCTGCCACAGAAATGTGAGGAACATGTGTTTTTTTAGCCAAATTTTGAGGTTTGCAAAGGATTATGGGAAACAGAACCTGGTCCGAGCCCCACAAGTCACCCCATCTTGGATTCCCCTAGGTCTCTAGTTTTCAGAAATCCACAGGTTTGGTAGGTTTTCCTAGATGTCGGCTTAGCTAGAGGCCAAAATCTACAGGTAGGCACTTTGCAAAAAACACCTCTGTTTTCTTTAAAAAATTTGGATGTGTCCACGTTGCGCTTTGGGGCGTTTCCTGTCGCAGGCGCTAGGCCTACCCACACAACTGAGGTATCATTTTTATCGGGAGACTTGGGGGAATGCTGGGTGGAAGGAAATTTGTGGCTCGTCTCAGATTCCAGAACTTTCTGCCACAGAAATGTGAGGAACATGTGTTTTTTTAGCCAAATTTTGAGGTTTGCAAAGGATTCTGGGAAACAGAACCTGGTCCGAGCCCCACAAGTCACCCCATCTTGGATTCCCCTAGGTCTCTAGTTTTCAGAAATGCACAGGTTTGGTAGGTTTCCCTAGGTGTCGGCTTAGCTAAAGGCCAAAATCTACAGGTAGGCACTTTGCAAAAAACACCTCTGTTTTCTTTAAAAAATTTGGATGTGTCCACGTTGCGCTTTGGGGCGTTTCCTGTCGCGGGCGCTAGGCCTACCCACACAAGTGAGGTATCATTTTTATCGGGAGACTTGGGGGAACGCTGGGTGGAAGGAAATTTGTGGCTCCTCTCAGATTCCAGAACTTTCTGCCACAGAAATGTGAGGAACATGTGTTTTTTTAGCCACATTTTGAGGTTTGCAAAGGATTCTGGGTAACAGAACCTGGTCCGAGCCCCACAAGTCACCCCATCTTGGATTCCCCTAGGTCTCTAGTTTTCAGAAATCCACAGGTTTGGTAGGTTTCCCTACGTGCTGGCTGAGCTAGAGGCCAAAATCTACAGGTAGGCACTTCGCAAAAATCAAATCTATTTTCTTTCAAAAAATTGGATGTGTCCACGTTGCGCTTTGGGGCATTTCCTGTAGCGGGTGCTAGGCCTACCCACACAAGTGAGGTATCATTTTTATCGGGAGACTTGGTGGAACGCTGGGTGGAAGGAAATTTGTGGCTCCTTTCAGATTCCAGAACTTTCTGCCACAGAAATGTGAGGAACATGTGTTTTTTTAGCCAAATGTTGAGTTTTCTAAAGGATTCTGGGTAACAGAACCTGGTCCGAGCCCCACAAGTCACCCCATCTTGGATTCCCCTAGGTCTCTAGTTTTCAGAAATGCACAGGTTTGGTAGGTTTCCCTAGGTGCCGGCTGAGCTAGATGCCAAAATCTACAGGTAGGCACTTCGCAAAAATCACCTCTGTTTTCTTTCAAAAAATTGGATGTGTCCACATTGCGCTTTGGGGCGTTTCCTGTTGCGGGCGCTAGGCCTAACCACACAAGTGAGGTATCATTTTTATCGGGAGACTTGGGGGAACGCTGGGTGGAAGGAAATTTGTGGCTCCTCTCAGATTCCAGAACTTTCTGCCACAGAAATGTGAGGAACGTGTTTTTTTAGCCAAATTTTGAGGTTTGCAAAGGATTCTGGGAAACAGAACCTGGTCCGAGCCCCACAAGTCACCCCATCTTGGATTCCCCTAGGTCTCTAGTTTTCAGAAATGCACAGGTTTGGTAGGTTTTCCTAGATGTCGGCTTAGCTAGAGGCCAAAATCTACAGGTAGGCACTTTGCAAAAAACACCTCTGTTTTCTTTAAAAAATTTGGATGTGTCCACGTTGCGCTTTGGGGCGTTTCCTGTCGCGGGCGCTAGGCCTACCCACACAAGTGAGGTATCATTTTTATCGGGAGACTTGGGGGAATGCTGGGTGGAAGGAAATTTGTGGCTCGTCTCAGATTCCAGAACTTTCTGCCACAGAAATGTGAGGAACATGTGTTTTTTTAGCCAAATTTTGAGGTTTGGAAAGGATTCTGGGAAACAGAACCTGGTCCGAGCCCCACAAGTCACCCCATCTTGGATTCCCCTAGGTCTGTAGTTTTCAGAAATGCACAGGTTTGGTAGGTTTCCCTAGGTGTCGGCTTAGCTAAAGGCCAAAATCTACAGGTAGGCACTTTGCAAAAAACACCTCTGTTTTCTTTAAAAAATTTGGATGTGTCCACGTTGCGCTTTGGGGCGTTTCCTGTCGCGGGCGCTAGGCCTACCCACACAAGTGAGGTATCATTTTTATCGGGAGACTTGGGGGAACGCTGGGTGGAAGGAAATTTGTGGCTCTTCTCAGATTCCAGAACTTTCTGACACAGAAATGTGATGAACATGTGTTTTTTTAGCCAAATGTTGAAGTTTGCAAAGGATTCTGGGTAACAGAACCTGGTCCGAGCACCACAAGTCACCCCATCTTGGATTCCCCTAGGTCTCTAGTTTTCAGAAATGCACAGGTTTGGTAGGTTTCCCTAGGTGCCGGCTGAGCTAGAGGCCAAAATCTACAGGTAGGCACTTCGCAAAAATCACCTCTGTTTTCTTTCAAAAAACTTGGATGTGTCCACGTTGCGCTTTGGGGTGTTTCCTGTCGCGGGCGCTAGGCCTACCCACACAACTGAGGTATAATTTTTATCGGGAGACTTGGGGGAACGCTGGGTGGAAGGAAATTTGTGGCTCCTTTCAGATTCCAGAACTTTCTGCCACAGAAATGTGAGGAACATGTGTTTTTTTAGCCAAATGTTGAGGTTTCTAAAGGATTCTGGGTAACAGAACCTGGTCCGAGCCCCACAAGTCACCCCATCTTGGATTCCCCTAGGTCTGTAGTTTTCAGAAATGCACAGGTTTGGTAGGTTTTCCTAGGTGTCAGCTTAGCTAGAGGCCAAAATCTACAGGTAGGCACTTCGCAAAAATCACCTCTGTTTTCTTTAAAAAATTTGGATGTGTCCACGTTGCGCTTTGGGGCGTTTCCTGTCGCGGGCGCTAGGCCTACCCACACAAGTGAGGTATCATTTTTATCGGGAGACTTGGGGGAACGCTGGGTGGAAGGAAATTTGTGGCTCCTCTCAGATTCCAGAACTTTCTGCCACAGAAATGTGAGGAACATGTGTTTTTTTAGCCACATTTTGAGGTTTGCAAAGGATTCTGGGTAACAGAACCTGGTCCGAGCCCCACAAGTCACCCCATCTTGGATTCCCCTAGGTCTCTAGTTTTCAGAAATACACAGGTTTGGTAGGTTTCCCTAGGTGCTGGCTGAGCTAGAGGCCAAAATCTACAGGTAGGCACTTCGCAAAAATCAAATCTATTTTCTTTCAAAAAATTGGATGTGTCCACGTTGCGCTTTGGGGCGTTTCCTGTCGCGGGCGCTAGGCCTAACCACACAAGTGAGGTATCATTTTTATCGGGAGACTTGGGGGAACGCTGGGTGGAAGGAAATTTGTGGCTCCTCTCAGATTCCAGAACTTTCTGCCACAGAAATGTGAGGAACATGTGTTTTTTTAGCCAAATTTTGAGGTTTGCAAAGGATTCTGGGAAACAGAACCTGGTCTGAGCCCCACAAGTCACCCCATCTTGGATTCCCCTAGGTCTCTAGTTTTCAGAAATGCACAGGTTTGGTAGGTTTTCCTAGATGTCGGCTTAGCTAGAGGCCAAAATCTACAGGTAGGCACTTTGCAAAAAACACCTCTGTTTTCTTTAAAAAATTTGGATGTGTCCACGTTGCGCTTTGGGGCGTTTCCTGTCGCAGGCGCTAGGCCTACCCACACAACTGAGGTATCATTTTTATCGGGAGACTTGGGGGAATGCTGGGTGGAAGGAAATTTGTGGCTCGTCTCAGATTCCAGAACTTTCTGCCACAGAAATGTGAGGAACATGTGTTTTTTAAGCCAAATTTTGAGGTTTGCAAAGGATTCTGGGAAACAGAACCTGGTCCGAGCCCCACAAGTCACCCCATCTTGGATTCCCCTAGGTCTCTAGTTTTCAGAAATGCACAGGTTTGGTAGGTTTCCCTACGTGCTGGCTGAGCTAGAGGCCAAAATCTACAGGTAGGCACTTCGCAAAAATCAAATCTATTTTCTTTCAAAAAATTGGATGTGTCCACGTTGCGCTTTGGGGCATTTCCTGTAGCGGGTGCTAGGCCTACCCACACAAGTGAGGTATCATTTTTATCGGGAGACTTGGTGGAACGCTGGGTGGAAGGAAATTTGTGGCTCCTTTCAGATTCCAGAACTTTCTGCCACAGAAATGTGAGGAACATGTGTTTTTTTAGCCAAATGTTGAGTTTTCTAAAGGATTCTGGGTAACAGAACCTGGTCCGAGCCCCACAAGTCACCCCATCTTGGATTCCCCTAGGTCTCTAGTTTTCAGAAATGCACAGGTTTGGTAGGTTTCCCTAGGTGCCGGCTGAGCTAGATGCCAAAATCTACAGGTAGGCACTTCGCAAAAATCACCTCTGTTTTCTTTCAAAAAATTGGATGTGTACACATTGCGCTTTGGGGCGTTTCCTGTCGTGGGCGCTAGGCCTAACCACACAAGTGAGGTATCATTTTTATCGGGAGACTTGGGGGAACGCTGGGTGGAAGGAAATTTGTGGCTCCTCTCAGATTCCAGAACTTTCTGCCACAGAAATGTGAGGAACGTGTTTTTTTAGCCAAATTTTGAGGTTTGCAAAGGATTCTGGGAAACAGAACCTGGTCCGAGCCCCACAAGTCACCCCATCTTGGATTCCCCTAGGTCTCTAGTTTTCAGAAATGCACAGGTTTGGTAGGTTTTCCTAGATGTCGGCTTAGCTAGAGGCCAAAATCTACAGGTAGGCACTTTGCAAAAAACACCTCTGTTTTCTTTAAAAAATTTGGATGTGTCCACGTTGCGCTTTGGGGCGTTTCCTGTCGCGGGCGCTAGGCCTACCCACACAAGTGAGGTATCATTTTTATCGGGAGACTTGGGGGAATGCTGGGTGGAAGGAAATTTGTGGCTCGTCTCAGATTCCAGAACTTTCTGCCACAGAAATGTGAGGAACATGTGTTTTTTTAGCCAAATTTTGAGGTTTGGAAAGGATTCTGGGAAACAGAACCTGGTCCGAGCCCCACAAGTCACCCCATCTTGGATTCCCCTAGGTCTGTAGTTTTCAGAAATGCACAGGTTTGGTAGGTTTCCCTAGGTGTCGGCTTAGCTAAAGGCCAAAATCTACAGGTAGGCACTTTGCAAAAAACACCTCTGTTTTCTTTAAAAAATTTGGATGTGTCCACGTTGCGCTTTGGGGCGTTTCCTGTCGCGGGCGCTAGGCCTACCCACACAAGTGAGGTATCATTTTTATCGGGAGACTTGGGGGAACGCTGGGTGGAAGGAAATTTGTGGCTCTTCTCAGATTCCAGAACTTTCTGACACAGAAATGTGATGAACATGTGTTTTTTTAGCCAAATGTTGAAGTTTGCAAAGGATTCTGGGTAACAGAACCTGGTCCGAGCACCACAAGTCACCCCATCTTGGATTCCCCTAGGTCTCTAGTTTTCAGAAATGCACAGGTTTGGTAGGTTTCCCTAGGTGCCGGCTGAGCTAGAGGCCAAAATCTACAGGTAGGCACTTCGCAAAAATCACCTCTGTTTTCTTTCAAAAAACTTGGATGTGTCCACGTTGCGCTTTGGGGTGTTTCCTGTCGCGGGCGCTAGGCCTACCCACACAACTGAGGTATAATTTTTATCGGGAGACTTGGGGGAACGCTGGGTGGAAGGAAATTTGTGGCTCCTTTCAGATTCCAGAACTTTCTGCCACAGAAATGTGAGGAACATGTGTTTTTTTAGCCAAATGTTGAGGTTTCTAAAGGATTCTGGGTAACAGAACCTGGTCCGAGCCCCACAAGTCACCCCATCTTGGATTCCCCTAGGTCTGTAGTTTTCAGAAATGCACAGGTTTGGTAGGTTTCCCTAGGTGCCGGCTGAGCTAGAGGCCAAAATCTACAAGTAGGCACTTCGAAAAAATCACCTCTGTTTTCTTTCAAAAAATTGGATGTGTCCACGTTGCGCTTTGGGGCGTTTCCTGTCGCGGGCGCTAGGCCTACCCACACAAGTGAGGTATCATTTTTATCGGGAGACTTGGGGGAACGCTGGGTGGAAGGAAATTTGTGGCTCCTCTCAGATTCCAGAACTTTCTGCCACAGAAATGTGAGGAACATGTGTTTTTTTAGCCACATTTTGAGGTTTGCAAAGGATTCTGGGTAACAGAACCTGGTCCGAGCCCCACAAGTCACCCCATCTTGGATTCCCCTAGGTCTCTAGTTTTCAGAAATGCACAGGTTTGGTAGGTTTTCCTAGGTGTCGGCTTAGCTAGAGGCCAAAATCTACAGGTAGGCACTTCGCAAAAATCACCTCTGTTTTCTTTAAAAAATTTGGATGTGTCCACGTTGCGCTTTGGGGCGTTTCCTGTCGCGGGCGCTAGGCCTACCCACACAAGTGAGGTATCATTTTTATCGGGAGACTTGGGGGAACGCTGGGTGGAAGGAAATTTGTGGCTCCTCTCAGATTCCAGAACCTTCTGCCACAGAAATGTGAGGAACATGTGTTTTTTTAGCCACATTTTGAGGTTTGCAAAGGATTCTGGGTAACAGAACCTGGTCCGAGCCCCACAAGTCACCCCATCTTGGATTCCCCTAGGTCTCTAGTTTTCAGAAATACACAGGTTTGGTAGGTTTCCCTAGGTGCTGGCTGAGCTAGAGGCCAAAATCTACAGGTAGGCACTTCGCAAAAATCAAATCTATTTTCTTTAAAAAAATTGGATGTGTCCACGTTGCGCTTTGGGGCGTTTCCTGTTGCGGGCGCTAGGCCTAACCACACAAGTGAGGTATCATTTTTATCGGGAGACTTGGGGGAACGCTGGGTGGAAGGAAATTTGTGGCTCCTCTCAGATTCCAGAACTTTCTGCCACAGAAATGTGAGGAACATGTGTTTTTTTAGCCAAATTTTGAGGTTTGCAAAGGATTCTGGGAAACAGAACCTGGTCCGAGCCCCACAAGTCACCCCATCTTGGATTCCCCTAGGTCTCTAGTTTTCAGAAATGCACAGGTTTGGTAGGTTTTCCTAGGTGTCGGCTTAGCTAGAGGCCAAAATCTACAGGTAGGCACTTTGCAAAAAACACCTCTGTTTTCTTTAAAAAATGTGGATGTGTCCACGTTGCGCTTTGGGGCGTTTCCTGTCGCGAGCGCTAGGCCTACCCACACAAGTGAGGTATCATTTTTATCGGGAGACTTGGGGGAATGCTGGGTGGAAGGAAATTTGTGGCTCGTCTCAGATTCCAGAACTTTCTGCCACAGAAATGTGAGGAACATGTGTTTTTTTAGCCAAATGTTGAGGTTTCTAAAGGATTCTGGGTAACAGAACCTGGTCCGAGCCCCACAAGTCACCCCATCTTGGATTCCCCTAGGTCTCTAGTTTTCAGAAATGCACAGGTTTGGTAGGTTTCCCTAGGTGCCGGCTGAGCTAGAGGCCAAAATCTACAGGTAGGCACTTCGCAAAAATCACCTCTGTTTTCTTTCAAAAAATTGGATGTGTCCACGTTGCGCTTTGGGGCGTTTCCTGTCGCGGGCGCTAGGCCTACCCACACAAGTGAGGTATCATTTTTATCGGGAGACTTGGGGGAATGCTGGGTGGAAGGAAATTTGTGGCTCGTCTCAGATTCCAGAACTTTCTGCCACAGAAATGTGAGGAACATGTGTTTTTTTAGCCAAATTTTGAAGTTTGCAAAGGATTCTGGGAAACAGAACCTGGTCGGAGCCCCACAAGTCACCCCATCTTGGATTCCCCTAGGTCTCTAGTTTTCAGAAATGCACAGGTTTGGTAGGTTTCCCTAGGTGTCGGCTTAGCTAAAGGCCAAAATCTACAGGTAGGCACTTTGCAAAAAACACCTCTGTTTTCTTTAAAAAATTTGGATGTGTCCACGTTGCGCTTTGGGGCGTTTCCTGTCGCGGGCGCTAGGCCTACCCACACAAGTGAGGTATCATTTTTATCGGGAGACTTGGGGGAACGCTGGGTGGAAGGAAATTTGTGGCTCCTCTCAGATTCCAGAACTTTCTGCCACAGAAATGTGAGGAACATGTGTTTTTTTAGCCAAATGTTGAAGTTTGCAAAGGATTCTGGGTAACAGAACCTGGTCCGAGCCCCACAAGTCACCCCATCTTGGATTCCCCTAGGTCTCTAGTTTTCAGAAATGCACAGGTTTGGTAGGTTTCCCTAGGTGCCGGCTGAGCTAGAGGCCAAAATCTACAGGTAGGCACTTCGCAAAAATCACCTCTGTTTTCTTTAAAAAAACTTGGATGTGTCCACGTTGCGCTTTGGGGTGTTTCCTGTCGCGGGCGCTAGGCCTACCCACACAAGTGAGGTATCATTTTTATCGGGAGACTTGGGGGAACGCTGGGTGGAAGGAAATTTGTGGCTCCTCTCAGATTCCAGAACTTTCTGACACAGAAATGTGAGGAACATGTGTTTTTTTAGCCACATTTTGAGGTTTGCAAAGGATTCTGGGTAACAGAACCTGGTCCGAGCCCCACAAGTCACCCCATCTTGGATTCCCCTTGGTCTCTAGTTTTCAGAAATGCACAGGTTTGGTAGGTTTCCCTAGGTGCTGGCTGAGCTAGAGGCCAAAATCTACAGGTAGGCACTTCGCAAAAATCAAATCTATTTTCTTTCAAAAAATTGGATGTGTCCACGTTGCGCTTTGGGGCATTTCCTGTAGCGGGCGCTAGGCCTACCCACACAAGTGAGGTATCATTTTTATCGGGAGACTTGGTGGAACGCTGGGTGGAAGGAAATTTGTGGCTCCTTTCAGATTCCAGAACTTTCTGCCACAGAAATGTGAGGAACATGTGTTTTTTTAGCCAAATGTTGAGGTTTCTAAAGGATTCTGGGTAACAGAACCTGGTCCGAGCCCCACAAGTCACCCCATCTTGGATTCCCCTAGGTCTCTAGTTTTCAGAAATGCACAGGTTTGGTAGGTTTCCCTAGGTGCCGGCTGAGCTAGAGGCCAAAATCTACAGGTAGGCACTTCGCAAAAATCACCTCTGTTTTCTTTCAAAAAATTGGATGTGTCCACGTTGCGCTTTGGGGCGTTTCCTGTCGCGGGCGCTAGGCCTACCCACACAAGTGAGGTATCATTTTTATCGGGAGACTTGGGGGAACGCTGGGTGGAAGGAAATTTGTGGCTCCTCTCAGATTCCAGAACTTTCTGCCACAGAAATGTGAGGAACATGTGTTTTTTTAGCCACATTTTGAGGTTTGCAAAGGATTCTGGGTAACAGAACCTGGTCCGAGCCCCACAAGTCACCCCATCTTGGATTCCCCTAGGTCTCTAGTTTTCAGAAATGCACAGGTTTGGTAGGTTTCCCTAGGTGCTGGCTGAGCTAGAGGCCAAAATCTGCAGGTAGGCACTTCGCCAAAATCAAATCTATTTTCTTTCAAAAAATTGGATGTGTCCACATTGAGCTTTGGGGCGTTTCCTGTCGCGGGCGCTAGGCCTAACCACACAAGTGAGGTATCATTTTTATCGGGAGACTTGGGGGAACGCTGGGTGGAAGGAAATTTGTGGCTCGTCTCAGATTCCAGAACTTTCTGCCACAGAAATGTGAGGAACATGTGTTTTTTTAGCCAAATTTTGAGGTTTGCAAAGGATTCTGGGAAACAGAACCTGGTCCGAGCCCCACAAGTCACCCCATCTTGGATTCCCCTAGGTCTCTAGTTTTCAGAAATGCACAGGTTTGGTAGGTTTCCCTAGGTGTCGGCTTAGCTAGAGGCCAAAATCTACAGGTAGGCACTTTGCAAAAAACACCTCTGTTTTCTTTAAAAAATTTGGATGTGTCCACGTTGCGCTTTGGGGCGTTTCCTGTCGCGGGCGCTAGGCCTACCCACACAAGTGAGGTATCATTTTTATCGGGAGACTTGGGGGACCGCTTGGTGGAAGGAAATTTGTGGCTCCTCTCAGATTCCAGAACTTTCTGACACAGAAATGTGAGGAACATGTGTTTTTTTAGCCAAATGTTGAAGTTTGCAAAGGATTCTGGGTAACAGAACCTGGTCCGAGCCCCACAAGTCACCCCATCTTGGATTCCCCTAGGTCTCTAGTTTTCAGAAATGCACAGGTTTGGTAGGTTTCCCTAGGTGCCGGCTGACCTAGAGGCCAAAATCTACAGGTAGGCACTTCGCAAAAATCAAATCTATTTTCTTTCAAAAAATTGGATGTGTCCACGTTGCGCTTTGGGGCGTTTCCTGTCGCGGGCGCTAGGCCTAACCACACAAGTGAGGTATCATTTTTATCGGGAGACTTGGGGGAACGCTGGGTGGAAGGAAATTTGTGGCTCCTCTCAGATTCCAGAACTTTCTGCCACAGAAATGTGAGGAACATGTGTTTTTTAGCCAAATTTTGAGGTTTGCAAAGGATTCTGGGAAACAGAACCTGGTCCGAGCCCCACAAGTCACCCCATCTTGGATTCCCCTAGGTCTCTAGTTTTCAGAAATGCACAGGTTTGGTAGGTTTTCCTAGGTGTCGGCTTAGCTAGAGGCCAAAATCTACAGGTAGGCACTTTGCAAAAAACACCTCTGTTTTCTTTAAAAAATGTGGATGTGTCCACGTTGCGCTTTGGGGCGTTTCCTCTCGCGGGCGCTAGGCCTACCCACACAAGTGAGGTATCATTTTTATCGGGAGACTTGGGGGAATGCTGGGTGGAAGGAAATTTGTGGCTCGTCTCAGATTCCAGAACTTTCTGCCACAGAAATGTGAGGAACATGTGTTTTTTTAGCCAAATGTTGAGGTTTCAAAAGGATTCTGGGTAACAGAACCTGGTCCGAGCCCCACAAGTCACCCCATCTTGGATTCCCCTAGGTCTCTAGTTTTCAGAAATGCACAGGTTTGGTAGGTTTCCCTAGGTGCCGGCTGAGCTAGAGGCCAAAATCTACAGGTAGGCACTTCGCAAAAATCACCTCTGTTTTCTTTCAAAAAATTGGATGTGTCCACGTTGCGCTTTGGGGCGTTTCCTGTCGCGGGCGCTAGGCCTACCCACACAAGTGAGGTATCATTTTTATCGGGAGACTTGGGGGAACGCTGGGTGGAAGGAAATTTGTGGCTCCTCTCAGATTCCAGAACTTTCTGCCACAGAAATGTGAGGAACATGTGTTTTTTTAGCCACATTTTGAGGTTTGCAAAGGATTCTGGGTAACAGAACCTGGTCCGAGCCCCACAAGTCACCCCATCTTGGATTCCCCTAGGTCTCTAGTTTTCAGAAATGCACAGGTTTGGTAGGTTTCCCTAGGTGCTGGCTGAGTTAGAGGCCAAAATCTGCAGGTAGGCACTTCGCCAAAATCAAATCTATTTTCTTTCAAAAAATTGGATGTGACCACGTTGCGCTTTGGGGCGTTTCCTGTCGCGGGCGCTAGGCCTAACCACACAAGTGAGGTATCATTTTTATCGGGAGACTTGGGGGAACGCTGGGTGGAAGGAAATTTGTGGCTCGTCTCAGATTCCAGAACTTTCTGCCACAGAAATGTGAGGAACATGTGTTTTTTTAGCCAAATTTTGAGGTTTGCAAAGGATTCTGGGAAACAGAACCTGGTCCGAGCCCCACAAGTCACCCCATCTTGGATTCCCCTAGGTCTCTAGTTTTCAGAAATGCACAGGTTTGGTAGGTTTCCCTAGGTGTCGGCTTAGCTAGAGGCCAAAATCTACAGGTAGGCACTTTGCAAAAAACACCTCTGTTTTCTTTAAAAAATTTGGATGTGTCCACGTTGCGCTTTGGGGCGTTTCCTGTTGCGGGCGCTAGGCCTACCCACACAAGTGAGGTATCATTTTTATCGGGAGACTTGGGGGACCGCTGGGTGGAAGGAAATTTGTGGCTCCTCTCAGATTCCAGAACTTTCTGACACAGAAATGTGAGGAACATGTGTTTTTTTAGCCAAATGTTGAAGTTTGCAAAGGATTCTGGGTAACAGAACCTGGTCCGAGCCCCACAAGTCACCCCATCTTGGATTCCCCTAGGTCTCTAGTTTTCAGAAATGCACAGGTTTGGTAGGTTTCCCTAGGTGCCGGCTGAGCTAGAGGCCAAAATCTACAGGTAGGCACTTCGCAAAAATCACCTCTGTTTTCTTTCAAAAAACTTGGATGTGTCCACGTTGCGCTTTGGGGCGTTTCCTGTCGCGGGCGCTAGGCCTACCCACACAACTGAGGTATCATTTTTATCGGGAGACTTGGGGGAACGCTGGGTGGAAGGAAATTTGTGGCTCCTCTCAGATTCCAGAACTTTCTGCCACAGAAATGTGAGGAACATTTGTTTTTTTAGCCACATTTTGAGGTTTGCAAAGGATTCTGGGTAACAGAACCTGGTCCGAGCCCCACAAGTCACCCCATCTTGGATTCCCCTAGGTCTCTAGTTTTCAGAAATGCAAAGGTTTGGTAGGTTTCCCTAGGTGCTGGCTGAGCTAGAGGCCAAAATCTACAGGTAGGCACTTCGCAAAACTCAAATCTATTTTCTTTCAAAAAATTGGATGTGTCCACGTTGCGCTTTGGGGCGTTTCCTGTCGCGGGCGCTAGGCCTACCCATACAAGTGAGGTATCATTTTTATCGGGAGACTTGGGGGAACGCTGGGTGGAAGGAAATTTGTGGCTCCTCTCAGATTCCAGAACTTTCTGACACAGAAATGTGAGGAACATGTGTTTTTTTAGCCAAATTTTGAAGTTTGCAAAGGATTCTGGGTAACAGAACCTGGTCTGAGCCCCACAAGTCACCCCATCCTGGATTCCCCTAGGTCTCTAGTTTTCAGAAATGCACAGGTTTGGTAGGTTTCCCTAGGTGCCGGCTGAGCTAGAGGCCAAAATCTACAGGTAGGCACTTTGCAAAAATCACCTCTGTTTTCTTTCAAAAAATTGGATGTGTCCACGTTGCGCTTTGGGGCATTTCCTGTAGCGGGCGCTAGGCCTACCCACACAAGTGAGGTATCATTTTTATCGGGAGACTTGGTGGAACGCTGGGTGGAAGGAAATTTGTGGCTCCTTTCAGATTCCAGAACTTTCTGCCACAGAAATGTGAGGAACATGTGTTTTTTTAGCCAAATGTTGAGGTTTCTAAAGGATTCTGGGTAACAGAACCTGGTCCGAGCCCCACAAGTCACCCCATCTTGGATTCCCCTAGGTCTCTAGTTTTCAGAAATGCACAGGTTTGGTAGGTTTCCCTAGGTGCCGGCTGAGCTAGAGGCCAAAATCTACAGGTAGGCACTTCGCAAAAATCACCTCTGTTTTCTTTCAAAAAATTGGATGTGTCCACGTTGCGCTTTGGGGCGTTTCCTGTCGCGGGCGCTAGGCCTACCCACACAAGTGAGGTATCATTTTTATCGGGAGACTTGGGGGAACGCTGGGTGGAAGGAAATTTGTGGCTCCTCTCAGATTCCAGAACTTTCTGCCACAGAAATGTGAGGAACAAGTGTTTTTTTAGCCACATTTTGAGGTTTGCAAAGGATTCTGGGTAACAGAACCTGGTCCGAGCCCCACAAGTCACCCCATCTTGGATTCCCCTAGGTCTCTAGTTTTCAGAAATGCACAGGTTTGGTAGGTTTCCCTAGGTGCTGGCTGAGCTAGAGGCCAAAATCTACAGGTAGGCACTTCGCAAAAATCAAATCTATTTTCTTTCAAAAAATTGGATGTGTCCACGTTGCGCTTTGGGGCGTTTCCTGTCGCGGGCGCTAGGCCTAACCACACAAGTGAGGTATCATTTTTATCGGGAGACTTGGGGGAACGCTGGGTGGAAGGAAATTTGTGGCTCCTCTCAGATTCCAGAACTTTCTGCCACGGAAATGTGAGGAACATGTGTTTTTTTAGCCTAATTTTGAGGTTTGCAAAGGATTCTGGGAAACAGAACCTGGTCCGAGCCCCACAAGTCACCCCATCTTGGATTCCCCTAGGTCTCTAGTTTTCAGAAATGCACAGGTTTGGTAGGTTTCCCTAGGTGTCGGCTTAGCTAAAGGCCAAAATCTACAGGTAGGCACTTTGCAAAAAACACCTCTGTTTTCTTTAAAAAATTTGGATGTGTCCACGTTGCGCTTTGGGGCGTTTCCTGTCGCGGGCGCTAGGCCTACCCACACAAGTGAGGTATCATTTTTATTGGGAGACTTGGGGGAACGCTCGGTGGAAGGAAATTTGTGGCTCCTCTCAGATTCCAGAACTTTTTGACACAGAAATGTGAGGAACATGTGTTTTTTTAGCCAAATGTTGAAGTTTGCAAAGGATTCTGGGTAACAGAACCTGGTCCGAGCCCCACAAGTCACCCCATCTTGGATTCCCCTAGGTCTCTAGTTTTCAGAAATGCACAGGTTTGGTAGGTTTCCGTAGGTGCCGGCTGAGCTAGAGGCCAAAATCTACAGGTAGGCACTTCGCAAAAATCACCTCTGTTTTCTTTAAAAAATGTGGATGTGTCCACGTTGCGCTTTGGGGCGTTTCCTGTCGCGGGCGCTAGGCCTACCCACACAAGTGAGGTATCATTTTTATCGGGAGACTTGGGGGAACGCTGGGTAGAAGGAAATTTGTGGCTCCTCTCAGATTCCAGAACTTTCTGACACAGAAATGTGAGGAACATGTGTTTTTTTAGCCAAATGTTGAAGTTTGCAAAGGATTCTGGGTAACAGAACCTGGTCCGAGCCCCACAAGTCACCCCATCTTGGATTCCCCTAGGTCTCTAGTTTTCAGAAATGCACAGGTTTGGTAGGTTTCCCTAGGTGCTGGCTGAGCTAGAGGCCAAAATCTACAGGTAGGCACTTCGCAAAAATCAAATCTATTTTCTTTCAAAAAATTGGATGTGTCCACGTTGCGCTTTGGGGCGTTTCCTGTCGCGGGCGCTAGGCCTAACCACACAAGTGAGGTATCATTTTTATCGGGAGACTTGGTGGAACGCTGGGTGGAAGGAAATTTGAGGCTCCTTTCAGATTCCAGAACTTTCTGCCACAGAAATGTGAGGAACATGTGTTTTTTTAGCCAAATGTTGAGGTTTCTAAAGGATTCTGGGTAACAGAACCTGGTCCGAGCCCCAAAAGTCACCCCATCTTGGATTCCCCTAGGTCTCTAGTTTTCAGAAATGCACAGGATTGGTAGGTTTCCCTAGGTGCTGGCTGAGCTAGAGGCCAAAATCTACAGGTAGGCACTTCGCAAAAATCAAATCTATTTTGTTTCAAAAAATTGGATGTGTCCACGTTGCGCTTTGGGGCGTTTCCTGTCGCGGGCGCTAGGCCTAACCACACAAGTGAGGTATCATTTTTATCGGGAGACTTGGGGGAACGCTGGGTGGAAGGAAATTTGTGGCTCCTCTCAGATTCCAGAACTTTCTGCCACAGAAATGTGAGGAACATGTGTTTTTTTAGCCAAATTTTGAGGTTTGCAAAGGATTCTGGGAAACAGAACCTGGTCCGAGCCCCACAAGTCACCCCATCTTAGATTCCCCTAGGTCTCTAGTTTTCAGAAATGCACAGGTTTGGTAGGTTTTCCTAGGTGTCGGCTTAGCTAGAGGCCAAAATCTACAGGTAGGCACTTTGCAAAAAACACCTCTGTTTTCTTTAAAAAATTTGGATGTGTCCACGTTGCGCTTTGGGGCGTTTCCTGTCGCGGGCGCTAGGCCTACCCACACAAGTGAGGTATCATTTTTATCGGGAGACTTGGGGGAATGCTGGGTGGAAGGAATTTGTGGCTCCTTTCAGATTCCAGAATTTTCTGCCACAGAAATGTGAGGAACATGTGTTTTTTTAGCCAAATGTTGAGGTTTCTAAAGGATTCTGGGTAACAGAACCTGGTCCGAGCCCCACAAGTCACCCCATCTTGGATTCCCCTAGGTCTCTAGTTTTCAGAAATGCACAGGTTTGGTAGGTTTCCCTAGGTGCCGGCTGAGCTAGAGGCCAAAATCTACAGGTAGGCACTTCGCAAAAATCACCTCTGTTTTCTTTCAAAAAATTGGATGTGTCCACGTTGCGCTTTGGGGCGTTTCCTGTCGCGGGCGCTAGGCCTACCCATACAAGTGAGGTATCATTTTTATCAGTAGACTTGGGGGAACGCTGGGTGGAAGGAAATTTGTGGCTCCTCTCAGATTCCAGAACTTTCTGCCACAGAAATGTGAGGAACATGTGTTTTTTTAGAAACATTTTGAGGTTTGCAAAGGATTCTGGGTAACAGAACCTGGTCCGAGCCCCACAAGTCACCCCATCTTGGATTCCCCTAGGTCTCTAGTTTTCAGAAATGCACAGGTTTGGTAGGTTTCCCTAGGTGCTGGCTGAGCTAGAGGCCAAAATCTACAGGTAGGCACTTCGCAAAAATCAAATCTATTTTCTTTAAAAAAATTGGATGTGTCCACGTTGCGCTTTGGGGCGTTTCCTGTCGCGGGCGCTAGGCCTAACCACACAAGTGAGGTATCATTTTTATCAGGAGACTTGGGGGAACGCTGGGTGGAAGGAAATTTGTGGCTCCTCTCAGATTCCAGAACTTTCTGCCACAGAAATGTGAGGAACATGTGTTTTTTTAGCCAAATTTTGAGGTTTGCAAAGGATTCTGGGAAACAGAACCTGGTCCGAGCCCCACAAGTAACCCCATCTTGGATTCCCCTAGGTCTCTAGTTTTCAGAAATGCACAGGTTTGGTAGGTTTCCCTAGGTGACGGCTTAGCTAAAGGCCAAAATCTACAGGTAGGCACTTTGCAAAAAACACCTCTGTTTTCTTTAAAAAATTTGGATGTGTCCACGTTGCGCTTTGGGGCGTTTCCTGTCGCGGGCGCTAGGCCTACCCACACAAGTGAGGTATCATTTTTATTGGGAGACTTGGGGGAACGCTGGGTGGAAGGAAATTTGTGGCTCCTCTCAGATTCCAGAACTTTTTAACACAGAAATGTGAGGAACATGTGTTTTTTTAGCCAAATGTTGAAGTTTGCAAAGGATTCTGGGTAACAGAACCTGGTCCGAGCCCCACAAGTCACCCCATCTTGGATTCCCGTAGGTCTCTAGTTTTCAGAAATGCACAGGTTTGGTAGGTTTCCCTAGGTGCCGGCTGAGCTAGAGGCCAAAATCTACAGGTAGGCACTTCGCAAAAATCACCTCTGTTTTCTTTAAAAAATTTGGATGTGTCCACGTTGCGCTTTGGGGCGTTTCCTGTCGCGGGCGCTAGGCCTACCCACACAAGTGAGGTATCATTTTTATCGGGAGACTTGGGGGAACGCTGGGTGGAAGGAAATTTGTGGCTCCTCTCAGATTCCAGAACTTTCTGACACAGAAATGTGAGGAACATGTGTTTTTTTAGCCAAATGTTGAAGTTTGCAAAGGATTCTGGGTAACAGAACCTGGTCCGAGCCCCACAAGTCACCCCATCTTGGATTCCCCTAGGTCTCTACTTTTCAGAAATGCACAAGTTTGGTAGGTTTCCCTAGCTGCCGGCTGAGCTAGAGGCCAAAATCTACAGGTAGGCACTTCGCAAAAATCACCTCTGTTTTCTTTAAAAAAACTTGGATGTGTCCACGTTGCGCTTTGGGGTGTTTCCTGTCGCGGGCGCTAGGCCTTCCCACACAACTGAGGTATCATTTTTATCGGGAGACTTGGGGGAACGCTGGGTGGAAGGAAATTTGTGGCTCCTCTCAGATTCCAGAACTTTCTGCCACAGAAATGTGAGGAACATGTGTTTTTTTAGCCACATTTTGAGGTTTGCAAAGGATTCTGGGTAACAGAACCTGGTCCGAGCCCCACAAGTCACCCCATCTTGGATTCCCCTAGGTCTCTAGTTTTCAGAAATGCACAGGTTTGGTAGGTTTCCCTAGGTGCCGGCTGAGCTAGAGGCCAAAATCTACAGGTAGGCACTTCGCAAAAATCACCTCTGTTTTCTTTCAAAAAATTGGATGTGTCCACGTTGCGCTTTGGGGCGTTTCCTGTCGCGGGCGCTAGGCCTACCCACACAAGTGAGGTATCATTTTTATCGGGAGACTTGGGGGAACGCTGGGTGGAAGGAAATTTGTGGCTCCTCTCAGATTCCAGAACTTTCTGCCACAGAAATGTGAGGAACATGTGTTTTTTTAGCCACATTTTGAGGTTTGCAAAGGATTCTGGGTAACAGAACCTGGTCCGAGCCCCACAAGTCACCCCATCTTGGATTCCCCTAGGTCTCTAGTTTTCAGAAATGCACAGGTTTGGTAGGTTTCCCTAGGTGCTGGCTGAGCTAGAGGCCAAAATCTGCAGGTAGGCACTTCGCCAAAATCAAATCTATTTTCTTTCAAAAAATTGGATGTGTCCACGTTGCGCTTTGGGGCATTTCCTGTCGCAGGCGCTAGGCCTAACCACCCACGTGAGGTATCATTTTTATCGGGAGACTTGGGGGAACGCTGGGTGGAAGGAAATTTGTGGCTCCTCTCAGATTCCAGAACTTTCTGCCACAGAAATGTGAGGAACATGTGTTTTTTTAGCCACGTTTTGAGGTTTGCAAAGGATTCTGGGAAACAGAACCTGGTCCGAGCCCCACAAGTCACCCCATCTTGGATTCCCCTAGGTCTCTAGTTTTCAGAAATGCACAGGTTTGGTAGGTTTCCCTAGGTGTCGGCTTAGCTAGAGGCCAAAATCTACAGGTAGGCACTTTGCAAAAAATACCTCTGTTTTCTTTAAAAAATTTGGATGTGTCCACGTTGCGCTTTGGGGCGTTTCCTGTCGCGGGCGCTAGGCCTACCCACACAACTGAGGTATCATTTTTATCGGGAGACTTGGGGGAATGCTGGGTGGAAGGAAATTTGTGGCTCGTCTCAGATTCCAGAACTTTCTGCCACAGAAATGTGAGGAACATGTGTTTTTTTAGCCAAATTTTGAAGTTTGCAAAGGATTCTGGGAAACAGAACCTGGTCCGAGCCCCACAAGTCACCCCATCTTGGATTCCCCTAGGTCTCTAGTTTTCAGAAATGCACAGGTTTGGTAGGTTTCCCTAGGTGTCGGCTTAGCTAGAGGCCAAAATCTACAGGTAGGCACTTTGCAAAAAATACCTCTGTTTTCTTTAAAAAATTTGGATGTGTCCACGTTGCGCTTTGGGGCGTTTCCTGTCGCGGGCGCTAGGCCTACCCACACAAGTGAGGTATCATTTTTATCGGGAGACTTGGGGGAACGCTGGGTGGAAGGAAATTTGTGGCTCCTCTCAGATTCCAGAACTTTCTGACACAGAAATGTGAGGAACATGTGTTTTTTTAGCCAAATGTTGAAGTTTGCAAAGGATTCTGGGTAACAGAACCTGGTCCGAGCCCCACAAGTCACCCCATCTTGGATTCCCCTAGGTCTCTAGTTTTCAGAAATGCACAGGTTTGGTAGGTTTCCCTAGGTGCCGGCTGAGCTAGAGGCCAAAATCTACAGGTAGGCACTTCGCAAAAATCACCTCTGTTTTCTTTCAAAAAACTTGGATGTGTCCACGTTGCGCTTTGGGGTGTTTCCTGTCGCGGGCGCTAGGCCTACCCACACAACTGAGGTATCATTTTTATCGGGAGACTTGGGGGAACGCTGGGTGGAAGGAAATTTGTGGCTCCTCTCAGATTCCAGAACTTTCTGCCACAGAAATGTGAGGAACATGTGTTTTTTTAGCCACATTTTGAGGTTTGCAAAGGATTCTGGGTAACAGAACCTGGTCCGAGCCCCACAAGTCACCCCATCTTGGATTCCCCTAGGTCTCTAGTTTTCAGAAATGCACAGGTTTGGTAGGTTTCCCTAGGTGCTGGCTGAGCTAGAGGCCAAAATCTACAGGTAGGCACTTCGCAAAAATCACCTCTGTTTTCTTTCAAAAAACTTGGATGTGTCCACGTTGCGCTTTGGGGCATTTCCTGTAGCGGGTGCTAGGCCTACCCACACAAGTGAGGTATCATTTTTATCGGGAGACTTGGGGGAACGCTGGGTGGAAGGAAATTTGTGGCTCCTCTCAGATTCCAGAACTTTCTGACACAGAAATGTGAGGAACATGTGTTTTTTTAGCCAAATGTTGAAGTTTGCAAAGGATTCTGGGTAACAGAACCTGGTCCGAGCCCCACAAGTCACCCCATCTTGGATTCCCCTAGGTCTCTAGTTTTCAGAAATGCACAGGTTTGGTAGGTTTCCCTAGGTGCTGGCTGAGCTAGAGGCCAAAATCTACAGGTAGGCACTTCGCAAAAATCAAATCTATTTTCTTTCAAAAAATTGGATGTGTCCACGTTGCGCTTTGGGGCGTTTCCTGTCGCGGGCGCTAGGCCTAACCACACAAGTGAGGTATCATTTTTATCGGGAGACTTGGTGGAACGCTGGGTGGAAGGAAATTTGTGGCTCCTTTCAGATTCCAGAACTTTCTGCCACAGAAATGTGAGGAACATGTGTTTTTTTAGCCAAATGTTGAGGTTTCTAAAGGATTCTGGGTAACAGAACCTGGTCCGAGCCCCAAAAGTCACCCCATCTTGGATTCCCCTAGGTCTCTAGTTTTCAGAAATGCACAGGATTGGTAGGTTTCCCTAGGTGCTGGCTGTGCTAGAGGCCAAAATCTACAGGTAGGCACTTCGCAAAAATCAAATCTATTTTCTTTCAAAAAATTGGATGTGTCCACGTTGCGCTTTGGGGCGTTTCCTGTCGCGGGCGCTAGGCCTAACCACACAAGTGAGGTATCATTTTTATCGGGAGACTTGGGGGAACGCTGGGTGGAAGGAAATTTGTGGCTCCTCTCAGATTCCAGAACTTTCTGCCACAGAAATGTGAGGAACATGTGTTTTTTTAGCCAAATTTTGAGGTTTGCAAAGGATTCTGGGAAACAGAACCTGGTCCGAGCCCCACAAGTCACCCCATCTTGGATTCCCCTAGGTCTCTAGTTTTCAGAAATGCACAGGTTTGGTAGGTTTTCCTAGGTGTCGGCTTAGCTAGAGGCCAAAATCTACAGGTAGGCACTTTGCAAAAAACACCTCTGTTTTCTTTAAAAAATTTGGATGTGTCCACGTTGCGCTTTGGGGCGTTTCCTGTCGCGGGCGCTAGGCCTACCCACACAAGTGAGGTATCATTTTTATCGGGAGACTTGGGGGAATGCTGGGTGGAAGGAATTTGTGGCTCCTTTCAGATTCCAGAACTTTCTGCCACAGAAATGTGAGGAACATGTGTTTTTTTAGCCAAATGTTGAGGTTTCTAAAGGATTCTGGGTAACAGAACCTGGTCCGAGCCCCACAAGTCACCCCATCTTGGATTCCCCTAGGTCTCTAGTTTTCAGAAATGCACAGGTTTGGTAGGTTTCCCTAGGTGCCGGCTGAGCTAGAGGCCAAAATCTACAGGTAGGCACTTCGCAAAAATCACCTCTGTTTTCTTTCAAAAAATTGGATGTGTCCACGTTGCGCTTTGGGGCGTTTCCTGTCGCGGGCGCTAGGCCTACCCACACAAGTGAGGTATCATTTTTATTGGGAGACTTGGGGGAACGCTGGGTGGAAGGAAATTTGTGGCTCCTCTCAGATTCCAGAACTTTCTGCCACAGAAATGTGAGGAACATGTGTTTTTTTAGCCACATTTTGAGGTTTGCAAAGGATTCTGGGTAACAGAACCTGGTCCGAGCCCCACAAGTCACCCCATCTTGGATTCCCCTAGGTCTCTAGTTTTCAGAAATGCACAGGTTTGGTAGGTTTCCCTAGGTGCTGGCTGAGCTAGAGGCCAAAATCTACAGGTAGGCACTTCGCAAAAATCAAATCTATTTTCTTTAAAAAATGTGGATGTGTCCACGTTGCGCTTTGGGGCGTTTCCTGTCGCGGGCGCTAGGCCTACCCACACAAGTGAGGTATCATTTTTATCGGGAGACTTGAGGGAACGCTGGGTGGAAGGAAATTTGTGGCTCCTCTCTGATTCCAGAACTTTCTGACACAGAAATGTGAGGAACATGTGTTTTTTTAGCAAAATGTTGAAGTTTGCAAAGGATTCTGGGTAACAGAACCTGGTCCGAGCCCCACAAGTCACCCCATCTTGGATTCCCCTAGGTCTCTAGTTTTCAGAAATGCACAAGTTTGGTAGATTTCCCTAGCTGCCGGCTGAGCTAGAGGCCAAAATCTACAGGTAGGCACTTCGCAAAAATCACCTCTGTTTTCTTTAAAAAAACTTGGATGTGTCCACGTTGCGCTTTGGGGTGTTTCCTGTCGCGGGCGCTAGGCCTACCCACACAACTGAGGTATCATTTTTATCGGGAGACTTGGGGGAACGCTGGGTGGAAGGAAATTTGTGGCTCCTCTCAGATTCCAGAACTTTCTGCCACAGAAATGTGAGGAACATGTGTTTTTTTAGCCACATTTTGAGGTTTGCAAAGGATTCTGGGTAACAGAACCTGGTCCGAGCCCCACAAGTCACCCCATCTTGGATTCCCCTAGGTCTCCAGTTTTCAGAAATGCACAGGTTTGGTAGGTTTCCCTAGGTGCCGGCTGAGCTAGAGGCCAAAATCTACAGGTAGGCACTTCGCAAAAATCACCTCTGTTTTCTTTCAAAAAATTGGATGTGTCCACGTTGCGCTTTGGGGCGTTTCCTGTCGCGGGCGCTAGGCCTACCCACACAAGTGAGGTATCATTTTTATCGGGAGACTTGGGGGAACGCTGGGTGGAAGGAAATTTGTGGCTCCTCTCAGATTCCAGAACTTTCTGCCACAGAAATGTGAGGAACATGTGTTTTTTTAGCCACATTTTGAGGTTTGCAAAGGATTCTGGGTAACAGAACCTGGTCCGAGCCCCACAAGTCACCCCATCTTGGATTCCCCTAGGTCTCCAGTTTTCAGAAATGCACAGGTTTGGTAGGTTTCCCTAGGTGCCGGCTGAGCTAGAGGCCAAAATCTACAGGTAGGCACTTCGCAAAAATCACCTCTGTTTTCTTTCAAAAAATTGGATGTGTCCACGTTGCGCTTTGGGGCGTTTCCTGTCGCGGGCGCTAGGCCTACCCACACAAGTGAGGTATCATTTTTATCGGGAGACTTGGGGGAACGCTGGGTGGAAGGAAATTTGTGGCTCCTCTCAGATTCCAGAACTTTCTGCCACAGAAATGTGAGGAACATGTGTTTTTTTAGCCACATTTTGAGGTTTGCAAAGGATTCTGGGTAACAGAACCTGGTCCGAGCCCCACAAGTCACCCCATCTTGGATTCCCCTAGGTCTCTAGTTTTCAGAAATGCACAGGTTTGGTAGGTTTCCCTAGGTGCTGGCTGAGCTAGAGGCCAAAATCTGCAGGTAGGCACTTCGCAAAAATCACCTCTGTTTTCTTTCAAAAAATTGGATGTGTCCACGTTGCGCTTTGGGGTGTTTCCTGTCGCGGGCGCTAGGCCTACCCACACAACTGAGGTATCATTTTTATCGGGAGACTTGGGGGAACGCTGGGTGGAAGGAAATTTGTGGCTCCTCTCAGATTCCAGAACTTTCTGCCACAGAAATGTGAGGAACATGTGTTTTTTTAGCCACATTTTGAGGTTTGCAAAGGATTCTGGGTAACAGAACCTGGTCCGAGCCCCACAAGTCACCCCATCTTGGATTCCCCTAGGTCTCCAGTTTTCAGAAATGCACAGGTTTGGTAGGTTTCCCTAGGTGCCGGCTGAGCTAGAGGCCAAAATCTACAGGTAGGCACTTCGCAAAAATCACCTCTGTTTTCTTTCAAAAAATTGGATGTGTCCACGTTGCGCTTTGGGGCGTTTCCTGTCGCGGGCGCTAGGCCTACCCACACAAGTGAGGTATCATTTTTATCGGGAGACTTGGGGGAACGCTGGGTGGAAGGAAATTTGTGGCTCCTCTCAGATTCCAGAACTTTCTGCCACAGAAATGTGAGGAACATGTGTTTTTTTAGCCACATTTTGAGGTTTGCAAAGGATTCTGGGTAACAGAACCTGGTCCGAGCCCCACAAGTCACCCCATCTTGGATTCCCCTAGGTCTCTAGTTTTCAGAAATGCACAGGTTTGGTAGGTTTCCCTAGGTGCTGGCTGAGCTAGAGGCCAAAATCTGCAGGTAGGCACTTCGCCAAAATCAAATCTATTTTCTTTCAAAAAATTGGATGTGTCCACGTTGCGCTTTGGGGCATTTCCTGTCGCAGGCGCTAGGCCTAACCACCCACGTGAGGTATCATTTTTATCGGGAGACTTGGGGGAACACTGGGTGGAAGGAAATTTGTGGCTCCTCTCAGATTCCAGAACTTTCTGCCACAGAAATGTGAGGAACATGTGTTTTTTTAGCCAAATTTTGAGGTTTGCAAAGGATTCTGGGAAACAGAACCTGGTCCGAGCCCCACAAGTCACCCCATCTTGGATTCCCCTAGGTCTCTAGTTTTCAGAAATGCACAGGTTTGGTAGGTTTTCCTAGATGTCGGCTTAGCTAGAGGCCAAAATCTACAGGTAGGCACTTTGCAAAAAACACCTCTGTTTTCTTTAAAAAATTTTGATGTGTCCACGTTGCGCTTTGGGGCGTTTCCTGACGCGGGCGCTAGGCCTACCCACACAACTGAGGTATCATTTTTATCGGGAGACTTGGGGGAATGCTGGGTGGAAGGAAATTTGTGGCTCGTCTCAGATTCCAGAACTTTCTGCCACAGAAATGTGAGGAACATGTGTTTTTTTAGCCAAATTTTGAAGTTTGCAAAGGATTCTGGGAAACAGAACCTGGTCCGAGCCCCACAAGTCACCCCATCTTGGATTCCCCTAGGTCTCTAGTTTTCAGAAATGCACAGGTTTGGTAGGTTTCCCTAGGTGTCGGCTTAGCTAGAGGCCAAAATCTACAGGTAGGCACTTTGCAAAAAACACCTCTGTTTTCTTTAAAAAATTTGGATGTGTCCACGTTGCGCTTTGGGGCGTTTCCTGTCGCGGGCGCTAGGCCTACCCACACAAGTGAGGTATCATTTTTATCGGGAGACTTGGGGGAACGCTGGGTGGAAGGAAATTTGTGGCTCCTCTCAGATTCCAGAACTTTCTGACACAGAAATGTGAGGAACATGTGTTTTTTTAGCCAAATGTTGAAGTTTGCAAAGGATTCTGGGTAACAGAACCTGGTCCGAGCCCCACAAGTCACCCCATCTTGGATTCCCCTAGGTCTCTAGTTTTCAGAAATGCACAGGTTTGGTAGGTTTCCCTAGGTGCCGGCTGAGCTAGAGGCCAAAATCTACAGGTAGGCACTTCGCAAAAATCACCTCTGTTTTCTTTCAAAAAACTTGGATGTGTCCACGTTGCGCTTTGGGGTGTTTCCTGTCGCTGGCGCTAGGCCTACCCACACAACTGAGGTATCATTTTTATCGGGAGACTTGGGGGAACGCTGGGTGGAAGGAAATTTGTGGCTCCTCTCAGATTCCAGAACTTTCTGCCACAGAAATGTGAGGAACATGTGTTTTTTTAGCCACATTTTGAGGTTTGCAAAGGATTCTGGGTAACAGAACCTGGTCCGAGCCCCACAAGTCACCCCATCTTGGATTCCCCTAGGTCTCTAGTTTTCAGAAATGCACAGGTTTGGTAGGTTTCCCTAGGTGCCGGCAGAGCTAGAGGCCAAAATCTACAGGTAGGCACTTCGCAAAAATCACCTCTGTTTTCTTTCAAAAAATTGGATGTGTCCACGTTGCGCTTTGGGGCGTTTCCTGTCGCGGGCGCTAGGCCTACCCACACAAGTGAGGTATCATTTTTATCGGGAGACTTGGGGGAACGCTGGGTGGAAGGAAATTTGTGGCTCCTCTCAGATTCCAGAACTTTCTGCCACAGAAATGTGAGGAACATGTGTTTTTTTAGCCACATTTTGAGGTTTGCAAAGGATTCTGGGTAACAGAACCTGGTCCGAGCCCCACAAGTCACCCCATGTTGGATTCCCCTAGGTCTCTAGTTTTCAGAAATGCACAGGTTTGGTAGGTTTCCCTAGGTGCTGGCTGAGCTAGAGGCCAAAATCTGCAGGTAGGCACTTCGCCAAAATCAAATCTATTTTCTTTCAAAAAATTGGATGTGTCCACGTTGCGCTTTGGGGCGTATCCTGTCGCGGGGCCTAGGCCTAACCACACAAGTGAGGTATCATTTTTATCGGGAGACTTGGGGGAACGCTGGGTGGAAGGAAATTTGTGGCTCCTCTCAGATTCCAGAACTTTCTGCCACAGAAATGTGAGGAACATGTGTTTTTTTAGCCAAATTTTGAGGTTTGCAAAGGATTCTGGGAAACAGAACCTGGTCCGAGCCCCACAAGTCACCCCATCTTGGATTCCCCTAGGTCTCTAGTTTTCAGAAATGCACAGGTTTGGTAGGTTTTCCTAGATGTCGGCTTAGCTAGAGGCCAAAATCTACAGGTAGGCACTTTGCAAAAAACACCTCTGTTTTCTTTAAAAAATTTGGATGTGTCCACGTTGCGCTTTGGGGCGTTTCCTGTCGCGGGCGCTAGGCCTACCCACACAAGTGAGGTATCATTTTTATCGGGAGACTTGGGGGAATTCTGGGTGGAAGGAAATTTGTGGCTCGTCTCAGATTCCAGAACTTTCTGCCACAGAAATGTGAGGAACATGTGTTTTTTTAGCCAAATTTTGAGGTTTGCAAAGGATTCTGGGAAACAGAACCTGGTCCGAGCCCCACAAGTCACCCCATCTTGGATTCCCCTAGGTCTCTAGTTTTCAGAAATGCACAGGTTTGGTAGGTTTCCCTAGGTGTCGGCTTAGCTAAAGGCCAAAATCTACAGGTAGGCACTTTGCAAAAAACACCTCTGTTTTCTTTAAAAAATGTTGATGTGTCCACGTTGCGCTTTGGGGCGTTTCCTGTCGCGGGCGCTAGGCCTACCCACACAAGTGAGGTATCATTTTTATCGGGAGACTTGGGGGAACGCTGGGTGGAAGGAAATTTGTGGCTCCTCTCAGATTCCAGAACTTTCTGCCACAGAAATGTGAGGAACATGTGTTTTTTTAGCCACATTTTGAGGTTTGCAAAGGATTCTGGGTAACAGAACCTGGTCCGAGCCCCACAAGTCACCCCATCTTGGATTCCCCTAGGTCTCTAGTTTTCAGAAATGCACAGGTTTGGTAGGTTTCCCTAGGTGCTGGCTGAGCTAGAGGCCAAAATCTACAGGTAGGCACTTCGCAAAAATCAAATCTATTTTCTTTCAAAAAATTGGATGTGTCCACGTTGCGCTTTGGGGCATTTCCTGTAGCGGGCGCTAGACCTACCCACAGAAGTGAGGTATCATTTTTATCGGGAGACTTGGTGGAACGCTGGGTGGAAGGAAATTTGTGGCTCCTTTCAGATTCCAGAACTTTCTGCCACAGAAATGTGAGGAACATGTGTTTTTTTAGCCAAATGTTGAGGTTTCTAAAGGATTCTGGGTAACAGAACCAGGTCCGATCCCCACAATTCACCCCATCTTGGATTCCCCTAGGTCTCTAGTTTTCAGAAATGCACAGGTTTGGTAGGTTTCCCTAGGTGCCGGCTGAGCTAGAGGCCAAAAACTACAGGTAGGCACTTCGCAAAAATCACCTCTGTTTTCTTTCAAAAAATTGGATGTGTCCACGTTGCGCTTTGGGGCGTTTCCTGTCGCGGGCGCTAGGCCTACCCACACAAGTGAGGTATCATTTTTATCGGGAGACTTGGGGGAACGCTGGGTGGAAGGAAATTTGTGGCTCCTCTCAGATTCCAGAACTTTCTGCCACAGAAATGTGAGGAACATGTGTTTTTTTAGCCACATTTTGAGGTTTGCAAAGGATTCTGGGTAACAGAACCTGGTCCGAGCCCCACAAGTCACCCCATCTTGGATTCCCCTAGGTCTCTAGTTTTCAGAAATGCACAGGTTTGGTAGGTTTCCCTAGGTGCTGGCTGAGCTAGAGGCCAAAATCTGCAGGTAGGCACTTCGCCAAAATCAAATCTATTTTCTTTAAAAAAATTGGATGTGTCCACGTTGCGCTTTGGGGCATTTCCTGTCGCAGGCGCTAGGCCTAACCACCCACGTGAGGTATCATTTTTATCGGGAGACTTGGGGGAACGCTGGGTGGAAGGAAATTTGTGGCTCCTCTCAGATTCCAGAACTTTCTGCCACAGAAATGTGAGGAACATGTGTTTTTTTAGCCAAATTGTGAGGTTTGCAAAGGATTCTGGGAAACAGAACCTGGTCCGAGCCCCACAAGTCACCCCATCTTGGATTCCCCTAGGTCTCTAGTTTTCAGAAATGCACAGGTTTGGTAGGTTTTCCTAGATGTCGGCTTAGCTAGAGGCCAAAATCTACAGGTAGGCACTTTGCAAAAAACACCTCTGTTTTCTTTAAAAAATTTGGATGTGTCCACGTTGCGCTTTGGGGCGTTTCCTGTCGCGGGCGCTAGGCCTACCCACACAACTGAGGTATCATTTTTATCGGGAGACTTGGGGGAATGCTGGGTGGAAGGAAATTTGTGGCTCGTCTCAGATTCCAGAACTTTCTGCCACAGAAATGTGAGGAACATGTGTTTTTTTAGCCAAATTTTGAAGTTTGCAAAGGATTCTGGGAAACAGAACCTGGTCCGAGCCCCACAAGTCACCCCATCTTGGATTCCCCTAGGTCTCTAGTTTTCAGAAATGCACAGGTTTGGTAGGTTTCCCTAGGTGTCGGCTTAGCTAGAGGCCAAAATCTACAGGTAGGCACTTTGCAAAAAACACCTCTGTTTTCTTTAAAAAATTTGGATGTGTCCACGTTGCGCTTTGGGGCGTTTCCTGTCGCGGGCGCTAGGCCTACCCACACAAGTGAGGTATCATTTTTATCGGGAGACTTGGGGGAACGCTGGGTGGAAGGAAATTTGTGGCTCCTCTCAGATTCCAGAACTTTCTGCCACAGAAATGTGAGGAACATGTGTTTTTTTAGCCACATTTTGAGGTTTGCAAAGGATTCTGGGTAACAGAACCTGGTCCGAGCCCCACAAGTCACCCCATCTTGGATTCCCCTAGGTCTCTAGTTTTCAGAAATCCACAGGTTTGGTAGGTTTCCCTACGTGCTGGCTGAGCTAGAGGCCAAAATCTACAGGTAGGCACTTCGCAAAAATCAAATCTATTTTCTTTCAAAAAATTGGATGTGTCCACGTTGCGCTTTGGGGCATTTCCTGTAGCGGGTGCTAGGCCTACCCACACAAGTGAGGTATCATTTTTATCGGGAGACTTGGTGGAACGCTGGGTGGAAGGAAATTTGTGGCTCCTTTCAGATTCCAGAACTTTCTGCCACAGAAATGTGAGGAACATGTGTTTTTTTAGCCAAATGTTGAGTTTTCTAAAGGATTCTGGGTAACAGAACCTGGTCCGAGCCCCACAAGTCACCCCATCTTGGATTCCCCTAGGTCTCTAGTTTTCAGAAATGCACAGGTTTGGTAGGTTTCCCTAGGTGCCGGCTGAGCTAGATGCCAAAATCTACAGGTAGGCACTTCGCAAAAATCACCTCTGTTTTCTTTCAAAAAATTGGATGTGTCCACATTGCGCTTTGGGGCGTTTCCTGTTGCGGGCGCTAGGCCTAACCACACAAGTGAGGTATCATTTTTATCGGGAGACTTGGGGGAACGCTGGGTGGAAGGAAATTTGTGGCTCCTCTCAGATTCCAGAACTTTCTGCCACAGAAATGTGAGGAACGTGTTTTTTTAGCCAAATTTTGAGGTTTGCAAAGGATTCTGGGAAACAGAACCTGGTCCGAGCCCCACAAGTCACCCCATCTTGGATTCCCCTAGGTCTCTAGTTTTCAGAAATGCACAGGTTTGGTAGGTTTTCCTAGATGTCGGCTTAGCTAGAGGCCAAAATCTACAGGTAGGCACTTTGCAAAAAACACCTCTGTTTTCTTTAAAAAATTTGGATGTGTCCACGTTGCGCTTTGGGGCGTTTCCTGTCGCGGGCGCTAGGCCTACCCACACAAGTGAGGTATCATTTTTATCGGGAGACTTGGGGGAATGCTGGGTGGAAGGAAATTTGTGGCTCGTCTCAGATTCCAGAACTTTCTGCCACAGAAATGTGAGGAACATGTGTTTTTTTAGCCAAATTTTGAGGTTTGGAAAGGATTCTGGGAAACAGAACCTGGTCCGAGCCCCACAAGTCACCCCATCTTGGATTCCCCTAGGTCTGTAGTTTTCAGAAATGCACAGGTTTGGTAGGTTTCCCTAGGTGTCGGCTTAGCTAAAGGCCAAAATCTACAGGTAGGCACTTTGCAAAAAACACCTCTGTTTTCTTTAAAAAATTTGGATGTGTCCACGTTGCGCTTTGGGGCGTTTCCTGTCGCGGGCGCTAGGCCTACCCACACAAGTGAGGTATCATTTTTATCGGGAGACTTGGGGGAACGCTGGGTGGAAGGAAATTTGTGGCTCTTCTCAGATTCCAGAACTTTCTGACACAGAAATGTGATGAACATGTGTTTTTTTAGCCAAATGTTGAAGTTTGCAAAGGATTCTGGGTAACAGAACCTGGTCCGAGCACCACAAGTCACCCCATCTTGGATTCCCCTAGGTCTCTAGTTTTCAGAAATGCACAGGTTTGGTAGGTTTCCCTAGGTGCCGGCTGAGCTAGAGGCCAAAATCTACAGGTAGGCACTTCGCAAAAATCACCTCTGTTTTCTTTAAAAAAACTTGGATGTGTCCACGTTGCGCTTTGGGGTGTTTCCTGTCGCGGGCGCTAGGCCTACCCACACAAGTGAGGTATCATTTTTATCGGGAGACTTGGGGGAACGCTGGGTGGAAGGAAATTTGTGGCTCCTCTCAGATTCCAGAACTTTCTGACACAGAAATGTGAGGAACATGTGTTTTTTTAGCCACATTTTGAGGTTTGCAAAGGATTCTGGGTAACAGAACCTGGTCCGAGCCCCACAAGTCACCCCATCTTGGATTCCCCTAGGTCTCTAGTTTTCAGAAATGCACAGTTTTGGTAGGTTTCCCTAGGTGCTGGCTGAGCTAGAGGCCAAAATCTACAGGTAGGCACTTCGCAAAAATCAAATCTATTTTCTTTCAAAAAATTGGATGTGTCCACGTTGCGCTTTGGGGCATTTCCTGTAGCGGGCGCTAGGCCTACCCACACAAGTGAGGTATCATTTTTATCGGGAGACTTGGTGGAACGCTGGGTGGAAGGAAATTTGTGGCTCCTTTCAGATTCCAGAACTTTCTGCCACAGAAATGTGAGGAACATGTGTTTTTTTAGCCAAATGTTGAGGTTTCTAAAGGATTCTGGGTAACAGAACCTGGTCCGAGCCCCACAAGTCACCCCATCTTGGATTCCCCTAGGTCTCTAGTTTTCAGAAATGCACAGGTTTGGTAGGTTTCCCTAGGTGCCGGCTGAGCTAGAGGCCAAAATCTACAGGTAGGCACTTCGCAAAAATCACCTCTGTTTTCTTTCAAAAAATTGGATGTGTCCACGTTGCGCTTTGGGGCGTTTCCTGTCGCGGGCGCTAGGCCTACCCACACAAGTGAGGTATCATTTTTATCGGGAGACTTGGGGGAACGCTGGGTGGAAGGAAATTTGTGGCTCCTCTCAGATTCCAGAACTTTCTGCCACAGAAATGTGAGGAACATGTGTTTTTTTAGCCACATTTTGAGGTTTGCAAAGGATTCTGGGTAACAGAACCTGGTCCGAGCCCCACAAGTCACCCCATCTTGGATTCCCCTAGGTCTCTAGTTTTCAGAAATGCACAGGTTTGGTAGGTTTCCCTAGGTGCTGGCTGAGCTAGAGGCCAAAATGTGCAGGTAGGCACTTCGCCAAAATCAAATCTATTTTCTTTCAAAAAATTGGATGTGTCCACATTGCGCTTTGGGGCGTTTCCTGTCGCGGGCGCTAGGCCTAACCACACAAGTGAGGTATCATTTTTATCGGGAGACTTGGGGGAACGCTGGGTGGAAGGAAATTTGTGGCTCGTCTCAGATTCCAGAACTTTCTGCCACAGAAATGTGAGGAACATGTGTTTTTTTAGCCAAATTTTGAGGTTTGCAAAGGATTATGGGAAACAGAACCTGGTCCGAGCCCCACAAGTCACCCCATCTTGGATTCCCCTAGGTCTCTAGTTTTCAGAAATCCACAGGTTTGGTAGGTTTTCCTAGATGTCGGCTTAGCTAGAGGCCAAAATCTACAGGTAGGCACTTTGCAAAAAACACCTCTGTTTTCTTTAAAAAATTTGGATGTGTCCACGTTGCGCTTTGGGGCGTTTCCTGTCGCAGGCGCTAGGCCTACCCACACAACTGAGGTATCATTTTTATCGGGAGACTTGGGGGAATGCTGGGTGGAAGGAAATTTGTGGCTCGTCTCAGATTCCAGAACTTTCTGCCACAGAAATGTGAGGAACATGTGTTTTTTTAGCCAAATTTTGAGGTTTGCAAAGGATTCTGGGAAACAGAACCTGGTCCGAGCCCCACAAGTCACCCCATCTTGGATTCCCCTAGGTCTCTAGTTTTCAGAAATGCACAGGTTTGGTAGGTTTCCCTAGGTGTCGGCTTAGCTAAAGGCCAAAATCTACAGGTAGGCACTTTGCAAAAAACACCTCTGTTTTCTTTAAAAAATTTGGATGTGTCCACGTTGCGCTTTGGGGCGTTTCCTGTCGCGGGCGCTAGGCCTACCCACACAAGTGAGGTATCATTTTTATCGGGAGACTTGGGGGAACGCTGGGTGGAAGGAAATTTGTGGCTCCTCTCAGATTCCAGAACTTTCTGCCACAGAAATGTGAGGAACATGTGTTTTTTTAGCCACATTTTGAGGTTTGCAAAGGATTCTGGGTAACAGAACCTGGTCCGAGCCCCACAAGTCACCCCATCTTGGATTCCCCTAGGTCTCTAGTTTTCAGAAATCCACAGGTTTGGTAGGTTTCCCTACGTGCTGGCTGAGCTAGAGGCCAAAATCTACAGGTAGGCACTTCGCAAAAATCAAATCTATTTTCTTTCAAAAAATTGGATGTGTCCACGTTGCGCTTTGGGGCATTTCCTGTAGCGGGTGCTAGGCCTACCCACACAAGTGAGGTATCATTTTTATCGGGATACTTGGTGGAACGCTGGGTGGAAGGAAATTTGTGGCTCCTTTCAGATTCCAGAACTTTCTGCCACAGAAATGTGAGGAACATGTGTTTTTTTAGCCAAATGTTGAGTTTTCTAAAGGATTCTGGGTAACAGAACCTGGTCCGAGCCCCACAAGTCACCCCATCTTGGATTCCCCTAGGTCTCTAGTTTTCAGAAATGCACAGGTTTGGTAGGTTTCCCTAGGTGCCGGCTGAGCTAGATGCCAAAATCTACAGGTAGGCACTTCGCAAAAATCACCTCTGTTTTCTTTCAAAAAATTGGATGTGTCCACATTGCGCTTTGGGGCGTTTCCTGTTGCGGGCGCTAGGCCTAACCACACAAGTGAGGTATCATTTTTATCGGGAGACTTGGGGGAACGCTGGGTGGAAGGAAATTTGTGGCTCCTCTCAGATTCCAGAACTTTCTGCCACAGAAATGTGAGGAACGTGTTTTTTTAGCCAAATTTTGAGGTTTGCAAAGGATTCTGGGAAACAGAACCTGGTCCGAGCCCCACAAGTCACCCCATCTTGGATTCCCCTAGGTCTCTAGTTTTCAGAAATGCACAGGTTTGGTAGGTTTTCCTAGATGTCGGCTTAGCTAGAGGCCAAAATCTACAGGTAGGCACTTTGCAAAAAACACCTCTGTTTTCTTTAAAAAATTTGGATGTGTCCACGTTGCGCTTTGGGGCGTTTCCTGTCGCGGGCGCTAGGCCTACCCACACAAGTGAGGTATCATTTTTATCGGGAGACTTGGGGGAATGCTGGGTGGAAGGAAATTTGTGGCTCGTCTCAGATTCCAGAACTTTCTGCCACAGAAATGTGAGGAACATGTGTTTTTTTAGCCAAATTTTGAGGTTTGGAAAGGATTCTGGGAAACAGAACCTGGTCCGAGCCCCACAAGTCACCCCATCTTGGATTCCCCTAGGTCTGTAGTTTTCAGAAATGCACAGGTTTGGTAGGTTTCCCTAGGTGTCGGCTTAGCTAAAGGCCAAAATCTACAGGTAGGCACTTTGCAAAAAACACCTCTGTTTTCTTTAAAAAATTTGGATGTGTCCACGTTGCGCTTTGGGGCGTTTCCTGTCGCGGGCGCTAGGCCTACCCACACAAGTGAGGTATCATTTTTATCGGGAGACTTGGGGGAACGCTGGGTGGAAGGAAATTTGTGGCTCTTCTCAGATTCCAGAACTTTCTGACACAGAAATGTGATGAACATGTGTTTTTTTAGCCAAATGTTGAAGTTTGCAAAGGATTCTGGGTAACAGAACCTGGTCCGAGCACCACAAGTCACCCCATCTTGGATTCCCCTAGGTCTCTAGTTTTCAGAAATGCACAGGTTTGGTAGGTTTCCCTAGGTGCCGGCTGAGCTAGAGGCCAAAATCTACAGGTAGGCACTTCGCAAAAATCACCTCTGTTTTCTTTCAAAAAACTTGGATGTGTCCACGTTGCGCTTTGGGGTGTTTCCTGTCGCGGGCGCTAGGCCTACCCACACAACTGAGGTATAATTTTTATCGGGAGACTTGGGGGAACGCTGGGTGGAAGGAAATTTGTGGCTCCTTTCAGATTCCAGAACTTTCTGCCACAGAAATGTGAGGAACATGTGTTTTTTTAGCCAAATGTTGAGGTTTCTAAAGGATTCTGGGTAACAGAACCTGGTCCGAGCCCCACAAGTCACCCCATCTTGGATTCCCCTAGGTCTGTAGTTTTCAGAAATGCACAGGTTTGGTAGGTTTTCCTAGGTGTCAGCTTAGCTAGAGGCCAAAATCTACAGGTAGGCACTTCGCAAAAATCACCTCTGTTTTCTTTAAAAAATTTGGATGTGTCCACGTTGCGCTTTGGGGCGTTTCCTGTCGCGGGCGCTAGGCCTACCCACACAAGTGAGGTATCATTTTTATCGGGAGACTTGGGGGAACGCTGGGTGGAAGGAAATTTGTGGCTCCTCTCAGATTCCAGAACTTTCTGCCACAGAAATGTGAGGAACATGTGTTTTTTTAGCCACATTTTGAGGTTTGCAAAGGATTCTGGGTAACAGAACCTGGTCCGAGCCCCACAAGTCACCCCATCTTGGATTCCCCTAGGTCTCTAGTTTTCAGAAATACACAGGTTTGGTAGGTTTCCCTAGGTGCTGGCTGAGCTAGAGGCCAAAATCTACAGGTAGGCACTTCGCAAAAATCAAATCTATTTTCTTTCAAAAAATTGGATGTGTCCACGTTGCGCTTTGGGGCGTTTCCTGTCGCGGGCGCTAGGCCTAACCACACAAGTGAGGTATCATTTTTATCGGGAGACTTGGGGGAACGCTGGGTGGAAGGAAATTTGTGGCTCCTCTCAGATTCCAGAACTTTCTGCCACAGAAATGTGAGGAACATGTGTTTTTTTAGCCAAATTTTGAGGTTTGCAAAGGATTCTGGGAAACAGAACCTGGTCTGAGCCCCACAAGTCACCCCATCTTGGATTCCCCTAGGTCTCTAGTTTTCAGAAATGCACAGGTTTGGTAGGTTTTCCTAGATGTCGGCTTAGCTAGAGGCCAAAATCTACAGGTAGGCACTTTGCAAAAAACACCTCTGTTTTCTTTAAAAAATTTGGATGTGTCCACGTTGCGCTTTGGGGCGTTTCCTGTCGCAGGCGCTAGGCCTACCCACACAACTGAGGTATCATTTTTATCGGGAGACTTGGGGGAATGCTGGGTGGAAGGAAATTTGTGGCTCGTCTCAGATTCCAGAACTTTCTGCCACAGAAATGTGAGGAACATGTGTTTTTTAAGCCAAATTTTGAGGTTTGCAAAGGATTCTGGGAAACAGAACCTGGTCCGAGCCCCACAAGTCACCCCATCTTGGATTCCCCTAGGTCTCTAGTTTTCAGAAATGCACAGGTTTGGTAGGTTTCCCTACGTGCTGGCTGAGCTAGAGGCCAAAATCTACAGGTAGGCACTTCGCAAAAATCAAATCTATTTTCTTTCAAAAAATTGGATGTGTCCACGTTGCGCTTTGGGGCATTTCCTGTAGCGGGTGCTAGGCCTACCCACACAAGTGAGGTATCATTTTTATCGGGAGACTTGGTGGAACGCTGGGTGGAAGGAAATTTGTGGCTCCTTTCAGATTCCAGAACTTTCTGCCACAGAAATGTGAGGAACATGTGTTTTTTTAGCCAAATGTTGAGTTTTCTAAAGGATTCTGGGTAACAGAACCTGGTCCGAGCCCCACAAGTCACCCCATCTTGGATTCCCCTAGGTCTCTAGTTTTCAGAAATGCACAGGTTTGGTAGGTTTCCCTAGGTGCCGGCTGAGCTAGATGCCAAAATCTACAGGTAGGCACTTCGCAAAAATCACCTCTGTTTTCTTTCAAAAAATTGGATGTGTACACATTGCGCTTTGGGGCGTTTCCTGTCGTGGGCGCTAGGCCTAACCACACAAGTGAGGTATCATTTTTATCGGGAGACTTGGGGGAACGCTGGGTGGAAGGAAATTTGTGGCTCCTCTCAGATTCCAGAACTTTCTGCCACAGAAATGTGAGGAACGTGTTTTTTTAGCCAAATTTTGAGGTTTGCAAAGGATTCTGGGAAACAGAACCTGGTCCGAGCCCCACAAGTCACCCCATCTTGGATTCCCCTAGGTCTCTAGTTTTCAGAAATGCACAGGTTTGGTAGGTTTTCCTAGATGTCGGCTTAGCTAGAGGCCAAAATCTACAGGTAGGCACTTTGCAAAAAACACCTCTGTTTTCTTTAAAAAATTTGGATGTGTCCACGTTGCGCTTTGGGGCGTTTCCTGTCGCGGGCGCTAGGCCTACCCACACAAGTGAGGTATCATTTTTATCGGGAGACTTGGGGGAATGCTGGGTGGAAGGAAATTTGTGGCTCGTCTCAGATTCCAGAACTTTCTGCCACAGAAATGTGAGGAACATGTGTTTTTTTAGCCAAATTTTGAGGTTTGGAAAGGATTCTGGGAAACAGAACCTGGTCCGAGCCCCACAAGTCACCCCATCTTGGATTCCCCTAGGTCTGTAGTTTTCAGAAATGCACAGGTTTGGTAGGTTTCCCTAGGTGTCGGCTTAGCTAAAGGCCAAAATCTACAGGTAGGCACTTTGCAAAAAACACCTCTGTTTTCTTTAAAAAATTTGGATGTGTCCACGTTGCGCTTTGGGGCGTTTCCTGTCGCGGGCGCTAGGCCTACCCACACAAGTGAGGTATCATTTTTATCGGGAGACTTGGGGGAACGCTGGGTGGAAGGAAATTTGTGGCTCTTCTCAGATTCCAGAACTTTCTGACACAGAAATGTGATGAACATGTGTTTTTTTAGCCAAATGTTGAAGTTTGCAAAGGATTCTGGGTAACAGAACCTGGTCCGAGCACCACAAGTCACCCCATCTTGGATTCCCCTAGGTCTCTAGTTTTCAGAAATGCACAGGTTTGGTAGGTTTCCCTAGGTGCCGGCTGAGCTAGAGGCCAAAATCTACAGGTAGGCACTTCGCAAAAATCACCTCTGTTTTCTTTCAAAAAACTTGGATGTGTCCACGTTGCGCTTTGGGGTGTTTCCTGTCGCGGGCGCTAGGCCTACCCACACAACTGAGGTATAATTTTTATCGGGAGACTTGGGGGAACGCTGGGTGGAAGGAAATTTGTGGCTCCTTTCAGATTCCAGAACTTTCTGCCACAGAAATGTGAGGAACATGTGTTTTTTTAGCCAAATGTTGAGGTTTCTAAAGGATTCTGGGTAACAGAACCTGGTCCGAGCCCCACAAGTCACCCCATCTTGGATTCCCCTAGGTCTGTAGTTTTCAGAAATGCACAGGTTTGGTAGGTTTCCCTAGGTGCCGGCTGAGCTAGAGGCCAAAATCTACAAGTAGGCACTTCGAAAAAATCACCTCTGTTTTCTTTCAAAAAATTGGATGTGTCCACGTTGCGCTTTGGGGCGTTTCCTGTCGCGGGCGCTAGGCCTACCCACACAAGTGAGGTATCATTTTTATCGGGAGACTTGGGGGAACGCTGGGTGGAAGGAAATTTGTGGCTCCTCTCAGATTCCAGAACTTTCTGCCACAGAAATGTGAGGAACATGTGTTTTTTTAGCCACATTTTGAGGTTTGCAAAGGATTCTGGGTAACAGAACCTGGTCCGAGCCCCACAAGTCACCCCATCTTGGATTCCCCTAGGTCTCTAGTTTTCAGAAATGCACAGGTTTGGTAGGTTTTCCTAGGTGTCGGCTTAGCTAGAGGCCAAAATCTACAGGTAGGCACTTCGCAAAAATCACCTCTGTTTTCTTTAAAAAATTTGGATGTGTCCACGTTGCGCTTTGGGGCGTTTCCTGTCGCGGGCGCTAGGCCTACCCACACAAGTGAGGTATCATTTTTATCGGGAGACTTGGGGGAACGCTGGGTGGAAGGAAATTTGTGGCTCCTCTCAGATTCCAGAACCTTCTGCCACAGAAATGTGAGGAACATGTGTTTTTTTAGCCACATTTTGAGGTTTGCAAAGGATTCTGGGTAACAGAACCTGGTCCGAGCCCCACAAGTCACCCCATCTTGGATTCCCCTAGGTCTCTAGTTTTCAGAAATACACAGGTTTGGTAGGTTTCCCTAGGTGCTGGCTGAGCTAGAGGCCAAAATCTACAGGTAGGCACTTCGCAAAAATCAAATCTATTTTCTTTAAAAAAATTGGATGTGTCCACGTTGCGCTTTGGGGCGTTTCCTGTTGCGGGCGCTAGGCCTAACCACACAAGTGAGGTATCATTTTTATCGGGAGACTTGGGGGAACGCTGGGTGGAAGGAAATTTGTGGCTCCTCTCAGATTCCAGAACTTTCTGCCACAGAAATGTGAGGAACATGTGTTTTTTTAGCCAAATTTTGAGGTTTGCAAAGGATTCTGGGAAACAGAACCTGGTCCGAGCCCCACAAGTCACCCCATCTTGGATTCCCCTAGGTCTCTAGTTTTCAGAAATGCACAGGTTTGGTAGGTTTTCCTAGGTGTCGGCTTAGCTAGAGGCCAAAATCTACAGGTAGGCACTTTGCAAAAAACACCTCTGTTTTCTTTAAAAAATGTGGATGTGTCCACGTTGCGCTTTGGGGCGTTTCCTGTCGCGAGCGCTAGGCCTACCCACACAAGTGAGGTATCATTTTTATCGGGAGACTTGGGGGAATGCTGGGTGGAAGGAAATTTGTGGCTCGTCTCAGATTCCAGAACTTTCTGCCACAGAAATGTGAGGAACATGTGTTTTTTTAGCCAAATGTTGAGGTTTCTAAAGGATTCTGGGTAACAGAACCTGGTCCGAGCCCCACAAGTCACCCCATCTTGGATTCCCCTAGGTCTCTAGTTTTCAGAAATGCACAGGTTTGGTAGGTTTCCCTAGGTGCCGGCTGAGCTAGAGGCCAAAATCTACAGGTAGGCACTTCGCAAAAATCACCTCTGTTTTCTTTCAAAAAATTGGATGTGTCCACGTTGCGCTTTGGGGCGTTTCCTGTCGCGGGCGCTAGGCCTACCCACACAAGTGAGGTATCATTTTTATCGGGAGACTTGGGGGAATGCTGGGTGGAAGGAAATTTGTGGCTCGTCTCAGATTCCAGAACTTTCTGCCACAGAAATGTGAGGAACATGTGTTTTTTTAGCCAAATTTTGAAGTTTGCAAAGGATTCTGGGAAACAGAACCTGGTCGGAGCCCCACAAGTCACCCCATCTTGGATTCCCCTAGGTCTCTAGTTTTCAGAAATGCACAGGTTTGGTAGGTTTCCCTAGGTGTCGGCTTAGCTAAAGGCCAAAATCTACAGGTAGGCACTTTGCAAAAAACACCTCTGTTTTCTTTAAAAAATTTGGATGTGTCCACGTTGCGCTTTGGGGCGTTTCCTGTCGCGGGCGCTAGGCCTACCCACACAAGTGAGGTATCATTTTTATCGGGAGACTTGGGGGAACGCTGGGTGGAAGGAAATTTGTGGCTCCTCTCAGATTCCAGAACTTTCTGCCACAGAAATGTGAGGAACATGTGTTTTTTTAGCCAAATGTTGAAGTTTGCAAAGGATTCTGGGTAACAGAACCTGGTCCGAGCCCCACAAGTCACCCCATCTTGGATTCCCCTAGGTCTCTAGTTTTCAGAAATGCACAGGTTTGGTAGGTTTCCCTAGGTGCCGGCTGAGCTAGAGGCCAAAATCTACAGGTAGGCACTTCGCAAAAATCACCTCTGTTTTCTTTAAAAAAACTTGGATGTGTCCACGTTGCGCTTTGGGGTGTTTCCTGTCGCGGGCGCTAGGCCTACCCACACAAGTGAGGTATCATTTTTATCGGGAGACTTGGGGGAACGCTGGGTGGAAGGAAATTTGTGGCTCCTCTCAGATTCCAGAACTTTCTGACACAGAAATGTGAGGAACATGTGTTTTTTTAGCCACATTTTGAGGTTTGCAAAGGATTCTGGGTAACAGAACCTGGTCCGAGCCCCACAAGTCACCCCATCTTGGATTCCCCTTGGTCTCTAGTTTTCAGAAATGCACAGGTTTGGTAGGTTTCCCTAGGTGCTGGCTGAGCTAGAGGCCAAAATCTACAGGTAGGCACTTCGCAAAAATCAAATCTATTTTCTTTCAAAAAATTGGATGTGTCCACGTTGCGCTTTGGGGCATTTCCTGTAGCGGGCGCTAGGCCTACCCACACAAGTGAGGTATCATTTTTATCGGGAGACTTGGTGGAACGCTGGGTGGAAGGAAATTTGTGGCTCCTTTCAGATTCCAGAACTTTCTGCCACAGAAATGTGAGGAACATGTGTTTTTTTAGCCAAATGTTGAGGTTTCTAAAGGATTCTGGGTAACAGAACCTGGTCCGAGCCCCACAAGTCACCCCATCTTGGATTCCCCTAGGTCTCTAGTTTTCAGAAATGCACAGGTTTGGTAGGTTTCCCTAGGTGCCGGCTGAGCTAGAGGCCAAAATCTACAGGTAGGCACTTCGCAAAAATCACCTCTGTTTTCTTTCAAAAAATTGGATGTGTCCACGTTGCGCTTTGGGGCGTTTCCTGTCGCGGGCGCTAGGCCTACCCACACAAGTGAGGTATCATTTTTATCGGGAGACTTGGGGGAACGCTGGGTGGAAGGAAATTTGTGGCTCCTCTCAGATTCCAGAACTTTCTGCCACAGAAATGTGAGGAACATGTGTTTTTTTAGCCACATTTTGAGGTTTGCAAAGGATTCTGGGTAACAGAACCTGGTCCGAGCCCCACAAGTCACCCCATCTTGGATTCCCCTAGGTCTCTAGTTTTCAGAAATGCACAGGTTTGGTAGGTTTCCCTAGGTGCTGGCTGAGCTAGAGGCCAAAATCTGCAGGTAGGCACTTCGCCAAAATCAAATCTATTTTCTTTCAAAAAATTGGATGTGTCCACATTGAGCTTTGGGGCGTTTCCTGTCGCGGGCGCTAGGCCTAACCACACAAGTGAGGTATCATTTTTATCGGGAGACTTGGGGGAACGCTGGGTGGAAGGAAATTTGTGGCTCGTCTCAGATTCCAGAACTTTCTGCCACAGAAATGTGAGGAACATGTGTTTTTTTAGCCAAATTTTGAGGTTTGCAAAGGATTCTGGGAAACAGAACCTGGTCCGAGCCCCACAAGTCACCCCATCTTGGATTCCCCTAGGTCTCTAGTTTTCAGAAATGCACAGGTTTGGTAGGTTTCCCTAGGTGTCGGCTTAGCTAGAGGCCAAAATCTACAGGTAGGCACTTTGCAAAAAACACCTCTGTTTTCTTTAAAAAATTTGGATGTGTCCACGTTGCGCTTTGGGGCGTTTCCTGTCGCGGGCGCTAGGCCTACCCACACAAGTGAGGTATCATTTTTATCGGGAGACTTGGGGGACCGCTTGGTGGAAGGAAATTTGTGGCTCCTCTCAGATTCCAGAACTTTCTGACACAGAAATGTGAGGAACATGTGTTTTTTTAGCCAAATGTTGAAGTTTGCAAAGGATTCTGGGTAACAGAACCTGGTCCGAGCCCCACAAGTCACCCCATCTTGGATTCCCCTAGGTCTCTAGTTTTCAGAAATGCACAGGTTTGGTAGGTTTCCCTAGGTGCCGGCTGACCTAGAGGCCAAAATCTACAGGTAGGCACTTCGCAAAAATCAAATCTATTTTCTTTCAAAAAATTGGATGTGTCCACGTTGCGCTTTGGGGCGTTTCCTGTCGCGGGCGCTAGGCCTAACCACACAAGTGAGGTATCATTTTTATCGGGAGACTTGGGGGAACGCTGGGTGGAAGGAAATTTGTGGCTCCTCTCAGATTCCAGAACTTTCTGCCACAGAAATGTGAGGAACATGTGTTTTTTAGCCAAATTTTGAGGTTTGCAAAGGATTCTGGGAAACAGAACCTGGTCCGAGCCCCACAAGTCACCCCATCTTGGATTCCCCTAGGTCTCTAGTTTTCAGAAATGCACAGGTTTGGTAGGTTTTCCTAGGTGTCGGCTTAGCTAGAGGCCAAAATCTACAGGTAGGCACTTTGCAAAAAACACCTCTGTTTTCTTTAAAAAATGTGGATGTGTCCACGTTGCGCTTTGGGGCGTTTCCTCTCGCGGGCGCTAGGCCTACCCACACAAGTGAGGTATCATTTTTATCGGGAGACTTGGGGGAATGCTGGGTGGAAGGAAATTTGTGGCTCGTCTCAGATTCCAGAACTTTCTGCCACAGAAATGTGAGGAACATGTGTTTTTTTAGCCAAATGTTGAGGTTTCAAAAGGATTCTGGGTAACAGAACCTGGTCCGAGCCCCACAAGTCACCCCATCTTGGATTCCCCTAGGTCTCTAGTTTTCAGAAATGCACAGGTTTGGTAGGTTTCCCTAGGTGCCGGCTGAGCTAGAGGCCAAAATCTACAGGTAGGCACTTCGCAAAAATCACCTCTGTTTTCTTTCAAAAAATTGGATGTGTCCACGTTGCGCTTTGGGGCGTTTCCTGTCGCGGGCGCTAGGCCTACCCACACAAGTGAGGTATCATTTTTATCGGGAGACTTGGGGGAACGCTGGGTGGAAGGAAATTTGTGGCTCCTCTCAGATTCCAGAACTTTCTGCCACAGAAATGTGAGGAACATGTGTTTTTTTAGCCACATTTTGAGGTTTGCAAAGGATTCTGGGTAACAGAACCTGGTCCGAGCCCCACAAGTCACCCCATCTTGGATTCCCCTAGGTCTCTAGTTTTCAGAAATGCACAGGTTTGGTAGGTTTCCCTAGGTGCTGGCTGAGTTAGAGGCCAAAATCTGCAGGTAGGCACTTCGCCAAAATCAAATCTATTTTCTTTCAAAAAATTGGATGTGACCACGTTGCGCTTTGGGGCGTTTCCTGTCGCGGGCGCTAGGCCTAACCACACAAGTGAGGTATCATTTTTATCGGGAGACTTGGGGGAACGCTGGGTGGAAGGAAATTTGTGGCTCGTCTCAGATTCCAGAACTTTCTGCCACAGAAATGTGAGGAACATGTGTTTTTTTAGCCAAATTTTGAGGTTTGCAAAGGATTCTGGGAAACAGAACCTGGTCCGAGCCCCACAAGTCACCCCATCTTGGATTCCCCTAGGTCTCTAGTTTTCAGAAATGCACAGGTTTGGTAGGTTTCCCTAGGTGTCGGCTTAGCTAGAGGCCAAAATCTACAGGTAGGCACTTTGCAAAAAACACCTCTGTTTTCTTTAAAAAATTTGGATGTGTCCACGTTGCGCTTTGGGGCGTTTCCTGTTGCGGGCGCTAGGCCTACCCACACAAGTGAGGTATCATTTTTATCGGGAGACTTGGGGGACCGCTGGGTGGAAGGAAATTTGTGGCTCCTCTCAGATTCCAGAACTTTCTGACACAGAAATGTGAGGAACATGTGTTTTTTTAGCCAAATGTTGAAGTTTGCAAAGGATTCTGGGTAACAGAACCTGGTCCGAGCCCCACAAGTCACCCCATCTTGGATTCCCCTAGGTCTCTAGTTTTCAGAAATGCACAGGTTTGGTAGGTTTCCCTAGGTGCCGGCTGAGCTAGAGGCCAAAATCTACAGGTAGGCACTTCGCAAAAATCACCTCTGTTTTCTTTCAAAAAACTTGGATGTGTCCACGTTGCGCTTTGGGGCGTTTCCTGTCGCGGGCGCTAGGCCTACCCACACAACTGAGGTATCATTTTTATCGGGAGACTTGGGGGAACGCTGGGTGGAAGGAAATTTGTGGCTCCTCTCAGATTCCAGAACTTTCTGCCACAGAAATGTGAGGAACATTTGTTTTTTTAGCCACATTTTGAGGTTTGCAAAGGATTCTGGGTAACAGAACCTGGTCCGAGCCCCACAAGTCACCCCATCTTGGATTCCCCTAGGTCTCTAGTTTTCAGAAATGCAAAGGTTTGGTAGGTTTCCCTAGGTGCTGGCTGAGCTAGAGGCCAAAATCTACAGGTAGGCACTTCGCAAAACTCAAATCTATTTTCTTTCAAAAAATTGGATGTGTCCACGTTGCGCTTTGGGGCGTTTCCTGTCGCGGGCGCTAGGCCTACCCATACAAGTGAGGTATCATTTTTATCGGGAGACTTGGGGGAACGCTGGGTGGAAGGAAATTTGTGGCTCCTCTCAGATTCCAGAACTTTCTGACACAGAAATGTGAGGAACATGTGTTTTTTTAGCCAAATTTTGAAGTTTGCAAAGGATTCTGGGTAACAGAACCTGGTCTGAGCCCCACAAGTCACCCCATCCTGGATTCCCCTAGGTCTCTAGTTTTCAGAAATGCACAGGTTTGGTAGGTTTCCCTAGGTGCCGGCTGAGCTAGAGGCCAAAATCTACAGGTAGGCACTTTGCAAAAATCACCTCTGTTTTCTTTCAAAAAATTGGATGTGTCCACGTTGCGCTTTGGGGCATTTCCTGTAGCGGGCGCTAGGCCTACCCACACAAGTGAGGTATCATTTTTATCGGGAGACTTGGTGGAACGCTGGGTGGAAGGAAATTTGTGGCTCCTTTCAGATTCCAGAACTTTCTGCCACAGAAATGTGAGGAACATGTGTTTTTTTAGCCAAATGTTGAGGTTTCTAAAGGATTCTGGGTAACAGAACCTGGTCCGAGCCCCACAAGTCACCCCATCTTGGATTCCCCTAGGTCTCTAGTTTTCAGAAATGCACAGGTTTGGTAGGTTTCCCTAGGTGCCGGCTGAGCTAGAGGCCAAAATCTACAGGTAGGCACTTCGCAAAAATCACCTCTGTTTTCTTTCAAAAAATTGGATGTGTCCACGTTGCGCTTTGGGGCGTTTCCTGTCGCGGGCGCTAGGCCTACCCACACAAGTGAGGTATCATTTTTATCGGGAGACTTGGGGGAACGCTGGGTGGAAGGAAATTTGTGGCTCCTCTCAGATTCCAGAACTTTCTGCCACAGAAATGTGAGGAACAAGTGTTTTTTTAGCCACATTTTGAGGTTTGCAAAGGATTCTGGGTAACAGAACCTGGTCCGAGCCCCACAAGTCACCCCATCTTGGATTCCCCTAGGTCTCTAGTTTTCAGAAATGCACAGGTTTGGTAGGTTTCCCTAGGTGCTGGCTGAGCTAGAGGCCAAAATCTACAGGTAGGCACTTCGCAAAAATCAAATCTATTTTCTTTCAAAAAATTGGATGTGTCCACGTTGCGCTTTGGGGCGTTTCCTGTCGCGGGCGCTAGGCCTAACCACACAAGTGAGGTATCATTTTTATCGGGAGACTTGGGGGAACGCTGGGTGGAAGGAAATTTGTGGCTCCTCTCAGATTCCAGAACTTTCTGCCACGGAAATGTGAGGAACATGTGTTTTTTTAGCCTAATTTTGAGGTTTGCAAAGGATTCTGGGAAACAGAACCTGGTCCGAGCCCCACAAGTCACCCCATCTTGGATTCCCCTAGGTCTCTAGTTTTCAGAAATGCACAGGTTTGGTAGGTTTCCCTAGGTGTCGGCTTAGCTAAAGGCCAAAATCTACAGGTAGGCACTTTGCAAAAAACACCTCTGTTTTCTTTAAAAAATTTGGATGTGTCCACGTTGCGCTTTGGGGCGTTTCCTGTCGCGGGCGCTAGGCCTACCCACACAAGTGAGGTATCATTTTTATTGGGAGACTTGGGGGAACGCTCGGTGGAAGGAAATTTGTGGCTCCTCTCAGATTCCAGAACTTTTTGACACAGAAATGTGAGGAACATGTGTTTTTTTAGCCAAATGTTGAAGTTTGCAAAGGATTCTGGGTAACAGAACCTGGTCCGAGCCCCACAAGTCACCCCATCTTGGATTCCCCTAGGTCTCTAGTTTTCAGAAATGCACAGGTTTGGTAGGTTTCCGTAGGTGCCGGCTGAGCTAGAGGCCAAAATCTACAGGTAGGCACTTCGCAAAAATCACCTCTGTTTTCTTTAAAAAATGTGGATGTGTCCACGTTGCGCTTTGGGGCGTTTCCTGTCGCGGGCGCTAGGCCTACCCACACAAGTGAGGTATCATTTTTATCGGGAGACTTGGGGGAACGCTGGGTAGAAGGAAATTTGTGGCTCCTCTCAGATTCCAGAACTTTCTGACACAGAAATGTGAGGAACATGTGTTTTTTTAGCCAAATGTTGAAGTTTGCAAAGGATTCTGGGTAACAGAACCTGGTCCGAGCCCCACAAGTCACCCCATCTTGGATTCCCCTAGGTCTCTAGTTTTCAGAAATGCACAGGTTTGGTAGGTTTCCCTAGGTGCTGGCTGAGCTAGAGGCCAAAATCTACAGGTAGGCACTTCGCAAAAATCAAATCTATTTTCTTTCAAAAAATTGGATGTGTCCACGTTGCGCTTTGGGGCGTTTCCTGTCGCGGGCGCTAGGCCTAACCACACAAGTGAGGTATCATTTTTATCGGGAGACTTGGTGGAACGCTGGGTGGAAGGAAATTTGTGGCTCCTTTCAGATTCCAGAACTTTCTGCCACAGAAATGTGAGGAACATGTGTTTTTTTAGCCAAATGTTGAGGTTTCTAAAGGATTCTGGGTAACAGAACCTGGTCCGAGCCCCAAAAGTCACCCCATCTTGGATTCCCCTAGGTCTCTAGTTTTCAGAAATGCACAGGATTGGTAGGTTTCCCTAGGTGCTGGCTGAGCTAGAGGCCAAAATCTACAGGTAGGCACTTCGCAAAAATCAAATCTATTTTGTTTCAAAAAATTGGATGTGTCCACGTTGCGCTTTGGGGCGTTTCCTGTCGCGGGCGCTAGGCCTAACCACACAAGTGAGGTATCATTTTTATCGGGAGACTTGGGGGAACGCTGGGTGGAAGGAAATTTGTGGCTCCTCTCAGATTCCAGAACTTTCTGCCACAGAAATGTGAGGAACATGTGTTTTTTTAGCCAAATTTTGAGGTTTGCAAAGGATTCTGGGAAACAGAACCTGGTCCGAGCCCCACAAGTCACCCCATCTTAGATTCCCCTAGGTCTCTAGTTTTCAGAAATGCACAGGTTTGGTAGGTTTTCCTAGGTGTCGGCTTAGCTAGAGGCCAAAATCTACAGGTAGGCACTTTGCAAAAAACACCTCTGTTTTCTTTAAAAAATTTGGATGTGTCCACGTTGCGCTTTGGGGCGTTTCCTGTCGCGGGCGCTAGGCCTACCCACACAAGTGAGGTATCATTTTTATCGGGAGACTTGGGGGAATGCTGGGTGGAAGGAATTTGTGGCTCCTTTCAGATTCCAGAATTTTCTGCCACAGAAATGTGAGGAACATGTGTTTTTTTAGCCAAATGTTGAGGTTTCTAAAGGATTCTGGGTAACAGAACCTGGTCCGAGCCCCACAAGTCACCCCATCTTGGATTCCCCTAGGTCTCTAGTTTTCAGAAATGCACAGGTTTGGTAGGTTTCCCTAGGTGCCGGCTGAGCTAGAGGCCAAAATCTACAGGTAGGCACTTCGCAAAAATCACCTCTGTTTTCTTTCAAAAAATTGGATGTGTCCACGTTGCGCTTTGGGGCGTTTCCTGTCGCGGGCGCTAGGCCTACCCATACAAGTGAGGTATCATTTTTATCAGTAGACTTGGGGGAACGCTGGGTGGAAGGAAATTTGTGGCTCCTCTCAGATTCCAGAACTTTCTGCCACAGAAATGTGAGGAACATGTGTTTTTTTAGAAACATTTTGAGGTTTGCAAAGGATTCTGGGTAACAGAACCTGGTCCGAGCCCCACAAGTCACCCCATCTTGGATTCCCCTAGGTCTCTAGTTTTCAGAAATGCACAGGTTTGGTAGGTTTCCCTAGGTGCTGGCTGAGCTAGAGGCCAAAATCTACAGGTAGGCACTTCGCAAAAATCAAATCTATTTTCTTTAAAAAAATTGGATGTGTCCACGTTGCGCTTTGGGGCGTTTCCTGTCGCGGGCGCTAGGCCTAACCACACAAGTGAGGTATCATTTTTATCGGGAGACTTGGGGGAACGCTGGGTGGAAGGAAATTTGTGGCTCCTCTCAGATTCCAGAACTTTCTGCCACAGAAATGTGAGGAACATGTGTTTTTTTAGCCAAATTTTGAGGTTTGCAAAGGATTCTGGGAAACAGAACCTGGTCCGAGCCCCACAAGTAACCCCATCTTGGATTCCCCTAGGTCTCTAGTTTTCAGAAATGCACAGGTTTGGTAGGTTTCCCTAGGTGACGGCTTAGCTAAAGGCCAAAATCTACAGGTAGGCACTTTGCAAAAAACACCTCTGTTTTCTTTAAAAAATTTGGATGTGTCCACGTTGCGCTTTGGGGCGTTTCCTGTCGCGGGCGCTAGGCCTACCCACACAAGTGAGGTATCATTTTTATTGGGAGACTTGGGGGAACGCTGGGTGGAAGGAAATTTGTGGCTCCTCTCAGATTCCAGAACTTTTTAACACAGAAATGTGAGGAACATGTGTTTTTTTAGCCAAATGTTGAAGTTTGCAAAGGATTCTGGGTAACAGAACCTGGTCCGAGCCCCACAAGTCACCCCATCTTGGATTCCCGTAGGTCTCTAGTTTTCAGAAATGCACAGGTTTGGTAGGTTTCCCTAGGTGCCGGCTGAGCTAGAGGCCAAAATCTACAGGTAGGCACTTCGCAAAAATCACCTCTGTTTTCTTTAAAAAATTTGGATGTGTCCACGTTGCGCTTTGGGGCGTTTCCTGTCGCGGGCGCTAGGCCTACCCACACAAGTGAGGTATCATTTTTATCGGGAGACTTGGGGGAACGCTGGGTGGAAGGAAATTTGTGGCTCCTCTCAGATTCCAGAACTTTCTGACACAGAAATGTGAGGAACATGTGTTTTTTTAGCCAAATGTTGAAGTTTGCAAAGGATTCTGGGTAACAGAACCTGGTCCGAGCCCCACAAGTCACCCCATCTTGGATTCCCCTAGGTCTCTACTTTTCAGAAATGCACAAGTTTGGTAGGTTTCCCTAGCTGCCGGCTGAGCTAGAGGCCAAAATCTACAGGTAGGCACTTCGCAAAAATCACCTCTGTTTTCTTTAAAAAAACTTGGATGTGTCCACGTTGCGCTTTGGGGTGTTTCCTGTCGCGGGCGCTAGGCCTTCCCACACAACTGAGGTATCATTTTTATCGGGAGACTTGGGGGAACGCTGGGTGGAAGGAAATTTGTGGCTCCTCTCAGATTCCAGAACTTTCTGCCACAGAAATGTGAGGAACATGTGTTTTTTTAGCCACATTTTGAGGTTTGCAAAGGATTCTGGGTAACAGAACCTGGTCCGAGCCCCACAAGTCACCCCATCTTGGATTCCCCTAGGTCTCTAGTTTTCAGAAATGCACAGGTTTGGTAGGTTTCCCTAGGTGCCGGCTGAGCTAGAGGCCAAAATCTACAGGTAGGCACTTCGCAAAAATCACCTCTGTTTTCTTTCAAAAAATTGGATGTGTCCACGTTGCGCTTTGGGGCGTTTCCTGTCGCGGGCGCTAGGCCTACCCACACAAGTGAGGTATCATTTTTATCGGGAGACTTGGGGGAACGCTGGGTGGAAGGAAATTTGTGGCTCCTCTCAGATTCCAGAACTTTCTGCCACAGAAATGTGAGGAACATGTGTTTTTTTAGCCACATTTTGAGGTTTGCAAAGGATTCTGGGTAACAGAACCTGGTCCGAGCCCCACAAGTCACCCCATCTTGGATTCCCCTAGGTCTCTAGTTTTCAGAAATGCACAGGTTTGGTAGGTTTCCCTAGGTGCTGGCTGAGCTAGAGGCCAAAATCTGCAGGTAGGCACTTCGCCAAAATCAAATCTATTTTCTTTCAAAAAATTGGATGTGTCCACGTTGCGCTTTGGGGCATTTCCTGTCGCAGGCGCTAGGCCTAACCACCCACGTGAGGTATCATTTTTATCGGGAGACTTGGGGGAACGCTGGGTGGAAGGAAATTTGTGGCTCCTCTCAGATTCCAGAACTTTCTGCCACAGAAATGTGAGGAACATGTGTTTTTTTAGCCACGTTTTGAGGTTTGCAAAGGATTCTGGGAAACAGAACCTGGTCCGAGCCCCACAAGTCACCCCATCTTGGATTCCCCTAGGTCTCTAGTTTTCAGAAATGCACAGGTTTGGTAGGTTTCCCTAGGTGTCGGCTTAGCTAGAGGCCAAAATCTACAGGTAGGCACTTTGCAAAAAACACCTCTGTTTTCTTTAAAAAATTTGGATGTGTCCACGTTGCGCTTTGGGGCGTTTCCTGTCGCGGGCGCTAGGCCTACCCACACAACTGAGGTATCATTTTTATCGGGAGACTTGGGGGAATGCTGGGTGGAAGGAAATTTGTGGCTCGTCTCAGATTCCAGAACTTTCTGCCACAGAAATGTGAGGAACATGTGTTTTTTTAGCCAAATTTTGAAGTTTGCAAAGGATTCTGGGAAACAGAACCTGGTCCGAGCCCCACAAGTCACCCCATCTTGGATTCCCCTAGGTCTCTAGTTTTCAGAAATGCACAGGTTTGGTAGGTTTCCCTAGGTGTCGGCTTAGCTAGAGGCCAAAATCTACAGGTAGGCACTTTGCAAAAAATACCTCTGTTTTCTTTAAAAAATTTGGATGTGTCCACGTTGCGCTTTGGGGCGTTTCCTGTCGCGGGCGCTAGGCCTACCCACACAAGTGAGGTATCATTTTTATCGGGAGACTTGGGGGAACGCTGGGTGGAAGGAAATTTGTGGCTCCTCTCAGATTCCAGAACTTTCTGACACAGAAATGTGAGGAACATGTGTTTTTTTAGCCAAATGTTGAAGTTTGCAAAGGATTCTGGGTAACAGAACCTGGTCCGAGCCCCACAAGTCACCCCATCTTGGATTCCCCTAGGTCTCTAGTTTTCAGAAATGCACAGGTTTGGTAGGTTTCCCTAGGTGCCGGCTGAGCTAGAGGCCAAAATCTACAGGTAGGCACTTCGCAAAAATCACCTCTGTTTTCTTTCAAAAAACTTGGATGTGTCCACGTTGCGCTTTGGGGTGTTTCCTGTCGCGGGCGCTAGGCCTACCCACACAACTGAGGTATCATTTTTATCGGGAGACTTGGGGGAACGCTGGGTGGAAGGAAATTTGTGGCTCCTCTCAGATTCCAGAACTTTCTGCCACAGAAATGTGAGGAACATGTGTTTTTTTAGCCACATTTTGAGGTTTGCAAAGGATTCTGGGTAACAGAACCTGGTCCGAGCCCCACAAGTCACCCCATCTTGGATTCCCCTAGGTCTCTAGTTTTCAGAAATGCACAGGTTTGGTAGGTTTCCCTAGGTGCTGGCTGAGCTAGAGGCCAAAATCTACAGGTAGGCACTTCGCAAAAATCACCTCTGTTTTCTTTCAAAAAACTTGGATGTGTCCACGTTGCGCTTTGGGGCATTTCCTGTAGCGGGTGCTAGGCCTACCCACACAAGTGAGGTATCATTTTTATCGGGAGACTTGGGGGAACGCTGGGTGGAAGGAAATTTGTGGCTCCTCTCAGATTCCAGAACTTTCTGACACAGAAATGTGAGGAACATGTGTTTTTTTAGCCAAATGTTGAAGTTTGCAAAGGATTCTGGGTAACAGAACCTGGTCCGAGCCCCACAAGTCACCCCATCTTGGATTCCCCTAGGTCTCTAGTTTTCAGAAATGCACAGGTTTGGTAGGTTTCCCTAGGTGCTGGCTGAGCTAGAGGCCAAAATCTACAGGTAGGCACTTCGCAAAAATCAAATCTATTTTCTTTCAAAAAATTGGATGTGTCCACGTTGCGCTTTGGGGCGTTTCCTGTCGCGGGCGCTAGGCCTAACCACACAAGTGAGGTATCATTTTTATCGGGAGACTTGGTGGAACGCTGGGTGGAAGGAAATTTGTGGCTCCTTTCAGATTCCAGAACTTTCTGCCACAGAAATGTGAGGAACATGTGTTTTTTTAGCCAAATGTTGAGGTTTCTAAAGGATTCTGGGTAACAGAACCTGGTCCGAGCCCCAAAAGTCACCCCATCTTGGATTCCCCTAGGTCTCTAGTTTTCAGAAATGCACAGGATTGGTAGGTTTCCCTAGGTGCTGGCTGTGCTAGAGGCCAAAATCTACAGGTAGGCACTTCGCAAAAATCAAATCTATTTTCTTTCAAAAAATTGGATGTGTCCACGTTGCGCTTTGGGGCGTTTCCTGTCGCGGGCGCTAGGCCTAACCACACAAGTGAGGTATCATTTTTATCGGGAGACTTGGGGGAACGCTGGGTGGAAGGAAATTTGTGGCTCCTCTCAGATTCCAGAACTTTCTGCCACAGAAATGTGAGGAACATGTGTTTTTTTAGCCAAATTTTGAGGTTTGCAAAGGATTCTGGGAAACAGAACCTGGTCCGAGCCCCACAAGTCACCCCATCTTGGATTCCCCTAGGTCTCTAGTTTTCAGAAATGCACAGGTTTGGTAGGTTTTCCTAGGTGTCGGCTTAGCTAGAGGCCAAAATCTACAGGTAGGCACTTTGCAAAAAACACCTCTGTTTTCTTTAAAAAATTTGGATGTGTCCACGTTGCGCTTTGGGGCGTTTCCTGTCGCGGGCGCTAGGCCTACCCACACAAGTGAGGTATCATTTTTATCGGGAGACTTGGGGGAATGCTGGGTGGAAGGAATTTGTGGCTCCTTTCAGATTCCAGAACTTTCTGCCACAGAAATGTGAGGAACATGTGTTTTTTTAGCCAAATGTTGAGGTTTCTAAAGGATTCTGGGTAACAGAACCTGGTCCGAGCCCCACAAGTCACCCCATCTTGGATTCCCCTAGGTCTCTAGTTTTCAGAAATGCACAGGTTTGGTAGGTTTCCCTAGGTGCCGGCTGAGCTAGAGGCCAAAATCTACAGGTAGGCACTTCGCAAAAATCACCTCTGTTTTCTTTCAAAAAATTGGATGTGTCCACGTTGCGCTTTGGGGCGTTTCCTGTCGCGGGCGCTAGGCCTACCCACACAAGTGAGGTATCATTTTTATTGGGAGACTTGGGGGAACGCTGGGTGGAAGGAAATTTGTGGCTCCTCTCAGATTCCAGAACTTTCTGCCACAGAAATGTGAGGAACATGTGTTTTTTTAGCCACATTTTGAGGTTTGCAAAGGATTCTGGGTAACAGAACCTGGTCCGAGCCCCACAAGTCACCCCATCTTGGATTCCCCTAGGTCTCTAGTTTTCAGAAATGCACAGGTTTGGTAGGTTTCCCTAGGTGCTGGCTGAGCTAGAGGCCAAAATCTACAGGTAGGCACTTCGCAAAAATCAAATCTATTTTCTTTAAAAAATGTGGATGTGTCCACGTTGCGCTTTGGGGCGTTTCCTGTCGCGGGCGCTAGGCCTACCCACACAAGTGAGGTATCATTTTTATCGGGAGACTTGAGGGAACGCTGGGTGGAAGGAAATTTGTGGCTCCTCTCTGATTCCAGAACTTTCTGACACAGAAATGTGAGGAACATGTGTTTTTTTAGCAAAATGTTGAAGTTTGCAAAGGATTCTGGGTAACAGAACCTGGTCCGAGCCCCACAAGTCACCCCATCTTGGATTCCCCTAGGTCTCTAGTTTTCAGAAATGCACAAGTTTGGTAGATTTCCCTAGCTGCCGGCTGAGCTAGAGGCCAAAATCTACAGGTAGGCACTTCGCAAAAATCACCTCTGTTTTCTTTAAAAAAACTTGGATGTGTCCACGTTGCGCTTTGGGGTGTTTCCTGTCGCGGGCGCTAGGCCTACCCACACAACTGAGGTATCATTTTTATCGGGAGACTTGGGGGAACGCTGGGTGGAAGGAAATTTGTGGCTCCTCTCAGATTCCAGAACTTTCTGCCACAGAAATGTGAGGAACATGTGTTTTTTTAGCCACATTTTGAGGTTTGCAAAGGATTCTGGGTAACAGAACCTGGTCCGAGCCCCACAAGTCACCCCATCTTGGATTCCCCTAGGTCTCCAGTTTTCAGAAATGCACAGGTTTGGTAGGTTTCCCTAGGTGCCGGCTGAGCTAGAGGCCAAAATCTACAGGTAGGCACTTCGCAAAAATCACCTCTGTTTTCTTTCAAAAAATTGGATGTGTCCACGTTGCGCTTTGGGGCGTTTCCTGTCGCGGGCGCTAGGCCTACCCACACAAGTGAGGTATCATTTTTATCGGGAGACTTGGGGGAACGCTGGGTGGAAGGAAATTTGTGGCTCCTCTCAGATTCCAGAACTTTCTGCCACAGAAATGTGAGGAACATGTGTTTTTTTAGCCACATTTTGAGGTTTGCAAAGGATTCTGGGTAACAGAACCTGGTCCGAGCCCCACAAGTCACCCCATCTTGGATTCCCCTAGGTCTCCAGTTTTCAGAAATGCACAGGTTTGGTAGGTTTCCCTAGGTGCCGGCTGAGCTAGAGGCCAAAATCTACAGGTAGGCACTTCGCAAAAATCACCTCTGTTTTCTTTCAAAAAATTGGATGTGTCCACGTTGCGCTTTGGGGCGTTTCCTGTCGCGGGCGCTAGGCCTACCCACACAAGTGAGGTATCATTTTTATCGGGAGACTTGGGGGAACGCTGGGTGGAAGGAAATTTGTGGCTCCTCTCAGATTCCAGAACTTTCTGCCACAGAAATGTGAGGAACATGTGTTTTTTTAGCCACATTTTGAGGTTTGCAAAGGATTCTGGGTAACAGAACCTGGTCCGAGCCCCACAAGTCACCCCATCTTGGATTCCCCTAGGTCTCTAGTTTTCAGAAATGCACAGGTTTGGTAGGTTTCCCTAGGTGCTGGCTGAGCTAGAGGCCAAAATCTGCAGGTAGGCACTTCGCAAAAATCACCTCTGTTTTCTTTCAAAAAATTGGATGTGTCCACGTTGCGCTTTGGGGTGTTTCCTGTCGCGGGCGCTAGGCCTACCCACACAACTGAGGTATCATTTTTATCGGGAGACTTGGGGGAACGCTGGGTGGAAGGAAATTTGTGGCTCCTCTCAGATTCCAGAACTTTCTGCCACAGAAATGTGAGGAACATGTGTTTTTTTAGCCACATTTTGAGGTTTGCAAAGGATTCTGGGTAACAGAACCTGGTCCGAGCCCCACAAGTCACCCCATCTTGGATTCCCCTAGGTCTCCAGTTTTCAGAAATGCACAGGTTTGGTAGGTTTCCCTAGGTGCCGGCTGAGCTAGAGGCCAAAATCTACAGGTAGGCACTTCGCAAAAATCACCTCTGTTTTCTTTCAAAAAATTGGATGTGTCCACGTTGCGCTTTGGGGCGTTTCCTGTCGCGGGCGCTAGGCCTACCCACACAAGTGAGGTATCATTTTTATCGGGAGACTTGGGGGAACGCTGGGTGGAAGGAAATTTGTGGCTCCTCTCAGATTCCAGAACTTTCTGCCACAGAAATGTGAGGAACATGTGTTTTTTTAGCCACATTTTGAGGTTTGCAAAGGATTCTGGGTAACAGAACCTGGTCCGAGCCCCACAAGTCACCCCATCTTGGATTCCCCTAGGTCTCTAGTTTTCAGAAATGCACAGGTTTGGTAGGTTTCCCTAGGTGCTGGCTGAGCTAGAGGCCAAAATCTGCAGGTAGGCACTTCGCCAAAATCAAATCTATTTTCTTTCAAAAAATTGGATGTGTCCACGTTGCGCTTTGGGGCATTTCCTGTCGCAGGCGCTAGGCCTAACCACCCACGTGAGGTATCATTTTTATCGGGAGACTTGGGGGAACACTGGGTGGAAGGAAATTTGTGGCTCCTCTCAGATTCCAGAACTTTCTGCCACAGAAATGTGAGGAACATGTGTTTTTTTAGCCAAATTTTGAGGTTTGCAAAGGATTCTGGGAAACAGAACCTGGTCCGAGCCCCACAAGTCACCCCATCTTGGATTCCCCTAGGTCTCTAGTTTTCAGAAATGCACAGGTTTGGTAGGTTTTCCTAGATGTCGGCTTAGCTAGAGGCCAAAATCTACAGGTAGGCACTTTGCAAAAAACACCTCTGTTTTCTTTAAAAAATTTTGATGTGTCCACGTTGCGCTTTGGGGCGTTTCCTGACGCGGGCGCTAGGCCTACCCACACAACTGAGGTATCATTTTTATCGGGAGACTTGGGGGAATGCTGGGTGGAAGGAAATTTGTGGCTCGTCTCAGATTCCAGAACTTTCTGCCACAGAAATGTGAGGAACATGTGTTTTTTTAGCCAAATTTTGAAGTTTGCAAAGGATTCTGGGAAACAGAACCTGGTCCGAGCCCCACAAGTCACCCCATCTTGGATTCCCCTAGGTCTCTAGTTTTCAGAAATGCACAGGTTTGGTAGGTTTCCCTAGGTGTCGGCTTAGCTAGAGGCCAAAATCTACAGGTAGGCACTTTGCAAAAAACACCTCTGTTTTCTTTAAAAAATTTGGATGTGTCCACGTTGCGCTTTGGGGCGTTTCCTGTCGCGGGCGCTAGGCCTACCCACACAAGTGAGGTATCATTTTTATCGGGAGACTTGGGGGAACGCTGGGTGGAAGGAAATTTGTGGCTCCTCTCAGATTCCAGAACTTTCTGACACAGAAATGTGAGGAACATGTGTTTTTTTAGCCAAATGTTGAAGTTTGCAAAGGATTCTGGGTAACAGAACCTGGTCCGAGCCCCACAAGTCACCCCATCTTGGATTCCCCTAGGTCTCTAGTTTTCAGAAATGCACAGGTTTGGTAGGTTTCCCTAGGTGCCGGCTGAGCTAGAGGCCAAAATCTACAGGTAGGCACTTCGCAAAAATCACCTCTGTTTTCTTTCAAAAAACTTGGATGTGTCCACGTTGCGCTTTGGGGTGTTTCCTGTCGCTGGCGCTAGGCCTACCCACACAACTGAGGTATCATTTTTATCGGGAGACTTGGGGGAACGCTGGGTGGAAGGAAATTTGTGGCTCCTCTCAGATTCCAGAACTTTCTGCCACAGAAATGTGAGGAACATGTGTTTTTTTAGCCACATTTTGAGGTTTGCAAAGGATTCTGGGTAACAGAACCTGGTCCGAGCCCCACAAGTCACCCCATCTTGGATTCCCCTAGGTCTCTAGTTTTCAGAAATGCACAGGTTTGGTAGGTTTCCCTAGGTGCCGGCAGAGCTAGAGGCCAAAATCTACAGGTAGGCACTTCGCAAAAATCACCTCTGTTTTCTTTCAAAAAATTGGATGTGTCCACGTTGCGCTTTGGGGCGTTTCCTGTCGCGGGCGCTAGGCCTACCCACACAAGTGAGGTATCATTTTTATCGGGAGACTTGGGGGAACGCTGGGTGGAAGGAAATTTGTGGCTCCTCTCAGATTCCAGAACTTTCTGCCACAGAAATGTGAGGAACATGTGTTTTTTTAGCCACATTTTGAGGTTTGCAAAGGATTCTGGGTAACAGAACCTGGTCCGAGCCCCACAAGTCACCCCATGTTGGATTCCCCTAGGTCTCTAGTTTTCAGAAATGCACAGGTTTGGTAGGTTTCCCTAGGTGCTGGCTGAGCTAGAGGCCAAAATCTGCAGGTAGGCACTTCGCCAAAATCAAATCTATTTTCTTTCAAAAAATTGGATGTGTCCACGTTGCGCTTTGGGGCGTATCCTGTCGCGGGGCCTAGGCCTAACCACACAAGTGAGGTATCATTTTTATCGGGAGACTTGGGGGAACGCTGGGTGGAAGGAAATTTGTGGCTCCTCTCAGATTCCAGAACTTTCTGCCACAGAAATGTGAGGAACATGTGTTTTTTTAGCCAAATTTTGAGGTTTGCAAAGGATTCTGGGAAACAGAACCTGGTCCGAGCCCCACAAGTCACCCCATCTTGGATTCCCCTAGGTCTCTAGTTTTCAGAAATGCACAGGTTTGGTAGGTTTTCCTAGATGTCGGCTTAGCTAGAGGCCAAAATCTACAGGTAGGCACTTTGCAAAAAACACCTCTGTTTTCTTTAAAAAATTTGGATGTGTCCACGTTGCGCTTTGGGGCGTTTCCTGTCGCGGGCGCTAGGCCTACCCACACAAGTGAGGTATCATTTTTATCGGGAGACTTGGGGGAATTCTGGGTGGAAGGAAATTTGTGGCTCGTCTCAGATTCCAGAACTTTCTGCCACAGAAATGTGAGGAACATGTGTTTTTTTAGCCAAATTTTGAGGTTTGCAAAGGATTCTGGGAAACAGAACCTGGTCCGAGCCCCACAAGTCACCCCATCTTGGATTCCCCTAGGTCTCTAGTTTTCAGAAATGCACAGGTTTGGTAGGTTTCCCTAGGTGTCGGCTTAGCTAAAGGCCAAAATCTACAGGTAGGCACTTTGCAAAAAACACCTCTGTTTTCTTTAAAAAATGTTGATGTGTCCACGTTGCGCTTTGGGGCGTTTCCTGTCGCGGGCGCTAGGCCTACCCACACAAGTGAGGTATCATTTTTATCGGGAGACTTGGGGGAACGCTGGGTGGAAGGAAATTTGTGGCTCCTCTCAGATTCCAGAACTTTCTGCCACAGAAATGTGAGGAACATGTGTTTTTTTAGCCACATTTTGAGGTTTGCAAAGGATTCTGGGTAACAGAACCTGGTCCGAGCCCCACAAGTCACCCCATCTTGGATTCCCCTAGGTCTCTAGTTTTCAGAAATGCACAGGTTTGGTAGGTTTCCCTAGGTGCTGGCTGAGCTAGAGGCCAAAATCTACAGGTAGGCACTTCGCAAAAATCAAATCTATTTTCTTTCAAAAAATTGGATGTGTCCACGTTGCGCTTTGGGGCATTTCCTGTAGCGGGCGCTAGACCTACCCACAGAAGTGAGGTATCATTTTTATCGGGAGACTTGGTGGAACGCTGGGTGGAAGGAAATTTGTGGCTCCTTTCAGATTCCAGAACTTTCTGCCACAGAAATGTGAGGAACATGTGTTTTTTTAGCCAAATGTTGAGGTTTCTAAAGGATTCTGGGTAACAGAACCAGGTCCGATCCCCACAATTCACCCCATCTTGGATTCCCCTAGGTCTCTAGTTTTCAGAAATGCACAGGTTTGGTAGGTTTCCCTAGGTGCCGGCTGAGCTAGAGGCCAAAAACTACAGGTAGGCACTTCGCAAAAATCACCTCTGTTTTCTTTCAAAAAATTGGATGTGTCCACGTTGCGCTTTGGGGCGTTTCCTGTCGCGGGCGCTAGGCCTACCCACACAAGTGAGGTATCATTTTTATCGGGAGACTTGGGGGAACGCTGGGTGGAAGGAAATTTGTGGCTCCTCTCAGATTCCAGAACTTTCTGCCACAGAAATGTGAGGAACATGTGTTTTTTTAGCCACATTTTGAGGTTTGCAAAGGATTCTGGGTAACAGAACCTGGTCCGAGCCCCACAAGTCACCCCATCTTGGATTCCCCTAGGTCTCTAGTTTTCAGAAATGCACAGGTTTGGTAGGTTTCCCTAGGTGCTGGCTGAGCTAGAGGCCAAAATCTGCAGGTAGGCACTTCGCCAAAATCAAATCTATTTTCTTTAAAAAAATTGGATGTGTCCACGTTGCGCTTTGGGGCATTTCCTGTCGCAGGCGCTAGGCCTAACCACCCACGTGAGGTATCATTTTTATCGGGAGACTTGGGGGAACGCTGGGTGGAAGGAAATTTGTGGCTCCTCTCAGATTCCAGAACTTTCTGCCACAGAAATGTGAGGAACATGTGTTTTTTTAGCCAAATTGTGAGGTTTGCAAAGGATTCTGGGAAACAGAACCTGGTCCGAGCCCCACAAGTCACCCCATCTTGGATTCCCCTAGGTCTCTAGTTTTCAGAAATGCACAGGTTTGGTAGGTTTTCCTAGATGTCGGCTTAGCTAGAGGCCAAAATCTACAGGTAGGCACTTTGCAAAAAACACCTCTGTTTTCTTTAAAAAATTTGGATGTGTCCACGTTGCGCTTTGGGGCGTTTCCTGTCGCGGGCGCTAGGCCTACCCACACAACTGAGGTATCATTTTTATCGGGAGACTTGGGGGAATGCTGGGTGGAAGGAAATTTGTGGCTCGTCTCAGATTCCAGAACTTTCTGCCACAGAAATGTGAGGAACATGTGTTTTTTTAGCCAAATTTTGAAGTTTGCAAAGGATTCTGGGAAACAGAACCTGGTCCGAGCCCCACAAGTCACCCCATCTTGGATTCCCCTAGGTCTCTAGTTTTCAGAAATGCACAGGTTTGGTAGGTTTCCCTAGGTGTCGGCTTAGCTAGAGGCCAAAATCTACAGGTAGGCACTTTGCAAAAAACACCTCTGTTTTCTTTAAAAAATTTGGATGTGTCCACGTTGCGCTTTGGGGCGTTTCCTGTCGCGGGCGCTAGGCCTACCCACACAAGTGAGGTATCATTTTTATCGGGAGACTTGGGGGAACGCTGGGTGGAAGGAAATTTGTGGCTCCTCTCAGATTCCAGAACTTTCTGACACAGAAATGTGAGGAACATGTGTTTTTTTAGCCAAATGTTGAAGTTTGCAAAGGATTCTGGGTAACAGAACCTGGTCCGAGCCCCACAAGTCACCCCATCTTGGATTCCCCTAGGTCTCTAGTTTTCAGAAATGCACAGGTTTGGTAGGTTTCCCTAGGTGCCGGCTGAGCTAGAGGCCAAAATCTACAGGTAGGCACTTCGCAAAAATCACCTCTGTTTTCTTTCAAAAAACTTGGATGTGTCCACGTTGCGCTTTGGGGTGTTTCCTGTCGCGGGCGCTAGGCCTACCCACACAACTGAGGTATCATTTTTATCGGGAGACATGGGGGAACGCTGGGTGGAAGGAAATTTGTGGCTCCTCTCAGATTCCAGAACTTTCTGCCACAGAAATGTGAGGAACATGTGTTTTTTTAGCCACATTTTGAGGTTTGCAAAGGATTCTGGGTAACAGAACCTGGTCCGAGCCCCACAAGTCACCCCATCTTGGATTCCCCTAGGTCTCTAGTTTTCAGAAATGCACAGGTTTGGTAGGTTTCCCTAGGTGCTGGCTGAGCTAGAGGCCAAAATCTACAGGTAGGCACTTCGCAAAAATCACCTCTGTTTTCTTTCAAAAAACTTGGATGTGTCCACGTTGCGCTTTGGGGCATTTCCTGTAGCGGGTGCTAGGCCTACCCACACAAGTGAGGTATCATTTTTATCGGGAGACTTGGGGGAACGCTGGGTGGAAGGAAATTTGTGGCTCCTCTCAGATTCCAGAACTTTCTGACACAGAAATGTGAGGAACATGTGTTTTTTTAGCCAAATGTTGAAGTTTGCAAAGGATTCTGGGTAACAGAACCTGGTCCGAGCCCCACAAGTCACCCCATCTTGGATTCCCCTAGGTCTCTAGTTTTCAGAAATGCACAGGTTTGGTAGGTTTCCCTAGGTGCTGGCTGAGCTAGAGGCCAAAATCTACAGGTAGGCACTTCGCAAAAATCAAATCTATTTTCTTTCAAAAAATTGGATGTGTCCACGTTGCGCTTTGGGGCGTTTCCTGTCGCGGGCGCTAGGCCTAACCACACAAGTGAGGTATCATTTTTATCGGGAGACTTGGTGGAACGCTGGGTGGAAGGAAATTTGTGGCTCCTTTCAGATTCCAGAACTTTCTGCCACAGAAATGTGAGGAACATGTGTTTTTTTAGCCAAATGTTGAGGTTTCTAAAGGATTCTGGGTAACAGAACCTGGTCCGAGCCCCAAAAGTCACCCCATCTTGGATTCCCCTAGGTCTCTAGTTTTCAGAAATGCACAGGATTGGTAGGTTTCCCTAGGTGCTGGCTGTGCTAGAGGCCAAAATCTACAGGTAGGCACTTCGCAAAAATCAAATCTATTTTCTTTCAAAAAATTGGATGTGTCCACGTTGCGCTTTGGGGCGTTTCCTGTCGCGGGCGCTAGGCCTAACCACACAAGTGAGGTATCATTTTTATCGGGAGACTTGGGGGAACGCTGGGTGGAAGGAAATTTGTGGCTCCTCTCAGATTCCAGAACTTTCTGCCACAGAAATGTGAGGAACATGTGTTTTTTTAGCCAAATTTTGAGGTTTGCAAAGGATTCTGGGAAACAGAACCTGGTCCGAGCCCCACAAGTCACCCCATCTTGGATTCCCCTAGGTCTCTAGTTTTCAGAAATGCACAGGTTTGGTAGGTTTTCCTAGGTGTCGGCTTAGCTAGAGGCCAAAATCTACAGGTAGGCACTTTGCAAAAAACACCTCTGTTTTCTTTAAAAAATTTGGATGTGTCCACGTTGCGCTTTGGGGCGTTTCCTGTCGCGGGCGCTAGGCCTACCCACACAAGTGAGGTATCATTTTTATCGGGAGACTTGGGGGAATGCTGGGTGGAAGGAATTTGTGGCTCCTTTCAGATTCCAGAACTTTCTGCCACAGAAATGTGAGGAACATGTGTTTTTTTAGCCAAATGTTGAGGTTTCTAAAGGATTCTGGGTAACAGAACCTGGTCCGAGCCCCACAAGTCACCCCATCTTGGATTCCCCTAGGTCTCTAGTTTTCAGAAATGCACAGGTTTGGTAGGTTTCCCTAGGTGCCGGCTGAGCTAGAGGCCAAAATCTACAGGTAGGCACTTCGCAAAAATCACCTCTGTTTTCTTTCAAAAAATTGGATGTGTCCACGTTGCGCTTTGGGGCGTTTCCTGTCGCGGGCGCTAGGGCTACCCACACAAGTGAGGTATCATTTTTATCGGGAGACTTGGGGGAACGCTCGGTGGAAGGAAATTTGTGGCTCCTCTCAGATTCCAGAACTTTCTGCCACAGAAATGTGAGGAACATGTGTTTTTTTAGCCAAATGTTGAAGTTTGCAAAGGATTCTGGGTAACAGAACCTGGTCCGAGCACCACAAGTCACCGCATCTTGGATTCCCCTAGGTCTCTAGTTTTCAGAAATGCACAGGTTTGGTAGGTTTCCCTAGGTGCCGGCTGAGCTAGAGGCCAAAATCTACAGGTAGGCACTTTGCAAAAATCACCTCTGTTTTCTTTCAAAAAACTTGGATGTGTCCACGTTGCGCTTTGGGGTGTTTCCTGTCGCGGGCGCTAGGCCTACCCACACAACTGAGGTATCATTTTTATCGGGAGACTTGGGGGAACGCTGGGTGGAAGGAAATTTGTGGCTCCTCTCAGATTCCAGAACTTTCTGCCACAGAAATGTGAGGAACATGTGTTTTTTTAGCCACATTTTGAGGTTTGCAAAGGATTCTGGGTAACAGAACCTGGTCCGAGCCCCACAAGTCACCCCATCTTGGATTCCCCTAGGTCTCTAGTTTTCAGAAATGCACAGGTTTGGTAGGTTTCCCTAGGTGCTGGCTGAGCTAGAGGCCAAAATCTACAGGTAGGCACTTCGCAAAAATCAAATCTATTTTCTTTCAAAAAATTGGATGTGTCCACGTTGCGCTTTGGGGCATTTCCTGTAGCGGGCGCTAGGCCTACCCACACAAGTGAGGTATCATTTTTATCGGGAGACTTGGTGGAACGCTGGGTGGAAGGAAATTTGTGGCTCCTTTCAGATTCCAGAACTTTCTGCCACAGAAATGTGAGGAACATGTGTTTTTTTAGCCAAATGTTGAGGTTTCTAAAGGATTCTGGGTAACAGAACCTGGTCCGATCCCCACAATTCACCCCATCTTGGATTCCCCTAGGTCTCTAGTTTTCAGAAATGCACAGGTTTGGTAGGTTTCCCTAGGTGCCGGCTGAGCTAGAGGCCAAAAACTACAGGTAGGCACTTCGCAAAAATCACCTCTGTTTTCTTTCAAAAAATTGGATGTGTCCACGTTGCGCTTTGGGGCGTTTCCTGTCGCGGGCGCTAGGCCTACCCACACAAGTGAGGTATCATTTTTATTGGGAGACTTGGGGGAACGCTGGGTGGAAGGAAATTTGTGTCTCCTCTCAGATTCCAGAACTTTCTGACACAGAAATGTGAGGAACATGTGTTTTTTTAGCCAAATGTTGAAGTTTGCAAAGGATTCTGGGTAACAGAACCTGGTCCGAGCACCACAAGTCACCCCATCTTGGATTCCCCTAGGTCTCTAGTTTTCAGAAATGCACAGGTTTGGTAGGTTTCCCTAGGTGCCGGCTGAGCTAGAGGCAAAAATCTACAGGTAGGCACTTTGCAAAAATCACCTCTGTTTTCTTTCAAAAAACTTGGATGTGTCCACGTTGCGCTTTGGGGTGTTTCCTGTCGCGGGCGCTAGGCCTACCCACACAACTGAGGTATCATTTTTATCGGGAGACTTGGGGGAACGCTGGGTGGAAGGAAATTTGTGGCTCCTCTCAGATTCCAGAACTTTCTGCCACAGAAATGTGAGGAACATGTGTTTTTTTAGCCACATTTTGAGGTTTGCAAAGGATTCTGGGTAACAGAACCTGGTCCGAGCCCCACAAGTCACCCCATCTTGGATTCCCCTAGGTCTCTAGTTTTCAGAAATGCACAGGTTTGGTAGGTTTCCCTAGGTGCTGGCTGAGCTAGAGGCCAAAATCTACAGGTAGGCACTTCGCAAAAATCAAATCTATTTTCTTTCAAAAAATTGGATGTGTCCACGTTGCGCTTTGGGGCATTTCCTGTAGCGGGCGCTAGGCCTACCCACAGAAGTGAGGTATCATTTTTATCGGGAGACTTGGTGGAACGCTGGGTGGAAGGAAATTTGTGGCTCCTTTCAGATTCCAGAACTTTCTGCCACAGAAATGTGAGGAACATGTGTTTTTTTAGCCAAATGTTGAGGTTTCTAAAGGATTCTGGGTAACAGAACCTGGTCCGATCCCCACAATTCACCCCATCTTGGATTCCCCTAGGTCTCTAGTTTTCAGAAATGCACAGGTTTGGTAGGTTTCCCTAGGTGCCGGCTGAGCTAGAGGCCAAAAACTACAGGTAGGCACTTCGCAAAAATCACCTCTGTTTTCTTTCAAAAAATTGGATGTGTCCACGTTGCGCTTTGGGGCGTTTCCTGTCGCGGGCGCTAGGCCTACCCACACAAGTGAGGTATCATTTTTATCGGGAGACTTGGGGGAACGCTGGGTGGAAGGAAATTTGTGGCTCCTCTCAGATTCCAGAACTTTCTGCCACAGAAATGTGAGGAACATGTGTTTTTTTAGCCACATTTTGAGGTTTGCAAAGGATTCTGGGTAACAGAACCTGGTCCGAGACCCACAAGTCACCCCATCTTGGATTCCCCTAGGTCTCTAGTTTTCAGAAATGCACAGGTTTGGTAGGTTTCCCTAGGTGCTGGCTGAGCTAGAGGCCAAAATCTGCAGGTAGGCACTTCGCCAAAATCAAATCTATTTTCTTTCAAAAAATTGGATGTGTCCACGTTGCGCTTTGGGGCGTTTCCTGTCGCGGGCGCTAGGCCTATCCACACAAGTGAGGTATCATTTTTATCGGGAGACTTGGGGGAATGCTGGGTGGAAGGAAATTTGTGGCTCGTCTCAGATTCCAGAACTTTCTGCCACAGAAATGTGAGGAACATGTGTTTTTTTAGCCAAATTTTGAGGTTTGCAAAGGATTCTGGGAAACAGAACCTGGTCCGAGCCCCACAAGTCACCCCATCTTGGATTCCCCTAGGTCTCTAATTTTCAGAAATGCACAGGTTTGGTAGGTTTCCCTAGGTGCTGGCTGAGCTAGAGGCCAAAATCTGCAGGTAGGCACTTCGCCAAAATCAAATCTATTTTCTTTCAAAAAATTGGATGTGTCCACGTTGCGCTTTGGGGCGTTTCCTGTCGCGGGCGCTAGGCCTATCCACACAAGTGAGGTATCATTTTTATCGGGAGACTTGGGGGAATGCTGGGTGGAAGGAAATTTGTGGCTCGTCTCAGATTCCAGAACTTTCTGCCACAGAAATGTGAGGAACATGTGTTTTTTTAGCCAAATTTTGAGGTTTGCAAAGGATTCTGGGAAACAGAACCTGGTCCGAGCCCCACAAGTCACCCCATCTTGGATTCCCCTAGGTCTCTAGTTTTCAGAAATGCACAGGTTTGGTAGGTTTCCCTAGGTGTCGGCTTAGCTAGAGGCCAAAATCTACAGGTAGGCACTTTGCAAAAAACACCTCTGTTTTCTTTAAAAAATTTGGATGTGTCCACGTTGCGCTTTGGGGCGTTTCCTGTCGCGGGCGCTAGGCCTACCCACACAAGTGAGGTATCATTTTTATCAGGAGACTTGGGGGAACGCTGGGTGGAAGGAAATTTGTGGCTCCTCTCAGATTCCAGAACTTTCTGACACAGAAATGTGAGGAACATGTGTTTTTTTAGCCAAATGTTGAAGTTTGCAAAGGATTCTGGGTAACAGAACCTGGTCCGAGCCCCACAAGTCACCCCATCTTGGATTCCCCTAGGTCTCTAGTTTTCAGAAATGCACAGGTTTGGTAGGTTTCCCTAGGTGCCGGCTGAGCTAGAGGCCAAAATCTACAGGTAGGCACTTCGCAAAAATCACCTCTGTTTTCTTTCAAAAAACTTGGATGTGTCCACGTTGCGCTTTGGGGTGTTTCCTGTCGCGGGCGCTAGGCCTACCCACACAACTGAGGTATCATTTTTATCGGGAGACTTGGGGGAACGCTGGGTGGAAGGAAATTTGTGGCTCCTCTCAGATTCCTGAACTTTCTGCCACAGAAATGTGAGGAACATGTGTTTTTTTAGCCACATTTTGAGGTTTGCAAAGGATTCTGGGTAACAGAACCTGGTCCGAGCCCCACAAGTCACCCCATCTTGGATTCCCCTAGGTCTCTAGTTTTCAGAAATGCACAGGTTTGGTAGGTTTCCCTAGGTGCTGGCTGAGCTAGAGGCCAAAATCTACAGGTAGGCACTTCGCAAAAATCAAATCTATTTTCTTTCAAAAAATTGGATGTGTCCACGTTGCGCTTTGGGGCATTTCCTGTAGCGGGTGCTAGGCCTACCCACACAAGTGAGGTATCATTTTTATCGGGAGACTTGGTGGAACGCTGGGTGGAAGGAAATTTGTGGCTCCTTTCAGATTCCAGAACTTTCTGCCACAGAAATGTGAGGAACATGTGTTTTTTTAGCCAAATGTTGAGGTTTCTAAAGGATTCTGGGTAACAGAACCTGGTCCGAGCCCCACAAGTCACCCCATCTTGGATTCCCCTAGGTCTCTAGTTTTCAGAAATGCACAGGTTTGGTAGGTTTCCCTAGGTGCCGGCTGAGCTAGAGGCCAAAATCTACAGGTAGGCACTTCGCAAAAATCACCTCTGTTTTCTTTCAAAAAATTGGATGTGTCCACGTTGCGCTTTGGGGAGTTTCCTGTCGCGGGCGCTAGGCCTACCCACACAAGTGAGGTATCATTTTTATCGGGAGACTTGGGGGAACGCTGGGTGGAAGGAAATTTGTGGCTCCTCTCAGATTCCAGAACTTTCTGCCACAGAAATGTGAGGAACATGTGTTTTTTTAGCCACATTTTGAGGTTTGCAAAGGATTCTGGGTAACAGAACCTGGTCCGAGCCCCACAAGTCACCCCATCTTGGATTCCCCTAGGTCTCTAGTTTTCAGAAATGCACAGGTTTGGTAGGTTTCCCTAGGTGCTGGCTGAGCTAGAGGCCAAAATCTGCAGGTAGGCACTTCGCCAAAATCAAATCTATTTTCTTTCAAAAAATTGGATGTGTCCACGTTGCGCTTTGGGGCGTTTCCTGTCGCGGGCGCTAGGCCTAACCACACAAGTGAGGTATCATTTTTATCGGGAGACTTGGGGGAACGCTGGGTGGAAGGAAATTTGTGGCTCGTCTCAGATTCCAGAACTTTCTGCCACAGAAATGTGAGGAACATGTGTTTTTTTAGCCAAATTTTGAGGTTTGCAAAGGATTCTGGGAAACAGAACCTGGTCCGAGCCCCACAAGTCACCCCATCTTGGATTCCCCTAGGTCTCTAGTTTTCAGAAATGCACAGGTTTGGTAGGTTTCCCTAGGTGTCGGCTTAGCTAGAGGCCAAAATCTACAGGTAGGCACTTTGAAAAAAACACCTCTGTTTTCTTTAAAAAATTTGGATGTGTCCACGTTGCGCTTTGGGGCGTTTCCTGTCGCGGGCGCTAGGCCTACCCACACAAGTGAGGTATCATTTTTATCGGGAGACTTGGGGGAACGCTGGGTGGAAGGAAATTTGTGGCTCCTCTCAGATTCCAGAACTTTCTGACACAGAAATGTGAGGAACATGTGTTTTTTTAGCCAAATGTTGAAGTTTGCAAAGGATTCTGGGTAACAGAACCTGGTCCGAGCCCCACAAGTCACCCCATCTTGGATTCCCCTAGGTCTCTAGTTTTCAGAAATGCACAGGTTTGGTAGGTTTCCCTAGGTGCCGGCTGAGCTAGAGGCCAAAATCTACAGGTAGGCACTTCGCAAAAATCACCTCTGTTTTCTTTCAAAAAACTTGGATGTGTCCACGTTGCGCTTTGGGGTGTTTCCTGTCGCGGGCGCTAGGCCTACCCACACAACTGAGGTATCATTTTTATCGGGAGACTTGGGGGAACGCTGGGTGGAAGGAAATTTGTGGCTCCTCTCAGATTCCTGAACTTTCTGCCACAGAAATGTGAGGAACATGTGTTTTTTTAGCCACATTTTGAGGTTTGCAAAGGATTCTGGGTAACAGAACCTGGTCCGAGCCCCACAAGTCACCCCATCTTGGATTCCCCTAGGTCTCTAGTTTTCAGAAATGCACAGGTTTGGTAGGTTTCCCTAGGTGCTGGCTGAGCTAGAGGCCAAAATCTACATGTAGGCACTTCGCAAAAATCAAATCTATTTTCTTTCAAAAAATTGGATGTGTCCACGTTGCGCTTTGGGGCATTTCCTGTAGCGGGTGCTAGGCTTACCCACACAAGTGAGGTATCATTTTTATCGGGAGACTTGGTGGAACGCTGGGTGGAAGGAAATTTGTGGCTCCTTTCAGATTCCAGAACTTTCTGCCACAGAAATGTGAGGAACATGTGTTTTTTTAGCCAAATGTTGAGGTTTCTAAAGGATTCTGGGTAACAGAACCTGGTCCGAGCCCCACAAGTCACCCCATCTTGGATTCCCCTAGGTCTCTAGTTTTCAGAAATGCACAGGTTTGGTAGGTTTCCCTAGGTGCTGGCTGAGCTAGAGGCCAAAATCTGCAGGTAGGCACTTCGCCAAAATCAAATCTATTTTCTTTCAAAAAATTGGATGTGTCCACGTTGCGCTTTGGGGCGTTTCCTGTCGCGGGCGCTAGGCCTATCCACACAAGTGAGGTATCATTTTTATCGGGAGACTTGGGGGAATGCTGGGTGGAAGGAAATTTGTGGCTCGTCTCAGATTCCAGAACTTTCTGCCACAGAAATGTGAGGAACATGTGTTTTTTTAGCCAAATTTTGAGGTTTGCAAAGGATTCTGGGAAACAGAACCTGGTCCGAGCCCCACAAGTCACCCCATCTTGGATTCCCCTAGGTCTCTAGTTTTCAGAAATGCACAGGTTTGGTAGGTTTCCCTAGGTGTCGGCTTAGCTAGAGGCCAAAATCTACAGGTAGGCACTTTGCAAAAAAAACCTCTGTTTTCTTTAAAAAATTTGGATGTGTCCACGTTGCGCTTTGGGGCGTTTCCTGTCGCGGGCGCTAGGCCTACCCACACAAGTGAGGTATCATTTTTATCGGGAGACTTGGGGGAACGCTGGGTGGAAGGAAATTTGTGGCTCCTCTCAGATTCAAGAACTTTCTGACACAGAAATGTGAGGAACATGTGTTTTTTTAGCCAAATGTTGAAGTTTGCAAAGGATTCTGGGTAACAGAACCTGGTCCGAGCCCCACAAGTCACCCCATCTTGGATTCCCCTAGGTCTCTAGTTTTCAGAAATGCACAGGTTTGGTAGGTTTCCCTAGGTGCCGGCTGAGCTAGAGGCCAAAATCTACAGGTAGGCACTTCGCAAAAATCACCTCTGTTTTCTTTCAAAAAACTTGGATGTGTCCACGTTGCGTTTTGGGGTGTTTCCTGTCGCGGGCGCTAGGCCTACCCACACAACTGAGGTATCATTTTTATCGGGAGACTTGGGGGAACGCTGGGTGGAAGGAAATTTGTGGCTCCTCTCAGATTCCTGAACTTTCTGCCACAGAAATGTGAGGAACATGTGTTTTTTTAGCCACATTTTGAGGTTTGCAAAGGATTCTGGGTAACAGAACCTGGTCCGAGCCCCACAAGTCACCCCATCTTGGATTCCCCTAGGTCTCTAGTTTTCAGAAATGCACAGGTTTGGTAGGTTTCCCTAGGTGCTGGCTGAGCTAGAGGCCAAAATCTACAGGTAGGCACTTCGCAAAAATCAAATCTATTTTCTTTCAAAAAATTGGATGTGTCCACGTTGCGCTTTGGGGCATTTCCTGTAGCGGGTGCTAGGCCTACCCACACAAGTGAGGTATCATTTTTATCGGGAGACTTGGTGGAACGCTGGGTGGAAGGAAATTTGTGGCTCCTTTCAGATTCCAGAACTTTCTGCCACAGAAATGTGAGGAACATGTGTTTTTTTAGCCAAATGTTGAGGTTTCTAAAGGATTCTGGGTAACAGAACCTGGTCCGAGCCCCACAAGTCACCCCATCTTGGATTCCCCTAGGTCTCTAGTTTTCAGAAATGCACAGGTTTGGTAGGTTTCCCTAGGTGCCGGCTGAGCTAGAGGCCAAAATCTACAGGTAGGCACTTCGCAAAAATCACCTCTGTTTTCTTTCAAAAAATTGGATGTGTCCACGTTGCGCTTTGGGGAGTTTCCTGTCGCGGGCGCTAGGCCTACCCACACAAGTGAGGTATCATTTTTATCGGGAGACTTGGGGGAACGCTGGGTGGAAGGAAATTTGTGGCTCCTCTCAGATTCCAGAACTTTCTGCCACAGAAATGTGAGGAACATGTGTTTTTTTAGCCAAATTTTGAGGTTTGCAAAGGTTTCTGGGTAACAGAACCTGGTCCGAGCCCCACAAGTCACCCCATCTTGGATTCCCCTAGGTCTCTAGTTTTCAGAAATGCACAGGTTTGGTAGGTTTCCCTAGGTGCTGGCTGAGCTAGAGGCCAAAATCTGCAGGTAGGCACTTCGCCAAAATCAAATCTATTTTCTTTCAAAAAATTGGATGTGTCCACGTTGCGCTTTGGGGCGTTTCCTGTCGCGGGCGCTAGGCCTAACCACACAAGTGAGGTATCATTTTTATCGGGAGACTTGGGGGAACGCTGGGTGGAAGGAAATTTGTGGCTCGTCTCAGATTCCAGAACTTTCTGCCACAGAAATGTGAGGAACATGTGTTTTTTTAGCCAAATTTTGAGGTTTGCAAAGGATTCTGGGAAACAGAACCTGGTCCGAGCCCCACAAGTCACCCCATCTTGGATTCCCCTAGGTCTCTAGTTTTCAGAAATGCACAGGTTTGGTAGGTTTCCCTAGGTGTCGGCTTAGCTAGAGGCCAAAATCTACAGGTAGGCACTTTGAAAAAAACACCTCTGTTTTCTTTAAAAAATTTGGATGTGTCCACGTTGCGCTTTGGGGCGTTTCCTGTCGCGGGCGCTAGGCCTACCCACACAAGTGAGGTATCATTTTTATCGGGAGACTTGGGGGAACGCTGGGTGGAAGGAAATTTGTGGCTCCTCTCAGATTCCAGAACTTTCTGACACAGAAATGTGAGGAACATGTGTTTTTTTAGCCAAATGTTGAAGTTTGCAAAGGATTCTGGGTAAGAGAACCTGGTCCGAGCCCCACAAGTCACCCCATCTTGGATTCCCCTAGGTCTCTAGTTTTCAGAAATGCACAGGTTTGGTAGGTTTCCCTAGGTGCCGGCTGAGCTAGAGGCCAAAATCTACAGGTAGGCACTTCGCAAAAATCACCTCTGTTTTCTTTCAAAAAACTTGGATGTGTCCACGTTGCGCTTTGGGGTGTTTCCTGTCGCGGGCGCTAGGCCTACCCACACAACTGAGGTATCATTTTTATCGGGAGACTTGGGGGAACGCTGGGTGGAAGGAAATTTGTGGCTCCTCTCAGATTCCTGAACTTTCTGCCACAGAAATGTGAGGAACATGTGTTTTTTTAGCCACATTTTGAGGTTTGCAAAGGATTCTGGGTAACAGAACCTGGTCCGAGCCCCACAAGTCACCCCATCTTGGATTCCCCTAGGTCTCTAGTTTTCAGAAATGCACAGGTTTGGTAGGTTTCCCTAGGTGCTGGCTGAGCTAGAGGCCAAAATCTACAGGTAGGCACTTCGCAAAAATCAAATCTATTTTCTTTCAAAAAATTGGATGTGTCCACGTTGCGCTTTGGGGCATTTCCTGTAGCGGGTGCTAGGCTTACCCACACAAGTGAGGTATCATTTTTATCGGGAGACTTGGTGGAACGCTGGGTGGAAGGAAATTTGTGGCTCCTTTCAGATTCCAGAACTTTCTGCCACAGAAATGTGAGGAACATGTGTTTTTTTAGCCAAATGTTGAGGTTTCTAAAGGATTCTGGGTAACAGAACCTGGTCCGAGCCCCACAAGTCACCCCATCTTGGATTCCCTAGGTCTCTAGTTTTCAGAAATGCACAGGTTTGGTAGGTTTCCCTAGGTGCTGGCTGAGCTAGAGGCCAAAATCTGCAGGTAGGCACTTCGCCAAAATCAAATCTATTTTCTTTCAAAAAATTGGATGTGTCCACGTTGCGCTTTGGGGCGTTTCCTGTCGCGGGCGCTAGGCCTATCCACACAAGTGAGGTATCATTTTTATCGGGAGACTTGGGGGAATGCTGGGTGGAAGGAAATTTGTGGCTCGTCTCAGATTCCAGAACTTTCTGCCACAGAAATGTGAGGAACATGTGTTTTTTTAGCCAAATTTTGAGGTTTGCAAAGGATTCTGGGAAACAGAACCTGGTCCGAGCCCCACAAGTCACCCCATCTTGGATTCCCCTAGGTCTCTAGTTTTCAGAAATGCACAGGTTTGGTAGGTTTCCCTAGGTGTCGGCTTAGCTAGAGGCCAAAATCTACAGGTAGGCACTTTGCAAAAAACACCTCTGTTTTCTTTAAAAAATTTGGATGTGTCCACGTTGCGCTTTGGGGCGTTTCCTGTCGCGGGCGCTAGGCCTACCCACACAAGTGAGGTATCATTTTTATCGGGAGACTTGGGGGAACGCTGGGTGGAAGGAAATTTGTGGCTCCTCTCAGATTCCAGAACTTTCTGACACAGAAATGTGAGGAACATGTGTTTTTTTAGCCAAATGTTGAAGTTTGCAAAGGATTCTGGGTAACAGAACCTGGTCCGAGCCCCACAAGTCACCCCATCTTGGATTCCCCTAGGTCTCTAGTTTTCAGAAATGCACAGGTTTGGTAGGTTTCCCTAGGTGCCGGCTGAGCTAGAGGCCAAAATCTACAGGTAGGCACTTCGCAAAAATCACCTCTGTTTTCTTTCAAAAAACTTGGATGTGTCCACGTTGCGCTTTGGGGTGTTTCCTGTCGCGGGCGCTAGGCCTACCCACACAACTGAGGTATCATTTTTATTGGGAGACTTGGGGGAACGCTGGGTGGAAGGAAATTTGTGGCTCCTCTCAGATTCCTGAACTTTCTGCCACAGAAATGTGAGGAACATGTGTTTTTTTAGCCACATTTTGAGGTTTGCAAAGGATTCTGGGTAACAGAACCTGGTCCGAGCCCCACAAGTCACCCCATCTTGGATTCCCCTAGGTCTCTAGTTTTCAGAAATGCACAGGTTTGGTAGGTTTCCCTAGGTGCTGGCTGAGCTAGAGGCCAAAATCTACAGGTAGGCACTTCGCAAAAATCAAATCTATTTTCTTTCAAAAAATTGGATGTGTCCACGTTGCGCTTTGGGGCATTTCCTGTAGCGGGTGCTAGGCCTACCCACACAAGTGAGGTATCATTTTTATCGGGAGACTTGGTGGAACGCTGGGTGGAAGGAAATTTGTGGCTCCTTTCAGATTCCAGAACTTTCTGCCACAGAAATGTGAGGAACATGTGTTTTTTTAGCCAAATGTTGAGTTTTCTAAAGGATTCTGGGTAACAGAACCTGGTCCGAGCCCCACAAGTCACCCCATCTTGGATTCCCCTAGGACTCTAGTTTTCAGAATGCACAGGTTTGGTAGGTTTCCCTAGGTGCCGGCTGAGCTAGAGGCCAAAATCTACAGGTAGGCACTTCGCAAAAATCACCTCTGTTTTCTTTCAAAAAATTGGATGTGTCCACGTTGCGCTTTGGGGAGTTTCCTGTCGCGGGCGCTAGGCCTACCCACACAAGTGAGGTATCATTTTTATCGGGAGACTTGGGGGAACGCTGGGTGGAAGGAAATTTGTGGCTCCTCTCAGATTCCAGAACTTTCTGCCACAGAAATGTGAGGAACATGTGTTTTTTTAGCCACATTTTGAGGTTTGCAAAGGATTCTGGGTAACAGAACCTGGTCCGAGCCCCACAAGTCACCCCATCTTGGATTCCCCTAGGTCTCTAGTTTTCAGAAATGCACAGGTTTGGTAGGTTTCCCTAGGTGCTGGCTGAGCTAGAGGCCAAAATCTGCAGGTAGGCACTTCGCCAAAATCAAATCTATTTTCTTTCAAAAAATTGGATGTGTCCACGTTGCGCTTTGGGGCGTTTCCTGTCGCGGGCGCTAGGCCTAACCACACAAGTGAGGTATCATTTTTATCGGGAGACTTGGGGGAACGCTGGGTGGAAGGAAATTTGTGGCTCCTTTCAAATTCCAGAACTTTCTGCCACAGAAATGTGAGGAACATGTGTTTTTTTAGCCAAATGTTGAGGTTTCTAAAGGATTCTGGGTAACAGAACCTGGTCCGAGCCCCACAAGTCACCCCATCTTGGATTCCCCTAGGTCTCTAGTTTTCAGAAATGCACAGGTTTGGTAGGTTTCCCTAGGTGCTGGCTGAGCTAGAGGCCAAAATCTGCAGGTAGGCACTTCGCCAAAATCAAATCTATTTTCTTTCAAAAAATTGGATGTGTCCACGTTGCGCTTTGGGGCGTTTCCTGTCGCGGGCGCTAGGCCTATCCACACAAGTGAGGTATCATTTTTATCGGGAGACTTGGGGGAATGCTGGGTGGAAGGAAATTTGTGGCTCGTCTCAGATTCCAGAACTTTCTGCCACAGAAATGTGAGGAACATGTGTTTTTTTAGCCAAATTTTGAGGTTTGCAAAGGATTCTGGGAAACAGAACCTGGTCCGAGCCCCACAAGTCACCCCATCTTGGATTCCCCTAGGTCTCTAGTTTTCAGAAATGCACAGGTTTGGTAGGTTTCCCTAGGTGTCGGCTTAGCTAGAGGCCAAAATCTACAGGTAGGCACTTTGCAAAAAACACCTCTGTTTTCTTTAAAAAATTTGGATGTGTCCACGTTGCGCTTTGGGGCGTTTCCTGTCGCGGGCGCTAGGCCTACCCACACAAGTGAGGTATCATTTTTATCGGGAGACTTGGGGGAACGCTGGATGGAAGGAAATTTGTGGCTCCTCTCAGATTCCAGAACTTTCTGACACAGAAATGTGAGGAACATGTGTTTTTTTAGCCAAATGTTGAAGTTTGCAAAGGATTCTGGGTAACAGAACCTGGTCCGAGCCCCACAAGTCACCCCATCTTGGATTCCCCTAGGTCTCTAGTTTTCAGAAATGCACAGGTTTGGTAGGTTTCCCTAGGTGCCGGCTGAGCTAGAGGCCAAAATCTACAGGTAGGCACTTCGCAAAAATCACCTCTGTTTTCTTTCAAAAAACTTGGATGTGTCCACGTTGCGCTTTGGGGTGTTTCCTGTCGCGGGCGCTAGGCCTACCCACACAACTGAGGTATCATTTTTATCGGGAGACTTGGGGGAACGCTGGGTGGAAGGAAATTTGTGGCTCCTCTCAGATTCCTGAACTTTCTGCCACAGAAATGTGAGGAACATGTGTTTTTTTAGCCACATTTTGAGGTTTGCAAAGGATTCTGGGTAACAGAACCTGGTCCGAGCCCCACAAGTCACCCCATCTTGGATTCCCCTAGGTCTCTAGTTTTCAGAAATGCACAGGTTTGGTAGGTTTCCCTAGGTGCTGGCTGAGCTAGAGGCCAAAATCTACAGGTAGGCACTTCGCAAAAATCAAATCTATTTTCTTTCAAAAAATTGGATGTGTCCACGTTGCGCTTTGGGGCATTTCCTGTAGCGGGTGCTAGGCTTACCCACACAAGTGAGGTATCATTTTTATCGGGAGACTTGGTGGAACGCTGGGTGGAAGGAAATTTGTGGCTCCTTTCAGATTCCAGAACTTTCTGCCACAGAAATGTGAGGAACATGTGTTTTTTTAGCCAAATGTTGAGGTTTCTAAAGGATTCTGGGTAACAGAACCTGGTCCGAGCCCCACAAGTCACCCCATCTTGGATTCCCCTAGGTCTCTAGTTTTCAGAAATGCACAGGTTTGGTAGGTTTCCCTAGGTGCCGGCTGAGCTAGAGGCCAAAATCTACAGGTAGGCACTTCGCAAAAATCACCTCTGTTTTCTTTCAAAAAATTGGATGTGTCCACGTTGCGCTTTGGGGAGTTTCCTGTCGCGGGCGCTAGGCCTACCCACACAAGTGAGGTATCATTTTTATCGGGAGACTTGGGGGAACGCTGGGTGGAAGGAAATTTGTGGCTCCTCTCAGATTCCAGAACTTTCTGCCACAGAAATGTGAGGAACATGTGTTTTTTTAGCCAAATTTTGAGGTTTGCAAAGGATTCTGGGTAACAGAACCTGGTCCGAGCCCCACAAGTCACCCCATCTTGGATTCCCCTAGGTCTCTAGTTTTCAGAAATGCACAGGTTTGGTAGGTTTCCCTAGGTGCTGGCTGAGCTAGAGGCCAAAATCTGCAGGTAGGCACTTCGCCAAAATCAAATCTATTTTCTTTCAAAAAATTGGATGTGTCCACGTTGCGCTTTGGGGCGTTTCCTGTCGCGGGCGCTAGGCCTAACCACACAAGTGAGGTATCATTTTTATCGGGAGACTTGGGGGAACGCTGGGTGGAAGGAAATTTGTGGCTCCTCTCAGATTCCAGAACTTTCTGCCACAGAAATGTGAGGAACATGTGTTTTTTTAGCCAAATTTTGAGGTTTGCAAAGGATTCTGGGAAACAGAACCTGGTCCGAGCCCCACAAGTCACCCCATCTTGGATTCCCCTAGGTCTCTTGTTTTCAGAAATGCACAGGTTTGGTAGGTTTTCCTAGATGTCGGCTTAGCTAGAGGCCAAAATCTACAGGTAGGCACTTTGCAAAAAACACCTCTGTTTTCTTTAAAAAATTTGGATGTGTCCACGTTGCGCTTTGGGGCGTTTCCTGTCGCGGGCGCTAGGCCTACCCACACAAGTGAGGTATCATTTTTATCGGGAGACTTGGGGGAATTCTGGGTGGAAGGAAATTTGTGGCTCGTCTCAGATTCCAGAACTTTCTGCCACAGAAATGTGAGGAACATGTGTTTTTTTAGCCAAATTTTGAGGTTTGCAAAGGATTCTGGGAAACAGAACCTGGTCCGAGCCCCACAAGTCACCCCATCTTGGATTCCCCTAGGTCTCTAGTTTTCAGAAATGCACAGGTTTGGTAGGTTTCCCTAGGTGTCGGCTTAGCTAAAGGCCAAAATCTACAGGTAGGCACTTTGCAAAAAACACCTGTTTTCTTTAAAAAATGTGGATGTGTCCACGTTGCGCTTTGGGGCGTTTCCTGTCGCGGGCGCTAGGCCTACCCACACAAGTGAGGTATCATTTTTATCGGGAGACTTGGGGGAACGCTGGGTGGAAGGAAATTTGTGGCTCCTCTCAGATTCCAGAACTTTCTGACACAGAAATGTGAGGAACATGTGTTTTTTTAGCCAAATGTTGAAGTTTGCAAAGGATTCTGGGTAACAGAACCTGGTCCGAGCACCACAAGTCACCCCATCTTGGATTCCCCTAGGTCTCTAGTTTTCAGAAATGCACAGGTTTGGTAGGTTTCCCTAGGTGCCGGCTGAGCTAGAGGCCAAAATCTACAGGTAGGCACTTTGCAAAAATCACCTCTGTTTTCTTTCAAAAAACTTGGATGTGTCCACGTTGCGCTTTGGGGTGTTTCCTGTCGCGGGCGCTAGGCCTACCCACACAACTGAGGTATCATTTTTATCGGGAGACTTGGGGGAACGCTGGGTGGAAGGAAATTTGTGGCTCCTCTCAGATTCCTGAACTTTCTGCCACAGAAATGTGAGGAACATGTGTTTTTTTAGCCACATTTTGAGGTTTGCAAAGGATTCTGGGTAACAGAACCTGGTCCGAGCCCCACAAGTCACCCCATCTTGGATTCCCCTAGGTCTCTAGTTTTCAGAAATGCACAGGTTTGGTAGGTTTCCCTAGGTGCTGGCTGAGCTAGAGGCCAAAATCTACAGGTAGGCACTTCGCAAAAATCAAATCTATTTTCTTTCAAAAAATTGGATGTGTCCACGTTGCGCTTTGGGGCATTTCCTGTAGCGGGTGCTAGGCTTACCCACACAAGTGAGGTATCATTTTTATCGGGAGACTTGGTGGAACGCTGGGTGGAAGGAAATTTGTGGCTCCTTTCAGATTCCAGAACTTTCTGCCACAGAAATGTGAGGAACATGTGTTTTTTTAGCCAAATGTTGAGGTTTCTAAAGGATTCTGGGTAACAGAACCTGGTCCGAGCCCCACAAGTCACCCCATCTTGGATTCCCCTAGGTCTCTAGTTTTCAGAAATGCACAGGTTTGGTAGGTTTCCCTAGGTGCCGGCTGAGCTAGAGGCCAAAATCTACAGGTAGGCACTTCGCAAAAATCACCTCTGTTTTCTTTCAAAAAATTGGATGTGTCCACGTTGCGCTTTGGGGAGTTTCCTGTCGCGGGCGCTAGGCCTACCCACACAAGTGAGGTATCATTTTTATCGGGAGACTTGGGGGAACGCTGGGTGGAAGGAAATTTGTGGCTCCTCTCAGATTCCAGAACTTTCTGCCACAGAAATGTGAGGAACATGTGTTTTTTTAGCCAAATTTTGAGGTTTGCAAAGGATTCTGGGTAACAGAACCTGGTCCGAGCCCCACAAGTCACCCCATCTTGGATTCCCCTAGGTCTCTAGTTTTCAGAAATGCACAGGTTTGGTAGGTTTCCCTAGGTGCTGGCTGAGCTAGAGGCCAAAATCTGCAGGTAGGCACTTCGCCAAAATCAAATCTATTTTCTTTCAAAAAATTGGATGTGTCCACGTTGCGCTTTGGGGCGTTTCCTGTCGCGGGCGCTAGGCCTAACCACACAAGTGAGGTATCATTTTTATCGGGAGACTTGGGGGAACGCTGGGTGGAAGGAAATTTGTGGCTCCTCTCAGATTCCAGAACTTTCTGCCACAGAAATGTGAGGAACATGTGTTTTTTTAGCCAAATTTTGAGGTTTGCAAAGGATTCTGGGAAACAGAACCTGGTCCGAGCCCCACAAGTCACCCAATCTTGGATTCCCCTAGGTCTCTAGTTTTCAGAAATGCACAGGTTTGGTAGGTTTTCCTAGATGTCGGCTTAGCTAGAGGCCAAAATCTACAGGTAGGCACTTTGCAAAAAACACCTCTGTTTTCTTTAAAAAATTTGGATGTGTCCACGTTGCGCTTTGGGGCGTTTCCTGTCGCGGGCGCTAGGCCTACCCACACAAGTGAGGTATCATTTTTATCGGGAGACTTGGGGGAATTCTGGGTGGAAGGAAATTTGTGGCTCGTCTCAGATTCCAGAACTTTCTGCCACAGAAATGTGAGGAACATGTGTTTTTTTAGCCAAATTTTGAGGTTTGCAAAGGATTCTGGGAAACAGAACCTGGTCCGAGCCCCACAAGTCACCCCATCTTGGATTCCCCTAGGTCTCTAGTTTTCAGAAATGCACAGGTTTGGTAGGTTTCCCTAGGTGTCGGCTTAGCTAAAGGCCAAAATCTACAGGTAGGCACTTTGCAAAAAACACCTGTTTTCTTTAAAAAATGTGGATGTGTCCACGTTGCGCTTTGGGGCGTTTCCTGTCGCGGGCGCTAGGCCTACCCACACAAGTGAGGTATCATTTTTATCGGGAGACTTGGGGGAACGCTGGGTGGAAGGAAATTTGTGGCTCCTCTCAGATTCCAGAACTTTCTGACACAGAAATGTGAGGAACATGTGTTTTTTTAGCCAAATGTTGAAGTTTGCAAAGGATTCTGGGTAACAGAACCTGGTCCGAGCACCACAAGTCACCCCATCTTGGATTCCCCTAGGTCTCTAGTTTTCAGAAATGCACAGGTTTGGTAGGTTTCCCTAGGTGCCGGCTGAGCTAGAGGCCAAAATCTACAGGTAGGCACTTTGCAAAAATCACCTCTGTTTTCTTTCAAAAAACTTGGATGTGTCCACGTTGCGCTTTGGGGTGTTTCCTGTCGCGGGCGCTAGGCCTACCCACACAACTGAGGTATCATTTTTATCGGGAGACTTGGGGGAACGCTGGGTGGAAGGAAATTTGTGGCTCCTCTCAGATTCCAGAACTTTCTGCCACAGAAATGTGAGGAACATGTGTTTTTTTAGCCACATTTTGAGGTTTGCAAAGGATTCTGGGTAACAGAACCTGGTCCGAGCCCCACAAGTCACCCCATCTTGGATTCCCCTAGGTCTCTAGTTTTCAGAAATGCACAGGTTTGGTAGGTTTCTCTAGGTGCTGGCTGAGCTAGAGGCCAAAATCTACAGGTAGGCACTTCGCAAAAATCAAATCTATTTTCTTTCAAAAAATTGGATGTGTCCACGTTGCGCTTTGGGGCATTTCCTGTAGCGGGAGCTAGGCCTACCCACACAAGTGAGGTATCATTTTTATCGGGAGACTTGGTGGAACGCTGGGTGGAAGGAAATTTGTGGCTCCTTTCAGATTCCAGAACTTTCTGCCACAGAAATGTGAGGAACATGTGTTTTTTTAGCCAAATGTTGAGGTTTCTAAAGGATTCTGGGTAACAGAACCTGGTCCGATCCCCACAATTCACCCCATCTTGGATTCCCCTAGGTCTCTAGTTTTCAGAAATGCACAGGTTTGGTAGGTTTCCCTAGGTGCCGGCTGAGCTAGAGGCCAAAAACTACAGGTAGGCACTTCGCAAAAATCACCTCTGTTTTCTTTCAAAAAATTGGATGTGTCCACGTTGCGCTTTGGGGCGTTTCCTGTCGCGGGCGCTAGGCCTACCCACACAAGTGAGGTATCATTTTTATCGGGAGACTTGGGGGAACGCTGGGTGGAAGGAAATTTGTGGCTCCTCTCAGATTCCAGAACTTTCTGACACAGAAATGTGAGGAACATGTGTTTTTTTAGCCACATTTTGAGGTTTGCAAAGGATTCTGGGTAACAGAACGTGGTCCGAGCCCCACAAGTCACCCCATCTTGGATTCCCCTAGGTCTCTAGTTTTCAGAAATGCACAGGTTTGGTAGGTTTCCCTAGGTGCTGGCTGAGCTAGAGGCCAAAATCTGCAGGTAGGCACTTCGCCAAAATCAAATCTATTTTCTTTCAAAAAATTGGATGTGTCCACGTTGCGCTTTGGGGCGTTTCCTGTCGCGGGCGCTAGGCCTACCCACACAAGTGAGGTATCATTTTTATCGTGAGACTTGGGGGAATGCTGGGTGGAAGGAAATTTGTGGCTCGTCTCAGATTCCAGAACTTTCTGCCACAGAAATGTGAGGAACATGTGTTTTTTTAGCCAAATTTTGAGTTTTGCAAAGGATTCTGGGAAACAGAACCTGGTCCGAGCCCCACAAGTCACCCCATCTTGGATTCCCCTAGGTCTCTAGTTTTCAGAAATGCACAGGTTTGGTAGGTTTCCCTAGGTGTCGGCTTAGCTAGAGGCCAAAATCTACAGGTAGGCACTTTGCAAAAAACACCTCTGTTTTCTTTAAAAAATTTGGATGTGTCCACGTTGCGCTTTGGGGCGTTTCCTGTCGCGAGCGCTAGGCCTACCCACACAAGTGAGGTATCATTTTTATCGGGAGACTTGGGGGAACGCTGGGTGGAAGGAAATTTGTGGCTCCTCTCAGATTCCAGAACTTTCTGCCACAGAAATGTGAGGAACATGTGTTTTTTTAGCCAAATGTTGAAGTTTGCAAAGGATTCTGGGTAACAGAACCTGGTCCGAGCACCACAAGTCACCCCATCTTGGATTCCCCTAGGTCTCTAGTTTTCAGAAATGCACAGGTTTGGTAGGTTTCCCGAGGTGCCGGCTGAGCTAGAGGCCAAAATCTACAGGTAGGCACTTCGCAAAAATCACCTCTGTTTTCTTTCAAAAAACTTGGATGTGTCCACGTTGCGCTTTGGGGCGTTTCCTGTCGCGGGCGCTAGGCCTACCCACACAACTGAGGTATCATTTTTATCGGGAGACTTGGGGGAACGCTGGGTGGAAGGAAATTTGTGGCTCCTCTCAGATTCCAGAACTTTCTGCCACAGAAATGTGAGGAACATTTGTTTTTTTAGCCACATTTTGAGGTTTGCAAAGGATTCTGGGTAACAGAACCTGGTCCGAGCCCCACAAGTCACCCCATCTTGGATTCCCCTAGGTCTCTAGTTTTCAGAAATGCAAAGGTTTGGTAGGTTTCCCTAGGTGCTGGCTGAGCTAGAGGCCAAAATCTACAGGTAGGCACTTCGCAAAAATCAAATCTATTTTCTTTCAAAAAATTGGATGTGTCCACATTGCGCTTTGGGGCGTTTCCTGTCGCGGGCGCTAGGCCTACCCACACAAGTGAGGTATCATTTTTATCGGGAGACTTGGGGGAACGCTGGGTGGAAGGAAATTTGTGGCTCCTCTCAGATTCCAGAACTTTCTGCCACAGAAATGTGAGGAACATGTTTTTTTTTAGCCAAATTTTGAGGTTTGCCAAGGATTCTGGGTAACAGAATCTGGTCCGAGCCCCACAAGTCACCCCATCTTGGATTCCCCTAGGTCTCTAGTTTTCAGAAATGCACAGGTTTGGTAGGTTTCCCTAGGTGCCGGCTGAGCTAGAGGCCAAAATCTACAGGTAGGCACTTCGCAAAAATCACCTCTGTTTTCTTTCAAAAAATTGGATGTGTCCACGTTGCGCTTTGGGGCGTTTCCTGTCGCGGGCGCTAGGCCTACCCACACAAGTGAGGTATCATTTTTATCGGGAGACTTGGGGGAACGCTGGGTGGAAGGAAATTTGTGGCTCCTCTCAGATTCCAGAACTTTCTGCCACAGAAATGTGAGGAACATGTGTTTTTTTAGCCACATTTTGAGGTTTGCAAAGGATTCTGGGTAACAGAACCTGGTCCGAGCCCCACAAGTCACCCCATCTTGGATTCCCCTAGGTCTCTAGTTTTCAGAAATGCACAGGTTTGGTAGGTTTCCCTAGGTGTCGGCTTAGCTAAAGGCCAAAATCTACAGGTAGGCACTTTGCAAAAAACACCTCTGTTTTCTTTAAAAAATTTGGATGTGTCCACGTTGCGCTTTGGGGCGTTTCCTGTCGCGGGCGCTAGGCCTACCCACACAAGTGAGGTATCATTTTTATCGGGAGACTTGGGGGAACGCTGGGTGGAAGGAAATTTGTGGCTCCTCTCAGATTCCAGAACTTTCTGCCACAGAAATGTGAGGAACATGTGTTTTTTTAGCCAAATGTTGAAGTTTGCAAAGGATTCTGGGTAACAGAACCTGGTCCGAGCACCACAAGTCACCCCATCTTGGATTCCCCTAGGTCTCTAGTTTTCAGAAATGCACAGGTTTGGTAGGTTTCCCGAGGTGCCGGCTGAGCTAGAGGCCAAAATCTACAGGTAGGCACTTCGCAAAAATCACCTCTGTTTTCTTTCAAAAAACTTGGATGTGTCCACGTTGCGCTTTGGGGCGTTTCCTGTCGCGGGCGCTAGGCCTACCCACACAACTGAGGTATCATTTTTATCGGGAGACTTGGGGGAACGCTGGGTGGAAGGAAATTTGTGGCTCCTCTCAGATTCCAGAACTTTCTGCCACAGAAATGTGAGGAACATTTGTTTTTTTAGCCACATTTTGAGGTTTGCAAAGGATTCTGGGTAACAGAACCTGGTCCGAGCCCCACAAGTCACCCCATCTTGGATTCCCCTAGGTCTCTAGTTTTCAGAAATGCAAAGGTTTGGTAGGTTTCCCTAGGTGCTGGCTGAGCTAGAGGCCAAAATCTACAGGTAGGCACTTCGCAAAAATCAAATCTATTTTCTTTCAAAAAATTGGATGTGTCCACATTGCGCTTTGGGGCGTTTCCTGTCGCGGGCGCTAGGCCTACCCACACAAGTGAGGTATCATTTTTATCGGGAGACTTGGGGGAACGCTGGGTGGAAGGAAATTTGTGGCTCCTCTCAGATTCCAGAACTTTCTGCCACAGAAATGTGAGGAACATGTTTTTTTTTAGCCAAATTTTGAGGTTTGCCAAGGATTCTGGGTAACAGAATCTGGTCCGAGCCCCACAAGTCACCCCATCTTGGATTCCCCTAGGTCTCTAGTTTTCAGAAATGCACAGGTTTGGTAGGTTTCCCTAGGTGCCGGCTGAGCTAGAGGCCAAAATCTACAGGTAGGCACTTCGCAAAAATCACCTCTGTTTTCTTTCAAAAAATTGGATGTGTCCACGTTGCGCTTTGGGGCGTTTCCTGTCGCGGGCGCTAGGCCTACCCACACAAGTGAGGTATCATTTTTATCGGGAGACTTGGGGGAACGCTGGGTGGAAGGAAATTTGTGGCTCCTCTCAGATTCCAGAACTTTCTGCCACAGAAATGTGAGGAACATATGTTTTTTTAGCCACATTTTGAGGTTTGCAAAGGATTCTGGGTAACAGAACCTGGTCCGAGCCCCACAAGTCACCCCATCTTGGATTCCCCTAGGTCTCTAGTTTTCAGAAATGCACAGGTTTGGTAGGTTTCCCTAGGTGTCGGCTTAGCTAAAGGCCAAAATCTACAGGTAGGCACTTTGCAAAAAACACCTCTGTTTTCTTTAAAAAATTTGGATGTGTCCACGTTGCGCTTTGGGGCGTTTCCTGTCGCGGGCGCTAGGCCTACCCACACAAGTGAGGTATCATTTTTATCGGGAGACTTGGGGGAACGCTGGGTGGAAGGAAATTTGTGGCTCCTCTCAGATTCCAGAACTTTCTGATACAGAAATGTGAGGAACATGTGTTTTTTTAGCCAAATGTTGAAGTTTGCAAAGAATTCTGGGTAACAGAACCTGGTCCGAGCCCCACAAGTCACCCCATCTTGGATTCCCCTAGGTCTCTAGTTTTCAGAAATGCACAGGTTTGGTAGGTTTCCCTAGGTGCCGGCTGAGCTAGAGGCCAAAATCTACAGGTAGGCACTTCGCAAAAATCACCTCTGTTTTATTTCAAAAAACTTCGATGTGTCCACGTTGCGCTTTGGGGTGTTTCCTGTTGCGGGCGCTAGGCCTACCCACACAACTGAGGTATCATTTTTATCGGGAGACTTGGTGGAACGCTGGGTGGAAGGAAATTTGTGGCTCCTTTCAGATTCCAGAACTTTCTGCCACAGAAATGTGAGGAACATTTGTTTTTTTAGCCAAATGTTGAGGTTTCTAAAGGATTCTGGGTAACAGAACCTGGTCCGAGCCCCACAAGTCACCCCATCTTGGATTCCCCTAGGTCTCTAGTTTTCAGAAATGCACAGGTTTGGTAGGTTTCCCTAGGTGCCGGCTGAGCTAGAGGCCAAAATCTACAGGTAGGCACTTCGCAAAAATCACCTCTGTTTTCTTTCAAAAAATTGGATGTGTCCACGTTGCGCTTTGGGGCGTTTCCTGTCGCGGGCGCTAGGCCTACCCACACAAGTGAGGTATCATTTTTATCGGGAGACTTGGGGGAACGCTGGGTGGAAGGAAATTTGTGGCTCCTCTCAGATTCCAGAACTTTCTGCCACAGAAATGTGAGGAACATGTGTTTTTTTAGCCAAATGTTGAAGTTTGCAAAGGATTCTGGGTAACAGAACCTGGTCCGAGCACCACAAGTCACCCCATCTTGGATTCCCCTAGGTCTCTAGTTTTCAGAAATGCACAGGTTTGGTAGGTTTCCCTAGGTGCCGGCTGAGCTAGAGGCCAAAATCTACAGGTAGGCACTTTGCAAAAATCACCTCTGTTTTCTTTCAAAAAACTTGGATGTGTCCACGTTGCGCTTTGGGGTGTTTCCTGTCGCGGGCGCTAGGCCTACCCACACAACTGAGGTATCATTTTTATCGGGAGACTTGGGGGAACGCTGGGTGGAAGGAAATTTGTGGCTCCTCTCAGATTCCAGAACTTTCTGCCACAGAAATGTGAGGAACATGTGTTTTTTTAGCCACATTTTGAGGTTTGCAAAGGATTCTGGGTAACAGAACCTGGTCCGAGCCCCACAAGTCACCCCATCTTGGATTCCCCTAGGTCTCTAGTTTTCAGAAATGCACAGGTTTGGTAGGTTTCCCTAGGTGCTGGCTGAGCTAGAGGCCAAAATCTACAGGTAGGCACTTCGCAAAAATCAAATCTATTTTCTTTCAAAAAATTGGATGTGTCCACGTTGCGCTTTGGGGCATTTCCTGTAGCGGGCGCTAGGCCTACCCACACAAGTGAGGTATCATTTTTATCGGGAGACTTGGTGGAACGCTGGGTGGAAGGAAATTTGTGGCTCCTTTCAGATTCCAGAACTTTCTGCCACAGAAATGTGAGGAACATGTGTTTTTTTAGCCAAATGTTGAGGTTTCTAAAGGATTCTGGGTAACAGAACCTGGTCCGATCCCCACAATTCACCCCATCTTGGATTCCCCTAGGTCTCTAGTTTTCAGAAATGCACAGGTTTGGTAGGTTTCCCTAGGTGCCGGCTGAGCTAGAGGCCAAAAACTACAGGTAGGCACTTCGCAAAAATCACCTCTGTTTTCTTTCAAAAAATTGGATGTGTCCACGTTGCGCTTTGGGGCGTTTCCTGTCGCGGGCGCTAGGCCTACCCACACAAGTGAGGTATCATTTTTATCGGGAGACTTGGGGGAACGCTGGGTGGAAAGAAATTTGTGGCTCCTCTCAGATTCCAGAACTTTCTGACACAGAAATGTGAGGAACATGTGTTTTTTTAGCCAAATGTTGAAGTTTGCAAAGGATTCTGGGTAACAGAACCTGGTCCGAGCACCACAAGTCACCCCATCTTGGATTCCCCTAGGTCTCTAGTTTTCAGAAATGCACAGGTTTGGTAGGTTTCCCTAGGTGCCGGCTGAGCTAGAGGCCAAAATCTACAGGTAGGCACTTTGCAAAAATCACCTCTGTTTTCTTTCAAAAAACTTGGATGTGTCCACGTTGCGCTTTGGGGTGTTTCCTGTCGCGGGCGCTAGGCCTACCCACACAACTGAGGTATCATTTTTATCGGGAGACTTGGGGGAACGCTGGGTGGAAGGAAATTTGTGGCTCCTCTCAGATTCCAGAACTTTCTGCCACAGAAATGTGAGGAACATGTGTTTTTTTAGCCAAATGTTGAGGTTTCTAAAGGATTCTGGGTAACAGAACCTGGTCCGAGCCCCACAAGTCACCCCATCTTGGATTCCCCTAGGTCTCTAGTTTTCAGAAATGCACAGGTTTGGTAGGTTTCCCTAGGTGCTGGCTGAGCTAGAGGCCAAAATCTACAGGTAGGCACTTCGCAAAAATCAAATCTATTTTCTTTCAAAAAATTGGATGTGTCCACGTTGCGCTTTGGGGCATTTCCTGTAGCGGGCGCTAGGCCTACCCACACAAGTGAGGTATCATTTTTATCGGGAGACTTGGTGGAATGCTGGGTGGAAGGAAATTTGTGGCTCCTTTCAGATTCCAGAACTTTCTGCCACAGAAATGTGAGGAACATGTGTTTTTTTAGCCAAATGTTGAGGTTTCTAAAGGATTCTGGGTAACAGAACCTGGTCCGATCCCCACAATTCACCCCATCTTGGATTCCCCTAGGTCTCTAGTTTTCAGAAATGCACAGGTTTGGTAGGTTTCCCTAGGTGCCGGCTGAGCTAGAGGCCAAAAACTACAGGTAGGCACTTCGCAAAAATCACCTCTGTTTTCTTTAAAAAAATTGGATGTGTCCACGTTGCGCTTTGGGGCGTTTCCTGTCGCGGGCGCTAGGCCTACCCACACAAGTGAGGTATCATTTTTATCGGGAGACTTGGGGGAACGCTAGGTGGAAGGAAATTTGTGGCTCCTCTCAGATTCCAGAACTTTCTGCCACAGAAATGTGAGGAACATGTGTTTTTTTAGCCACATTTTGAGGTTTGCAAAGGATTCTGGGTAACAGAACCTGGTCCGAGCCCCACAAGTCACCCCATCTTGGATTCCCCTAGGTCTCTAGTTTTCAGAAATGCACAGGTTTGGTAGGTTTCCCTAGGTGCTGGCTGAGCTAGAGGCCAAAATCTGCAGGTAGGCACTTCGCCAAATCAAATCTATTTTCTTTCAAAAAATTGGATGTGTCCACGTTGCGCTTTGGGGCGTTTCCTGTCGCGGGCGCTAGGCCTAACCACACAAGTGAGGTATCATTTTTATCGGGAGACTTGGGGGAACGCTGGGTGGAAGGAAATTTGTGGCTCCTCTCAGATTCCAGAACTTTCTGCCACAGAAATGTGAGGAACATGTGTTTTTTTAGCCAAATTTTGAGGTTTGCAAAGGATTCTGGGAAACAGAACCTGGTCCGAGCCCCACAAGTCACCCCATCTTGGATTCCCCTAGGTCTCTAGTTTTCAGAAATGCACAGGTTTGGTAGGTTTTCCTAGATGTCGGCTTAGCTAGAGGCCAAAATCTCCAGGTAGGCACTTTGCAAAAAACTCCTCTGTTTTCTTTAAAAAATTTGGATGTGTCCACGTTGCGCTTTGGGGCGTTTCCTGTCGCGGGCGCTAGGCCTACCCACACAAGTGAGGTATCATTTTTATCGGGAGACTTGGGGGAACGCTGGGTGGAAGGAAATTTGTGGCTCCTCTCAGATTCCAGAACTTTCTGACACAGAAATGTGAGGAACATGTGTTTTTTTAGCCAAATGTTGAAGTTTGCAAAGGATTCTGGGTAACAGAACCTGGTCCGAGCACCACAAGTCACCCCATCTTGGATTCCCCTAGGTCTCTAGTTTTCAGAAATGCACAGGTTTGGTAGGTTTTCCTAGATGTCGGCTTAGCTAGAGGCCAAAATCTACAGGTAGGCACTTTGCAAAAAACACCTCTGTTTTCTTTAAAAAATTTGGATGTGTCCACGTTGCGCTTTGGGGCGTTTCCTGTCGCGGGCGCTAGGCCTACCCACACAAGTGAGGTATCATTTTTATCGGGAGACTTGGGGGAATTCTGGGTGGAAGGAAATTTGTGGCTCGTCTCAGATTCCAGAACTTTCTGCCACAGAAATGTGAGGAACATGTGTTTTTTTAGCCAAATTTTGAGGTTTGCAAAGGATTCTGGGAAACAGAACCTGGTCCGAGCCCCACAAGTCACCCCATCTTGGATTCCCCTAGGTCTCTAGTTTTCAGAAATGCACAGGTTTGGTAGGTTTCCCTAAGTGTCGGCTTAGCTAAAGGCCAAAATCTACAGGTAGGCACTTTGCAAAAAACACCTGTTTTCTTTAAAAAATGTGGATGTGTCCACGTTGCGCTTTGGGGCGTTTCCTGTCGCGGGCGCTAGGCCTACCCACACAAGTGAGGTATCATTTTTATCGGGAGACTTGGGGGAACGCTGGGTGGAAGGAAATTTGTGGCTCCTCTCAGATTCCAGAACTTTCTGACACAGAAATGTGAGGAACATGTGTTTTTTTAGCCAAATGTTGAAGTTTGCAAAGGATTCTGGGTAACAGAACCTGCTCCGAGCACCACAAGTCACCCCATCTTGGATTCCCCTAGGTCTCTAGTTTTCAGAAATGCACAGGTTTGGTAGGTTTCCCTAGGTGCCGGCTGAGCTAGAGGCCAAAATCTACAGGTAGGCACTTTGCAAAAATCACCTCTGTTTTCTTTCAAAAAACTTGGATGTGTCCACGTTGCGCTTTGGGGTGTTTCCTGTCGCGGGCGCTAGGCCTACCCACACAACTGAGGTATCATTTTTATCGGGAGACTTGGGGGAACGCTGGGTGGAAGGAAATTTGTGGCTCCTCTCAGATTCCAGAACTTTCTGCCACAGAAATGTGAGGAACATGTGTTTTTTTAGCCACATTTTGAGGTTTGCAAAGGATTCTGGGTAACAGAACCTGGTCCGAGCCCCACAAGTCACCCCATCTTGGATTCCCCTAGGTCTCTAGTTTTCAGAAATGCACAGGTTTGGTAGGTTTCCCTAGGTGCTGGCTGAGCTAGAGGCCAAAATCTACAGGTAGGCACTTCGCAAAAATCAAATCTATTTTCTTTCAAAAAATTGGATGTGTCCACGTTGCGCTTTGGGGCATTTCCTGTAGCGGGCGCTAGGCCTACCCACACAAGTGAGGTATCATTTTTATCGGGAGACTTGGTGGAATGCTGGGTGGAAGGAAATTTGTGGCTCCTTTCAGATTCCAGAACTTTCTGCCACAGAAATGTGAGGAACATGTGTTTTTTTAGCCAAATGTTGAGGTTTCTAAAGGATTCTGGGTAACAGAACCTGGTCCGATCCCCACAATTCACCCCATCTTGGATTCCCCTAGGTCTCTAGTTTTCAGAAATGCACAGGTTTGGTAGGTTTCCCTAGGTGCCGGCTGAGCTAGAGGCCAAAAACTACAGGTAGGCACTTCGCAAAAATCACCTCTGTTTTCTTTCAAAAAATTGGATGTGTCCACGTTGCGCTTTGGGGCGTTTCCTGTCGCGGGCGCTAGGCCTACCCACACAAGTGAGGTATCATTTTTATCGGGAGACTTGGGGGAACGCTTGGTGGAAGGAAATTTGTGGCTCCTCTCAGATTCCAGAACTTTCTGCCACAGAAATGTGAGGAACATGTGTTTTTTTAGCCACATTTTGAGGTTTGCAAAGGATTCTGGGAAACAGAACCTGGTCCGAGCCCCACAAGTCACCCCATCTTGGATTCCCCTAGGTCTCTAGTTTTCAGAAATGCACAGGTTTGGTAGGTTTCCCTAGGTGCTGGCTGAGCTAGAGGCCAAAATCTGCAGGTAGGCACTTCGCCAAATCAAATCTATTTTCTTTCAAAAAATTGGATGTGTCCACGTTGCGCTTTGGGGCGTTTCCTGTCGCGGGCGCTAGGCCTAACCACACAAGTGAGGTATCATTTTTATCGGGAGACTTGGGGGAACGCTGGGTGGAAGGAAATTTGTGGCTCCTCTCAGATTCCAGAACTTTCTGCCACAGAAATGTGAGGAACATGTGTTTTTTTAGCCAAATTTTGAGGTTTGCAAAGGATTCTGGGAAACAGAACCTGGTCCGAGCCCCACAAGTCACCCCATCTTGGATTCCCCTAGGTCTCTAGTTTTCAGAAATGCACAGGTTTGGTAGGTTTTCCTAGATGTCGGCTTAGCTAGAGGCCAAAATCTCCAGGTAGGCACTTTGCAAAAAACTCCTCTGTTTTCTTTAAAAAATTTGGATGTGTCCACGTTGCGCTTTGGGGCGTTTCCTGTCGCGGGCGCTAGGCCTACCCACACAAGTGAGGTATCATTTTTATCGGGAGACTTGGGGGAATTCTGGGTGGAAGGAAATTTGTGGCCCGTCTCAGATTCCAGAACTTTCTGCCACAGAAATGTGAGGAACATGTGTTTTTTTAGCCAAATTTTGAGGTTTGCAAAGGATTCTGGGAAACAGAACCTGGTCCGAGCCCCACAAGTCACCCCATCTTGGATTCCCCTAGGTCTCTAGTTTTCAGAAATGCACAGGTTTGGTAGGTTTCCCTAAGTGTCGGCTTAGCTAAAGGCCAAAATCTACAGGTAGGCACTTTGCAAAAAACACCTGTTTTCTTTAAAAAATGTGGATGTGTCCACGTTGCGCTTTGGGGCGTTTCCTGTCGCGGGCGCTAGGCCTACCCACACAAGTGAGGTATCATTTTTATCGGGAGACTTGGGGGAACGCTGGGTGGAAGGAAATTTGTGGCTCCTCTCAGATTCCAGAACTTTCTGACACAGAAATGTGAGGAACATGTGTTTTTTTAGCCAAATGTTGAAGTTTGCAAAGGATTCTGGGTAACAGAACCTGGTCCGAGCACCACAAGTCACCCCATCTTGGATTCCCCTAGGTCTCTAGTTTTCAGAAATGCACAGGTTTGGTAGGTTTCCCTAGGTGCCGGCTGAGCTGGAGGCCAAAATCTACAGGTAGGCACTTTGCAAAAATCACCTCTGTTTTCTTTCAAAAAACTTGGATGTGTCCACGTTGCGCTTTGGGGTGTTTCCTGTCGCGGGCGCTAGGCCTACCCACACAACTGAGGTATCATTTTTATCGGGAGACTTGGGGGAACGCTGGGTGGAAGGAAATTTGTGGCTCCTCTCAGATTCCAGAACTTTCTGCCACAGAAATGTGAGGAACATGTGTTTTTTTAGCCACATTTTGAGGTTTGCAAAGGATTCTGGGTAACAGAACCTGGTCCGAGCCCCACAAGTCACCCCATCTTGGATTCCCCTAGGTCTCTAGTTTTCTGAAATGCACAGGTTTGGTAGGTTTCTCTAGGTGCTGGCTGAGCTAGAGGCCAAAATCTACAGGTAGGCACTTCGCAAAAATCAAATCTATTTTCTTTCAAAAAATTGGATGTGTCCACGTTGCGCTTTGGGGCATTTCCTGTAGCGGGCGCTAGGCCTACCCACACAAGTGAGGTATCATTTTTATCGGGAGACTTGGTGGAACGCTGGGTGGAAGGAAATTTGTGGCTCCTTTCAGATTCCAGAACTTTCTGCCACAGAAATGTGAGGAACATGTGTTTTTTTAGCCAAATGTTGAGGTTTCTAAAGGATTCTGGGTAACAGAACCTGGTCCGATCCCCACAATTCACCCCATCTTGGATTCCCCTAGGTCTCTAGTTTTCAGAAATGCACAGGTTTGGTAGGTTTCCCTAGGTGCCGGCTGAGCTAGAGGCCAAAAACTACAGGTAGGCACTTCGCAAAAATCACCTCTGTTTTCTTTCAAAAAATTGGATGTGTCCACGTTGCGCTTTGGGGCGTTTCCTGACGCGGGTGCTAGGCCTACCCACACAAGTGAGGTATCATTTTTATCGTGAGACTTGGGGGAATGCTGGGTGGAAGGAAATTTGTGGCTCGTCTCAGATTCCAGAACTTTCTGCCACAGAAATGTGAGGAACATGTGTTTTTTTAGCCAAATTTTGAGGTTTGCAAAGGATTCTGGGAAACAGAACCTGGTCCGAGCCCCACAAGTCACCCCATCTTGGATTCCCCTAGGTCTCTGGTTTTCAGAAATGCACAGGTTTGGTAGGTTTCCCTAGGTGTCGGCTTAGCTAGAGGCCAAAATCTACAGGTAGGCACTTTGCAAAAAACACCTCTGTTTTCTTTAAAAAATTTGGATGTGTCCACATTGCGCTTTGGGGTGTTTCCTGTCGCGAGCGCTAGGCCTACCCACACAAGTGAGGTATCATTTTTATCGGGAGACTTGGGGGAACGCTGGGTGGAAGGAAATTTGTGGCTCCTCTCAGATTCCAGAACTTTCTGCCACAGAAATGTGAGGAACATGTGTTTTTTTAGCCACATTTTGAGGTTTGCAAAGGATTCTGGGTAACAGAACCTGGTCCGAGCCCCACAAGTCACCCCATCTTGGATTCCCCTAGGTCTCTAGTTTTCTGAAATGCACAGGTTTGGTAGGTTTCTCTAGGTGCTGGCTGAGCTAGAGGCCAAAATCTACAGGTAGGCACTTCGCAAAAATCAAATCTATTTTCTTTCAAAAAATTGGATGTGTCCACGTTGCGCTTTGGGGCATTTCCTGTAGCGGGCGCTAGGCCTACCCACACAAGTGAGGTATCATTTTTATCGGGAGACTTGGTGGAACGCTGGGTGGAAGGAAATTTGTGGCTCCTTTCAGATTCCAGAACTTTCTGCCACAGAAATGTGAGGAACATGTGTTTTTTTAGCCAAATGTTGAGGTTTCTAAAGGATTCTGGGTAACAGAACCTGGTCCGATCCCCACAATTCACCCCATCTTGGATTCCCCTAGGTCTCTAGTTTTCAGAAATGCACAGGTTTGGTAGGTTTCCCTAGGTGCCGGCTGAGCTAGAGGCCAAAAACTACAGGTAGGCACTTCGCAAAAATCACCTCTGTTTTCTTTCAAAAAATTGGATGTGTCCACGTTGCGCTTTGGGGCGTTTCCTGACGCGGGTGCTAGGCCTACCCACACAAGTGAGGTATCATTTTTATCGTGAGACTTGGGGGAATGCTGGGTGGAAGGAAATTTGTGGCTCGTCTCAGATTCCAGAACTTTCTGCCACAGAAATGTGAGGAACATGTGTTTTTTTAGCCAAATTTTGAGGTTTGCAAAGGATTCTGGGAAACAGAACCTGGTCCGAGCCCCACAAGTCACCCCATCTTGGATTCCCCTAGGTCTCTGGTTTTCAGAAATGCACAGGTTTGGTAGGTTTCCCTAGGTGTCGGCTTAGCTAGAGGCCAAAATCTACAGGTAGGCACTTTGCAAAAAACACCTCTGTTTTCTTTAAAAAATTTGGATGTGTCCACATTGCGCTTTGGGGTGTTTCCTGTCGCGAGCGCTAGGCCTACCCACACAAGTGAGGTATCATTTTTATCGGGAGACTTGGGGGAACGCTGGGTGGAAGGAAATTTGTGGCTCCTCTCAGATTCCAGAACTTTCTGACACAGAAATGTGAGGAACATGTGTTTTTTTAGCCAAATGTTGAAGTTTGCAAAGGATTCTGGGTAACAGAACCTGGTCCGAGCACCACAAGTCACCCCATCTTGGATTCCCCTAGGTCTCTAGTTTTCAGAAATGCACAGGTTTGGTAGGTTTCCCGAGGTGCCGGCTGAGCTAGAGGCCAAAATCTACAGGTAGGCACTTCGCAAAAATCACCTCTGTTTTCTTTCAAAAAACTTGGATGTGTCCACGTTGCGCTTTGGGGCGTTTCCTGTCGCGGGCGCTAGGCCTACCCACACAACTGAGGTATCATTTTTATCAGGAGACTTGGGGGAACGCTGGGTGGAAGGAAATTTGTGGCTCCTCTCAGATTCCAGAACTTTCTGCCACAGAAATGTGAGGAACATTTGTTTTTTTAGCCACATTTTGAGGTTTGCAAAGGATTCTGGGTAACAGAACCTGGTCCGAGCCCCACAAGTCACCCCATCTTGGATTCCCCTAGGTCTCTAGTTTTCAGAAATGCAAAGGTTTGTTAGGTTTCCCTAGGTGCTGGCTGAGCTAGAGGCCAAAATCTACAGGTAGGCACTTCGCAAAAATCAAATCTATTTTCTTTCAAAAAATTGGATGTGTCCACATTGCGCTTTGGGGCGTTTCCTGTCGCGGGCGCTAGGCCTACCCACACAAGTGAGGTATCATTTTTATCGGGAGACTTGGGGGAACGCTGGGTGGAAGGAAATTTGTGGCTCCTCTCAGATTCCAGAACTTTCTGCCACAGAAATGTGAGGAACATGTTTTTTTTTAGCCAAATTTTGAGGTTTGCCAAGGATTCTCGGTAACAGAATCTGGTCCGAGCCCCACAAGTCACCCCATCTTGGATTCCCCTAGGTCTCTAGTTTTCAGAAATGCACAGGTTTGGTAGGTTTCCCTAGGTGCCGGCTGAGCTAGAGGCCAAAATCTACAGGTAGGCACTTCGCAAAAATCACCTCTGTTTTCTTTCAAAAAATTGGATGTGTCCACGTTGCGCTTTGGGGCGTTTCCTGTCGCGGGCGCTAGGCCTACCCACACAAGTGAGGTATCATTTTTATCGGGAGACTTGGGGGAACGCTGGGTGGAAGGAAATTTGTGGCTCCTCTCAGATTCCAGAACTTTCTGCCACAGAAATGTGAGGAACATGTGTTTTTTTAGCCACATTTTGAGGTTTGGAAAGGATTCTGGGTAACAGAACCTGGTCCGAGCCCCACAAGTCACCCCATCTTGGATTCCCCTAGGTCTCTAGTTTTCAGAAATGCACAGGTTTGGTAGGTTTCCCTAGGTGCTGGCTGAGCTAGAGGCCAAAATCTGCAGGTAGGCACTTCGCCAAAATCAAATCTATTTTCTTTCAAAAAATTGGATGTGTCCACGTTGCGCTTTGGGGCATTTCCTGTCGCGGGCGCTAGGCCTAACCACCCAAGTGAGGTATCATTTTTATCGGGAGACTTGGGGGAACGCTGGGTGGAAGGAAATTTGTGGCTCCTCTCAGATTCCAGAACTTTCTGCCACAGAAATGTGAGGAACATGTGTTTTTTTAGCCAAATTTTGAGGTTTGCAAAGGATTCTGGGAAACAGAACCTGGTCCGAGCCCCACAAGTCACCCCATCTTGGATTCCCCTAGGTCTCTAGTTTTCAGAAATGCACAGGTTTGGTAGGTTTTCCTAGATGTCGGCTTAGCTAGAGGCCAAAATCTACAGGTAGGCACTTTGCAAAAAACACCTCTGTTTTCTTTAAAAAATTTGGATGTGTCCACGTTGCGCTTTGGGGCGTTTCCTGTCGCGGGCGCTAGGCCTACCCACACAACTGAGGTATCATTTTTATCGGGAGACTTGGGGGAATGCTGGGTGGAAGGAAATTTGTGGCTCGTCTCAGATTCCAGAACTTTCTGCCACAGAAATGTGAGGAACATGTGTTTTTTTAGCCAAATTTTGAGGTTTGCAAAGGATTCTGGGAAACAGAACCTGGTCCGAGCCCCACAAGTCACCCCATCTTGGATTCCCCTAGGTCTCTAGTTTTCAGAAATGCACAGGTTTGGTAGGTTTCCCTAGGTGTCGGCTTAGCTAAAGGCCAAAATCTACAGGTAGGCACTTTGCAAAAAACACCTCTGTTTTCTTTAAAAAAATTGGATGTGTCCACGTTGCGCTTTGGGGCGTTTCCTGTCGCGGGCGCTAGGCCTACCCACACAAGTGAGGTATCATTTTTATCGGGAGACTTGGGGGAACGCTGGGTGGAAGGAAATTTGTGGCTCCTCTCAGATTCCAGAACTTTCTGACACAGAAATGTGAGGAACATGTGTTTTTTTAGCCAAATGTTGAAGTTTGCAAAGAATTCTGGGTAACAGAACCTGGTCCGAGCCCCACAAGTCACCCCATCTTGGATTCCCCTAGGTCTCTAGTTTTCAGAAATGCACAGGTTTGGTAGGTTTCCCTAGGTGCCGGCTGAGCTAGAGGCCAAAATCTACAGGTAAGCACTTCGCAAAAATCACCTCTGTTTTCTTTCAAAAAACTTGGATGTGTCCACGTTGCGCTTTGGGGTGTTTCCTGTTGCGGGCGCTAGGCCTACCCACACAACTGAGGTATCATTTTTATCGGGAGACTTGGTGGAATGCTGGGTGGAAGGAAATTTGTGGCTCCTTTCAGATTCCAGAACTTTCTGCCACAGAAATGTGAGGAACATTTGTTTTTTTAGCCAAATGTTGAGGTTTCTAAAGGATTCTGGGTAACAGAACCTGGTCCGAGCCCCACAAGTCACCCCATCTTGGATTCCCCTAGGTCTCTAGTTTTCAGAAATGCACAGGTTTGGTAGGTTTCCCTAGGTGCCGGCTGAGCTAGAGGCCAAAATCTACAGGTAGGCACTTCGCAAAAATCACCTCTGTTTTCTTTCAAAAAATTGGATGTGTCCACGTTGCGCTTTGGGGCGTTTCCTGTCGCGGGCGCTAGGCCTACCCACACAAGTGAGGTATCATTTTTATCGGGAGACTTGGGGGAACGCTGGGTGGAAGGAAATTTGTGGCTCCTCTCAGATTCCAGAACTTTCTGCCACAGAAATGTGAGGAACATGTGTTTTTTTAGCCAAATGTTGAAGTTTGCAAAGGATTCTGGGTAACAGAACCTGGTCCGAGCACCACAAGTCACCCCATCTTGGATTCCCCTAGGTCTCTAGTTTTCAGAAATGCACAGGTTTGGTAGGTTTCCCTAGGTGCCGGCTGAGCTAGAGGCCAAAATCTACAGGTAGGCACTTTGCAAAAATCACCTCTGTTTTCTTTCAAAAAACTTGGATGTGTCCACGTTGCGCTTTGGGGTGTTTCCTGTCGCGGGCGCTAGGCCTACCCACACAACTGAGGTATCATTTTTATCGGGAGACTTGGGGGAACGCTGGGTGGAAGGAAATTTGTGGCTCCTCTCAGATTCCAGAACTTTCTGCCACAGAAATGTGAGGAACATGTGTTTTTTTAGCCACATTTTGAGGTTTGCAAAGGATTCTGGGTAACAGAACCTGGTCCGAGCCCCACAAGTCACCCCATCTTGGATTCCCCTAGGTCTCTAGTTTTCAGAAATGCACAGGTTTGGTAGGTTTCCCTAGGTGCTGGCTGAGCTAGAGGCCAAAATCTACAGGTAGGCACTTCGCAAAAATCAAATCTATTTTCTTTCAAAAAATTGGATGTGTCCACGTTGCGCTTTGGGGCATTTCCTGTAGCGGGCGCTAGGCCTACCCACACAAGTGAGGTATCATTTTTATCGGGAGACTTGGTGGAACGCTGGGTGGAAGGAAATTTGTGGCTCCTTTCAGATTCCAGAACTTTCTGCCACAGAAATGTGAGGAACATGTGTTTTTTTAGCCAAATGTTGAGGTTTCTAAAGGATTCTGGGTAACAGAACCTGGTCCGATCCCCACAATTCACCCCATCTTGGATTCCCCTAGGTCTCTAGTTTTCAGAAATGCACAGGTTTGGTAGGTTTCCCTAGGTGCCGGCTGAGCTAGAGGCCAAAAACTACAGGTAGGCACTTCGCAAAAATCACCTCTGTTTTCTTTCAAAAAATTGGATGTGTCCACGTTGCGCTTTGGGGCGTTTCCTGTCGCGGGCGCTAGGCCTACCCACACAAGTGAGGTATCATTTTTATCGGGAGACTTGGGGGAACGCTGGGTGGAAGGAAATTTGTGGCTCCTCTCAGATTCCAGAACTTTCTGCCACAGAAATGTGAGGAACATGTCTTTTTTTAGCCAAATGTTGAAGTTTGCAAAGGATTCTGGGTAACAGAACCTGGTCCGAGCACCACAAGTCACCCCATCTTGGATTCCCCTAGGTCTCTAGTTTTCAGAAATGCACAGGTTTGGTAGGTTTCCCTAGGTGCCGGCTGAGCTAGAGGCCAAAATCTACAGGTAGGCACTTTGCAAAAATCACCTCTGTTTTCTTTCAAAAAACTTGGATGTGTCCACGTTGCGCTTTGGGGTGTTTCCTGTCGCGGGCGCTAGGCCTACCCACACAACTGAGGTATCATTTTTATCGGGAGACTTGGGGGAACGCTGGGTGGAAGGAAATTTGTGGCTCCTCTCAGATTCCAGAACTTTCTGCCACAGAAATGTGAGGAACATGTGTTTTTTTAGCCACATTTTGAGGTTTGCAAAGGATTCTGGGCAACAGAACCTGGTCCGAGCCCCACAAGTCACCCCATCTTGGATTCCCCTAGGTCTCTAGTTTTCAGAAATGCACAGGTTTGGTAGGTTTCCCTAGGTGCTGGCTGAGCTAGAGGCCAAAATCTACAGGTAGGCACTTCGCAAAAATCAAATCTATTTTCTTTCAAAAAATTGGATGTGTCCACGTTGCGCTTTGGGGCATTTCCTGTAGCGGGCGCTAGGCCTACCCACACAAGTGAGGTATCATTTTTATCGGGAGACTTGGTGGAACGCTGGGTGGAAGGAAATTCGTGGCTCCTTTCAGATTCCAGAACTTTCTGCCACAGAAATGTGAGGAACATGTGTTTTTTTAGCCAAATGTTGAGGTTTCTAAAGGATTCTGGGTAACAGAACCTGGTCCGATCCCCACAATTCACCCCATCTTGGATTCCCCTAGGTCTCTAGTTTTCAGAAATGCACAGGTTTGGTAGGTTTCCCTAGGTGCCGGCTGAGCTAGAGGCCAAAAACTACAGGTAGGCACTTCGCAAAAATCACCTCTGTTTTCTTTCAAAAAATTGGATGTGTCCACGTTGCGCTTTGGGGCGTTTCCTGTTGCGGGCGCTAGGCCTACCCACACAAGTGAGGTATCATTTTTATCGGGAGACTTGGGGGAACGCTGGGTGGAAGGAAATTTGTGGCTCCTCTCAGATTCCAGAACTTTCTGCCACAGAAATGTGAGGAACATGTGTTTTTTTAGCCACATTTTGAGGTTTGCAAAGGATTCTGGGTAACAGAACCTGGTCCGAGCCCCACAAGTCACCCCATCTTGGATTCCCCTAGGTCTCTAGTTTTCAGAAATGCACAGGTTTGGTAGGTTTCCCTAGGTGCTGGCTGAGCTAGAGGCCAAAATCTGCAGGTAGGCACTTCGCCAAATCAAATCTATTTTCTTTCAAAAAATTGGATGTGTCCACGTTGCGCTTTGGGGCGTTTCCTGTAGCGGGCGCTAGGCCTAACCACACAAGTGAGGTATCATTTTTATCGGGAGACTTGGGGGAACGCTGGGTGGAAGGAAATTTGTGGCTCCTCTCAGATTCCAGAACTTTCTGCCACAGAAATGTGAGGAACATGTGTTTTTTTAGCCAAATTTTGAGGTTTGCAAAGGATTCTGGGAAACAGAACCTGGTCCGAGCCCCACAAGTCACCCCATCTTGGATTCCCCTAGGTCTCTAGTTTTCAGAAATGCACAGGTTTGGTAGGTTTTCCTAGATGTCGGCTTAGCTAGAGGCCAAAATCTCCAGGTAGGCACTTTGCAAAAAACTCCTCTGTTTTCTTGAAAAAATTTGGATGTGTCCACGTTGCGCTTTGGGGCGTTTCCTGTCGCGGGCGCTAGGCCTACCCACACAAGTGAGGTATCATTTTTATCGGGAGACTTGGGGGAACGCTGGGTGGAAGGAAATTTGTGGCTCCTCTCAGATTCCAGAACTTTCTGCCACAGAAATGTGAGGAACATGTTTTTTTTTAGCCAAATTTTGAGGTTTGCCAAGGATTCTGGGTAACAGAATCTGGTCCGAGCCCCACAAGTCACCCCATCTTGGATTCCCCCAGGTCTCTAGTTTTCAGAAATGCACAGGTTTGGTAGGTTTCCCTAGGTGCCGGCTGAGCTAGAGGCCAAAATCTACAGGTAGGCACTTCGCAAAAATCACCTCTGTTTTCTTTAAAAAAATTGGATGTGTCCACGTTGCGCTTTGGGGCATTTCCTGTCGCGGGCGCTAGGCCTACCCACACAAGTGAGGTATCATTTTTATCGGGAGACTTGGGGGAACGCTGGGTGGAAGGAAATTTGCGGCTCCTCTCAGATTCCAGAACTTTCTGCCACAGAAATGTGAGGAACATGTGTTTTTTTAGCCACATTTTGAGGTTTGCAAAGGATTCTGGGTAACAGAACCTGGTCCGACCCCCACAAGTCACCCCATCTTGGATTCGCCTAGGTCTCTAGTTTTCAGAAATGCACAGGTTTGGTAGGTTTCCCTAGGTGCTGGCTGAGCTAGAGGCCAAAATCTGCAGGAAGGCACTTCGCCAAAATCAAATCTATTTTCTTTCAAAAAATTGGATGTGTCCACGTTGCGCTTTGGGGCATTTCCTGTCGCGGGCGCTAGGCCTAACCACCCAAGTGAGGTATCATTTTTATCGGGAGACTTGGGGGAACGCTGGGTGGAAGGAAATTTGTGGCTCCTCTCAGATTCCAAAACTTTTTGCCACAGAAATGTGAGGAACATGTGTTTTTTTAGCCAAATTTTGAGGTTTGCAAAGGCTTCTGGGAAACAGAACCTGGTCCGAGCCCCACAAGTCACCCCATCTTGGATTCCCCTAGGTCTCTAGTTTTCAGAAATGCACAGGTTTGGTAGGTTTTCCTAGATGTCGGCTTAGCTAGAGGCCAAAATCTACAGGTAGGCACTTTGCAAAAAACACCTCTGTTTTCTTTAAAAAATTTGGATGTGTCCACGTTGCGCTTTGGGGCGTTTCCTGTCGCGGGCGCTAGGCCTACCCACACAACTGAGGTATCATTTTTATCGGGAGACTTGGGGGAATGCTGGGTGGAAGGAAATGTGTGGCTCGTCTCAGATTCCAGAACTTTCTGCCACAGAAATGTGAGGAACATGTGTTTTTTTAGCCAAATTTTGAGGTTTTCAAAGGATTCTGGGAAACAGAACCTGGTCCGAGCCCCACAAGTCACCCCATCTTGGATTCCCCTAGGTCTCTAGTTTTCAGAAATGCACAGGTTTGGTAGGTTTCCCTAGGTGCCGGCTGAGCTAGAGGCCAAAATCTGCAGGTAGGCACTTCGCCAAAATCAAATCTATTTTCTTTCAAAAAATTGGATGTGTCCACGTTGCGCTTTGGGGCATTTCCTGTCGCGGGCGCTAGGCCTAACCACCCAAGTGAGGTATCATTTTTATCGGGAGACTTGGGGGAACGCTGGGTGGAAGGAAATTTGTGGCTCCTCTCAGATTCCAGAACTTTCTGCCACAGAAATGTGAGGAACATGTGTTTTTTTAGCCAAATTTTGAGGTTTGCAAAGGATTCTGGGAAACAGAACCTGGTCCGAGCCCCACAAGTCACCCCATCTTGGATTCCCCTAGGTCTCTAGTTTTCAGAAATGCACAGGTTTGGTAGGTTTTCCTAGATGTCGGCTTAGCTAGAGGCCAAAATCTACAGGTAGGCACTTTGCAAAAAACACCTCTGTTTTCTTTAAAAAATTTGGATGTGTCCACGTTGCGCTTTGGGGCGTTTCCTGTCGCGGGCGCTAGGCCTACCCACACAACTGAGGTATCATTTTTATCGGGAGACTTGGGGGAATGCTGGGTGGAAGGAAATTTGTGGCTCGTCTCAGATTCCAGAACTTTCTGCCACAGAAATGTGAGGAACATGTGTTTTTTTAGCCAAATTTTGAGGTTTGCAAAGGATTCTGGGAAACAGAACCTGGTCCGAGCCCCACAAGTCACCCCATCTTGGATTCCGCTAGGTCTCTAGTTTTCAGAAATGCACAGGTTTGGTAGGTTTCCCTAGGTGTCGGCTTAGCTAAAGGCCAAAATCTACAGGTAGGCACTTTGCAAAAAACACCTCTGTTTTCTTTAAAAAATGTGGATGTGTCCACGTTGCGCTTTGGGGCGTTTCTTGTCGCGGGCGCTAGGCCTACCCACACAAGTGAGGTATCATTTTTATCGGGAGACTTGGGGGAACGCTGGGTGGAAGGAAATTTGTGGCTCCTCTCAGATTCCAGAACTTTCTGACACAGAAATGTGAGGAACATGTGTTTTTTTAGCCAAATGTTGAAGTTTGCAAAGGATTCTGGGTAACAGAACCTGGTCCGAGCCCCACAAGTCACCCCATCTTGGATTCCCCTAGGTCTCTAGTTTTCAGAAATGCACAGGTTTGGTAGGTTTCCCTAGGTGCCGGCTGAGCTAGAGGCCAAAATCTACAGGTAGGCACTTCGCAAAAATCACCTCTGTTTTCTTTCAAAAAACTTGGATGTGTCCACGTTGCGCTTTGGGGTGTTTCCTGTCGCGGGCGCTAGGCCTACCCACACAACTGAGGTATCATTTTTATCGGGAGACTTGGTGGAACGCTGGGTGGAAGGAAATTTGTGGCTCCTTTCAGATTCCAGAACTTTCTGCCACAGAAATGTGAGGAACATTTGTTTTTTTAGCCAAATGTTGAGGTTTCTAAAGGATTCTGGGTAACAGAACCTGGTCCGAGCCCCACAAGTCACCCCATCTTGGATTCCCCTAGGTCTCTAGTTTTCAGAAATGCACAGGTTTGGTAGGTTTCCCTAGGTGCCGGCTGAGCTAGAGGCCAAAATCTACAGGTAGGCACTTCGCAAAAATCACCTCTGTTTTCTTTCAAAAAATTGGATGTGTCCACGTTGCGCTTTGGGGCGTTTCCTGTCGCGGGCGCTAGGCCTACCCACACAAGTGAGGTATCATTTTTATCGGGAGACTTGGGGGAACGCTGGGTGGAAGGAAATTTGTGGCTCCTCTCAGATTCCAGAACTTTCTGCCACAGAAATGTGAGGAACATGTGTTTTTTTTGCCAAATGTTGAAGTTTGCAAAGGATTCTGGGTAACAGAACCTGGTCCGAGCACCACAAGTCACCCCATCTTGGATTCCCCTAGGTCTCTAGTTTTCAGAAATGCACAGGTTTGGTAGGTTTCCCTAGGTGCCGGCTGAGCTAGAGGCCAAAATCTACAGGTAGGCACTTTGCAAAAATCACCTCTGTTTTCTTTCAAAAAACTTGGATGTGTCCACGTTGCGCTTTGGGGTGTTTCCTGTCGCGGGCGCTAGGCCTACCCACACAACTGAGGTATCATTTTTATCGGGAGACTTGGGGGAACGCTGGGTGGAAGGAAATTTGTGGCTCCTCTCAGATTCCAGAACTTTCTGCCACAGAAATGTGAGGAACATGTGTTTTTTTAGCCACATTTTGAGGTTTGCAAAGGATTCTGGGTAACAGAACCTGGTCCGAGCCCCACAAGTCACCCCATCTTGGATTCCCCTAGGTCTCTAGTTTTCAGAAATGCACAGGTTTGGTAGGTTTCCCTAGGTGCTGGCTGAGCTAGAGGCCAAAATCTACAGGTAGGCACTTCGCAAAAATCAAATCTATTTTCTTTCAAAAAATTGGATGTGTCCACGTTGCGCTTTGGGGCATTTCCTGTAGCGGGCGCTAGGCCTACCCACACAAGTGAGGTATCATTTTTATCGGGAGACTTGGTGGAACGCTGGGTGGAAGGAAATTTGTGGCTCCTTTCAGATTCCAGAACTTTCTGCCACAGAAATGTGAGGAACATGTGTTTTTTTAGCCAAATGTTGAGGTTTCTAAAGGATTCTGGGTAACAGAACCTGGTCCGATCCCCACAATTCACCCCATCTTGGATTCCCCTAGGTCTCTAGTTTTCAGAAATGCACAGGTTTGGTAGGTTTCCCTAGGTGCCGGCTGAGCTAGAGGCCAAAAACTACAGGTAGGCACTTCGCAAAAATCACCTCTGTTTTCTTTCAAAAAATTGGATGTGTCCACGTTGCGCTTTGGGGCGTTTCCTGTCGCGGGCGCTAGGCCTACCCACACAAGTGAGGTATCATTTTTATCGGGAGACTTGGGGGAACGCTGGGTGGAAGGAAATTTGTGGCTCCTCTCAGATTCCAGAACTTTCTGACACAGAAATGTGAGGAACATGTGTTTTTTTAGCCAAATGTTGAAGTTTGCAAAGGATTCTGGGTAACAGAACCTGGTCCGAGCACCACAAGTCACCCCATCTTGGATTCCCCTAGGTCTCTAGTTTTCAGAAATGCACAGGTTTGGTAGGTTTCCCTAGGTGCCGGTTGAGCTAGAGGCCAAAATCTACAGGTAGGCACTTTGCAAAAATCACCTCTGTTTTCTTTCAAAAAACTTGGATGTGTCCACGTTGCGCTTTGGGGTGTTTCCTGTCGCGGGCGCTAGGCCTACCCACACAACTGAGGTATCATTTTTATCGGGAGACTTGGGGGAACGCTGGGTGGAAGGAAATTTGTGGCTCCTCTCAGATTCCAGAACTTTCTGCCACAGAAATGTGAGGAACATGTGTTTTTTTAGCCACATTTTGAGGTTTGCAAAGGATTCTGGGTAACAGAACCTGGTCCGAGCCCCACAAGTCACCCCATCTTGGATTCCCCTAGGTCTCTAGTTTTCAGAAATGCACAGGTTTGGTAGGTTTCCCTAGGTGCTGGCTGAGCTAGAGGCCAAAATCTACAGGTAGGCACTTCGCAAAAATCAAATCTATTTTCTTTCAAAAAATTGGATGTGTCCACGTTGCGCTTTGGGGCATTTCCTGTAGCGGGCGCTAGGCCTACCCACACAATTCTGGGAAACAGAACCTGGTCCGAGCCCCACAAGTCACCCCATCTTGGATTCCCCTAGGTCTCTAGTTTTCAGAAATGCACAGGTTTGGTAGGTTTCCCTAGGTGTCGGCTTAGCTAAAGGCCAAAATCTACAGGTAGGCACTTTGCAAAAAACACCTCTGTTTTCTTTAAAAAATTTGGATGTGTCCACGTTGCGCTTTGGGGCGTTTCCTGTCGCGGGCGCTAGGCCTACCCACACAAGTGAGGTATCATTTTTATCGGGAGACTTGGGGGAACGCTGGGTGGAAGGAAATTTGTGGCTCCTCTCAGATTCCAGAACTTTCTGACACAGAAATGTGAGGAACATGTGTTTTTTTAGCCAAATGTTGAAGTTTGCAAAGGATTCTGGGTAACAGAACCTGGTCCGAGCACCACAAGTCACCCCATCTTGGATTCCCCTAGGTCTCTAGTTTTCAGAAATGCACAGGTTTGGTAGGTTTCCCTAGGTGCCGGCTGAGCTAGAGGCCAAAATCTACAGGTAGGCACTTTGCAAAAATCACCTCTGTTTTCTTTCAAAAAACTTGGATGTGTCCACGTTGCGCTTTGGGGTGTTTCCTGTCGCGGGCGCTAGGCCTACCCACACAACTGAGGTATCATTTTTATCGGGAGACTTGGGGGAACGCTGGGTGGAAGGAAATTTGTGGCTCCTCTCAGATTCCAGAACTTTCTGCCACAGAAATGTGAGGAACATGTGTTTTTTTAGCCACATTTTGAGGTTTGCAAAGGATTCTGGGCAACAGAACCTGGTCCGAGCCCCACAAGTCACCCCATCTTGGATTCCCCTAGGTCTCTAGTTTTCAGAAATGCACAGGTTTGGTAGGTTTCCCTAGGTGCTGGCTGAGCTAGAGGCCAAAATCTACAGGTAGGCACTTCGCAAAAATCAAATCTATTTTCTTTCAAAAAATTGGATGTGTCCACGTTGCGCTTTGGGGCATTTCCTGTAGCGGGCGCTAGGCCTACCCACACAAGTGAGGTATCATTTTTATCGGGAGACTTGGTGGAACGCTGGGTGGAAGGAAATTCGTGGCTCCTTTCAGATTCCAGAACTTTCTGCCACAGAAATGTGAGGAACATGTGTTTTTTTAGCCAAATGTTGAGGTTTCTAAAGGATTCTGGGTAACAGAACCTGGTCCGATCCCCACAATTCACCCCATCTTGGATTCCCCTAGGTCTCTAGTTTTCAGAAATGCACAGGTTTGGTAGGTTTCCCTAGGTGCCGGCTGAGCTAGAGGCCAAAAACTACAGGTAGGCACTTCGCAAAAATCACCTCTGTTTTCTTTCAAAAAATTGGATGTGTCCACGTTGCGCTTTGGGGCGTTTCCTGTTGCGGGCGCTAGGCCTACCCACACAAGTGAGGTATCATTTTTATCGGGAGACTTGGGGGAACGCAGGGTGGAAGGAAATTTGTGGCTCCTCTCAGATTCCAGAACTTTCTGCCACAGAAATGTGAGGAACATGTGTTTTTTTAGCCACATTTTGAGGTTTGCAAAGGATTCTGGGTAACAGAACCTGGTCCGAGCCCCACAAGTCACCCCATCTTGGATTCCCCTAGGTCTCTAGTTTTCAGAAATGCACAGGTTTGGTAGGTTTCCCTAGGTGCTGGCTGAGCTAGAGGCCAAAATCTGCAGGTAGGCACTTCGCCAAATCAAATCTATTTTCTTTCAAAAAATTGGATGTGTCCACGTTGCGCTTTGGGGCGTTTCCTGTAGCGGGCGCTAGGCCTAACCACACAAGTGAGGTATCATTTTTATCGGGAGACTTGGGGGAACGCTGGGTGGAAGGAAATTTGTGGCTCCTCTCAGATTCCAGAACTTTCTGCCACAGAAATGTGAGGAACATGTGTTTTTTTAGCCAAATTTTGAGGTTTGCAAAGGATTCTGGGAAACAGAACCTGGTCCGAGCCCCACAAGTCACCCCATCTTGGATTCCCCTAGGTCTCTAGTTTTCAGAAATGCACAGGTTTGGTAGGTTTTCCTAGATGTCGGCTTAGCTAGAGGCCAAAATCTCCAGGTAGGCACTTTGCAAAAAACTCCTCTGTTTTCTTGAAAAAATTTGGATGTGTCCACGTTGCGCTTTGGGGCGTTTCCTGTCGCGGGCGCTAGGCCTACCCACACAAGTGAGGTATCATTTTTATCGGGAGACTTGGGGGAACGCTGGGTGGAAGGAAATTTGTGGCTCCTCTCAGATTCCAGAACTTTCTGCCACAGAAATGTGAGGAACATGTTTTTTTTTAGCCAAATTTTGAGGTTTGCCAAGGATTCTGGGTAACAGAATCTGGTCCGAGCCCCACAAGTCACCCCATCTTGGATTCCCCCAGGTCTCTAGTTTTCAGAAATGCACAGGTTTGGTAGGTTTCCCTAGGTGCCGGCTGAGCTAGAGGCCAAAATCTACAGGTAGGCACTTCGCAAAAATCACCTCTGTTTTCTTTAAAAAAATTGGATGTGTCCACGTTGCGCTTTGGGGCATTTCCTGTCGCGGGCGCTAGGCCTACCCACACAAGTGAGGTATCATTTTTATCGGGAGACTTGGGGGAACGCTGGGTGGAAGGAAATTTGCGGCTCCTCTCAGATTCCAGAACTTTCTGCCACAGAAATGTGAGGAACATGTGTTTTTTTAGCCACATTTTGAGGTTTGCAAAGGATTCTGGGTAACAGAACCTGGTCCGACCCCCACAAGTCACCCCATCTTGGATTCGCCTAGGTCTCTAGTTTTCAGAAATGCACAGGTTTGGTAGGTTTCCCTAGGTGCTGGCTGAGCTAGAGGCCAAAATCTGCAGGAAGGCACTTCGCCAAAATCAAATCTATTTTCTTTCAAAAAATTGGATGTGTCCACGTTGCGCTTTGGGGCATTTCCTGTCGCGGGCGCTAGGCCTAACCACCCAAGTGAGGTATCATTTTTATCGGGAGACTTGTGGGAACGCTGGGTGGAAGGAAATTTGTGGCTCCTCTCAGATTCCAAAACTTTTTGCCACAGAAATGTGAGGAACATGTGTTTTTTTAGCCAAATTTTGAGGTTTGCAAAGGCTTCTGGGAAACAGAACCTGGTCCGAGCCCCACAAGTCACCCCATCTTGGATTCCCCTAGGTCTCTAGTTTTCAGAAATGCACAGGTTTGGTAGGTTTTCCTAGATGTCGGCTTAGCTAGAGGCCAAAATCTACAGGTAGGCACTTTGCAAAAAACACCTCTGTTTTCTTTAAAAAATTTGGATGTGTCCACGTTGCGCTTTGGGGCGTTTCCTGTCGCGGGCGCTAGGCCTACCCACACAACTGAGGTATCATTTTTATCGGGAGACTTGGGGGAATGCTGGGTGGAAGGAAATGTGTGGCTCGTCTCAGATTCCAGAACTTTCTGCCACAGAAATGTGAGGAACATGTGTTTTTTTAGCCAAATTTTGAGGTTTTCAAAGGATTCTGGGAAACAGAACCTGGTCCGAGCCCCACAAGTCACCCCATCTTGGATTCCCCTAGGTCTCTAGTTTTCAGAAATGCACAGGTTTGGTAGGTTTCCCTAGGTGCCGGCTGAGCTAGAGGCCAAAATCTGCAGGTAGGCACTTCGCCAAAATCAAATCTATTTTCTTTCAAAAAATTGGATGTGTCCACGTTGCGCTTTGGGGCATTTCCTGTCGCGGGCGCTAGGCCTAACCACCCAAGTGAGGTATCATTTTTATCGGGAGACTTGGGGGAACGCTGGGTGGAAGGAAATTTGTGGCTCCTCTCAGATTCCAGAACTTTCTGCCACAGAAATGTGAGGAACATGTGTTTTTTTAGCCAAATTTTGAGGTTTGCAAAGGATTCTGGGAAACAGAACCTGGTCCGAGCCCCACAAGTCACCCCATCTTGGATTCCCCTAGGTCTCTAGTTTTCAGAAATGCACAGGTTTGGTAGGTTTTCCTAGATGTCGGCTTAGCTAGAGGCCAAAATCTACAGGTAGGCACTTTGCAAAAAACACCTCTGTTTTCTTTAAAAAATTTGGATGTGTCCACGTTGCGCTTTGGGGCGTTTCCTGTCGCGGGCGCTAGGCCTACCCACACAACTGAGGTATCATTTTTATCGGGAGACTTGGGGGAATGCTGGGTGGAAGGAAATTTGTGGCTCGTCTCAGATTCCAGAACTTTCTGCCACAGAAATGTGAGGAACATGTGTTTTTTTAGCCAAATTTTGAGGTTTGCAAAGGATTCTGGGAAACAGAACCTGGTCCGAGCCCCACAAGTCACCCCATCTTGGATTCCGCTAGGTCTCTAGTTTTCAGAAATGCACAGGTTTGGTAGGTTTCCCTAGGTGTCGGCTTAGCTAAAGGCCAAAATCTACAGGTAGGCACTTTGCAAAAAACACCTCTGTTTTCTTTAAAAAATGTGGATGTGTCCACGTTGCGCTTTGGGGCGTTTCTTGTCGCGGGCGCTAGGCCTACCCACACAAGTGAGGTATCATTTTTATCGGGAGACTTGGGGGAACGCTGGGTGGAAGGAAATTTGTGGCTCCTCTCAGATTCCAGAACTTTCTGACACAGAAATGTGAGGAACATGTGTTTTTTTAGCCAAATGTTGAAGTTTGCAAAGGATTCTGGGTAACAGAACCTGGTCCGAGCCCCACAAGTCACCCCATCTTGGATTCCCCTAGGTCTCTAGTTTTCAGAAATGCACAGGTTTGGTAGGTTTCCCTAGGTGCCGGCTGAGCTAGAGGCCAAAATCTACAGGTAGGCACTTCGCAAAAATCACCTCTGTTTTCTTTCAAAAAACTTGGATGTGTCCACGTTGCGCTTTGGGGTGTTTCCTGTCGCGGGCGCTAGGCCTACCCACACAACTGAGGTATCATTTTTATCGGGAGACTTGGTGGAACGCTGGGTGGAAGGAAATTTGTGGCTCCTTTCAGATTCCAGAACTTTCTGCCACAGAAATGTGAGGAACATTTGTTTTTTTAGCCAAATGTTGAGGTTTCTAAAGGATTCTGGGTAACAGAACCTGGTCCGAGCCCCACAAGTCACCCCATCTTGGATTCCCCTAGGTCTCTAGTTTTCAGAAATGCACAGGTTTGGTAGGTTTCCCTAGGTGCCGGCTGAGCTAGAGGCCAAAATCTACAGGTAGGCACTTCGCAAAAATCACCTCTGTTTTCTTTCAAAAAATTGGATGTGTCCACGTTGCGCTTTGGGGCGTTTCCTGTCGCGGGCGCTAGGCCTACCCACACAAGTGAGGTATCATTTTTATCGGGAGACTTGGGGGAACGCTGGGTGGAAGGAAATTTGTGGCTCCTCTCAGATTCCAGAACTTTCTGCCACAGAAATGTGAGGAACATGTGTTTTTTTAGCCAAATGTTGAAGTTTGCAAAGGATTCTGGGTAACAGAACCTGGTCCGAGCACCACAAGTCACCCCATCTTGGATTCCCCTAGGTCTCTAGTTTTCAGAAATGCACAGGTTTGGTAGGTTTCCCTAGGTGCCGGCTGAGCTAGAGGCCAAAATCTACAGGTAGGCACTTTGCAAAAATCACCTCTGTTTTCTTTCAAAAAACTTGGATGTGTCCACGTTGCGCTTTGGGGTGTTTCCTGTCGCGGGCGCTAGGCCTACCCACACAACTGAGGTATCATTTTTATCGGGAGACTTGGGGGAACGCTGGGTGGAAGGAAATTTGTGGCTCCTCTCAGATTCCAGAACTTTCTGCCACAGAAATGTGAGGAACATGTGTTTTTTTAGCCACATTTTGAGGTTTGCAAAGGATTCTGGGTAACAGAACCTGGTCCGAGCCCCACAAGTCACCCCATCTTGGATTCCCCTAGGTCTCTAGTTTTCAGAAATGCACAGGTTTGGTAGGTTTCCCTAGGTGCTGGCTGAGCTAGAGGCCAAAATCTACAGGTAGGCACTTCGCAAAAATCAAATCTATTTTCTTTCAAAAAATTGGATGTGTCCACGTTGCGCTTTGGGGCATTTCCTGTAGCGGGCGCTAGGCCTACCCACACAAGTGAGGTATCATTTTTATCGGGAGACTTGGTGGAACGCTGGGTGGAAGGAAATTTGTGGCTCCTTTCAGATTCCAGAACTTTCTGCCACAGAAATGTGAGGAACATGTGTTTTTTTAGCCAAATGTTGAGGTTTCTAAAGGATTCTGGGTAACAGAACCTGGTCCGATCCCCACAATTCACCCCATCTTGGATTCCCCTAGGTCTCTAGTTTTCAGAAATGCACAGGTTTGGTAGGTTTCCCTAGGTGCCGGCTGAGCTAGAGGCCAAAAACTACAGGTAGGCACTTCGCAAAAATCACCTCTGTTTTCTTTCAAAAAATTGGATGTGTCCACGTTGCGCTTTGGGGCGTTTCCTGTCGCGGGCGCTAGGCCTACCCACACAAGTGAGGTATCATTTTTATCGGGAGACTTGGGGGAACGCTGGGTGGAAGGAAATTTGTGGCTCCTCTCAGATTCCAGAACTTTCTGACACAGAAATGTGAGGAACATGTGTTTTTTTAGCCAAATGTTGAAGTTTGCAAAGGATTCTGGGTAACAGAACCTGGTCCGAGCACCACAAGTCACCCCATCTTGGATTCCCCTAGGTCTCTAGTTTTCAGAAATGCACAGGTTTGGTAGGTTTCCCTAGGTGCCGGTTGAGCTAGAGGCCAAAATCTACAGGTAGGCACTTTGCAAAAATCACCTCTGTTTTCTTTCAAAAAACTTGGATGTGTCCACGTTGCGCTTTGGGGTGTTTCCTGTCGCGGGCGCTAGGCCTACCCACACAACTGAGGTATCATTTTTATCGGGAGACTTGGGGGAACGCTGGGTGGAAGGAAATTTGTGGCTCCTCTCAGATTCCAGAACTTTCTGCCACAGAAATGTGAGGAACATGTGTTTTTTTAGCCACATTTTGAGGTTTGCAAAGGATTCTGGGTAACAGAACCTGGTCCGAGCCCCACAAGTCACCCCATCTTGGATTCCCCTAGGTCTCTAGTTTTCAGAAATGCACAGGTTTGGTAGGTTTCCCTAGGTGCTGGCTGAGCTAGAGGCCAAAATCTACAGGTAGGCACTTCGCAAAAATCAAATCTATTTTCTTTCAAAAAATTGGATGTGTCCACGTTGCGCTTTGGGGCATTTCCTGTAGCGGGCGCTAGGCCTACCCACACAATTCTGGGAAACAGAACCTGGTCCGAGCCCCACAAGTCACCCCATCTTGGATTCCCCTAGGTCTCTAGTTTTCAGAAATGCACAGGTTTGGTAGGTTTCCCTAGGTGTCGGCTTAGCTAAAGGCCAAAATCTACAGGTAGACACTTTGCAAAAAACACCTCTGTTTTCTTTAAAAAATTTGGATGTGTCCACGTTGCGCTTTGGGGCGTTTCCTGTCGCGGGCGCTAGGCCTACCCACACAAGTGAGGTATCATTTTTATCGGGAGACTTGGGGGAACGCTGGGTGGAAGGAAATTTGTGGCTCCTCTCAGATTCCAGAACTTTCTGACACAGAAATGTGAGGAACATGTGTTTTTTTAGCCAAATGTTGAAGTTTGCAAAGGATTCTGGGTAACAGAACCTGGTCCGAGCACCACAAGTCACCCCATCTTGGATTCCCCTAGGTCTCTAGTTTTCAGAAATGCACAGGTTTGGTAGGTTTCCCTAGGTGCCGGCTGAGCTAGAGGCCAAAATCTACAGGTAGGCACTTTGCAAAAATCACCTCTGTTTTCTTTCAAAAAACTTGGATGTGTCCACGTTGCGCTTTGGGGTGTTTCCTGTCGCGGGCGCTAGGCCTACCCACACAACTGAGGTATCATTTTTATCGGGAGACTTGGGGGAACGCTGGGTGGAAGGAAATTTGTGGCTCCTCTCAGATTCCAGAACTTTCTGCCACAGAAATGTGAGGAACATGTGTTTTTTTAGCCACATTTTGAGGTTTGCAAAGGATTCTGGGTAACAGAACCTGGTCCGAGCCCCACAAGTCACCCCATCTTGGATTCCCCTAGGTCTCTAGTTTTCAGAAATGCACAGGTTTGGTAGGTTTCCCTAGGTGCTGGCTGAGCTAGAGGCCAAAATCTACAGGTAGGCACTTCGCAAAAATCAAATCTATTTTCTTTCAAAAAATTGGATGTGTCCACGTTGCGCTTTGGGGCATTTCCTGTAGCGGGCGCTAGGCCTACCCACACAAGTGAGGTATCATTTTTATCGGGAGCCTTGGTGGAACGCTGGGTGGAAGGAAATTTGTGGCTCCTTTCAGATTCCAGAACTTTCTGCCACAGAAATGTGAGGAACATGTGTTTTTTTAGCCAAATGTTGAGGTTTCTAAAGGATTCTGGGTAACAGAACCTGGTCCGATCCCCACAATTCACCCCATCTTGGATTCCCCTAGGTCTCTAGTTTTCAGAAATGCACAGGTTTGGTAGGTTTTCCTAGGTGCCGGCTGAGCTAGAGGCCAAAAACTACAGGTAGGCACTTCGCAAAAATCACCTCTGTTTTCTTTCAAAAAATTGGATGTGTCCATGTTGCGCTTTGGGGCGTTTCCTGTCGCGGGCGCTAGGCCTACCCACACAAGTGAGGTATCATTTTTATCGGGAGACTTGGGGGAACGCTGGGTGGAAGGAAATTTGTGGCTCCTCTCAGATTCCAGAACTTTCTGCCACAGAAATGTGAGGAACATGTGTTTTTTTAGCCACATTTTGAGGTTTGCAAAGGATTCTGGGTAACAGAACCTGGTCCGAGCCCCACAAGTCACCCCATCTTGGATTCCCCTAGGTCTCTAGTTTTCAGAAATGCACAGGTTTGGTAGGTTTCCCTAGGTGCTGGCTGAGCTAGAGGCCAAAATCTGCAGGTAGGCACTTCGCCAAATCAAATCTATTTTCTTTCAAAAAATTGGATGTGTCCACGTTGCGCTTTGGGGCGTTTCCTGTCGCGGGCGCTAGGCCTAACCACACAAGTGAGGTATCATTTTTATCGGGAGACTTGGGGGAACGCTGGGTGGAAGGAAATTTGTGGCTCCTCTCAGATTCCAGAACTTTCTGCCACAGAAATGTGAGGAACATGTGTTTTTTTAGCCAAATTTTGAGGTTTGCAAAGGATTCTGGGAAACAGAACCTGGTCCGAGCCCCACAAGTCACCCCATCTTGGATTCCCCTAGGTCTCTAGTTTTCAGAAATGCACAGGTTTGGTAGGTTTTCCTAGATGTCGGCTTAGCTAGAGGCCAAAATCTCCAGGTAGGCACTTTGCAAAAAACACCTCTGTTTTCTTTAAAAAATTTGGATGTGTCCACGTTGCGCTTTGGGGCGTTTCCTGTCGCGGGCGCTAGGCCTACCCACACAAGTGAGGTATCATTTTTATCGGGAGACTTGGGGGAATGCTGGGTGGAAGGAAATTTGTGGCTCGTCTCAGATTCCAGAACTTTCTGCCACAGAAATGTGAGGAACATGTGTTTTTTTAGCCAAATTTTGAGGTTTGCAAAGGATTCTGGGAAACAGAACCTGGTCCGAGCCCCACAAGTCACCCCATCTTGGATTCCCCTAGGTCTCTAGTTTTCAGAAATGCACAGGTTTGGTAGGTTTCCCTAGGTGTCGGCTTAGCTAGAGGCCAAAATCTACAGGTAGGCACTTTGCAAAAAACACCTCTGTTTTCTTTAAAAAATTTGGATGTGTCCACGTTGCGCTTTGGGGCGTTTCCTGTCGCGGGCGCTAGGCCTACCCACACAAGTGAGGTATCATTTTTATCGGGAGACTTGGGGGAACGCTGGGTGGAAGGCAATTTGTGGCTCCTCTCAGATTCCAGAACTTTCTGACACAGAAATGTGAGGAACATGTGTTTTTTTAGCCAAATGTTGAAGTTTGCAAAGGATTCTGGGTAACAGAACCTGGTCCGAGCACCACAAGTCACCCCATCTTGGATTCCCCTAGGTCTCTAGTTTTCAGAAATGCACAGGTTTGGTAGGTTTCCCGAGGTGCCGGCTGAGCTAGAGGCCAAAATCTACAGGTAGGCACTTCGCAAAAATCACCTCTGTTTTCTTTCAAAAAACTTGGATGTGTCCACGTTGCGCTTTGGGGCGTTTCCTGTCGCGGGCGCTAGGCCTACCCACACAACTGAGGTATCATTTTTATCGGGAGACTTGGGGGAACGCTGGGTGGAAGGAAATTTGTGGCTCCTCTCAGATTCCAGAACTTTCTGCCACAGAAATGTGAGGAACATTTGTTTTTTTAGCCACATTTTGAGGTTTGCAAAGGATTCTGGGTAACAGAACCTGGTCCGAGCCCCACAAGTCACCCCATCTTGGATTCCCCTAGGTCTCTAGTTTTCAGAAATGCAAAGGTTTGGTAGGTTTCCCTAGGTGCTGGCTGAGCTAGAGGCCAAAATCTACAGGTAGGCACTTCGCAAAAATCAAATCTATTTTCTTTCAAAAAATTGGATGTGTCCACGTTGCGCTTTGGGGCGTTTCCTGTCGCGGGCGCTAGGCCTACCCACACAAGTGAGGTATCATTTTTATCGGGAGACTTGGGGGAACGCTGGGTGGAAGGAAATTTGTGGCTCCTCTCAGATTCCAGAACTTTCTGCCACAGAAATGTGAGGAACATGTTTTTTTTTAGCCAAATTTTGAGGTTTGCCAAGGATTCTGGGTAACAGAATCTGGTCCGAGCCCCACAAGTCACCCCATCTTGGATTCCCCTAGGTCTCTAGTTTTCAGAAATGCACAGGTTTGGTAGGTTTCCCTAGGTGCCGGCTGAGCTAGAGGCCAAAATCTACAGGTAGGCACTTCGCAAAAATCACCTCTGTTTTCTTTCAAAAAATTGGATGTGCCCACGTTGCGCTTTGGGGCGTTTCCTGTCGCGGGCGCTAGGCCTACCCACACAAGTGAGGTATCATTTTTATCGGGAGACTTGGGGGAACGCTGGGTGGAAGGAAATTTGTGGCTCCTCTCAGATTCCAGAACTTTCTGCCACAGGAATGTGAGGAACATGTGTTTTTTTAGCCACATTTTGAGGTTTCCAAAGGATTCTGGGTAACAGAACCTGGTCCGAGCCCCACAAGTCACCCCATCTTGGATTCCCCTAGGTCTCTAGTTTTCAGAAATGCACAGGTTTGGTAGGTTTCCCTAGGTGCTGGCTGAGCTAGAGGCCAAAATCTACAGGTAGGCACTTCGCAAAAATCAAATCTATTTTCTTTCAAAAAATTGGATGTGTCCACGTTGCGCTTTGGGGCGTTTCCTGTCGCGGGCGCTAGGCCTAACCACACAAGTGAGGTATCATTTTTATCCGGAGACTTGGGGGAACGCTGGGTGGAAGGAAATTTGTGGCTCCTCTCAGATTCCAGAACTTTCTGCCACAGAAATGTGAGGAACATGTGTTTTTTTAGCCACATTTTGAGGTTTGCAAAGGATTCTGGGTAACAGAACCTGGTCCGAGCCCCACAAGTCACCCCATCTTGGATTCCCCTAGGTCTCTAGTTTTCAGAAATGCACAGGTTTGGTAGGTTTCCCTAGGTGCTGGCTGAGCTAGAGGCCAAAATCTACAGGTAGGCACTTCGCAAAAATCAAATCTATTTTCTTTCAAAAAATTGGATGTGTCCACGTTGCGCTTTGGGGCGTTTCCTGTCGCGGGCGCTAGGCCTAACCACACAAGTGAGGTATCATTTTTATCGGGAGACTTGGGGGAACGCTAGGTGGAAGGAAATTTGTGGCTCCTCTCAGATTCCAGAACTTTCTGCCACAGAAATGTGAGGAACATGTGTTTTTTTAGCCAAATTTTGAGGTTTGCAAAGGATTCTGGGAAACAGAACCTGGTCCGAGCCCCACAAGTCACCCCATCTTGGATTCCCCTAGGTCTCTAGTTTTCAGAAATGCACAGGTTTGGTAGGTTTTCCTAGGTGTCGGCTTAGCTAGAGGCCAAAATCTACAGGTAGGCACTTTTCAAAAAACACCTCTGTTTTCTTTAAAAAATTTGGATGTGTCCACGTTGCGCTTTGGGGCGTTTCCTGTCGCGGGCGCTAGGCCTACCCACACAAGTGAGGTATCATTTTTATCGGGAGACTTGGGGGAATGCTGGGTGGAAGGAAATTTGTGGCTCCTTTCAGATTCCAGAACTTTCTGCCACAGAAATGTGAGGAACATGTGTTTTTTTAGCCAAATGTTGAGGTTTCTAAAGGATTCTGGGTAACAGAACCTGGTCCGAGCCCTACAAGTCACCCCATCTTGGATTCCCCTAGGTCTCTAGCTTTCAGAAATGCACAGGTTTGGTAGGTTTCCCTAGGTGCCGGCTGAGCTAGAGGCCAAAATCTACAGGTAGGCACTTCGCAAAAATCACCTCTGTTTTCTTTCAAAAAATTGGATGTGTCCACGTTGCGCTTTGGGGCGTTTCCTGTCGCGGGCGCTAGGCCTACCCACACAAGTGAGGTATCATTTTTATCGGGAGACTTGGGGGAACGCTGGGTGGAAGGAAATTTGTGGCTCCTCTCAGATTCCAGAACTTTCTGCCACAGAAATGTTAGGAACATGTGTTTTTTTAGCCATATTTTGAGGTTTGCAAAGGATTCTGGGTAACAGAACCTGGTCCGAGCCCCACAAGTCACCCCATCTTGGATTCCCCTAGGTCTCTAGTTTTCAGAAATGCACAGGTTTGGTAGGTTTCCCTAGGTGCTGGCTGAGCTAGAGGCCAAACTCTACAGGTAGGCACTTCGCAAAAATCAAATCTATTTTCTTTCAAAAAATTGGATGTGTCCACGTTGCGCTTTGGGGCGTTTCCTGTCGCGGGCGCTAGGCCTACCCACACAAGTGAGGTATCATTTTTATCGGGAGACTTGGGGGAACGCTGGGTGGAAGGAAATTTGTGGCTCCTCTCAGATTCCAGAACTTTCTGCCACAGAAATGTGAGGAACATGTGTTTTTTTAGCCAAATTTTGAGGTTTGCAAAGGATTCTGGGAAACAGAACCTGGTCCGAGCCCCACAAGTCACCCCATCTTGGATTCCCCTAGGTCTCTAGTTTTCAGAAATGCACAGGTTTGGTAGGTTTTCCTAGGTGTCGGCTTAGCTAGAGGCCAAAATCTACAGGTAGGCACTTTGCAAAAAACACCTCTGTTTTCTTTAAAAAATTTGGATGTGTCCACGTTGCGCTTTGGGGCGTCTCCTGTCGCGGGCGCTAGGCCTACCCACACAAGTGAGGTATCATTTTTATCGGGAGACTTGGGGGAATGCTGGGTGGAAGGAAATTTGTGGCTCGTCTCAGATTCCAGAACTTTCTGCCACAGAAATGTGAGGAACATGTGTTTTTTTAGCCAAATTTTGAGGTTTGCAAAGGATTCTGGGAAACAGAACCTGGTCCGAGCCCCACAAGTCACCCCATCTTGGATTCCCCTAGGTCTCTAGTTTTCAGAAATGCACAGGTTTGGTAGGTTTCCCTAGGTGTCGGCTTAGCTAAAGGCCAAAATCTACAGGTAGGCACTTTGCAAAAAACACCTCTGTTTTCTTTAAAAAATTTGGATGTGTCCACGTTGCGCTTTGGGGCGTTTCCTGTCGCGGGCGCTAGGCCTACCCACACAAGTGAGGTATCATTTTTATCGGGAGACTTGGGGGAACGCTGGGTGGAAGGAAATTTGTGGCTCCTCTCAGATTCCAGAACTTTCTGACACAGAAATGTGAGGAACATGTGTTTTTTTAGCCAAATGTTGAAGTTTGCAAATGATTCTGGGTAACAGAACCTGGTCCGAGCCCCACAAGTCACCCCATCTTGGATTCCCCTAGGTCTCTAGTTTTCAGAAATGCACAGGTTTGGTAGGTTTCCCTAGGTGCTGGCTGAGCTAGAGGCCAAAATCTGCAGGTAGGCACTTCGCCAAATCAAATCTATTTTCTTTCAAAAAATTGGATGTGTCCACGTTGCGCTTTGGGGCGTTTCCTGTCGCGGGCGCTAGGCCTACCCACACAAGTGAGGTATCATTTTTATCGGGAGACTTGGGGGAATGCTGGGTGGAAGGAAATTTGTGGCTCCTCTCAGATTCCAGAACTTTCTGCCACAGAAATGTGAGGAACATGTTTTTTTTTAGCCAAATTTTGAGGTTTGCCAAGGATTCTGGGTAACAGAATCTGGTCCGAGCCCCACAAGTCACCCCATCTTGGATTCCCCTAGGTCTCTAGTTTTCAGAAATGCACAGGTTTGGTAGGTTTCCCTAGGTGCCGGCTGAGCTAGAGGCCAAAATCTACAGGTAGGCACTTCGCAAAAATCACCTCTGTTTTCTTTCAAAAAACTTGGATGTGTCCACGTTGCGCTTTGGGGTGTTTCCTGTCGCGGGCGCTAGGCCTACCCCCACAACTGAGGTATCATTTTTATCGGGAGACTTGGGGGAACGCTGGGTGGAAGGAAATTTGTGGCTCCTCTCAGATTCCAGAACTTTCTGCCACAGAAATGTGAGGAACATGTGTTTTTTTAGCCACATTTTGAGGTTTGCAAGGATTCTGGGTAACAGAACCTGGTCCGAGCCCCACAAGTCACCCCATCTTGGATTCCCCTAGGTCTCTAGTTTTCAGAAATGCACAGGTTTGGTAGGTGTCCCTAGGTGCTGGTTGAGCTAGAGGCCAAAATCTACAGGTAGGCACTTCGCAAAAATCAAATCTATTTTCTTTCAAAAAATTGGATGTGTCCACGTTGCGCTTTGGGGCATTTCCTGTAGCGGGCGCTAGGCCTACCCACACAAGTGAGGTATCATTTTTATCGGGAGACTTGGTGGAACGCTGGGTGGAAGGAAATTTGTGGCTCCTTTCAGATTCCAGAACTTTCTGCCACAGAAATGTGAGGAACATGTGTTTTTTTAGCCAAATGTTGAGGTTTCTAAAGGATTCTGGGTAACAGAACCTGGTCCGAGCCCCACAAGTCACCCCATCTTGGATTCCCCTAGGTCTCTAGTTTTCAGAAATGCACAGGTTTGGTAGGTTTCCCTAGGTGCCGGCTGAGCTAGAGGCCAAAATCTACAGGTAGGCACTTCGCAAAAATCACCTCTGTTTTCTTTCAAAAAATTGGATGTGTCCACGTTGCGCTTTGGGGCGTTTCCTGTCGCGGGCGCTAGGCCTACCCACACAAGTGAGGTATCATTTTTATCGGGAGACTTGGGGGAACGCTGGGTGGAAGGAAATTTGTGGCTCCTCTCAGATTCCAGAACTTTCTGCCACAGAAATGTGAGGAACATGTGTTTTTTTAGCCAAATGTTGAGGTTTGCAAAGGATTCTGGGAAACAGAACCTGGTCCGAGCCCCACAAGTCACCCCATCTTGGATTCCCCTAGGTCTCTAGTTTTCAGAAATGCACAGGTTTGGTAGGTTTTCCTAGATGTCGGCTGAGCTAGAGGCCAAAATCTACAGGTAGGCACTTTGCAAAAAACACCTCTGTTTTCTTTAAAAAATTTGGATGTGTCCACGTTGCGCTTTGGGGCGTTTCCTGTCGCGGGCGCTAGGCCTACCCACACAAGTGAGGTATCATTTTTATCGGGAGACTTGGGGGACCGCTGGGTGGAAGGAAATTTGTGGCTCCTCTCAGATTCCAGAACTTTCTGACACAGAAATGTGAGGAACATGTGTTTTTTTAGCCAAATGTTGAAGTTTGCAAAGTATTCTGGGTAATAGAACCTGGTCCGAGCCCCACAAGTCACCCCATCTTGGATTCCCCTAGGTCTCTAGTTTTCAGAAATGCACAGGTTTGGTAGGTTTCCCTAGGTGCTGGCTGAGCTAGAGGCCAAAATCTGCAGGTAGGCACTTCGCCAAATCAAATCTATTTTCTTTCAAAAAATTGGATGTGTCCAAATTGCGCTTTGGGGCGTTTCCTGTCGCGGGCGCTAGGCCTACCCACACAACTGAGGTATCATTTTTATCGGGAGACTTGGGGGAACGCTGGGTGGAAGGAAATTTGTGGCTCCTCTCAGATTCCAGAACTTTCTGCCACAGAAATGTGAGGAACATTTGTTTTTTTAACCACATTTTGAGGTTTGCAAAGGATTCTGGGTAACAGAACCTGGTCCGAGCCCCACAAGTCACCCCATCTTGGATTCCCCCAGGTCTCTAGTTTTCAGAAATGCAAAGGTTTGGTAGGTTTCCCTAGGTGCTGGCTGAGCTAGAGGCCAAAATCTACAGGTAGGCACTTCGCAAAAATCAAATCTATTTTCTTTCAAAAAATTGGATGTGTCCACGTTGTGCTTTGGGGCGTTTCCTGTCGCGGGCACTAGGCCTACCCACACAAGTGAGGTATCATTTTTATCGGGAGACTTGGGGGAACGCTGGGTGGAAGGAAATTTGTGGCTCCTCTCAGATTCCAGAACTTTCTGCCACAGAAATGTTAGGAACATGTGTTTTTTTAGCCACATTTTGAGGTTTGCAAAGGATTCTGGGTAACAGAACCTGGTCCGAGCCCCACAAGTCACCCCATCTTGGATTCCCCTAGGTCTCTAGTTTTCAGAAATGCACAGGTTTGGTAGGTTTCCCTAGGTGCTGGCTGAGCTAGAGGCCAAAATCTGCAGGTAGGCACTTCGCCAAATCAAATCTATTTTCTTTCAAAAAATTGGATGTGTCCAAGTTGCGCTTTGGGGCGTTTCCTGTCGCGGGCGCTAGGCCTACCCACACAACTGAGGTATCATTTTTATCGGGAGACTTGGGGGAACGCTGGGTGGAAGGAAATTTGTGGCTCCTCTCAGATTCCAGAACTTTCTGCCACAGAAATGTGAGGAACATTTGTTTTTTTAACCACATTTTGAGGTTTGCAAAGGATTCTGGGTAACAGAACCTGGTACGAGCCCCACAAGTCACCCCATCTTGGACTCCCCCAGGTCTCTAGTTTTCAGAAATGCAAAGGTTTGGTAGGTTTCCCTAGGTGCTGGCTGAGCTAGAGGCCAAAATCTACAGGTAGGCACTTCGCAAAAATCAAATCTATTTTCTTTCAAAAAATTGGATGTGTCCACGTTGCGCTTTGGGGCATTTCCTGTAGCGGGCGCTAGGCCTACCCACACAAGTGAGGTATCATTTTTATCGGGAGACTTGGTGGAACGCTGGGTGGAAGGAAATTTGTGGCTCCTTTCAGATTCCAGAACTTTCTGCCACAGAAATGTGAGGAACATGTGTTTTTTTAGCCAAATGTTGAGGTTTCTAAAGGATTCTGGGTAACAGAACCTGGTCCGAGCCCCACAAGTCACCCCATCTTGGATTCCCCTAGGTCTCTAGTTTTCAGAAATGCACAGGTTTGGTAGGTTTCCCTAGGTGCCGGCTGAGCTAGAGGCCAAAATCTACAGGTAGGCACTTCGCAAAAATCACCTCTGTTTTCTTTCAAAAAATTGGATGTGTCCACGTTGCGCTTTGGGGCGTTTCCTGTCGCGGGCGCTAGGCCTACCCACACAAGTGAGGTATCATTTTTATCGGGAGACTTGGGGGAACGCTGGGTGGAAGGAAATTTGTGGCTCCTCTCAGATTCCAGAACTTTCTGCCACAGAAATGTGAGGAACATGTGTTTTTTTAGCCAAATGTTGAGGTTTGCAAAGGATTCTGGGAAACAGAACCTGGTCCGAGCCCCACAAGTCACCCCATCTTGGATTCCCCTAGGTCTCTAGTTTTCAGAAATGCACAGGTTTGGTAGGTTTCCCTAGGTGTCGGCTTAGCTAGAGGCCAAAATCTACAGGTAGGCACTTTGCAAAAAACACCTCTGTTTTCTTTAAAAAATTTGGATGTGTCCACGTTGCGCTTTGGGGCATTTCCTGTCGCGGGCGCTAGGCCTACCCACACAAGTGAGGTATCATTTTTATCGGGAGACTTGGGGGAACGCTGGGTGGAAGGAAATTTGTGGCTCCTCTCAGATTCCAGAACTTTCTGCCACAGAAATGTGAGGAACATGTGTTTTTTTAGCCAAATGTTGAGGTTTGCAAAGGATTCTGGGAAACAGAACCTGGTCCGAGCCCCACAAGTCACCCCATCTTGGATTCCCCTAGGTCTCTAGTTTTCAGAAATGCACAGGTTTGGTAGGTTTCCCTAGGTGCCGGCTGAGCTAGAGGCCAAAATCTACAGGTAGGCACTTCGCAAAAATCACCTCTGTTTTCTTTCAAAAAACTTGGATGTGTCCACGTTGCGCTTTGGGGCGTTTCCTGTCGCGGGCGCTAGGCCTACCCACACAACTGAGGTATCATTTTTATCGGGAGACTTGGGGGACCGCTGGGTGGAAGGAAATTTGTGGCTCCTCTCAGATTCCAGAACTTTCTGACACAGAAATGTGAGGAACATTTGTTTTTTTAGCCACATTTTGAGGTTTGCAAAGGATTCTGGGTAACAGAACCTGGTCCGAGCCCCACAAGTCACCCCATCTTGGATTCTCCTAGATCTCTAGTTTTCAGAAATGCACAGGTTTGGTAGGTTTCCCTAGGTGCTGGCTGAGCTAGAGGCCAAAATCTACAGGTAGGCACTTCGCAAAAATCAAATCTATTTTCTTTCAAAAAATTGGATGTGTCCACGTTGCGCTTTGGGGCGTTTCCTGTCGCGGGCGCTAGGCCTAACCACACAAGTGAGGTATCATTTTTATCGGGAGACTTGGGGGAACGCTGGGTGGAAGGAAATTTGTGGCTCCTCTCAGATTCCAGAACTTTCTGCCACAGAAATGTGAGGAACATGTGTTTTTTTAGCCAAATTTTGAGGTTTGCAAAGGATTCTGGGAAACAGAACCTGGTCCGAGCCCCACAAGTCACCCCATCTTGGATTCCCCTAGGTCTCTAGTTTTCAGAAATGCACAGGTTTGGTAGGTTTCCCTAGGTGTCGGCTTAGCTAGAGGCCAAAATCTACAGGTAGGCACTTTGCAAAAAACACCTCTGTTTTCTTTAAAAAATTTGGATGTGTCCACGTTGCGCTTTGGGGCGTTTCCTGTCGCGGGCGCTAGGCCTACCCACACAAGTGAGGTATCATTTTTATCGGGAGACTTGGGGGAACGCTGGGTGGAAGGAAATTTGTGGCTCCTCTCAGATTCCAGAACTTTCTGACACAGAAATGTGAGGAACATGTGTTTTTTTAGCCAAATGTTGAAGTTTGCAAAGGATTCTGGGTAACAGAACCTGGTCCGAGCCCCACAAGTCACCCCATCTTGGATTCCCCTAGGTCTCTAGTTTTCAGAAATGCACAGGTTTGGTAGGTTTCCCTAGGTGCCGGCTGAGCTAGAGGCCAAAATCTACAGGTAGGCACTTCGCAAAAATCACCTCTGTTTTCTTTCAAAAAACTTGGATGTGTCCACGTTGCGCTTTGGGGCGTTTCCTGTCGCGGGCGCTAGGCCTACCCACACAACTGAGGTATCATTTTTATCGGGAGACTTGGGGGAACGCTGGGTGGAAGGAAATTTGTGGCTCCTCTCAGATTCCAGAACTTTCTGCCACAGAAATGTGAGGAACATGTGTTTTTTTAGCCACGTTTTGAGGTTTGCAAAGGATTCTGGGTAACAGAACCTGGTCCGAGCCCCACAAGTCACCCCATCTTGGATTCCCCTAGGTCTCTAGTTTTCAGAAATGCAAAGGTTTGGTAGGTTTCCCTAGGTGCTGGCTGAGCTAGAGGCCAAAATCTACAGGTAGGCACTTCGCAAAAATCACCTCTGTTTTCTTTCAAAAAACTTGGATGTGTCCACGTTGCGCTTTGGGGCGTTTCCTGTCGCGGGCGCTAGGCCTACCCACACAACTGAGGTATCATTTTTATCGGGAGACTTGGGGGAACGCTGGGTGGAAGGAAATTTGTGGCTCCTCTCAGATTCCAGAACTTTCTGACACAGAAATGTGAGGAACATGTGTTTTTTTAGCCAAATGTTGAAGTTTGCAAAGTATTCTGGGTAACAGAACCTGGTCCGAGCCCCACAAGTCACCCCATCTTGGATTCCCCTAGGTCTCTAGTTTTCAGAAATGCACAGGTTTGGTAGGTTTCCCTAGGTGCTGGCTGAGCTAGAGGCCAAAATCTGCAGGTAGGCACTTCGCCAAATCAAATCTATTTTCTTTCAAAAAATTGGATGTGTCCAAGTTGCGCTTTGGGGCGTTTCCTGTCGCGGGCGCTAGGCCTACCCACACAACTGAGGTATCATTTTTATCGGGAGACTTGGGGGAACGCTGGGTGGAAGGAAATTTGTGGCTCCTCTCAGATTCCAGAACTTTCTGCCACAGAAATGTGAGGAACATTTGTTTTTTTAACCACATTTTGAGGTTTGCAAAGGATTCTCGGTAACAGAACCTGGTCCGAGCCCCACAAGTCACCCCATCTTGGATTCCCCCAGGTCTCTAGTTTTCAGAAATGCAAAGGTTTGGTAGGTTTCCCTAGGTGCTGGCTGAGCTAGAGGCCAAAATCTACAGGTAGGCACTTTGCAAAAATCAAATCTATTTTCTTTCAAAAAATTGGATGTGTCCACGTTGCGCTTTGGGGCGTTTCCTGTCGCGGGCGCTAGGCCTACCCACACAAGTGAGGTATCATTTTTATCGGGAGACTTGGGGGAACGCTGGGTGGAAGGAAATTTGTGGCTCCTCTCAGATTCCAGAACTTTCTGCCACAGAAATTTGAGGAACATGTTTTTTTTTAGCCAAATTTTGAGGTTTGCCAAGGATTCTGGGTAACAGAATCTGGTCCGAGCCCCACAAGTCACCCCATCTTGGATTCCCCTAGGTCTCTAGTTTTCAGAAATGCACAGGTTTGGTAGGTTTCCCTAGGTGTCGGCTTAGCTAGAGGCCAAAATCTACAGGTAGGCACTTTGCAAAAAACACCTCTGTTTTCTTTAAAAAATTTGGATGTGTCCACGTTGCGCTTTGGGGCATTTCCTGTCGCGGGCGCTAGGCCTACCCACACAAGTGAGGTATCATTTTTATCGGGAGACTTGGGGGACCGCTGGGTGGAAGGAAATTTGTGGCTCCTCTCAGATTCCAGAACTTTCTGACACAGAAATGTGAGGAACATGTGTTTTTTTAGCCAAATGTTGAAGTTTGCAAAGGATTCTGGGTAACAGAACCTGGTCCGAGCCCCACAAGTCACCCCATGTTGGATTCCCCTAGGTCTCTAGTTTTCAGAAAGGCACAGGTTTGGTAGGTTTCCCTAGGTGCCGGCTGAGCTAGAGGCCAAAATCTACAGGTAGGCACTTCGCAAAAATCACCTCTGTTTTCTTTCAAAAAACTTGGATGTGTCCACGTTGCGCTTTGGGGCGTTTCCTGTCGCGGGCGCTAGGCCTACCCACACAACTGAGGTATCATTTTTATCGGGAGACTTGGGGGAACGTTGGGTGGAAGGAAATTTGTGGCTCCTCTCAGATTCCAGAACTTTCTGCCACAGAAATGTGAGGAACATTTGTTTTTTTAGCCACATTTTGAGGTTTGCAAAGGATTCTGGGTAACAGAACCTGGTCCGAGCCCCACAAGTCACCCCATCTTGGATTCTCCTAGGTCTCTAGTTTTCAGAAATGCACAGGTTTGGTAGGTTTCCCTAGGTGCTGGCTGAGCTAGAGGCCAAAATCTACAGGTAGGCACTTCGCAAAAATCAAATCTATTTTCTTTCAAAAATTGGATGTGTCCACGTTGCGCTTTGGGGCGTTTCCTGTCGCGGGCGCTAGGCCTAACCACACAAGTGAGGTATCATTTTTATCGGGAGACTTGGGGGAACGCTGGGTGGAAGGAAATTTGTGGCTCCTCTCAGATTCCAGAACTTTCTGCCACAGAAATGTGAGGAACATGTGTTTTTTTAGCCAAATTTTGAGGTTTGCAAAGGATTCTGGGAAACAGAACCTGGTCCGAGCCCCACAAGTCACCCCATCTTGGATTCCCCTAGGTCTCTAGTTTTCAGAAATGCACAGGTTTGGTAGGTTTCCCTAGGTGTCGGCTTAGCTAGAGGCCAAAATCTACAAGTAGGCACTTCGCAAAAATCACCTCTGTTTTCTTTCAAAAAACTTGGAAGTGTCCACGTTGCGCTTTGGGGCGTTTCCTGTCGCGGGCGCTAGGCCTACCCACACAACTGAGGTATCATTTTTATCGGGAGACTTGGGGGAACGCTGGGTGGAAGGAAATTTGTGGCTCCTCTCAGATTCCAGAACTTTCTGCCACAGAAATGTGAGGAACATTTGTTTTTTTAACCACATTTTGAGGTTTGCAAAGGATTCTCGGTAACAGAACCTGGTCCGAGCCCCACAAGTCACCCCATCTTGGATTCCCCCAGGTCTCTAGTTTTCAGAAATGCAAAGGTTTGGTAGGTTTCCCTAGGTGCTGGCTGAGCTAGAGGCCAAAATCTACAGGTAGGCACTTCGCAAAAATCAAATCTATTTTCTTTCAAAAAATTGGATGTGTCCACGTTGCGCTTTGGGGCGTTTCCTGTCGCGGGCGCTAGGCCTACCCACACAAGTGAGGTATCATTTTTATCGGGAGACTTGGGGGAACGCTGGGTGGAAGGAAATTTGTGGCTCCTCTCAGATTCCAGAACTTTCTGCCACAGAAATTTGAGGAACATGTTTTTTTTTAGCCAAATTTTGAGGTTTGCCAAGGATTCTGGGTAACAGAATCTGGTCCGAGCCCCACAAGTCACCCCATCTTGGATTCCCCTAGGTCTCTAGTTTTCAGAAATGCACAGGTTTGGTAGGTTTCCCTAGGTGTCGGCTTAGCTAGAGGCCAAAATCTACAGGTAGGCACTTTGCAAAAAACACCTCTGTTTTCTTTAAAAAATTTGGATGTGTCCACGTTGCGCTTTGGGGCGTTTCCTGTCGCGGGCGCTAGGCCTACCCACACAAGTGAGGTATCATTTTTATCGGGAGACTTGGGGGACCGCTGGGTGGAAGGAAATTTGTGGCTCCTCTCAGATTCCAGAACTTTCTGACACAGAAATGTGAGGAACATGTGTTTTTTTAGCCAAATGTTGAAGTTTGCAAAGGATTCTGGGTAACAGAACCTGGTCCGAGCCCCACAAGTCACCCCATGTTGGATTCCCCTAGGTCTCTAGTTTTCAGAAAGGCACAGGTTTGGTAGGTTTCCCTAGGTGCCGGCTGAGCTAGAGGCCAAAATCTACAGGTAGGCACTTCGCAAAAATCACCTCTGTTTTCTTTCAAAAAACTTGGATGTGTCCACGTTGCGCTTTGGGGCGTTTCCTGTCGCGGGCGCTAGGCCTACCCACACAACTGAGGTATCATTTTTATCGGGAGACTTGGGGGAACGTTGGGTGGAAGGAAATTTGTGGCTCCTCTCAGATTCCAGAACTTTCTGCCACAGAAATGTGAGGAACATTTGTTTTTTTAGCCACATTTTGAGGTTTGCAAAGGATTCTGGGTAACAGAACCTGGTCCGAGCCCCACAAGTCACCCCATCTTGGATTCTCCTAGGTCTCTAGTTTTCAGAAATGCACAGGTTTGGTAGGTTTCCCTAGGTGCTGGCTGAGCTAGAGGCCAAAATCTACAGGTAGGCACTTCGCAAAAATCAAATCTATTTTCTTTCAAAAAATTGGATGTGTCCACGTTGCGCTTTGGGGCGTTTCCTGTCGCGGGCGCTAGGCCTAACCACACAAGTGAGGTATCATTTTTATCGGGAGACTTGGGGGAACGCTGGGTGGAAGGAAATTTGTGGCTCCTCTCAGATTCCAGAACTTTCTGCCACAGAAATGTGAGGAACATGTGTTTTTTTAGCCAAATTTTGAGGTTTGCAAAGGATTCTGGGAAACAGAACCTGGTCCGAGCCCCACAAGTCACCCCATCTTGGATTCCCCTAGGTCTCTAGTTTTCAGAAATGCACAGGTTTGGTAGGTTTCCCTAGGTGTCGGCTTAGCTAGAGGCCAAAATCTACAGGTAGGCACTTTGCAAAAAACACCTCTGTTTTCTTTAAAAAATTTGGATGTGTCCACGTTGCGCTTTGGGGCGTTTCCTGTCGCGGGCGCTAGGCCTACCCACACAAGTGAGGTATCATTTTTATCGGGAGACTTGGGGGAACGCTGGGTGGAAGGAAATTTGTGGCTCCTCTCAGATTCCAGAACTTTCTGACACAGAAATGTGAGGAACATGTGTTTTTTTAGCCAAATGTTGAAGTTTGCAAAGGATTCTGGGTAACAGAACCTGGTCCGAGCCCCACAAGTCACCCCATCTTGGATTCCCCTAGGTCTCTAGTTTTCAGAAATGCACAGGTTTGGTAGGTTTCCCTAGGTGCCGGCTGAGCTAGAGGCCAAAATCTACAGGTAGGCACTTCGCAAAAATCACCTCTGTTTTCTTTCAAAAAACTTGGATGTGTCCACGTTGCGCTTTGGGGCGTTTCCTGTCGCGGGCGCTAGGCCTACCCACACAACTGAGGTATCATTTTTATCGGGAGACTTGGGGGAACGCTGGGTGGAAGGAAATTTGTGGCTCCTCTCAGATTCCAGAACTTTCTGCCACAGAAATGTGAGGAACATGTGTTTTTTTAGCCACGTTTTGAGGTTTGCAAAGGATTCTGGGTAACAGAACCTGGTCCGAGCCCCACAAGTCACCCCATCTTGGATTCCCCTAGGTCTCTAGTTTTCAGAAATGCAAAGGTTTGGTAGGTTTCCCTAGGTGCTGGCTGAGCTAGAGGCCAAAATCTACAGGTAGGCACTTCGCAAAAATCAAATCTATTTTCTTTCAAAAAATTGGATGTGTCCACGTTGCGCTTTGGGGCGTTTCCTGTCGCGGGCGCTAGGCCTACCCACACAAGTGAGGTATCATTTTTATCGGGAGACTTGGGGGAACGCTGGGTGGAAGGAAATTTGTGGCTCCTCTCAGATTCCAGAACTTTCTGCCACAGAAATGTGAGGAACATGTTTTTTTTTAGCCAAATTTTGAGGTTTGCGAAGGATTCTGGGTAACAGAATCTGGTCCGAGCCCCACAAGTCACCCCATCTTGGATTCCCCTAGATCTCTAGTTTTCCGAAATGCACAGGTTTGGTAGGTTTCCCTAGGTGCCGGCTGAGCTAGAGGCCAAAATCTACAGGTAGGCACTTTGCAAAAATCACCTCTGTTTTCTTTCAAAAAATTGGATGTGTCCACGTTGCGCTTTGGGGCATTTCCTGTAGCGGGCGCTAGGCCTACCCACACAAGTGAGGTATCATTTTTATCGGGAGACATGGTGGAACGCTGGGTGGAAGGAAATTTGTGGCTCCTTTCAGATTCCAGAACTTTCTGCCACAGAAATGTGAGGAACATGTGTTTTTTTAGCCAAATGTTGAGGTTTCTAAAGGATTCTGGGTAACAGAACCTGGTCCGAGCCCCACAAGTCACCCCATCTTGGATTCCCCTAGGTCTCTAGTTTTCAGAAATGCACAGGTTTGGTAGGTTTCCCTAGGTGCCGGCTGAGCTAGAGGCCAAAATCTACAGGTAGGCACTTCGCAAAAATCACCTCTGTTTTCTTTCAAAAAATTGGATGTGTCCACGTTGCGCTTTGGGGCGTTTCCTGTCGCGGGCGCTAGGCCTACCCACACAAGTGAGGTATCATTTTTATCGGGAGACTTGGGGGAACGCTGGGTGGAAGGAAATTTGTGGCTCCTCTCAGATTCCAGAACTTTCTGCCACAGAAATGTGAGGAACATGTGTTTTTTTAGCCACATTTTGAGGTTTGCAAAGGATTCTGGGTAACAGAACCTGGTCCGAGCCCCACAAGTCACCCCATCTTGGATTCCACTAGGTATCTAGTTTTCAGAAATGCACAGGTTTGGTAGGTTTCCCTAGGTGCTGGCTGAGCTAGAGGCCAAAATCTACAGGTAGGCACTTCGCAAAAATCAAATCTATTTTCTTTCAAAAAATTGGATGTGTCCACGTTGCGCTTTGGGGCGTTTCCTGTCGCGGGCGCTAGGCCTAACCACACAAGTGAGGTATCATTTTTATCGGGAGACTTGGGGGAACGCTGGGTGGAAGGAAATTTGTGGCTCCTCTCAGATTCCAGAACTTTCTGCCACAGAAATGTGAGGAACATGTGTTTTTTTAGCCAAATTTTGAGGTTTGCAAAGGATTCTGGGAAACAGAACCTGGTCCGAGCCCCACAAGTCACCCCATCTTGGATTCCCCTAGGTCTCTAGTTTTCAGAAATGCACAGGTTTGGTAGGTTTCCCTAGGTGTCGGCTTACCTAGAGGCCAAAATCTACAGGTAGGCACCTCGCAAAAAACACCTCTGTTTTCTTTAAAAAATTTGGATGTGTCCACGTTGCGCTTTGGGGCGTTTCCTGTCGCGGGCGCTAGGCCTACCCACACAAGTGAGGTATCATTTTTATCGGGAGACTTGGGGGAACGCTGGGTGGAAGGAAATTTGTGGCTCCTCTCAGATTCCAGAACTTTCTGACACAGAAATGTGAGGAACATGTGTTTTTTTAGCCAAATGTTGAAGTTTGCAAAGGATTCTGGGTAACAGAACCTGGTCCGAGCCCCACAAGTCACCCCATCTTGGATTCCCCTAGGTCTCTAGTTTTCAGAAATGCACAGGTTTGGTAGGTTTCCCTAGGTGCCGGCTGAGCTAGAGGCCAAAATCTACAGGTAGGCACTTTGCAAAAATCACCTCTGTTTTCTTTCAAAAAATTGGATGTGTCCACGTTGCGCTTTGGGGTGTTTCCTGTCGCGGGCGCTAGGCCTACCCACACAAGTGAGGTATCATTTTTATCGGGAGACTTGGGGGAACGCTGGGTGGAAGGAAATTTGTAGCTCCTCTCAGATTCCAGAACTTTCTGACACAGAAATGTGAGGAACATGTGTTTTTTTAGCCACATTTTGAGGTTTGCAAAGGATTCTGGGTAACAGAACCTGGTCCGAGCCCCACAAGTCACCCCATCTTGGATTCCCCTAGGTCTCTAGTTTTCAGAAATGCACAGGTTTGGTAGGTTTCCCTAGGTGCTGGCTGAGCTAGAGGCCAAAATCTACAGGTAGGCACTTCGCAAAAATCAAATCTATTTTCTTTCAAAAAATTGGATGTGTCCACGTTGCGCTTTGGGGCGTTACCTGTCGCGGGCGCTAGGCCTACCCACACAAGTGAGGTATCATTTTTATCGGGAGACTTGGGGGAACGCTGGGTGGAAGGAAATTTGTGGCTCCTCTCAGATTCCAGAACTTTCTGACACAGAAATGTGAGGAACATGTGCTTTTTTAGCCAAATGTTGAAGTTTGCAAAGGATTCTGGGTAACAGAACCTGGTCCGAGCCCCACAAGTCACCCCATCTTGGATTCCCCTAGGTCTCTAGTTTTCAGAAATGCACAGGTTTGGTAGGTTTCCCTAGGTGCCGGCTGAGCTAGAGGCCAAAATCTACAGGTAGGCACCTCGCAAAAATCACCTCTGTTTTCTTTAAAAAAACGTGGATGTGTCCACGTTGCGCTTTGGGGCGTTTCCTGTCGCGGGCGCTAGGCCTACCCACACAACTGAGGTATCATTTTTATCGGGAGACTTGGGGGAACGCTGGGTGGAAGGAAATTTGTGGCTCCTCTCAGATTCCAGAACTTTCTGCCACAGAAATGTGAGGAACATGTGTTTTTTTAGCCACATTTTGAGGTTTGCAAAGGATTCTGGGTAACAGAACCTGGTCCGAGCCCCACAAGTCACCCCATCTTGGATTCCACTAGGTATCTAGTTTTCAGAAATGCACAGGTTTGGTAGGTTTCCCTAGGTGCTGGCTGAGCTAGAGGCCAAAATCTACAGGTAGGCACTTCGCAAAAATCAAATCTATTTTCTTTCAAAAAATTGGATGTGTCCACGTTGCGCTTTGGGGCGTTTCCTGTCGCGGGCGCTAGGCCTAACCACACAAGTGAGGTATCATTTTTATCGGGAGACTTGGGGGAACGCTGGGTGGAAGGAAATTTGTGGCTCCTCTCAGATTCCAGAACTTTCTGCCACAGAAATGTGAGGAACATGTGTTTTTTTAGCCAAATTTTGAGGTTTGCAAAGGATTCTGGGAAACAGAACCTGGTCCGAGCGCCACAAGTCACCCCATCTTGGATTCCCCTAGGTCTCTAGTTTTCAGAAATGCACAGGTTTGGTAGGTTTCCCTAGGTGTCGGCTTACCTAGAGGCCAAAATCTACAGGTAGGCACTTTGCAAAAAACACCTCTGTTTTCTTTCAAAAAATTGGATGTGTCCACGTTGCGCTTTGGGGTGTTTCCTGTCGCGGGCGCTAGGCCTACCCACACAAGTGAGGTATCATTTTTATCGGGAGACTTGGGGGAACGCTGGGTGGAAGGAAATTTGTGGCTCCTCTCAGATTCCAGAACTTTCTGACACAGAAATGTGAGGAACATGTGTTTTTTTAGCCAAATGTTGAAGTTTGCAAAGGATTCTGGGTAACAGAACCTGGTCCGAGCCCCACAAGTCACCCCATCTTGGATTCCCCTAGGTCTCTAGTTTTCAGAAATGCATAGGTTTGGTAGGTTTCCCTAGGTGCCGGCTGAGCTAGAGGCCAAAATCTACAGGTAGGCACTTTGCAAAAATCACCTCTGTTTTCTTTCAAAAAATTGGATGTGTCCACGTTGCGCTTTGGGGTGTTTCCTGTCGCGGGCGCTAGGCCTACCCACACAAGTGAGGTATCATTTTTATCGGGAGACTTGGGGGAACGCTGGGTGGAAGGAAATTTGTAGCTCCTCTCAGATTCCAGAACTTTCTGACACAGAAATGTGAGGAACATGTGTTTTTTTAGCCACATTTTGAGGTTTGCAATGGATTCTGGGTAACAGAACCTGGTCCGAGCCCCACAAGTCACCCCATCTTGGATTCCCCTAGGTCTCTAGTTTTCAGAAATGCACAGGTTTGGTAGGTTTCCCTAGGTGCTGGCTGAGCTAGAGGCCAAAATCTACAGGTAGGCACTTCGCAAAAATCAAATCTATTTTCTTTCAAAAAATTGGATGTGTCCACGTTGCGCTTTGGGGCGTTACCTGTCGCGGGCGCTAGGCCTACCCACACAAGTGAGGTATCATTTTTATCGGGAGACTTGGGGGAACGCTGGGTGGAAGGAAATTTGTGGCTCCTCTCAGATTCCAGAACTTTCTGACACAGAAATGTGAGGAACATGTGTTTTTTTAGCCAAATGTTGAAGTTTGCAAAGGATTCTGGGTAACAGAACCTGGTCCGAGCCCCACAAGTCACCCCATCTTGGATTCCCCTAGGTCTCTAGTTTTCAGAAATGCACAGGTTTGGTAGGTTTCCCTAGGTGCCGGCTGAGCTAGAGGCCAAAATCTACAGGTAGGCACCTCGCAAAAATCACCTCTGTTTTCTTTAAAAAAACTTGGATGTGTCCACGTTGCGCTTTGGGGCGTTTCCTGTCGCGGGCGCTAGGCCTACCCACACAACTGAGGTATCATTTTTATCGGGAGACTTGGGGGAACGCTGGGTGGAAGGAAATTTGTGGCTCCTCTCAGATTCCAGAACTTTCTGCCACAGAAATGTGAGGAACATGTGTTTTTTTAGCCACATTTTGAGATTTGCAAAGGATTCTGGGTAACAGAACCTGGTCCGAGCCCCACAAGTCACCCCATCTTGGATTCCCCTAGGTCTCTAGTTTTCAGAAATGCAAAGGTTTGGTAGGTTTCCCTAGGTGCTGGCTGAGCTAGAGGCCAAAATCTACAGGTAGGCACTTCGCAAAAATCAAATCTATTTTCTTTCAAAAAATTGGATGTGTCCACGTTGCGCTTTGGGGCGTTTCCTGTCGCGGGCGCTAGGCCTACCCACACAAGTGAGGTATCATTTTTATCGGGAGACTTGGGGGAACGCTGGGTGGAAGGAAATTTGTGGCTCCTCTCAGATTCCAGAACTTTCTGCCACAGAAATGTGAGGAACATGTTTTTTTTTAGCCAAATTTTGAGGTTTGCCAAGGATTCTGGGTAACAGAATCTGGTCCGAGCCCCACAAGTCACCCCATCTTGGATTCCCCTAGATCTCTAGTTTTCAGAAATGCACAGGTTTGGTAGGTTTCCCTAGGTGCCGGCTGAGCTAGAGGCCAAAATCTACAGGTAGGCACTTTGCAAAAATCACCTCTGTTTTCTTTCAAAAAATTGGATGTGTCCACGTTGCGCTTTGGGGCATTTCCTGTAGCGGGCGCTAGGCCTACCCACACAAGTGAGGTATCATTTTTATCGGGAGACTTGGTGGAACGCTGGGTGGAAGGAAATTTGTGGCTCCTTTCAGATTCCAGAACTTTCTGCCACAGAAATGTGAGGAACATGTGTTTTTTTAGCCAAATGTTGAGGTTTCTAAAGGATTCTGGGTAACAGAACCTGGTCCGAGCCCCACAAGTCACCCCATCTTGGATTCCCCTAGGTCTCTAGTTTTCAGAAATGCACAGGTTTGGTAGGTTTCCCTAGGTGCCGGCTGAGCTAGAGGCCAAAATCTACAGGTAGGCACTTCGCAAAAATCACCTCTGTTTTCTTTCAAAAAATTGGATGTGTCCACGTTGCGCTTTGGGGCGTTTCCTGTCGTGGGCGCTAGGCCTACCCACACAAGTGAGGTATCATTTTTATCGGGAGACTTGGGGGAACGCTGGGTGGAAGGAAATTTGTGGCTCCTCTCAGATTCCAGAACTTTCTGCCACAGAAATGTGAGAACATGTGTTTTTTTAGCCACATTTTGAGGTTTGCAAAGGATTCTGGGTAACAGAACCTGGTCCGAGCCCCACAAGTCACCCCATCTTGGATTCCCCTAGGTCTCTAGTTTTTAGAAATGCACAGGTTTGGTAGGTTTCCCTAGGTGCTGGCTGAGCTAGAGGCCAAAATCTACAGGTAGGCACTTCGCAAAAATCAAATCTATTTTCTTTCAAAAAATTGGATGTGTCCACGTTGCGCTTTGGGGCGTTTCCTGTCGCGGGCGCTAGGCCTAACCACACAAGTGAGGTAACATTTTTATCGGGAGACTTGGGGGAACGCTGGGTGGAAGGAAATTTGTGGCTCCTCTCAGATTCCAGAACTTTCTGCCACAGAAATGTGAGGAACATGTGTTTTTTTAGCCAAATTTTGAGGTTTGCAAAGGATTCTGGGAAACAGAACCTGGTCCGAGCCCCACAAGTCACCCCATCTTGGATTCCCCTAGGTCTCTAGTTTTCAGAAATGCACCGGTTTGGTAGGTTTTCCTAGGTGTCGGCTTAGCTAGAGGCCAAAATCTACAGGTAGGCACTTTGCAAAAAACACCTCTATTTTCTTTAAAAAATTTGGATGTGTCCACGTTGCGCTTTGGGGCGTTTCCTGTCGCGGGCGCTAGGCCTACCCACACAAGTGAGGTATCATTTTTATCGGGAGACTTGGGGGAATGCTGGGTGGAAGGAAATTTGTGGCTCGTCTCAGATTCCAGAACTTTCTACCACAGAAATGTGAGGAACATGTGTTTTTTTAGCCAAATTTTGAGGTTTGCAAAGGATTCTGGGAAACAGAACCTGGTCCGAGCCCCACAAGTCACCCCATCTTGGATTCCCCTAGGTCTCTAGTTTTCAGAAATGCACAGGTTTGGTAGGTTTCCCTAGGTGTCGGCTTAGCTAGAGGCCAAAATCTACAGGTAGGCACTTTGCAAAAAACACCTCTGTTTTCTTTAAAAAATTTGGATGTGTCCACGTTGCGCTTTGGGGCGTTTCCTGTCGTGGGCACTAGGCCTACCCACACAAGTGAGGTATCATTTTTATCGGGAGACTTGGGGGAACGCTGGGTGGAAGGAAATTTGTGGCTCCTCTCAGATTCCAGAACTTTCTGCCACAGAAATGTGAGAACATGTGTTTTTTTAGCCACATTTTGAGGTTTGCAAAGGATTCTGGGTAACAGAACCTGGTCCGAGCCCCACAAGTAGCCCCATCTTGGATTCCCTTAGGTCCCTAGTTTTCAGAAATGCACAGGTTTGGTAGGTTTCCCTAGGTGCTGGCTGAGCTAGAGGCCAAAATCTACAGGTAGGCACTTCGCAAAAATCAAATCTATTTTCTTTCAAAAAATTGGATGTGTCCACGTTGCGCTTTGGGGCGTTTCCTGTCGCGGGCGCTAGGCCTAACCACACAAGTGAGGTAACATTTTTATCGGGAGACTTGGGGGAACGCTGGGTGGAAGGAAATTTGTGGCTCCTCTCAGATTCCAGAACTTTCTGCCACAGAAATGTGAGGAACATGTGTTTTTTTAGCCAAATTTTGAGGTTTGCAAAGGATTCTGGGAAACAGAACCTGGTCCGAGCCCCACAAGTCACCCCATCTTGGATTCCCCTAGGTCTCTAGTTTTCAGAAATGCACCGGTTTGGTAGGTTTTCCTAGGTGTCGGCTTAGCTAGAGGCCAAAATCTACAGGTAGGCACTTTGCAAAAAACACCTCTGTTTTCTTGAAAAAATTTGGATGTGTCGACGTTGCGCTTTGGGGCGTTTCCTGTCGCGGGCGCTAGGCCTACCCACACAAGTGAGGTATCATTTTTATCGGGAGACTTGGGGGAATGCTGGGTGGAAGGAAATTTGTGGCTCGTCTCAGATTCCAGAACTTTCTACCACAGAAATGTGAGGAACATGTGTTTTTTTAGCCAAATTTTGAGGTTTGCAAAGGATTCTGGGAAACAGAACCTGGTCCGAGCCCCACAAGTCACCCCATCTTGGATTCCCCTAGGTCTCTAGTTTTCAGAAATGCACAGGTTTGGTAGGTTTCCCTAGGTGTCGGCTTAGCTAGAGGCCAAAATCTACAGGTAGGCACTTTGCAAAAAACACCTCTGTTTTCTTTAAAAAATTTGGACGTGTCCACGTTGCGCTTTGGGGCGTTTCCTGTCGCGGGCGCTAGGCCTACCCACACAAGTGAGGTATCATTTTTATCAGGAGACTTGGGGGAACGCTGGGTGGAAGGAAATTTGTGGCTCCTCTCAGATTCCAGAACTTTCTGACACAGAAATGTGAGGAACATGTGTTTTTTTAGTCAAATTTTGAAGTTTGCAAAGGATTCTGGGTAACAGAACCTGGTCCGAGCCCCACAAGTCACCCCATCTTGGATTCCCCGAGGTCTCTAGTTTTCAGAAAGGCACAGGTTTGGTAGGTTTCCCTAGGTGCCGGCTGAGCTAGAGGCCAAAATCTACAGGTAGGCACTTCGCAAAAATCACCTCTGTTTTCTTTCAAAAAACTTGGATGTGTCCACGTTGCGCTTTGGGGCGTTTCCTGTCGCGGGCGCTAGGCCTACCCACACAACTGAGGTATCATTTTTATCGGGAGACTTGGGGAAACGCTGGGTGGAAGGAAATTTGTGGCTCCTCTCAGATTCCAGAACTTTCTGCCACAGAAATGTGAGGAACATGTGTTTTTTTAGCCACATTTTGAGGTTTCCAAAGGATTCTGGGTAACAGAACCTGGTCCGAGCCCCACAAGTCACCCCATCTTCGATTCCCCTAGGTCTCTAGTTTTCAGAAATGCACAGGTTTGGTAGGTTTCCCTAGGTGCTGGCTGAGCTAGAGGCCAAAATCTACAGGTAGGCACTTCGCAAAAATCAAATCTATTTTCTTTCAAAAAATTGGATGTGTCCACGTTGCGCTTTGGGGCGTTTCCTGTCGCGGGCGCTAGGCCTACCCACACAAGTGAGGTATCATTTTTATCGGGAGACATGGGGGAACGCTGGGTAAAAGGAAATTTGTGGCTCCTCTCAGATTCCAGAACTTTCTGCCACAGAAATGTGAGGAACATGTTTTTTTTTAGCCAAATTGTGAGGTTTGCCAAGGATTCTGGGTAACAGAATCTGGTCTGAGCCCCACAAGTTACCCCATCTTGGATTCCCCTAGATCTCTAGTTTTCAGAAATGCACAGGTTTGGTAGGTTTCCCTAGGTGCCGGCTGAGCTAGAGGCCAAAATCTACAGGTAGGCACTTTGCAAAAATCACCTCTGTTTTCTTTCAAAAAATTGGATGTGTCCACGTTGCGCTTTGGGGCATTTCCTGTAGCGGGCGCTAGGCCTACCCACACAAGTGAGGTATCATTTTTATCGGGAGACTTGGTGGAACGCTGGGTGGAAGGAAATTTGTGGCTCCTTTCAGATTCCAGAACTTTCTGCCACAGAAATGTGAGGAACATGTGTTTTTTTAGCCAAATGTTGAGGTTTCTAAAGGATTCTGGGTAACAGAACCTGGTCCGAGCCCCACAAGTCACCCCATCTTGGATTCCCCTAGGTCTCTAGTTTTCAGAAATGCACAGGTTTGGTAGGTTTCCCTAGGTGCCGGCTGAGCTAGAGGCCAAAATCTACAGGTAGGCACTTCGCAAAAATCACCTCTGTTTTCTTTCAAAAAATTGGATGTGTCCACGTTGCGCTTTGGGGCGTTTCCTGTCGTGGGCGCTAGGCCTACCCACACAAGTGAGGTATCATTTTTATCGGGAGACTTGGGGGAACGCTGGGTGGAAGGAAATTTGTGGCTCCTCTCAGATTCCAGAACTTTCTGCCACAGAAATGTGAGAACATGTGTTTTTTTAGCCACATTTTGAGGTTTGCAAAGGATTCTGGGTAACAGAACCTGGTCCGAGCCCCACAAGTCACCCCATCTTGGATTCCCCTAGGTCTCTAGTTTTCAGAAATGCACAGGTTTGGTAGGTTTCCCTAGGTGCTGGCTGAGCTAGAGGCCAAAATCTACAGGTAGGCACTTCGCAAAAATCAAATCTATTTTCTTTCAAAAAATTGGATGTGTCCACGTTGCGCTTTGGGGCGTTTCCTGTCGCGGGCGCTAGGCCTAACCACACAAGTGAGGTAACATTTTTATCGGGAGACTTGGGGGAACGCTGGGTGGAAGGAAATTTGTGGCTCCTCTCAGATTCCAGAACTTTCTGCCACAGAAATGTGAGGAACATGTGTTTTTTTAGCCAAATTTTGAGGTTTGCAAAGGATTCTGGGAAACAGAACCTGGTCCGAGCCCCACAAGTCACCCCATCTTGGATTCCCCTAGGTCTCTAGTTTTCAGAAATGCACCGGTTTGGTAGGTTTTCCTAGGTGTCGGCTTAGCTAGAGGCCAAAATCTACAGGTAGGCACTTTGCAAAAAACACCTCTGTTTTCTTTAAAAAATTTGGATGTGTCCACGTTGCGCTTTGGGGCGTTTCCTGTCGCGGGCGCTAGGCCTACCCACACAAGTGAGGTATCATTTTTATCGGGAGACTTGGGGGAACGCTGGGTGGAAGGAAATTTGTGGCTCCTCTCAGATTCCAGAACTTTCTGCCACAGAAATGTGAGAACATGTGTTTTTTTAGCCACATTTTGAGGTTTGCAAAGGATTCTGCGTAACAGAACCTGGTCCGAGCCCCACAAGTCACCCCATCTTGGATTCCCCTAGGTCTCTAGTTTTCAGAAATGCACAGGTTTGGTAGGTTTCCCTAGGTGTCGGCTTAGCTAGAGGCCAAAATCTACAGGTAGGCACTTTGCAAAAAACACCTCTGTTTTCTTTAAAAAATTTGGATGTGTCCACGTTGCGCTTTGGGGCGTTTCCTGTCGCGGGCGCTAGGCCTACCCACACAAGTGAGGTATCATTTTTATCAGGAGACTTGGGGGAACGCTGGGTGGAAGGAAATTTGTGGCTCCTCTCAGATTCCAGAACTTTCTGACACAGAAATGTGAGGAACATGTGTTTTTTTAGCCAAATTTTGAAGTTCGCAAAGGATTCTGGGTAACAGAACCTGGTCCGAGCCCCACAAGTCACCCCATCTTGGATTCCCCGAGGTCTCTAGTTTTCAGAAATGCACAGGTTTGGTAGGTTTCCCTAGGTGCCGGCTGAGCTAGAGGCCAAAATCTACAGGTAGGCACTTCGCAAAAATCACCTCTGTTTTCTTTCAAAAAACTTGGATGTGTCCACGTTGCGCTTTGGGGCGTTTCCTGTCGCGGGCGCTAGGCCTACCCACACAACTGAGGTATCATTTTTATCGGGAGACTTGGGGAAACGCTGGGTGGAAGGAAATTTGTGGCTCCTCTCAGAATCCAGAACTTTCTGCCACAGAAATGTGAGGAACATGTGTTTTTTTAGCCACATTTTGAGGTTTCCAAAGGATTCTGGGTAACAGAACCTGGTCCGAGCCCCACAAGTCACCCCATCTTGGATTCCCCAAGGTCTCTAGTTTTCAGAAATGCACAGGTTTGGTAGGTTTCCCTAGGTGCTGGCTGAGCTAGAGGCCAAAATCTACAGGTAGGCACTTCGCAAAAATCAAATCTATTTTCTTTAAAAAAATTGGATGTGTCCACGTTGCGCTTTGGGGCGTTTCCTGTCGCGGGCGCTAGGCCTACCCACACAAGTGAGGTATCATTTTTATCGGGAGACTTGGGGGAACGCTGGGTAAAAGGAAATTTGTGGCTCCTCTCAGATTCTAGAACTTTGTGCCACAGAAATGTGAGGAACATGTTTTTTTTTAGCCAAATTTTGAGGTTTGCCAAGGATTCTGGGTAACAGAATCTGGTCTGAGCCCCACAAGTTACCCCATCTTGGATTCCCCTAGATCTCTAGTTTTCAGAAATGCACAGGTTTGGTAGGTTTCCCTAGGTGCCGGCTGAGCTAGAGGCCAAAATCTACAGGTAGGCACTTTGCAAAAATCACCTCTGTTTTCTTTCAAAAAATTGGATGTGTCCACGTTGCGCTTTGGGGCATTTCCTGTAGCGGGCGCTAGGCCTACCCACACAACTGAGGTATCATTTTTATCGGGAGACTTGGTGGAACGCTGGGTGGAAGGAAATTTGTGGCTCCTTTCAGATTCCAGAACTTTCTGCCACAGAAATGTGAGGAACATGTGTTTTTTTAGCCAAATGTTGAGGTTTCTAAAGGATTCTGGGTAACAGAACCTGGTCCGAGCCCCACAAGTCACCCCATCTTGGATTCCCCTAGGTCTCTAGTTTTCAGAAATTCACAGGTTTGGTAGGTTTCCCTAGGTGCCGGCTGAGCTAGAGGCCAAAATCTACAGGTAGGCACTTCGCAAAAATCACCTCTGTTTTCTTTAAAAAATTGGATGTGTCCACTTTGCGCTTTGGGGCGTTTCCTGTCGTGGGCGCTAGGCCTACCCACACAAGTGAGGTATCATTTTTATCGGGAGACTTGGGGAACGCTGGGTGGAAGGAAATTTGTGGCTCCTCTCAGATTCCAGAACTTTCTGCCACAGAAATGTGAGAACATGTGTTTTTTTAGCCACATTTTGAGGTTTGCAAAGGATTCTGGGTAACAGAACCTGGTCCGAGCCCCACAAGTCACCCCATCTTGGATTCCCCTAGGTCTCTAGTTTTCAGAAATGCACAGGTTTGGTAGGTTTCCCTAGGTGCTGGCTGAGCTAGAGGCCAAAATCTACAGGTAGGCACTTCGCAAAAATCAAATCTATTTTCTTTCAAAAAATTGGATGTGTCCACGTTGCGCTTTGGGGCGTTTCCTGTCGCGGGCGCTAGGCCTAACCACACAAGTGAGGTAACATTTTTATCGGGAGACTTGGGGGAACGCTGGGTGGAAGGAAATTTGTGGCTCCTCTCAGATTCCAGAACTTTCTGCCACAGAAATGTGAGGAACATGTGTTTTTTTAGCCAAATTTTGAGGTTTGCAAAGGATTCTGGGAAACAGAACCTGGTCCGAGCCCCACAAGTCACCCCATCTTGGATTCCCCTAGGTCTCTAGTTTTCAGAAATGCACCGGTTTGGTAGGTTTTCCTAGGTGTCGGCTTAGCTAGAGGCCAAAATCTACAGGTAGGCACTTTGCAAAAAACACCTCTGTTTTCTTTAAAAAATTTGGATGTGTCCACGTTGCGCTTTGGGGCGTTTCCTGTCGCGGGCGCTAGGCCTACCCACACAAGTGAGGTATCATTTTTATCGGGAGACTTGGGGGAATGCTGGGTGGAAGGAAATTTGTGGCTCGTCTCAGATTCCAGAACTTTCTACCACAGAAATGTGAGGAACATGTGTTTTTTTAGCCAAATTTTGAGGTTTGCAAAGGATTCTGGGAAACAGAACCTGGTCCGAGCCCCACAAGTCACCCCATCTTGGATTCCCCTAGGTCTCTAGTTTTCAGAAATGCACAGGTTTGGTAGGTTTCCCTAGGTGTCGGCTTAGCTAGAGGCCAAAATCTACAGGTAGGCACTTTGCAAAAAACACCTCTGTTTTCTTTAAAAAATTTGGATGTGTCCACGTTGCGCTTTGGGGCGTTTCCTGTCGTGGGCGCTAGGCCTACCCACACAAGTGAGGTATCATTTTTATCGGGAGACTTGGGGGAACGCTGGGTGGAAGGAAATTTGTGGCTCCTCTCAGATTCCAGAACTTTCTGCCACAGAAATGTGAGAACATGTGTTTTTTTAGCCACATTTTGAGGTTTGCAAAGGATTCTGGGTAACAGAACCTGGTCCGAGCCCCACAAGTCACCCCATCTTGGATTCCCCTAGGTCTCTAGTTTTCAGAAATGCACAGGTTTGGTAGGTTTCCCTAGGTGCTGGCTGAGCTAGAGGCCAAAATCTACAGGTAGGCACTTCGCAAAAATCAAATCTATTTTCTTTCAAAAAATTGGATGTGTCCACGTTGCGCTTTGGGGCGTTTCCTGTCGCGGGCGCTAGGCCTAACCACACAAGTGAGGTAACATTTTTATCGGGAGACTTGGGGGAACGCTGGGTGGAAGGAAATTTGTGGCTCCTCTCAGATTCCAGAACTTTCTGCCACAGAAATGTGAGGAACATGTGTTTTTTTAGCCAAATTTTGAGGTTTGCAAAGGATTCTGGGAAACAGAACCTGGTCCGAGCCCCACAAGTCACCCCATCTTGGATTCCCCTAGGTCTCTAGTTTTCAGAAATGCACCGGTTTGGTAGGTTTTCCTAGGTGTCGGCTTAGCTAGAGGCCAAAATCTACAGGTAGGCACTTTGCAAAAAACACCTCTGTTTTCTTTAAAAAATTTGGATGTGTCCACGTTGCGCTTTGGGGCGTTTCCTGTCGCGGGCGCTAGGCCTACCCACACAAGTGAGGTATCATTTTTATCGGGAGACTTGGGGGAATGCTGGGTGGAAGGAAATTTGTGGCTCGTCTCAGATTCCAGAACTTTCTACCACAGAAATGTGAGGAACATGTGTTTTTTTAGCCAAATTTTGAGGTTTGCAAAGGATTCTGGGTAACAGAATCTGGTCTGAGCCACACAAGTTACCCCATCTTGGATTCCCCTAGATCTCTAGTTTTCAGAAATGCACAGGTTTGGTAGGTTCCCTAGGTGTCGGCTTAGCTAGAGGCCAAAATCTACAGGTAGGCACTTTGCAAAAAACACCTCTGTTTTCTTTAAAAAATTTGGATGTGTCCACGTTGCGCTTTGGGGCGTTTCCTGTCGCGGGCGCTAGGCCTACCCACACAAGTGAGGTATCATTTTTATCGGGAGACTTGGGGGAATGCTGGGTGGAAGGAAATTTGTGGCTCGTCTCAGATTCCAGAACTTTCTACCACAGAAATGTGAGGTTTTTAGCCAAATTTTGAGGTTTGCAAAGGATTCTGGGAAACAGAACCTGGTCCGAGCCCCACAAGTCACCCCATCTTGGATTCCCCTAGGTCTCTAGTTTTCAGAAATGCACAGGTTTGGTAGGTTTCCCTAGGTGTCGGCTTAGCTAGAGGCCAAAATCTACAGGTAGGCACTTTGCAAAAAACACCTCTGTTTTCTTTAAAAATTTTGGATGTGTCCACGTTGCGCTTTGGGGCGTTTCCTGTCGCGGGCGCTAGGCCTACCCACACAAGTGAGGTATCATTTTTATCAGGAGACTTGGGGGAACGCTGGGTGGAAGGAAATTTGTGGCTCCTCTCAGATTCCAGAACTTTCTGACACAGAAATGTGAGGAACATGTGTTTTTTTAGTCAAATTTTGAAGTTTGCAAAGGATTCTGGGTAACAGAACCTGGTCCGAGCCCCACAAGTCACCCCATCTTGGATTCCCCGAGGTCTCTAGTTTTCAGAAATGCACAGGTTTGGTAGGTTTCCCTAGGTGCCGGCTGAGCTAGAGGCCAAAATCTACAGGTAGGCACTTCGCAAAAATCACCTCTGTTTTCTTTCAAAAAACTTGGATGTGTCCACGTTGCGCTTTGGGGCGTTTCCTGTCGCGGGCGCTAGGCCTACCCACACAAGTGAGGTATCATTTTTATCGGGAGACTTGGGGAAACGCTGGGTGGAAGGAAATTTGTGGCTCCTCTCAGATTCCAGAACTTTCTGCCACAGAAATGTGAGGAACATGTGTTTTTTTAGCCACATTTTGAGGTTTCCAAAGGATTCTGGGTAACAGAACCTGGTCCGAGCCCCACAAGTCACCCCATCTTGGATTCCCCTAGGTCTCTAGTTTTCAGAAATGCACAGGTTTGGTAGGTTTCCCTAGGTGCTGGCTGAGCTAGAGGCCAAAATCTACAGGTAGGCACTTCGCAAAAATCAAATCTATTTTCTTTCAAAAAATTGGATGTGTCCACGTTGCGCTTTGGGGCGTTTCCTGTCGCGGGCGCTAGGCCTACCCACACAAGTGAGGTATCATTTTTATCGGGAGACATGGGGGAACGCTGGGTAAAAGGAAATTTGTGGCTCCTCTCAGATTCCAGAACTTTCTGGCACAGAAATGTGAGGAACATGTTTTTTTTTAGCCAAATTTTGAGGTTTGCCAAGGATTCTGGGTAACAGAATCTGGTCTGAGCCCCACAAGTTACCCCATCTTGGATTCCCCTAGATCTCTAGTTTTCAGAAATGCACAGGTTTGGTAGGTTTCCCTAGGTGCCGGCTGAGCTAGAGGCCAAAATCTACAGGTAGGCACTTTGCAAAAATCACCTCTGTTTTCTTTCAAAAAATTGGATGTGTCCACGTTGCGCTTTGGGGCATTTCCTGTAGCGGGCGCTAGGCCTACCCACACAAGTGAGGTATCATTTTTATCGGGAGACTTGGTGGAACGCTGGGTGGAAGGAAATTTGTGGCTCCTTTCAGATTCCAGAACTTTCTGCCACAGAAATGTGAGGAACATGTGTTTTTTTAGCCAAATGTTGAGGTTTCTAAAGGATTCTGGGTAACAGAACCTGGTCCGAGCCCCACAAGTCACCCCATCTTGGATTCCCCTAGGTCTCTAGTTTTCAGAAATGCACAGGTTTGGTAGGTTTCCCTAGGTGCCGGCTGAGCTAGAGGCCAAAATCTACAGGTAGGCACTTCGCAAAAATCAAATCTATTTTCTTTCAAAAAATTGGATGTGTCCACGTTGCGCTTTGGGGCGTTTCCTGTCGCGGGCGCTAGGCCTAACCACACAAGTGAGGTAACATTTTTATCGGGAGACTTGGGGGAACGCTGGGTGGAAGGAAATTTGTGGCTCCTCTCAGATTCCAGAACTTTCTGCCACAGAAATGTGAGGAACATGTGTTTTTTTAGCCAAATTTTGAGGTTTGCAAAGGATTCTGGGAAACAGAACCTGGTCCGAGCCCCACAAGTCACCCCATCTTGGATTCCCCTAGGTCTCTAGTTTTCAGAAATGCACCGGTTTGGTAGGTTTTCCTAGGTGTCGGCTTAGCTAGAGGCCAAAATCTACAGGTAGGCACTTTGCAAAAAACACCTCTGTTTTCTTTAAAACATTTGCATGTGTCCACGTTGCGCTTTGGGGCGTTTCCTGTCGCGGGCGCTAGGCCTACCCACACAAGTGAGGTATCATTTTTATCGGGAGACTTGGGGGAATGCTGGGTGGAAGGAAATTTGTGGCTCGTCTCAGATTCCAGAACTTTCTACCACAGAAATGTGAGGAACATGTGTTTTTTTAGCCAAATTTTGAGGTTTGCAAAAGATTCTGGGAAACAGAACCTGGTCCGAGCCCCACAAGTCACCCCATCTTGGATTCCCCTAGGTCTCTAGTTTTCAGAAATGCACAGGTTTGGTAGGTTTCCCTAGGTGTCGGCTTAGCTAGAGGCCAAAATCTACAGGTAGGCACTTTGCAAAAAACACCTCTGTTTTCTTTAAAAAATTTGGATGTGTCCACGTTGCGCTTTGGGGCGTTTCCTGTCGTGGGCGCTAGGCCTACCCACACAAGTGAGGTATCATTTTTATCGGGAGACTTGGGGGAACGCTGGGTGGAAGGAAATTTGTGGCTCCTCTCAGATTCCAGAACTTTCTGCCACAGAAATGTGAGAACATGTGTTTTTTTAGCCACATTTTGAGGTTTGCAAAGGATTCTGGGTAACAGAACCTGGTCCGAGCCCCACAAGTCACCCCATCTTGGATTCCCCTAGGTCTCTAGTTTTCAGAAATGCACAGGTTTGGTAGGTTTCCCTAGGTGCTGGCTGAGCTAGAGGCCAAAATCTACAGGTAGGCACTTCGCAAAAATCAAATCTATTTTCTTTAAAAAAATTGGATGTGTCCACGTTGCGCTTTGGGGCGTTTCCTGTCGCGGGCGCTAGGCCTAACCACACAAGTGAGGTAACATTTTTATCGGGAGACTTGGGGGAACGCTGGGTGGAAGGAAATTTGTGGCTCCTCTCAGATTCCAGAACTTTCTGCCACAGAAATGTGAGGAACATGTGTTTTTTTAGCCAAATTTTGAGGTTTGCAAAGGATTCTGGGAAACAGAACCTGGTCCGAGCCCCACAAGTCACCCCATCTTGGATTCCCCTAGGTCTCTAGTTTTCAGAAATGCACCGGTTTGGTAGGTTTTCCTAGGTGTCGGCTTAGCTAGAGGCCAAAATCTACAGGTAGGCACTTTGCAAAAAACACCTCTGTTTTCTTTAAAAAATTTGGATGTGTCCACGTTGCGCTTTGGGGCATTTCCTGTCGCGGGCGCTAGGCCTACCCACACAAGTGAGGTATCATTTTTATCGGGAGACTTGGGGGAATGCTGGGTGGAAGGAAATTTGTGGCTCGTCTCAGATTCCAGAACTTTCTACCACAGAAATGTGAGGAACATGTGTTTTTTTAGCCAAATTTTGAGGTTTGCAAAGGATTCTGGGTAACAGAATCTGGTCTGAGCCACACAAGTTACCCCATCTTGGATTCCCCTAGATCTCTAGTTTTCAGAAATGCACAGGTTTGGTAGGTTTCCCTAGGTGTCGGCTTAGCTAGAGGCCAAAATCTACAGGTAGGCACTTTGCAAAAAACACCTCTGTTTTCTTTAAAAAATTTGGATGTGTCCACGTTGCGCTTTGGGGCGTTTCCTGTCGCGGGCGCTAGGCCTACCCACACAAGTGAGGTATCATTTTTATCGGGAGACTTGGGGGAATGCTGGGTGGAAGGAAATTTGTGGCTCGTCTCAGATTCCAGAACTTTCTACCACAGAAATGTGAGGAACATGTGTTTTTTTAGCCAAATTTTGAGGTTTGCAAAGGATTCTGGGAAACAGAACCTGGTCCGAGCCCCACAAGTCACCCCATCTTGGATTCCCCTAGGTCTCTAGTTTTCAGAAATGCACAGGTTTGGTAGGTTTCCCTAGGTGTCGGCTTAGCTAGAGGCCAAAATCTACAGGTAGGCACTTTGCAAAAAACACCTCTGTTTTCTTTAAAAAATTTGGATGTGTCCACGTTGCGCTTTGGGGCGTTTCCTGTCGCGGGCGCTAGGCCTACCCACACAAGTGAGGTATCATTTTTATCAGGAGACTTGGGGGAACGCTGGGTGGAAGGAAATTTGTGGCTCCTCTCAGATTCCAGAACTTTCTGACACAGAAATGTGAGGAACATGTGTTTTTTTAGTCAAATTTTGAAGTTTGCAAAGGATTCTGGGTAACAGAACCTGGTCCGAGCCCCACAAGTCACCCCATCTTGGATTCCCCGAGGTCTCTAGTTTTCAGAAATGCACAGGTTTGGTAGGTTTCCCTAGGTGCCGGCTGAGCTAGAGGCCAAAATCTACAGGTAGGCACTTCGCAAAAATCACCTCTGTTTTCTTTCAAAAAACTTGGATGTGTCCACGTTGCGCTTTGGGGCGTTTCCTGTCGCGGGCGCTAGGCCTACCCACACAAGTGAGGTATCATTTTTATCGGGAGACTTGGGGGGAGACTGGGTGGAAGGAAATTTGTGGCTCCTCTCAGATTCCAGAACTTTCTGCCACAGAAATGTGAGGAACATGTGTTTTTTTAGCCACATTTTGAGGTTTCCAAAGGATTCTGGGTAACAGAACCTGGTCCGAGCCCCACAAGTCACCCCATCTTGGATTCCCCTAGGTCTCTAGTTTTCAGAAATGCACAGGTTTGGTAGGTTTCCCTAGGTGCTGGCTGAGCTAGAGGCCAAAATCTACAGGTAGGCACTTCGCAAAAATCACCTCTGTTTTCTTTCAAAAAACTTGGATGTGTCCACGTTGCGCTTTGGGGCGTTTCCTGTCGCGGGCGCTAGGCCTACCCACACAAGTGAGGTATCATTTTTATCGGGAGACTTGGGGGGAGACTGGGTGGAAGGAAATTTGTGGCTCCTCTCAGATTCCAGAACTTTCTGCCACAGAAATGTGAGGAACATGTGTTTTTTTAGCCACATTTTGAGGTTTCCAAAGGATTCTGGGTAACAGAACCTGGTCCGAGCCCCACAAGTCACCCCATCTTGGATTCCCCTAGGTCTCTAGTTTTCAGAAATGCACAGGTTTGGTAGGTTTCCCTAGGTGCTGGCTGAGCTAGAGGCCAAAATCTACAGGTAGGCACTTCGCAAAAATCAAATCTATTTTCTTTCAAAAAATTGGATGTGTCCACGTTGCGCTTTGGGGCGTTTCCTGTCGCGGGCGCTAGGCCTACCCACACAAGTGAGGTATCATTTTTATCGGGAGACATGGGGGAACGCTGGGTAAAAGGAAATTTGTGGCTCCTCTCAGATTCCAGAACTTTCTGCCACAGAAATGTGAGGAACATGTTTTTTTTTAGCCAAATTTTGAGGTTTGCCAAGGATTCTGGGTAACAGAATCTGGTCTGAGCCCCACAAGTTACCCCATCTTGGATTCCCCTAGATCTCTAGTTTTCAGAAATGCACAGGTTTGGTAGGTTTCCCTAGGTGCCGGCTGAGCTAGAGGCCAAAATCTACAGGTAGGCACTTTGCAAAAATCACCTCTGTTTTCTTTCAAAAAATTGGTGTGTCCACGTTGCGCTTTGGGGCATTTCCTGTAGCGGGCGCTAGGCCTACCCACACAAGTGAGGTATCATTTTTATCGGGAGACTTGGTGGAACGCTGGGTGGAAGGAAATTTGTGGCTCCTTTCAGATTCCAGAACTTTCTGCCACAGAAATGTGAGGAACATGTGTTTTTTTAGCCAAATGTTGAGGTTTCTAAAGGATTCTGGGTAACAGAACCTGGTCCGAGCCCCACAAGTCACCCCATCTTGGATTCCCCTAGGTCTCTAGTTTTCAGAAATGCACAGGTTTGGTAGGTTTCCCTAGGTGCCGGCTGAGCTAGAGGCCAAAATCTACAGGTAGGCACTTCGCAAAAATCACCTCTGTTTTCTTTCAAAAAATTGGATGTGTCCACGTTGCGCTTTGGGGCGTTTCCTGTCGTGGGCGCTAGGCCTACCCACACAAGTGAGGTATCATTTTTATCGGGAGACTTGGGGGAACGCTGGGTGGAAGGAAATTTGTGGCTCCTCTCAGATTCCAGAACTTTCTGCCACAGAAATGTGAGAACATGTGTTTTTTTAGCCACATTTTGAGGTTTGCAAAGGATTCTGGGTAACAGAACCTGGTCCGAGCCCCACAAGTCACCCCATCTTGGATTCCCCTAGGTCTCTAGTTTTCAGAAATGCACAGGTTTGGTAGGTTTCCCTAGGTGCTGGCTGAGCTAGAGGCCAAAATCTACAGGTAGGCACTTCGCAAAAATCAAATCTATTTTCTTTCAAAAAATTGGATGTGTCCACGTTGCGCTTTGGGGCGTTTCCTGTCGCGGGCGCTAGGCCTAACCACACAAGTGAGGTAACATTTTTATCGGGAGACTTGGGGGAACGCAGGGTGGAAGGAAATTTGTGGCTCCTCTCAGATTCCAGAACTTTCTGCCACAGAAATGTGAGGAACATGTGTTTTTTTAGCCAAATTTTGAGGTTTGCAAAGGATTCTGGGAAACAGAACCTGGTCCGAGCCCCACAAGTCACCCCATCTTGGATTCCCCTAGGTCTCTAGTTTTCAGAAATGCACCGGTTTGGTAGGTTTTCCTAGGTGTCGGCTTAGCTAGAGGCCAAAATCTACAGGTAGGCACTTTGCAAAAAACACCTCTGTTTTCTTTAAAAAATTTGGATGTGTCCACGTTGCGCTTTGGGGCGTTTCCTGTCGCGGGCGCTAGGCCTACCCACACAAGTGAGGTATCATTTTTATCGGGAGACTTGGGGGAATGCTGGGTGGAAGGAAATTTGTGGCTCGTCTCAGATTCCAGAACTTTCTACCACAGAAATGTGAGGAACATGTGTTTTTTTAGCCAAATTTTGAGGTTTGCAAAGGATTCTGGGAAACAGAACCTGGTCCGAGCCCCACAAGTCACCCCATCTTGGATTCCCCTAGGTCTCTAGTTTTCAGAAATGCACAGGTTTGGTAGGTTTCCCTAGGTGTCGGCTTAGCTAGAGGCCAAAATCTACAGGTAGGCACTTTGCAAAAAACACCTCTGTTTTCTTTAAAAAATTTGGATGTGTCCACGTTGCGCTTTGGGGCGTTTCCTGTCGCGGGCGCTAGGCCTACCCACACAAGTGAGGTATCATTTTTATCAGGAGACTTGGGGGAACGCTGGGTGGAAGGAAATTTGTGGCTCCTCTCAGATTCCAGAACTTTCTGACACAGAAATGTGAGGAACATGTGTTTTTTTAGCCAAATTTTGAAGTTCGCAAAGGATTCTGGGTAACAGAACCTGGTCCGAGCCCCACAAGTCACCCCATCTTGGATTCCCCGAGGTCTCTAGTTTTCAGAAATGCACAGGTTTGGAAGGTTTCCCTAGGTGCCGGCTGAGCTAGAGGCCAAAATCTACAGGTAGGCACTTCGCAAAAATCACCTCTGTTTTCTTTCAAAAAACTTGGATGTGTCCACGTTGCGCTTTGGGGCGTTTCCTGTCGCGGGCGCTAGGCCTACCCACACAACTGAGGTATCATTTTTATCGGGAGACTTGGGGAAACGCTGGGTGGAAGGAAATTTGTGGCTCCTCTCAGATTCCAGAACTTTCTGCCACAGAAATGTGAGGAACATGTGTTTTTTTAGCCACATTTTGAGGTTTCCAAAGGATTCTGGGTAACAGAACCTGGTCCGAGCCCCACAAGTCACCCCATCTTGGATTCCCCTAGGTCTCTAGTTTTCAGAAATGCACAGGTTTGGTAGGTTTCCCTAGGTGCTGGCTGAGCTAGAGGCCAAAATCTACAGGTAGGCACTTTGCAAAAATCACCTCTGTTTTCTTTCAAAAAATTGGATGTGTCCACGTTGCGCTTTGGGGCATTTCCTGTAGCGGGCGCTAGGCCTACCCACACAAGTGAGGTATCATTTTTATCGGGAGACTTGGTGGAACGCTGGGTGGAAGGAAATTTGTGGCTCCTTTCAGATTCCAGAACTTTCTGCCACAGAAATGTGAGGAACATGTGTTTTTTTAGCCAAATGTTGAGGTTTCTAAAGGATTCTGGGTAACAGAACCTGGTCCGAGCCCCACAAGTCACCCCATCTTGGATTCCCCTAGGTCTCTAGTTTTCAGAAATTCACAGGTTTGGTAGGTTTCCCTAGGTGCCGGCTGAGCTAGAGGCCAAAATCTACAGGTAGGCACTTCGCAAAAATCACCTCTGTTTTCTTTCAAAAAATTGGATGTGTCCACGTTGCGCTTTGGGGCGTTTCCTGTCGTGGGCGCTAGGCCTACCCACACAAGTGAGGTATCATTTTTATCGGGAGACTTGGGGGAACGCTGGGTGGAAGGAAATTTGTGGCTCCTCTCAGATTCCAGAACTTTCTGCCACAGAAATGTGAGAACATGTGTTTTTTTAGCCACATTTTGAGGTTTGCAAAGGATTCTGGGTAACAGAACCTGGTCCGAGCCCCACAAGTCACCCCATCTTGGATTCCCCTAGGTCTCTAGTTTTCAGAAATGCACAGGTTTGGTAGCTTTCCCTAGGTGCTGGCTGAGCTAGAGGCCAAAATCTACAGGTAGGCACTTCGCAAAAATCAAATCTATTTTCTTTCAAAAAATTGGATGTGTCGACGTTGCGCTTTGGGGCGTTTCCTGTCGCGGGCGCTAGGCCTAACCACACAAGTGAGGTAACATTTTTATCGGGAGACTTGGGGGAACGCTGGGTGGAAGGAAATTTGTGGCTCCTCTCAGATTCCAGAACTTTCTGCCACAGAAATGTGAGGAACATGTGTTTTTTTAGCCAAATTTTGAGGTTTGCAAAGGATTCTGGGAAACAGAACCTGGTCCGAGCCCCACAAGTCACCCCATCTTGGATTCCCCTAGGTCTCTAGTTTTCAGAAATGCACCGGTTTGGTAGGTTTTCCTAGGTGTCGGCTTAGCTAGAGGCCAAAATCTACAGGTAGGCACTTTGCAAAAAACACCTCTGTTTTCTTTAAAAAATTTGGATGTGTCCACGTTGCGCTTTGGGGCGTTTCCTGTCGCGGGCGCTAGGCCTACCCACACAAGTGAGGTATAATTTTTATCGGGAGACTTGGGGGAATGCTGGGTGGAAGGAAATTTGTGGCTCGTCTCAGATTCCAGAACTTTCTACCACAGAAATGTGAGGAACATGTGTTTTTTTAGCCAAATGTTGAAGTTTGCAAAGGATTCTGGGTAACAGAACCTGGTCCGAGCACCACAAGTCACCCCATCTTGGATTCCCCTAGGTCTCTAGTTTTCAGAAATGCACCGGTTTGGTAGGTTTTCCTAGGTGTCGGCTTAGCTAGAGGCCAAAATCTACAGGTAGGCACTTTGCAAAAAACACCTCTGTTTTCTTTAAAAAATTTGGATGTGTCCACGTTGCGCTTTGGGGCGTTTCCTGTCGCGGGCGCTAGGCCTACCCACACAAGTGAGGTATCATTTTTATCGGGAGACTTGGGGGAATGCTGGGTGGAAGGAAATTTGTGGCTCGTCTCAGATTCCAGAACTTTCTACCACAGAAATGTGAGGAACATGTGTTTTTTTAGCCAAATTTTGAGGTTTGCAAAGGATTCTGGGAAACAGAACCTGGTCCGAGCCCCACAAGTCACCCCATCTTGGATTCCCCTAGGTCTCTAGTTTTCAGAAATGCACAGGTTTGGTAGGTTTCCCTAGGTGTCGGCTTAGCTAGAGGCCAAAATCTACAGGTAGGCACTTTGCAAAAAACACCTCTGTTTTCTTTAAAAGATTTGGATGTGTCCACGTTGCGCTTTGGGGTGTTTCCTGTCGCGGGCGCTAGGCCTACCCACACAAGTGAGGTATCATTTTTATCAGGAGACTTGGGGGAACGCTGGGTGGAAGGAAATTTGTGGCTCCTCTCAGATTCCAGAACTTTCTGACACAGAAATGTGAGAAACATGTGTTTTTTTAGTCAAATTTTGAAGTTTGCAAAGGATTCTGGGTAACAGAACCTGGTCCGAGCCCCACAAGTCACCCCATCTTGGATTCCCCTAGGTCTCTAGTTTTCAGAAATGCACAGGTTTGGTAGGTTTCCCTAGGTGCCGGCTGAGCTAGAGGCCAAAATCTACAGGTAGGCACTTCGCAAAAATCACCTCTGTTTTCTTTCAAAAAACTTGGATGTGTCCACGTTGCGCTTTGGGGCGTTTCCTGTTGCGGGCGCTAGGCCTACCCACACAACTGAGGTATCATTTTTATCGGGAGACTTGGGGAAACGCTGGGTGGAAGGAAATTTGTGGCTCCTCTCAGATTCCAGAACTTTCTGCCACAGAAATGTGAGGAACATGTGTTTTTTTAGCCACATTTTGAGGTTTCCAAAGGATTCTGGGTAACAGAACCTGGTCCGAGCCCCACAAGTCACCCCATCTTGGATTCCCCTAGGTCTCTAGTTTTCAGAAATGCACAGGTTTGGTAGGTTTCCCTAGGTGCTGGCTGAGCTAGAGGCCAAAATCTACAGGTAGGCACTTCGCAAAAATCAAATCTATTTTCTTTAAAAAAATTGGATGTGTCCACGTTGCGCTTTGGGGCGTTTCCTGTCGCGGGCGCTAGGCCTACCCACACAAGTGAGGTATCATTTTTATCGGGAGACTTGGGGGAACGCTGGGTAAAAGGAAATTTGTGGCTCCTCTCAGATTCCAGAACTTTCTGCCACAGAAATGTGAGGAACATGTTTTTTTTTAGCCAAATTTTGAGGTTTGCCAAGGATTCTGGGTAACAGAATCTGGTCTGAGCCCCACAAGTTACCCCATCTTGGATTCCCCTAGATCTCTAGTTTTCAGAAATGCACAGGTTTGGTAGGTTTCCCTAGGTGCCGGCTGAGCTAGAGGCCAAAATCTACAGGTAGGCACTTTGCAAAAATCACCTCTGTTTTCTTTCAAAAAATTGGATGTGTCCACGTTGCGCTTTGGGGCATTTCCTGTAGCGGGCGCTAGGCCTACCCACACAAGTGAGGTATCATTTTTATCGGGAGACTTGGTGGAACGCTGGGTGGAAGGAAATTTGTGGCTCCTTTCAGATTCCAGAACTTTCTGCCACAGAAATGTGAGGAACATGTGTTTTCTTAGCCAAATGTTGAGGTTTCTAAAGGATTCTGGGTAACAGAACCTGGTCCGAGCCCCACAAGTCACCCCATCTTGGATTCCCCTAGGTCTCTAGTTTTCAGAAATTCACAGGTTTGGTAGGTTTCCCTAGGTGCCGGCTAAGCTAGAGGCCAAAATCTACAGGTAGGCACTTCGCAAAAATCACCTCTGTTTTCTTTCAAAAAATTGGATGTGTCCACGTTGCGCTTTGGGGCGTTTCCTATCGCGGGCGCTAGGCCTAACCACACAAGTGAGGTAAAAATTTTATCGGGAGACTTGGGGGAACGCTGGGTGGAAGGAAATTTGTGGCTCCTCTCAGATTCCAGAACTTTCTGCCACAGAAATGTGAGGAACATGTGTTTTTTTAGCCAAATTTTGAGGTTTGCAAAGGATTCTGGGAAACAGAACCTGGTCCGAGCCCCACAAGTCACCTCATCTTGGATTCCCCTAGGTCTCTAGTTTTCAGAAATGCAACGGTTTGGTAGGTTTTCCTAGGTGTCGGCTTAGCTAGAGGCCAAAATCTACAGGTAGGCACTTTGCAAAAAACACCTCTGTTTTCTTTAAAAAATTTGGATGTGTCCACGTTGCGCTTTGGGGCGTTTCCTGTCGCGGGCGCTAGGCCTACCCACACAAGTGAGGTATAATTTTTATCGGGAGACTTGGGGGAATGCTGGGTGGGAGGAAATTTGTGGCTCGTCTCAGATTCCAGAACTTTCTACCACAGAAATGTGAGGAACATGTGTTTTTTTAGCCAAATTTTGAGGTTTGCAAAGGATTCTGGGAAACAGAACCTGGTCCGAGCCCCACAAGTCACCCCATCTTGGATTCCCCTAGGTCTCTAGTTTTCAGAAATGCACAGGTTTGGTAGGTTTTCCTAGGTGTCGGCTTAGCTAGAGGCCAAAATCTACAGGTAGGCACTTTGCAAAAAACACCTCTGTTTTCTTTAAAAAATTTGGATGTGTCCACGTTGCGCTTTGGGGCGTTTCCTGTCGCGGGCGCTAGGCCTACCCACACAAGTGAGGTATCATTTTTATCGGGAGACTTGGGGGAATGCTGGGTGGAAGGAAATTTGTGGCTCGTCTCAGATTCCAGAACTTTCTACCATAGAAATGTGAGGAACATGTGTTTTTTTAGCCAAATTTTGAGGTTTGCAAAGGATTCTGGGAAACAGAATCTGGTCCGAGCCCCACAAGTCACCCCATCTTGGATTCCCCTAGGTCTCTAGTTTTCAGAAATGCACAGGTTTGGTAGGTTTCCCTAGGTGTCGGCTTAGCTAGAGGCCAAAATCTACAGGTAGGCACTTTGCAAAAAACACCTCTGTTTTCTTTAAAAAATTTGGATGTGTCCACGTTGCGCTTTGGGGCGTTTCCTGTCGCGGGCGCTAGGCCTACCCACACAAGTGAGGTATCATTTTTATCAGGAGACTTGGGGGAACGCTGGGTGGAAGGAAATTTGTGGCTCCTCTCAGATTCCAGAACTTTCTGACACAGAAATGTGAGGAACATGTGTTTTTTTAGCCAAATTTTGAAGTTCGCAAAGGATTCTGGGTAACAGAACCTGGTCCGAGCCCCACAAGTCACCCCATCTTGGATTCCCCGAGGTCTCTAGTTTTCAGAAATGCACAGGTTTGGTAGGTTTCCCTAGGTGCCGGCTGAGCTAGAGGCCAAAATCTACAGGTAGGCACTTCGCAAAAATCACCTCTGTTTTCTTTCAAAAAACTTGGATGTGTCCACGTTGCGCTTTGGGGCGTTTCCTGTCGCGGGCGCTAGGCCTACCCACACAACTGAGGTATCATTTTTATCGGGAGACTTGGGGAAACGCTGGGTGGAAGGAAATTTGTGGCTCCTCTCAGATTCCAGAACTTTCTGCCACAGAAATGTGAGGAACATGTGTTTTTTTAGCCACATTTTGAGGTTTCCAAAGGATTCTGGGTAACAGAACCTGGTCCGAGCCCCACAAGTCACCCCATCTTGGATTCCCCAAGGTCTCTAGTTTTCAGAAATGCACAGGTTTGGTAGGTTTCCCTAGGTGCTGGCTGAGCTAGAGGCCAAAATCTACAGGTAGGCACTTCGCAAAAATCAAATCTATTTTCTTTCAAAAAATTGGATGTGTCCACGTTGCGCTTTGGGGCGTTTCCTGTCGCGGGCGCTAGGCCTACCCACACAAGTGAGGTATCATTTTTATCGGGAGACTTGGGGGAACGCTGGGTAAAAGGAAATTTGTGGCTCCTCTCAGATTCCAGAACTTTCTGCCACAGAAATGTGAGGAACATGTTTTTTTTTAGCCAAATTTTGAGGTTTGCCAAGGATTCTGGGTAACAGAATCTGGTCTGAGCCCCACAAGTTACCCCATCTTGGATTCCCCTAGATCTCTAGTTTTCAGAAATGCACAGGTTTGGTAGGTTTCCCTAGGTGCCGGCTGAGCTAGAGGCCAAAATCTACAGGTAGGCACTTTGCAAAAATCACCTCTGTTTTCTTTCAAAAAATTGGATGTGTCCACGTTGCGCTTTGGGCATTTCCTGTAGCGGGCGCTAGGCCTACCCACACAAGTGAGGTATCATTTTTATCGGGAGACTTGGTGGAACGCTGGGTGGAAGGAAATTTGTGGCTCCTTTCAGATTCCAGAACTTTCTGCCACAGAAATGTGAGGAACATGTGTTTTTTTAGCCAAATGTTGAGGTTTCTAAAGGATTCTGGGTAACAGAACCTGGTCCGAGCCCCACAAGTCACCCCATCTTGGATTCCCCTAGGTCTCTAGTTTTCAGAAATGCACAGGTTTGGTAGGTTTCCCTAGGTGCCGGCTGAGCTAGAGGCCAAAATCTACAGGTAGGCACTTCGCAAAAATCACCTCTGTTTTCTTTCAAAAAACTTGGATGTGTCCACGTTGCGCTTTGGGGCGTTTCCTGTCGCGGGCGCTAGGCCTACCCACACAACTGAGGTATCATTTTTATCGGGAGACTTGGGGAAACGCTGGGTGGAAGGAAATTTGTGGCTCCTCTCAGATTCCAGAACTTTCTGCCACAGAAATGTGAGGAACATGTGTTTTTTTAGCCACATTTTGAGGTTTCCAAAGGATTCTGGGTAACAGAACCTGGTCCGAGCCCCACAAGTCACCCCATCTTGGATTCCCCTAGGTCTCTAGTTTTCAGAAATGCACAGGTTTGGTAGGTTTCCCTAGGTGCTGGCTGAGCTAGAGGCCAAAATCTACAGGTAGGCACTTCGCAAAAATCAAATCTATTTTCTTTCAAAAAATTGGATGTGTCCACGTTGCGCTTTGGGGCGTTTCCTGTCGCGGGCGCTAGGCCTACCCACACAAGTGAGGTATCATTTTTATCGGGAGACTTGGGGGAACGCTAGGTAAAAGGAAATTTGTGGCTCCTCTCAGATTCCAGAACTTTCTGCCACAGAAATGTGAGGAACATGTTTTTTTTTAGCCAAATTTTGAGGTTTGCCAAGGATTCTGGGTAACAGAATCTGGTCTGAGCCCCACAAGTTACCCCATCTTGGATTCCCCTAGATCTCTAGTTTTCAGAAATGCACAGGTTTGGTAGGTTTCCCTAGGTGCCGGCTGAGCTAGAGGCCAAAATCTACAGGTAGGCACTTTGCAAAAATCACCTCTGTTTTCTTTCAAAAAATTGGATGTGTCCACGTTGCGCTTTGGGGCATTTCCTGTAGCGGGCGCTAGGCCTACCCACACAAGTGAGGTATCATTTTTATCGGGAGACTTGGTGGAACGCTGGGTGGAAGGAAATTTGTGGCTCCTTTCAGATTCCAGAACTTTCTGCCACAGAAATGTGAGGAACATGTGTTTTTTTAGCCAAATGTTGAGGTTTCTAAAGGATTCTGGGTAACAGAACCTGGTCCGAGCCCCACAAGTCACCCCATCTTGGATTCCCCTAGGTCTCTAGTTTTCAGAAATGCACAGGTTTGGTAGGTTTCCCTAGGTGCCGGCTGAGCTAGAGGCCAAAATCTACAGGTAGGCACTTCGCAAAAATCACCTCTGTTTTCTTTCAAAAAATTGGATGTGTCCACGTTGCGCTTTGGGGCGTTTCCTGTCGTGGGCGCTAGGCCTACCCACACAAGTGAGGTATCATTTTTATCGGGAGACTTGGGGGAACGCTGGGTGGAAGGAAATTTGTGGCTCCTCTCAGATTCCAGAACTTTCTGCCACAGAAATGTGAGAACATGTGTTTTTTTAGCCACATTTTGAGGTTTGCAAAGGATTCTGGGTAACAGAACCTGGTCCGAGCCCCACAAGTCACCCCATCTTGGATTCCCCTAGGTCTCTAGTTTTCAGAAATGCACAGGTTTGGTAGGTTTCCCTAGGTGCTGGCTGAGCTAGAGGCCAAAATCTACAGGTAGGCACTTCGCAAAAATCAAATCTATTTTCTTTCAAAAAATTGGATGTGTCCACGTTGCGCTTTGGGGCGTTTCCTGTCGCGGGCGCTAGGCCTAACCACACAAGTGAGGTAACATTTTTATCGGGAGACTTGGGGGAACGCTGGGTGGAAGGAAATTTGTGGCTCCTCTCAGATTCCAGAACTTTCTGCCACAGAAATGTGAGGAACATGTGTTTTTTTAGCCAAATTTTGAGGTTTGCAAAGGATTCTGGGAAACAGAACCTGGTCCGAGCCCCACAAGTCACCCCATCTTGGATTCCCCTAGGTCTCTAGTTTTCAGAAATGCACCGGTTTGGTAGGTTTTCCTAGGTGTCGGCTTAGCTAGAGGCCAAAATCTACAGGTAGGCACTTTGCAAAAAACACCTCTGTTTTCTTTAAAAAATTTGGATGTGTCCACGTTGCGCTTTGGGGCGTTTCCTGTCGCGGGCGCTAGGCCTACCCACACAAGTGAGGTATCATTTTTATCGGGAGACTTGGGGGAATGCTGGGTGGAAGGAAATTTGTGGCTCGTCTCAGATTCCAGAACTTTCTACCACAGAAATGTGAGGAACATGTGTTTTTTTAGCCAAATTTTGAGGTTTGCAAAGGATTCTGGGAAACAGAACCTGGTCCGAGCCCCACAAGTCACCCCATCTTGGATTCCCCTAGGTCTCTAGTTTTCAGAAATGCACAGGTTTGGTAGGTTTCCCTAGGTGTCGGCTTAGCTAGAGGCCAAAATCTACAGGTAGGCACTTTGCAAAAAACACCTCTGTTTTCTTTAAAAAATTTGGATGTGTTCACGTTGCGCTTTGGGGCGTTTCCTGTCGTGGGCGCTAGGCCTACCCACACAAGTGAGGTATCATTTTTATCGGGAGACTTGGGGGAACGCTGGGTGGAAGGAAATTTGTGGCTCCTCTCAGATTCCAGAACTTTCTGCCACAGAAATGTGAGAACATGTGTTTTTTTAGCCACATTTTGAGGTTTGCAAAGTATTCTGGGTAACAGAACCTGGTCCGAGCCCCACAAGTCACCCCATCTTGGATTCCCCTAGGTCTCTAGTTTTCAGAAATGCACAGGTTTGGTAGGTTTCCCTAGGTGCTGGCTGAGCTAGAGGCCAAAACCTACAGGTAGGCACTTCGCAAAAATCAAATCTATTTTCTTTCAAAAAATTGGATGTGTCCACGTTGCGCTTTGGGGCGTTTCTGTCGCGGGCGCTAGGCCTAACCACACAAGTGAGGTAACATTTTTATCGGGAGACTTGGGGGAACGCTGGGTGGAAGGAAATTTGTGGCTCCTCTCAGATTCCAGAACTTTCTGCCACAGAAATGTGAGGAACATGTGTTTTTTTAGCCAAATTTTGATGTTTGCAAAGGATTCTGGGAAACAGAACCTGGTCCGAGCCTCACAAGTCACCCCATCTTGGATTCCCCTAGGTCTCTAGTTTTCAGAAATGCACCGGTTTGGTAGGTTTTCCTAGGTGTCGGCTTAGCTAGAGGCCAAAATCTACAGGTAGGCACTTTGCAAAAAACACCTCTGTTTTCTTTAAAAAATTTGGATGTGTTCACGTTGCGCTTTGGGGCGTTTCCTGTCGCGGGCGCTAGGCCTACCCACACAAGTGAGGTATCATTTTTATCGGGAGACTTGGGGGAATGCTGGGTGGAAGGAAATTTGTGGCTCGTCTCAGATTCCAGAACTTTCTACCACAGAAATGTGAGGAACATGTTTTTTTTTAGCCAAATTTTGAGGTTTGCCAAGGATTCTGGGTAACAGAATCTGGTCTGAGCCCCACAAGTTACCCCATCTTGGATTCCCCTAGATCTCTAGTTTTCAGAAATGCACAGGTTTGGTAGGTTTCCCTAGGTGCCGGCTGAGCTAGAGGCCAAAATCTACAGGTAGGCACTTTGCAAAAATCACCTCTGTTTTCTTTCAAAAAATTGGATGTGTCCACGTTGCGCTTTGGGGCATTTCCTGTAGCGGGCGCTAGGCCTACCCACACAAGTGAGGTATCATTTTTATCGGGAGACTTGGGGAAACGCTGGGTGGAAGGAAATTTGTGGCTCCTCTCAGATTCCAGAACTTTCTGCCACAGAAATGTGAGGAACATGTGTTTTTTTAGCCACATTTTGAGGTTTCCAAAGGATTCTGGGTAACAGAACCTGGTCCGAGCCCCACAAGTCACCCCATCTTGGATTCCCCTAGGTCTCTAGTTTTCAGAAATGCACAGGTTTGGTAGGTTTCCCTAGGTGCTGGCTGAGCTAGAGGCCAAAATCTACAGGTAGGCACTTCGCAAAAATCAAATCTATTTTCTTTCAAAAAATTGGATGTGTCCACGTTGCGCTTTGGGGTGTTTCCTGTCGCGGGCGCTAGGCCTACCCACACAAGTGAGGTATCATTTTTATCGGGAGACTTGGGGGAACGCTGGGTAAAAGGAAATTTGTGGCTCCTCTCAGATTCCAGAACTTTCTGGCACAGAAATGTGAGGAACATGTTTTTTTTTAGCCAAATTTTGAGGTTTGCCAAGGATTCTGGGTAACAGAATCTGGTCTGAGCCCCACAAGTTACCCCATCTTGGATTCCCCTAGATCTCTAGTTTTCAGAAATGCACAGGTTTGGTAGGTTTCCCTAGGTGCCGGCTGAGCTAGAGGCCAAAATCTACAGGTAGGCACTTTGCAAAAATCACCTCTGTTTTCTTTCAAAAAATTGGATGTGTCCACGTTGCGCTTTGGGGCATTTCCTGTAGCGGGCGCTAGGCCTACCCACACAAGTGAGGTATCATTTTTATCGGGAGACTTGGTGGAACGCTGGGTGGAAGGAAATTTGTGGCTCCTTTCAGATTCCAGAACTTTCTGCCACAGAAATGTGAGGAACATGTGTTTTTTTAGCCAAATGTTGAGGTTTCTAAAGGATTCTGGGTAACAGAACCTGGTCCGAGCCCCACAAGTCACCCCATCTTGGATTCCCCTAGGTCTCTAGTTTTCAGAAATGCACAGGTTTGGTAGGTTTCCCTAGGTGCCGGCTGAGCTAGCGGCCAAAATCTACAGGTAGGCACTTCGCAAAAATCAAATCTATTTTCTTTCAAAAAATTGGATGTGTCCACGTTGCGCTTTGGGGCGTTTCCTGTCGCGGGCGCTAGGCCTAACCACACAAGTGAGGTAACATTTTTATCGGGAGACTTGGGGGAACGCTGGGTGGAAGGAAATTTGTGGCTCCTCTCAGATTCCAGAACTTTCTGCCACAGAAATGTGAGGAACATGTGTTTTTTTAGCCAAATTTTGAGGTTTGCAAAGGATTCTGGGAAACAGAACCTGGTCCGAGCCCCACAAGTCACCCCATCTTGGATTCCCCTAGGTCTCTAGTTTTCAGAAATGCACCGGTTTGGTAGGTTTTCCTAGGTGTCGGCTTAGCTAGAGGCCAAAATCTACAGGTAGGCACTTTGCAAAAAACACCTCTGTTTTCTTTAAAACATTTGCATGTGTCCACGTTGCGCTTTGGGGCGTTTCCTGTCGCGGGCGCTAGGCCTACCCACACAAGTGAGGTATCATTTTTATCGGGAGACTTGGGGGAATGCTGGGTGGAAGGAAATTTGTGGCTCGTCTCAGATTCCAGAACTTTCTACCACAGAAATGTGAGGAACATGTGTTTTTTTAGCCAAATTTTGAGGTTTGCAAAGGATTCTGGGAAACAGAACCTGGTCCGAGCCCCACAAGTCACCCCATCTTGGATTCCCCTAGGTCTCTAGTTTTCAGAAATGCACAGGTTTGGTAGGTTTCCCTAGGTGTCGGCTTAGCTAGAGGCCAAAATCTACAGGTAGGCACTTTGCAAAAAACACCTCTGTTTTCTTTAAAAAATTTGGATGTGTCCACGTTGCGCTTTGGGGCGTTTCCTGTCGTGGGCGCTAGGCCTACCCACACAAGTGAGGTATCATTTTTATTGGGAGACTTGGGGGAACGCTGGGTGGAAGGAAATTTGTGGCTCCTCTCAGATTCCAGAACTTTCTGCCACAGAAATGTGAGAACATGTGTTTTTTTAGCCACATTTTGAGGTTTGCAAAGGATTCTGGGTAACAGAACCTGGTCCGAGCCCCACAAGTCACCCCATCTTGGATTCCCCTAGGTCTCTAGTTTTCAGAAATGCACAGGTTTGGTAGGTTTCCCTAGGTGCTGGCTGAGCTAGAGGCCAAAATCTACAGGTAGGCACTTCGCAAAAATCAAATCTATTTTCTTTCAAAAAATTGGATGTGTCCACGTTGCGCTTTGGGGCGTTTCCTGTCGCGGGCGCTAGGCCTAACCACACAAGTGAGGTAACATTTTTATCGGGAGACTTGGGGAACGCTGGGTGGAAGGAAATTTGTGGCTCCTCTCAGATTCCAGAACTTTCTGCCACAGAAATGTGAGGAACATGTGTTTTTTTAGCCAAATTTTGAGGTTTGCAAAGGATTCTGGGAAACAGAACCTGGTCCGAGCCCCACAAGTCACCCCATCTTGGATTCCCCTAGGTCTCTAGTTTTCAGAAATGCACCGGTTTGGTAGGTTTTCCTAGGTGTCGGCTTAGCTAGAGGCCAAAATCTACAGGTAGGCACTTTGATAAAAAACACCTCTGTTTTCTTTAAAAAATTTGGATGTGTCCACGTTGCGCTTTGGGGCATTTCCTGTCGCGGGCGCTAGGCCTACCCACACAAGTGAGGTATCATTTTTATCGGGAGACTTGGGGGAATGCTGGGTGGAAGGAAATTTGTGGCTCGTCTCAGATTCCAGAACTTTCTACCACAGAAATGTGAAGAACATGTGTTTTTTTAGCCAAATTTTGAGGTTTGCAAAGGATTCTGGGTAACAGAATCTGGTCTGAGCCACACAAGTTACCCCATCTTGGATTCCCCTAGATCTCTACTTTTCAGAAATGCACAGGTTTGGTAGGTTTCCCTAGGTGTCGGCTTAGCTAGAGGCCAAAATCTACAGGTAGGCACTTTGCAAAAAACACCTCTGTTTTCTTTAAAAAATTTGGATGTGTCCACGTTGCGCTTTGGGGCGTTTCCTGTCGCGGGCGCTAGGCCTACCCACACAAGTGAGGTATCATTTTTATCGGGAGACTTGGGGGAATGCTGGGTGGAAGGAAATTTGTGGCTCGTCTCAGATTCCAGAACTTTCTACCACAGAAATGTGAGGAACATGTGTTTTTTTAGCCAAATTTTGAGGTTTGCAAAGGATTCTGGGAAACAGAACCTGGTCCGAGCCCCACAAGTCACCCCATCTTGGATTCCCCTAGGTCTCTAGTTTTCAGAAATGCACAGGTTTGGTAGGTTTCCCTAGGTGTCGGCTTAGCTAGAGGCCAAAATCTACAGGTAGGCACTTTGCAAAAAACACCTCTGTTTTCTTTAAAAAAATTGGATGTGTCCACGTTGCGCTTTGGGGCGTTTCCTGTCGCGGGCGCTAGGCCTACCCACACAAGTGAGGTATCATTTTTATCAGGAGACTTGGGGGAACGCTGGGTGGAAGGAAATTTGTGGCTCCTCTCAGATTCCAGAACTTTCTGACACAGAAATGTGAGGAACATGTGTTTTTTTAGCCAAATTTTGAGGTTTGCAAAGGATTCTGGGAAACAGAACCTGGTCCGAGCCCCACAAGTCACCCCATCTTGGATTCCCCTAGGTCTCTAGTTTTCAGAAATGCACCGGTTTGGTAGGTTTTCCTAGGTGTCGGCTTAGCTAGAGGCCAAAATCTACAGGTAGGCACTTTGCAAAAAACACCTCTGTTTTCTTTAAAACATTTGCATGTGTCCACGTTGCGCTTTGGGGCGTTTCCTGTCGCGGGCGCTAGGCCTACCCACACAAGTGAGGTATCATTTTTATCGGGAGACTTGGGGGGAGACTGGGTGGAAGGAAATTTGTGGCTCCTCTCAGATTCCAGAACTTTCTGCCACAGAAATGTGAGGAACATGTGTTTTTTTAGCCACATTTTGAGGTTTCCAAAGGATTCTGGGTAACAGAACCTGGTCCGAGCCCCACAAGTCACCCCATCTTGGATTCCCCTAGGTCTCTAGTTTTCAGAAATGCACAGGTTTGGTAGGTTTCCCTAGGTGCTGGCTGAGCTAGAGGCCAAAATCTACAGGTAGGCACTTCGCAAAAATCAAATCTATTTTCTTTCAAAAAATTGGATGTGTCCACGTTGCGCTTTGGGGCGTTTCCTGTCGCGGGCGCTAGGCCTACCCACACAAGTGAGGTATCATTTTTATCGGGAGACATGGGGGAACGCTGGGTAAAAGGAAATTTGTGGCTCCTCTCAGATTCCAGAACTTTCTGCCACAGAAATGTGAGGAACATGTTTTTTTTTAGCCAAATTTTGAGGTTTGCCAAGGATTCTGGGTAACAGAATCTGGTCTGAGCCCCACAAGTTACCCCATCTTGGATTCCCCTAGATCTCTAGTTTTCAGAAATGCACAGGTTTGGTAGGTTTCCCTAGGTGCCGGCTGAGCTAGAGGCCAAAATCTACAGGTAGGCACTTTGCAAAAATCACCTCTGTTTTCTTTCAAAAAATTGGATGTGTCCACGTTGCGCTTTGGGGCATTTCCTGTAGCGGGCGCTAGGCCTACCCACACAAGTGAGGTATCATTTTTATCGGGAGACTTGGTGGAACGCTGGGTGGAAGGAAATTTGTGGCTCCTTTCAGATTCCAGAACTTTCTGCCACAGAAATGTGAGGAACATGTGTTTTTTTAGCCAAATGTTGAGATTTCTAAAGGATTCTGGGTAACAGAACCTGGTCCGAGCCCCACAAGTCACCCCATCTTGGATTCCCCTAGGTCTCTAGTTTTCAGAAATGCACAGGTTTGGTAGGTTTCCCTAGGTGCCGGCTGAGCTAGAGGCCAAAATCTACAGGTAGGCACTTCGCAAAAATCACCTCTGTTTTCTTTCAAAAAATTGGATGTGTCCACGTTGCGCTTTGGGGCGTTTCCTGTCGTGGGCGCTAGGCCTACCCACACAAGTGAGGAATCATTTTTATCGGGAGACTTGGGGGAACGCTGGGTGGAAGGAAATTTGTGGCTCCTCTCAGATTCCAGAACTTTCTGCCACAGAAATGTGAGAACATGTGTTTTTTTAGCCACATTTTGAGGTTTGCAAAGGATTCTGGGTAACAGAACCTGGTCCGAGCCCCACAAGTCACCCCATCTTGGATTCCCCTAGGTCTCTAGTTTTCAGAAATGCACAGGTTTGGTAGGTTTCCCTAGGTGCTGGCTGAGCTAGAGGCCAAAATCTACAGGTAGGCACTTCGCAAAAATCAAATCTATTTTCTTTCAAAAAATTGGATGTGTCCACGTTGCGCTTTGGGGCGTTTCCTGTCGCGGGCGCTAGGCCTAACCACACAAGTGAGGTAACATTTTTATCGGGAGACTTGGGGGAACGCTGGGTGGAAGGAAATTTGTGGCTCCTCTCAGATTCCAGAACTTTCTGCCACAGAAATGTGAGGAACATGTGTTTTTTTAGCCAAATTTTGAGGTTTGCAAAGGATTCTGGGAAACAGAACCTGGTCCGAGCCCCACAAGTCACCCCATCTTGGATTCCCCTAGGTCTCTAGTTTTCAGAAATGCACCGGTTTGGTAGGTTTTCCTAGGTGTCGGCTTAGCTAGAGGCAAAAATCTACAGGTAGGCACTTTGCAAAAAACACCTCTGTTTTCTTTAAAAAATTTGGATGTGTCCACGTTGCGCTTTGGGGCGTTTCCTGTCGCGGGCGCTAGGCCTACCCACACAAGTGAGGTATCATTTTTATCGGGAGACTTGGGGGAATGCTGGGTGGAAGGAAATTTGTGGCTCGTCTCAGATTCCAGAACTTTCTACCACAGAAATGTGAGGAACATGTGTTTTTTTAGCCAAATTTTGAGGTTTGCAAAGGATTCTGGGAAACAGAACCTGGTCCGAGCCCCACAAGTCACCCCATCTTGGATTCCCCTAGGTCTCTAGTTTTCAGAAATGCACAGGTTTGGTAGGTTTCCCTAGGTGTCGGCTTAGCTAGAGGCCAAAATCTACAGGTAGGCACTTTGCAAAAAACACCTCTGTTTTCTTTAAAAAATTTGGATGTGTCCACGTTGCGCTTTGGGGCGTTTCCTGTCGCGGGCGCTAGGCCTACCCACACAAGTGAGGTATCATTTTTATCAGGAGACTTGGGGGAACGCTGGGTGGAAGGAAATTTGTGGCTCCTCTCAGATTCCAGAACTTTCTGACACAGAAATGTGAGGAACATGTGTTTTTTTAGCCAAATTTTGAAGTTCGCAAAGGATTCTGGGTAACAGAACCTGGTCCGAGCTCCACAAGTCACCCCATCTTGGATTCCCCGAGGTCTCTAGTTTTCAGAAATGCACAGGTTTGGTAGGTTTCCCTAGGTGCCGGCTGAGCTAGAGGCCAAAATCTACAGGTAGGCACTTCGCAAAAATCACCTCTGTTTTCTTTCAAAAAACTTGGATGTGTCCACGTTGCGCTTTGGGGCGTTTCCTGTCGCGGGCGCTAGGCCTACCCACACAACTGAGGTATCATTTTTATCGGGAGACTTGGGGAAACGCTGGGTGGAAGGAAATTTGTGGCTCCTCTCAGATTCCAGAACTTTCTGCCACAGAAATGTGAGGAACATGTGTTTTTTTAGCCACATTTTGAGGTTTCCAAAGGATTCTGGGTAACAGAACCTGGTCCGAGCCCCACAAGTCACCCCATCTTGGATTCCCCTAGGTCTCTAGTTTTCAGAAATGCACAGGTTTGGTAGGTTTCCCTAGGTGCTGGCTGAGCTAGAGGCCAAAATCTACAGGTAGGCACTTTGCAAAAATCACCTCTGTTTTCTTTCAAAAAATTGGATGTGTCCACGTTGCGCTTTGGGGCATTTCCTGTAGCGGGCGCTAGGCCTACCCACACAAGTGAGGTATCATTTTTATCGGGAGACTTGGTGGAACGCTGGGTGGAAGGAAATTTGTGGCTCCTTTCAGATTCCAGAACTTTCTGCCACAGAAATGTGAGGAACATGTGTTTTTTTAGCCAAATGTTGAGGTTTCTAAAGGATTCTGGGTAACAGAACCTGGTCCGAGCCCCACAAGTCACCCCATCTTGGATTCCCCTAGGTCTCTAGTTTTCAGAAATTCACAGGTTTGGTAGGTTTCCCTAGGTGCCGGCTGAGCTAGAGGCCAAAATCTACAGGTAGGCACTTCGCAAAAATCACCTCTGTTTTCTTTCAAAAAATTGGATGTGTCCACGTTGCGCTTTGGGGCGTTTCCTGTCGTGGGCGCTAGGCCTACCCACACAAGTGAGGTATCATTTTTATCGGGAGACTTGGGGGAACGCTGGGTGGAAGGAAATTTGTGGCTCCTCTCAGATTCCAGAACTTTCTGCCACAGAAATGTGAGAACATGTGTTTTTTTAGCCACATTTTGAGGTTTGCAAAGGATTCTGGGTAACAGAACCTGGTCCGAGCCCCACAAGTCACCCCATCTTGGATTCCCCTAGGTCTCTAGTTTTCAGAAATGCACAGGTTTGGTAGGTTTCCCTAGGTGCCGGCTGAGCTAGAGGCCAAAATCTACAGGTAGGCACTTCGCAAAAATCAAATCTATTTTCTTTCAAAAAATTGGATGTGTCGACGTTGCGCTTTGGGGCGTTTCCTGTCGCGGGCGCTAGGCCTAACCACACAAGTGAGGTAACATTTTTATCGGGAGACTTGGGGGAACGCTGGGTGGAAGGAAATTTGTGGCTCCTCTCAGATTCCAGAACTTTCTGCCACAGAAATGTGAGGAACATGTGTTTTTTTAGCCAAATTTTGAGGTTTGCAAAGGATTCTGGGAAACAGAACCTGGTCCGAGCCCCACAAGTCACCCCATCTTGGATTCCCCTAGGTCTCTAGTTTTCAGAAATGCACCGGTTTGGTAGGTTTTCCTAGGTGTCGGCTTAGCTAGAGGCCAAAATCTACAGGTAGGCACTTTGCAAAAAACACCTCTGTTTTCTTTAAAAAATTTGGATGTGTCCACGTTGCGCTTTGGGGCGTTTCCTGTCGCGGGCGCTAGGCCTACCCACACAAGTGAGGTATAATTTTTATCGGGAGACTTGGGGGAATGCTGGGTGGAAGGAAATTTGTGGCTCGTCTCAGATTCCAGAACTTTCTACCACAGAAATGTGAGGAACATGTGTTTTTTTAGCCAAATGTTGAAGTTTGCAAAGGATTCTGGGTAACAGAACCTGGTCCGAGCACCACAAGTCACCCCATCTTGGATTCCCCTAGGTCTCTAGTTTTCAGAAATGCACCGGTTTGGTAGGTTTTCCTAGGTGTCGGCTTAGCTAGAGGCCAAAATCTACAGGTAGGCACTTTGCAAAAAACACCTCTGTTTTCTTTAAAAAATTTGGATGTGTCCACGTTGCGCTTTGGGGCGTTTCCTGTCGCGGGCGCTAGGTCTACCCACACAAGTGAGGTATCATTTTTATCGGGAGACTTGGGGGAATGCTGGGTGGAAGGAAATTTGTGGCTCGTCTCAGATTCCAGAACTTTCTACCACAGAAATGTGAGGAACATGTGTTTTTTTAGCCAAATTTTGAGGTTTGCAAATGATTCTGGGAAACAGAACCTGGTCCGAGCCCCACAAGTCACCCCATCTTGGATTCCCCTAGGTCTCTAGTTTTCAGAAATGCACAGGTTTGGTAGGTTTCCCTAGGTGTCGGCTTAGCTAGAGGCCAAAATCTACAGGTAGGCACTTTGCAAAAAACACCTCTGTTTTCTTTAAAAGATTTGGATGTGTCCACGTTGCGCTTTGGGGTGTTTCCTGTCGCGGGCGCTAGGCCTACCCACACAAGTGAGGTATCATTTTTATCAGGAGACTTGGGGGAACGCTGGGTGGAAGGAAATTTGTGGCTCCTCTCAGATTCAAGAACTTTCTGACACAGAAATGTGAGAAACATGTGTTTTTTTAGTCAAATTTTGAAGTTTGCAAAGGATTCTGGGTAACAGAACCTGGTCCGAGCCCCACAAGTCACCCCATCTTGGATTCCCCTAGGTCTCTAGTTTTCAGAAATGCACAGGTTTGGTAGGTTTCCCTAGGTGCCGGCTGAGCTAGAGGCCAAAATCTACAGGTAGGCACTTCGCAAAAATCACCTCTGTTTTCTTTCAAAAAACTTGGATGTGTCCAGGTTGCGCTTTGGGGTGTTTCCTGTCGCGGGCGCTAGGCCTACCCACACAACTGAGGTATCATTTTTATCGGGAGACTTGGGGAAACGCTGGGTGGAAGGAAATTTGTGGCTCCTCTCAGATTCCAGAACTTTCTGCCACAGAAATGTGAGGAACATGTGTTTTTTTAGCCACATTTTGAGGTTTCCAAAGGATTCTGGGTAACAGAACCTGGTCCGAGCCCCACAAGTCACCCCATCTTGGATTCCCCTAGGTCTCTAGTTTTCAGAAATGCACAGGTTTGGTAGGTTTCCCTAGGTGCTGGCTGAGCTAGAGGCCAAAATCTACAGGTAGGCACTTCGCAAAAATCAAATCTATTTTCTTTCAAAAAATTGGATGTGTCCACGTTGCGCTTTGGGGCGTTTCCTGTCGCGGGCGCTAGGCCTACCCACACAAGTGAGGTATCATTTTTATCGGGAGACTTGGGGGAACGCTGGGTAAAAGGAAATTTGTGGCTCCTCTCAGATTCCAGAACTTTCTGCCACAGAAATGTGAGGAACATGTTTTTTTTTAGCCAAATTTTGAGGTTTGCCAAGGATTCTGGGTAACAGAATCTGGTCTGAGCCCCACAAGTTACCCCATCTTGGATTCCCCTAGATCTCTAGTTTTCAGAAATGCACAGGTTTGGTAGGTTTCCCTAGGTGCCGGCTGAGCTAGAGGCCAAAATCTACAGGTAGGCACTTTGCAAAAATCACCTCTGTTTTCTTTCAAAAAATTGGATGTGTCCACGTTGCGCTTTGGGGCATTTCCTGTAGCGGGCGCTAGGCCTACCCACACAAGTGAGGTATCATTTTTATCGGGAGACTTGGTGGAACGCTGGGTGGAAGGAAATTTGTGGCTCCTTTCAGATTCCAGAACTTTCTGCCACAGAAATGTGAGGAACATGTGTTTTTTTAGCCAAATGTTGAGGTTTCTAAAGGATTCTGGGTAACAGAACCTGGTCCGAGCCCCACAAGTCACCCCATCTTGGATTCCCCTAGGTCTCTAGTTTTCAGAAATTCACAGGTTTGGTAGGTTTCCCTAGGTGCCGGCTGAGCTAGAGGCCAAAATCTACAGGTAGGCACTTCGCAAAAATCACCTCTGTTTTCTTTCAAAAAATTGGATGTGTCCACGTTGCGCTTTGGGGTGTTTCCTGTCGTGGGCGCTAGGCCTACCCACACAAGTGAGGTATCATTTTTATCGGGAGACTTGGGGGAACGCTGGGTGGAAGGAAATTTGTGGCTCCTCTCAGATTCCAGAACTTTCTGCCACAGAAATGTGAGAACATGTGTTTTTTTAGCCACATTTTGAGGTTTGCAAAGGATTCTGGGTAACAGAACCTGGTCCGAGCCCCACAAGTCACCCCATCTTGGATTCCCCTAGGTCTCTAGTTTTCAGAAATGCACAGGTTTGGTAGGTTTCCCTAGGTGCTGGCTGAGCTAGAGGCCAAAATCTACAGGTAGGCACTTCGCAAAAATCAAATCTATTTTCTTTCAAAAAATTGGATGTGTCCACGTTGCGCTTTGGGGCGTTTCCTGTCGCGGGCGCTAGGCCTAACCACACAAGTGAGGTAACATTTTTATCGGGAGACTTGGGGGAACGCTGGGTGGAAGGAAATTTGTGGCTCCTCTCAGATTCCAGAACTTTCTGCCACAGAAATGTGAGGAACATGTGTTTTTTTAGCCAAATTTTGAGGTTTGCAAAGGATTCTGGGAAACAGAACCTGGTCCGAGCCCCACAAGTCACCCCATCTTGGATTCCCCTAGGTCTCTAGTTTTCAGAAATGCACCGGTTTGGTAGGTTTTCCTAGGTGTCGGCTTAGCTAGAGGCCAAAATCTACAGGTAGGCACTTTGCAAAAAACACCTCTGTTTTCTTTAAAAAATTTGGATGTGTCCACGTTGCGCTTTGGGGCGTTTCCTGTCGCGGGCGCTAGGCCTACCCACACAAGTGAGGTATCATTTTTATCGGGAGACTTGGGGGAATGCTGGGTGGGAGGAAATTTGTGGCTCGTCTCAGATTCCAGAACTTTCTACCACAGAAATGTGAGGAACATGTGTTTTTTTAGCCAAATTTTGAGGTTTGCAAAGGATTCTGGGAAACAGAACCTGGTCCGAGCCCCACAAGTCACCCCATCTTGGATTCCCCTAGGTCTCTAGTTTTCAGAAATGCACAGGTTTGGTAGGTTTTCCTAGGTGTCGGCTTAGCTAGAGGCCAAAATCTACAGGTAGGCACTTTGCAAAAAACACCTCTGTTTTCTTTAAAAAATTTGGATGTGTCCACGTTGCGCTTTGGGGCGTTTCCTGTCGCGGGCGCTAGGCCTACCCACACAAGTGAGGTATCATTTTTATCGGGAGACTTGGGGGAATGCTGGGTGGAAGGAAATTTGTGGCTCGTCTCAGATTCCAGAACTTTCTACCACAGAAATGTGAGGAACATGTGTTTTTTTAGCCAAATTTTGAGGTTTGCAAAGGATTCTGGGAAACAGAACCTGGTCCGAGCCCCACAAGTCACCCCATCTTGGATTCCCCTAGGTCTCTAGTTTTCAGAAATGCACAGGTTTGGTAGGTTTCCCTAGGTGTCGGCTTAGCTAGAGGCCAAAATCTACAGGTAGGCACTTTGCAAAAAACACCTCTGTTTTCTTTAAAAAATTTGGATGTGTCCACGTTGCGCTTTGGGGCGTTTCCTGTCGCGGGCGCTAGGCCTACCCAGACAAGTGAGGTATCATTTTTATCAGGAGACTTGGGGGAACGCTGAGTGGAAGGAAATTTGTGGCTCCTCTCAGATTCCAGAACTTTCTAACACAGAAATGTGAGGAACATGTGTTTTTTTAGCCAAATTTTGAAGTTCGCAAAGGATTCTGGGTAACAGAACCTGGTCCGAGCCCCACAAGTCACCCCATCTTGGATTCCCCGAGGTCTCTAGTTTTCAGAAATGCACAGGTTTGGTAGGTTTCCCTAGGTGCCGGCTGAGCTAGAGGCCAAAATCTACAGGTAGGCACTTCGCAAAAATCACCTCTGTTTTCTTTCAAAAAACTTGGATGTGTCCACGTTGCGCTTTGGGGCGTTTCCTGTCGCGGGCGCTAGGCCTACCCACACAACTGAGGTATCATTTTTATCGGGAGACTTGGGGAAACGCTGGGTGGAAGGAAATTTGTGGCTCCTCTCAGATTCCAGAACTTTCTGCCACAGAAATGTGAGGAACATGTGTTTTTTTAGCCACATTTTGAGGTTTCCAAAGGATTCTGGGTAACAGAACCTGGTCCGAGCCCCACAAGTCACCCCATCTTGGATTCCCCAAGGTCTCTAGTTTTCAGAAATGCACAGGTTTGCTAGGTTTCCCTAGGTGCTGGCTGAGCTAGAGGCCAAAATCTACAGGTAGGCACTTCGCAAAAATCAAATCTATTTTCTTTCAAAAAATTGGATGTGTCCACGTTGCGCTTTGGGGCGTTTCCTGTCGCGGGCGCTAGGCCTACCCACACAAGTGAGGTATCATTTTTATCGGGAGACTTGGGGGAACGCTGGGTAAAAGGAAATTTGTGGCTCCTCTCAGATTCCAGAACTTTCTGCCACAGAAATGTGAGGAACATGTTTTTTTTTAGCCAAATTTTGAGGTTTGCCAAGGATTCTGGGTAACAGAATCTGGTCTGAGCCCCACAAGTTACCCCATCTTGGATTCCCCTAGATCTCTAGTTTTCAGAAATGCACAGGTTTGGTAGGTTTCCCTAGGTGCCGGCTGAGCTAGAGGCCAAAATCTACAGGTAGGCACTTTGCAAAAATCACCTCTGTTTTCTTTCAAAAAATTGGATGTGTCCACGTTGCGCTTTGGGCATTTCCTGTAGCGGGCGCTAGGCCTACCCACACAAGTGAGGTATCATTTTTATCGGGAGACTTGGTGGAACGCTGGGTGGAAGGAAATTTGTGGCTCCTTTCAGATTCCAGAACTTTCTGCCACAGAAATGTGAGGAACATGTGTTTTTTTAGCCAAATGTTGAGGTTTCTAAAGGATTCTGGGTAACAGAACCTGGTCCGAGCCCCACAAGTCACCCCATCTTGGATTCCCCTAGGTCTCTAGTTTTCAGAAATTCACAGGTTTGGTAGGTTTCCCTAGGTGCCGGCTGAGCTAGAGGCCAAAATCTACAGGTAGGCACTTCGCAAAAATCACCTCTGTTTTCTTTCAAAAAATTGGATGTGTCCACGTTGCGCTTTGGGGCGTTTCCTGTCGTGGGCGCTAGGCCTACCCACACAAGTGAGGTATCATTTTTATCGGGAGACTTGGGGGAACGCTGGGTGGAAGGAAATTTGTGGCTCCTCTAAGATTCCAGAACTTTCTGCCACAGAAATGTGAGAACATGTGTTTTTTTAGCCACATTTTGAGGTTTGCAAAGGATTCTGGGTAACAGAACCTGGTCCGAGCCCCACAAGTCACCCCATCTTGGATTCCCCTAGGTCTCTAGTTTTCAGAAATGCACAGGTTTGGTAGGTTTCCCTAGGTGCTGGCTGAGCTAGAGGCCAAAATCTACAGGTAGGCACTTCGCAAAAATCAAATCTATTTTCTTTCAAAAAATTGGATGTGTCCACGTTGCGCTTTGGGGCGTTTCCTGTCGCGGGCGCTAGGCCTAACCACACAAGTGAGGTATCATTTTTATCGGGAGACTTGGGGGAACGCTGGGTGGAAGGAAATTTGTGGCTCCTCTCAGATTCCAGAACTTTCTGCCACAGAAATGTGAGGAACATGTGTTTTTTTAGCCAAATTTTGAGGTTTGCAAAGGATTCTGGGAAACAGAACCTGGTCCGAGCCCCACAAGTCACCCCATCTTGGATTCCCCTAGGTCTCTAGTTTTCAGAAATGCACCGGTTTGGTAGGTTTTCCTAGGTGTCGGCTTAGCTAGAGGCCAAAATCTACAGGTAGGCACTTTGCAAAAAACACCTCTGTTTTCTTTAAAAAATTTGGATGTGTCCACGTTGCGCTTTGGGGCGTTTCCTGTCGCGGGCGCTAGGCCTACCCACACAAGTGAGGTATCATTTTTATCGGGAGACTTGGGGGAATGCTGGGTGGAAGGAATTTTGTGGCTCGTCTCAGATTCCAGAACTTTCTACCACAGAAATGTGAGGAACATGTGTTTTTTTAGCCAAATTTTGAGGTTTGCAAAGGATTCTGGGAAACAGAACCTGGTCCGAGCCCCACAAGTCACCCCATCTTGGATTCCCCTAGGTCTCTAGTTTTCAGAAATGCACAGGTTTGGTAGGTTTCCCTAGGTGTCGGCTTAGCTAGAGGCCAAAATCTACAGGTAGGCACTTTGCAAAAAACACATCTGTTTTCTTTAAAAAATTTGGATGTGTCCACGTTGCGCTTTGGGGCATTTCCTGTCGTGGGCGCTAGGCCTACCCACACAAGTGAGGTATCATTTTTATCGGGAGACTTGGGGGAACGCTGGGTGGAAGGAAATTTGTGGCTCCTCTCAGATTCCAGAACTTTCTGCCACAGAAATGTGAGAACATGTGTTTTTTTAGCCACATTTTGAGGTTTGCAAAGGATTCTGGGTAACAGAACCTGGTCCGAGCCCCACAAGTCACCCCATCTTGGATTCCCCTAGGTCTCTAGTTTTCAGAAATGCACAGGTTTGGTAGGTTTCCCTAGGTGCTGGCTGAGCTAGAGGCCAAAATCTACAGGTAGGCACTTCGCAAAAATCAAATCTATTTTCTTTCAAAAATTTGGATGTGTCCACGTTGCGCTTTGGGGCGTTTCCTGTCGCGGGCGCTAGGCCTAACCACACAAGTGAGGAAACATTTTTATCGGGAGACTTGGGGGAATGCTGGGTGGAAGGAAATTTGTGGCTCGTCTCAGATTCCAGAACTTTCTGCCACAGAAATGTGAGGAACATGTGTTTTTTTAGCCAAATTTTGAGGTTTGCAAAGGATTCTGGGAAACAGAACCTGGTCCGAGCCCCACAAGTCACCCCATCTTGGATTCCCCTAGGTCTCTAGTTTTCAGAAATGCACAGGTTTGGTAGGTTTTCCTAGGTGTCGGCTTAGCTAGAGGCCAAAATCTACAGGTAGGCACTTTGCAAAAAACACCTCTGTTTTCTTTAAAAAATTTGGATGTGTCCACGTTGCGCTTTGGGGCGTTTCCTGTCGCGGGCGCTAGGCCTACCCACACAAGTGAGGTATCATTTTTATCGGGAGACTTGGGGGAACGCTGGGTGGAAGGAAATTTGTGGCTCCTCTCAGATTCCAGAACTTTCTGCCACAGAAATGTGAGAACATGTGTTTTTTTAGCCACATTTTGAGGTTTGCAAAGGATTCTGGGTAACAGAACCTGGTCCGAGCCCCACAAGTCACCCCATCTTGGATTCCCCTAGGTCTCTAGTTTTCAGAAATGCACAGGTTTGGTAGGTTTCCCTAGGTGCTGGCTGAGCTAGAGGCCAAAATCTACAGGTAGGCACTTCGCAAAAATCAAATCTATTTTCTTTCAAAAAATTGGATGTGTCCACGTTGCGCTTTGGGGCGTTTCCTGTCGCGGGCGCTAGGCCTAACCACACAAGTGAGGTAACATTTTTATCGGGAGACTTGGGGGAACGCTGGGTGGAAGGAAATTTGTGGCTCCTCTCAGATTCCAGAACTTTCTGCCACAGAAATGTGAGGAACATGTGTTTTTTTAGCCAAATTTTGAGGTTTGCAAAGGATTCTGGGAAACAGAACCTGGTCCGAGCCCCACAAGTCACCCCATCTTGGATTCCCCTAGGTCTCTAGTTTTCAGAAATGCACCGGTTTGGTAGGTTTTCCTAGGTGTCGGCTTAGCTAGAGGCCAAAATCTACAGGTAGGCACTTTGCAAAAAACACCTCTGTTTTCTTTAAAAAATTTGGATGTGTCCACGTTGCGCTTTGGGGCGTTTCCTGTCGCGGGCGCTAGGCCTACCCACACAAGTGAGGTATCATTTTTATCGGGAGACTTGGGGGAATGCTGGGTGGAAGGAAATTTGTGGCTCGTCTCAGATTCCAGAACTTTCTACCACAGAAATGTGAGGAACATGTGTTTTTTTAGCCAAATTTTGAGGTTTGCAAAGGATTCTGGGAAACAGAACCTGGTCCGAGCCCCACAAGTCACCCCATCTTGGATTCCCCTAGGTCTCTAGTTTTCAGAAATGCACAGGTTTGGTAGGTTTCCCTAGGTGCCGGCTGAGCTAGAGGCCAAAATCTACAGGTAGGCACTTCGCAAAAATCACCTCTGTTTTCTTTCAAAAAATTGGATGTGTCCACGTTGCGCTTTGGGGCGTTTCCTGTCGTGGGCGCTAGGCCTACCCACACAAGTGAGGTATCATTTTTATCGGGAGACTTGGGGGAACGCTGGGTGGAAGGAAATTTGTGGCTCCTCTCAGATTCCAGAACTTTCTGCCACAGAAATGTGAGAACATGTGTTTTTTTAGCCACATTTTGAGGTTTGCAAAGGATTCTGGGTAACAGAACCTGGTCCGAGCCCCACAAGTCACCCCATCTTGGATTCCCCTAGGTCTCTAGTTTTCAGAAATGCACAGGTTTGGTAGGTTTCCCTAGGTGCTGGCTGAGCTAGAGGCCAAAATCTACAGGTAGGCACTTCGCAAAAATCAAATCTATTTTCTTTCAAAAAATTGGATGTGTCCACGTTGCGCTTTGGGGCGTTTCCTGTCGCGGGCGCTAGGCCTAACCACACAAGTGAGGTAACATTTTTATCGGGAGACTTGGGGGAACGCTGGGTGGAAGGAAATTTGTGGCTCCTCTCAGATTCCAGAACTTTCTGCCACAGAAATGTGAGGAACATGTGTTTTTTTAGCCAAATTTTGAGGTTTGCAAAGGATTCTGGGAAACAGAACCTGGTCCGAGCCCCACAAGTCACCCCATCTTGGATTCCCCTAGGTCTCTAGTTTTCAGAAATGCACAGGTTTGGTAGGTTTCCCTAGGTGCCGGCTGAGCTAGAGGCCAAAATCTACAGGTAGGCACTTCGCAAAAATCACCTCTGTTTTCTTTCAAAAAACTTGGATGTGTCCACGTTGCGCTTTGGGGCGTTTCCTGTCGCGGGCGCTAGGCCTACCCACACAACTGAGGTATCATTTTTATCGGGAGACTTGGGGAAACGCTGGGTGGAAGGAAATTTGTGGCTCCTCTCAGATTCCAGAACTTTCTGCCACAGAAATGTGAGGAACATGTGTTTTTTTAGCCACATTTTGAGGTTTCCAAAGGATTCTGGGTAACAGAACCTGGTCCGAGCCCCACAAGTCACCCCATCTTCGATTCCCCTAGGTCTCTAGTTTTCAGAAATGCACAGGTTTGGTAGGTTTCCCTAGGTGCTGGCTGAGCTAGAGGCCAAAATCTACAGGTAGGCACTTCGCAAAAATCAAATCTATTTTCTTTCAAAAAATTGGATGTGTCCACGTTGCGCTTTGGGGCGTTTCCTGTCGCGGGCGCTAGGCCTACCCACACAAGTGAGGTATCATTTTTATCGGGAGACTTGGGGGAACGCTAGGTAAAAGGAAATTTGTGGCTCCTCTCAGATTCCAGAACTTTCTGCCACAGAAATGTGAGGAACATGTTTTTTTTTAGCCAAATTTTGAGGTTTGCCAAGGATTCTGGGTAACAGAATCTGGTCTGAGCCCCACAAGTTACCCCATCTTGGATTCCCCTAGATCTCTAGTTTTCAGAAATGCACAGGTTTCGTAGGTTTCCCTAGGTGCCGGCTGAGCTAGAGGACAAAATCTACAGGTAGGCACTTTGCAAAAATCACCTCTGTTTTCTTTCAAAAAATTGGATGTGTCCACGTTGCGCTTTGGGGCATTTCCTGTAGCGGGCGCTAGGCCTACCCACACAAGTGAGGTATCATTTTTATCGGGAGACTTGGTGGAACGCTGGGTGGAAGGAAATTTGTGGCTCCTTTCAGATTCCAGAACTTTCTGCCACAAAAATGTGAGGAACATGTGTTTTTTTAGCCAAATGTTGAGGTTTCTAAAGGATTCTGGGTAACAGAACCTGGTCCGAGCCCCACAAGTCACCCCATCTTGGATTCCCCTAGGTCTCTAGTTTTCAGAAATGCACAGGTTTGGTAGGTTTCCCTAGGTGCCGGCTGAGCTAGAGGCCAAAATCTACAGGTAGGCACTTCGCAAAAATCACCTCTGTTTTCTTTCAAAAAATTGGATGTGTCCACGTTGCGCTTTGGGGCGTTTCCTGTCGCGGGCGCTAGGCCTAACCACACAAGTGAGGAAACATTTTTATCGGGAGACTTGGGGGAACGCTGGGTGGAAGGAAATTTGTGGCTCCTCTCAGATTCCAGAACTTTCTGCCACAGAAATGTGAGGAACATGTGTTTTTTTAGCCAAATTTTGAGGTTTGCAAAGGATTCTGGGAAACAGAACCTGGTCCGAGCCCCACAAGTCACCCCATCTTGGATTCCCCTAGGTCTCTAGTTTTCAGAAATGCACAGGTTTGGTAGGTTTCCCTAGGTGTCGGCTTAGCTAGAGGCCAAAATCTACAGGTAGGCACTTTGCAAAAAACACCTCTGTTTTCTTTAAAAAATTTGGATGTGTCCACGTTGCGCTTTGGGGCGTTTCCTGTCGTGGGCGCTAGGCCTACCCACACAAGTGAGGTATCATTTTTATCGGGAGACTTGGGGGAACGCTGGGTGGAAGGAAATTTGTGGCTCCTCTCAGATTCCAGAACTTTCTGCCACAGAAATGTGAGAACATGTGTTTTTTTAGCCACATTTTGAGGTTTGCAAAGGATTCTGGGTAACAGAACCTGGTCCGAGCCCCACAAGTCACCCCATCTTGGATTCCCCTAGGTCTCTAGTTTTCAGAAATGCACAGGTTTGGTAGGTTTCCCTAGGTGCTGGCTGAGCTAGAGGCCAAAATCTACAGGTAGGCACTTCGCAAAAATCAAATCTATTTTCTTTCAAAAAATTGGATGTGTCCACGTTGCGCTTTGGGGCGTTTCTGTCGCGGGCGCTAGGCCTAACCACACAAGTGAGGTAACATTTTTATCGGGAGACTTGGGGGAACGCTGGGTGGAAGGAAATTTGTGGCTCCTCTCAGATTCCAGAACTTTCTGCCACAGAAATGTGAGGAACATGTGTTTTTTTAGCCAAATTTTGAGGTTTGCAAAGGATTCTGGGAAACAGAACCTGGTCCGAGCCCCACAAGTCACCCCATCTTGGATTCCCCTAGGTCTCTAGTTTTCAGAAATGCACCGGTTTGGTAGGTTTTCCTAGGTGTCGGCTTAGCTAGAGGCCAAAATCTACAGGTAGGCACTTTGCAAAAAACACCTCTGTTTTCTTTAAAAAATTTGGATGTGTTCACGTTGCGCTTTGGGGCGTTTCCTGTCGCGGGCGCTAGGCCTACCCACACAAGTGAGGTATCATTTTTATCGGGAGACTTGGGGGAATGCTGGGTGGAAGGAAATTTGTGGCTCGTCTCAGATTCCAGAACTTTCTACCACAGAAATGTGAGGAACATGTTTTTTTTTAGCCAAATTTTGAGGTTTGCCAAGGATTCTGGGTAACAGAATCTGGTCTGAGCCCCACAAGTTACCCCATCTTGGATTCCCCTAGATCTCTAGTTTTCAGAAATGCACAGGTTTGGTAGGTTTCCCTAGGTGCCGGCTGAGCTAGAGGCCAAAATCTACAGGTAGGCACTTCGCAAAAATCACCTCTGTTTTCTTTCAAAAAATTGGATGTGTCCACGTTGCGCTTTGGGGTGTTTCCTGTCGTGGGCGCTAGGCCTACCCACACAAGTGAGGTATAATTTTTATCGGGAGACTTGGGGGAACGCTGGGTGGAAGGAAATTTGTGGCTCCTCTCAGATTCCAGAACTTTCTGCCACAGAAATGTGAGAACATGTGTTTTTTTAGCCACATTTTGAGGTTTGCAAAGGATTCTGGGTAACAGAACCTGGTCCGAGCCCCACAAGTCACCCCATCTTGGATTCCCCTAGGTCTCTAGTTTTCAGAAATGCACAGGTTTGGTAGGTTTCCCTAGGTGCTGGCTGAGCTAGAGGCCAAAATCTACAGGTAGGCACTTCGCAAAAATCAAATCTATTTTCTTTCAAAAAATTGGATGTGTCCACGTTGCGCTTTGGGGCGTTTCCTGTCGCGGGCGCTAGGCCTAACCACACAAGTGAGGTAACATTTTTATCGGGAGACTTGGGGGAACGCTGGGTGGAAGGAAATTTGTGGCTCCTCTCAGATTCCAGAACTTTCTGCCACAGAAATGTGAGGAACATGTGTTTTTTTAGCCAAATTTTGAGGTTTGCAAAGGATTCTGGGAAACAGAACCTGGTCCGAGCCCCACAAGTCACCCCATCTTGGATTCCCCTAGGTCTCTAGTTTTCAGAAATGCACCGGTTTGGTAGGTTTTCCTAGGTGTCGGCTTAGCTAGAGGCCAAAATCTACAGGTAGGCACTTTGCAAAAAACACCTCTGTTTTCTTTAAAAAATTTGGATGTGTCCACGTTGCGCTTTGGGGCGTTTCCTGTCGCGGGCGCTAGGCCTACCCACACAAGTGAGGTATCATTTTTATCGGGAGACTTGGGGGAATGCTGGGTGGGAGGAAATTTGTGGCTCGTCTCAGATTCCAAAACTTTCTACCACAGAAATGTGAGGAACATGTGTTTTTTTAGCCAAATTTTGAGGTTTGCAAAGGATTCTGGGAAACAGAACCTGGTCCGAGCCCCACAAGTCACCCCATCTTGGATTCCCCTAGGTCTCTAGTTTTCAGAAATGCACAGGTTTGGTAGGTTTTCCTAGGTGTCGGCTTAGCTAGAGGCCAAAATCTACAGGTAGGCACTTTGCAAAAAACACCTCTGTTTTCTTTAAAAAATTTGGATGTGTCCACGTTGCGCTTTGGGGCGTTTCCTGTCGCGGGCGCTAGGCCTACCCACACAAGTGAGGTATCATTTTTATCGGGAGACTTGGGGGAATGCTGGGTGGAAGGAAATTTGTGGCTCGTCTCAGATTCCAGAACTTTCTACCACAGAAATGTGAGGAACATGTGTTTTTTTAGCCAAATTTTGAGGTTTGCAAAGGATTCTGGGAAACAGAACCTGGTCCGAGCCCCACAAGTCACCCCATCTTGGATTCCCCTAGGTCTCTAGTTTTCAGAAATGCACAGGTTTGGTAGGTTTCCCTAGGTGTCGGCTTAGCTAGAGGCCAAAATCTACAGGTAGGCACTTTGCAAAAAACACCTCTGTTTTCTTTAAAAAATTTGGATGTGTCCACGTTGCGCTTTGGGGCGTTTCCTGTCGCGGGCGCTAGGCCTACCCACACAAGTGAGGTATCATTTTTATCAGGAGACTTGGGGGAACGCTGGGTGGAAGGAAATTTGTGGCTCCTCTCAGATTCCAGAACTTTCTGACACAGAAATGTGAGGAACATGTGTTTTTTTAGCCAAATTTTGAAGTTCGCAAAGGATTCTGGGTAACAGAACCTGGTCCGAGCCCCACAAGTCACCCCATCTTGGATTCCCCGAGGTCTCTAGTTTTCAGAAATGCACAGGTTTGGTAGGTTTCCCTAGGTGCCGGCTGAGCTAGAGGCCAAAATCTACAGGTAGGCACTTCGCAAAAATCACCTCTGTTTTCTTTCAAAAAACTTGGATGTGTCCACGTTGCGCTTTGGGGCGTTTCCTGTCGCGGGCGCTAGGCCTACCCACACAACTGAGGTATCATTTTTATCGGGAGACTTGGGGAAACGCTGGGTGGAAGGAAATTTGTGGCTCCTCTCAGATTCCAGAACTTTCTGCCACAGAAATGTGAGGAACATGTGTTTTTTTAGCCACATTTTGAGGTTTCCAAAGGATTCTGGGTAACAGAACCTGGTCCGAGCCCCACAAGTCACCCCATCTTGGATTCCCCAAGGTCTCTAGTTTTCAGAAATGCACAGGTTTGGTAGGTTTCCCTAGGTGCTGGCTGAGCTAGAGGCCAAAATCTACAGGTAGGCACTTCGCAAAAATCAAATCTATTTTCTTTCAAAAAATTGGATGTGTCCACATTGCGCTTTGGGGCGTTTCCTGTCGCGGGCGCTAGGCCTACCCACACAAGTGAGGTATCATTTTTATCGGGAGACTTGGGGGAACGCTGGGTAAAAGGAAATTTGTGGCTCCTCTCAGATTCCAGAACTTTCTGCCACAGAAATGTGAGGAACATGTTTTTTTTTAGCCAAATTTTGAGGTTTGCCAAGGATTCTGGGTAACAGAATCTGGTCTGAGCCCCACAAGTTACCCCATCTTGGATTCCCCTAGATCTCTAGTTTTCAGAAATGCACAGGTTTGGTAGGTTTCCCTAGGTGCCGGCTGAGCTAGAGGCCAAAATCTACAGGTAGGCACTTTGCAAAAATCACCTCTGTTTTCTTTCAAAAAATTGGATGTGTCCACGTTGCGCTTTGGGCATTTCCTGTAGCGGGCGCTAGGCCTACCCACACAAGTGAGGTATCATTTTTATCGGGAGACTTGGTGGAACGCTGGGTGGAAGGAAATTTGTGGCTCCTTTCAGATTCCAGAACTTTCTGCCACAGAAATGTGAGGAACATGTGTTTTTTTAGCCAAATGTTGAGGTTTCTAAAGGATTCTGGGTAACAGAACCTGGTCCGAGCCCCACAAGTCACCCCATCTTGGATTCCCCTAGGTCTCTAGTTTTCAGAAATTCACAGGTTTGGTAGGTTTCCCTAGGTGCCGGCTGAGCTAGAGGCCAAAATCTACAGGTAGGCACTTCGCAAAAATCACCTCTGTTTTCTTTCAAAAAATTGGATGTGTCCACGTTGCGCTTTGGGGCGTTTCCTGTCGTGGGCGCTAGGCCTACCCACACAAGTGAGGTATCATTTTTATCGGGAGACTTGGGGGAACGCTGGGTGGAAGGAAATTTGTGGCTCCTCTCAGATTCCAGAACTTTCTGCCACAGAAATGTGAGAACATGTGTTTTTTTAGCCACATTTTGAGGTTTGCAAAGGATTCTGGGTAACAGAACCTGGTCCGAGCCCCACAAGTCACCCCATCTTGGATTCCCCTAGGTCTCTAGTTTTCAGAAATGCACAGGTTTGGTAGGTTTCCCTAGGTGCTGGCTGAGCTAGAGGCCAAAATCTACAGGTAGGCACTTCGCAAAAATCAAATCTATTTTCTTTCAAAAAATTGGATGTGTCCACGTTGCGCTTTGGGGCGTTTCCTGTCGCGGGCGCTAGGCCTAACCACACAAGTGAGGTATCATTTTTATCGGGAGACTTGGGGGAACGCTGGGTGGAAGGAAATTTGTGGCTCCTCTCAGATTCCAGAACTTTCTGCCACAGAAATGTGAGGAACATGTGTTTTTTTAGCCAAATTTTGAGGTTTGCAAAGGATTCTGGGAAACAGAACCTGGTCCGAGCCCCACAAGTCACCCCATCTTGGATTCCCCTAGGTCTCTAGTTTTCAGAAATGCACCGGTTTGGTAGGTTTTCCTAGGTGTCGGCTTAGCTAGAGGCCAAAATCTACAGGTAGGCACTTTGCAAAAAACACCTCTGTTTTCTTTAAAAAATTTGGATGTGTCCACGTTGCGCTTTGGGGCGTTTCCTGTCGCGGGCGCTAGGCCTACCCACACAAGTGAGGTATCATTTTTATCGGGAGACTTGGGGGAATGCTGGGTGGAAGGAATTTTGTGGCTCGTCTCAGATTCCAGAACTTTCTACCACAGAAATGTGAGGAACATGTGTTTTTTTAGCCAAATTTTGAGGTTTGCAAAGGATTCTGGGAAACAGAACCTGGTCCGAGCCCCACAAGTCACCCCATCTTGGATTCCCCTAGGTCTCTAGTTTTCAGAAATGCACAGGTTTGGTAGGTTTCCCTAGGTGTCGGCTTAGCTAGAGGCCAAAATCTACAGGTAGGCACTTTGCAAAAAACACATCTGTTTTCTTTAAAAAATTTGGATGTGTCCACGTTGCGCTTTGGGGCATTTCCTGTCGTGGGCGCTAGGCCTACCCACACAAGTGAGGTATCATTTTTATCGGGAGACTTGGGGGAACGCTGGGTGGAAGGAAATTTGTGGCTCCTCTCAGATTCCAGAACTTTCTGCCACAGAAATGTGAGAACATGTGTTTTTTTAGCCACATTTTGAGGTTTGCAAAGGATTCTGGGTAACAGAACCTGGTCCGAGCCCCACAAGTCACCCCATCTTGGATTCCCCTAGGTCTCTAGTTTTCAGAAATGCACAGGTTTGGTAGGTTTCCCTAGGTGCTGGCTGAGCTAGAGGCCAAAATCTACAGGTAGGCACTTCGCAAAAATCAAATCTATTTTCTTTCAAAAAATTGGATGTGTCCACGTTGCGCTTTGGGGCGTTTCCTGTCGCGGGCGCTAGGCCTAACCACACAAGTGAGGAAACATTTTTATCGGGAGACTTGGGGGAACGCTGGGTGGAAGGAAATTTGTGGCTCCTCTCAGATTCCAGAACTTTCTGCCACAGAAATGTGAGGAACATGTGTTTTTTTAGCCAAATTTTGAGGTTTGCAAAGGATTCTGGGAAACAGAACCTGGTCCGAGCCCCACAAGTCACCCCATCTTGGATTCCCCTAGGTCTCTAGTTTTCAGAAATGCACCGGTTTGGTAGGTTTTCCTAGGTGTCGGCTTAGCTAGAGGCCAAAATCTACAGGTAGGCACTTTGCAAAAAACACCTCTGTTTTCTTTAAAAAATTTGGATGTGTCCACGTTGCGCTTTGGGGCGTTTCCTGTCGCGGGCGCTAGGCCTACCCACACAAGTGAGGTATCATTTTTATCGGGAGACTTGGGGGAATGCTGGGTGGAAGGAAATTTGTGGCTCGTCTCAGATTCCAGAACTTTCTACCACAGAAATGTGAGGAACATGTGTTTTTTTAGCCAAATTTTGAGGTTTGCAAAGGATTCTGGGAAACAGAACCTGGTCCGAGCCCCACAAGTCACCCCATCTTGGATTCCCCTAGGTCTCTAGTTTTCAGAAATGCACAGGTTTGGTAGGTTTCCCTAGGTGCCGGCTGAGCTAGAGGCCAAAATCTACAGGTAGGCACTTCGCAAAAATCACCTCTGTTTTCTTTCAAAAAACTTGGATGTGTCCACGTTGCGCTTTGGGGCGTTTCCTGTCGCGGGCGCTAGGCCTACCCACACAACTGAGGTATCATTTTTATCGGGAGACTTGGGGAAACGCTGGGTGGAAGGAAATTTGTGGCTCCTCTCAGATTCCAGAACTTTCTGCCACAGAAATGTGAGGAACATGTGTTTTTTTTAGCCACATTTTGAGGTTTCCAAAGGATTCTGGGTAACAGAACCTGGTCCGAGCCCCACAAGTCACCCCATCTTCGATTCCCCTAGGTCTCTAGTTTTCAGAAATGCACAGGTTTGGTAGGTTTCCCTAGGTGCTGGCTGAGCTAGAGGCCAAAATCTACAGGTAGGCACTTCGCAAAAATCAAATCTATTTTCTTTCAAAAAATTGGATGTGTCCACGTTGCGCTTTGGGGCGTTTCCTGTCGCGGGCGCTAGGCCTACCCACACAAGTGAGGTATCATTTTTATCGGGAGACTGGGGGGAACGCTAGGTAAAAGGAAATTTGTGGCTCCTCTCAGATTCCAGAACTTTCTGCCACAGAAATGTGAGGAACATGTTTTTTTTTAGCCAAATTTTGAGGTTTGCCAAGGATTCTGGGTAACAGAATCTGGTCTGAGCCCCACAAGTTACCCCATCTTGGATTCCCCTAGATCTCTAGTTTTCAGAAATGCACAGGTTTGGTAGGTTTCCCTAGGTGCCGGCTGAGCTAGAGGCCAAAATCTACAGGTAGGCACTTTGCAAAAATCACCTCTGTTTTCTTTCAAAAAATTGGATGTGTCCACGTTGCGCTTTGGGGCATTTCCTGTAGCGGGCGCTAGGCCTACCCACACAAGTGAGGTATCATTTTTATCGGGAGACTTGGTGGAACGCTGGGTGGTAGGAAATTTGTGGCTCCTTTCAGATTCCAGAACTTTCTGCCACAAAAATGTGAGGAACATGTGTTTTTTTAGCCAAATGTTGAGGTTTCTAAAGGATTCTGGGTAACAGAACCTGGTCCGAGCCCCACAAGTCACCCCATCTTGGATTCCCCTAGGTCTCTAGTTTTCAGAAATGCACAGGTTTGGTAGGTTTCCCTAGGTGCCGGCTGAGCTAGAGGCCAAAATCTACAGGTAGGCACTTCGCAAAAATCACCTCTGTTTTCTTTCAAAAAATTGGATGTGTCCACGTTGCGCTTTGGGGCGTTTCCTGTCGTGGGCGCTAGGCCTACCCACACAAGTGAGGTATCATTTTTATCGGGAGACTTGGGGGAACGCTGGGTGGAAGGAAATTTGTGGCTCCTCTCAGATTCCAGAACTTTCTGCCACAGAAATGTGAGAACATGTGTTTTTTTAGCCACATTTTGAGGTTTGCAAAGGATTCTGGGTAACAGAACCTGGTCCGAGCCCCACAAGTCACCCCATCTTGGATTCCCCTAGGTCTCTAGTTTTCAGAAATGCACAGGTTTGGTAGGTTTCCCTAGGTGCTGGCTGAGCTAGAGGCCAAAATCTACAGGTAGGCACTTCGCAAAAATCAAATCTATTTTCTTTCAAAAAATTGGATGTGTCCACGTTGCGCTTTGGGGCGTTTCCTGTCGCGGGCGCTAGGCCTAACCACACAAGTGAGGTAACATTTTTATCGGGAGACTTGGGGGAACGCTGGGTGGAAGGAAATTTGTGGCTCCTCTCAGATTCCAGAACTTTCTGCCACAGAAATGTGAGGAACATGTGTTTTTTTAGCCAAATTTTGAGGTTTGCAAAGGATTCTGGGAAACAGAACCTGGTCCGAGCCCCACAAGTCACCCCATCTTGGATTCCCCTAGGTCTCTAGTTTTCAGAAATGCACCGGTTTGGTAGGTTTTCCTAGGTGTCGGCTTAGCTAGAGGCCAAAATCTACAGGTAGGCACTTTGCAAAAAACACCTCTGTTTTCTTTAAAAAATTTGGATGTGTCCACGTTGCGCTTTGGGGCGTTTCCTGTCGCGGGCGCTAGGCCTACCCACACAAGTGAGGTATCATTTTTATCGGGAGACTTGGGGGAATGCTGGGTGGAAGGAAATTTGTGGCTCGTCTCAGATTCCAGAACTTTCTACCACAGAAATGTGAGGAACATGTGTTTTTTTAGCCAAATTTTGAGGTTTGCAAAGGATTCTGGGAAACAGAACCTGGTCCGAGCCCCACAAGTCACCCCATCTTGGATTCCCCTAGGTCTCTAGTTTTCAGAAATGCACAGGTTTGGTAGGTTTCCCTAGGTGTCGGCTTAGCTAGAGGCCAAAATCTACAGGTAGGCACTTTGCAAAAAACACCTCTGTTTTCTTTAAAAAATTTGGATGTGTCCACGTTGCGCTTTGGGGCGTTTCCTGTCGTGGGCGCTAGGCCTACCCACACAAGTGAGGTATCATTTTTATCGGGAGACTTGGGGGAACGCTGGGTGGAAGGAAATTTGTGGCTCCTCTCAGATTCCAGAACTTTCTGCCACAGAAATGTGAGAACATGTGTTTTTTTAGCCACATTTTGAGGTTTGCAAAGGATTCTGGGTAACAGAACCTGGTCCGAGCCCCACAAGTCACCCCATCTTGGATTCCCCTAGGTCTCTAGTTTTCAGAAATGCACAGGTTTGGTAGGTTTCCCTAGGTGCTGGCTGAGCTAGAGGCCAAAATCTACAGGTAGGCACTTCGCAAAAATCAAATCTATTTTCTTTCAAAAAATTGGATGTGTCCACGTTGCGCTTTGGGGCGTTTCTGTCGCGGGCGCTAGGCCTAACCACACAAGTGAGGTAACATTTTTATCGGGAGACTTGGGGGAACGCTGGGTGGAAGGAAATTTGTGGCTCCTCTCAGATTCCAGAACTTTCTGCCACAGAAATGTGAGGAACATGTGTTTTTTTAGCCAAATTTTGAGGTTTGCAAAGGATTCTGGGAAACAGAACCTGGTCCGAGCCCCACAAGTCACCCCATCTTGGATTCCCCTAGGTCTCTAGTTTTCAGAAATGCACCGGTTTGGTAGGTTTTCCTAGGTGTCGGCTTAGCTAGAGGCCAAAATCTACAGGTAGGCACTTTGCAAAAAACACCTCTGTTTTCTTTAAAAAATTTGGATGTGTTCACGTTGCGCTTTGGGGCGTTTCCTGTCGCGGGCGCTAGGCCTACCCACACAAGTGAGGTATCATTTTTATCGGGAGACTTGGGGGAATGCTGGGTGGAAGGAAATTTGTGGCTCGTCTCAGATTCCAGAACTTTCTACCACAGAAATGTGAGGAAGATGTTTTTTTTTAGCCAAATTTTGAGGTTTGCCAAGGATTCTGGGTAACAGAATCTGGTCTGAGCCCCACAAGTCACCCCATCTTGGATTCCCCTAGGTCTCTAGTTTTCAGAAATGCACAGGTTTGGTAGGTTTCCCTAGGTGTCGGCTTAGCTAGAGGCCAAAATCTACAGGTAGGCACTTTGCAAAAAACACCTCTGTTTTCTTTAAAAAATTTGGATGTGTCCACGTTGCGCTTTGGGGCGTTTCCTGTCGTGGGCGCTAGGCCTACCCACACAAGTGAGGTATCATTTTTATCGGGAGACTTGGGGGAACGCTGGGTGGAAGGAAATTTGTGGCTCCTCTCAGATTCCAGAACTTTCTGCCACAGAAATGTGAGAACATGTGTTTTTTTAGCCACATTTTGAGGTTTGCAAAGGATTCTGGGTAACAGAACCTGGTCCGAGCCCCACAAGTCACCCCATCTTGGATTCCCCTAGGTCTCTAGTTTTCAGAAATGCACAGGTTTGGTAGGTTTCCCTAGGTGCTGGCTGAGCTAGAGGCCAAAATCTACAGGTAGGCACTTCGCAAAAATCAAATCTATTTTCTTTCAAAAAATTGGATGTGTCCACGTTGCGCTTTGGGGCGTTTCTGTCGCGGGCGCTAGGCCTAACCACACAAGTGAGCTAACATTTTTATCGGGAGACTTGGGGGAACGCTGGGTGGAAGGAAATTTGTGGCTCCTCTCAGATTCCAGAACTTTCTGCCACAGAAATGTGAGGAACATGTGTTTTTTTAGCCAAATTTTGAGGTTTGCAAAGGATTCTGGGAAACAGAACCTGGTCCGAGCCCCACAAGTCACCCCATCTTGGATTCCCCTAGGTCTCTAGTTTTCAGAAATGCACCGGTTTGGTAGGTTTTCCTAGGTGTCGGCTTAGCTAGAGGCCAAAATCTACAGGTAGGCACTTTGCAAAAAACACCTCTGTTTTCTTTAAAAAATTTGGATGTGTTCACGTTGCGCTTTGGGGCGTTTCCTGTCGCGGGCGCTAGGCCTACCCACACAAGTGAGGTATCATTTTTATCGGGAGACTTGGGGGAATGCTGGGTGGAAGGAAATTTGTGGCTCGTCTCAGATTCCAGAACTTTCTACCACAGAAATGTGAGGAACATGTTTTTTTTTAGCCAAATTTTGAGGTTTGCCAAGGATTCTGGGTAACAGAATCTGGTCTGAGCCCCACAAGTTACCCCATCTTGGATTCCCCTAGATCTCTAGTTTTCAGAAATGCACAGGTTTGGTAGGTTTCCCTAGGTGCCGGCTGAGCTAGAGGCCAAAATCTACAGGTAGGCACTTTGCAAAAATCACCTCTGTTTTCTTTCAAAAAATTGGATGTGTCCACGTTGCGCTTTGGGGCATTTCCTGTAGCGGGCGCTAGGCCTACCCACACAAGTGAGGTATCATTTTTATCGGGAGACTTGGTGGAACGCTGGGTGGAAGGAAATTTGTGGCTCCTTTCAGATTCCAGAACTTTCTGCCACAGAAATGTGAGGAACATGTGTTTTTTTAGCCAAATGTTGAGGTTTCTAAAGGATTCTGGGTAACAGAACCTGGTCCGAGCCCCACAAGTCACCCCATCTTGGATTCCCCTAGGTCTCTAGTTTTCAGAAATTCACAGGTTTGGTAGGTTTCCCTAGGTGCCGGCTGAGCTAGAGGCCAAAATCTACAGGTAGGCACTTCGCAAAACTCACCTCTGTTTTCTTTCAAAAAATTGGATGTGTCCACGTTGCGCTTTGGGGCGTTTCCTGTCGCGGGCGCTAGGCCTACCCACACAAGTGAGGTATCATTTTTATCGGGAGACATGGGGGAACGCTGGGTGGAAGGAAATTTGTGGCTCCTCTCAGATTCCAGAACTTTCTGCCACAGAAATGTGAGGAACATGTGTTTTTTTAGCCACATTTTGAGGTTTGCAAAGGATTCTGGGTAACAGAACCTGGTCCGAGCCCCACAAGTCACCTCATCTTGGATTCCCCTAGGTCTCTAGTTTTCAGAAATGCACAGGTTTGGTAGGTTTCCCTAGGTGCTGGCTGAGCTAGAGGCCAAAATCTACAGGTAGGCACTTCGCAAAAATCAAATCTATTTTCTTTAAAAAAATTGGATGTGTCCACGTTGCGCTTTGGGGCGTTTCCTGTCGCGGGCGCTAGGCCTAACCACACAAGTGAGGTATCATTTTTATCGGGAGACTTGGGGGAACGCTGGGTGGAAGGAAATTTGTGGCTCCTCTCAGATTCCAGAACTTTCTGCCACAGAAATGTGAGGAACATGTGTTTTTTTAGCCACATTTTGAGGTTTGCAAAGGATTCTGGGAAACAGAACCTGGTCCGAGCCCCACAAGTCACCCCATCTTGGATTCCCCTAGGTCTCTAGTTTTCAGAAATGCACAGGTTTGGTAGGTTTTCCTAGGTGTCGGCTTAGCTAGAGGCCAAAATCTACAGGTAGGCACTTTGCAAAAAACACCTCTGTTTTCTTTAAAAAATTTGGATATGTCCACGTTGCGCTTTGGGGCGTTTCCTGTCGCGGGCGCTAGGCCTACCCACACAAGTGAGGTATCATTTTTATCGGGAGACTTGGGGGAATGCTGGGTGGAAGGAAATTTGTGGCTCGTCTCAGATTCCAGAACTTTCTGCCACAGAAATGTGAGGAACATGTGTTTTTTTAGCCAAATTTTGAGGTTTGCAAAGGATTCTGGGAAACAGAACCTGGTCCGAGCCCCACAAGTCACCCCATCTTGGATTCCCCTAGGTCTCTCATTTTCAGAAATGCACAGGTTTGGTAGGTTTCCCTAGGTGCCGGCTGCGCTAGAGGCCAAAATCCACAGGTAGGCACTTTGCAAAAATCACATCTGTTTTCTTTCAAAAAATTGGATGTGTCCACGTTGCGCTTTGGGGCATTTCCTGTTGCGGGCGCTAGGCCTACCCACACAAGTGAGGTATCATTTTGATCGGGAGACTTGGGGGAACGCTGGGTGGAAGGAAATTTGTGGCTCCTCTCAGATTCCAGAACTTTCTGCCACAGAAATGTGAGGAACATGTGTTTTTTTAGCCAAATGTTGAGGTTTGCAAAGGATTCTGGGAAACAGAACCTGGTCCGAGCCCCACAAGTCACCCCATCTTGGATTCCCCTAGGTCTCAAGTTTTCAGAAATGCACAGGTTTGGTAGGTTTCCGTAGGTGTCGGCTGAGCTAGAGGCCAAAATCTACAGGTAGGCACTTTGCAAAAACACCTCTGTTTTCTTTAAAAAATTTGGATGTGTCCACGTTGCGCTTTGGGGCGTTTCCTGTCGCGGGCGCTAGGCCTACCCACACAAGTGAGGTATCATTTTTATCGGGAGACTTGGGGGAACGCTGGGTGGAAGGAAATTTGTGGCTCCTCTCAGATTCCAGAACTTTCTGACACAGAAATGTGAGGAACATGTGTTTTTTTAGCCAAATTTTGAAGTTTGCAAAGGATTCTGGGTAACAGAACCTGGTCCGAGCCCCACAAGTCACCCCATCCTGGATTCCCCTAGGTCTCTAGTTTTCAGAAATGCACAGGTTTGGTAGGTTTCCCTAGGTGCCGGCTGAGCTAGAGGCCAAAATCTACAAGTAGGCACTTCGCAAAAATCACCTCTGTTTTCTTTCAAAAAACTTGGAAGTGTCCACGTTGCGCTTTGGGGCGTTTCCTTTCACGGGCGCTAGGCCTACCCACACAACTGAGGTATCATTTTTATCGGGAGACTTGGGGGAACGCTGGGTGGAAGGAAATTTGTGGCTCCTCTCAGATTCCAGAACTTTCTGCCACAGAAATGTGAGGAACATGTGTTTTTTTAGCCACATTTTGAGGTTTGCAAAGGATTCTGAGTAACAGAACCTGGTCCGAGCCCCACAAGTCACCCCATCTTTGATTCCCCTAGGTCTCTAGTTTTCAGAAATGCACAGGTTTGGTAGGTTTCCCTAGGTTCCGGCTGAGCTAGAGGCCAAAATCTACAGGTAGGCACTTTGCAAAAATCACATCTGTTTTCTTTCAAAAAATTGGATGTGTCCACGTTGCGCTTTGGGGCATTTCCTGTCGCGGGCGCTAGGCCTACCCACACAAGTGAGGTATCATTTTTATCGGGAGACTTGGGGGAACGCTGGGTGGAAGGAAATTTGTGGCTCCTCTCAGATTCCAGAACTTTCTGCCACAGAAATGTGAGGAACATGTGTTTTTTTAGCCAAATTTTGAGGTTTGCAAAGGATTCTGGGAAACAGAACCTGGTCCGAGCCCCACAAGTCACCCCATCTTGGATTCCCCTAGGTCTCTAGTTTTCAGAAATGCACAGGTTTGGTAGGTTTCCCTAGGTGTCGGCTTAGCTAGAGGCCAAAATCTACAGGTAGGCACTTTGCAAAAAACACCTCTGTTTTCTTTAAAAAATTTGGATGTGTCCACGTTGCGCTTTGGGGCGTTTCCTGTCGCGGGCGCTAGGCCTACCCACACAAGTGAGGTATCATTTTTATCGGGAGACTTGGGGGAACGCTGGGTGGAAGGAAATTTGTGGCTCCTCTCAGATTCCAGAACTTTCTCACACAGAAATGTGAGGAACATGTGTTTTTTTAGCCAAATGTTGAAGTTTGCAAAGGATTCTGGGTAACAGAACCTGGTCCGAGCCCCACAAGTCACCCCATCTTGGATTCCCCTAGGTCTCTAGTTTTCAGAAATGCACAGGTTTGGTAGGTTTCCCTAGATGCCGGCTGAGCTAGAGGCCAAAATCTACATGTAGGCACTTCCCAAAAAAACACCTCTGTTTTCTTTCCAAAAATTGGATGTGTCCATGTTGCGCTTTGGGGCGTTTCCTGTCGCGGGGGCTAGGCCTACCCACACAAGTGAGGTATCATTTTTATCGGGAGACTTGGTGGAACGCTGGGTGGAAGGAAATTTGTGGCTCCTTTCAGATTCCAAAACTTTCTGCCACAGAAATGTGAGGAATATGTGTTTTTTAGCCAAATTTTGAGGTTTGCAAAGGATTCTGGGTAACAGAACCTGGTCCGAGCCCCACAAGTCACCCCATCTTGGATTCCCCTAGGTCTCTAGTTTTCAGAAATGCACAGGTTTGGTAGGTTTCCCTAGGTGCCGGCTGAGCTAGAGGCCAAAATCTACAGGTAGGCACTTCGCAAAAATCACCTCTGTTTTCTTTCAAAAAATTGGATGTGTCCACGTTGCGCTTTGGGGCGTTTCCTGTCGCGGGCGCTAGGCCTACCCACACAAGTGAGGTATCATTTTTATCGGGAGACTTGGAGGAACGCTGTGTGGAAGGAAATTTGTGGCTCCTCTCAGATTCCAGAACTTTCTGCCACATAAATGTGAGGAACATGTGTTTTTTTAGCCAAATTTTGAGGTTTGCAAAGGATTCTGGGTAACAGAACCTGGTCCGAGCCCCACAAGTCACCCCATCTTGGATTCCCCTAGGTCTCTAGTTTTCAGAAATGCACAGGTTTGGTAGGTTTCCCTAGGTGCCGGCTGAGCTAGAGGCCAAAATCTACATGTAGGCACTTCGCAAAAAACACCTCTGTTTTCTTTCAAAAAATTGGATGTGTCCACGTTGCGCTTTGGGGCGTTTCATGTCGCGGGGGCTAGGCCTACCCACACAAGTGAGGTATCATTTTTATCGTGAGACTTGGTGGAACGCTGGGTGGAAGGAAATTTGTGGCTCCTTTCAGATTCCAGAACTTTCTGCCACAGAAATGTGAGGAACATGTGTTTTTTTAGCCAAATGTTGAGGTTTGCAAAGGATTCTGGGTAACAGAACCTGGTCCGAGCCCCACAAGTCACCCCATCTTGGATTCTCCTAGGTCTCTAGTTTTCAGAAATGCACAGGTTTGGTAGGTTTCCCTAGGTGCTGGCTGAGCTAGAGGCCAAAATCTACAGGTAGGCACTTCGCAAAAATCAAATCTATTTTCTTTCAAAAAATTGGATGTGTCCACGTTGCGCTTTGGGGCGTTTCCTGTCGCGGGCGCTAGGCCTACCCACACAAGTGAGGTATCATTTTTATCGGGAGACTTGGGGGAACGCTGGGTGGAAGGAAATTTGTGCCTCCTCTCAGATTCCAGAACTTTCTGCCACAGAAATGTGAGGAACATGTTTTTTTTTAGCCAAATTTTGAGGTTTGCCAAGGATTCTGGGTAACAGAATCTGGTCCGAGCCCCACAAGTCACCAAATCTTGGATTCCCCTAGATCTCTAGTTTTCAGAAATGCACAGGTTTGGTAGGTTTCCCTAGGTGCCGGCTGAGCTAGAGGCCAAAATCTACAGGTAGGCACTTTGCAAAAATCACCTCTGTTTTCTTTCAAAAAATTGGATGTGTCCACGTTGCGCTTTGGGGCATTTCCTGTAGCGGGCGCTAGGCCTACCCACACAAGTGAGGTATCATTTTTATCGGGAGACTTGGGGGAACGCTGGGTGGAAGGATATTTGTGGCTCCTCTCAGATTCCAGAACTTTCTGCCACAGAAATTTGAGGAACATGTGTTTTTTTAGCCAAATTTTGAGGTTTGCAAAGGATTCTGGGAAACAGAACCTGGTCCGAGCCCCACAAGTCACCCCATCTTGGATTCCCCTAGGTCTCTCGTTTTCAGAAATGCACAGGTTTGGTAGGTTTCCCTAGGTGCCGGCTGCGCTAGAGGCCAAAATCCACAGGTAGGCACTTTGCAAAAATCAAATCTATTTTCTTTCAAAAAATTGGATGTGTCCACGTTGCGCTTTGGGGCGTTTCCTGTCGCGGGCGCTAGGCCTACCCACACAAGTGAGGTATCATTTTTATCGGGAGACTTGGGGGAACGCTGGGTGGAAGGAAATTTGTGCCTCCTCTCAGATTCCAGAACTTTCTGCCACAGAAATGTGAGGAACATGTTTTTTTTTAGCCAAATTTTGAGGTTTGCCAAGGATTCTGGGTAACAGAATCTGGTCCGAGCCCCACAAGTCACCCCATCTTGGATTCCCCTAGATCTCTAGTTTTCAGAAATGCACAGGTTTGGTAGGTTTCCCTAGGTGCCGGCTGAGCTAGAGGCCAAAATCTACAGGTAGGCACTTTGCAAAAATCACCTCTGTTTTCTTTCAAAAAATTGGATGTGTCCACGTTGCGCTTTGGGGCATTTCCTGTAGCGGGCGCTAGGCCTACCCACACAAGTGAGGTATCATTTTTATCGGGAGACTTGGGGGAACGCTGGGTGGAAGGAAATTTGTGGCTCCTCTCAGATTCCAGAACTTTCTGCCACAGAAATTTGAGGAACATGTGTTTTTTTAGCCAAATTTTGAGGTTTGCAAAGGATTCTGGGAAACAGAACCTGGTCCGAGCCCCACAAGTCACCCCATCTTGGATTCCCCTAGGTCTCTAGTTTTCAGAAATGCACAGGTTTGGTAGGTTTCCCTAGGTGCCGGCTGAGCTAGAGGCCAAAATCTACATGTAGGCACTTCGCAAAAAACACCTCTGTTTTCTTTAAAAAAATTGGATGTGTCCACGTTGCGCTTTGGGGCGTTTCCTGTCGCGGGCGCTAGGCCTACCCACACAAGTGAGGTATCATTTTTATCGGGAGACTTGGGGGAACGCTGGGTGGAAGGAAATTTGTGGCTCCTCTCAGATTCCAGAACTTTCTCACACAGAAATGTGAGGAACATGTGTTTTTTTAGCCAAATGTTGAAGTTTGCAAAGGATTCTGGGTAACAGAACCTGGTCCGAGCCCCACAAGTCACCCCATCTTGGATTCCCCTAGGTCTCTAGTTTTCAGAAATGCACAGGTTTGGTAGGTTTCCCTAGATGCCGGCTGAGCTAGAGGCCAAAATCTACATGTAGGCACTTCCCAAAAAAACACCTCTGTTTTCTTTCCAAAAATTGGATGTGTCCATGTTGCGCTTTGGGGCGTTTCCTGTCGCGGGGGCTAGGCCTACCCACACAAGTGAGGTATCATTTTTATCGGGAGACTTGGTGGAACGCTGGGTGGAAGGAAATTTGTGGCTCCTTTCAGATTCCAAAACTTTCTGCCACAGAAATGTGAGGAATATGTGTTTTTTAGCCAAATTTTGAGGTTTGCAAAGGATTCTGGGTAACAGAACCTGGTCCGAGCCCCACAAGTCACCCCATCTTGGATTCCCCTAGGTCTCTAGTTTTCAGAAATGCACAGGTTTGGTAGGTTTCCCTAGGTGCCGGCTGAGCTAGAGGCCAAAATCTACAGGTAGGCACTTCGCAAAAATCACCTCTGTTTTCTTTCAAAAAATTGGATGTGTCCACGTTGCGCTTTGGGGCATTTCCTGTAGCGGGCGCTAGGCCTACCCACACAAGTGAGGTATCATTTTTATCGGGAGACTTGGGGGAACGCTGGGTGGAAGGAAATTTGTGGCTCCTCTCAGATTCCAGAACTTTCTGCCACAGAAATTTGAGGAACATGTGTTTTTTTAGCCAAATTTTGAGGTTTGCAAAGGATTCTGGGAAACAGAACCTGGTCCGAGCCCCACAAGTCACCCCATCTTGGATTCCCCTAGGTCTCTAGTTTTCAGAAATGCACAGGTTTGGTAGGTTTCCCTAGGTGCCGGCTGAGCTAGAGGCCAAAATCTACAGGTAGGCACTTTGCAAAAATCACCTCTGTTTTCTTTCAAAAAATTGGATGTGTCCACGTTGCGCTTTGGGGCATTTCCTGTAGCGGGCGCTAGGCCTACCCACACAAGTGAGGTATCATTTTTATCGGGAGACTTGGGGGAACGCTGGGTGGAAGGAAATTTGTGGCTCCTCTCAGATTCCAGAACTTTCTGCCACAGAAATTTGAGGAACATGTGTTTTTTTAGCCAAATTTTGAGGTTTGCAAAGGATTCTGGGAAACAGAACCTGGTCCGAGCCCCACAAGTCACCCCATCTTGGATTCCCCTAGGTCTCTAGTTTTCAGAAATGCACAGGTTTGGTAGGTTTCCCTAGGTGCCGGCTGAGCTAGAGGCCAAAATCTACATGTAGGCACTTCGCAAAAAACACCTCTGTTTTCTTTAAAAAAATTGGATGTGTCCACGTTGCGCTTTGGGGCGTTTCCTGTCGCGGGCGCTAGGCCTACCCACACAAGTGAGGTATCATTTTTATCGGGAGACTTGGGGGAACGCTGGGTGGAAGGAAATTTGTGGCTCCTCTCAGATTCCAGAACTTTCTCACACAGAAATGTGAGGAACATGTGTTTTTTTAGCCAAATGTTGAAGTTTGCAAAGGATTCTGGGTAACAGAACCTGGTCCGAGCCCCACAAGTCACCCCATCTTGGATTCCCCTAGGTCTCTAGTTTTCAGAAATGCACAGGTTTGGTAGGTTTCCCTAGATGCCGGCTGAGCTAGAGGCCAAAATCTACATGTAGGCACTTCCCAAAAAAACACCTCTGTTTTCTTTCCAAAAATTGGATGTGTCCATGTTGCGCTTTGGGGCGTTTCCTGTCGCGGGGGCTAGGCCTACCCACACAAGTGAGGTATCATTTTTATCGGGAGACTTGGTGGAACGCTGGGTGGAAGGAAATTTGTGGCTCCTTTCAGATTCCAAAACTTTCTGCCACAGAAATGTGAGGAATATGTGTTTTTTAGCCAAATTTTGAGGTTTGCAAAGGATTCTGGGTAACAGAACCTGGTCCGAGCCCCACAAGTCACCCCATCTTGGATTCCCCTAGGTCTCTAGTTTTCAGAAATGCACAGGTTTGGTAGGTTTCCCTAGGTGCCGGCTGAGCTAGAGGCCAAAATCTACAGGTAGGCACTTCGCAAAAATCACCTCTGTTTTCTTTCAAAAAATTGGATGTGTCCACGTTGCGCTTTGGGGCGTTTCCTGTCGCGGGCGCTAGGCCTACCCACACAAGTGAGGTATCATTTTTATCGGGAGACTTGGAGGAACGCTGTGTGGAAGGAAATTTGTGGCTCCTCTCAGATTCCAGAACTTTCTGCCACATAAATGTGAGGAACATGTGTTTTTTTAGCCAAATTTTGAGGTTTGCAAAGGATTCTGGGTAACAGAACCTGGTCCGAGCCCCACAAGTCACCCCATCTTGGATTCCCCTAGGTCTCTAGTTTTCAGAAATGCACAGGTTTGGTAGGTTTCCCTAGGTGCCGGCTGAGCTAGAGGCCAAAATCTACATGTAGGCACTTCGCAAAAAACACCTCTGTTTTCTTTCAAAAAATTGGATGTGTCCACGTTGCGCTTTGGGGCGTTTCATGTCGCGGGGGCTAGGCCTACCCACACAAGTGAGGTATCATTTTTATCGTGAGACTTGGTGGAACGCTGGGTGGAAGGAAATTTGTGGCTCCTTTCAGATTCCAGAACTTTCTGCCACAGAAATGTGAGGAACATGTGTTTTTTTAGCCAAATGTTGAGGTTTGCAAAGGATTCTGGGTAACAGAACCTGGTCCGAGCCCCACAAGTCACCCCATCTTGGATTCTCCTAGGTCTCTAGTTTTCAGAAATGCACAGGTTTGGTAGGTTTCCCTAGGTGCTGGCTGAGCTAGAGGCCAAAATCTACAGGTAGGCACTTCGCAAAAATCAAATCTATTTTCTTTCAAAAAATTGGATGTGTCCACGTTGCGCTTTGGGGCGTTTCCTGTCGCGGGCGCTAGGCCTACCCACACAAGTGAGGTATCATTTTTATCGGGAGACTTGGGGGAACGCTGGGTGGAAGGAAATTTGTGCCTCCTCTCAGATTCCAGAACTTTCTGCCACAGAAATGTGAGGAACATGTTTTTTTTTAGCCAAATTTTGAGGTTTGCCAAGGATTCTGGGTAACAGAATCTGGTCCGAGCCCCACAAGTCACCAAATCTTGGATTCCCCTAGATCTCTAGTTTTCAGAAATGCACAGGTTTGGTAGGTTTCCCTAGGTGCCGGCTGAGCTAGAGGCCAAAATCTACAGGTAGGCACTTTGCAAAAATCACCTCTGTTTTCTTTCAAAAAATTGGATGTGTCCACGTTGCGCTTTGGGGCATTTCCTGTAGCGGGCGCTAGGCCTACCCACACAAGTGAGGTATCATTTTTATCGGGAGACTTGGGGGAACGCTGGGTGGAAGGATATTTGTGGCTCCTCTCAGATTCCAGAACTTTCTGCCACAGAAATTTGAGGAACATGTGTTTTTTTAGCCAAATTTTGAGGTTTGCAAAGGATTCTGGGAAACAGAACCTGGTCCGAGCCCCACAAGTCACCCCATCTTGGATTCCCCTAGGTCTCTCGTTTTCAGAAATGCACAGGTTTGGTAGGTTTCCCTAGGTGCCGGCTGCGCTAGAGGCCAAAATCCACAGGTAGGCACTTTGCAAAAATCAAATCTATTTTCTTTCAAAAAATTGGATGTGTCCACGTTGCGCTTTGGGGCGTTTCCTGTCGCGGGCGCTAGGCCTACCCACACAAGTGAGGTATCATTTTTATCGGGAGACTTGGGGGAACGCTGGGTGGAAGGAAATTTGTGCCTCCTCTCAGATTCCAGAACTTTCTGCCACAGAAATGTGAGGAACATGTTTTTTTTTAGCCAAATTTTGAGGTTTGCCAAGGATTCTGGGTAACAGAATCTGGTCCGAGCCCCACAAGTCACCCCATCTTGGATTCCCCTAGATCTCTAGTTTTCAGAAATGCACAGGTTTGGTAGGTTTCCCTAGGTGCCGGCTGAGCTAGAGGCCAAAATCTACAGGTAGGCACTTTGCAAAAATCACCTCTGTTTTCTTTCAAAAAATTGGATGTGTCCACGTTGCGCTTTGGGGCATTTCCTGTAGCGGGCGCTAGGCCTACCCACACAAGTGAGGTATCATTTTTATCGGGAGACTTGGGGGAACGCTGGGTGGAAGGAAATTTGTGGCTCCTCTCAGATTCCAGAACTTTCTGCCACAGAAATTTGAGGAACATGTGTTTTTATAGCCAAATTTTGAGGTTTGCAAAGGATTCTGGGAAACAGAACCTGGTCCGAGCCCCACAAGTCACCCCATCTTGGATTCCCCTAGGTCTCTCGTTTTCAGAAATGCACAGGTTTGGTAGGTTTCCCTAGGTGCCGGCTGCGCTAGAGGCCAAAATCCACAGGTAGGCACTTTGCAAAAATCACATCTGTTTTCTTTCAAAAAATTGGATGTGTCCACGTTGCGCTTCGGGGCATTTCCTGTCGCGGGCGCTAGGCCTACCCACACAAGTGAGGTATCATTTTTATCGGGAGACTTGGGGGAATGCTGGGTGGAAGGAAATTTGTGGCTCCTCTCAGATTCCAGAACTTTCTGCCACAGAAATGTGAGAACATGTGTTTTTTTAGCCACATTTTGAGGTTTGCAAAGGATTCTGGGTAACAGAACCTGATCCGAGCCCCACAAGTCACCCCATCTTGGATTCCCCTAGGTCTCTAGTTTTCAGAAATGCACAGGTTTGGTAGGTTTCCCTAGGTGCTGGCTGAGCTAGAGGCCAAAATCTACAGGTAGGCACTTCGCAAAAATCAAATCTATTTTCTTTCAAAAAATTGGATGTGTCCACGTTGCGCTTTGGGGCGTTTCCTGTCGCGGGCGCTAGGCCTACCCACACAAGTGAGGTATCATTTTTATCGGGAGACTTGGGGGAACGCTGGGTGGAAGGAAATTTGTGGCTCCTCTCAGATTCCAGAACTTTCTGCCACAGAAATGTGAGGAACATGGTTTTTTTTAGCCAAATTTTGAGGTTTGCCAAGGATTCTGGGTAACAGAATCTGGTCCGAGCCCCACAAGTCACCCCATCTTAGATTCCCCTAGATCTCTAGTTTTCAGAAATGCACAGGTTTGGTAGGTTTCCCTAGGTGCCGGCTGAGCTAGAGGCCAAAATCTACAGGTAGGCACTTTGCAAAAATCACCTCTGTTTTCTTTCAAAAAATTGGATGTGTCCACGTTGCGCTTTGGGGCATTTCCTGTAGCGGGCGCTAGGCCTACCCACACAAGTGAGGTATCATTTTTATCGGGAGACTTGGGGGAACGCTGGGTGGAAGGAAATTTGTGGCTCCTCTCAGATTCCAGAACTTTCTGCCACAGAAATGTGAGGAACATGTGTTTTTTTAGCCAAATTTTGAGGTTTGCAAAGGATTCTGGGAAACAGAACCTGGTCCGAGCCCCACAAGTCACCCCATCTTGGATTCCCCTAGGTCTCTAGTTTTCAGAAATGCACAGGTTTGGTAGGTTTCCCTAGGTGCCGGCTGCGCTAGAGGCCAAAATCCACAGGTAGGCACTTTGCAAAAATCACATCTGTTTTCTTTCAAAAAATTGGATGTGTCCACGTTGCGCTTTGGGGCATTTCCTGTCGCGGGCGCTAGGCCTACCCACACAAGTGAGGTATCATTTTTATCGGGAGACTTGGGGGAACGCTGGGTGGAAGGAAATTTGTGGCTCCTCTCAGATTCCAGAACTTTCTGCCACAGAAATGTGAGGAACATGTGTTTTTTTAGCCACATTTTGAGGTTTGCAAAGGATTCTGGGTAACAGAACCTGGTCCGAGCCCCACAAGTCACCCCATCTTGGATTCCCCTAGGTCTCTAGTTTTCAGAAATGCACAGGTTTGGTAGGTTTCCCTAGGTGCTGGCTGAGCTAGAGGCCAAAATCTACAGGTAGGCACTTCGCAAAAATCAAATCTATTTTCTTTCAAAAAATTGGATGTGTCAACGTTGCGCTTTGGGGCGTTTCCTGTCGCGGGCGCTAGGCCTACCCACACAAGTGAGGTATCATTTTTATCGGGAGACTTGGGGGAACGCTGGGTGGAAGGAAATTTGTGGCTCCTCTCAGATTCCAGAACTTTCTGCCACAGAAATGTGAGGAACATGTTTTTTTTTAGCCAAATTTTGAGGTTTGCCAAGGATTCTGGGTAACAGAATCTGGTCCGAGCCCCACAAGTCACCCCATCTTAGATTCTCCTAGATCTCTAGTTTTCAGAAATGCACAGGTTTGGTAAGTTTCCCTAGGTGCCGGCTGAGCTAGAGGCCAAAATCTACAGGTAGGCACTTTGCAAAATACACCTCTGTTTTCTTTCAAAAATTTAGATGTGTCCACGTTGCGCTTTGGGGCATTTCCTGTCGCGGGCGCTAGGCCTACCCACACAAGTGAGGTATCATTTTTATCGGGAGACTTGGGGGAACGCTGGATGCAAGGAAATTTGTGGCTCCTCTCAGATTCCAGAACTTTCTGCCACAGAAATGTGAGGAACATGTGTTTTTTTAGCCAAATTTTGAGGTTTGCAAAGGATTCTGGGTAACAGAACCTGGTCCGAGCCCCACAAGTCACCGCATTTTGGATTCCCCTAGCTCTCTAGTTTTCAGAAATGCACAGGTTTGGTAGGTTTCCCTAGGTGCCGGCTGAGCTAGAGGCCAAAATCTACAGGTAGGCACTTCACACAAATCACCTCTGTTTTCTTTAAAAAAACTTGGATGTGTCCACGTTGCGCTTTGGGGCGTTTCCTGTCGCGGGCGCTAGGCCTAACCACACAAGTGAGGTATCATTTTTATCGGAAGACTTGGGGGAACGCTGGGTGGAAGGAAATTTGTGGCTCCTCTCAGATTCCAGAACTTTCTGCTACAGAAATGTGAGGAACATGTGTTTTTTTAGCCACATTTTGAGGTTTGCAAAGGATTCTGGGTAACAGAACCTGGCCCGAGCCCCACAAGTCACCCCATCTTGGATTCCCCTAGGTCTCTAGTTTTCAGAAATGCACAGGTTTGGTAGGTTTGCCTAGCTGCCGGCTGAGCTAGAGGCCAAAATCTACATGTAGGCACTTCCCAAAAAAACACCTCTGTTTTCTTTCAAAAAATTGGATGTGTCCACGTTGCGCTTTGGGGCGTTTCCTGTCGCGGGGGCTAGGCCTACCCACACAAGTGAGGTATCATTTTTATCGGGAGACTTGGTGGAACGCTGGGTGGAAGGAAATTTGTGGCTCCTTTCAGATTCCAGAACTTTCTGCCACAGAAATGTGAGGAACATGTGTTTTTTTAGCCAAATGTTGAGGTTTCTAAAGGATTCTGGGTAACAGAACCTGGTCCGAGCCCCACAAGTCACCCCATCTTGGATTCCCCTAGGTCTCTAGTTTTCAGAAATGCACAAGTTTGGTAGGTTTCCCTAGGTGCCGGCTGAGCTAGAGGCCAAAATCTACAGGTAGGCACTTTGCAAAAATCACCTCTGTTTTCTTTCAAAAAATTGGATGTGTCCACGTTGCGCTTTGGGGCATTTCCTGTAGCGGGCGCTAGGCCTACCCACACAAGTGAGGTATCATTTTTATCGGGAGACTTGGGGGAATGCTGGGTGGAAGGAAATTTGTGGCTCCTCTCAGATTCCAGAACTTTCTGCCACAGAAATGTGAGGAACATGTGTTTTTTTAGCCAAATTTTGAGGTTTGCAAAGGATTCTGGGAAACAGAACCTGGTCCGAGCCCCACCAGTCACCCCATCTTGGATTCCCCTAGGTCTCTAGTTTTCAGAAATGCACAGGTTTGGTAGGTTTCCCTAGGTGCCGGCTGCGCTAGAGGCCAAAATCCACAGGTAGGCACTTTGCAAAAATCACATCTGTTTTCTTTCAAAAAATTGGATGTGTCCACGTTGCGCTTTGGGGCATTTCCTGTCGCGGGCGCTAGGCCTACCCACACAAGTGAGGTATCATTTTTATCGGGAGACTTGGGGGAACGCTGGGTGGAAGGAAATTTGTGGCTCCTCTCAGATTCCAGAACTTTCTGCCACAGAAATGTGAGAACATGTGTTTTTTTAGCCACATTTTGAGGTTTGCAAAGGATTCTGGGTAACAGAACCTGGACCGAGCCCCACAAGTCACCCCATCTTGGATTCCCCTAGGTCTCTAGTTTTCAGAAATGCACAGGTTTGGTAGGTTTCCCTAGGTGCTGGCTGAGCTAGAGGCCAAAATCTACAGGTAGGCACTTCGCAAAAATCAAATCTATTTTCTTTCAAAAAATTGGATGTGTCCACTTTGCGCTTTGGGGCGTTTCCTGTCGCGGGCGCTAGGCCTAACCACACAAGTGAGGTAACATTTTTATCGGGAGACTTGGGGGAACGCTGGGTGGAAGGAAATTTGTGGCTCCTCTCAGATTCCAGAACTTTCTGCCACAGAAATGTGAGGAACATGTGTTTTTTTAGCCAAATTTTGAGGTTTGCAAAGGATTCTGGGAAACAGAACCTGGTCCGAGCCCCACAAGTCACCCCATCTTGGATTCCCCTAGGTCTCTAGTTTTCAGAAATGCACCGGTTTGGTAGGTTTTCCTAGGTGTCGGCTTAGCTAGAGGCCAAAATCTACAGGTAGGCACTTTGCAAAAAACACCTCTGTTTTCTTTAAAAAATTTGGATGTGTCCACGTTGCGCTTTGGGGCGTTTCCTGTCGCGGGCGCTAGGCCTACCCACACAAGTGAGGTATCATTTTTATCGGGAGACTTGGAGGAATGCTGGGTGGAAGGAAATTTGTGGCTCGTCTCAGATTCCAGAACTTTCTACCACAGAAATGTGAGGAACATGTGTTTTTTTAGCCAAATTTTGAGGTTTGCAAAGGATTCTGGGAAACAGAACCTGGTCCGAGCCCCACAAGTCACCCCATCTTGGATTCCCCTAGGTCTCTAGTTTTCAGAAATGCACAGGTTTGGTAGGTTTCCCTAGGTGTCGGCTTAGCTAGAGGCCAAAATCTACAGGTAGGCACTTTGCAAAAAACACCTCTGTTTTCTTTAAAAAATTTGGATGAGTCCACGTTGCGCTTTGGGGCGTTTCCTGTCGTGGGCGCTAGGCCTACCCACACAAGTGAGGTATCATTTTTATCGGGAGACTTGGGGGAACGCTGGGTGGAAGGAAATTTGTGGCTCCTCTCAGATTCCAGAACTTTCTGCCACAGAAATGTGAGAACATGTGTTTTTTTAGCCACATTTTGAGGTTTGCAAAGGATTCTGGGTAACAGAACCTGGTCCGAGCCCCACAAGTCACCCCATCTTGGATTCCCCTAGGTCTCTAGTTTTCAGAAATGCACAGGTTTGGTAGGTTTCCCTAGGTGCTGGCTGAGCTAGAGGCCAAAATCTACAGGTAGGCACTTCGCAAAAATCAAATCTATTTTCTTTCAAAAAATTGGATGTGTCCACTTTGCGCTTTGGGGCGTTTCCTGTCGCGGGCGCTAGGCCTAACCACACAAGTGAGGTAACATTTTTATCGGGAGACTTGGGGGAACGCTGGGTGGAAGGAAATTTGTGGCTCCTCTCAGATTCCAGAACTTTCTGCCACAGAAATGTGAGGAACATGGGTTTTTTTAGCCAAATTTTGAGGTTTGCAAAGGATTCTGGGAAACAGAACCTGGTCCGAGCCCCACAAGTCACCCCATCTTGGATTCCCCTAGGTCTCTAGTTTTCAGAAATGCACCGGTTTGGTAGGTTTTCCTAGGTGTCGGCTTAGCTAGAGGCCAAAATCTACAGGTAGGCACTTTGCAAAAAACACCTCTGTTTTCTTTAAAAAATTTGGATGTGTCCACGTTGCGCTTTGGGGCGTTTCCTGTCGCGGGCGATAGGCCTACCCACACAAGTGAGGTATCATTTTTATCGGGAGACTTGGGGGAATGCTGGGTGGAAGGAAATTTGTGGCTCGTCTCAGATTCCAGAACTTTCTACCACAGAAATGTGAGGAACATGTGTTTTTTTAGCCAAATTTTGAGGTTTGCAAAGGATTCTGGGAAACAGAACCTGGTCCGAGCCCCACAAGTCACCCCATCTTGGATTCCCCTAGGTCTCTAGTTTTCAGAAATGCACAGGTTTGGTAGGTTTCCCTAGGTGTCGGCTTAGCTAGAGGCCAAAATCTACAGGTAGGCACTTTGCAAAAAACACCTCTGTTTTCTTTAAAAAATTTGGATGTGTCCACGTTGCGCTTTGGGGCGTTTCCTGTCGTGGGCGCTAGGCCTACCCACACAAGTGAGGTATCATTTTTATCGGGAGACTTGGGGGAACGCTGGGTGGAAGGAAATTTGTGGCTCCTCTCAGATTCCAGAACTTTCTGCCACAGAAATGTGAGAACATGTGTTTTTTTAGCCACATTTTGAGGTTTGCAAAGGATTCTGGGTAACAGAACCTGGTCCGAGCCCCACAAGTCACCCCATCTTGGATTCCCCTAGGTCTCTAGTTTTCAGAAATGCACAGGTTTGGTAGGTTTCCCTAGGTGCTGGCTGAGCTAGAGGCCAAAATCTACAGGTAGGCACTTCGCAAAAATCAAATCTATTTTCTTTCAAAAAATTGGATGTGTCCACGTTGCGCTTTGGGGCGTTTCCTGTCGCGGGCGCTAGGCCTAACCACACAAGTGAGGTAACATTTTTATCGGGAGACTTGGGGGAACGCTGGGTGGAAGGAAATTTGTGGCTCCTCTCAGATTCCAGAACTTTCTGCCACAGAAATGTGAGGAACATGTGTTTTTTTAGCCAAATTTTGAGGTTTGCAAAGGATTCTGGGAAACAGAACCTGGTCCGAGCCCCACAAGTCACCCCATCTTGGATTCCCCTAGGTCTCTAGTTTTCAGAAATGCACCGGTTTGGTAGGTTTTCCTAGGTGTCGGCTTAGCTAGAGGCCAAAATCTACAGGTAGGCACTTTGCAAAAAACACCTCTGTTTTCTTTAAAAAATGTGGATGTGTCCACGTTGCGCTTTGGGGCGTTTCCTGTCGCGGGCGCTAGGCCTACCCACACAAGTGAGGTATCATTTTTATCGGGAGACTTGGGGGAATGCTGGGTGGAAGGAAATTTGTGGCTCGTCTCAGATTCCAGAACTTTCTACCACAGAAATGTGAGGAACATGTTTTTTTTTAGCCAAATTTTGAGGTTTGCCAAGGATTCTGGGTAACAGAATCTGGTCTGAGCCCCACAAGTTACCCCATCTTGGATTCCCCTAGATCTCTAGTTTTCAGAAATGCACAGGTTTGGTAGGTTTCCCTAGGTGCCGGCTGAGCTAGAGGCCAAAATCTACAGGTAGGCACTTTGCAAAAATCACCTCTGTTTTCTTTCAAAAAATTGGATGTGTCCACGTTGCGCTTTGGGGCATTTCCTGTAGCGGGCGCTAGGCCTACCCACACAAGTGAGGTATCATTTTTATCGGGAGACTTGGTGGAACGCTGGGTGGAAGGAAATTTGTGGCTCCTTTCAGATTCCAGAACTTTCTGCCACAGAAATGTGAGGAACATGTGTTTTTTTAGCCAAATGTTGAGGTTTCTAAAGGATTCTGGGTAACAGAACCTGGTCCGAGCCCCACAAGTCACCCCATCTTGGATTCCCCTAGGTCTCTAGTTTTCAGAAATTCACAGGTTTGGTAGGTTTCCCTAGGTGCCGGCTGAGCTAGAGGCCAAAATCTACAGGTAGGCACTTCGCAAAACTCACCTCTGTTTTCTTTCAAAAAATTGGATGTGTCCACGTTGCGCTTTGGGGCGTTTCCTGTCGCGGGCGCTAGGCCTACCCACACAAGTGAGGTATCATTTTTATCGGGAGACATGGGGGAACGCTGGGTGGAAGGAAATTTGTGGCTCCTCTCAGATTCCAGAACTTTCTGCCACAGAAATGTGAGGAACATGTGTTTTTTTAGCCACATTTTGAGGTTTGCAAAGGATTCTGGGTAACAGAACCTGGTCCGAGCCCCACAAGTCACCTCATCTTGGATTCCCCTAGGTCTCTAGTTTTCAGAAATGCACAGGTTTGGTAGGTTTCCCTAGGTGCTGGCTGAGCTAGAGGCCAAAATCTACAGGTAGGCACTTCGCAAAAATCAAATCTATTTTCTTTAAAAAAATTGGATGTGTCCACGTTGCGCTTTGTGGCGTTTCCTGTCGCGGGCGCTAGGCCTAACCACACAAGTGAGGTATCATTTTTATCGGGAGACTTGGGGGAACGCTGGGTGGAAGGAAATTTGTGGCTCCTCTCAGATTCCAGAACTTTCTGCCACAGAAATGTGAGGAACATGTGTTTTTTTAGCCAAATTTTGAGGTTTGCAAAGGATTCTGGGAAACAGAACCTGGTCCGAGCCCGACAAGTCACCCCATCTTGGATTCCCCTAGGTCTCTAGTTTTCAGAAATGCACAGGTTTGGTAGGTTTTCCTAGGTGTCGGCTTAGCTAGAGGCCAAAATCTACAGGTAGGCACTTTGCAAAAAACACCTCTGTTTTCTTTAAAAAATTTGGATGTGTCCACGTTGCGCTTTGGGGCGTTTCCTGTCGCGGGCGCTAGGCCTACCCACACAAGTGAGGTATCATTTTTATCGGGAGACTTGGGGGAATGCTGGGTGGAAGGAAATTTGTGGCTCGTCTCAGATTCCAGAACTTTCTGCCACAGAAATGTGAGGAACATGTGTTTTTTTAGCCAAATTTTGAGGTTTGCAAAGGATTCTGGGAAACAGAACCTGGTCCGAGCCCCACAAGTCACCCCATCTTGGATTCCCCTAGGTCTCTCGTTTTCAGAAATGCACAGGTTTGGTAGGTTTCCCTAGGTGCCGGCTGCGCTAGAGGCCAAAATCCACAGGTAGGCACTTTGCAAAAATCACATCTGTTTTCTTTCAAAAAATTGGATGTGTCCACGTTGCGCATTGGGGCATTTCCTGTCGCGGGCGCTAGGCCTACCCACACAAGTGAGGTATCATTTTGATCGGGAGACTTGGGGGAACGCTGGGTGGAAGGAAATTTGTGGCTCCTCTCAGATTCCAGAACTTTCTGCCACAGAAATGTGAGGAACATGTGTTTTTTTAGCCAAATGTTGAGGTTTGCAAAGGATTCTGGGAAACAGAACCTGGTCCGAGCCCCACAAGTCACCCCATCTTGGATTCCCCTAGGTCTCAAGTTTTCAGAAATGCACAGGTTTGGTAGGTTTCCGTAGGTGTCGGCTGAGCTAGAGGCCAAAATCTACAGGTAGGCACTTTGCAAAAACACCTCTGTTTTCTTTAAAAAATTTGGATGTGTCCACGTTGCGCTTTGGGGCGTTTCCTGTCGCGGGCGCTAGGCCTACCCACACAAGTGAGGTATCATTTTTATCGGGAGACTTGGGGGAACGCTGGGTGGAAGGAAATTTGTGGCTCCTCTCAGATTCCAGAACTTTCTGCCACAGAAATGTGAGGAACATGTGTTTTTTTAGCCACATTTTGAGGTTTGCAAAGGACTCTGAGTAACAGAACCTGGTCCGAGCCCCACAAGTCACCCCATCTTTGATTCCCCTAGGTCTCTATTTTTCAGAAATGCACAGGTTTGGTAGGTTTCCCTAGGTGCCGGCTGAGCTAGAGGCCAAAATCTACAGGTAGGCACTTTGCAAAAATCACATCTGTTTTCTTTCAAAAAATTGGATGTGTCCACGTTGCGCTTTGGGGCATTTCCTGTCGCGGGCGCTAGGCCTATCCACACAAGTGAGGTATCATTTTTATCGGGAGACTTGGGGGAACGCTGGGTGGAAGGAAATTTGTGGCTCCTCTCAGATTCCAGAACTTTCTGCCACAGAAATGTGAGGAACATGTGTTTTTTTAGCCAAATTTTGAGGTTTGCAAAGGATTCTGGGAAACAGAACCTGGTCCGAGCCCCACAAGTCACCCCATCTTGGATTCCCCTAGGTCTCTAGTTTTCAGAAATGCACAGGTTTGGTAGGTTTCCCTAGGTGTCGGCTTAGATAGAGGCCAAAATCTACAGGTAGGCACTTTGCAAAAAACACCTCTGTTTTCTTTAAAAAATTTGGATGTGTCCACGTTGCGCTTTGGGGCGTTTCCTGTCGCGGGCGCTAGGCCTACCCACACAAGTGAGGTATCATTTTTATCGGGAGACTTGGGGGAACGCTGGGTGGAAGGAAATTTGTGGCTCCTCTCAGATTCCAGAACTTTCTCACACAGAAATGTGAGGAACATGTGTTTTTTTAGCCAAATGTTGAAGTTTGCAAAGGATTCTGGGTAACAGAACCTGGTCCGAGCCCCACAAGTCACCCCATCTTGGATTCCCCTAGGTCTCTAGTTTTCAGAAATGCACAGGTTTGGTAGGTTTCCCTAGATGCCGGCTGAGCTAGAGGCCAAAATCTACATGTAGGCACTTCCCAAAAAAACACCTCTGTTTTCTTTCCAAAAATTGGATGTGTCCATGTTGCGCTTTGGGGCGTTTCCTGTCGCGGGGGCTAGGCCTACCCACACAAGTGAGGTATCATTTTTATCGGGAGACTTGGTGGAACGCTGGGTGGAAGGAAATTTGTGGCTCCTTTCAGATTCCAAAACTTTCTGCCACAGAAATGTGAGGAATATGTGTTTTTTAGCCAAATTTTGAGGTTTGCAAAGGATTCTGGGTAACAGAACCTGGTCCGAGCCCCACAAGTCACCCCATCTTGGATTCCCCTAGGTCTCTAGTTTTCAGAAATGCACAGGTTTGGTAGGTTTCCCTAGGTGCCGGCTGAGCTAGAGGCCAAAATCTACAGGTAGGCACTTCGCAAAAATCACCTCTGTTTTCTTTCAAAAAATTGGATGTGTCCACGTTGCGCTTTGGGGCGTTTCCTGTCGCGGGCGCTAGGCCTACCCACACAAGTGAGGTATCATTTTTATCGGGAGACTTGGAGGAACGCTGTGTGGAAGGAAATTTGTGGCTCCTCTCAGATTCCAGAACTTTCTGCCACATAAATGTGAGGAACATGTGTTTTTTTAGCCAAATTTTGAGGTTTGCAAAGGATTCTGGGTAACAGAACCTGGTCCGAGCCCCACAAGTCACCCCATCTTGGATTCCCCTAGGTCTCTAGTTTTCAGAAATGCACAGGTTTGGTAGGTTTCCCTAGGTGCCGGCTGAGCTAGAGGCCAAAATCTACATGTAGGCACTTCGCAAAAAACACCTCTGTTTTCTTTCAAAAAATTGGATGTGTCCACGTTGCGCTTTGGGGCGTTTCATGTCGCGGGGGCTAGGCCTACCCACACAAGTGAGGTATCATTTTTATCGTGAGACTTGGTGGAACGCTGGGTGGAAGGAAATTTGTGGCTCCTTTCAGATTCCAGAACTTTCTGCCACAGAAATGTGAGGAACATGTGTTTTTTTAGCCAAATGTTGAGGTTTGCAAAGGATTCTGGGTAACAGAACCTGGTCCGAGCCCCACAAGTCACCCCATCTTGGATTCCCCTAGGTCTCTAGTTTTCAGAAATGCACAGCTTTGGTAGGTTTCCCTAGGTGCCGGCTGAGCTAGAGGCCAAAATCTACATGTAGGCACTTCGCAAAAAACACCTCTGTTTTCTTTCAAAAAATTGGATGTGTCCACGTTGCGCTTTGGGGCGTTTCATGTCGCGGGGGCTAGGCCTACCCACACAAGTGAGGTATCATTTTTATCGTGAGACTTGGTGGAACGCTGGGTGGAAGGAAATTTGTGGCTCCTTTCAGATTCCAGAACTTTCTGCCACAGAAATGTGAGGAACATGTGTTTTTTTAGCCAAATGTTGAGGTTTGCAAAGGATTCTGGGTAACAGAACCTGGTCCGAGCCCCACAAGTCACCCCATCTTGGATTCTCCTAGGTCTCTAGTTTTCAGAAATGCACAGGTTTGGTAGGTTTCCGTAGGTGCTGGCTGAGCTAGAGGCCAAAATCTACAGGTAGGCACTTCGCAAAAATCAAATCTATTTTCTCTCAAAAAATTGGATGTGTCCACGTTGCGCTTTGGGGCGTTTCCTGTCGCGGGCGCTAGGCCTACCCACACAAGTGAGGTATCATTTTTATCGGGAGACTTGGGGGAACGCTGGGTGGAAGGAAATTTGTGCCTCCTCTCAGATTCCAGAACTTTCTGCCACAGAAATGTGAGGAACATGTTTTTTTTTAGCCAAATTTTGAGGTTTGCCAAGGATTCTGGGTAACAGAATCTGGTCCGAGCCCCACAAGTCACCAAATCTTGGATTCCCCTAGATCTCTAGTTTTCAGAAATGCACAGGTTTGGTAGGTTTCCCTAGGTGCCGGCTGAGCTAGAGGCCAAAATCTACAGGTAGGCACTTTGCAAAAATCACCTCTGTTTTCTTTCAAAAAATTGGATGTGTCCACGTTGCGCTTTGGGGCATTTCCTGTAGCGGGCGCTAGGCCTACCCACACAAGTGAGGTATCATTTTTATCGGGAGACTTGGGGGAACGCTGGGTGGAAGGAAATTTGTGGCTCCTCTCAGATTCCAGAACTTTCTGCCACAGAAATTTGAGGAACATGTGTTTTTTTAGCCAAATTTTGAGGTTTGCAAAGGATTCTGGGAAACAGAACCTGGTCCGAGCCCCACAAGTCACCCCATCTTGGATTCCCCTAGGTCTCTCGTTTTCAGAAATGCACAGGTTTGGTAGGTTTCCCTAGGTGCCGGCTGCGCTAGAGGCCAAAATCCACAGGTAGGCACTTTGCAAAAATCAAATCTATTTTCTTTCAAAAAATTGGATGTGTCCACGTTGCGCTTTGGGGCGTTTCCTGTCGCGGGCGCTAGGCCTACCCACACAAGTGAGGTATCATTTTTATCGGGAGACTTGGGGGAACGCTGGGTGGAAGGAAATTTGTGCCTCCTCTCAGATTCCAGAACTTTCTGCCACAGAAATGTGAGGAACATTTTTTTTTTAGCCAAATTTTGAGGTTTTTTGCCAAGGATTCTGGGTAACAGAATCTGGTCCGAGCCCCACAAGTCACCCCATCTTGGATTCCCCTAGATCTCTAGTTTTCAGAAATGCACAGGTTTGGTAGGTTTCCCTAGGTGCCGGCTGAGCTAGAGGCCAAAATCTACAGGTAGGCACTTTGCAAAAATCACCTCTGTTTTCTTTCAAAAAATTGGATGTGTCCACGTTGCGCTTTGGGGCATTTCCTGTAGCGGGCGCTAGGCCTACCCACACAAGTGAGGTATCATTTTTATCGGGAGACTTGGGGGAACGCTGGGTGGAAGGAAATTTGTGGCTCCTCTCAGATTCCAGAACTTTCTGCCACAGAAATTTGAGGAACATGTGTTTTTTTAGCCAAATTTTGAGGTTTGCAAAGGATTCTGGGAAACAGAACCTGGTCCGAGCCCCACAAGTCACCCCATCTTGGATTCCCCTAGGTCTCTCGTTTTCAGAAATGCACAGGTTTGGTAGGTTTCCCTAGGTGCCGGCTGCGCTAGAGGCCAAAATCCACAGGTAGGCACTTTGCAAAAATCACATCTATTTTCTTTCAAAAAATTGGATGTGTCCACGTTGCGCTTTGGGGCGTTTCCTGTCGCGGGCGCTAGGCCTACCCACACAAGTGAGGTATCATTTTTATCGGGAGACTTGGGGGAACGCTGGGTGGAAGGAAATTTGTGCCTCCTCTCAGATTCCAGAACTTTCTGCCACAGAAATGTGAGGAACATGTTTTTTTTTTGCCAAATTTTGAGGTTTGCCAAGGATTCTGGGTAACAGAATCTGGTCCGAGCCCCACAAGTCACCCCATCTTGGATTCCCCTAGATCTCTAGTTTTCAGAAATGCACAGGTTTGGTAGGTTTCCCTAGGTGCCGGCTGAGCTAGAGGCCAAAATCTACAGGTAGGCACTTTGCAAAAATCACCTCTGTTTTCTTTCAAAAAATTGGATGTGTCCACGTTGCGCTTTGGGGCATTTCCTGTAGCGGGCGCTAGGCCTACCCACACAAGTGAGGTATCATTTTTATCGGGAGACTTGGGGGAACGCTGGGTGGAAGGAAATTTGTGGCTCCTCTCAGATTCCAGAACTTTCTGCCACAGAAATTTGAGGAACATGTGTTTTTTTAGCCAAATTTTGAGGTTTGCAAAGGATTCTGGGAAACAGAACCTGGTCCGAGCCCCACAAGTCACCCCATCTTGGATTCCCCTAGGTCTCTCGTTTTCAGAAATGCACAGGTTTGGTAGGTTTCCCTAGGTGCCGGCTGCGCTAGAGGCCAAAATCCACAGGTAGGCACTTTGCAAAAATCACATCTGTTTTCTTTCAAAAAATTGGATGTGTCCACGTTGCGCATTGGGGCATTTCCTGTCGCGGGCGCTAGGCCTACCCACACAAGTGAGGTATCATTTTGATCGGGAGACTTGGGGGAACGCTGGGTGGAAGGAAATTTGTGGCTCCTCTCAGATTCCAGAACTTTCTGCCACAGAAATGTGAGGAACATGTGTTTTTTTAGCCAAATGTTGAGGTTTGCAAAGGATTCTGGGAAACAGAACCTGGTCCGAGCCCCACAAGTCACCCCATCTTGGATTCCCCTAGGTCTCAAGTTTTCAGAAATGCACAGGTTTGGTAGGTTTCCGTAGGTGTCGGCTGAGCTAGAGGCCAAAATCTACAGGTAGGCACTTTGCAAAAACACCTCTGTTTTCTTTAAAAAATTTGGATGTGTCCACGTTGCGCTTTGGGGCGTTTCCTGTCGCGGGCGCTAGGCCTACCCACACAAGTGAGGTATCATTTTTATCGGGAGACTTGGGGGAACGCTGGGTGGAAGGAAATTTGTGGCTCCTCTCAGATTCCAGAACTTTCTGCCACAGAAATGTGAGGAACATGTGTTTTTTTAGCCACATTTTGAGGTTTGCAAAGGACTCTGAGTAACAGAACCTGGTCCGAGCCCCACAAGTCACCCCATCTTTGATTCCCCTAGGTCTCTAGTTTTCAGAAATGCACAGGTTTGGTAGGTTTCCCTAGGTTCCGGCTGAGCTAGAGGCCAAAATCTACAGGTAGGCACTTTGCAAAAATCACATCTGTTTTCTTTCAAAAAATTGGATGTGTCCACGTTGCGCTTTGGGGCATTTCCTGTCGCGGGCGCTAGGCCTATCCACACAAGTGAGGTATCATTTTTATCGGGAGACTTGGGGGAACGCTGGGTGGAAGGAAATTTGTGGCTCCTCTCAGATTCCAGAACTTTCTGCCACAGAAATGTGAGGAACATGTGTTTTTTTAGCCAAATTTTGAGGTTTGCAAAGGATTCTGGGAAACAGAACCTGGTCCGAGCCCCACAAGTCACCCCATCTTGGATTCCCCTAGGTATCTAGTTTTCAGAAATGCACAGGTTTGGTAGGTTTCCCTAGGTGTCGGCTTAGATAGAGGCCAAAATCTACAGGTAGGCACTTTGCAAAAAACACCTCTGTTTTCTTTAAAAAATTTGGATGTGTCCACGTTGCGCTTTGGGGCGTTTCCTGTCGCGGGCGCTAGGCCTACCCACACAAGTGAGGTATCATTTTTATCGGGAGACTTGGGGGAACGCTGGGTGGAAGGAAATTTGTGGCTCCTCTCAGATTCCAGAACTTTCTCACACAGAAATGTGAGGAACATGTGTTTTTTTAGCCAAATGTTGAAGTTTGCAAAGGATTCTGGGTAACAGAACCTGGTCCGAGCCCCACAAGTCACCCCATCTTGGATTCCCCTAGGTCTCTAGTTTTCAGAAATGCACAGGTTTGGTAGGTTTCCCTAGATGCCGGCTGAGCTAGAGGCCAAAATCTACATGAAGGCACTTCCCAAAAAAACACCTCTGTTTTCTTTCCAAAAATTGGATGTGTCCATGTTGCGCTTTGGGGCGTTTCCTGTCGCGGGGGCTAGGCCTACCCACACAATTGAGGTATCATTTTTATCGGGAGACTTGGTGGAACGCTGGGTGGAAGGAAATTTGTGGCTCCTTTCAGATTCCAAAACTTTCTGCCACAGAAATGTGAGGAATATGTGTTTTTTAGCCAAATTTTGAGGTTTGCAAAGGATTCTGGGTAACAGAACCTGGTCCGAGCCCCACAAGTCACCCCATCTTGGATTCCCCTAGGTCTCTAGTTTTCAGAAATGCACAGGTTTGGTAGGTTTCCCTAGGTGCCGGCTGAGCTAGAGGCCAAAATCTACAGGTAGGCACTTCGCAAAAATCACCTCTGTTTTCTTTCAAAAAATTGGATGTGTCCACGTTGCGCTTTGGGGCGTTTCCTGTCGCGGGCGCTAGGCCTACCCACACAAGTGAGGTATCATTTTTATCGGGAGACTTGGAGGAACGCTGTGTGGAAGGAAATTTGTGGCTCCTCTCAGATTCCAGAACTTTCTGCCACATAAATGTGAGGAACATGTGTTTTTTTAGCCAAATTTTGAGGTTTGCAAAGGATTCTGGGTAACAGAACCTGGTCCGAGCCCCACAAGTCACCCCATCTTGGATTCCCCTAGGTCTCTAGTTTTCAGAAATGCACAGGTTTGGTAGGTTTCCCTAGGTGCCGGCTGAGCTAGAGGCCAAAATCTACATGTAGGCACTTCGCAAAAAACACATCTGTTTTCTTTCAAAAAATTGGATGTGTCCACGTTGCGCTTTGGGGCGTTTCATGTCGCGGGGGCTAGGCCTACCCACACAAGTGAGGTATCATTTTTATCGTGAGACTTGGTGGAACGCTGGGTGGAAGGAAATTTGTGGCTCCTTTCAGATTCCAGAACTTTCTGCCACAGAAATGTGAGGAACATGTGTTTTTTTAGCCAAATGTTGAGGTTTGCAAAGGATTCTGGGTAACAGAACCTGGTCCGAGCCCCACAAGTCACCCTATCTTGGATTCCCCTAGGTCTCTAGTTTTCAGAAATGCACAGCTTTGGTAGGTTTCCCTAGGTGCCGGCTGAGCTAGAGGCCAAAATCTACATGTAGGCACTTCGCAAAAAACACCTCTGTTTTCTTTCAAAAAATTGGATGTGTCCACGTTGCGCTTTGGGGCGTTTCATGTCGCGGGGGCTAGGCCTACCCACACAAGTGAGGTATCATTTTTATCGTGAGACTTGGTGGAACGCTGGGTGGAAGGAAATTTGTGGCTCCTTTCAGATTCCAGAACTTTCTGCCACAGAAATGTGAGGAACATGTGTTTTTTTAGCCAAATGTTGAGGTTTGCAAAGGATTCTGGGTAACAGAACCTGGTCCGAGCCCCACAAGTCACCCCATCTTGGATTCTCCTAGGTCTCTAGTTTTCAGAAATGCACAGGTTTGGTAGGTTTCCCTAGGTGCTGGCTGAGCTAGAGGCCAAAATCTACAGGTAGGCACTTCGCAAAAATCAAATCTATTTTCTCTCAAAAAATTGGATGTGTCCACGTTGCGCTTTGGGGCGTTTCCTGTCGCGGGCGCTAGGCCTACCCACACAAGTGAGGTATCATTTTTATCGGGAGACTTGGGGGAACGCTGGGTGGAAGGAAATTTGTGCCTCCTCTCAGATTCCAGAACTTTCTGCCACAGAAATGTGAGGAACATGTTTTTTTTTAGCCAAATTTTGAGGTTTGCCAAGGATTCTGGGTAACAGAATCTGGTCCGAGCCCCACAAGTCACCAAATCTTGGATTCCCCTAGATCTCTAGTTTTCAGAAATGCACAGGTTTGGTAGGTTTCCCTAGGTGCCGGCTGAGCTAGAGGCCAAAATCTACAGGTAGGCACTTTGCAAAAATCACCTCTGTTTTCTTTCAAAAAATTGGATGTGTCCACGTTGCGCTTTGGGGCATTTCCTGTAGCGGGCGCTAGGCCTACCCACACAAGTGAGGTATCATTTTTATCGGGAGACTTGGGGGAACGCTGGGTGGAAGGAAATTTGTGGCTCCTCTCAGATTCCAGAACTTTCTGCCACAGAAATTTGAGGAACATGTGTTTTTTTAGCCAAATTTTGAGGTTTGCAAAGGATTCTGGGAAACAGAACCTGGTCCGAGCCCCACAAGTCACCCCATCTTGGATTCCCCTAGGTCTCTCGTTTTCAGAAATGCACAGGTTTGGTAGGTTTCCCTAGGTGCCGGCTGCGCTAGAGGCCAAAATCCACAGGTAGGCACTTTGCAAAAATCAAATCTATTTTCTTTCAAAAAATTGGATGTGTCCACGTTGCGCTTTGGGGCGTTTCCTGTCGCGGGCGCTAGGCCTACCCACACAAGTGAGGTATCATTTTTATCGGGAGACTTGGGGGAACGCTGGGTGGAAGGAAATTTGTGCCTCCTCTCAGATTCCAGAACTTTCTGCCACAGAAATGTGAGGAACATGTTTTTTTTTAGCCAAATTTTGAGGTTTGCCAAGGATTCTGGGTAACAGAATCTGGTCCGAGCCCCACAAGTCACCCCATCTTGGATTCCCCTAGATCTCTAGTTTTCAGAAATGCACAGGTTTGGTAGGTTTCCCTAGGTGCCGGCTGAGCTAGAGGCCAAAATCTACAGGTAGGCACTTTGCAAAAATCACCTCTGTTTTCTTTCAAAAAATTGGATGTGTTTACGTTGCGCTTTGGGGCATTTCCTGTAGCGGGCGCTAGGCCTACCCACACAAGTGAGGTATCATTTTTATCGGGAGACTTGGGGGAACGCTGGGTGGAAGGAAATTTGTGGCTCCTCTCAGATTCCAGAACTTTCTGCCACAGAAATTTGAGGAACATGTGTTTTTTTAGCCAAATTTTGAGGTTTGCAAAGGATTCTGGGAAACAGAACCTGGTCCGAGCCCCACAAGTCACCCCATCTTGGATTCCCCTAGGTCTCTCGTTTTCAGAAATGCACAGGTTTGGTAGGTTTCCCTAGGTGCCGGCTGCGCTAGAGGCCAAAATCCACAGGTAGGCACTTTGCAAAAATCACATCTATTTTCTTTCAAAAAATTGGATGTGTCCACGTTGCGCTTTGGGGCGTTTCCTGTCGCGGGCGCTAGGCCTACCCACACAAGTGAGGTATCATTTTTATCGGGAGACTTGGGGGAACGCTGGGTGGAAGGAAATTTGTGCCTCCTCTCAGATTCCAGAACTTTCTGCCACAGAAATGTGAGGAACATGTTTTTTTTTAGCCAAATTTTGAGGTTTGCCAAGGATTCTGGGTAACAGAATCTGGTCCGAGCCCCACAAGTCACCCCATCTTGGATTCCCCTAGATCTCTAGTTTTCAGAAATGCACAGGTTTGGTAGGTTTCCCTAGGTGCCGGCTGAGCTAGAGGCCAAAATCTACAGGTAGGCACTTTGCAAAAATCACCTCTGTTTTCTTTCAAAAAATTGGATGTGTCCACGTTGCGCTTTGGGGCATTTCCTGTAGCGGGCGCTAGGCCTACCCACACAAGTGAGGTATCATTTTTATCGGGAGACTTGGGGGAATGCTGGGTGGAAGGAAATTTGTGGCTCCTCTCAGATTCCAGAACTTTCTGCCACAGAAATTTGAGGAACATGTGTTTTTTTAGCCAAATTTTGAGGTTTGCAAAGGATTCTGGGAAACAGAACCTGGTCCGAGCCCCACAAGTCACCCCATCTTGGATTCCCCTAGGTCTCTCGTTTTCAGAAATGCACAGGTTTGGTAGGTTTCCCTAGGTGCCGGCTGCGCTAGAGGCCAAAATCCACAGGTAGGCACTTTGCAAAAATCACATCTGTTTTCTTTCAAAAAATTGGATGTGTCCACGTTGCGCTTCGGGGCATTTCCTGTCGCGGGCGCTAGGCCTACCCACACAAGTGAGGTATCATTTTTATCGGGAGACTTGGGGGAACGCTGGGTGGAAGGAAATTTGTGGCTCCTCTCAGATTCCAGAACTTTCTGCCACAGAAATGTGAGGAACATGTTTTTTTTTAGCCACATTTTGAGGTTTGCAAAGGATTCTGGGTAACAGAACCTGGTCCGAGCCCCACAAGTCACCCCATCTTGGATTCCCCTAGGTCTCTAGTTTTCAGAAATGCACAGGTTTGGTAGGTTTCCCTAGGTGCTGGCTGAGCTAGAGGCCAAAATCTACAGGTAGGGACTTCGCAAAAATCAAATCTATTTTCTTTCAAAAAATTGGATGTGTCCACGTTGCGCTTTGGGGCGTTTCCTGTCGCGGGCGCTAGGCCTACCCACACAAGTGAGGTATCATTTTTATCGGGAGACTTGGGGGAACGCTGGGTGGAAGGAAATTTGTGGCTCCTCTCAGATTCCAGAACTTTCTGCCACAGAAATGTGAGGAACATGGTTTTTTTTAGCCAAATTTTGAGGTTTGCCAAGGATTCTGGGTAACAGAATCTGGTCCGAGCCCCACAAGTCACCCCATCTTAGATTCCCCTAGATCTCTAGTTTTCAGAAATGCACAGGTTTGGTAGGTTTCCCTAGGTGCCGGCTGAGCTAGAGGCCAAAATCTACAGGTAGGCACTTTGCAAAAATCACCTCTGTTTTCTTTCAAAAAATTGGATGTGTCCACGTTGCGCTTTGGGGCATTTCCTGTAGCGGGCGCTAGGCCTACCCACACAAGTGAGGTATCATTTTTATCGGGAGACTTGGGGGAACGCTGGGTGGAAGGAAATTTGTGGCTCCTCTCAGATTCCAGAACTTTCTGCCACAGAAATGTGAGGAACATGTGTTTTTTTAGCCAAATTTTGAGGTTTGCAAAGGATTCTGGGAAACAGAACCTGGTCCGAGCCCCACAAGTCACCCCATCTTGGATTCCCCTAGGTCTCTAGTTTTCAGAAATGCACAGGTTTGGTAGGTTTCCCTAGGTGCCGGCTGCGCTAGAGGCCAAAATCCACAGGTAGGCACTTTGCAAAAATCACATCTGTTTTCTTTCAAAAAATTGGATGTGTCCACGTTGCGCTTTGGGGCATTTCCTGTCGCGGGCGCTAGGCCTACCCACACAAGTGAGGTATCATTTTTATCGGGAGACTTGGGGGAACGCTGGGTGGAAGGAAATTTGTGGCTCCTCTCAGATTCCAGAACTTTCTGCCACAGAAATGTGAGGAACATGGTTTTTTTTAGCCAAATTTTGAGGTTTGCCAAGGATTCTGGGTAACAGAATCTGGTCCGAGCCCCACAAGTCACCCCATCTTAGATTCCCCTAGATCTCTAGTTTTCAGAAATGCACAGGTTTGGTAGGTTTCCCTAGGTGCCGGCTGAGCTAGAGGCCAAAATCTACAGGTAGGCACTTTGCAAAAATCACCTCTGTTTTCTTTAAAAAAATTGGATGTGTCCACGTTGCGCTTTGGGGCATTTCCTGTAGCGGGCGCTAGGCCTACCCACACAAGTGAGGTATCATTTTTATCGGGAGACTTGGGGGAACGCTGGGTGGAAGGAAATTTGTGGCTCCTCTCAGATTCCAGAACTTTCTGCCACAGAAATGTGAGGAACATGTGTTTTTTTAGCCAAATTTTGAGGTTTGCAAAGGATTCTGGGAAACAGAACCTGGTCCGAGCCCCACAAGTCACCCCATCTTGGATTCCCCTAGGTCTCTAGTTTTCAGAAATGCACAGGTTTGGTAGGTTTCCCTAGGTGCCGGCTGCGCTAGAGGCCAAAATCCACAGGTAGGCACTTTGCAAAAATCACATCTGTTTTCTTTCAAAAAATTGGATGTGTCCATGTTGCGCTTTGGGGCATTTCCTGTCGCGGGCGCTAGGCCTACCCACACAAGTGAGGTATCATTTTTATCGGGAGACTTGGGGGAACGCTGGGTGGAAGGAAATTTGTGGCTCCTCTCAGATTCCAGAACTTTCTGCCACAGAAATGTGAGGAACATGTGTTTTTTTAGCCAAATTTTGAGGTTTGCAAAGGATTCTGGGAAACAGAACCTGGTCCGAGCCCCACAAGTCACCCCATCTTGGATTCCCCTAGGTCTCTCGTTTTCAGAAATGCACAGGTTTGGTAGGTTTCCCTAGGTGCCGGCTGCGCTAGAGGACAAAATCCACAGGTAGGCACTTTGCAAAAATCACATCTGTTTTCTTTCAAAAAATTGGATGTGTCCACGTTGCGCTTTGGGGCATTTCCTGTCGCGGGCGCTAGGCCTACCCACACAAGTGAGGTATCATTTTGATCGGGAGACTTGGGGGAACGCTGGGTGGAAGGAAATTTGTGGCTCCTCTCAGATTCCAGAACTTTCTGCCACAGAAATGTGAGGAACATGTGTTTTTTTAGCCAAATGTTGAGGTTTGCAAAGGATTCTGGGAAACAGAACCTGGTCCGAGCCCCACAAGTCACCCCATCTTGGATTCCCCTAGGTCTCAAGTTTTCAGAAATGCACAGGTTTGGTAGGTTTCCGTAGGTGTCGGCTGAGCTAGAGGCCAAAATCTACAGGTAGGCACTTTGCAAAAACACCTCTGTTTTCTTTAAAAAATTTGGATGTGTCCACGTTGTGCTTTGGGGCGTTTCCTGTCGCGGGCGCTAGGCCTACCCACACAAGTGAGGTATCATTTTTATCGGGAGACTTGGGGGAACGCTGGGTGGAAGGAAATTTGTGGCTCCTCTCAGATTCCAGAACTTTCTGACACAGAAATGTGAGGAACATGTGTTTTTTTAGCCAAATTTTGAAGTTTGCAAAGGATTCTGGGTAACAGAACCTGGTCCGAGCCCCACAAGTCACCCCATCCTGGATTCCCCTAGGTCTCTAGTTTTCAGAAATGCACAGGTTTGGTAGGTTTCCCTAGGTGCCGGCTGAGCTAGAGGCCAAAATCTACAAGTAGGCACTTCGCAAAAATCACCTCTGTTTTCTTTCAAAAAACTTGGAAGTGTCCACGTTGCGCTTTGGGGCGTTTCCTTTCACGGGCGCTAGGCCTACCCACACAACTGAGGTATCATTTTTATCGGGAGACTTGGGGGAACGCTGGGTGGAAGGAAATTTGTGGCTCCTCTCAGATTCCAGAACTTTCTGCCACAGAAATGTGAGGAACATGTGTTTTTTTAGCCACATTTTGAGGTTTGCAAAGGATTCTGAGTAACAGAACCTGGTCCGAGCCCCACAAGTCACCCCATCTTTGATTCCCCTAGGTCTCTAGTTTTCAGAAATGCACAGGTTTGGTAGGTTTCCCTAGGTTCCGGCTGAGCTAGAGGCCAAAATCTACAGGTAGGCACTTTGCAAAAATCACATCTGTTTTCTTTCAAAAAATTGGATGTGTCCACGTTGCGCTTTGGGGCATTTCCTGTCGCGGGCGCTAGGCCTACCCACACAAGTGAGGTATCATTTTTATCGGGAGACTTGGGGGAACGCTGGGTGGAAGGAAATTTGTGGCTCCTCTCAGATTCCAGAACTTTCTGCCACAGAAATGTGAGGAACATGTGTTTTTTTAGCCAAATTTTGAGGTTTGCAAAGGATTCTGGGAAACAGAACCTGGTCCGAGCCCCACAAGTCACCCCATCTTGGATTCCCCTAGGTCTCTAGTTTTCAGAAATGCACAGGTTTGGTAGGTTTCCCTAGGTGTCGGCTTAGCTAGAGGCCAAAATCTACAGGTAGGCACTTTGCAAAAAACACCTCTGTTTTCTTTAAAAAAATTTGGATGTGTCCACGTTGCGCTTTGGGGCGTTTCCTGTCGCGGGCGCTAGGCCTACCCACACAAGTGAGGTATCATTTTTATCGGGAGACTTGGGGGAACGCTGGGTGGAAGGAAATTTGTGGCTCCTCTCAGATTCCAGAACTTTCTCACTCAGAAATGTGAGGAACATGTGTTTTTTTAGCCAAATGTTGAAGTTTGCAAAGGATTCTGGGTAACAGAACCTGGTCCGAGCCCCACAAGTCACCCCATCTTGGATTCCCCTAGGTCTCTAGTTTTCAGAAATGCACAGGTTTGGTAGGTTGCCCTAGATGCCGGCTGAGCTAGAGGCCAAAATCTACATGTAGGCACTTCCCAAAAAAACACCTCTGTTTTCTTTCCAAAAATTGGATGTGTCCATGTTGTGCTTTGGGGCGTTTCCTGTCGCGGGGGCTAGGCCTACCCACACAAGTGAGGTATCATTTTTATCGGGAGACTTGGTGGAACGCTGGGTGGAAGGAAATTTGTGGCTCCTTTCAGATTCCAAAACTTTCTGCCACAGAAATGTGAGGAATATGTGTTTTTTAGCCAAATTTTGAGGTTTGCAAAGGATTCTGGGTAACAGAACCTGGTCCGAGCCCCACAAGTCACCCCATCTTGGATTCCCCTAGGTCTCTAGTTTTCAGAAATGCACAGGTTTGGTAGGTTTCCCTAGGTGCCGGCTGAGCTAGAGGCCAAAATCTACAGGTAGGCACTTCGCAAAAATCACCTCTGTTTTCTTTAAAAAAATTGGATGTGTCCACGTTGCGCTTTGGGGCGTTTCCTGTCGCGGGCGCTAGGCCTACCCACACAAGTGAGGTATCATTTTTATCGGGAGACTTGGAGGAACGCTGTGTGGAAGGAAATTTGTGGCTCCTCTCAGATTCCAGAACTTTCTGCCACATAAATGTGAGGAACATGTGTTTTTTTAGCCAAATTTTGAGGTTTGCAAAGGATTCTGGGTAACAGAACCTGGTCCGAGCCCCACAAGTCACCCCATCTTGGATTCCCCTAGGTCTCTAGTTTTCAGAAATGCACAGGTTTGGTAGGTTTCCCTAGGTGCCGGCTGAGCTAGAGGCCAAAATCTACATGTAGGCACTTCGCAAAAAACACCTCTGTTTTCTTTCAAAAAATTGGATGTGTCCACGTTGCGCTTTGGGGCGTTTCATGTCGCGGGGGCTAGGCCTACCCACACAAGTGAGGTATCATTTTTATCGTGAGACTTGGTGGAACGCTGGGTGGAAGGAAATTTGTGGCTCCTTTCAGATTCCAGAACTTTCTGCCACAGAAATGTGAGGAACATTTGTTTTTTTAGCCAAATGTTGAGGTTTGCAAAGGATTCTGGGTAACAGAACCTGGTCCGAGCCCCACAAGTCACCCCATCTTGGATTCTCCTAGGTCTCTAGTTTTCAGAAATGCACAGGTTTGGTAGGTTTCCCTAGGTGCTGGCTGAGCTAGAGGCCAAAATCTACAGGTAGGCACTTCGCAAAAATCAAATCTATTTTCTTTCAAAAAATTGGATGTGTCCACGTTGCGCTTTGGGGCGTTTCCTGTCGCGGGCGCTAGGCCTACCCACACAAGTGAGGTATCATTTTTATCGGGAGACTTGGGGGAACGCTGGGTGGAAGGAAATTTGTGCCTCCTCTCAGATTCCAGAACTTTCTGCCACAGAAATGTGAGGAACATGTTTTTTTTTAGCCAAATTTTGAGGTTTGCCAAGGATTCTGGGTAACAGAATCTGGTCCGAGCCCAACAAGTCACCAAATCTTGGATTCCCCTAGATCTCTAGTTTTCAGAAATGCACAGGTTTGGTAGGTTTCCCTAGGTGCCGGCTGAGCTAGAGGCCAAAATCTACAGGTAGGCACTTTGCAAAAATCAAATCTATTTTCTTTCAAAAAATTGGATGTGTCCACGTTGCGCTTTGGGGCGTTTCCTGTCGCGGGCGCTAGGCCTACCCACACAAGTGAGGTATCATTTTTATCGGGAGACTTGGGGGAACACTGGGTTGAAGGAAATTTGTGCCTCCTCTCAGATTCCAGAACTTTCTGCCACAGAAATGTGAGGAACATGTTTTTTTTTAGCCAAATTTTGAGGTTTGCCAAGGATTCTGGGTAACAGAATCTGGTCCGAGCCCCACAAGTCACCCCATCTTGGATTCCCCTAGATCTCTAGTTTTCAGAAATGCACAGGTTTGGTAGGTTTCCCTAGGTGCCGGCTGAGCTAGAGGCCAAAATCTACAGGTAGGCACTTTGCAAAAATCACCTCTGTTTTCTTTAAAAAATTTGGATGTGTCCACGTTGCGCTTTGGGGCATTTCCTGTAGCGGGCGCTAGGCCTACCCACACAAGTGAGGTATCATTTTTATCGGGAGACTTGGGGGAACGCTGGGTGGAAGGAAATTTGTGGCTCCTCTCAGATTCCAGAACTTTCTGCCACAGAAATTTGAGGAACATGTGTTTTTTTAGCCAAATTTTGAGGTTTGCAAAGGATTCTGGGAAACAGAACCTGGTCCGAGCCCCACAAGTCACCCCATCTTGGATTCCCCTAGGTCTCTCGTTTTCAGAAATGCACAGGTTTGGTAGGTTTCCCTAGGTGCCGGCTGCGCTAGAGGCCAAAATCCACAGGTAGGCACTTTGCAAAAATCACATCTGTTTTCTTTCAAAAAATTGGATGTGTCCACGTTGCGCTTTGGGGCGTTTCCTGTCGTGGGCGCTAGGCCTACCCACACAAGTGAGGTATCATTTTTATCGGGAGACTTGGGGGAACGCTGGGTGGAAGGAAATTTGTGGCTCCTCTCAGATTCCAGAACTTTCTGCCACAGAAATGTGAGAACATGTGTTTTTTTAGCCACATTTTGAGGTTTGCAAAGGATTCTGGGTAACAGAACCTGGTCCGAGCCCCACAAGTCACCCCATCTTGGATTCCCCTAGGTCTCTAGTTTTCAGAAATGCACAGGTTTGGTAGGTTTCCCTAGGTGCTGGCTGAGCTAGAGGCCAAAATCTACAGGTAGGGACTTCGCAAAAATCAAATCTATTTTCTTTCAAAAAATTGGATGTGTCCACGTTGCGCTTTGGGGCGTTTCCTGTCGCGGGCGCTAGGCCTACCCACACAAGTGAGGTATCATTTTTATCGGGAGACTTGGGGGAACGCTGGGTGGAAGGAAATTTGTGGCTCCTCTCAGATTCCAGAACTTTCTGCCACAGAAATGTGAGGAACATGTTTTTTTTTAGCCAAATTTTGAGGTTTGCCAAGGATTCTGGGTAACAGAATCTGGTCCGAGCCCCACAAGTCACCCCATCTTAGATTCTCCTAGATCTCTAGTTTTCAGAAATGCACAGGTTTGGTAAGTTTCCCTAGGTGCCGGCTGAGCTAGAGGCCAAAATCTACAGGTAGGCACTTTGCAAAATACACCTCTGTTTTCTTTCAAAAATTTAGATGTGTCCACGTTGCGCTTTGGGGCATTTCCTGTCGCGGGCGCTAGGCCTACCCACACAAGTGAGGTATCATTTTTATCGGGAGACTTGGGGGAACGCTGGATGCAAGGAAATTTGTGGCTCCTCTCAGATTCCAGAACTTTCTGCCACAGAAATGTGAGGAACATGTGTTTTTTTAGCCAAATTTTGAGGTTTGCAAAGGATTCTGGGTAACAGAACCTGGTCCGAGCCCCACAAGTCACCGCATTTTGGATTCCCCTAGCTCTCTAGTTTTCAGAAATGCACAGGTTTGGTAGGTTTCCCTAGGTGCCGGCTGAGCTAGAGGCCAAAATCTACAGGTAGGCACTTCACACAAATCACCTCTGTTTTCTTTAAAAAAACTTGGATGTGTCCACGTTGCGCTTTGGGGCGTTTCCTGTCGCGGGCGCTAGGCCTAACCACACAAGTGAGGTATCATTTTTATCGGAAGACTTGGGGGAACGCTGGGTGGAAGGAAATTTGTGGCTCCTCTCAGATTCCAGAACTTTCTGCTACAGAAATGTGAGGAACATGTGTTTTTTTAGCCACATTTTGAGGTTTGCAAAGGATTCTGGGTAACAGAACCTGGCCCGAGCCCCACAAGTCACCCCATCTTGGATTCCCCTAGGTCTCTAGTTTTCAGAAATGCACAGGTTTGGTAGGTTTGCCTAGCTGCCGGCTGAGCTAGAGGCCAAAATCTACATGTAGGCACTTCCCAAAAAAACACCTCTGTTTTCTTTCAAAAAATTGGATGTGTCCACGTTGCGCTTTGGGGCGTTTCCTGTCGCGGGGGCTAGGCCTACCCACACAAGTGAGGTATCATTTTTATCGGGAGACTTGGTGGAACGCTGGGTGGAAGGAAATTTGTGGCTCCTTTCAGATTCCAGAACTTTCTGCCACAGAAATGTGAGGAACATGTGTTTTTTTAGCCAAATGTTGAGGTTTCTAAAGGATTCTGGGTAACAGAACCTGGTCCGAGCCCCACAAGTCACCCCATCTTGGATTCCCCTAGGTCTCTAGTTTTCAGAAATGCACAAGTTTGGTAGGTTTCCCTAGGTGCCGGCTGAGCTAGAGGCCAAAATCTACAGGTAGGCACTTTGCAAAAATCACCTCTGTTTTCTTTCAAAAAATTGGATGTGTCCACGTTGCGCTTTGGGGCATTTCCTGTAGCGGGCGCTAGGCCTACCCACACAAGTGAGGTATCATTTTTATCGGGAGACTTGGGGGAATGCTGGGTGGAAGGAAATTTGTGGCTCCTCTCAGATTCCAGAACTTTCTGCCACAGAAATGTGAGGAACATGTGTTTTTTTAGCCAAATTTTGAGGTTTGCAAAGGATTCTGGGAAACAGAACCTGGTCCGAGCCCCACCAGTCACCCCATCTTGGATTCCCCTAGGTCTCTAGTTTTCAGAAATGCACAGGTTTGGTAGGTTTCCCTAGGTGCCGGCTGCGCTAGAGGCCAAAATCCACAGGTAGGCACTTTGCAAAAATCACATCTGTTTTCTTTCAAAAAATTGGATGTGTCCACGTTGCGCTTTGGGGCATTTCCTGTCGCGGGCGCTAGGCCTACCCACACAAGTGAGGTATCATTTTTATCGGGAGACTTGGGGGAACGCTGGGTGGAAGGAAATTTGTGGCTCCTCTCAGATTCCAGAACTTTCTGCCACAGAAATGTGAGGAACATGTGTTTTTTTAGCCAAATTTTGAGGTTTGCAAAGGATTCTGGGAAACAGAACCTGGTCCGAGCCCCACAAGTCACCCCATCTTGGATTCCCCTAGGTCTCTAGTTTTCAGAAATGCACAGGTTTGGTAGGTTTCCCTAGGTGTCGGCTGAGCTAGAGGCCAAAATCTACAGGTAGGCACTTTGCAAAACTCACCTCTGTTTTCTTTAAAAAATTTGGATGTGTCCACGTTGCGCTTTGGGGCGTTTCCTGTCGCGGGCGCTAGGCCTACCAACAAAAGTAAGGTATCATTTTTATCGGGAGACTTGGGGGAACGCTGGGTGGAAGGAAATTTGTGGCTCCTCTCAGATTCCAGAACTTTCTGACACAGAAATGTGAGGAACATGTGTTTTTTTAGCCAAATTTTGAAGTTTGCAAAGGATTCTGGGTAACAGAACCTGGTCCGAGCCCCACAAGTCACCCCATCTTGGATTCCCCTAGGTCTCTAGTTTTCAGAAATGCACAGGTTTGGTAGGTTTCCCTAGGTGCCGGCTGAGCTAGAGGCCAAAATCTACAGGTAGGCACTTCGCAAAAATCACCTCTGTTTTCTTTAAAAAAATTGGATGTGTCCACGTTGCGCTTTGGGGCGTTTCCTGTCACGGGCGCTAGGCCTACCCACACAAGTGAGGTATCATTTTTATCGGGAGACTTGGAGGAACGCTGTGTGGAAGGAAATTTGTGGCTCCTCTCAGATTCCAGAACTTTCTCACACAGAAATGTGAGGAACATGTGTTTTTTTAGCCAAATGTTGAAGTTTGCAAAGGATTCTGGGTAACAGAACCTGGTCCGAGCCCCACAAGTCACCCCATCTTGGATTCCCCTAGGTCTCTAGTTTTCAGAAATGCACAGGTTTGGTAGGTTGCCCTAGATGCCGGCTGAGCTAGAGGCCAAAATCTACATGTAGGCACTTCCCAAAAAAACACCTCTGTTTTCTTTCCAAAAATTGGATGTGTCCATGTTGCGCTTTGGGGCGTTTCCTGTCGCGGGGGCTAGGCCTACCCACACAAGTGAGGTATCATTTTTATCGGGAGACTTGGTGGAACGCTGGGTGGAAGGAAATTTGTGGCTCCTTTCAGATTCCAAAACTTTCTGCCACAGAAATGTGAGGAATATGTGTTTTTTAGCCAAATTTTGAGGTTTGCAAAGGATTCTGGGTAACAGAACCTGGTCCGAGCCCCACAAGTCACCCCATCTTGGATTCCCCTAGGTCTCTAGTTTTCAGAAATGCACAGGTTTGGTAGGTTTCCCTAGGTGCCGGCTGAGCTAGAGGCCAAAATCTACAGGTAGGCACTTCGCAAAAATCACCTCTGTTTTCTTTAAAAAAATTGGATGTGTCCACGTTGCGCTTTGGGGCGTTTCCTGTCGCGGGCGCTAGGCCTACCCACACAAGTGAGGTATCATTTTTATCGGGAGACTTGGAGGAACGCTGTGTGGAAGGAAATTTGTGGCTCCTCTCAGATTCCAGAACTTTCTGCCACATAAATGTGAGGAACATGTGTTTTTTTAGCCAAATTTTGAAGTTTGCAAAGGATTCTGGGTAACAGAACCTGGTCCGAGCCCCACAAGTCACCCCATCTTGGATTCCCCTAGGTCTCTAGTTTTCAGAAATGCACAGGTTTGGTAGGTTTCCCTAGGTGCCGGCTGAGCTAGAGGCCAAAATCTACAGGTAGGCACTTTGCAAAAATCACCTCTGTTTTCTTTCAAAAATTGGATGTGTCCACGTTGCGCTTTGGGGCGTTTCCTGTCGCGGGCGCTAGGCCTACCCACACAAGTGAGGTATCATTTTTATCGGGAGACTTGGGGGAACGCTGGGTGGAAGGAAATTTGTGGCTCCTCTCAGATTCCAGAACTTTCTGCCACAGAAATGTGAGGAACATGTGTTTTTTTAGCCAAATTTTGAGGTTTGCAAAGGATTCTGGGTAACAGAACCTGGTCCGAGCCCCACAAGTCACCGCATTTTGGATTCCCCTAGCTCTCTAGTTTTCAGAAATGCACAGGTTTGGTAGGTTTCCCTAGGTGCCGGCTGAGCTAGAGGCCAAAATCTACAGGTAGGCACTTCACACAAATCACCTCTGTTTTCTTTAAAAAAACTTGGATGTGTCCACGTTGCGCTTTGGGGCGTTTCCTGTCGCGGGCGCTAGGCCTAACCACACAAGTGAGGTATCATTTTTATCGGAAGACTTGGGGGAACGCTGGGTGGAAGGAAATTTGTGGCTCCTCTCAGATTCCAGAACTTTCTGCTACAGAAATGTGAGGAACATGTGTTTTTTTAGCCACATTTTGAGGTTTGCAAAGGATTCTGGGTAACAGAACCTGGCCCGAGCCCCACAAGTCACCCCATCTTGGATTCCCCTAGGTCTCTAGTTTTCAGAAATGCACAGGTTTGGTAGGTTTGCCTAGCTGCCGGCTGAGCTAGAGGCCAAAATCTACATGTAGGCACTTACCAAAAAAACACCTCTGTTTTCTTTCAAAAAATTGGATGTGTCCACGTTGCGCTTTGGGGCGTTTCCTGTCGCGGGGGCTAGGCCTACCCACACAAGTGAGGTATCATTTTTATCGGGAGACTTGGTGGAACGCTGGGTGGAAGGAAATTTGTGGCTCCTTTCAGATTCCAGAACTTTCTGCCACAGAAATGTGAGGAACATGTGTTTTTTTAGCCAAATGTTGAGGTTTCTAAAGGATTCTGGGTAACAGAACCTGGTCCGAGCCCCACAAGTCACCCCATCTTGGATTCCCCTAGGTCTCTAGTTTTCAGAAATGCACAAGTTTGGTAGGTTTCCCTAGGTGCCGGCTGAGCTAGAGGCCAAAATCTACAGGTAGGCACTTTGCAAAAATCACCTCTGTTTTCTTTCAAAAAATTGGATGTGTCCACGTTGCGCTTTGGGGCATTTCCTGTAGCGGGCGCTAGGCCTACCCACACAAGTGAGGTATCATTTTTATCGGGAGACTTGGGGGAATGCTGGGTGGAAGGAAATTTGTGGCTCCTCTCAGATTCCAGAACTTTCTGCCACAGAAATGTGAGGAACATGTGTTTTTTTAGCCAAATTTTGAGGTTTGCAAAGGATTCTGGGAAACAGAACCTGGTCCGAGCCCCACCAGTCACCCCATCTTGGATTCCCCTAGGTCTCTAGTTTTCAGAAATGCACAGGTTTGGTAGGTTTCCCTAGGTGCCGGCTGCGCTAGAGGCCAAAATCCACAGGTAGGCACTTTGCAAAAATCACATCTGTTTTCTTTCAAAAAATTAGATGTGTCCACGTTGCGCTTTGGGGCATTTCCTGTCGCGGGCGCTAGGCCTACCCACACAAGTGAGGTATCATTTTTATCGGGAGACTTGGGGGAACGCTGGGTGGAAGGAAATTTGTGGCTCCTCTCAGATTCCAGAACTTTCTGCCACAGAAATGTGAGGAACATGTGTTTTTTTAGCCAAATTTTGAGGTTTGCAAAGGATTCTGGGAAACAGAACCTGGTCCGAGCCCCACAAGTCACCCCATCTTGGATTCCCCTAGGTCTCTAGTTTTCAGAAATGCACAGGTTTGGTAGGTTTCCCTAGGTGTCGGCTGAGCTAGAGGCCAAAATCTACAGGTAGGCACTTTGCAAAACTCACCTCTGTTTTCTTTTAAAAATTTGGATGTGTCCACGTTGCGCTTTGGGGCGTTTCCTGTCGCGGGCGCTAGGCCTACCAACAAAAGTAAGGTATCATTTTTATCGGGAGACTTGGGGGAACGCTGGGTGGAAGGAAATTTGTGGCTCCTCTCAGATTCCAGAACTTTCTGACACAGAAATGTGAGGAACATGTGTTTTTTTAGCCAAATTTTGAAGTTTGCAAAGGATTCTGGGTAACAGAACCTGGTCCGAGCCCCACAAGTCACCCCATCTTGGATTCCCCTAGGTCTCTAGTTTTCAGAAATGCACAGGTTTGGTAGGTTTCCCTAGGTGCCGGCTCAGCTAGAGGCCAAAATCTACAGGTAGGCACTTCGCAAAAGCCACCTCTGTTTTCTTTCAAAAAACTTGGATGTGTCCACGTTGCGCTTTGGGGCGTTTCCTGTCGCGGGCGCTAGGCCTACCCACACAAGTGAGGTATCATTTTTATCGGGAGACTTGGGGGAACGCTGGGTGGAAGGAAATTTGTGGCTCCTCTCAGATTCCAGAACTTTCTGCCACAGAAATGTGAGGAACATGTTTTTTTTTAGCCAAATTTTGAGGTTTGCCAAGGATTCTGGGTAACAGAACCTGGTCCGAGCCCCACAAGTCACCCCATCTTGGATTCCCCTAGGTCTCTAGTTTTCAGAAATGCACAGGTTTGGTAGGTTTCCCTAGGTGCCGGCTGAGCTAGAGGCCAAAATCTACAGGTAGGCACTTTGCAAAATACACCTCTGTTTTCTTTCAAAAATTTGGATGTGTCCACGTTGCGCTTTGGGGCATTTCCTGTCGCGGGCGCTAGGCCTACCCACACAAGTGAGGTATCATTTTTATCGGGAGACTTGGGGGAACGCTGGGTGGAAGGAAATTTGTGACTCCTCTCAGATTCCAGAACTTTCTGCCACAGAAATGTGAGGAACATGTGTTTTTTTAGCCAAATTTTGAGGTTTGCAAAGGATTCTGGGTAACAGAACCTGGTCCGAGCCCCACAAGTCACCGCATTTTGGATTCCCCTAGCTCTCTAGTTTTCAGAAATGCACAGGTTTGGTAGGTTTCCCTAGGTGCCGGCTGAGCTAGAGGCCAAAATCTACAGGTAGGCACTTCACACAAATCACCTCTGTTTTCTTTAAAAAAACTTGGATGTGTCCACGTTGCGCTTTGGGGCGTTTCCTGTCGCGGGCGCTAGGCCTAACCACACAAGTGAGGTATCATTTTTATCGGAAGACTTGGGGGAACGCTGGGTGGAAGGAAATTTGTGGCTCCTCTCAGATTCCAGAACTTTCTGCCACAGAAATGTGAGGAACATGTGTTTTTTTAGCCAAATTTTGAGGTTTGCAAAGGATTCTGGGTAACAGAACCTGGTCCGAGCCCCACAAGTCACCCCATCTTGGATTCCCCTAGCTCTCTAGTTTTCAGAAATGCACAGGTTTGGTAGGTTTCCCTAGGTGCCGGCTGAGCTAGAGGCCAAAATCTACAGGTAGGCACTTCACACAAATCACCTCTGTTTTCTTTTAAAAAACGTGGATGTGTCCACGTTGCGCTTTGGGGCGTTTCCTGTCGCGGGCGCTAGGCCTAACCACACAAGTGAGGTATCATTTTTATCGGGAGACTTGGGGGAACGCTGGGTGGAAGGAAATTTGTGGCTCCTCTCAGATTCCAGAACTTTCTGCTACAGAAATGTGAGGAACATGTGTTTTTTTAGCCACATTTTGAGGTTTGCAAAGGATTCTGGGTAACAGAACCTGGCCCGAGCCCCACAAGTCACACCATCTTGGATTCCCCTAGGTCTCTAGTTTTCAGAAATGCACAGGTTTGGTAGGTTTGCATAGCTGCCGGCTGAGCTAGAGGCCAAAATCTACATGTAGGCACTTCCCAAAAAAACACCTCTGTTTTCTTTAAAAAAATTGGATGTGTCCACGTTGCGCTTTGGGGCGTTTCCTGTCGCGGGGGCTAGGCCTACCCACACAAGTGAGGTATCATTTTTATCGGGAGACTTGGTGGAACGCTGGGTGGAAGGAAATTTGTGGCTCCTTTCAGATTCCAGAACTTTCTGCCACAGAAATGTGAGTAACATGTGTTTTTTTAGCCAAATGTTGAGGTTTCTAAAGGATTCTGGGTAACAGAACCTGGTCCGAGCCCCACAAGTCACCCCATCTTGGATTCCCCTAGGTCTCTAGTTTTCAGAAATGCACAGGTTTGGTAGGTTTCCCTAGGTGCCGGCTGAGCTAGAGGCCAAAATCTACAGGTAGGCACTTCGCAAAAATTACCTCTGTTTTCTTTCAAAAAATTGGATGTGTCCGCGTTGCGCTTTGGGGCGTTTCCTGTCGCGGGCGCTAGGCCTACCCACACAAGTGAGGTATAATTTTTATCGGGAGACTTGGAGGAACGCTGTGTGGAAGGAAATTTGTGGCTCCTCTCAGATTCCAGATCTTTCTGCCACATAAATGTGAGGAACATGTGTTTTTTTAGCCAAATTTTGAGGTTTGCAAAGGATTCTGGGTAACAGAACCTGGTCCGAGCCCCACAAGTCACCCCATCTTGGATTCCCCTAGGTCTCTAGTTTTCAGAAATGCACAGGTTTGGTAGGTTTCCCTAGGTGCCGGCTGAGCTAGAGGCCAAAATCTACATGTAGGCACTTCGCAAAAAACACCTCTGTTTTCTTTAAAAAAATTGGATGTGTCCACGTTGCGCTTTGGGGCGTTTCCTGTCGCGGGGGCTAGGCCTACCCACACAAGTGAGGTATCATTTTTATCGGGAGACTTGGTGGAACGCTGGGTGGAAGGAAATTTGTGGCTCCTTTCAGATTCCAGAACTTTCTGCCACAGAAATGTGAGGAACATGTGTTGTTTTAGCCAAATGTTGAGGTTTGCAAAGGATTCTGGGAAACAGAACCTGGTCCGAGCCCCACAAGTCACCCCATCTTGGATTCCCCTAGGTCTCTAGTTTTCAGAAATGCATAGGTTTGGTAGGTTTCCCTAGGTGCCGGCTGAGCTAGAGGCCAAAATCTACAGGTAGGCACTTTGCAAAAATCACCTCTGTTTTCTTTCAAAAAATTGTATGTGTCCACGTTGCGCTTTGGGGCGTTTCCTGTCGTGGGCGCTAGGCCTACCCACACAAGTGAGGTATCATTTTTATCGGGAGACTTGGAGGAACGCTGTGTGGAAGGAAATTTGTGGCTCCTCTCAGATTCCAGAACTTTCTGCCACAGAAATGTTAGGAACATGTGTTTTTTTAGCCAAATTTTGAGGTTTGCAAAGGATTCTGGGTAACAGAACCTGGTCCGAGCCCCACACGTCACCCCATCTTGGATTCCCCTAGGTCTCTAGTTTTCAGAAATGCACAGGTTTGGTAGGTTTCCCTAGGTGCCGGCTGAGCTAGAGGCCAAAATCTACAGGTAGGCACTTTGCAAAAATCACCTCTGTTTTCTTTCAAAAAATTGGATGTGTCCACGTTGCGCTTTGGGGCGTATCCTGTCGCGGGCGCTAGGCCTGCCCACACAAGTGAGGTATCATTTTTATCGGGAGACTTGGAGGAACGCTGTGTGGAAGGAAATTTGTGGCTCCACTCAGATTCCAGAACTTTCTGCCACAGAAATGTGAGGAACATGTGTTTTTTTAGCCAAATTTTGAGGTTTGCAAAGGATTCTGGGTAACAGAACCTGGTCCGAGCCCCACAAGTGACCCCATCTTGGATTCCCCTAGGTCTCTAGTTTTCAGAAATGCACAGGTTTGGTAGGTTTCCCTAGGTGCCGGCTGAGCTAGAGGCCAAAATCTAAAGGTAGGCACTTTGCAAAAAACACCTCTGTTTTCTTTAAAAAATTTGGATGTGTCCACGTTGCGCTTTGGGGCGTTTGCTGTCGCGGGCGCTAGGCCTACCCACACAAGTGAGGTATAATTTTTATCGGGAGACTTGGGGGAACGCTGGGTGGAAGGAAATTTGTGGCTCCTCTCAGATTCCAGAACTTTCTGCCACAGAAATGTGTAGAACATGTGTTTTTTTAGCCATATTTTGAGGTTTGGAAAGGATTCTGGGTAACAGAACCTGGTCCGAGCCCCACAAGTCACCCCATCTTGGATTCCCCTAGGTCTCTAGTTTTCAGAAATGCACAGGTTTGGTAGGTTTCCCTAGGTGCCGGCTGAGCTAGAGGCCAAAATCTACAGGTAGGCACTTTGCAAAAATCACCTCTGTTTTCTTTCAAAAAGTTGGATGTGTCCACGTTGCGCTTTGGGGCGTTTCCTGTCGCGGGCGCTAGGCCTACCCACACAAGTGAGGTATCATTTTTATCGGGAGACTTGGGGGAACGCTGGGTGGAAGGAAATTTGTGACTCCTCTCAGATTCCAGAACTTTCTGCCACAGAAATGTGAGGAACATGTGTTTTTTTAGCCAAATTTTGAGGTTTGCAAAGGATTCTGGATAACAGAAACTGGTCCGAGCCCCACAAGTCACCCCATCTTGGATTCCCCTAGGTCTCTAGTTTTCAGAAATGCACAGGTTTGGTAGGTTTCCCTAGGTGCCGGCTGAGCTAGAAGCCAAAAGCTACAGGTAGGCTCTTTGCAAAAAATACGTCTGTTTTCTTTAAAAAAATTGGATGTTTCCACGTTGCAGTTTGGGGCGTTTCCTGTCGCGGGCGCTAGGCCTACCCACAAAAGTGAGGTATCATTTTTATCGGGAGACTTGGGGGAACGCTGGGTGGAAGGAAATTTGTGGCTCCTCTCAGATTCCAGAACTTTCTGCCACAGAAATGTGAGGAACATGTGTTTTTTTAGCCAAATATTGAGGTTTGCAAAGGATTCTGGATAACAGAACCTGGTCCGAGCCCCACAAGTCACCCCATCTTGGATTCCCCTAGGTCTCTAGTTTTTAGAAATGCACAGGTTTGGTTGGTTTCCCTAGGTGCCGGCTGAGCTAGAGGCCAAAATCTACAGGTAGGCACTTTGCAAAAAACACCCCTGTTTTCTTTCAAAAAATTGGATGTGTCCACGTTGCGCTTTGGGGCGTTTCCTGTCGCGGGCGCTAGACCTACCCACTCAAGTGAGGTATCATTTTTATCGGGAGACTTGGGGGAACATAGATTTGTGAAACAAGTGTTATTGCCCCTTGTCTTTCTCTACATTTTTTCCTTCCAAATATAGGAGAGTGTGTAAAAAAGACATCTATTTGAGAAATGCCCTGTAATTCACATGCTAGTATGGTCACCCCAGAATTCAGAGATGTGCAAATAACCACTGCTCCTCAACACCTTATCTTGTGCCCTTTTTGGAAAAACAAAGGTTTTCTTGATAGCTATTTTTTACTCTTTATATTTCAGCAAATGAATTGCTGTATACCCGGTATAGAATGAAAACGCACTGCATGGTGCAGCTCATTTATTGGCTCTGGGTTCCTCGGGTTCTTGATGAACCTACAAGCCCTATATATCCCCGCAACCAGAGGAGTCCAGCAGACGTAACAGTATATTGCTTTCGATAATCTGACATTGCAGGGAAAAGTTACAGAGTAAAACGTAGAGAACAATTGCTGTTTTTTTTCACCTCAATTTCAATATTTTTCTTTTTCAGTTGTTATTTTCTGTAGGAAACCCTAGTAGGATCTACACAAATGACCCCTTGCTGAATTCAGAATTTTGTCTACTTTTCAGAAATGTTTAGGTTTCTGGGATCCAGCATTGGTTTCATGCCCATTTCTGTCAGTGACTGGAAGGAGGCTGAAAGCACAAAAAATTGCAAAAATGGGGTATGTCCCAGTAAAATGCCAAGATTGTGTTGAGTAATTGGGTTTTCTGATTCAAGTCTGCCTGTTCCTGAAAGCTCGGAAGCTGCTGAGTTTAGCACCGCAAACCCTTTGTTGATGCCATTTTCAGGGGAAAAAACACAAGCCTTCTTCTGCAGCCACTTTTTCCAATTTTTTTGAAAAAAACAAAATTTTCACTGTATTTTGGCTAATTTCTTGGCTTCCTTCAGGGGAACCCACAAAGTCTGGGTACCCCTAGAATTCCTAGGATGTTGGTAAAGAAGTACGTAAATTTAGCTTGGTTAGCTTATGTGGACAAAACGTTATGAGGGCTTAAGCGCGAACTGCCCCAAATAGGCAAAAAAAAGGCCTGGCACAGGAGGGGGAAAAGGCTTGGCAGTGAAGGGGTTAAGGTCACATAGCTGGGGCCCAGGTGATGGGGTCCCCGGACCAAGATCGGCCCTAGAGAGGAGTGCCATGGGGCCACCCTCCCCCCCAAAAAAAAAATAGTTAGGCTGGGATGGGTCCCTGGGGCTCAGATCTTCTCCCTGTGGGAGATGGCATTGCTGTCACAGAGAGAGCAGTTCCCTCTCTGTGAGAGCAGTTTCCTTGTTTATCTGTCTGGAAGGGAAACAGAGGAAACCTCCGCTCTGAGCACGTGACAGCTGTTTGATAGCTCTTGCTTCCTCAGAGCAGAGTGTTTGCTCTGACTTGATGGGAACTGTCAAAGTCACAGCTATGTCCGGCGGTGGGCACCCCGGGACATAGAAGGAGCCGGCCCTGGGGGTTGGCAGTCCCCAGGGCCACCAATAGCTCCTCAGGGGGGCTATGAGACCCCCTCCCCAAAACAATAATAAATAATTAGGCTGAGCCCAGGGGATGGGGTTCCCAGGGCTGGGTTCGGCCCTGGGGAGGAGGGCCAGTCCCCCCCAAAAAAACAATAATTAGGCTGGGGCTGAGAGGGGCCCTGGGGAGGGGGGCCCTATGGCCCCCTCCTCCCCAAACAAATATTAGGGCGGGCCAAGGGGTATGAGGTCCCCGGGGCAGAGATCGGTTGGGAGAGGGGGGCAAGCAGGTCTGCTGCCAGTTACCGAAGTGCTTGGCCATAGGCTGTGCACAGTGTGGGGTTGGGTGGTTATAGAGATTGGCTGCAGGGCCTGGCCACAGGCAAGGCCCTGCTTCCAACTGCCACTGTGCATGGCCGAAGGCTGTGCACAGTGTGGGTTGGGTGCTTATAGGGGTGGCCGCAGTGCCTAGCCTTCAGCCACTGTGCACAGTCGATGGCAGTGCGTAGTGGTGGTTGGATTAATATATAGTAATGAAAATTACTTTACATAAAAAAAATGTAGAGATTCATGGAACATCCCCCGGGGTAGAGATCGGTTGGGAGAGGGAGGCAAGCAGGCCTGCTGCCAGTTTCCGAAGTGCTTGGCTATATGCTGTGCACAGTGTGGGGTTGGGTGGTTATAGAGGTTGGCTGCAGGGCCTGGCCACAGACAAGGCCCTGCTTCCAACTGCCACTGTGCACGGCCGAAGGCTGTGCGCAGTGCGGGTTGAGTGCTTATAGGGGTGGCCGCAGTGCCTGGCCTACCGCCACTGTGCACAGTCGAAGGCAGTGCACAGTGGTGGTTGGATTAGTATATAGTAATGAAAATTACTTTACATTAAAAAAAATGTAGAAATTCACGGAACAAAACAAAGGTTACAGGGACGTTACAGTTAGGAAACAGACTTTAAAAAGCATAGAAATTATATTTTAAAAAACAAAGGTTATTATAGGGACGTTATAGTTAGGCTCACATTTTAAATGTACAAAACCATAGAAATTCAGCTGTTATAGTTAGAGTTATTTTAAATAACTAAAACTAGCGCCCTAAAGTAACTATAACTCTGGTTTTGTGCGAGTAAATTCAGAACCTATCTATAACATCCCTGTAACCTTTGGTTTTTTAAGTGAATTTCTATGTTTTTTTAAATTCTATTTCCTAACTATAACGCCCCTGTAACCTTTGTTTTTTTTAGTGAATTTCTATGTTTTTTTAATGTACGATAATTTTCATTACTATATGGTAATCCAGCTCAATACAACCACCCAACACTGCGGCTGGTCCCTGGGCCTACCTCCCTAACCACCCAACCCCACCCTGGACATGGCCTGTGGCCATGCATGATGGGAGTTGGTCGCAGGGCCTGTCTCTGTGGGTGTGAGAATAGGTGTGAGAGGGTGTCACTGGTTGTGACAGGGTCTATGTGGGTGTGAGAGTGCGTGTGAGTCTGTCTGTCTGGGTACAATAGCTATGAGAGTGTCTCTGTGAGTGGGTGTGTGAGTGTCTGTGAGTGTGTGTGTGAGTGGGTTTGTGAGTGGGTGCATGAATCGTGAGTGAGTGGGTACATGATTCTCTAAGTGGGTCCGTGATTGAGTGCGTGAGTCTCTGAGTGGGACTGTGAATGGGTGCATGAGTGTCTGAGGGGGTCTGTGAGTGGGTGCGTGACTCTGAGTGGGTCTGTGAGTGGGTGCATGAGTAGCTAAGTGGGTCTGTGAGTGTGTGCGTGAGTTTCTCAGTGGGTCTGTGAGTAGGGGCGTGAGTCTGTGAGTGGGTGCATGAGTGTTTGAATGGGTCTGTGAATGGGTGCATAAGCTTCTGAGTGGGTCAGTGTGTGGGTTTGTGAGAGTCTCAGTGAGTGTCTGAGTGAGTCTCTGAGTGTGAGTGTTGGTGTGGTTGTGCCAATAGCTGTGTGAGTGACTCTGCCACAAAGGAACCTCATCTGCTCTTTTATTTAACAAGAGATCACAGCTTTGCATGAAATATCTACCCATCTGGAATTCTTTCTACCTCCTTGGGTAAATGTCCAGTTTGTGTTCTAGACTACAACTGTGTAATGGAGCACCACTGGCCTTGTGTGCGTTGTGGCAACAGGATTGTTCCTGTTGCCTGTTTCTCTAGAATTCTATGATAACATGAATCATCCTATAGAGAGGCTAACGAGACTACAAAGACGTAAATATCTATCAAACCAGGGTCTTCTCTTATCTATATGAAGTGAGGGCTTCTTTGATTTGTGGAGATGTCTTCATATTCCTCAGCATCAAGAACCCGCCATCAAAACTAGTGGCAAACGCCCTGAGGGACCCTTTGGGAAGCTGTACATCAAGCCTTTCAAACCTAGTAAGGTGGGCAGGGCGGGGCCAAGTGGGCGCAGTTTCCAGGTGATTTGCACATTTGCATACTTATAGTAATTTAAAGGGAGAACCGTGAACTGTAGCGGGGTTCTCCCCGGGCTGATTTCAGCCCTGGGGGACCTATCCTCCGGTGCCAACCACTATTCAGTGGGGGAGGGAGGACGCTTGGCCCCCTTACCCCAGCAGATTTCCGCCCCAGGGATCCCATCCCCGGGGCCCACCACTATTCAATGGGGGAGGGGAGGGTTGTGCAGTCCCCTTCCTGGGCTGATTTTGGCCCCAGGGACCCCATCCCCCAGGGCCTGGCTATATCACTTGGGTGCCCGATGCATCCAGTGTGCACAAGGGAGACTGTGGGAGAAGCCTCAAGGCCCCAGCCGTCCCACCTGGATTGCTGCCTCCTGCAGGAGACAGTATTGCTTTTCCACACGGAGCTTCTAAACATGCAGCTCCCTGTCTGCAAAAACAATTGTTTCATCTCTTTCCCTGCCCGCATCTCTGTGGGCAGGGAAAGAAATTAAACCTCTGTTTCCAGCAGGTGAGAGCACTTTGACAGCTCTTGCTCGCTAGAAGCATAGTGTTTGCTCTGATTTGGTGGGAGCAGTCGAAGCTCCTGCCAAGTCAGAGCAAACAGCTATGTCCCAGGGATGGGCACCCTAGGACATAGCAGGAGCCAGCCCTTAGGGGTGGCGGTCTCCGTGCCTCCAATATTTCAGTTTAGCCCCGTGGAGGTGGAGGTCCACGGTGCCGGGGTTCCGTGACAGACCACCATCATTATCTTTTTTCAGCCCCAGGGAGTTGGTGATCCCTGGGACTGCCAGGGGGCCACGTGGCCCACCTACTTTAATTTCATGTTTTGCCCCAGGGAGGTGGTGGTCCAGTAGGCTGCTGGGGGTGCGCAGGTCCCACCTCATGGTGGTCCCCTGGGCCAAGGAGGGTCCGCGAGGCCCCCCGTAATAATTTACATGTGCCCTGGGGAGGGGGTGGTTCCCGAGCATAAAACGGCCCTAGGGGGAGTGCCCTGTTCATCCTCCTAATTTATTTTTAAAATATATTTACATGCCAAAGGACCTTGCCCACCTGGGGGCTTTAGCATAAACAAGGGCAGGATGCCACGCTTGTTTTAAAAAAAAAAAATTGCCAAGAATATTTCGCAGATTTGTGGCAAAAATGTTTTTTTTGCCCTGGTGGGATCCCTCTGGGACCCCCAACACCAAGGCTTGGGGTCAGATTATTACTAACTTGCCCCAGTTTCTTTTTTGGTGGGACTCAGCTGAAGCCGAATCCCAAGATGGCTGCCAACACCGCCTGGTTGAAGTGTTGCAGCCAATCAGAGCTCTGAATCTCTGTGCACATGCTCATCAATATTCGAGAAGTCGTTGAGGAAGATCTGCAGCCCTAGATATACAATTATGTATTTCCTTAAATTTCTCAAAACCTACTGAATGGATTTGCACCAAATAACAAAAAGCACTATCTGCTGAACAAAATCTAGCTTTCTGCCAAATTTGGTGTGATTCCGTACAGTGGTTCAGGCTCTGGTCGTGCTCAAAATCCTACAGGAGTTAACATGGGGAATACACTTTTTTTTTACCCCCTCTTTTTTCTTGGTCCCTGTTTGACCGATCATAAAAGAATAACCAACACACTTTTTGGGGAAAATTTTGGAAACATGGTGCTAACAAACACAAAAAATACACACACACACACACAAAAGTGCCCTCAGCCCTAATAGGATTTTCCTTCTGAAAAGCTGGTCACCCTGTCATTGTATGTCACTAATAAGTACACAGAAACCATGGAAATATACATTAGCAATCACAGAACTTGACAGTTATGGGAGTCCTGTGTATGTTTTGCACGGGAAAATGTGCTAAGTGCTCGCACGTTCAGTTATAGAAGTCAGCTAAGATCTTTATAAAGCCATCGCTAGTACAATATTTATAAATAGTTTTATTTTCACTGAGCTCTGTTTTTTCCTCGGCCGCTCAATTGGTTTCAACGTCGTTTTGTAGGTTGGACTACTTTCAGACAGTTTTCTACAGCCGTGTGCATACGCCTAACGTGAAGCCTGACAGTGCCCTTAGCAACCGAGAATCTCTACGACGTGGGCCCCTCCTTTACAGTGTTCGTCCGTATCAGCTCTCCCATGAAGCAGCGCGCGCCTTCGCGCGGGATTGGGTGTTTTTGAAAAGAGCCGAGTGGCGAAGGTGCAGCTGCTGAGCCCCGTGGTGTCACCCACCTGAAAGTAAGTGTGTTCATACGCTGGTTGGGGTAGTTCCCTTTGATACATTCCAACACTTTTGAGGATTATCTCTATTCATGATAGTTTCAGATAATCTTTGTAGTTTGCGCTTTCTTGGATCTCACCCCTTCCGGATTTGTCGCTTTGCAGAATGACATTGGTGGATTTGTAGAGTGAGACCGGTGCCCGCGGGGTCTGCAAGCAGATTTCACAGCTGTCGCGTTGCACTCTGGATGCCTTGACCTGGGAGACGCTCCAGATGCGTTAGCCTCACTCTCTAAGCGCTGTCTATGCTTTAGAAGAGCCTGGTTACTGTTTCAGTGCCGCTGTGTGGTGCTGGGGATGAGTCCCCTTAATTCAAGATAAGGCACACCATAAAGTAACATTTTTCACGAGTGCATTTCTACAGTTATGAAATATTTTCTTAAATTCCTAATTTAATTTGATTTAGAAAATAGATTTGCAACTTTTTACTCCTGTTTGGCACCCAGCAGCGATATTAAACGCCTACTTTGAGTTACTTGTTGACTCTTAAGTTCCAGTTGTTCTATGTATAATTAGAAAGACTCTCCCATTGGACGTGATATCGGGAGCCGAATCGTCCGTATTAAACGACTGTGCACCGATTACGCCCCCCCCCCCCCCCCCCCCCCCCGAATAAACTCTGTTTTCTGGTGGTATTGCTAACGCGTCCCTCTATGATAATTTATTACACATTAGAACTCGTTTTAGGCCAATGAATCTTTTGACACAATTGAGGCACCTTAGGATGAGATAGCTAATCAATATGTCAATCAATACGTCAATAATGTCATCAATATTTATTACCACAATTCATTTCACTTTAGTCAAAGTCATTAATCAACTCAAGATGCTACCATGACCCTGCAGTCATGAATAACCACACCAGTTTAGTAGAATTTTATGATGTTTATTCCCTATTGATTACAATTTTAAAAGCATGTGTGTTAATCTCAAAACCAAAACACTCAATATCATTGTCATAATTTGGCAACTTGAATAAGACTTAAACAACGCAAGGAACACAATTATTAGAACATAACACAGCGTCAACATAGGTCAACTTTAGCAGAGTGTCATCAACGTGTCAGTCCAACAAAGCATAGATTCAGTCATTTGTCTATTTGCGTCAGTATAATGAACCCCTGGCCTAACCACTGATTAGCATTAGCATGTTGGGCTTCATGCAAAACAATTAAGAACACCAATTTGGAAAACATCTAACTATGGTCCCTGTCAAAAGTAAGCAGTTGGTACCTAGAAAGGAAAGCAAACAGACAAATCACAATTTCATTGTCATAGTTACCCTCCAATGTTTAGGTCAGCACTCAGGTTCAGTCTTCGTCTTCAGGACATCAGTCGATTCGCCATCAGTCAAAACTCAGCTCCCAGGGAAAAGGGGGGCACTTCCCTCATAAGGAGGTAAAGTGTAGAATGGGCAATCTAAGGAAGAGGATGGTTCTAAGTAAAATCAGCAAAGTCACTAAGCAAAGTGACAAAGTCTCTGGATCAAACCGACAGCATTTTCCTAACCAATCTCTGATGATTCCCTGTGTCATGGGTTTTTATCCCTTTTTCGTTGTACATTCCCCTAAAACTTAATTGGTCCAATGTTATACCCCTCTATCTCTACCCAATTAACTTTGAATTAGCTCATCAAATTTGTCACTCCACAACAGTTCAGACATTTTATTGGTCCATATGATTGACGTCTTCGGAGGTAGCACGTCCGGTATGATTTCATCCTTCTGTAATTCTTTGCACATCTTTTGGTCAGTAGCTCCATTGTCTTCACCGGTTTGAACGACCTTGTACATTATACTAATCTACACTGTTGCATTTTGGCTAAACATTTATACAAGCAATATGAATTTAATGAGAACGGACCTACTATGGTTACATTCAGCTTCTAGTTTGAAGAAAACAAGAGGTCATGTCCTTTTGCGAGTCAGCACACTGCACGTTTAGGAAAACACATTTAATATGAGAGCCAAGCAGCTAAAATTCGGCTCATGCTAACTTAAGGCCTACAAAGTTTATTAACACTATTTCAATAACGTAATCATTAATAATTAGTATAAACTTATTCAATTACAATAACTCGTAACATTAGTTATTTTTCTTAGTCCACGTATACATTGGTGGCCACTCCCGTGGTCACATTTTAGATGCACGTTTTAGCAAAACCTAATAGTACAGTTTCTATGCAGCATTATCACACATTAATTCATAAACCTTTCATGTTAATATAGATCATATAAGCTACGCTCTCTCAGTATCAAAGACGTGTAGTAAAATTAATTTTTTCGTAGCTCAGATGTTGCTTACTAGTCTACTTTGTACTAGAAGACTACTGTGAAGGCTTGTCTTTGGAGGTGGGAGTGGTAGGATTGGCACAATTGAATAAGCCACTGTTATTGCTGGCATCTGCTGTCCACATTTCATTTTAGCTACATGTAGAAATATGTTTACCAAAACCTGTTCCCGAAGAACATCTCAATGCCTAGCTTTTAATTTAAATGTAATCATTAGTGTAAAGAGCCCCCCTGCCAGCATCAGTTTTGCATTCCCACACAAATGTTTGAAACCGAGAAGCAGAGCTTTCTGGAGCTCAGGCTGCCAGTGTAATGCTGCACTTAATGCGCTGAAGTTGATATCTGAATAATCCATGGCTTATAAGATAAAAACAAAACATTCTCTGCAAATTCATATTTTCTTATGCATTATCAAGAAACATCTGGGAAAGAGTGTCTTGCGCGTGGGGAGCAATTCATGTTTGAAATGAAGGCACCATTCATGTCGGAGCAAGATTATTTTTATTTGGAAAAATTCCTTGGAAATATGACATTGAATTGAAAGAGTTTGGACGGACTCTGTACAAAGACTTCATACTGATATTAGTTTCCCAAACAATGTCATAAGAAAGGGACTACTATATTATTCGAGTATCATTGTGTTTATAGAAATGTTGACAATAACAGTAGCATTTTCGGTGAGTGCTACTGATAATTTTATCTTCTATCAGCTTGGAATTCATATTTATCCCCAGCACCGGCTAGAAAAATGTGATAGCAAAGGGATCACTGTATTGTTTATTTTATAGCAGTAATTACATTTTGTGAGAAATGTCATGCACATTAATAGCAGCGGTACATAGGTGTCAGATTTACAGCATTTAACGTTGGGTAACTAACAGTGAGGTTTGGGTAAAGTATGCCAGTGTGTAACAATTATTTGTGGAGGAAAAAAATATTATCAGCTAACACAAAAGCATTTACATATTTACATCCGAATACCTCTGGTCTTTCACCCTCCCTTTTATTGGAGTTTTGAGCACGCTGAATAAAGCAAATGTGGTTCCAAAGAAGTTCCTGTGTAGGAGACCTAGAAAGTAAAAAAGGCCACAGACTGTTGGCAGCTCATGGTTGAAGTGGTGGTTTTAGAAGGTTGTTTATTGGCAGATCATGGGTTCTGAGTCAGAGTGTAGGTTGATAAGGTACCTGGGTACCATGTCATTTAGTGATTTGAATGCTAGTGTAGCCCTGCTCTAGGCGGTAAGGCAACTGGCCTGGAGACTGTATGCTGAGGTGTGGTTGTGCAAGTTGTACAGAGTCTAGGTAGCAGACGGTCTTTAGTGGTGGCCAAGAGTATGACTGTTAGAGGTTTACCAGAAAGCTGATGCAGTAATCTGTCTAGAGATCAAAGTGAGTTGACAGTTCTTTTGGTATTATTGAATTGTGTAAGTGAGCTAATCTTTCTTGTGTTGAATAGTTAAACGCCTGTTGTGGCATGTTGTGTATTTGTAATGAAGATATCCATAACATAGATGAATTAAAATGAACCCTCGAGTTTCTAGCTGACAAGGTGAATTTTGGTAAGTTTGGAGGAAGGAAGGTGTGGGAGATAACTTTGTAACAGGTTAGAGAATGTCGGGGTGGAACAAAAATGTTGGAGTGATTCTATGTGGATGGTTGGCTTTGGCAGTTGGAGAGCAAATAGTTGGGATAATGTCAACACCGTCTCTTTTACTGTTTAATTACTAACTAAATAAATATCATACTAGAACCTTATTACCTGTCCTGGAGTACTTTTTGAACAATGACGACTAAGATGGAATCGTGGAGTGGTTCTGGGGGTGTCTGACTACAAGGCTCCCGCTTTGTATCTGAGTATCCCGGCTCGCTGTGTTGTGTTCTGGTCCAGGGCAGCTGTTCGGTTCAGACTTGTGGAGCTTCTGTCAGCAGATCGCTGTTGAGTACAGTTGGGGTTCCAGCACATTGCTGGATTGCTTTCATCTGTGGTTCCCAACCTTTTGTGTTCTGTGGACCTCCACTTAATCATTACTGGAGCCTGGGGACCTTCACTGAATCATTACTGGAATCTGGGGACCGCCACCTAGTCATTACTAAAAGCTGGGGACCTAATCAGTTAAAATATTTAGTTTTCTAAGCAGTCGCGGACCCCCTGAGGAGGCTTTGTGGCCCTCCCAATGGTCCCCGGATCAGAGGTTGGGAACTACTGGCTTAAGTCATCGCGGAGGCCCTTTCCTGAGAGACTTCTTTTCAGAGCAGTGTCCGCATTGCAGCACCTGGCGCCCTGCCAGGATACATTGGAATCGTACAGCAGGAGTGTCCACGATGTTGCATTGCTTACCTCATTGTGGAGGCCCCTTCCCGAACGGCTTCTTGTTGGAATGGCGTTGGCACAATAGCACTTAACATGGGTGAGGTTGCCATTGCAATGTTTTACACCTGGGTTTTGGCATTTTGGCAGCCATTCCTCCTCTGTTCTGTTAATGTTGTTACGCAGAGCAAGTTCTATAATGCTGTGAGCACATGTTCATGTTGCAGCTTGCATGCTCACTCTACAGCTGTGACGTATTAGAGTTACGTTGCTTAACGTGAAGATGTGTTACTTGGTTCAAAGGAGTTTCTAGAGATTAGCTACATTACTGGAAAAAAAAGAGAACAAAACGTATGTTCAGTGCCAGTTAGTCCCCCCTCCCCGTAATTGGACATTACAGGTGCAACACATGTACAGCCTGTAGATATACGGAGAATAAAAAATGTATTGTGATTAATGGCAAAATTCCTAAACAACTCAGTTTTTCTAATTACAAAAAATGTCATATACTGCATCAGATGCCCCTGATCGTTAACATACATAGGTCAAACTGTGCAGCCAGTCAAATCACGAATCTTACAACATAGACGTAGAATCAAATGCTCTGTACCAGCTCTTTCAACATTATGATTTTATTCTTCCTTTTTAGTAATAATTTTCCCACCTTTCAATGGTCTGATGCATATTAAAATATGGCCACCCAAACAGGTTTCCGCTATACAGGAGAAGTTTTCCTTCCATTAGGCAAGCGTCCCGAAAATCCGTTATGCTTTTAATTTGGTCCTCCGCACACATGCGAGTGTGCCTGAATACCCGTTGAGCATTTAATGTAGATTTTCCTAGTAATTTATGAAGGAAAGTCTTAATTTTATTAAAGAAACGGAGGCGAGTATTATGCTTTAGTCTTTTCTTTGTTTCTAATAGCAGCTGCAGTCAAGAATAAAAACTACCGATCCCATAAGGCGAATACTTTGAAAGGTAGTTCAAAGTAATGCACCAATCACTAACAATCCGCTCTAATAATACCTATCTTGACTGAGAACAGCCCTCCTTTCTTGTGCGAGGTTAATAAGTAACAAATAACGGAATAATAGAACAACAAATACAAATAGCCAAGCAAGCGATAAAATTTCACATAGAATGAACAAAAGTCTCTGAACAAAGTCCGGAAGCGTGCGCTGATCCAACAACTGAATGTTCCTCAAGGCAGGTGGATTGGAAGACGCTGTAGATGAAGAAACGGAGGAAGGATCTCTAAGAAGAGGTCTGTTGCGTCGATGTAGATGCTGGAAGGGAGGGTAACAAAACAAGAGCGTTAGCATCTATAGAGGAGGGATAATACTCGCCTCCGTGTCTCTAATAAAATTAAGACTTTCCTTCATAAATTACTAGGAAAATATACATTTTATGCCAAGATCCGAGGCTCCTATTAAGCTATTTTAAAGCGTACTGATCACATTTAGAGAGGCATGTTGAATTGGTTTACAATAGAAAACTCTAAAAACATTGTCATTAGACCAGTCAGGCGATCTGAGAAGGTCCTCCAGGCGAGAACCGGCCCAAAAGGCTTTGGACGCCATGTTTCCTCTAGCCGAATGGGCACCAAAGGAGGAGGTATCAATGGCAGCAAGGGACATAATCCAACAAACCCAGCTAGCCAAGGTAGGAGAGGACACAGGATTGAAAGGCTTTCTGAAAGAAATAAGGAGTTGGGTAGAGGAGGAATTTCTCAAACCAGCTGTCTGTTGTTCATAAACTTTTAAGCTTTGCCTACACATAGCTTAGGGTGATCAGGAAAAAAGGGATACAAAACTGAAGAAAGGTTAGTACACCTAAACACATTAAACATAACACCAGAGGGTGTAAAATGACGAACTGTAACATCTAGAGTTTTAACATCAGATAAACGTTTGAAAGAAACTAAGCATAAAAGCACGGTGAGCTTAGCAGAAAGCTGTTTTAACTATAACAATGTATTGTCTGGCCAGGAAACAAACAAACAAATTCAACACAGCATTAACATCCCATAACAAACTGTATTTAGGTTTCGGAGGGTTGGAAAATTTTACTCCCTCTAGAAGTTGGCAGACCAAAGGATGCTCTCCAACCGATTTTCCCTGGATGTAAGAGTGTGAAGAAGAGATTGCTTATCTATACAGGTTGATAGTGCGAAAGGACTTACCTTTGCTGGCTTCTGCCGCCAGAAAGTTGATAATCATAGTTACATCTGTTGTAAAGGGATCAATGTGTTTTCACACACACCAGCTATGCCAGAGAGACCAAGATGATCTATATGCTTTCTTTGTTCCTGGAGCTCTTGCCAAGTCAATGAAGTTTGAAGCTTCTGCCGAAATAGGTATGCCAGGTTGGGATTCCCCGATATTTTCCAAGCCGAAAGGGTAAGGACATTCTGGAGTATCAGACTGTGACGGAGGCCGTGGGGGTTGGTCAGGAGATATGGAAATGAGGGGATTAGGAATGGGGGCTCGATTGACAGGTCCAGGAGAGTAGGAAACCACACCTGGGAGTGCCAGAAGGGGTCTATGAGCACTAGAGAGGCTTGTTGACGTCTGACCTGCGCCAGCACTCTGGAAATCAAAATGAAGGGAGGAAAAGCATAATTGAGTGAGGATGACCAATCCTGAGAAAACGCATCGAAGGCAAGAGCTAGTGGATCCGGGTGCCAGCTGAAGAATTGTGGGAGCTGTGCATTGAGACGGGATGCAAAAAGATCTATGTGGAAGGGGCCCCATTTGCAGAGAATGTTGTTGAAAACCTGCGCATTGAGCATCCAGTCGCTAGAGTCCTGGAAGTGGCGAGAATACCAATCCGCCACAAAATTGAGGTTGCCAGGACCAAGATTCTGTTTTGAAGACAGAACTCCCAAAACCCTTTTGCTAATTCCTCTAAAGGTTTGGATTTTGTGCCTCCTAAGCGGTTGATGTAACGAACTGCGGAAATTTTGTCCATTCTGAGAAGAACCAAACAGGAAACTCTGTCTTTTGCGAGGCTCCTGATAGCAAAGGAGCCGGCAAGCATCTCTAAACAGTTTATGTGCAGTTTTGACTCCTAGAGACCATGAGCCTCCAGTCGAGATTGGACCACACCGGGCTCCCCAACCCAACAGACTTGCATCTGATTCTAATACAAGATCCCGGGCTGATGCGAAGATAGTCCTGCCGTTCCAGGCGTCTAAATGGTCTATCCACCATTTTCTGTGTGCGAATCTTGGTCTAGAACTATGGAATCTGTATAAGCTAGACCTTTTTGAAAGTGACAAATTTGTAGTCTCTGCAACGCGCGGTAATGTAGCAGACCTGGAAAGATAGCTTAGATTGAAGAAGAGAGGAGGCCTACCACCCTTGCCAAGGATCTGAGGGATAGCTGAGAACTGCGTAAAATCAGTAGAATTTCTGACTTTATGGACTTGATCTTTGATGACGGAAAAAGAGTAGCCGAAACAGAGTCTACCAGGAAACCTAGGAACTCGATCTTTTGGATCAGATCCAAGGAAGATTTTTCGTGATTTATAATAAAGCCTAGATCTGAAAGAAGAGTGCAAGCAAGGTGAACTTGGGACAGAAGGGAAGTGAGATTTTGATTCATGATCAGAATATCGTCCAAGTAGATAATTAATCTGGTGCCTCGAGCTCTGAGAGAGGCCGCTACTGGTTTCATTAGTTTTGTGAAGCACCATGGAGCGGAGGACAGGCCAAAAGGAAGGGAAGTGAAATGGAAAGTCTGACCGGCCCATTGGAATTGAAGAAATGTCTGGGAGGCCGGGTGTATGGGGATTGCAAGATATGAGTCTTGAAGGTCTAGCCTTACCATCCAATCTCCCTGGAGCAATGTATCTCTGAGATGTAAAATGGTTTCCATTTTGAAATGGCGATTTATAGTACAATTTGATTGAACTGTTTTAGATTGATAACTGGGCGCATCTTTTTGTTCTTTTTCTGGACTAGAAATACTGAGCAGAGAAAACCTGAAGGATCTAGAGAACAAGGAGCTATTGCCTGCTTTTGTATAAGAGATTGGATTACTAAAGAAATTAGTTCTGTCATTTGAAGAGAAAACTGAGGGGGAGGAAAACTTGCCTGTAAAGGCCCTGAAAAGAGCTCTATAACATAAGCCTGAACTGTATTTAGCACCCAGGGATCTACCGTGAGTTCCCTCCATTTTGCCAGGCACAGAGAAATACGACACCCTACAATTGGTGAACAGAAATGTTGACTTACCGGATTGAGCAGAGAATCTGGAGTTGCAGTTTCCTTTGTTTCTGAAGACCCTGTTTCTTTAGGGATAGAACTGTGGTCTGTAGTCCTGATATGTGTTGTTATTGTAGAAACTGCGGGAACTTTGGTTGGTGGAGGAACGGCCGGCAAAGCGGTTCCTACCTCTGCCGGCCCTGGCTAAAACCTGAGCTGAAAACATATTTTTCAGGGATTGTTGTGAGTTATCCAGGGAGGAGAATGTTGCCACGTATTTGCTCAACTCTTTTATAAAAGAGTCCCCAAACAGCAAACCTTCTGCCTTTACACCAGGATCTGAACCCGCTAAGTTGACCAATTTGGGATCAAGTTTAAGTAGGAGTCCTTTCCTGCGTTCATGTGTAATCGAAGAATTTGCATTTACAAGTATCCGTATTGGGGTCATGCATCTCGTCGTCCGTATCTAATATCTTAGATATAGTGATAGGAGAAGATAAGTGTTTTGATTTAACCATGCATTTCTTTGAGGATTTAGATATTAACCCCTCCTTAACAGGAGGCCTTTGAGGAGCCATGTCCTATGTGAGACTTTGTCACCAACCAACAGCGTTGCTTTAGTATTTTTTGATGGTGCAGGACGCTTTCTGCTTTCCCCCGCAGAATGGGCCAGCATGGTTTTAGACACCAAATTTACGGCTACATTTTCCAAATTTTTTGACAATTTTTGCCAAAAAGCTGAAATAGCTTGATCAACAGACAACTGTATAAAGTCATTAAAATTTTCTTTAAGGAAGTCTTCCTCCTCCTCCTGAGATAAATGAGAAGCAGAAGAGCTGTCCATGGTGGCAACAAAGGTTAGAATTCAAAAGAGAGGGAGGAAAGAGTTAACTTTCTCACAGAGTGAGAACAAACAGCCAGGCTCCGCCTATGGGTGGGGCAAAATATTTGCAGATGAAAGCAGGCAGTTAGTGAACCGAAACGAGGAGTCCGGCGTCGAAAAAAAACATCTCCAGAAGCATCAGCTAATGAGAAAAGATAAGCCGTCTGACAGGAACAGTTCCCTCTCAGCGAGCGACTGAAAATGACTGACGCCTGCTGAGGAAGAAACGACCTGAAACGGCAGTTGGGAAACGGGCGCGCAGCGCGAGGGCCAAAGATAGAATGTGGCTACAAGCCGACTACTCGGAATAAACGAAACGTACAGGCATGACAATATTAAAACAGCGCTAATACCGAACGCGTTATGAAACCAATATTATAAAGTGAATGTGAAGAGAAAAATAATACTTATCTTGACTGCGAGCAGCAAGAAAAGAGGGCTGTTCTCAGTCAAGATAGGTATTATTAGAGCAGATTGTTAGTGATTGGTACATTACTTTGAACTCCCTTTTGATCCCCATTGGCTACTTTTATTCGCCTTATGGGATCAGTAGTTTTTATTCTTGACTGCAGCTGCTATTAGAAATAAAGAAAAGACTAAAGCATAATAGGAGCCTCCGGTCTTGCCATAAAATTATGGCCGCCGCATACACACAAACGTAGAGCTTTAGCCCCTATGAGCAGCTGCCTTTGGATACCACGCCAGACTAGAGTACGATGGCTGTGTTTGTCAGCAACACGGAATGAAGTAAGATTTTTTTTTTTTTTTTTGTGTTCTGATACATTTAAGAATGTATTGCAGCCAGAGGCATAATTAAAAATAACTAAAAATCATACTTGGGATAATTTGGTTTATTTCAATGTGGATAACCAGGTTCCTTTAAAATGCCTTTGAAGCACACGCCGTGACATGATCCATAACTACGCCGTTCTGTGCTTACAGTGATATCGGTTCAGAAAGCATTTTTGGATGGTCTTGTTCATATTCATGGTCAGATTAACTTCCGTGACCGAGATAAAGGTCAGTGTGGTTGCCTCAACATCAATCTATCGATGTTTAGTCCGCATTTCTTTACAGGGCTCATGCTTCACCTCTGGTAATTTATTCGAACTAACCTCTTTTTTTTATTTAGTATTTTTGGGAAGGTAATGTTTACCTCACCACACATTTTTTAAGATGCATGCGTATGAGTGTTGACCGCACCACATTACTCTCATCCTTGTATTGCACAATATGTATGTTTGTAAGTTAATGTTTTTAATAAGCATTATAGTATTGTTAATTGTTTTGTAAAATAAAATGGTATTGCCCACAAGGTGAAGAATAGATTTGCAGGTGAATAGGGTGTTAAATGACCCTGGTGGCATTATTGATAATATAGGCATTTCTATAAGAATAAGTATCATATCTGATATTCTTTATATAGGTACCACTACCTACGTCCTGATGAGGCCCGTAAATGAAGGGCCGAAACGTGTCGACCAACAACTCGAGGAGTGTTATGAATTTATGACCTGAAAAGAATTAGAATATTATACCACACCTATTTAGTATGAACAATTCGCTACTAGTGACGGTATAAAATTATCACTACCTTGAATAGAGGACTGCCCCCCAAATATTTTTGGCAGCCCATCTCTTCGAATTACGCTGGAAGTTTTGAGTGCCTGTTCACTCAGTGCCTTTTGTTTGAAAATTGTGTTGTATATATTTCTGTTGTGTTGTAATGTGTGTGCATATATGTTTCTAGTGATGTTCATTGTGTCAACACTATATAACATGTTTTTTGTAGAAGGAGGAGTGAGACAAAGTGAGATAAACACCAAATTGTGTACGCCAAGTGCGAGTGCTAAAAATAAAAAATCTCTGTATTTTTCCCGACTCTGTACCACTCCTATATTATTATTGTGCTTTTGTGGTGTCATTTTTTTTTCTGTGATGGATACATCTCTTTGACTGGTATTGAATGGATTTATATAATATTCAGTATTATACTGCCTACTTTGACTCGTATTTTGTACATTGTGGGGAATTGATGTATATAGTATCCAGTGTTATACTACCTTACAAAGTTTCTTAGTTTAGCATGCATACAGCGTCCACTGTTTTTCCTGGCTGAACCTCCCAAACAATAGGAACTGTGGCTTGATCTATTGGAACCCTATGTGGAAATTTTAGAAGATTGTGAATGCACTTCTGCAAGAATCCCTACTCGGGCATAGACTGGGTGCCGTAGGAGTAAGGACATGTAAGAATTTGCCTCCCCCTTGGAGAATGCGGCTGGTGTGGATGTGTATCAGTATGCCATCAAACAAATGCATGAGAGATACGGTAGACAAAATAAATGTAGTTGTGGAGTGGTTCAAATTGTATTCAAGGATACAAAAAGAGGAAGAAACAATTGATCGTTTTGTTGCAACCTTGACTGTGATTTTGAACATATGTTGTATGACCAAGTATTAGGAGACCAGATACTAAGACCAAATCTAAATAAAAATATTGGAGAAATTATTGACATGTGAGGAAATATCCTTGAAGGCTGCAATGGATGTTGCAAGAAGTATCAGACAAATGCATACAAGCAGTAAGGAAGGAGAATGAGTGCTACGGCTTTTTGTGTGATTGGAAGTGCTAAGGATACTAAAGTTAAAGGTAAATACTATGAAGCAATACATACTGGTGGGAAAGGACTGTCGTGTTACAGATGTAAGCCGAGTGGCCACTTAGCCAACCTTAAAACATGCCATGCAGTAAGAAAAATGTATAGTACTTGCGAGAAGACATGGCATTTTAGCAGTGTATGCAGGAGAACGGGGAGAGAAGTTATTTGTACTGCAGAGAATGTTGGGGAGGAGGAATTGAGTATGCCAGGAATAGTGTTGGGTTTGCAGGATGATGTGGTGAGAAGAGTATTGAGACTGCGGTGTTGCAAGCTGAGTATAGATGGAGTGCGGGTGGAAGATATGATTGATTTGTGTGCTTCGTGCACCGTTATGAGCAAGGACACATTTGAAAAGTTGTGGCATGGAAGGGAGTTGTGTAAATCTGATGTGAATCCACTTGGTTAGTCAGGCCATAGAATTCTAATGATGGGGTTCAAATGAGCATATCTGGAGTTTGGATCCAGGGAGTGCCATGTCAAGGTTTATGTGGCTGACAAGGGCGACGTGATATTTTGTTGGCCTCACATAACTGATCTGGGTATTAAATTAGCTCCTTGTTCTAATCCACCTGTGTGTTTAGTTCATGCTGAAGTACAAGCAATCAGTATGGCAGATGTGGAATATGTGGAGTTAAAGGAAGAATTTCCTTGTGTTTTTGGTGACCATGTAGGTAAACTGAAGGGTTTTAAACAGAAAATCATTTTACGTGCAAGTGTAAGGCAAAAATTGAGGAATGTGCCTTTGAATTATAGAGTGAAGTCAAAGGAAATACTTCATGACTTCAGTGAGAAAGACATAATAGAACCTATTGATAGTTCATATTCGTTGTCTCCAGCTGGAATTTCACTCCAGTCCAATGGATATTTAAGACTGTGTGGACTTAAGATGTTGGAACACAGCTATTTGGATGGACGCTGTCCCATTACTTAATTTGCAAGAACTAATGACATCAATTGGTGATGCCACAATTTTTTGAACAGCCTCTCTTACCAGTGCGTACCACCAAAGTGAATTGGGTGCTGATTAATGGCACAGCATTCATAACGAAGGAATGTTTCAGTACAAGAGGATACCTTTTAGTCTTACAAGTGCTTCTGCAGTTTTCCAGAGAGAAAGTACCAGAATTTAGAAAGGGGTGAAGGGCGCAAGACAATTTCAGGATGTCACTTAATATTTGAGAAAAATAAAATTGAGCATGATAGAAATTTAAGTGTTAGCTGCACTCACGAACAATGGTTAACATTGAAAAGCGAGAAATATTACTTTAGGAAGCAACAGGAAGAATACCTTGGTCCTGTGATATCAAACAATCGTATTCTCCTTAAAATTAGCCATGTTGAGGTGATTATAAATGTCCTTGAACCTACATGTAAGGAACAATTGATGTCGTTTTTTTTTTTTTTTTAAGGACTGACCGAATTCTATTCACGCTTTGTAGAAAACTATGCTACCAAGGTAAAACATTTACGGTTGTTGAAGAAAAATGTTTTCTTGCAATCAAGAATGAGATTACATGCTCCATGTTTAGAATAATTTCTTATGGGGTGGATTGAATAATATCTATGGATGCCAGTGGATATGGCGTTGGTGCAGTTTTATCTAAAAAAAAAAATATATATATATATAGGATGGTTCTGAATGTATTGTGGCAAGTTCATTCTACTCATTTACACAGCCGTAGAGGAATTACTCAGTGATTAAAAATGTGTTATTAGCAGCTACATGGGCTGTGGAACGTTTCAGATTATAAGTGTGGGAAGGAAGTTACAAATTTGCACGACCATAAACCACTGATAAACATTATGAAACCTAGTGGTGGGAGAAACCTAACACTGAGATTAGCAAGATTGGCGTCCAATTTGCAAATGCACCTCTGTGAAATTGTGTGTCCCAGGGAAAGGATGATAGTGTTGTGGATGGGTTATCATGCTTACTGTTGGAAATCGGAAACAAATCAGTTGGCAGTGGAGGTGAGTGTGATGTGGTCTTCATATATGATGTTATTTTGGTTAAAGGAATGCAATTTGAATTTGGGTAGAAGTTATCTGAAATAGTGTAGGTGCAGGAAATGGAGAAGGATATGGTGTTAAGGATCGTCAAGATGTATATTTCTGGAGGTTGGCCTAGTGAGCATCAATGGCAAGAGGAGTGCAGTGCACTTTGGAAAGTGAAGCAGCAATTGCCCATGTGTAATGGTATCCTCTTGAGAGGAGGCCGAATTGTACCTTCAAGCAGAGTACGTGAAAGTATCATTAAACCTTTGCTACAGATACTGGCATATCACTTGAATGAAACATCAGTATTGCTGCTGTTACTAAGTACAACAAATATTTTGCTTCTGTTTGGGGGTTGATATTGTGTTGTGGCCAAATCCCCAAGAATGAGATATTACATGGTACGTGTTTAGAATAATTTATGGGGGTGCATTGAATAATACTTATGGATGCCAGTGGATCTGTCGTTGGTGCAGTTTTTTTTTGTTAAGATAAAAGATGGGTCTGAATGGATTGTGGCATATGTATCTCACACATTGACACAGTCGGAGAATTGAGAGCAAGAAGTCACTACCTCAAAAATCTGCTTTGATTTTGTAATAGAGGATGTGCTGAGACTTGTCATGCGGTGCATTTTATTTGTTTTGTTAAGCTTTAAGATTCACCAGTATCCCAAAAAAAGCAGTGTTGCAGTTGAGTCTGCAGTTGCGAAGCAAGCCTCTTATGTGCAGTCTTGGTGAGCTCTTCCCTTTCCAATCATTGGAAATGTGTTGGTCTGCCCCCTTAGAATAGACACAGCTGACTACCGCTACCGAAGTATAGCTCTGCGGGGAATATTTTAGACTGATCCCTACTGTTGAGGTTTAGCATGTATGGCTAATCTGACCTCTGTGTTAATTTTAGCTTCCCGTTTTGTTAGTGATGCAACCTTGCTTGTATGCACTGCCGCAACATTCATGTTATAGTGCATCCTATAACCCTTTTGTGCCATAATATGTTGGACATGCATTTAGGTAATGTTTTAAAGAGTAGCAACCTACTACCTACCTCTTCATTGCACTACTGCTACTCTATCTTCATGGCACTGCTTTTCCCCTTTCCTCCACATGCTACTGCTCCACTTCATCGCATTGCACTCCACGCCTCCTCCATCTACCCTCCCACTCCAGTCTGTCCCACTCCAAAGTGCCTCACTCTACCCCACTAGAATCTACCCCACTTCAGTATACCCAACTAAAATCTACACCACTTCAAACTACGCCACTCCAATTTACTGCATTCTACCTCACTCCATGCTACCTCAACCTACCCCTCTCCAATCTACCCCACCCTAATGTACTCCACCCTAATGTACTCCACCCATTCTACTCCATCTATTCCACTCAATCTACCCCACTCCAGTCTACCCACCTCCACTGTACCCCACTTAAACCTACCCACTCCAGGTCACCCCACTCCAATCGACCACACTCCAGTTTACCCCTTTCTACCCCACTCCAGTCCTCCACAATATGCCCCACTCCAATGTACAACACCCATCCAACTTCAAACTACCTTACCCCAATCTACCTCAGCCTGTCGACCCCAACCTTCTCACTCCAATTTACCCTGACCTACCCCACACCAATCCACCCTACTTTACCACACTCCAATCTACCACTCTACCCCACTCAGTCTACTCTCAACAATCCATCCCTCTCCAATCTGCCCAAGTCAGCCCCACTCCAACCACTTAGCGTACCTAATCCACTCCAGTCCACCCCAATCTACCACCACCTGCCCTACTACCACACCCCAATCTGCACCACTCTACCCCACCCCAATCTGCCCACCCCAGTCTATCCTAATGTACCCCACTGCTCGCATTTTTTGCAATGCTGAACATCAGCCACACTTGTGTACAGCATGACTAAAACACATTGCCAAAGCCAATAGCTTTTCCATTGGCCAGACCTATTTATTGGATTTTCTAGTGCTTGTTTCGACATGGGTGCAAATTTATTTGCCCTTCTTTATAGGATGCATGTAAACTGTGATGTACTGGAGACTACCAATAAGGCTGTGTGTGTGTTTTTTTTTTTGTGTCTATAGGTTGCTTCCAGCGTGTCTGCTTGTAATTCTCACACTAATAATGTAATGTGAACTTCAGTCTAATCTTCCTCTAAAAAAAAGTTGGACATGATTAGCTGGTGTGCATAGCATGACAGTCCTGTGTAACAAAATTTTGATCATTTATCGAAGCTTGGCGATTTTAGTGTATATTCTGGTGTTTTAGTGCAGCATCATTTTCTTGAAAGTGATGCCCTGTCCATTTCTCCCCGCTTTACAGTTAATATACGTAGAAAAGAACATTTGGGTATGCTGTTTTTGACTGTGAAGTTTATTTTGTACCCTGGCCTCCTGTGTGACAGGAGTAGTTTATATTTTTATGTATCTAGAGTAAATATCCCTTTAGTTCAGAAATTACAAGCAGTGTGTCTTTGACATATGATACAGCCTCTCAACTATTGTGACTCTGGAGATTTACTTTGGCTAAGGAATCCGTTGGGCATGTTGAAAGCCATCATATTTTTTGTGAACAAGTTTATCGGACCCATTCAGTGTGTATTTTGCACTGTATGTGTTTCAGTGTGCCCTATTACGGTTTCTATAATCCAGTACTAAACATTAGATATAGTTGAGTTTAATGAATGGAAACAAAAGGTATGTGTGGATGAGTGACAGGAAATAAATGTCTCCTGATATTAAAGCTCAGTCAGTATTTCTATATCCATTTGAATGTCAGGCTTCAGAGAGTATTGGGATTGACCTAGTTGGTAATTTCATATGGAAACAGTTTGTATAGAGGTGACACCCTATCCCAACCAGTATGATTTTTATACAGAACATCTTGCCTGATAGCTGGCACAGGAATCCCTGAGTAAGGTGGGCATCACTAGTGAGAATGCTTCTTTTCTGACATGATTTCCTCTGAGCTTTTCATGAATTGTGGAGTCTGTTCCTTGTCTTTTAATACTATTTATAAATATCCGCATAATACCATTTATATTGACCTTGTTTTTTTTTATTGCTCTCTATTTGAATTTGAGCTATAGAATACAATTATCGGCTGTGTATCTGGAGGCTTTACGGTCTTAAATTCCTTTTTGATACCAGTTATGTTTAATGTTGTGGTACTGGGATCTATCTCTCGTCTTAGGAGATACACTGGTTTTTTTTTATATGGCCTTGTGGGCCTTTTTCTTCTCTTGCTCATTAGGGGGATTGATCTCTTTAATCTTCAGGCTGAAGCAGATGTTTAGATGATTGAATTCCTACAGCATCCATAGAGGCCTACTTTTATGACCTTGTCTTGGACAACTGTGCTTCCCCTTTATCCCCAATGCTGTACAGTGAGTGCCTGGAGTATGGCCACAGAGTTGCTACATTTTGTATGCTACCCAAACTTATTTCAGAAGCTGCTTCGACATTCCAGATTAATTGCATTCACAAATCCAAAACAGGTACAGTTTTGTGGTCCTGTTTTGTGCGTGTGTTGAAATAGCTGTGGTAATACTATAGTGGATGGGGTCTCATACTTTGTATTATAGATGTTAGTCAATCTACTTTCTCACTGTAGTGCATGTTTTTCTTTAGTAGTCTCTAGGGCACCTCTTCTAGCTTGTGTGTCAACAAGCAACCTTCAAGAGACAATCACCTGGATTCATTGGAAAATTTCCTATGATCATATTTATAGTTGTTGGTCTTATAATCTGTGTAGTCGCAGCATGGGAATGAGGAATAAAGGCCCATATTCTTCCTTGCCCCTAAGACATATTGTATTGGCCGTAGTCAGCCATTAGGTCTTCCAGAATGACTCTACCCATGTGCCAGTGTATAAATTCAGTTATCTTTCTAACTGTTCAGCGTAGTAAAACTTAAAAGGAATTTGGGGTTGGGGATGGGGCGTGGGCGTGCAGGGTTTACTAACCAATAGCAAGAATTTCACTGATGGCATCTATACTTTCTGTTTTGACACACTTTATGCCTTTTCTTAGAGTTAATACACTTAATAGCCATAGGCTAACTTTGGGATCCTCAGTTGGGTGCCACTAATGTGTGCCAGTATGTGATTGCACTCAGTAGATTTATCTTGGCCCAAAAGCATGTGGTTATTCCCGAAGGATGACGAAAACATAGAGGTCACACAGTTCTTCCTAAGAGTGATATGACCATATGGGGATCTTCAAACTGTTTTGCCAGAGATTCAGTATGACTTTTGTAGACTGGGAGGTTGTCCTCTCCATCAGCCCTGGGTGAAAGTAAGTAGGTAGTCTTGTGTTTACAGTTCTTTATTATACACTGCCTTAGTGCAGAATATATGAAAAATAATGATTGTAATTATTTTTGAGGAATTAATGTAGGCAAAAATTAGATGGGTAAATATGAAGAAAAAAAACATTGCATTTATAATCTACCCAAAAACCAGCCTCATTAGCTGCTGTATTGAGAAATGTGTATATAGCCTCATATATCTTCCTAGGCCAAACACAGCTCTTGACTTTGCAGTTCACAAATGTCTGACGCGAGCACTCCTCTCTGGTGACTGTCCTTTAGCTTGGACCCTTGTTTTGAGGATGTTCCTTTCTGTTATTTTTCCCTGTTATAGAGTCATTTCCCAAAGTAATTTGTTAAAAGATGTCCCTCCAGGTTCTGTTGGCGCAGGCTCTCATACTTGGCAAATTCCTTTGCTTTCCTGGCTTCTCTTGAAGAGGATGAATTTGATGATGCCTTGTGGCATAGCTCCAGTCTCCTGCTCCAGGAGTGCATGTGAATCTTCTTCAGTTGCTACTATCCGATGTCTGTGTAAAAAGATCTCAGAGTAAAGGGCAGACTCTACATCTACTAAAATTATTTAGAGGTGAATTAAACCACAGTTAGCATTGAGGCAGGGCTTATTTGGAAAACAGTTGAGGACTCAGAAGCCATGTATGGTATCTGATTAAAGAGCCCTATGAATTAAATGAATTAATTGGCAACCTGCCTGTCATTACCTCCAAAAGACTTTTGTTTGTAGCATTACTAGGTATTACGTATTTAGGTAAATCTAATCGCATAAATAGTGCAGTTTGTTAGTATGAGCTCAGTATACGGTGGCAACACCATAAGAAGTCTAGAAAATATAGTTTGGAATTCAGATCTGTTGCTTTATTTAAGGTTTATAAAGAGAACTAGTAGGTCCTGTCTTGAAGGATTATTGGCTTTGTCATTCTCTTTTAGCCATGCTGTAGAGCATGCCTAATTAAGGGGGGTGGGTGTCCAGAGGAGGAAGTGGGGGGCAGGGGCAGAAAAAACATGGATGAGAAAAATAAACAAGCATTGGCACAGCTCCTCTTTGGGACCTTCTAAGTATTTAGCCATGCAGCACATTAAACCTTTATCAGAAATAATCTGTGTTTGTACATTTCTTCATACACTTGGCAGTAGACTGTAATGGTCAGAACACCCTCTAGAGTGCACCACAATAAAAATAGTATTTGGAAGAAACATGGTCATGTAACCATATAGTCAGCGCCTAGAGAGCATAACCACGTGAAGGACAGAGAGCATTGCAGTGCAACCATATATTCAGCCCCTAGAGGACATAGTGCATTACACATTTTCATGCTTAGCAGTCCTGCCAGAATATTAAAAACAAGGCCCCCTTAGAACACAAACTATTCCCAGCTGTAAAGCAAACGTTCCAGCCATGAGAGAGCTTAAAACGACATTGAAAGGTGGGAGAGGTTATGATTTTGGACCCCTCAACCTAGTGTGGGGACCCAGGAGATGAGCGAGAGAGAGCACACTGTGCTGAACGTTTTGGTGGTGCTCCCATTGTCCTAGGACCACCACAGGCAAACATGTTTTGTAAAAGGAATGCCCAGCAAAGCATTTTGGGACGAGTTTTCGGAGTACATTGAATACTGTAGTATCTGCTCCCCAGCTTTGCAGGGAGAGCCACATTGAGGGGTTCCCTGGTGTTTTGTTCTATTTAAAAGGCACCAGTTTGTGTATTTTTCACTGCTAAATTTGTGAAGAATTTAGGAATGGGGCTGCAAATTTAACCTGTGCTCATGTAAAGCACTCCAATCTTCCAGTCGGAGTTCGGACTATTTAAATAAAAAAATAATTCCCCTTCAGCTTGCTGGCTTTGTTGGGCACAGACATGCAAAGAAACAGAGAGATGCCAGAAGAAGAAACAGCATATTTCCACAAGCGCGAACCGTAGAGGCAAAAGAAAAAAGTTGTGCGCCGACACTAAGGTATATTTCTGATCGTGCAATAATCCATGTAACTGGGTAAGTCTCCCAGATGGCAACAAAACCGCCTCAAGACGGGACAAATCTAAAGCATTTACCTAACAAACCAAAGGAATTTTGAAATGCAGGCCAAGGGCCGAATGAAAGTGATAGTTCTGTTGAAAGCCCACAGAATAGATTACAGCATGTCGAGAGACGGCGCATGTGCACTGCCTAGGCTCGACCTAATAACAAGCAATATGGAGTACTGTGGGGGAGAAGCACATGAGTGAGAAAGCAATGAGAGGAGGACCTGAGTGGCAACATGGAGAGGGGCAGGGAGAAGCATACAGGTGACACTGAACTGCAGGGAGTGCTGGTAAACAATGTACACTAGGGTGGCAAGCAGAAAACACATGCGTCGGTTGCTTAACCAAAAAGAAAAACAGTAGTGCCTGAAAAGCAAGCAGTGGAAGTATAAAAGCCAGCCAATCGAGATGGTAAAGAGAATATCTCCATGGGAGGGATAAAAGCAAGAGTGACAAGCTGGTACATGACTATAAAGCAGACAAAGGAGTGACTGGAAAGCCAACCGGTGGTAAGCAGTGGGTATGCTCCAATTTTCTGTATGTTCCTGGTAAGCCCACAGTATGTTGTTTGCAGTATGTGCAGTCTGTTTGACTTTATTTGATGAGGAGACTGATTGGTAGATGGAGAGTTTTGAGGTGGATGCTCATGTGGGAACTTGTGGTGGGGAAAGAGCCCAAAGTACAACATCTTAAAGTTTTATACTAAAGCTCTTTTTTTTAAGGGATTGTTTTGCAGCACAGTGCGTCACAGTTTTGAAAAGTTATCTGGCCAATCTTCCTTTCAAGCTCTAACTTTGCGAGAAGAGCATGTGCTTCACTTATGAGGGGGGTAAATGAGTTTGGAATAGAATATAAAGATTTCGGACGCTGTAATGAAAGGTGTTTGTCTCTGAAATATATGGGGACGGAATTGTTGAAAGACCACACCTTGCATAGTGTCTGAAAGATACTGCTGCATTTGAGTCAGTGGCCGCCCAGGAAAAATTATGATGGATTTTATGTGCACTACACAAAAATTAGCTTCCCTGTGTATTTTAGTAAAGTTCTTTGGTTCGTCCACTTTTGTGACGTGATATCGTCATTTAATAGTTTTTGATTTTCTTTCGTTATTCGTGTTGTCTTGGTGCCTTTTGATGTAATCTGTTGTGCACGTTTATTTACAGTTATGGAGTCCCTAGACGATCTGGCAGCACATTACAGACCTTCTTTTATCGAAGGTGATGACGCTCCTAAAAGATTTGAACAAGTGTATGCAGATGACATTAAGGCAAACCTTTCAGAAAAATTTGCTTTAGTTTCTTCAAGTTCGGACCTAAACTCAGTAAGTAACATACCATTTTAAAATTATATTTTATTAGTTCTTCTCATTATAAACAAGTAAGAGGAAGTAACATAACTTTTATGTGGCTTATTTAATTTTCTTTCAAAAACCAACGGATAACCCTTTTCCCTTATTCATTCCGAAAGGAAAACAATGACAGAGTATCTAGGCAATGAATATAAATGATGCACTTGGTGTTTTTAATTCATCAATGCTACTCCATACATATTTTTCAGTACGTGATGTGGAAGATTTGTGGCGTGGCCAATTAAACGTTAGGGTGCTTCTTGACTCTTACAACTGTACTGACCTTTCAGTGACATGTAAGGCACGTGACTGACTGTTGCAGCCCTATCAAATTTACAGTGCACTGGGTTTTTTGAAATCATGAGTTACCACATAGGCTACTCTAGCATTGGAATCGAAGAGATATTTTGTGATGGATTACCAAGCTTCTTGTACATGTAATTACAGTCCTGTGTCAAAACTAAGGAGCCCCCAAATTATTGTGTTACTCTAAATAAATGCTGTTTCTTTGTATGAAGCTGGCGTCTGAATAGACATTGAACTTTATTTTGGGGCATTACTGTGCCTTATAGTGTCTGAGCTTCAAACGTATCACCTTCTGGTGTAAACCATGAATTTGCTCAAACAACTGTTGGAGGGTCGGGATTTCTTGGCTATACAAATCTGAGTGCATTTGTATCGAGGTCCTGCAACACTAGTGGTAGATGATGAGGCCTACCATGAATATGGTCTACTAACATCTGGCTGTCCAGAAACCAGTGTAAAAGCCGTCTGATCACTCGACCTCCCACTAGCTGTTAATCTTATGCGCTTACCCCATTGCCATCTCCAGCAAGGTTTCAATCTCACTCGTGTCCCAGCTCGGCATTTTACTGTTCTTGCCACTGAAAACAGATCCTCTCTCTTGGTTTCATCCTCCACTTCTTTATTAATGGGTTTTTATGATGTTTCCCATCTCTATAGGCTCCTGCCTGATTTGGTCGCTGGGCTGTCCTCACCCAGGTATCAAAGTGGTAAATGGGTAGAACACTTTTGTCCTAAGGAGGGCAAGAGTTCTGAGGAGGCAGAAGAATAAGTCTTAAAGAGCTGTGGATGGAGGTGCATGGGTCTTTAGGCGGTGCATGCCTAAAGACCCATGCATCCAGACAGGCACACATTGACCTAAATCGCATATCCAGGAGTATATGCATGTGCCATAATTATATATAGCTGTGCGCACAGGGCTCCTGGCACCCATGGAAACAGCCCCCCGGCATTAATCAGCACCATATTATGTGTCGGTGGCCGAAAAGAAGTAATGAGCCACAATAGAAAGTAATGTATTTGTAGAGTTTGAACAGTTTGCTTATGAAGTACGCAAAAGCAGTGTTCAGAAGTAGTAAAGAATTCAAACTCCTGCATCACCGGGTGGGGAGGCAGTGCAATACGGGGTGGCGGGAGTGGGCAAAACCATCAGAGCTGTACAACTGCATATCCTTGGCAAAACAATTATAGAAATTCAATAAAGGTGCTTTGAAGTGGGGGAATTTAGACGTGTTCTGATGGTCTGTTATAAAATCAGTTATTCCTTGCTATTTTATCCTAGAGGGCATGTGTCAGCCAGAAGTGGGTTCAAAGCACTGGTAGAGAATACGAGAAAGGAGGCAAAAGGAAGGGTTAAAAACGAGAAAGGGGAGCTACAGGTGAGCAAAGGGAACTTGATTGTTGAGCAGTTATGCTGAATGGTCACTGTTTCAAAGCACTGAGGGAGAACAGTTTATTTAGCACATAGTACGAACTGAATATCTCATCTGGGCTTTGACTGCAATGCATTTTAAGCTAAAAATGACTTTCAGATTCTTTGAGTTGTGTAACGCCTCAAGTTTGTATAAAATATTGCATGCGTTTTCTGCTGCTGTTAACTGTCGTTATTCCCTATTACGTAAGTGGGATATAGGGTTGCATAGATAAACTCCACAGGGTAGCTTTATTCATTATATACACTAGAAAACAGTAGATACTTAGTGCACAGATTTTGTTGGGTTAGTTCTTGTTCTTAATAGTCTGGTTTAAAGCACTCTGCTATGGAATAGGAATTTGACCTTCCCTTTGCATGTAAACTGTTGAATTCCATAGCTTAAGTAGTTTTGCAAATGTGACATGGTAATTTTTGTTTGCATTTAATAGAGAACCAGTTTGGATCCGAAAGACCATCTTAAAGTGTTTCTCCGCGTCAGACCCTTCACTGCTGCAGAAATTGAACAAAAGGAGTCACAGGTATGGAATTAAGTGACACATATTTATTTCTTATTGCGGCTTTGATCTAAAAAGGCAGTACTGAAATAGTTGTTGTTTGTCGGTTATTTCCCACCTCTTGAAGCTGTAGTTAAGTGATTAGCTGTATGGTGGTGATGCCCGAGATATTGATTTGACCACTGGTAAAGCAGCTTTGAGAAAGAACTCATTGAATGACGTGTTCTTTTTGACCGTACGCTCCCACACTTTGCTGCCCTTTTGACATAACAGTCCTTTGCCTCAGCTTGGTTTGAAAGGGAAATTACTTTATCTTCTGCCTCAAAACAGAAAGATAAACATTTTGTTGTGTACAGTTGAAAAGATGACATTTTCTGTGATAGTTCCCTCCGCAGCCCTTTGTGAAGTGCATTCAGCCCTAGATAGCGACTGGGATATGTTTTACTTTTACTGTAGAGCATGGGTATTCACAAACATTTTCACAGGGGCCAAAATGTATGATCGTTGGTGTGCCCAAGGACTGTATTGTTGCCAGCAGTGTGAGAGTGGGGTTTTGGTAAAGAAACTGTTGATAACATGAGCAACCTACTCTTAGACTGTTTTTCTTATAGGCCGTCACACTTTGACAGTCTCTACGGGACTGTTCTAAATTTCCATCAACCAAACTTTCTTGGTCAACAAATGTGTGCTTCTTAATCTTCCTCCAAACTTGCCGATAAGGTTTTGCCTTCAATTTGTATTAATTTATTATTGTTTTAGTAAAGTGCTGTTAGCCACCTTGTGGTCACTTCCAAGCACCTTGAGATGTGGATATGTATTGAGACTGGCAGGCAGGAGGGTTGTGCTTTACAGAACTGTAATGAAAATAGGTATGTTTGACCGCTGACTTTGTGTTGCACCACTTTGCATTTGGATTAGTTGTCCAGTGTTCACCAGTTGCAGATTACATTTTGTATTCAGTTTAGCTGCCTATTGACTTTATTGTGGCGTTAGACATTGCTGTTGAGCTGTGTTTTTCCACATGGTAAACTGTGCTTGTTTTTCGTATTCTTTCTCACCGAACAGATAGTCAGTCAACATGATACGAATGTATATGTTTTTTCAGTGCAGGGAACGGTTCGGCCTTGGGAGGAGAGCCTTGAGATGTTGGCCAGTTTCAATGTTTTTCTTCCAACTCTGACCTACAGTAGCAAGCATGTTTGAATATTTCTACTTTATGGGAGGGGTTTTCTCCAGAAAGCCCTTTCGGTTCTTTAAGATATAAAAAGGTGGCCCTGCTGAGTAGCAAGGGAATTTCCAAGACCTCAGTCAGGATTAGATGTCCAATGCCTGACACACACTTGTCCCGTGAGGGTGGATATCTCTTTCTCGCAGTTGAATGGGGTCATCTTCTTGCTGGCATGAGAAAGATGAAGAGCTTGGCCCTACGGTGATGAATTCTTACTTTATTCTTTGCTTTGCAGTTATGCTATACTAGAATCACATATATTTGCTATGTACGTTGCAGTTGAGAATCATTTTGATATATTTTCCTTTCATTGCTGTGACTATTTTTAAACGTGTTCTTTCGACCTACTAATCTCTTTTTAGGAAGCTCATGGTGAAATAATAATAGTCTTTGAACTGAGAAGGGCATTCCAGAGATCTTTGTCAGCTCGGTCATTAGTGAAAGCAAAACAAGTTCCTCTGATGCACATTCTGTATTTCATCTGGCAAGGGTAGGGTGAACTTTGAGTATTGATGTCTATCCCAGATAAAACCCTATTCCTGAAAGCCTTTGTTGAAAGAGGCTTACTGGTCTAAGGTGTCTGACTGGGACTTCGAAGACCATCTTAGGAGGAATGACTTGAAGAGGATTGGATTATCAAAATGTCAGGGTGAATATGCAAGTCTTTAAGAATTATAGACAACGGGGGGCCCTTAGTACTAGACCAAGTTTTAACTAACTGTGTTTATTGGCATAACCATCCAAATTTCTGCTTGTGTGCAAATTTAAAACATCAGAAATCATACTTTCTACAGTATTGCATGCAGTGACAGACTTGCACAAGTCAAGCTCTGTTTTCTCTGGAACCCAAGACACCAGTCTGGGGTCAGTGGTGGAGGGGGCTAAAGAAGCAAAAGGGGTAATTAAAACATGTTATTAAACAAAATTAGAGTTACAATTTCAGACGTTTATCTTTTTAAATATGTAATAACTCTCCATAATTACTCAACATTTCTCTCCCATAAATCTTCAGTAGCTAATCTTTGTATGGAACTGGTAGGAGTGTGAGCACTACCATTTCCCAGGGATAAACTGTATTCTTCCATGAGTTGCAGCCATCCACTGCTCTCTCCCAGGCAAACACCCCACTCTCAGAAGTCTGGCCAATATCTGCCATGTGTCTTGGAGCCTCGTGTATGAATAATGATCAAGAGTCTCCTTCTCAACAGATCAGCTTCTTATATAGCCAAGGCACAGTTATCACGGTTTTGCCGTCAGTCACATTAAGCAGAGGGGCACATCCCCACCATGGAGAAGTAATGCCTCTGAGGTGGGGGGAGCTGGGGTGGAAATTTGTGCCCATAGGGAAAGGACTCCAAGGCATCTCTAAATAAGTTACTTGAAACATCTCTATCATCTGTGTACTGTCAAGACTAAACTTCTTGAGTTATGCTTTATTGCTCCTCTCAAACTTTCTCTCCTTAGCCTCTGCCACAAGCTCATTCCTATTACTTTGACTGGCTCTCACAGCTGCCAATTGCAATACTCTGAATACAACACATTGTGCATATGGTCAGCCAAAGATGCTTAACATTTTCTCAGGTAACTGTCTAGATGAGTCTAAACAGATTCAAGAATACTTCAGTTGGGGTATTTTGTAGAAAGTGTCCTATTCCTTGGCAATGTAATTACATGGTACCACAATTATGAAAATAAACCCTGTGGAATCCCCAAAATGCCTCTGCCATTCAATGGTTTCAAATGGCAAAGTGTATCCTGTGTTGCATAGGTGCTTAAACTTGCCATATGGTCCCCGGATTCTCCGTTATTGTATTGTCAGCCAATAGCATGGCCACCTCTTGTTGTGTTGTAGCACTTTAGTTCCTGGGACACATCCTCCTGGTCCTATTCTAGGTGGGTCATGCCTGCATCTCGAAACAAAATCACTGTTCGTATTGCAACCATGCCTCTTCCCCATATGTTCCATGTTTGTGAATTTTGAATTCCAATAGCCATACATCAGAAGCACATTCGGTGAGCTTTTTAACGATTATGCATGCCAGTACGCAAACGCATTCAACCAGTTTTCAATATTCCTCACCCTTTTTTTTCATCTCTTAAGCAAATCAAAAAATAAGTCTTTCCTTTAACTTTGTCGTGTCTTTTACTGATGTAGGCATCAGGCTTGCAACCACGTACATACACTGCTGTGGATGGATGCCTCGTTGAAGGTCTCCTATGTTGTCTTTCCTATAATGCTGCGTTGATTGTGCCTGAAGCTGTGTATGCCAGTGTGCTAACTGGAGAATCCTGTTCTCCCTAACAAAAATATTGTTGCTGCTGGTGTGGAAGTTGGTAATCCATCCTGAGGCAGGATGTCATGTGGTTTACTGCTGTTTGCCTGTTATCTGGCACTCCATGGTGTTCCCCAGTTTGCCCTGTAATATTCTGATGCGATGGGCGTTTTTTTTCTCCTTAGCGTTCCTTTCAGCCCCCGCTGGTAGATGGCATCAGCTAAACCTCACTTTGGCTGCAAGTGTGAGCCCTTAGCGGCATTTAGTAACTAAAGGTATAGGTTCGTCTTTTACGTAATATAGAAGTTCAAGTTCCAAAATGAATTATTCTGAGAATGTTAAATACAAGGTAGATTTAGTTATCATTTTATGTCGTAGTGGTTTATTAGTTTTTTAATTAAACATTATTGACTTAGTTGAAGAATTGGAGAATTGTGACCCTCTGACAATTATTTCACTCATTTTTTGTTTTTTTTTGTTCAGGAATCTTTTTATTGGTATTTCAATTGTTATAACAGTTATTTCGTAACAGTTAGACATTATAGTTATGATCGCACAGTAAACAAGTACATCAATTATTCATTACTTAGGTTCGTGAGCAATGCCTGCAGCAGCTGGTGCATTTACCGTAACAGTAATTAGGTAGATGATTGAATTATCCGAGTTTGTGTTTCATTGTACAGGTAGCAAGGTTTACCTGGATTCGGGTATAAACATTTTGTATGATGCGGGAATCGAGTCTCCGGATTTAAACACAGAGTACTAGTCTAACCATCGTTTCTGTTGCTTTTTCCCTTTAAATGTATATTCGGGTGCAGTTATTTATAAATGAAGATCCTGGATTAATAACGAATAGAAACAATAACCTTCATGAACAGTGGAGCACACGATCTACAGATTTTTGATAGTAGTGTTGTGCCTTCTTGTGTGTGGAATCTTCTCAATGCTATATGCGTGTGCTAGTGTAGTTTTGAGACGCGTTTGGGTCCCAGTTGCGCAGTGAATACCTTGGCTCAATTTGGCTGCTTAGGGTAAGGGTGGAATGTTTGGTGAGCGTGTCGGTGAGCTTCCCATATTGCTCCCAGTGTTTGATTAAAGTTGGGCTGTCCTTAAATGTTAGTTTATCTCCGCTGAAGCGGAGTCTGCTTCTGGAGTTTGTGTGTCAGCATGGTATCCCAGCTGTCTGATAGTGGGTATTTGCGCAGGCCAACTGCGTCCTCCCTCCTCAACGCCACCCCTTCGGCACCTGCCCAGGTTGTGAATGATCATTTCCAGGCCAATGCATTGGGAGCCTCCACCGATTTCCAGTCGAGTTATCAGTCGTTTAGCTGTTACAAATCCCAAATCTAAAAATCTTGCGGTGGCTCTGTGGCGAGGACCCCTAGGAAATAAACCCAACACACAGATCTCCCATGTAGACGGTATGTCGTGCTCTGTGCGTGCTGTTAAACAATTAACCACTGCTCCCCAGTAACTATGCAGGGAGGGGCAGAACCACAGCATGTGTAAGAGATCTGCATTTAAATGTTTGCATTTAAATGTTTGCAGCTGGGGCAGGCTGCGTCAGAACGAAGGAAGTATTAATGCAAGCTGGCGTAAGATATTCCCTATGTATTATATAAAATTGTATAAGTCTAAATCTGGAGTTGCGGGGTATATTGGTGTGGCTAGCAATGACAGACGCCCATTGCTTTTCCGTGAAGGGCGCGGCGGAGTCGCACTCCCAAGCCGTGCGCTGCGCATCACTCTCGTGCACCGAGTGAGTTTGGAGAGCTTCCGTGAACCATTTGATCAGATGTCTGCTCTGTCCCATTACCTGTATGTACTGTATGAGTAGATGAGTTGGGGGGTAGTCATTAAATTTCCCCACTCCCTCAATTAAAGAGCGTAGGAGTGTGTTATATAGTAAAAACTGTCCAACGGGGAGACCCGTGTCAGCGACCAGAGTAGGGAACGGAATCAGTTTGCCCTCACTGTACAGGTCACCCAATGTGTGCAGATCTGCAGTGTGCGAAGTCCTCAACTCCGCCCAAGTACCAGCTCCGGAGACACTGGGCATGCCCAAGAGCGCCAAGGCTGGGGCAAATGGGACGATCCCTCGTGAGTCACAAGGACCTGCGATAGCAGCTATGGGCCACTTTGAGAAGAAGTTCCTCCGGCGGCGCCGAGCGCATGAGTGGGTGGAACAAATACGTCACTCTTAGAAGAGACCAGGGTCCCGCGGTAGTCGCCATGTCAAGGAGATGGAGCCACGCCAGCCATCTGGACACCCACTGGAGCTGAGATGCTAAATAATAATGCTCCAGGTTAGGTGCTGAAAGACCGCCCTGTGCTAGTGGCAGATAAAGCTTCTTAAGTGCAACTCTACAGCGCCCTTTGTTCCAGATGAATTCTCTTAATTTAGGTTCCAGTTCCCTAAAGAAACTGTCCGGTATGTAGTGGGAGATTGGAGAAGTAATATAGTAGACGTGGCAGCACAATCATTTTCAAGAGGGCAATTCTGCCTGCTACTGATAGTGGCAGCGTTTGCCAGAAGACCATCTGGGATCTGATGGGTGACACCGCCTTTCTAAGGTTTCCATCAAACAGGTCCTCTTTTCGGTGATAGATTTGAATGCCTAAATATCTAAATGTGTGTGCAGCTGCCAGGGAACTACAACTCCAGAAAGGTGTAAACTTGGGTCTGGGAGTTTAGGATCAAAGGGAAAAAGGCAGGACTTTGCCCAATTAACCCATAGCCTGGAAAGGGCGGCAAAGTGTTGCAAAATTGTCCCAACTTCCGGAGGGACCTGCGTGACATCCCTAAAGTACAATAAGAGGTCGTCAGCGTATAGTGACACGGTGTGTAGACCGTCTCCTAGCGGAATACTCCAGGGGGGGCCCTGACTGCGCAGCACTTCAGCCAGGGGCTCCATGGCAAGAGAGAACAGCAGTGGGGAGAGAGGGCAGCCCTGTCTGGTACCCCTGTGCACCCCAAACGGCTCCGAGATACCTCCGCCCGTCTTGACCCGGACCTGGGGGCTCGTGTACAGCAGTTCAATCATATGGAGGAAAAAAGGCCAAGTTGTCGCAGAACTCCAAAAAGGTATGGCCATTCTAACGAATCAAAGGCCTTCTCCAGGTCGAGGACCAGGCAGCCTGCCAACGGCCATTCCTGTGTCGAGTAATGCATAACACAAAACAGCCGCCCGATATTATGTGATGTATCTCGTCTAGGCACAAAACCATTCTGGTCCGTGTGCACGAGGTCCACACCATTGGCGCTAACCGCGCTGCTAGCGTCTTAGCTAGTATTTTATAGTCTGTGTTAAGCATTGCCAATGGACGATAGGAGCTAAGCTCCAGGGGGTTCTTCCCTGGCTTGGCGGAGTGACACCATTAGCGCCTCATTCTGCGATATCGGCAATGATCCTTCCTGCACAGACTCTTCTGCGAGAACAGAGGCAAAGGTCTTATAAAAGTGGGCCGGAAGACCGTCTGGGCCAGGAGTTCTACCTGCAGAGAGATCGTGTATACTAGCCTGAATTTCGGAGAGCTCAAGGGGCTCCTCTAATGCGGCCTGTTGTGCCGCTGTCAGACGTGGTAGTGTGATTGCCGAGAGGAATTTTGCACAGGTCTGTTGGTTCAGTGGCGTGACCGAGCGATAGAGGGTTCTGTAGTGGTGTGTGAACGCTGTATGTATCTCTGAGGGTGTATGGAACACTGTACCAGACATTGAGCCTATCTCTACATTCGGACCACACTCCCGCTCGCCCCTGATCAGCCACGCCAGAAGTCTGCCTGACTTATCGGCAGAGGCATGGGTGCGTGCCGAGTGGGCATCATAATTTAAGCAGCGTAACCGCTCCAGCAGAGAGAGGTGTTCAGTCCTCGCTGCCGACAGGAATGCCATCTCTTTGGGACCCCGGGCAGCCTCTCGTTGAGGACGCAGTAGGGTCCGCTCCACTGGAGTGAGTGTGTTCTCCACAGAACGCCGCAGGCTCCACTGTGTTCCCATACAGTGGCCTCTAATGAAGACCTTTAAAGGCATCCCACTCACCGAGCTAGAGGACGCCATGCCTCTGTGTTCAAAGTATTCAGGGATTGCCTCATCTAGTGATGCTTTAAACACTGCATCTTCCAGAAGCTCAGGCCTGAGCCTCCAGGTAGGGATCGTTGGGGGAGAGGCATCCCATCCTAGCCGTACAATTTGTGGGGTGTGGTCTGAGTGAGTGCGGCCTATGTAGTCAATGTCCTGCACTGGTAAATATAAATAATGTGTGCACAATATTCTGTCTAAGCGCACATGTAAGGAATGTGGGACAGAGTAATATGAATAGATTCGGTCGGTGGCATTGCAGTGACGCCGTATGTCTAACAAGTGCCAATTTCTAGACCAGGTGTTTAACGCTCGCGCTGCTGCCACAGTGGGCACCGTGGGCAATGGTGGGTAGGAGTGGTGTAGGTCTGGATCCAGTACACTGTTAAAGTCTCCACCCAGCAGCCAGGGGTAATCGCTCCACCCCGACAACTGGTTGGACAGGGTATGGAGAAAGGAGGCTTGGTCCAGGTTCGGCGCATATATGGAGCCCAACACCAGTGCCCGGCCCGCAAGTCGTCCCCTCACTAGCATGTATCGTCCCTGCTCGTCAATTATTTGACCTTCTACTACAAAAGGTATACCTGGTTTAATCCAGATCAGAGCGCCCCTTGCATAAGTGGAGTACCCTGTCGCATATAACTGACCTCTCCATCAACGCCGCAGATGAGGCACCTCCGGAACCGCTATGTGTACTGAGTGCCTTTTAAGGTAGGAGTATATAGAGTATCGTCTCTTGGATGTGTGTATGCCACGCACATTCCATGTAAGGGTGGTGTAGGTATTCATGGTGGGTTTCGGTAGTAAGTGCAGCTAACTAGCAATGTAGTCCACGCAAGTGTGGTTATGTATGGGATAATAGGGTTCCAACACATCAGACTATTAAAGTATGGTCTCCATAACAACACTAACAAACAAAATACCAGAGGAGCAACCAGCACCCGCCCAAACCAGATAACCCGCTGGGTCAACAAAGGAACTGTACATAGTAAGTCTCCACTAATAGGAGAGTGGGGTAGGCCATGTGTCTTGAAGGTGAATGTGTGGTGAGGTGCGTTCCCCGATAGACGTGAATGATTGAGTGCGTGGCCAGTAGATATTGATGACTGTGAATAGGAGGAAAACAAAGGGGAGGAGGGGGGAGAAGGGACTGATGCGCCCCGCTGGAATATCTCCCTGTTAATGCACAGGTGCGCCCTTAGTCCATCAGTTCAGTAGTATATTACAAATTAGCGATCAGGGTATGAATTGGTTACTTGAGAAACTAGGGATTATGAGGTGTATGTCTGTGGAGTCGCCAGGAGGTTAAGATAAGTGCGGAAGAGGGCTAGAATAATTAGTCCGCTGTATGGGTGTGGGGGGGTCACCCCCAAGCGCGCTGGAGAGCTCGTCTCAGAGAGATGATCTGGTGTAACAAGGCCCTCGCTGTTGGGTTGTGAGACTTAATTTCCTGCCTCCGAAGCAGCAGAGGGAGAGTTAATTGCTGCTGCTGACTGCAGCACCTCACGCCGCTCCTGAATGATCTGCTCCAAATCAGGGACATGTTTTGCCCTCTCCGGGTTGCATTGTGCGCTTCGGGGGGCACGCCTCGCGCCGGTGCGCCTGCCCCTCGGCAACGGTGGATTTGTTTCCAGTTCTCTACCGCTGATACAGCCTTTGGACTCCAGCCATTCCCACGCCGCTTCTGGCGTGGTGAAGAAGTGGGATTTGTTATCAGCTATTATGCAAAGTTTGGCTGGAAATAGGAGATAGTACTCGGGATACAGGGTCTGGAGCTTGCGTTTTAAGGGCAAATAGGAGGCACGGTCTCTTAGCACAGCCAATGTGTAATCAGGAAACAACATGACCTGAGCGTGGGCACGCGATGCGGTGGGAACGATCTAATTGACCGCAGGATGATGTCCCTGTCTGCGTAATGGAGTAGGCGGAGTATGAAGGGACGTGGGCCGCTTCCCGGTGGTCGTGTTCTAGTAGGAATCCTATGTGCACGTTCCACTGAAAAGAAAGGTGTCAGTGTTCCCTCCGGCACCAACCCCTGAAGCCAGGCCTCAGAGTATGCAACTGCGTCATGACCCTCCACGCCCTCCGGTAGGCCAACAACTCGTATGTTGTTTCTCCAGGTGCGGCCTTCAGCATCTTTGACACAACGCTTCAGTTTGTCTATGCGGGCCAATGCATCTCCTATTGTGGTTTCCAGTCGAGCTGTTGTGGGTGTTAGCTCATCAAGTTGTGTCTCAAGTGTTCCTGTCTTGTCCGCTAGTTTGCGGTGGTCCGCATGTAGCAAGACAAGGTCACTGGCCACCTTGTCTATCTTGCCTTCCAAGGATGTTCGTGCCCGCTCCAGGGAGGTGCCTATGCGCTCCACCGCCGCCAGTACGGCATCTAGTTTTTGACTGTCCTGGGGCGTAGACTCCTGTATGTTCTTTGCACCAGTGCCGGTGTCAGAGAATAGGCGACCAACCCCCCCCCCCCATGGCCACAGCTCGTGGTGACTCCTGCGAGGAGGTAGGTCCTTGTCTCCCCCACAGGGCAGCTCCCAGGGATCTTCGCCATGTAAGGCTCACCGACCCGTCACTTAGAGCAAGTAGGGCGAAGCACGTAGGAAATGTCAATCGGCTACACGCCTACACAGCCGGTTGAGCCTATTTAGGCATGTTTACACTGTATTCCTGCAGGCTGGCCAGCGAGCCCTGTCTTCGCCCCCTACAATGTGGCTGGGGCCCGCTACTAGACTCCTGGTCCACAAAGCTGCATCAAGCGGTGTAATATACAGCGATGAGGCCCCTCTGAGCCCTCCAAGTGGCAAATTTTAGCACCTCCGCAACGTCGGTGACTGGGCCAGTCCCGCTTGCATGCACCACCAGAATACAGTGGTGCAGCAGCACGAGCAGCCCAGTCACCAGGGTCCCCTCTGTCCCCCAGGGGCCTAGCCTCCGGAACTGTCTGAGGGGCCCCGCAGTCCAGACCACTAGGAACCGCAGAGCGCGCAGACTCAGGCTCACCTCTCCGCCGCTCTGTCCTCAGCTCGGCAACAGAGCCCGGCTTCTCCCAGGTAGAGTGCCACACAGGTGCAAGGGCTGCCGCCCCGGCTCACCCGCCGTGATCTCCGCTGCGCCCCTCGGCGTCCCTCTAGGCATCCCCGCCTTCACGGACCGTGTGTGGTAGTAGCGCTCTAGGCCAGCGCCGTCACGCCACCTCGTCTTCTTTGCGCAGGCCTCGTGCGCTCTGCCACTGTCTGACGCGGGCCCACAGGACCACGATCAAAGGCTCCGGTGTGTCGGGGAGACTCAGCGCGGCGGAGCGGTCGCTGCACTGCAGTCACTGGCCCGCATACACCTCCCAGTGTCCGATAAACCGGGTTAAGGACGCGGAGCTTTAACAGCTCGCATCCGCCATCTTAGCTGGCTGGCCACACCCCCGACAATTATTTCACTCATGCCCTACACAGGTCTCTGGCTCTTTCAAGGAGAAAAACCAAGGTCCTGATAAAGTAAAGTTTTCAGTGTTTGAATAGTTCTGTGGTCTTGGGTTTGGGGGGAGTTTTATAGTACTAGCTGTGCTAATTCCCGCGGTTGTCTATAGACACAATGATAATCGATTGCACCTGCCTTCCCTATATCACCAATCATGACCCCTTTTGCATGCTGGACAGTTTGGACTACCTGCATTACATAGAAGCTAACATAGAAAACTTTACTTTAGCAGGACATTGGATTTTTACCTTTAAAAAGCCCAAGGCCCGTGCATCACATGTGCACAACATATGTCGGCTGGTCACATTCCTTACTTCTACCAAGTCAATAAGGTTTAAAGGCTATCAAGAATTACGTAAATAATAAACCATGACAAAATAAAATTATAAAACTATTTACCCTGTATTTAATGTTCTTGGAATAATCCATTTTGGAACTTGGACTTGTATATTACACAATACTAACCTATTTGGTTGGTTACTATTTGTTGATTTCTGGGTCTTCAGAGGAATAACCCACCTATAGGTGAATCATCTGAGGCACTATATTTAATTTTGTCTAGGTGATGTGGATCTCCCTAGATCAGTAATCTTTTTTTCTCATTGAAAGTTCCTTTTAGCGATGTTTACCAGGTATGATTTGTAGATGGAGTCAGGTAAGCCTTTTATCGGTTCTGTGGGTTGTGTTAACATTGTGAGCCCCCTGACTTAGTGTTTGTAATGCTGGTTCCTTCCTCCTTACCATCCAACCAAGGGCCCCTTAAGAACTTCATACATTCCATTGTAATGGCACTTATTTGACTCTTGGTCCTTCTTCCTTTTGGAGTTGTTCTCAGGCCTAAAAAAATCATAAAAATGTTACTAGACCTGCAGGTCGAGTAGCTTGAATAATCTACTCTACTTAACTGTAATGTACTTGACCTGGAAACGGGTCTCAAATTCTGTGATCCTAGGCAAATATTGTATTTTACAGTCTCCTTTTTCTTCATTCACACATGAGTGCACCTTCAAATATGTGAGCTCAGCATTTCTGCTGTTAAAAAATACACTAAACGCTTGCTCCATGTATAATAAATCTAGCACACATACAGGGTACACATGATCCATGCATGACTTGCCTCTTAGTTTACTAATAGCTTTGCCCTTAGGCAGGAGTGTTTCTCAGTTTATGTTTAAACACTCACTTGTAATAAATATATTACTAAAGCATGATGTGGTAGCACACTGTCATTTACAGATGGTAAATTTCCAAGAAATGTCCAAAAACTGTCCCACTAACTTGCAGCTTTACTGATAAAACTATAAAATGAATTTACAATAATCTGTGAAAATTGGGTTTCAGAAAACATTTATCATTTGCACATCACCAGGTAAAGTGTTCTGACTTTTTTCATCCTATTAAAATATTTTTTTCATCACACAGAAGTACAAAAAATGATCCTTCACAGCTACTGAAATATATTTTGAAATGTTTGTGAAGTTGACTTAGTTATATAAATGTTGTGGGGTAGGAAAAAGTTGATACCAAAAGCCTTTCACTTCACATAGGTCAGCCAGTTCACCTTAATACAAAATCCTGGAACTCTGCAGTCACAAGGAAAAGTAATTCCATTGCAAGACGACACACTGACATTTGACCTCTGTCTCTGAACACAGACCAAATGTGACAAGAATAAGATTTAATGGCATCTTAATTTCTAATTCAGTTTCTGACTGAACAGATCACCAGTTTTTTTTCTGCAGAAGTTGATCAGTGTCTTGGTGCCTTCTGCACATGCAAAAGGTAATCTTATAGTCTTATGACGTGCCAAAGTCACACAACCTTTAGGAGCTCGGTCTGCACCCTTTTTTTGCCAAGAGGCATTTAAATGCTTTGTAGTGTCATGTTTTGCTTTTTTTTAGAATAACTTGAAAAGGTATATTCCTATTAAATTTAGAACTGAGATGACTTCTCGAAGGTAACTGGCCACAACCCTGGTCCATTCTGACACTCAACTGTTTGCCATTGAGGGACCTTGTAGTTCCAGCCCCCAAGTGTGTGAAGAAGCCAACTCCAGCCTTGTGAAACCTGTCTGTTATTTTTTTTTCATTAAATGCAAGCACTAACTTTAATCTCGTGGGCAGGCAAAAAAAGCGTTCGACTCTCTTCATTCTGAGACCATCGGTGGCAGCACAAGAACTACGCACCAGGCCAATTTTATGTCAAGACAGGAAGCTAGCATTATGCATAATATTTTATTCACTCCTTCTGAGGAGGATCTTTAAAAGCTTCCAACATAGAATGTTGAAATATCACAATGAACTAGAAATTTCAGTCCCATAAATACTGCTTAACCTCCATCTTGTTCCTCTTTTGCTTGCTGCTTATGAGCAGATAAGTATTACTTTTTAATATGTTAATTTAGGTTATTTGAGACATTCCATAGAGTTGTTTAAGAATGTATTTGGAGATATATAGATATTTATAAATTCATTTTATGGCCTGTTAGTTTATTATTAGTAGATTTATTTTTTCACTAGATTTCATTATTGTTGTTTTTTAAGGAGTGGTTAGGATTTATGCTACCTTTTTGCTCTAGGCAAAACATGTTTTGAATTTGTTCATTTTGAACATTGAGAGTGCAATTTTAAAATGTTATCATTTTATTAAGATGGTTAGACCTATTCAGCCTGCCATTTTTGGCATATATGTTAAATGAAATCTGTGCCTAGAAGACCGTTTAGCATCTGTAAAATGTTGGGCAGAAGAATTTCACGATACAGTGCCTCGATTTACAGGCATTGAAGAGTCATTGGGAAGGGCAGTTTTTTTTCAAGTGCACAGAGTTTGAGGCTGTATGACACACATTTCCCCAGTGTGAGCATGTTGCTTAGGCTTTGCATAGTAACAAAGATTGAGGACGTCTGACGTGCATTCCTCCTGCGCGAGCATGTTGCTTAGGCATTGCCTAGTAACATGTCTGGTTATGTTGATTTTTATGGGCAATAGAGCTTGCTTTTCAGCAATCAGGATGTTTTTTGGAGGAGATAGGTATGTAGCGTGTTGCTTAGCAACGTGGTGTTCTAAGGATCACTCTCGTGACAAAGATGGTACATGAATTGACACATAAGGAGTTACAGCAAAGGATTATTCTGTGATATATTGGCTTTTAATATCTAAAAGCCAAGATATATATATATATATATATATATATATATATATTTTTGCCAAATAATGTATTTTTTAAAGATGGAGGAGGAAGGAAGGAAGGTTAGAGAATAACTAAGAGTTTAATAAGGAAATCAATTTCACAGTAATTGGATACTGTGGTTCAAGATTCTATAAAGCAAGTTTTATAAAAAAAAAAATTAAAAAAAAAGAATACACTTACGGAACATGAAGAATACTAATCAGTCTTGGTAGATGAAGAGGGGCAAAGAGGCCTGGGTGAAAAATGTATGAGGAAAGGAAAAATATAGAGATTACATCCAAAAAGAAAGGAGTCCTATGCGGCTTGGAAGGTGTCTGAAGTGGTACGCTGAAATGGTAGCTAAGCACTGCAAGTGAGATACAATCAGATGAGATGAAATTAACAGAACAAACATCCAGTATAAATGAATACATAGTTGATTTGAATTACGCTATTAATATTAATGATGAATTTCGGGAAATGTTGGATGAGGGATCCAAAAAGTATAAGAAATTGACAGATCCCATGGAAGAAAGTTTGTTTGACCCTTAGCATTAGACATCCTAGGGAGATGACAGAGATGGGATCTCCATTGAGGTGTCCTCCCTGTCTTGCGAGTCCAGTGATTCTGTCAGCGGAAATGAGAGGGATTTACCCTCAGCCGCCATGGCCTCCGTGACCCCTGGTACTTCTTCTGCTGGGGAAGGGGGGCTGTACCTCCACATGCAGATAGGGAGGCCTCTTCTCCAGGGAGCACATTCAGGGCTTCAGGGCTGCTCCCCTTAGTGCCTGGGCGTCTCTGCATTCAAAGCAGCAGTGCAGTAACTCTGATCTGCGTCTGTGTCTCCTTCCCCCACAGAGAACGCATCCTGAGCCCTGCAGGGCTTCTGGGCCGCTCCATACGGTTTCCTGAGCTGCAGCGGTGACTCGCGCAACAGTCGGCCCAGCCACAACGCCCCTGGTGCCAGAACAGCATTCTCATGCGCTCTTGCTAGTTACTGGCACAGGGTGAAAATGCCACATGCAGCGCTCCCCAGGCACTCTTGGTTGCTGGGGCCAGGGACAGAAAGAAAAAGGGCACACCAGCAGCCTCACGTTGGCCCCTGGGAACAGGGGGAAGGGGGCAGACAGGGCCAGACAGGCCACAGATTGAAGAGGCCAGCACCCTCAAGGCAGGTAGGGGTAGTTCCTCCTGGCAGTCCAGTAGCATCAGGGAATTCAGAAGTCAGGGAGTACTGGCAGCGGGGCAAAAAAAACCAAAAAAACAATCCTGATGAGTCCTTTGCGTACACCCCCCCCACAAGCAGACACCCAGGGCAACAAACAGAATAGCAGTCCAGATGAATCCTTTTGTGCAGTCCAGCGTTCAATCTGAAAGAGGTTCAATTCTAGTTCCCAAAAGTGCCCTACAAATGTGGGGGAAAGCCCACTGTACTTAGTCATTTTGTGCAGCCTCCACAGAAGGGGGAGAATGGTATCTAACCAGTCCTAACTGGTTCTAGGAGTGTCCCTCCTCTCCTCCAGCACAGGCCCCAGATATCAGGGGGGGGGGGGGGTGTAAACAAGCACTTCGTGTGAGCACAGGTCACAGCCTTTAAAAATGCAGGTGTGCCCCACCTCTCCCTCTCTCAGCCCAGGAAGACCGTTCAGTATGAAGATGCCTCTCTGACACCTCCACCCTCCCTGTGTACAACCTGTCTGAAAAGTATGCACAAAGCCCAACTGTCACTCTGCCAAGACGTGGATTGGAGTCAAGCTTCAAAACACCAGTCATAAGCACAGAGAAATGCTCACTTTCTAGACATGGCATTTCCATAATGGAAATAAAAAATCCACCTACACCAGTAGGCAGCATTTCCCACTACCAATACAGCCATGCCAAACATGCCTACGCTACCCCTCAGATCAGACACTACCACCAAGACATAAGGCTGGGCATTTCCAGTGCAACCCTATGAGCAAGGCAGCACTCACAGCAGTGAGAAACCAAATAGGCTGTTTGTCACTACCAGGACAGGCCACGCAACCAGGCACATGTCCTGCCTCTTACATACATAGCACCCTGCCCAGAAGGCTAGCTAGGGCCTACTTTAGGGATGACTTACATGTAGTAACAGGGGAGTTCCAGGCCTTGCAAGTAAATTTAGATGCCAGGTCCCTGTTGCAGTAAACTGCGCATGCAGGCCCTGCCCTAGCAGGCCTGAGAAAGGTTTGAAAGGCTACTTCTGTGGGTAGTGCAAGCTACGCTGCAGGCCCACCAGTAGCATTTAATTTACAGGCCCTGGGTATAGGGATACCACTGTACATAGGACTTACAGGTAAATCACATGTGCCAATCGGGTGTAAGCCAAGTATACCAAGTTTAGAAGAGAGAGCACATGCACTTTAGCTCTGATAAGCAGTGGTAAAGTGCCCATAGTCCTAATGTCAACAGAAAAAGGTCCGAAGAAATAGGAGGAGGAAGGCAAAATGTTTGGGGAATGACCCGTAAAAAGGGCCAGGTCCAACACAAAGAAATTGTGGTGTTCATCAAAGATTTGGAGGACATTGTATGGAAAAGATGACAAATATGCTAGCAAAGGGATCAGAGAGGTGACAAATTTGTTTTTGGGAGTACGATTTTTCTTGTAGATAAAAAGGACAAGGGATGGAGACCAGTAATACATTTGAGGAATTGAAATCATATTATTTCTTACAGACATTTCAACAGGGAAGGAATTAATCTATTATGAGACATGTTCCAACAAAAAGATTGGATGGTGAAAATGGATCTCAAGGATGCCTATTTCACAATTCCAGTTGGGGAGAAAAGTCAGCAATATTTACAAATCTGATGGTAGGGAGTTTTATACCAGTTTCTCTGTCTTCCGCTTGGGCTATCTGCAGCCCCTTGATGTTTCACAAAAGTTTGAAACAGGTAGAAAGTTTCTTTTGATAAAGAGGTAGTCGATTTATATTTTACTTAAACTATATTCTGTTCATGAGACGGAATATGGATGAGTTGTAAGAACAGTTGATCACGATGAAGAACTTGCTGGCATATTTCGGTTTCATAGTGAATTTGGAAAAATCTGTTTTGAAACCAACTCAATGTTTGGAATTTTTAGGATTTGTGGTAGACAAGAGGGTTTGTCAATTACAGTTACTGGAGAAGAAAAGTCAAAAAGATAAGACAGGAGGTAAATGCTTTATTACTGAGGAAGGGCAATTGAAAGAATTGGCGCAAGTGATTGGTCTGCTATCATTATCTATACAGTTTCCTGGGCCGCTGCATTACTGGGCACTTCAGCGACTGAAGACATGGAGTTTGTCCAGAGGTCTGTGCTATGGAGACAGGGTAACCTTGAATCTGGACGCAAGGTTTGAATTGCAGTGGTGGAAGGAAATGTTTGGGGGGGATGGAATTGAAGAGCGATATTTAGAGTGAAACTAGATTTCATTCTGAAAACAGATGCAAGTACTTTATGATGGAGAGCTTTTTGTTCAGGACAGGAAACGGGAAGAGTTTGGATTGCAGTAGAAAGGAAGAGTCACATAAATTGCCTAGCGATGAGGGCAGGTTTATTTGCCTAGCAGAGTTTCAGGAGACAGAAGGTCATGCTCTTCCCTTGAAGATGGACAGTGTATCTTCAGTAAAGTTTTATCAACAAACTAGGTCTGACACGGTCAGACTTTACTCTAGAAATGTGGGAGTTTTGTTTGGAACACAAAATTATCCTGAAAGCAGAATATTTACCTGTAGCTTACAATGTAATAGCAGGCTGGAACTCAAGGAACTTGGCAGATTCCAGCGATTGGAAGCTGAGGGTAGATTTGTTTCAAAAAAATTCAGGAGACCTGGTGTCCTTTGGGAGTAGAACTGTTTGCTTCCAGGTTGACAACTCAGTTGAATTACACAAGTTAGAGACCAGATCCAGGTGCAATAGCGATATATTCTTTCACAGAATTGGAGGAAACTGAAGGGCAATGCTTTCCATCTGTTTTCAATAAAACAGATGGTGTTAGTTCATGTGAGGAGTCAGGGGTGTCAGATAGTACTTTTGACTCAGTTTTAGAAAACTGAGCCTTTGTTTCCAACTTCATTAGAGATGACAGTCGAAATTTCATATTTTGATTCTGTTGTGCAATAGACTCTTGAAGGGAGTAGAGCAAGAGGAACACCCTCTAGTTTCAGCGGGTGTACTCAACCTTCTAGTATGGAAAATATCAGAGGTTCCGGAAGATTCTCAGGACTTTTTGGAGCAGCTACCGATATATACTCAATGAGTCTTGGGCCACGGGTACCAGGAAGAGATACAGATGGGCATGGCCAGTTTGGATACTTTGGTGCATGGAAGAGGATTTAGATCCCATACAGGCAGATAAGATAGCGGTGGCTAATTTTTTGCAGAACTTTTTCATAAAGGCTTATCATACAGGACTGTTAATTGCTGTAGATCAGCAGTAGCAGCAGGACAGTGCTTGATTCAAGAGATTTCTATTAATAGAAGCCACTTAGTGTGCAGAGTGATTAAAGGAGGGTGACTGAGGAGGCCTCTGAAAGCTGAGTATCAGACTTTGTGGTATATTGATGTAGTATTAAAACTGTTTCAAAATTAGGCAGGAAACAAGTACTTGGGTATACGGGAATTAACTTGGAAATTAGCGACATTGCTATGTCTTTCTTTTCGGAGAGTATCTGATGTTAGAAATTTCTAGTAGATTATGCTGCTATCAAGCAGACTGCCTCCCCACCACTGAATTATGATTGCCCCAGACTGGACAGACCATAGAGAGCCGAGGCCAATGCCACAGCACACTCGGAATGCACACTGTCTGTCATTGCAGGCAGTGCGCATTCTGAGCGTGCTGAAAGGGTGGGCCCTGCTCTGCCCATGACATGGTCATGGGCAGTGCAGGTCCCTCCCCTGCGTGATCCCATCTCTGCTTATTGACATCAGTACCGCCCTGTTAGACCTCCGCTTTCTGCACCATGGGGTATTGTGGCGGTCTGACTGCCTGCATCCCAATCTGGCGGTGAGAGCACCAAGGATGCGGCGGTCGGACAGCCACAGTGGGTGCCCACTGTGGAGGTCCTATGGAGAGCCATACTCCTAATCAGGCCTGATGTCTGGTTCAGTATTGTACCCAAAAATTGACAGTATTCTGAAGCTGTGTGTGGTGAGGTGTTGGAAAGACAGAGTGTAGAATGTTAGGAAAAAGATGTGCAGGAGAAGATCAATTACTAATCTCTTATGTTAAACTATTTAAGGGTGTAACAAATGCTACAATTTCAAGATGGGTGAAATCGGTTATGAAAGAAGCAGGTGTAATTTTATCTAAATTTACAGCTCATTAGACCAGAGGAGCCATGGCAAGTAAAGTATTTGTCGGGGACCTTTAGACTTGTTGAAAGTGGCAGATTAGTCTAATGCCGATACTTATCAAAAGTTTAATTTCAATGCTGTAGAACATGCTTTAAGTTGTGCCTTGAAAAGCTTCGAACATGCTTAATGATGTCTTCCTGTCTTGACATTAAATTGTGATTCTTCAAAGTACTAACTCAGTAAAGAATTGAGATTTTATTGAAGACACGGATGCTGGCTTTATCCTACCCACCCTTCCCGTATGCGAGGGAGTTTCTGGTGGGTTGGGAATTAGATAGGCAAGAAGGTTTTGAAATATTTAACAAAATAGAGGAAATCAATTGTTTAGCTATAACTTGGTGGATAAGGCTGAAAAGACATGAATACAGGTTTCTCCCTGATTTAATTATTTTTGCAAATACCTAGGATGGAGATCAGATATGAGGTGGAACAGTAAAGAATAACAAGGTTTATCAGAAAGGTTCAAACAAAAGAGGAAGGAGATGGAGGACAAGCAGCATTTATGGGAGTGAAAGTTCTAGTTCCTTTGTTATGTGTCAAATTTCTATGTTGGAAGCTTTTAAAGATGCTGCTAAGAATGAGTGAGTAAAAGATTATGCATAATGCTAGCCTCCGGTCTTGATATAAAATTGGCCTGGTGCATAGTTGTCGTGATGCCACCGATGGTCTAAGAATGAAGAGTCAACGCTCTTTTTGCCTGCCCAGGAGATTAAAGTTAGTGCTGCCTTAATAATAGAAAAATACCAGACAGGTTACAAAATGCTGGAGTTGACTTCTTCACACACTCAGGGGCTAGAAACTACAAGGTCATTCAATAGCAAACAGTTGAGTGTCAGAATGGACCAGAGTTGTGGCCATTTACCTTACAGACTTAATCTTGGTTCTAAATTTAATAGGGATATGCCTTTTCAAGTGATTCTGAAAAAAGAAAAACATGACACTACAAAGGATCTGAAGGAATCTTGGCAAAAAAGGGTGCAGACAGAGCTACCCTCCTTGTCTTTAATAAAATCTCAATTTAGTTGACCTTTTATGGTGAGTGCCAGTCAACAGTTGCTGTCCACCATATGTCTGTGGATGGTGTCAGGAGTTTGTTGGAAGGTATAAGCAGAGTGTTGAATGAAACTCTTAGTTCCTGACTGCTTTGAGTCTGTTTCTGATAATTTGCTAGGCTTCACTGTATTCACTAGTTTGAAACATTTGATGACTGATCTAGTTGTTGTTGGGGAAATTCCCTCATGGTTTAACACACTTTTGCAAACATTTTCAAAAAACCTTAGGTGGCATTGTGTTAATGACCCTTCATGTAACTCTTCTGCATTTGATATAATTGGTTGCAAATTCTTGGATAAATGCATTGTGACGCTATGACACTGATTGCTGAGTTCAGGAGAAGACAAATGTCACTGACTCGAAGAATCACTTTTTGGTTGCAAATTAAGTTCTATGCTCTTGGCTATCCTTTTGCTATTCCTTTTGAGAGCTGAGCTGAATATCCAGTGATTGAACTGAGTTGTTGAATGCAAGAGTATTAGGTGGCCAATTGGGTGGCGGAATAAAGATTCCTCTTTAGAAACCAAGAGCTGCAATGCAGAATGTTGGGCATCCAGTCATTTAATTGAAAGTACATGTACCACATCCAGTTACATTTATTTTGCCTACTTCTTCCAGGATTGTGTGCAGATTGAAGACTCCACCAGTGTTCTGCTAAAAGCACCAAGTAACTCATTGGCAATCCGACTGAGCGACAAGGGTTATACGCAAATGATTCAAAAGTTCACGTTTTCCCATGTAAGTAAAATCACTGCACTTTATTCAGAGCTTCTGCCTGCTGTAACCTGTACCAACTGCATGAAACCAATTATATTTATTTCCTTTGTGTCCGAAAAATGTCATACTTCTGATTTGTTCCCAAATAATAAACTTAATGACTATAGTATATTCTGAATTTTAAATTGCACATCGTAATAGACTTTGTGTGACAGGCTTAATGACTGTTCCTCAACTCATTCCATACATTAAGTTTTTAGCTCCTACATTGTTTAAATCTTTGGAAGGAAGCAGTTCTTGTTAAAAATGTTTGAATACTTCCTCACCTTTTGAATCTGCCAGGCACCAGACTGGATCTAGAAAGAACTCTTTTAGTAGCTCCTGCATACTGGCATGTGGCACCATTGGTCTCCACCAATGCTCCAGCCTGTTCCTGACATGACCCATGGCTGTGTATACATGCCACCCTTGCAAGCTTGATGCAGTCTCTCCCCCCCCCCCCCCCCCCACACACACACACACCCTTTCAACATTACTTAGAGTAGAGCACCTATCAATTTCAGTCCTTTACAAATAATTCCAAATTTAGGATGGCAGTATTTTGTGGCACTGTTTGTGGAATTCAGCCACCAAAAACTACAGAGTTTGAACTGTCTCCTGCGTAGATGCAGTCCACTGAATTTTCAAATGACATAAGCTTTCTTGAAAATGCTTCTAGTGATTGGATCTTGGGTAAAAACGTTTCGGAGTGATTGGAAAAACAGTCTGGCAGTTGCTTATTCCTGTCCCAACAGTCTATTTGGTAATGTTGGAAGTTCAGGTGCTATTACAGAGGCTTTGCCTTCCACTAATGTCTTCTTTCATAAGTCATACAAAAACCCATCTAGAATAATTTTGGGCTTTAGAATCGGAGGGTCTGTGAAAGAAAGGAAGCAGCAGCAATCTTATACCTCCTCCTTGTCTGTAAGTCCCACAAAACTGCTTTCATTTGAACTTTTTTAATGTGAGACCAGTGAGAGGGATCAGAATCAGCATTTTGTCTCACTTGCATTCGATCACCTCAGACCAGAGGATTCTTAAAATTTTTGAAGTTGGTTATTTTGTACCTTTACTGGATGTTGCTGCTTGTGTATCTTAAGTTTTTGCACCGATTTCTAAAGATCATGCTCAAATCCTCTCCAGGAAAGTGTTGATTTTACTTGCCTGAAGACATCTAAGGTGCATCTAGTTATTGCCCGCGATGTAATGGGATCGCAGATGTTGCTTCTGTTACTTCAGTTTCTAAGATGTGTGATGCTTGCAACTGATTCTGGGCCTCATAATCTTGAAATCCTTACTCTAAAAAGAGAAGTTCAAAATCATGACAATTGTGCGGGTTCTGTAGCCCCGGGATCCCAGTGATTGAACGGTGCTTTTTGTACCTGGCCCTTTTTGCAGGGTCATACCCAATCTTTTTACCTTCCTCCTCCTGTTTTTCAGTCCCTGCTTTTGTTGGTTTGAGGACGCGGGGCACTTTACCACTGCTGATCAGTGCTATAGGGCAGGTGCGTTCTCCTTTAAACTTGATATGATTGGCTTACACTTGTTTGGCACATTTAATTTACTTACAAGTCCCTTATACATTGTATCCCCTATACCCTGGGCCTGTAAATTAAATGCTACTAGTGTGCCTGCAGCGCAGCTTGCACCACCCACAGAAGTAGCCTCTCAAACATGTCCCAGGCCTGCCACTGCAGGGCCTGCGTGCACAGTCTACTGCCACACTGAGTTAGCATTTCAATTTACTTGCCAAGCCTGAAACTCCCCTTGTGCTACATATATGTCATCCTTAAGGTAGGTCCTAGGTAGCCCTATGGGCAGGGTGCTGTGTAGGTGAAAGGTAGGACATGTGCCTTCATTGTGTGGCATGTCCTGGTAGTGACAAACAGCTTATTTGGTTTCTCACTGCTGTCAGGCCTACTCCTTTCATAGGCTAACTTAGGGAATTTGCTTAAAGATACTAAAGTGGTAATGTCTGATCTGTGAGGAGTAGCATGGGCATGTTTGGTATATTTGCAATAGTGATAAATCCTGCTTATTGGTGTAGGTGGATATTTCAATACTGTGGTAGAAATGGCACTTTTAGACAGGGACCATTTTACTGCGCTTATGATTCTTGTGCTTTGCAGCTTGAATTCATGTCTAGGGTGTGCATACTTTCCAGATTCTCAACACAGGAATGGCTGGGTGTGACGAGAGGCATCTGCATGCGACTAGGCTACCTGGGCTGGGAGAGAGGGAGGTGATGAACACTTACATTTGTATAGACGGTGTCCTACCCTCACACAATGGGCTCATTTACCTCTACTGATGTCTGAAGCCTGGGATGGGATTGAAAGGAGGTGTTGTGCACTTAAATGGTTCTTTCGAAGTTTCCCCCTAGACCAAAGACATTTTGAGTATAAGTACACTGGCTGTGACCCCATGATTTTATACACTGCATGGATTTGTAACCAGGCGCTGCAGGCTCTACATGCTGCTCATTGCCAGAGACTATTGTGCTGCCAGGAAGGACCACCATTTGGACTACTTGCTTGTTGTGCTGGCCTGTTGGGCTGAGGGAAGGAGTGCCTCTCCACAATAAATCTTATGTGCTGGCTGGCTGACTGCCCACCTGCTCTGTCCACTCCCAGTTGTTCTCCAGGGGCTAGTTGACGGCTTCTCCCCCACCTCTGTTTGCTTTGGGGAGCCTAGGGACCTGAAGGGCCACATCTCTACAGTTTGCATCTGCTTTAGAACATGGCCCTCTATTCAGAGCATGGAGAGCGATTCATATTTCCCCTTCGTGGCACCCAGCGTTTTGCCCAGGAGGAGGTTGTGTAGGCTGAACTGGTCCTCTACGCTGCATTGACTGTGGAGCACTCTTGAAGGACATTAAGGGGAGCGGTGTCCTTTTTATCTCCTTAAGCGCCCGGTGAGTGCATTATGCTTCGCTACTAGTAATATCCCCTTGCAACGGACAAAGCCTAAGGTTGAGGTGCTGATCAGGGGCACCCTCACTCTGTCTGGTAAATCCAACGGCTGTCACAAGGGCAGAGACCCCACCTTGGGAACCTCCCTCAGAATGGCCCCTTGAGGCCGAAGGCTGCAGCGGTTTCCTAGTGGCTATCGTGAGGCGCGTTGTCTCTGGAGGAATTCCCTTTAGTCCCCCTTAGGAAGCCACTAATAACCGGAGGATAAGCTGGCAGTGAGGAGTCCACTCAGGACCCATGTCCGGGTCAAGAGCTACCGTGGGGTGCCCTTGCCGAGACTGTCCGCACAGTATTAAAGGCAGCTGCACTGCAGGCTCACGGCCAGCTGCAGTCAGTTACTCTGTGCTGATTCTGTCTTTCCTTATCGTGATCAATGTAGTGGTGTGCAGGTGATCCTGTAACTTAAGTTTGGGAGCAACATTACTGTACAGGATGTAATAGGAACACAGGTGCTTCTGTACCCACTGTTTTCAGGCATTTAGCACGATCTAGTATGGTTTATGTACTAGGGTGGTACTTTATGGTGACCTTTGATTCGTGTGTTTGCTTGTTCTAACCAAGCTGTGGCATTTCGTGCCCTGATGGTCTAATGTATGTTGAGTCACACTGTCTGGATAACAAATGCTATTTCAGGGGCTACATTATATGCATAGTATAGCAGTTGCTCCTTTATCGCACGCATTGTGATATGTTTTGACAATTGCCTAGTTGACAAAGTAATCACTGATTGATTGTTTTGGTCTGTGGTTTTATGTATAATGTATTTTATAGTTTTATATTACATTGTGTGGAGTGTCTGTTGTGGTGTATTTATTGTGTCACCGGTAGGTGTGTGTGTTGTGCAAACGCTTTACACATTGCCTCTGGGATAAGCATGACTCCTGTGGCCAAGTTACCCAGAGCTAAGCAGGGATTATCTTGGGTGTATAGTGGCCTTACCCTGCCTAGAGTGATGGGTTCTGCCTGGCTTAGGTGCATACAGAGCCAACCAGGAACTCTATTTCTAACAGTGCCCCTGGATCCATAGGGCACGAACAATCACATGCTGCTCCTGTGGTCTTACTAAAATTATCTGCATGTTCAACTTTCAGTTCCCTGTCCTACTGTTTGGCTTTTAATTGCCCCTTAGGTCTTTTTAGAGGTCATGTTCATAGTTAAGGCCCGTCTTAGCAGATCATGGTTATGTGGGTTTTTGTAGCTTGAGTAGCCTATGAAGGCGAGCCCGTGTAAGTGGACTCTGACCCCATGGAGAGCGCAACGTTGTTACTATGCAAGTTGGTGGTTCTCTGATTCCAGATGCTACTTGTAACCTGCCCAGAGGCTACATTTCAGCAGGGCCATCCTGGAAACAATCACTCTCAAAACCTTTTGTCCCTGCAGCAAGTCCAGGAAGTTTAGGCTCTGATCGATCCTCCTGTTTTAGATGCTCCAGCTTTGTCAGGTTATAGGCTGTTCGGCCTGTTAAACTGCTGCATCCTGTTGGTGCCCTACACTTGGTGTTACATAAGGTAACGTTGGTGTAACCTGTGCCTGCAATGTGATGTCTTTCAGACAAGATCTGCATCGCTTTTTTTTGTTTAATGTTTCGTTTTTGCAGCTTAATTATAGCACGAACCAGACCCAAAGGTATTGCGCTTTACATGAGCACCAGTTACATTACATAAGGACGCATTCATTTTTTTTGTTTTAGGCATGTGGAGATTAAGTGATTTGCCTGGATTCACAAGATGTTGAGCCAGCGCTGAGACTCAAAGTTAGTTCTCTAGTTCTAAAGTCTGCACCTGTGGCTGTTCCACCACATCTCTCAGGGAACATCTTGGGACTTGCACTGGTGGCTGTTGTAAGCTGCTCTGCTTTCCACCTCCAGAAGCCACAGTGGTGACACCATGTTGTCCGTTGGCTTGGAAAGGCGTCTGGAGAAAGTAGAGACCTGGACCCTTTTTCCCCATTGGAGCATCATCCCTACATAAGATTGCAGGACCTGTGTGCTGTTTTGCTCATCCTTAAGGCATTTCATCTATTAATTTGAGGGAGGTCAATTGAGGTTCTAGGGGACCACCTCAACCTCCATGTGGTACTGCGGCATGAAAGTCCTACATAGTCATGTGCTTATTTTCTGTGCATTTGGTGAAGCTTGGGCATAGTCTCGAGCTCAACAGGATTTTCCCTTATCGGGGGTCATCTCGTGATGTTTCAATGTCAAGGCAGACTAATTAGGCTGTTTTGTTGGTTTAACCTCTATGCTACCATCTTTCCTGACAAATTGGTACTTAAGACACATGCATCGTTTTCTTTTAGTTTTTTTACCAGAAGTAGTCTCACCTTTCATTGTAGAGCAGTCCTTTACACTTCTCTTACTCTTCTCACCAGCACACCCATCTAAAGGGGGAAATATATTACACTGTTTAAACTCATAGCGTGCCCTTATTTTCTTTACTGATTGAACTAAGGAGTGCCACATTGATGATAAACTGTTCGTCGATTTCGCTGAGTGAAGAAGGGTTAAGAGATCCAAAAGCGAACCGTAGCCCATTGGACTGTCCTCTGCATCAAACTGTTAAGCCATATTCGTTTTGGTGTTTACTTTTATTATAATTTTACTGGCACTTGATTGCGTGAGTCTGTTTAATCTTATGCAGTATCCGCTAAGTGAATCAGGGGTGTGGAATTGTATGTTATTTTATAAAAACATATTTGTGTTAGAGATAGGACGCTTCAGAAGTCTTCCTGTGCAGTATTAATATACTTTTGTCCCATTTGATGGCTTGCTCTGAGGCGGGAAATTCTGGCAGTATTTTCATTCAGCATTCTCATTATATCCAATCTTTGATAATACCCTCTCTGATCCTGCCGGAGCTCATATTGTTTGAAGTTCGGACACCAAAAAGGCTGTGATTACACTCATTTCTTAATATCTTCGTCTGTGAACGTATCCTGTTTTATTTATGTCACATCGTTGAATATTTACTGACTGGTAGTTTAGGATAACGTAGTTTATTAAAGGAGAGTTGTGAACATGCCTGCACTTTGTTATTCTAGAGTTCTGATTATAGTACGTGTTACTGGTGTAATTGTACCACTTTTTTCTCACTTTAATTTTTAACGAGGTGTTCTAGAATTTCCCTGACAAATTTACTTTTCATCATTTGTTCGATGTCATGATGTTTGTAGTCCAGTGCCTGGGTTGCCAACTGGGGCTCTAAGACACTGTTGCAGTGTGACCTTCTCTTGTGTAAATCACTTCATCTCACAGTGCCTCATTTAACTTATTTGTGAAAATTGTGAGTACATAACAAGGAATAGTCAATGATTGATTTACTTCCCTCCTCTGCATTAACTTCGCAAAATGTTGTCCGGGTAAAAATGTTATGGGTCCAACTCTCAACAGTATTTGTGTGCAAATTTAGTTACTATGGGCTAAAGTTGGATTTCCAGTCATCAAAGAGGTTACTTGCATGATGTTTTTTTTTGTTTGAGCATCTCTACTTGCAGAGGCTTGGAGAGGTAGTCTGAGGACTGGAATTCTCAGGTTTGTGCACAACTGTTTATGGGTATTTACTAACACTTCTTCAACCCCTTCACACCATAAAATTGTTTGGAAATCTTTGGTAAAACATTTTAATAAGAGAAATTTCACTGCATTTGCTCCTGTGAAAATGAAAGTCACAACGGTGGCTAGTAGTTTGGTGTCCATTCTTATTTCTATAAACTCTTTGAATTATGTTTTTGCATGTTGTCTTTAATGGTCTTCAAAGTTAATTTTCATTTATTGTTTTAAATACGGATATAGATCAAACATGTTTTGTTAAATGTTGTCCTTAGTGAAATGGTATTGAAAGTTTCTCCTTGCATATTAAATGGTAGTTTAGCTAAATGTATTGTACGCTGTCTTTTTTAAAAATATTAAGATATTATTTTAGTTCATTTTATTTTGAAAATATTCACAATTTTTGCTTCCATTCTTCAACACATTTTCATATAACCAATAAACATTTTGAGAACGTTGTAAATTGTTAAACTTTGAAAATGTGTACACATTTTTATTTTGCAACCATTGTTTACAAACTGACCTTACCCACACTTTATCTTCGTAGAGAGCTCACCCTGTAAAACAAGCTTTGCAGTAAGGAATCGCATGTATATTTTCATATAGATTTGCCTTGGCATCAGACAGTTCTCTTACCTATAAATCTACAGTGGTGCTGGAAACTTGCAGTAGGAGGTTAATAAGGTACCAAGTCAAGTGGGCATTTCAAAACATGTTGCCCTTGACCACAAACAGTATGTATATTCTGCACAGTTTGGCTTCCAGCTTAGCTGTTACTAAATTAATTTGGTTCCTACTACTCCTCACAATTGCCAATCTGTGATCATTTCACAGTCCTGGTAAATAAACATTCCAGCAAACATTCAAGTGCAGTTTTGTCCAGTCATGATTGACCTATCAAACCCATACATAGATTGGGCCTACATCTCGTCATGGAAGGTTGCTTTCATTGTTCCTATGAAAATATTAAAGCATGAGATTAAAATATTGTGTTCATGAGCTGTACATAGTATTCCACTACAGTGCTTCTTCTGAGAATGCATCCAGTTTAAGAGAGACCCATTTATAATAGTTTAACCTCTTTGTTGCCAAGCCTTTTCCCCTTCAGGTGCCAGGACTTTTTTTGGCTATTTGGGGCGGTCGCACTAAAACCCTCATAACATTTTGTCCACATAAGCTACCTAGGCCAAATTTGCATCCCCTTTTCCCAACATCCTAGGGATTCTAGAGGTGCCCAGAGTTTGTGGGATCCTCTGTAGAGGAAGAAATATACAGCAACTTTTTTTTTTAAATGGGGAAAAATGGGCTGCAGAAGAAGGCTTCTGTTTTTTTCCCTGAAAACGTCATCAACAAAGGGTTTGCTGTCCTAAAATCACCATCTTCCCAGCTTTCAGGAACAGGCAGCCATGAATCGGAAAACCACATTGTTCAACACGATTTTGGCATTTTACTGGGACTTACCCCATTTTTACTATTTTTTTGCTTTTAGCCTCATTCCAGTCAGTGACGGAAATGAGTGTGAAATCATTGCTGGATCCTGCACAGCTAAACATTTCTAAAACGTAGACACAATTCCGAATTCAGCAAGGGGTATTTGTGTAGATCCTAAAAGGTTTTCCGGCAGAAAATAGCAGCTGAAATAAAAATATTGAATTGAGGTACAAAACAGTCATTTTCTCCACGTTTTACGCTGTAACTTTTTCCTGCAATGTCAGATTTTCAAAAGCAATATACAGTTACGTCTGCTGGACACTTTTGGTTGTGGGGATATGTAGGATTTGTAGGTTCATCAAGTCCCCTAGGGCCCCAGAGCCAATAAAGGAGCTGCACCTTGCAATGGGTTTTAATTGTATACTGGGTATACAGCAATTCATTTGTGAAATATAAAAAGTGAAAAATAGGTATAATGGAAATCTTTGTATTTCCAAAATGGACACAAGATAAGGTGTTGAGACGCAGTGGTTATTTGCACATCTCTGAATTACGGGGCCCCCATACTAGCATGTGAATTACAAGGCATTTCTCAAACAAATGTCTTTTTTTTTACACACAGTCTTATATTTGGAAGGAAAAAATGTAGTGAAAGACAAGGGGAAACAACACTTGTTCTGCTATTCTGTGTTCCCCCAAGTCCCCCGATAAAAATGGTCCCTCACTTGCGTGGGTAGGCCTAATGCCCGCGACAGGAAACGCAACATTGACACATCACATTTTTACATTGAAATCTGACTTGTTTTTTGCAAACTGCCTAGCTGTGGATTTTGGCCTCTAGCTCAGCCGGCACCTAGGGAAACCTATCAAACCTGTGCATTTCGGAAAAGTAGACACCTAGGGGAATCCAAGATGGGGTGACTTGTGGGGCTCTCACCAGGTTCTGTTACCCAGAATCCTTCGCAAACATCAAAATTTGGCAAAAAAACACTTTCCTCACGTTTAGGTGAAAAAGTTCTGGAATTTGAGAGGAGCCACAAACTTCCTTCCAACCAGCATTCCCCCAAGTCTCCCAATAAAAAAAATGGTATCTCGCTTGTGTGGGTAGGCCTAGTGCCTGTGACAGGAAATGCCTCAAAACACAACGTGGACACATCACATTTTCACAAAGAAAACAGACCTGTTTTTTTTGCAAAGTGCCTTGCTGTGGATTTTGGTCTCTAGCTCAGCCGGCACCTAGGGAAACCTAGATAGCCTGGACATTTCTGAAAACTAGACATCTAGGGTAACCCAAGATGGGGTAACTTGTGGTGCTCTCCCCAGGTTCTGTTTCCCAGAATCCTTAGCAAACCTCAAAATTTGGCAAAAACACTTTCCTCACATTTCAGTGCTGCAAAGTTAGGGAACCTGAGGGGAGCCACAAACCTCCAACTACCTAGTGTTCTTCCAGGTCTCCCAATAGAAATGGTACCTCACTTGTTTGGGTATGCCTTGTGCACGCAACAGGAAATACCCCAAAACACTATGTGGAGACATCAAAATTATCAAATTCAAAACTACCTCTTTTTGCTGGGGGGCACCTGCGTTTTTGGTCTTGCGATCAGCAGCCATCTAGGCAAACCTACCAAACCCAAACATTTCTGAAAATTAAACACCCGAGGAAGTCCAGGGAGGTGTGATTTGCGTGGATCCCCCAGTGTTCTCTTACTCGGAATCCTCAGCAAACCTCAGATGTAGCTAAAAACAAATCACATTTTTCCCTAATTTCTGTGTGGCATCACTGCACCGAGACAAATGTCCTACCACCCAACGTTCCCCCCAGTCTCCCGGTAAAAATGATACCTCACATGTGTAGGTAGGCCAAGTGCTTGTGACAGGGAAGAGGCAAAAACATGTTGAAAATGAGGGGGTACCAAAGCGGGTCCAAAAGGGCAGTTTGGAAAAGAAAAAGTTTTTTAGGTTGACAGGCGGGGCTGCATTTTTATCGGTATAGATGCGACAATGCTGGGCAGTAGAAATTTTGTGGATTACTACGGATTCCGGAAGGTTCCATCACAAAAATGTTGAAAAATGTGTGATTTCAAGCAAAGTTGGTGGTTTGCATGGCATTGTGGGTAAGAAAATGGTGCGGGGTGCATGTGAAGCACACCCAGATGTTTCATTTCCAGATGTGTCTAGGTCTCGTAGATTTTTCTACACAGCAGCGTCTCAAAGTCCAAAAAATGCTGCTTTCATGGTCCAATGTAAAACCAAAACCCAAAATAATCAAATATCATTTTGCTTGAATTGGGATAAGATGGTTTAATGTGCGGGGGAGAGCTGATAGACTGTTACCCCCTCCAGTTGGGGTGGGGGCATAACTATGCCCATACTAGTTGGTGCCAATACTAGTTGGTACCCACCACCCCATTTGTTTGGGGTGGGGGTACGGGCGTACCCCACCCTCTTTTTTTTGGGGAAAAAAAATCTTCCCTGGTCTCTGGTGGGTTCTCTGCCCCCCCCCCCCCCTTGAGGGCAGATTGGCCTTACAAAAATAGGCCGATCTTCCCCCAAGGGGGGCAGAAATGGGTAACAGTAACGTGCCCCCATGGGGAGTGACCCTTGCCCAAGAGTCTCCCCCCCCCCCCCCCCCCCAAACAAAACACCCATCCCCTCAAAATCCCTGGTGCCTAAGTGGTTTTTTGCTGGCCCTGAGGACCGATTGCCCTTATTAAAATAGGCCGATCTGCCCCCAGGGGAGTGACCCTTACCTGGGGGGAGGTGGTGGGTGGGTGGGGGGGGTATCAGATCGGTCTAATTACAGTAGGCTGCTCTGCCCCTGGTGGGCACAAAAAGCCTAATTAAAAATTGCCCCCCCCATTGGGAGCGGCCACTCCCCTTATGTCAATAACAAAACAAACAAAAAAACATCCCTGGTGTCTAGTGGGCATTATTGCTGCCCGATCAATTGACGATCGGGCAGGAGAAATGCTCAGGCATCAAAGGAAAGGAAAGGCCTTTCATTTCCTTTGATGCCTCTCCCGCCCCTGCCCGTGGTCGGAAGGGAAAAGCTTTTGCATTTCTCTTCCCATCTGTGCTGGAAGCTGAGCTTCGCACGCTGTCGTCATCAGACACCACTTGGGGGCGGTCAGGGGCGCTGGGCGGGGGTAGACGGGGGAAACGATTTCCAGGGGAGCGGAGTGCCAGGCCCCTTGGGAGAACAGAGCGCTAGCACTTCCCCCGAGGGCCCATTACTGGACGAGGTGGTTATTTCCCTATCCCCTGAGCGCCACTGCTGCGGACGTAACCACCTCGTCCATGGCATCCGAGGGGTTAAACAATGCGAGAATCATGTCAAAGTAAGAACGCTAGAAGTGAGGAATAGGCTCTTATTGCACCTGTTCTCTTAAGTATTGCTAATTCACTTGGTCAAACAGACTATCGGACCAACGCAACCAACCTTGTCCAAAGGGCCAAAAAGAGAACAAGCATTTGGACTGCAATAGTCTTGTGTTTGCTCGAGTTACAGCTCATAGCGTTGTAAATTACTGACTGGACTTTTATTTCCACGCAGACTGAAAACAAAACAAACATTTGAACTGCAATAACTCTCGTGTTCGCTCGAGTTTCAGCTATTAGCGTTTTCTTGCCACAAACTGAAAATAAAAAGTAAAACAGTTGACATAAGCAGCCGGTTCAAAGCGCTGCTGAGAGCTCGCAGAGACAGACAAAAAAGACAAGCATTTGTAATGCAAGAACAGAAAATGTGCGAGGGAGAGTAATGAATGGAATAAACAAAGTCACACATCACTGCAGATGAAAAGTAAGTAATAGACTAGAGCCCTGTTAACAGAAACAGACTGGGGCCACTGAAGCATCCAGCGCTCTGGTCAAATGCTATTAGCCTTTGAACAAAGTAATCCCTAAACACATGCTTCATAGGCACAAGTGGAAGGGTACAAGTGCTAGGGCCATGCTCCAGGGGAGTGTACAACTGTGGAAAAGGATTGACCACTAGCAAGCAAGGATTTTTTAAGGACACTGAAACAAACCAGTGAAAAAGCAGAGAACCCACAAAGAAGTATAGAAGTATATACTAAAGTATATACAAGAGGCCTCGAATGCTCGACCTAAAAATGCGTCAAATACTTTCTAAGAGCAAGAACAGTGGGGAAAAAAACAAAGTTGGATGAGGAAAGAGGTGGGAAAGCAACAGATGAAAGGAGTGGATGGATGAGAAATATCTTAAAGTAACCTCAACCACAATTTGTAAGAATGGTTATAAATATATGTAAACCACTTGTTTCCATACTTGGGGAAACTTGATAATAGAAACTGACTTTTTTTCTAAACATATAGATGAATCTGAGGTTTAAATATTTTTCAGCAAAAGAAAGACTGCTAATAAAACAGGACCCAGAATATTATGTTGTTAGACAGAGGTAGACCTATGAATAACTAGTAAGTCAAAGTAATAGACGTGGTCGAAACTAAAACGTCAACCGACTTTAGAAGGAAAAAAAAAAGGAAGCTTTGGGACAACGAAAAAAAAACATAACTTTGGTAACAAGAAAAAGATGACACTGAAATTGTAGAGAGGTTGTCCTAGTTGTAATGGATCCCGAATATTATGAAACATGTTAGAGTATATACCTTTTTGAATATATAAAAATATATTGGAACATGCTAGAGAAAACAAATAAACATCTGAAAAGCTTAAGGTCTTGACAAAGGAATATCACAGGATCATTTTGCTATATAGCGTGAGACAAACGGTTTAAACCTGGCCTGTAGGCAGACCATGTAGAGCATAGTCTACAGATAACAAACCACTGGAGAAAATGCTGCCCTGAAATGGTATAGGATAGTTAAGGCATCAGCAAGACTACTGGAGGAAAATGGCAAACCTTAATCCTATTTCACTTCCTACTTATGTAGAATTTATGAGCAGACCATACAGAGAATGAAGCGTGATCATATACTTTATGAAGAAGGGAAATGTTGGATAAACATCCAGAATTGTTATAGCCACATATATTGAACAACGGAGCTGACTGGAAATGCTTCATCTAAACGCAGCTATGGATATTGTAGTTATACATGTGCTTTTATCCAGGGTGGCCTATTTATGCAAATTTGACTGCTTTTTAATTAGCGGAGTTGCACTGTTATTCATTGAAGTACTTATTTGATTAAAAAGAGAGTGCAATAAATACAATTATGTAACCCAAAAACCTGATTGTTGTGGTGGAAAGTCTTTGAAAGTTTGAAATTTTAATGTTTTCATTTTAGATATTTGGTCCTGAAACATCGCAGAAAGAATTTTTTGAAGGAACTGTGAAAGAGTTAGTGAATGACTTTTTGGATGGCAGGAATCGACTAATTTTCACTTACGGTGTTTCAAACTCTGGAAAGACTTACACGTTTCAAGGTATTTTAGTATATGGGAAAACCGTTCCTTTGACATGCGTTTGTCATGATCTTCTTCTTGTGTCCTCTCCACGGTCTTTCAGGCAAGGGCCTTTTCAGTTTCCATGTCTAAGTGACCACCTAATGTATATTGTTTTGTGACTTTGCCAACCCCACACCGTTCCGGGTTCTAATGTGTCTTCTCTGCCTTGTGCACTTGTGATAGCCCAGATTCTCGGACAGGTAGCAGCTAGTTATGAATTTTCCGACTTTCTAAAACCATATACTGTTATCTTTACAGTGAGCAAGCAGGATTCCAGATATGTTCAGAAGCGGATATTTTGATACTGTATGGGAAAGAGGAGGGTAGTTGGGTAAGCAACCTGTTTAGACTGCACAACAGCTTATGAATAAGTAGATAAGGCCATCCCTTGGAAAATAAATTATCATATTTCCTACTTTGGAGTTCTGGAGGGTCACTTGTTGCTATTGATAGCCACACATTCAAACCTTGGCTTGAATGCGTATTTGATACTTACTCTGAACTAAATATGAAATGATTGTGAGAATAAAGCCCCGTTTTGGTTTCTGGAAGTTATAATATTGAGGATCTTAAGCTAGATATTGAGGTTCCTTTGCTAGATATTAGAGTTTCTGTCCACATTTAATGTGCCCAGTGACTGATTCAACTGATCAATGCAATTGTACTAAGGGAGTCCCAGGTGAATCACTTTTATGTCTTAATAGTAGTTAAAGCTGATGGAAGCAGATCAAACCCTATCCCAGGTGCTAAATTGAGACAATAAACTGCAACAAGGCTGCGCTCTGGATGTCTTAATTTTCTCATATTATATGTAATATGAGAAAATGAAGACATCCAGAGTAATAACAAAAGTAAGGTAGTGAGATCCGGATGTCTGACTCACTTGCATGGAAATGAGTATACCGTATGTTAATTTAGAACGGCATGAATTAATTGAACATTTTAACTAAAACATTTTGAGAGTTAGAAATGACTCCCCCCCCCCCCCCCCCCCCCCCCCCCCCCCCACGAATTGTAGCTATATGGTTAGAATTTGGCCTACTCTGCTTATTATAAAAATAAGGCATTGGAACCCTACAAACAGTTGTAGTTCGTAATATTGTGGTTCTATAGATCTAATTTGAGGGACATATTGAAAACTAGATTATATGAACAGTTGAGGTTTCAGTTAAAAAAAGCAAATATGGACTTTACAAATTAAACATGGATCTCTTGTGGCTCAAGAATTATTTTGGCTTTTAAATTTACTTGTAAGGTTGCCTAGTTGAATAGTTTCTGTGAGACTTGGGCCGTTGTACTACAATTTGGAGACTCCAAGCCATTTAGAACATCCCAGCTCAAGCAAAAGTATCTTGGGTACTTTGTTGGATCTAGTATTTTATGGTCCTTGGAATACTATATGGGCTCCAAAATGTATTCATTATTTGTAACTGGTTTGCTATCCAGAATAAGATAGCATCTGCTCATTATGCAAAATATTGTGTGCAAGCTATTATTTTGTTTTTAATCCTTTCATTAAATCAGTATCTAAATTCATATAACTGAAGAGATGTTGAAGGCATTCCGGAGTCAAGGATTTTTTTTTTTTTTATTGGTCGATGATTGACCATACCAACAACACCACAGCAGCATCCCATGTCCGAGCACCCAAATAAAAAAGCATTCTTAACATATCTGACAGGAAATGCCACAACCTTGCCTTGTGGAAGAGCAGATGTTCCAGATCCTTATGGCATGGTCCTATGGTGGACTTAATTTGTACAGTTTTATTTATGCCTTCCTATCAAACTAATTTACTAACTAGGAAATGCGCACAGAGTGACTTAAAATCTGATTTAAATGTAGATGGTATAGCAAAGTAGAGTCAAAATTGAAAGAAATAAACTAACACATCTGAAAAGTGTTCTTACTTTCAGTGTAGGTATTAGGTCAAGACCTGGCTCTTCGACTGCTCCTCAGCACCCTCCCTCCCCCAGCCCCCCATCTCCCCAGTGCCTTGAGACCCTCATGGGTGAGTAGCCATGCTTTCTATATCCCTGATTGATTGATTGAGTGATTGTGTTGGTAGCTTATGTGAACTGTACGCCATCAGATCCATAACTGACTTTGAAAGACAGATCACAGTACCCTATATCCCATCCTACAATTTCATTAGAAGTTTAATAGACCTATTCAGGTTAGTGAGATGGAGGGTGGTGAAAAGATTTCAGTAGAAAAATGGAAAGTTATCTGGCGGGGGAGATGCTGTTGCTGTGCCCTTTAGCACCAGAAGGTAGCATTTAAATGTATGGCCAAGTGCTACCCATCGTTTTTTATATGTCTGGGCAAATCTGAAAAGTGTTGTAAGGAATGTGATGGTAAAACGCCACTAAAGTTATGAAGGGACTGCTGTTGGAGCTTTTCCATCAATAAGTTTGGTACCTTACCAGTGAAGATGATCACTATTTATTTTCTGAGGAATACTGAACTACTGATGATTTGAAACCACTAAAGGTGGCATACACCTCTTCTGACCACCTCAAACTTAATTCTGTAAGGGCAAATTGGAGCAAATAAGATGCTTGCATCAGCTCCTGGACAAGTGGCTTATGGAATACCGTAGCATAATACATCTATACATAATATGAAGAGGTCCACTGACCTAAGTACCCACAGATATCCTATTTCTCAGTACAAGTTAGAGAGCTACTGTGCTGCAACCATCGAAGGGTGCTTGTTTCTTATTTTAATGTTATCTGTAATTGCAAGGATGCTTTATGAACTTGTCCGACCAAAAATGTTTATTTTTTTATTTTCTAATGTACATGTTGGTGAGGTTTTTGTTTATAATGTAGAAGAGTAAGGTAAGGTGGATGGAATTTGCTGGTGTTTATTGCCATTCAAGTTTTAAACCCCCACTTTGTACCCTCAAATGCTTTCTACATCTGTATTCCCATTTATTCTTTTTAGAGATAGCTGAAAATTATGTAACCTGGCATGGAAACATTCCTCAATACATTAAAGATGATCAGATAAAATATTTAAGAACAAATGTTTTATTTGACATTTTTTTTTTCTTCACAGGTACACCAGATCACCATGGTATTTTACCACGGTCAATGAATATGTTGTTCAGTAGTATTCAAAATAAGCACTATACGAAGATGGACCTAAAACCACATAGATGCAGAGATTATGTGAGACTCACCAAAGATCAAGTAAAAAAGGAAATTACCATTAAAAATGCTGTGCTCCGTCTTACCAAAGAGGTAGAGTTAATGTTTCCTTTGACTTACACACATTGTAACTTTTTTTTTGGGCAGAAAACACATTCTCATATGCAGTCACATCTGACATAGCTACAGGTAGTTATACCCATAATTTAAACGTCTCAAAGAAACATCGCAAGTTTTTTATTTTATCCAGTATAAAAGCGTACATAAATCTATGAAAACTGAAATAAAAGGTTAATTGACTTGCAAAGCGCTTATAGGGAGGTAGAAAGATAGCAAAGACTCAGTAGTTGAAAAGTGTCAAACACTGAAATTGGGTTTGCCCCTATATTCACTGAATTTCCTTGGCCAGAGGCGATCTGGTCCTAATCCCTTGGGCCCAGGGTAAGAACGCAATCCTCCCCCAATCCTCTAAAGGCCCCCCCCCCCCCCAAACCCTCCCCACCAGGTTACAACCCAGAGAACACGTCATGCAAATAACCAATAATTTCACTACAAACAAAGTTTGCCCTTGCCACTGGCAGCCGTGCAGTTACATCGGATTAGGAAAGTGCCCAGTTCCTTGACCCCTGGCTGTTGTTTGACCATCAACACCCCTTTTCCTTGTTAGACTATCTGGGTGCAGAACTGGAAAAGGAAGGAGGCAAGTCACTAAATATTATTGTTTAATGATTACCCCTTGAAACACCTTAACAGCATTCAGTAAACATAGTCATCAATATTAAAAGGCAAACACTGACAGTAAACACTAGCAGTCCATTTACTGTGCGTTTACAATGCGTGAGTCACCGGTTAGGAGGCTCACCCACAGTTAAAGGTCAAAAATAATCAAACGGCCTGGAGTCTTCCTTTTGTCACCTGATGTAATCCTGTAAGCTTTGCTCACAAACTGTTGTTCCAGACTTTCCCGAGGGCCTCAAAACTTACTGTGCAGCAACCAGTACTTGCAATTGAGCACTCCTCAAGTTGTCCAGTAATTCAGATTTCAAATCCAGCTGTAGGTTTTCAACATCACAATTACAGCAGGCCAGGGTTCCATATATTTCATGACTTTGACTCTCCAAACCTGTATCGTCACATCTGAGGCAGACCGCTTATGGGTCATCCTGGATTGTCATAGTCCTCTGGCTCAGCTCGGGATCAGAGCCCAAGCCTTTTGTTAGTCTGCTATGCCAAGTTAATTACATTTCTCTTCAGCAGCAGCAACAAAGGTCTCCATGCACAAAAGGAGCAATTAAGGGCTTCACTCAGCTACTGAGGAGGACAGGGGTGGGGATGAAGAATCTGCATCAATCCACGATCACATTGAGGCAGAGATGAGACAGTTATAGCACACTGAACAAGGAAGGGAGCCAGACCTCTGGAGCCAATGCAGGAGGGGGCTCCTTTTTTAAAGCATTTAGAAGTCTTGGTAGGAAAGGCCCTGGCAGTGATGTCAGCAACAGGCAGAGCGGAGGCCCCCAGAGGAGATGTGACCAGTGACTCCTTAGTGACTCTGTTTTGAATTCGCAGCATGCGATGCAGGAGGGTTGGGGTAGGGGCAGAGAGGTGATAGGCCAGAGGTGCCTCACTTCTAGAACCTCTGCCCCCACTTAAAAGGTCTTGCACAAGGAGGAAGGCTCTCTTAATTGTGCTTTTCTGCTGGACACTGGGACTGGAGGTGGTAGCCATGTACAGCGGGAAGGAGGAACCCCCCCCGAATCCATCTGGACTAAGGACTCTGTCTGCAGTTTGCCCCAGGACCAGTGGGGGATCTCCCCATGGCTGGAGGAAAGGTTCCCTTAACCCCCCCCCTCCCCCCCACCCCCTCCCGCACCCCAAGCTCCTCATGGTCTAGTTGGGAGAAGAAGTGGATTTCTGTGCCAAGGAGAAGTGCAGCACCGAAGGTGGAAGAGAAGAGAGCCTTTCGAACCCAGCTCCCTGCAAGGTTCGCTACCTTAGTGGCCAGGGGGACTGAGGAAAATGCTCCAGGTGGCTAGGGCTCACCACCACCAGCAAAATGAGCCCAATATCGAATGATCGAGTTACAGGGGGAATCATATATTTGAATTGACCCTGAACCCCAAAGCTAGTGAGGTCCAGAGCACGTGAAGCACTGCTACAAAGTATGTGAAAACACCTCGGGTGAGACAGGGGAAGGCCGCACAGAAAAATGGTCTTTGTTAACCTTGGGAGAGGGCATGCATGGGGCCAAGACATGCAGTGTCCTGCAGGCAAGGAGAAACTGCCGCCTCCCTCAATCGCACCCAGGGGTGCTGGCTTTGCAGGAACTTCACTAAAGGTGACCCTAGGTTAAGAGGGTCAGGGAGGAGAGGAGCATCTTAGGCTTACCTACATTCCCAAGAACTCCACAGGCTAGATTTCGAAGCTCTACAGCTGGGAATTTATGTCTACATATTCTATGGCCTAAAGATGGTTAAGAAAGACACACACACATGTTGGAAAATGTTTTATTTAAAGATTGTCGTCATTGTAGGAGGCTAGCTCAGTTTATGGTGTACACCTATGGTGTGGCACCCTATGCGGATTCCAGGCAACCCTTATTGATAGTGAATAGGTGTCTCAATAGCAAAAGCTCTCTAGGGGTAGCTAAGGCAAGCTGCTAAAGGTTTATCGATGAGGAATGTAAAGCACTTGCAAAATAACAGTAGTCAGACAATAACTCACTCACAAGAAAGAACCACACAAGTGTTGCAAAAATAAAGGATACTTTATTACAGCACTACTACTAGACTAGCATTGGTATATCTCCCCAATTGTGTCACCGTATCTTCAATCATATTAAGTAACCTTAAAGGGGAAGCAGTCACACTAGCAGTGCGACTGCGTCTCCGGGACGTTCCCGCTCAGGATCAAGAACATGAGCTACAAATGATTAGCGCAGAGACCTATTCAAGTATTGGTCGAGAGTCTGGGGGCCAGACCGATTAAACCACAATTTCAAGGCAGATCTAATAAAGATACTACCAAGCAAGTGCCGGAAGGTTCCAGAAAACGTTGAGATAAAAACAACAAACACCTCAAAAAGAAAAGGGAGAATCTCCGCAGCTGGAGACCCCACAAAACAGGTATAACCTTAGCAATGGGGATAATATAATAATGCCTGACAGATATTAGTATACTGATACACCCCAGTCTCGTTCCTTGCAGGACTCACCAGAAAAACACAGTGAGAGAGGTGGGCGGTCAGAGCAGCGAACTGAGTAGGACTCGCAATGGTCGTCTGAAGTTTGTCAAAAAAGAAGAGAAACTTCCCCAACAAAAAAAACAATTTAAAAAGAGAAAGGTGGGTGCAGTTACAATACGACATGCCACTCAAGAAGAGGGCTTTACTGAAGAACAGGGGTGGGCACTGGCACTGCTCGACAGTGCAGCATAGGTCACAATCGTTCGCCAGGATCTTCAAGAGCATCTGGAGGTGAAAGCAACTGATGACTTCTTACAAGTTGAAGCTGCGGGCATGAGTGTCTCCACACCTAGTAGGGTGTACAAAGTAACTATTCAGTTCGAAGGAGACACTGAACGTAGGATAGACGCCATCTTTTGGGACCGCGTCGTTTCTATTTATGATATTTTGCTGGCTGAAAAAGATTGGCTGCCAAAATGCATCCGCGATCTCCCTTACAGAGAGGATGTTATTGAAAATCCTTCTTGCCCCTTGTTCCCAGAAAGCTCGTTGAAATACACGCCATTGATTGGAGCGTGGCGCAGACACCTGAGTTATATCGCAATCAAGTAGGATGGGACAAAGATTCCCTCTACCACGTAATACCAATAAAATCCCAACCTCAACACCAATACCCAATGAAATATATTGCAAAAGCACCTGTGAGGGGAAATCCTCAACCAATTGGAGTACCAGGGTGTCATTAAACCCTCAGACTCATCCATGAATAATCCATCATTTCCAGTCGCTAAGCCCAACCACTCGTATAGAATAGTCTTAGACTGCAGACATTTACACAGTCGCCAAAAACATTTGGCATACAAAATGCACACAGCACTTATGAACAATATAGTGCGCAAAAAATTCAAGATGGTCCTGGATATATCCAAAGGGGTTTTCTGCCAAAACATAGCACTTGCAAGTAGGGACTTAACAAGTTTTAGTGCCCTTGGCTCTCAGAATAAATTCTGCGACTCCCACAGGGGTACAAGAACAGCCCAGGACTGTTCTCAGCTTGTGTAACATCTATTCCGCACAACATTGACCCTGAGGCGTTGTCATACATGGATGACATTTCTCACAGACGACCTCATGCAACATTTGAGATGGGTAGCCCGCATTGTTGTAGGATTTGCCAAAATCAGCTACAAATTAAACTTCAAAAAAATGAAAATAGCCTTCCTTAGTATCCTGTTTCTGGGATACGAACTATCAGATGAAGGCAGGAGCCAGGCGCCCCAATTTATAGACAAATGCGCACAACTACAACCTCCAAACACAAAAAAGCTCCAGTCAGTGTTGGGGTTTTAAAATTTTGGCAGAACATACATTCCAGATCACGCACAATGCATTAAACCATTGTATGACGTAATAGGCCCTGAATTTACCAGCAAATTTTGGACAGCCGAACACACATGCATTCTACAAGCTTTGCAAAAAGACATGCTCGAAGCAAAATACTTCCATACAAGGGACAATAAAAAACATTTGGTTATCAGAGTAATTGCTAGTGCCATTGGTTTCACTTATGTGGCATTCAATGAGGGTGAGACCGTCCCAGTTGCAAACAAATTACACTTTTACTCCACATCTGAACAGCGCTTTGCTTCCACTGAGAAAATCCTCACTGCTGTTCAGATGACGCTCCTTATAGAAAGACCTCTTTCCCAGGGGAAGCGCATTATTGCTGTGTCCTCATTTCAGCCCTAGAGGCTTTTATCAAAGCGAGCGTTCCAAACACTAAAACACTACATCCATGATGGATCCAATGGGCAACTTCTGACGGCCACTGATGTTGATTATGTTTTTGACTCCAAGTTACAGACCCAAGAATTCTTACAATATGAACTTGAGTATCCAGTTCCTGCAAATACATTGCTTATGAAACAATATCATAAAATCTTGTACACTGATGGTTCAGCTCAACCAGCAATGGAAACAAAACATCAATATCCCACTGCTTGCGCAGTTGTGAGTGGTTACATTAAGGATGGCAAGTTCCATCCACAAAGTACTAACTCGCAGACTCTAGGAGATTGCATTGCACAACTTGAAGAGCTTAAGGCTCTGGTGATGGCACTGGAACATACGGATCCGAAGCAGGTGACGTTGATTGTCTGTGATTTGTACCATTGTGTCCAGTCCTTCAATGAACATCTGCATTACTGGCGCCAAAATGGGTTCAGAGATTCAAAAGATAACGCCATTAAACAGACTTCTCTTGGGGGGAAGTAGCGGAAACACTACCTAATGTCCATGCTGTGCATACACTAGGACATCAGCGTGTTGGAATGCACATTGAAGGCAATACTCTGGCTGATGAAGCAGCCAAATCAGCAGTAGCCCTGGCTTCCGTTTCTGCAGTAACTCGTTCTAAGCTGAAAGTGGATGATGAAACCCTGGCATCCATGCAAGAGCAGAAGGCATACCTTTACCTAAAGCGTATCCTGCTAAAGATTCCTACCAGATGGCAGGCATGTTTGATGCACAAGTAACAATACCAGGTGTGGGAGTTTGAGTGATTCCCAATAAAGACCTAAGACCTGGATTAATAAAAGCGCATGAGGAAGTTGTTTTTGCTCATGTTGGTGTGGCGGCTACAATTTCAATATTACAATCACTCTATTGGTGACCAGGCCTCTACAAACAGACCAAGCAGTATGTCCTTTGTTGTGCCAGCGAATAAAAGGGCCCACTGTGAAATGCCCATCGCAGACACCCCTCCTAATTTCCAACAAATTTTTACAATGTGGGTACTTGGACCATTGTGGTCCCCTGACACCAGATAGTGCGTACAAATACATCCTAGTTGCTGTTGACTCATGCTGCAGATTTCTATGGGTTGGCCACAACGCTCCGCTGACGCTCGAACTGGTAATAAAGACTTTATTGGACATATGCTATTGCGGCTTTCCACTCTGACCGGGGCCCTTCTTTTGTCTGAAGGGCATACAGGGATGCCATGGCTTTGTTAGGGATCCAACTGCAATAATCCTCTCCATTTCATCCTGAGGCAAATAGTGTTCTGGAGCGACGAAACCGAGATTTAAAGCAATCCTTAACAGCTAGAGTATTAGGCATGGGTCGTAGTTAGCTTACACACCTATATGGAGTCCAGAGAGCACTTCACAATCTACACAGAAGGTCCCAGGGGAGGGGAGGGGGTGTACATCATGCGAATGCCTCTGGAACTCAAATGTATGTTCCAGATCTTGATGGTCCTGGCGTGGAGGCAGCAGATACACCCTTCGACCCTATAATGAAATATGGAAGCTTTCCCAATAAGAAGCAGCTGCCCTGTTAAGGCAAATAGATCAGGAAAATCTACAGAAAGCATTAGCTGTCCGACCGAATATATTCCTTTAATATTTTATGCTCTGCAGTAGACATAGTAGAGAGTGATGTATCATTTGTGCAACATGGACAAAGTCAGCTGAGATCCATTATCCAGTTGGGTTGGACGTTGCAAACATTGACAGCAGGTCGCGTTCCCTAGCAACACTTGAGTGCAAGGGAGATTTTTTTTCAATATTTAATTTAACACAACAACAAATAATAATGGCTAAGAAAGAAGCAACATATGTTGTGTTAAATACTGAAAAGTTGCCATTTACTGTTGCTGAAATACCGTCTGCCGAATAGCTAATACATGGGGTTATAAATCTGCCCATTTCAACACTTCGGTTTACATCCAGTTTGAAACATATTCCATTGGGCAGATATGAAAGGTTGGGAGATAGTTGCATACATGAGGTGTGGGAGCTGCCTTTCTCGTACAAATGTTTCAATGGCATGAAAGCGGTCTTTCTTAGCGGTAGTGAATGCGAGAGTTCTGTGAGCCATTCGATGGTTTGTAACAGCTGTCCTTGCACGCGGCATGTAAATTTGGCTGGATAACAATCTGAAGGGAGTCCCAGTCCCCTTGATTAGAGCTACGTTCCGGGTACTCTCAAATGGGTGCTATGTGCTCCTTAACAGTGAGGGCTCTTGTGGAATGCGAGCCAAAATAGTTTGTCGTTTCAGTCTCCCAGATTATGTGTTGTGGGAATGTCCTTTTTCCCCCTTTGCATCTAAAAGGAGTAGCGGACGTTTGGTCTCTGATTGCTACTTTTGACGTGAATGTTGACAAGTTAAGCAGACTAAAGGCTTTATTGTTTTAAAAACATGTGGCACTTACATCTGCACGCGATACCTATGCATTTCAGGTTGCAAAGTCATCAGCGGAGATTCAATCCCTTCTAAGTACAAACTTTCCAAGACACTCTTGTGAACTCATAGGACGGATATTTAATGCGTCCAGTACAACTGGAATTACCCACTTTTTTAAGGCTGTTGGTTCTGGTTTTGTTCACACCTTCTCTTCTATATTCGGTTTAATACCATCAGCCATACATTCAGTATTTTTGGAGGATATCTGATTACTTTGGCTACAATAGGTGGCATTATGCTGTTATTATTATTATTATTTTTTGCGCAATGGCTGTCCCGTCACAGCAAGGAGTACTGAAAGCGCTACCGCCAGCACAACTGTGTCGTGAACGCATGATGCAGTATTTCGGAGCACCACTCCTGGAACAACTGGATTCTTACAGGTCTTTGTCATTCCGCCCAGTTTTTGATTGTGTGAAGCCCTTGTTTCGATGCCTCTGGTGCCTCTTTGAATGTGCACTGAAGGTCTGTCTTTCTACGCAGCGCTTACTTTCATTGGACGCTGACCTGTTGATGTTCTCGGTGAGGGATAATTCTCACAAATGCGCGCTGAGGGAGCATTTGCTGCGGGAAGCCGTTTATGCGTTGCCTTTTGTGGATTCTGCGACACTTAACTCTGTGATGGGGATGACACGAAATGCTTCTCCCTCAGTTGGAGCTCAGGCTTTGTAACTCGAGTGCTCTGTGGCATTCCTTGGATATGATCTGGATCTCTTACCACCTGCCGAATTAGAACGTCTCCTGGCTTCAGTTGTCCTGGATGTAATTGCCAGTTTCCAATGTGGCACTGACTATTGAATTAGTTTTTTTTTTCCCCTAGATTTCTTTTACCTTTTAGAACCACCTTTGACTGGCTGTTTTAGCCATGTTTTAAACACATTGTTCTAGCTGCAGCTGTGCACTTTAATTCAGTTAAGTTTTATTCAGCATTGCTTTATTCTTCTGGCAATAGCCATATTTGATGTGCTGTTTTTTTTCCTTATTCATTGTACTTTTGCCTAGGAAAAGCAGTTCTTAGTAGAACATTTAATTCACTTTGTGCTTTCTCCAAGGCTACAGTCAGATAGGATTACAGACAAACGTGGTATGCTGTGTCTCCAACATTCACAGAAACACACACACACACACACACACACACACACACACTCATACGTGGGGACCATTTCTTAGAATGTTAGATGTTTTATTAAAAAAACACCCCTTTGTCCCATACACGTTATAGGGAGATTCCAGCCAGATGACCATGACTGTAGGCTGATTGCTTTGCTGAAGCTACTTGCTTAGATGACTGGACCCCTGATCCACATGGATGGTGTCTCTAGACTACAGGCTTCATCCTCCAGGTATGAGGAATGATGCACCCCAAGGGGGAAACCTGAAGTGCAGATTAGGCTTATTACGCAGTGCTCAAACATAGTGTAGGTAGGAGAAATATATACCACTCCTAGTGACCGTATGGTAGGACTGTTCTTGTGTTTTACTCTGTTGGTCATCTGCTTGTTTTTATTGTGTTTTAACTTCCTAGTTATTGTAATATATGCCTTTTTTATCTAAGATGCTGTTACTTCAATAAATCCTTATTGAACTATACTCTGCCTCTGTTGTCTTTGCCTTTGAGACTTCTGGTAACTGGGAGAAAGGGATTAGATCTGATTGACCACGCTTCCCCTGAGGAGTCTTTCTTGTCATGTGCCTGGTGGCCAAATCCTGAGATGAGGTGCTGCTAGTTAGCTGGAGAACCCGGATTAGGCCGACGCGTCATGTCTTGTGGAATCATACTTGGTATCCACAATCCGTGTGATCCTGTCTCCCAAATCCAGTAGCCTCATTAGCATAATGAGAATTTATGCGACAACCATAACATGTGATTTAAGTCTCGAAATGGTACAACATTGACCTAATGTAAACAGACACTTTAGGGGTCAAATGTAATGTTGCCAAAGGTCTTTCCACCAAGCATAGACTGGATAATTATTTAGTGAGTGTTATTAATGCATGTCAGCAAATGAGGTGATTACTATCCAACACCACTTCCCTTAGGTAGGGCTTGGACTGTTCTGCTGTGCCCTTCTGAGAGTCGAGCACTACAGTGGGGAGTTTGGTTTCCAGTTGAGGGTGAATGTGGACCGACCCGTTGCTTGTACAGAGCACACAACTAATGGTCCTTTTCCTGAGTGTCAATGCAGTTCAGGTGTTAGAGAACTCTGAGTGTGTCACGAATGTACTTAAGACACCAAGCAAGCAAGTCCGTGTGTTCAAGATAGTAAGGGAGAATTAGCAATGGTGGAAATGGAAGTTCAGGACTCCATACACATAGGCGGGCCATCCACACATGGCCTGGAGCCCCACACTGCGGACAAATGGCAGGGGGGCTCAAATAAAGCAGAAGACAATCACTGTCATGGTCTCCTGCCGAACGGCACTGTATGGCACTGCTTTGCCGTCAGATGATTTAACGCATCTATTTATCGTATCTACTTTCACTTGTGGTCGACCAACAAGTACCCAACAACATTTTTTCACACTAAAGTAAATAATATATTCTTAGAATTTACTTCAATATCTGATTACACAGAACCGCCCTCATTGGCAGTGATGGTTGAGGATACCATCTCCTCTAAATTGAATCAATCCTCCCCTGTACTGACAGTCCTCACCCTCCTTACTGAAGAGAAGGTAGCAATCCTCCTTCAAACCACTAAATCAGATTCCTGCCCTCCTTGGTGGCTTCATCTTGTGTGAAAGACTAGCTCACCCTTATCTTAATTTGCTCTTAAATAGGATTCTTATCTCTAGCTGCTATCCAACCACGTGGAAAAAGACATCTATTCTGCCACTTTTAAGGAAACCCACACTTAACTCCCTTGTGGTGAAAAATGATAGGCCAATCTCCGCCTTCCTCTACCAGCCAAGAGCCTCAGAAAAGGCCATGAACCAAGAGATCATTAACTTTCTTGAAGCCACTAACCTCGATCCTGCACATCATGGGTTTTGACCCAGCCTTTACACAGAATCCCCCCCTAATGGGGGCCACTGAGGAGATCAGAGCCATCGTAGATGGAGGTGGCAATGAGGCCTTTATCCTGCTTGATCTTTCAGCCGTGTTCGACGTGGTTGACCACTCTTTTTGTCAACCCTCTTGAAAGTATTTGCATTAAGGGTACTGCTTTAAAATTTATCTATTCTTTTCTGTCCAAAAGAGAGCAAGGGGTTGCTTTAGAAGGCTTTACCTCTGCCCCTTTTACTTTTCCTTGCAACATCCCTCAAGCTTCCTCTTGAAGTCCAACCCTTTTTAATGTTTACATGAACCCTTTGATCAAACTTACTTGATCGTGCGATTTCTCAGTATTCTCTTATTTCGATGACATCCAATTAGTGGTGTCTGTTTCTTCTGAACCAGAAAAAGTGGCCAAACAATTCAGTATCTGCATTGGTAGCATTGCTGACTGGATGCAGAAATGCTTAGAGCTAAATTCTGAAAAAGCTGAGGTCCTTCTGGTTCACAATGACATCTCCTATTGTAACACAACTTGGTGACCCTCCATATTGGGCCCCTCCCACTGCCAGTCCAGAAAGCAAGAAATTTGGAGGTCATTTTTTATTCCAAGTTAGCAGTCATGGACCACACAAAACAGGTTAACATCATCTTGTTTTCTCACTGTGAGAATATTGAAAATAAATCTTCCTCCCACCTCCCAACTGAGGTAAGAAAGTCATTAAAGCGTTGGTAAACTCAAAGTTAGATTACTGCAATGCCTTATATGCAGGCTCTTAAAATCGCCTACTAAATAAATTGCAGACGCTTCAAAACGCTGAAGCCTGAGTGCCGATGAACCTTCTAAAATTCTGTTCATCCTCCTAAACTATCAAGGTATTGCAATGGATACCAATTGGGGCACAAATAAAGTTCAAAGCCTTGTGCTGGGCTCATAAGGCATTGCTCTAGGTTGGCTCTCTTTTCCTTGGAGATATTATAAAATAGTACTCACCTACTCATACAGCACGGTCCAACACTGCAAGACAGGTAATCATTCACAGAATCAAAAAAAGCACATTGGGGAGGAAGAAGTTTCCCTTACTTTATATCTAAATACTGGAACTCGATGCATGACCATCTTAGAGCCCAGCTTAATCTCCTAAATTTAGGAAACAAACTAAAAACCTGGCTTTTCTGCTCCTCTGTCTAAATTATTTTCTCTGCCTTTGCTTTGAAATAGCATGTCTGACACTAGCTTCAAGATGCAGATTCATATTTGTGTGCTTTACAAAATTATTAACATAATGTATACTGGCTGGAGCGATGGTGGTCCTAGTCAAGCCCAGCTATTCTTTTTATAATGTACCGCTTAACATTGCTTCAAGCATTTCAACTACTCAGGTGCAACCCCGAGTGAGTATTGTCCTAATTTTATCACATTTGGGCTTCTAACTGATTACCTGTGCAGTGTTCAAGACTGACAACCTTCTAATCCAGGGCATCTGGTGATTTAGCTGTATCTACACTAACTGTGCTGATGAGACTCGTGTACCCAGTTGAGGGTCGAAATGTCATTGAATCCCAAACATACAAACTTTACTTATTCTCTTGGAACTGTTCAAAGTGTTTAAAGTTATTTATTGTGAAGAAACACACAAGAATTAGTAATATTGGCACTCACCATTAGTTTGTTGTGGTTGTATTGTACTGGGGACACATTGCATGCTCCAGATTGTGATTATTTTTGGACATTGTCACTTACTCAGTGGATAATGTGCAAATAAAAGATCTTTTTTCAAACAAATGTGTTGACAGTATGTTGCATTAATTGTATTGCCATTGATTGAATAAAATGAATTCACTTTTTATTTGAATGTACTTATGAATGAATCTATTGAGAACCATTGTTCTCTTTGATAATCGTCCATTGCCCAGAATCTCATGGGATTAAGTGCTGCTTTTGGTGTACTCATATAATACACTACTACCAAGTCTTCTCTGTCCCAGTCAGAGCTAGTTCTCAGCATTCATAACACTAGTACATTATTCAGAATTGGTAGTGTGTAGAGCAACCTGTGAGACATCTTGACACTGACAACTGAGGACTGACTGACATCTCATAAATCTTTGTAGGATATTATATACTTCCGGATGAAAAACTGAGAAGGCACTCTTACAATTGCTTTTATATAGTATTTACTAGCCCTAACAAGGTGTTAAAAGTGGTTTATGCCGGACAGCCTGCTGCTCTGGAACCCAACGTTAATGGTTAGTCCAGTACTATTGGTATTGTGGGTTACTGGGATTTGTTGTGTGTGCTTAGGCTCTTGCATATGAGCCTATGAAAGTCCCACTCCATTTATTTCAGCAAATGAATTAATGCAGCCATCAACCTCCCAATGTGAAAGTTAAAGTGAAGTAGTTTGGGAAAGAAAATTTCAACTGCTGCAGTTGTTTACTTTCCTTAAGTTAAACTAAGAAATTATGTTTGGCGTTTTAAAATCGTTTCTGGAATCTGCAAAATTTTAATTTTCACAAGACACCAACGTGTCTTGCACACTCCCTTGAGATTTTCTACTGTGTAAAGAGGCGGCAAGGTTTATTTGTTTTTATTGTGGCCTGTGCCTTGAAAATCGTGGGGATCTGGCTTCACATCTTTTTTTGTGTTTATTTACCAAAACACATAATCCTGAAAAGCTGGAAGGCCTAGTCCTGGCCAGGCATTCTCTAAATGACTCAACACTCTTTCTGACTACAGGACTCTTGTCCAGTACCTTTATTCAGGGATCTGTTTTTTTTTTGTTTTTTTTTCTTGACAAACTTTGTCATAACTTCCCTTTTTCCATGAATTGGAGAGCCCTCCACTAAGCTTCCACACCCAGAGGTAAACAAAAAGAATATGAAGATGGCGACCACGAGTGGGAGGTTCCGGGGAGGGCGTATGATGTTTTTGTAGGGAGGATAGGACACCAAAAGTTGGAACGACCTGCAATGACGGGGGAGGGAGGTGGGGGGTTAGGGGGTGAAAGAGCAAGAGGGGACTGCCATTGCTATATTGAAGAATTCAGGACCCAACCACTAGATGGCGGAATAATGCACAGCATGTGAATCCAGAAAATTCTTAAAGCTGCAAACCTACTCCTACAGTTAAGAAACCGCTTGCACTGCAGATGCGGCTAGGGCAGAATGGCTATAAGGCTATTAGAGCATTCCAACCACTTGAGGGTAGAATGTTCTAGAGTAAAAAGTGAAAAACAACTATTGGAATGTTGGCGCAAAGGGCTTACAGCAGCCATCATTGGACCTGAGCCACTCGTCTGTCTTCACTGGAGCTCCCAACAATCTAATACAGTGGTTCCCAACCTTTTGACTTCTCTGGACCCCCACTTAATGATTACTGGAACCCAGGGACCCCCACTGAATCAGTATTGGAGTCTGGGGACCCCCCACTAAGTCATTACTGAAAGCTAGGGACCTAACCTGTTAATATTGTTTAATTTTCTAAGCAGTCACGGACCCCCTGAGGAGGCTTTGCGGACCCCCAGGGGTCCATCGACCACAGGTTGGGAACCACTGCCTTAATGTTCTTATAACCTCAGTGAAGCAAGCCTTAGAGTGCTCTCTGACCTGAATTTGCACCTTGGGATCTTCAGAACACAATTTCACTAACCAGGGGTGTTTGTTACGGAGTAGCACCTTACCGTTTCCTAAGAACTCCCATTGAATATTGTCCTTCTGTTCTAGATCACAGTGGGGTGGCAGGATCTCTCTTAATTGTAGCCTATCTCCACGGCACAAAGCACATGCTTCTCTCCTGAGGATGTCTGCTGCTGTCTCTCCATGCTGTCTCATTCAGCTAGTGCACTCTGATATCTATGTAGTGAGCGTGTTCTTAGTTACTGCATAAGATTGCTTCCCTTTCTGTGTCGCTTAGAGCTCTGTCTTGGAATTTGGCACTTTCGATGTTAGTATTTTTGTGGCTCTTTCTCTCTCAGATGTCTTCTGGTATGTGTGTTCCTATTCGTTTCTAGATCCTCATATTCTTTGTCTTACCATCAGTCCCCATTCCCCCTTTAAACTATACCCCACCATCTGTTTCTTGCCTCTGTGCTTTACCATTCTGAGCATGGATATTGTGCAGTGTCCTGAAAGGTAGTTTGGTGTTAATTGTTAACATCTGATGTGGCGAGAATGTCTTAAGTCTGAAATACCGCAAACCTTACATCCTCTACAGAGTTGTAAATAGTTCCATTAAACTGAACAATTATAATACCTGCTATTTTGAAAAACGTAAATGCTGCATTTAAACAAGGTATTATTAATGGCTGGAAGTATGTGAAGCATCTTGTTAAAAGAACATATGATATCAATATCATCAAAGCCTATAGGACAGGCGTTTTATTTTAATCAAACTGTCTGTCTTCACCGATGGCTACTTTTGTGTGGTTGAGTGAGAAGTTGAATGTTAGAATGAGTATGGTTAGGTGGATGGATGGATGGATGAGTCATTAGGCACATGGATGGATGGCTTGATGGGTGAGTAGCACCAACGGCAGGAGAGAGCATCCTCTTCTCATCAGTGAGACGAACCAACTTATTTACAGGCCACTCTTCCACCAATGAAGGCATTCTTTCACTAATTCTTACTTTTCCCTACTTACCAACCCACACAACCAAAAATCCTAAATTGCCAGTTATAAAAAAAAAAGTTGGTTAATTTTAAATAAATCCCAGATATGTTGATATTGCCAATCTGTTTTTTATTTGCAATGATAGCAGGGCATGTTTCTAAAGTCAGTGCTGACTCAGATGGAGGAATAGACATAGCTATTTTTCAGAGTAACAGCAGAGACAGCAGGGGTGGGTAACAAAGGGAAAAGGCAGGGGAAAAGTAAACAATCCACCATAGAATTCATTTCATATTTGTTTGTATGTGCATCTATTTATAACTATTCTTGTAGCTAACATAGCTGCATTACATGAATTTGCTTTTTTTCTAGAGACGGTGATTTGAGCAAGATGAAATAACTTTTTTAAATGTAGAGATCAGGGTTGAAAGCCGTTGTTCTGAAACCACAGTTGTTATACGTCATACCCTATGGCATTGCTTTAGTTTCTGCAATGGTGTTTATAGTCATTTCAGAGTTGGCCAAAAAATGAATGCAATTTATTTGCCCATCTGCCCTGACAATTTTAAATTTACAGTGAGAATCTTAGAATCACCTTGGATTCAGAAAGGTTTGGCTAACTACCTTGCACATGAAGCTCATTTGAAAGTTATCTTTGCCTGATTTTATTCCGGAGCTTGAAATAACAAACAGGTCTCGTATATTTTGCTAATCATACAATGTCTTAAAGTACTAATGACATTTTATCCCCCCTTTCCCAATCCTGCAATACTCATTATGTCCAATTTTTGAGAAATACGAGGTTTGCATTTCCCTTTCAGGATTTAAACTACTGATTTGCTTATGTATAGTTTTCTCTACGAAGTACATTGCTTCATTCAGTTGTCCTTGGATCCAAACCTTAGGCAGGTGGATCAAATGCAATGTATAATGGATGCTGAACCCAATGAGTAATCTTGCACATTGCATATAAATAAAAGCTGTTCTGTCCTGCTTAAACTGGGTTAGCCTGTAGATCTAGCCAGATGTCTACTAACAGGCTAATGCCACTACCTTTTCTGGTATTGGTTTTATAACCCCCTTTATTGAATAGCCATAGAGAAGGTTAATTAATACTCATAAGGCACATGACAGAGGGACATTTGATTTTAATAACTTGGACCTTGATTAGACTATTAAACTCCTGACAGCTAATAAATGCCTGTAAATGGAACCAATGGATGTGTTTCCTTTTGAAATGGGGAAAAGAGAAGGAATGAAGAATGAATGATCATGCACCCTGCCACCATTAATCATCAGGCAATCACTCTAAGTCATAAATTATAGTCACTCTAAGTCATAAATTATAGTCCTGCTCCGACCGATCTACAGTAACCCGAGTTTACCACTTGCTTAGCAACTGCATTGTTCTGATGATTCTAAAATGTAACTGCCTCTCTGTATTCATAGGTGGAGTCTCAGAGTGGTGGCCCCTGCTTGGAATCAATGGACAGCATTGAAGGTGAGATAAAGAAATATTTAACCCTGTGTAAGAAATGTATATATTATGTGAAATTATAATTGTTTTTTAACTGATGTTTAACGCCTACTTCATAGCCATGACTATGAATAAATATTTTTGGTACTGTTTTAGGCTGAGAGATATTTGAAGACCTAAGATACCAAAAGGTACCACTGGGAATTATTTTGTGGGAAATACTCTGATGTGCTTTTCTGAAGTGGGCTCACTTTTGAGATATGTGCACGGGCACAATTTATTATTGAAGGCTCTGTGTCCAATGGACTGGACAGATATCTGGAAGAAACGTACGTTAACGTGCGCTGATAACTTCACTACTGGGGCCGGAAGAAACTGATGTCGAAATGCATTACATCACCTACCTGCATGGAGGGAATTGATGAGGAAAACAATCCTCCAGATCCATTCTGGTCCCCAGGGGTTATCACAAAGTGAGGAATTTGCAGTTAGACTATCCACCAGAAAGAATGTTACTTCAGGTAAGTAATTAGTTTTTTCTGTCTGGTGTGCCACAAAACCTGTACTTGGGGGATTGATAAAACCAAGCAAGAATGTGCAACAATCTATATTTAAATTGGAATTTGGGTCGAGGAACATGGCAGCCATACAACCCGCCTAGCTCTCATCAAGACACGGACTGCCTCATTGACTTAGTTCCTCTACTAAACCTATTCAATCCATTATTCTTGAAAAATGTTTGTTATGTGTAATATGACATGGAAGATCATACAAGGTGATAGTTGCGTTAGCTGGATTTGGCCTAATGTCATTAAAATGACCTGCCATACTAACTTTGGGATTGGGAATATTGGCCAGTTTGATTTAGTATGCCAAAAATCAGGTTCTGACTTGACAGGACCGTAAACATTAAAGTCAAATTTTTGCTCTCAAGAGCATTGACCAAAACTTATGTCTCTTCATTTTGATAGATTCAGAGTCACTACAACTTTTTCCTTGGAAAAAAAAGCTAATTTTGTTCAAGTGTAGATAAGTGATAGTACCTTTTTGCCTTTCATTTGGTTTCCAAGTCCACATACAATCCATGACCCAAAGATAGACATAATGAGACAGAGAGAAACAAACACTCAATCAATGGTGACAGTCTGCAAAAAATGGGGAAAAGATACAGTAACCTCAGTAAGTATAACAAACACGAAAGATACAATAGGACAGCAAGCAGAATCATATAAAAAGCTGCAATTAAAACTTAAAAACAAGAACAGTAAGAAAAAAGTGAAAAGAAGGCCTACTTAAAAAGATAAAAAGGCAGCACCAAGTCGATGGGAAGAACCTAGACCGGAAAATAGATATGTAAAAGTAGATGTACTGCGGTGACAACATGACAAGACAGTCAGAAGAGCTTAACAAAAGACTTGCAGTAAAACCATATTGTGGCCGCTTCAAGAAATAGAAACAAAACAAATACAAGTTTGTAGATTTTGAAGACGTAATCTACGTCCCATGAGAAGAAATATTCTAAAGAAAAGCTTGTAGTTCAGCAATCATCCAAATACTTGGTGTTGCCTACGTGAGTTATTTTGCAAATACAAGGATGAAGAATCTCACATCATATCTGGAGTTGTCTCATAGCAGGTAATTCCTTTAGTCTTTCATTGAGAGCATTACAATGTACAAAAAAGTAATGAATGAATCCCAGCAGCTGTGCCACTGAAAGACAACTATACTAGACTTGTGAGCCCTAGAAAGGGCAGAACCAGTCTAGGGTTCCTTGTGTTCTGGTGTGGAGAAGTTCTGGCATGGCAGTTTAGGCTGGACTGTTCCTACAAGAAGCAGGGTCCAGACTGGTTTGCAAACTGGTTCCAAATTGAGGTGGCATGGTGTGCAAAATAGCAATGGATTGCGATGCGAACCGTGGCTGAGATTAATTGAAGCAATCTATCCATCACTTTTTTCTGTATAATTCAGTGCGACAGTTATGCCCACACACGGTTCCTATGTACACTGTGCCACTGGAGCCAAACTATACCTGACTGATGGTCCCTAATAAAGGCAAAAGGTTTTGGGTCGCTAGAGTTCCAGTTCGGAGAAGATCTGCAGCCCAAGTAATTACTAGTGGCTGAGATTTATTCAAGCATTCCATCTTAACTTTTTTTTTTTATACACTTCATTGGTTTCATTAGATGCATCCTGGTCTCTCAATACATGGAGTAAGTCCGTGAATTCTAAAAGCAGCATAATAACGCCTCTAGGTTTAGAAGAATGAGGATTCCTCCAGATGATGAAAACTTTGTAGATTAAAAGAGGCGTGTGAGAAAGTGGTTAGATGCTCCCAACTGAATTATTTCAGAAAACCAAGGAGATTATGACCCTACATTTCTATTTTCCAAATCTTCTGTGTAAAGCTTTATGGTTTATTGTTTTAATAGAGGAACTCTCCCTGTCATATCTTGAACTGAGCTGATACTTTGTTCAATTTCATTCATTCTACTTTCCATGAGTATCCATCTATCCTTTGCTGCTTGTAATTTTCCATTAGTAGCATGCATGAAAGGTTGAAGAACCCTTCTGAGATATAAAAGTAGACTTCACTAGTGAGGAAACTGAAGAACACCAACTGGCTTGTCATTGGTTGCCCCCCCCCCCCCCCCGCAAGCACAATCATCCTCATACCTCCCAAAAATGCTTGAAAAATTAGAAAAAGGCAAGAGCCTTGCCCTCCTACATGCTGTTTTGTGGCTCACCTAAGTATCACATATTGGACATTTTAGAATGAGTAATTGCACTTTAGCGGTCAAAGTCAGTCCCGAACCTAAACACTACTATTTTCACACTTAATTTAGTCTTTAGCCATACAAATAGCTTAGGTTCCATGCATAGACTTAACATGACACTAATTGTAGGTGATCACATTTTGATTAAAACCAGTCACAATTTTAAACACCACGTGAAGAAACAATTGTTGTTTAAATAGGGGTGAATTGTGTCCCCCAGTTGAAATATTTACTGTTGGTTCTGTTGTTTGTTTCAGTTAATTCTAAATGTGGAGTCCACAGATCTGCACCATTGTGTGAAAGTGATTTCTGTAAAAAGGACATATACTGACCTCATGAAATGTATTCTTGAAACAGGTGGCCATTTCTGCCCTAGCATATTTGTATTAAAGATTTTGTAATGAAAATGCACAAAGATTTTGCAGCCACCTCGTGTTTTTTGTTAAATAAGATTGCTGCATTTGTTTCTTTGAGGTAGGCTTTACATTTGTTCCATTAGTAACTGCTATAATTTCTCGGTTTCTGAAATGCTTTCATACACAGCATCCATGAAATCTAAAGTCATTATTTCTGTGATAAATGTTGTGGGAGTCATAAAGAGACCTAGGAATCAGCTATTTGTTGAAAGCTAAAGCCCACTCTATCCCCTAGTGATAAGACACATTTAGGTTTAGTGCAGGAGTTTCAGTAGTTATTACCATTTGGTTATGCCTGCTCTATTCCTGCGGTTCACTGCTTGCTTTGGCCACTACTAATCCAAGTACAATTCTATATCTCCAACAGTTGGAAATTCAGGCCTGCACATGTATGGTAAATGTGGAGTTGACTAACCATGTGGGATTACCTAAATCCGGGTATGGCCTTATAGTTGTAGCTTAAAAACAACTGAGAAGCAAAGGCAAAGAAGCAAAATGTAGGTATAGGTGGTTGACAGTGTCTTTTTCCTGTCATGATAGGCACAAGATAATGCTAAGTTTTGCTTTTGTTTTCTATTTGATTACCTTAGTTTCCAGTTTAAATGTTCGGGTGTCCCACTTGCGAGCATAAATCCAGCTTGTGATTCTACTGACTTTCTATTTTGATCAGTTTATGTGCATGACCTTCCCAGAAAGTTTAGTCAAGCAAAGTTAGAGAGAGAAAACTGGATGGTAACTCTGGTTCTCTTTCTTATAGACTGAACTTACTCCTCCCAGGTATGGGCCATGTGGGCAGTTGCCCAGGGCCCTGCATCACTGAGATAGCCAGGCCACAGCCCACTGGTCTTCTTGTGCCCAGTGTCGATCCAATAGAGAAAAAGATGTCTCATTGTACTTGTGCCCAGGGAAGCACAACCTCTCACCTGGGCACCGAAGCCATAATGTAGCGAGGCCTAGGGGAAGGGAGCACCCTCCCACGTGCCCAATTGTAAGGATCACATTCTGCAGGTTTGTCCTGCAATCAGACCTGTCCTGCTGCCCATACAGAGGCATTTTGAGATGCCATTTGTCCTACAGTTTAGTTCTCCAGAGGTTTTAACCCTCTCTGCTTACAAGCAGTTCTCACACCTTTAATCCTTTGAGCTGTGAAAGAGGTGCTGTTAGGGAGAAGCTGCACCACAGGAGTGGTTTGTACAAAGCAGATTCTGGAGCAGGGTGATATTGAGATGCAAAGCGTCCTGAATGTGTCACACTGTATGCATTTTGGAGTGCCTCACAGTTTCCCATTCTGCCTCAGTCCCCCAAAGTTGTAGCAACATCTCTGACTACTGCTGTAGATTTTGGGATGTGGCTGGTCTTCGAAATGTAGTCAGGCAGGCAACAGGGACCACCCACTGTTTGAGTTTATGTGAGAAGCGATCCTCTGGCATGTGATCAGTCACTGGGGTCTTTCCTTCCCTCTGAGAAATCTGTATAGTTGCAAACTGTGACATAAATAGTGTACCTGATGCAGAGAGGCCATGGCTTTTTCAAGCAAATCATTCGCTACAAATCTCAACCATTACCATGATATAACTATTTGCTTAATTAAGTTGTAACTCTATCAGTTTCTGCTAAAAGAAGGGACCACAATGTTTTTATTCAAATAGTCTTTTTAGCCTTTCTTAATTACCCGTTGGACCAACTTTTTGAGGCCTTATTTTCCTGGCTGTTTAGGAAGCTCTTTCTCTGTGCACAGAACAGGGTCAAGACAGATTTGCACATGACTTGGTCCAAACTGAGGTGTACAGGTCAGAGTCCGACTGTCTGAGCTTCCAGGGTTGATAACTCTAAATGGGATGATTAAAGAGTTATTCAACCAGAATAGCTAGCACCTAAATAGTTGTCGTCTTCACCCTCTTCTTTGCTGTAATATGTGGAATGAAAACCCCTACTTTTATTCTGTACACTGACATACCATGTGTTTTCCACCAATTAATACTTTCCAATATGAGTCCTCCTTTTTTGCCTCCAGGCTAGGAATATTTCAGACAATTAAATATATGCAGCTTCAAGTTAAAATGTATTTTGTTTAATGAAAAGCCTCAAAATTATACCATGTGTTTCATTGCCAAAGCTGGTATGATGTTATTGCTTTGCTATGCTCTAGTTACTTAAGATTCTGTGTACACATCCTGGTCTGTCCCTCAACCTCACTGAAGCATTTGTTATCTTTTGTAGTATCCATAATGCCTTTGACACCTACTTATTGCTCTTTGATCTCCAACAAGTCTCTGCTTGTAGAAACAGATGCAAATGGCATAGTGAATATGCAAATACAAGCTTTCCTTAAGAAAATTAATGGTTGAATTCTTGGGCCAGGACACCGCTCCCCAGCCAAGTTGGTCAAGCCTTTCATTAGTGGTACATTTAGATAACTGGGAGCTGGATTGATGTTGTCTTCAAGATTTCATACACTAGAGAGATTCCCTGATTAGAACCTTCAGTAGGAAGCATCAGTGGTAAGGAGACAAGATCTGTGTTTAGTAACTCAAATGCAATTCTGTGAATTCCAAACAGCATTTTAATACGTCTATCCTTAAGTTGTAATGTATTTTGGGCAGTGTTGCAAAAACCTAAAGTTTAATCACGTTACAAAAAAGTATGACCCTTCTCCACCTTTGGTTGAACAGTTCTAATTCTTGTAAAATACTGACCTTAATTGTGGTATTTATTTGCCAGGAAGTTTGCAAACCTCAATTGAGGTCTCTCTTGACCCTGAAGAACCAGCAAAGGAACCACGGCTGAGTGACCTAAATTTGTCCACTTCAGTGAGGTTCTCGATTTGGGTTTCTTTTTGCGAAATCTACAATGAGTGCATTTATGATTTGCTGGAGCCAATATCTTCTAACAAGTTCCAGAAAAGAAAGACCCTGCGGCTTGCTCAAGATATTAAAGGATGTTCCTTTGTAAAAGGTAACTGAGTCAATTTCAAGGTATATTTCTGAGTAGTGAGTGGAGTTTGTTTGTGGTTCTGGTAATTGTACGAAGCCCGGGGACTCATGCTGTATTGAGATGCTGAGGAAATGTTCCAAAGGACTGAAAAAAGGGATGGAGCTCTGCTGTCCATGTCTATCAACTATCCTTATGTAGCCTCGCATTAGTCCAGCCCTGCACCACACAGGTAGTGATGATGGATATATATTTAACTTTATTGCAAGTTTGATGTTTCGTTTGTGGACGAGTCACATTTTCAGGATGTTAGAAATAGGGTTTTTGGTTGGCAGTCAGGTTACCCTGGTCCAAGCAAGAACCCTCACTCTAGTCAGGGTAAGTCACACACAACCCAAAATTATCCTATGCCCACCCTCTGGTAGCTTGGCACGAGCAGTCAGGATTAACTTAGAAGGCAATGTGTAAAGTATTTGTGCAATAAATCATACAATAACACCATATATCACCACAAAAATACACCACACAGTGTTTAGAAAAATATATAATATTTATCTGGATAATTGCAGGTCAAAACGAATAAAGATGCAATGTGAAATTGTAGAGATCTCACTGAAAAGTGATATAAAGTGTCTTAAGTCTTTAAAAAGCAAACAAAGTCTCTTTCAAGCAAAAAGTACCTGGTTTAAAGTGGAAAATATCTGCAAAGGGGCCGCAGAAGAAGAGATATGTGGAAAAATGGTGTGTGTGTGTCGATTTCTCCCCTGCACACACGGACTTGCGTCGTTATTTTTCACGCGGGGAAGTCAGGCGTCGCGGGATTACCATATGTCCCGGGATCTGTGCATGGATTCTCCTGCTTGTTTTCCAGCTGCGCCTCGTTCCGCGGGACTGTGCGACGAAGTTTCGCTCTCACGGCAGGAGTTGCGTTGATTTCCCCTCTGGAAGTCGGGTGGCGTTGTCCTTGCGAGGCTGTGCGTCGAAGTTCCAGTCGCCCCGAAGGCGTCGCGTCGATCAGCGTCGGTGTGCGGCGTTATCTCGCCGCGGAGCAAGCTGCGTCAAAATTTTCGGCACACGAAGAGTCCAAATTAAAAATAAGTCTTTTTGGTCCTGAGACTTCAGGGAACAGGAGGCAAGCTCTATCCAAGCCCTTGGAGAGCACTTTTACAGCCAGACAAGAGTTCAGCAAGGCAGCAGTCCTTTGTAGAAATCAGTCAGGTGAGTCCTTTAGGCAGCTTTGCAGTTCTTGGCAGGATGCAGGTTCTGGTTCAGGTTTCTTCTCCAGCAAGTGTCCAAAAAGTGGAGGAAGGCAGGCAAAAAGTTAGGGGTGACCACCCTAAGGCTGTCAGGTCTAACACAGCAGTTCTTCCTTCCCCGTGTTGTTACACTAAACCTGGTTGTGAACAATTGTTGAGCTATACAGTTTAATTCTATGTGGCTGCAATATGTCATGAAGGTGACTTTCAGCTACTCCTATTGTTTCTGCCAGTTAGCCATCTTCACCTAGAATGTTTTGACTTTGTTTTACTTATCGCATTGTAAGTTTGAACTATGCAGACCTGTAAAGGGTACTATGGTAAACAATGTTCCAGCCATGTTCATCAATCACTGACCAGGTAGAAACTTTAGATAAACCTGGTTTGTCCATAAATGTAAAAATAGAAGATGAAAGTTAGCTGAAAAATCAGAATAGATTAAAAGTAACTACAGTGATTTGTGGCAAGTTGACAGCTGTGTGTGTTCTTGCTCATCTTGTAGCTCAGTTTTAGCAGGTTTCCCTGTAAGACTCATTACTGGAAGACCTCTAGAACCACTGATACCCAAAAATTGGGCCGGGACTTTGTTTTCATAGGTATTTAGAAACTGGGTTTGGACAGTTGGGAAAACTGCTGTCTAGGAAATGGTCATTTTTGCCCTACCTTCTTTGCCAGACTAAATTCTGTGCACGTTACCCCTGCTAAACAGGAGTGAAGCGTCTATGCGCCCACTTTTACATAGTTTAAATGAATTACCTGTGATTGACATTTGTAACTGGTCTACAAGTCCCTTGTAAGTGGTGTAAAAAATGCACCCAGGACTTGAAAGTTAAATGTCAACTGTGGACTGCAGCACCCATGTGCCATTCACAGGGTTGGTCAGTTAAACATGGCTTACCATGTGTAGCCTGACTTTCAGCAGCCTTAAAACGTATTGTCAAACCTGTCAAAGTAACCCTAACAGGCGGCACACACTGGTTTCTGATGGATGCCTCAGTTAAAGATTCTTCACTTTGAGAATATCCCCAGGTGCCATACTGAATCCAGAAGATTTTTCAGTAAAAGTCCTGCACTACAGTGGGTGGTGTTGTGCTGCTCTGAAACAATTAAGATCCACTGCAGAAGTGACAGCTGGAACCGCATAAAAGTTCCTCCCTGGCACACTGATGTCAGTTCCTCTCTTTCTGTGTGTCAGTATGTAGATACAGAACTTTCTTATCAGTTGATGATTTTTTTATGGCATACTTCTTTCCAGTGTGCAAGAAAACATGCACTCCCTAAAACTACAGGGTTTCTGTGTAAGGACTGTCACAAGCAGGTGTCAGATTCTCTGCTCCCCTCCCAGCCCCAAGGCTCCATGTAGGTTTCTCTGGTGTTTGGGTTCGTGCAACTTCTCCAATTTGTTTGATAAGTGAGCTCTTCTGCACCATGTTCTGAATCTTTGGGACCCTGTCGGAGCCCTCTGGTGCACCGCCATCGAGCCCCAGGGACCTGCAGAGTTTCAAATGGCGTGTGTGCCTTCTGCACCATCTGTGCCTCCTGACCGGACACAGGTTAAGTTTAGGGTCTGGAGCTGACTGCACATCTGGCACCACAAATCATGCAGTTTCCTGCTGCATAGACGCTGATGACCGAGGAGGGTGTCAATCATATTGTCTTGTCAGATTCTGAACTGAACCGGTCTCCTAGGTCACATCCTGAAACAGTCCTGAACCAAATAGCCCCAGTTTATTCCAACTCAGAGAAAACAGTCTAGGAGCAGCTTCCCAGAGTTGCAGCAACTTTCCAAAGGGATTCTGACTGAAACCATGCCAGCCTTTCCACAATAAAGAAGACGATCGAGTTGAATTTTCCCCTTCAAAATGATGAAAACAACTTTCTGTACCTAAAAGAGGCCAATGAACCAGACATCAGCTCATTTGTCCTGACATGGAGCTGGGTTCTACCCTCAGCCACTAAACAGAAGGCATGGCCTCATTTGCTGTGGCCATCAGGCAGGCATTTGAAGTCCTGGACTTAAAACTGCCATGTGTTGAAGTAAGTGTCTGAGTCACCAGATCCTCGGGCTCTGTGCACGTTCCCAACACGTCCACCACTGAACAGCTCCAAAACTCTGATAGATAAATCACAGAGATTGAGAGAGTTCAAGAGAGGAAGAGGGGATTAGGAAGGGAACGGCTGGGAAGGAGACTTGTAGTAAGAAAAAGGTTAGAACACACAATATGAAAATTATATCTCCTGAAATCAATACTAAACTATGATTCTAAGCCTAGTCACTCTGAAAACATGAACAATCTAAGAGTTAAGTTTAAAATGACTAAGTTTCAAGATGGCCGGATACCTGTAGGGGAATCGAGATGAATTAAACAAAAACTTTCTTATTCAAGTACTTTCTTTTACATGAGAATCCGCAAAAAACATTCTGACTAAATTTTAAACCAGTCATATAAACCCTGTTTTGAGAATGTATACTAGGACCATACAATATTGGATCTAGAAACTATGGCCTTCTGTGTACTCTTAAAATGTTTCAACACAAATTGCGAATATTGCAGATATATAGTAAATACCATTAAAAGGATTGTGCACCATGAATAACACAATATGGATTCAGGAAACAAATCACATAACTTGTCAACTCGAATATTACATAATAAATATCTTAGAATAGTGGCATACAATAAACAACATGAATTAAACTCGAGGAGAGATCGTGCGTCTTGCCAATTCGAGTGTTACCATGTAAAATACCAAGAAATGCTAACATGCAATGAATATCAAAGTCAAATCCTCATTAATCAAATTGCGTGTCTTGCCGATTCGTAAAACACAATATAAATGTCGAGGATTAACAGCTCACAACAAATAACAAGATCAAAGTACAATGAAACACATCGCGCTTCTTTTGCCGATTCTTAAGCCACCATGTAAATGTCAAGAAATGGTAGCGCGCAATGAACAACAAAGTTAAATGCTCATAAAACGAGTTCCGCGTCTTGCCAACTCGTAAAACATCATGTAAATGTCAAGAAGTATCAGTGCGTAATGAATAACGAAGTCAAACCTTTATGGAATAAATCGCACGTCATGCCTATTTGCAAACCACCATATAAATGTAAAAAATGGCAGAGTGCAAGTAATCTGTTATTCATTTAAGAATTAAAAACCAAGAATATGAAAATTCTCAATAACGGTGTTGGGAAATGTCCAACCACCGTCTCACCGCCTGGAACAATGATCACCAATGAAGGATGAGGGGGCAGAAGACTGGAAGATCCAAATAGGCCGCCGGGACAGGAGCTCAGGAAGAAGCTGCTGCTCTGCACCGGGACCTCTGACTAGTGAGCACTGGGAGTTGGGCTTGCTCTCTTTTATAGAGTCTTGCCCAGCCCAGGACCACGCCCAGGCATGTTGCAGGGAAAGTCTCTGGAAGGCCCTGGAAAGGGGCCACACCCTAACACACCCTGAAAATCTGCAGCAATACATTGCAAAGGAACAGTATTTGTAAACATATTAAAAATAAGTTTTCAGGATTGAACTCTGCAATGAAAAAGGTTAAACCACAACATATCAGCACAATGCATAAATTACGTTGTTTTGAGAGTGCTGGGTTTTAGCATTTTTGTCGCCAGTAGAGCGCGTACTGCTCTGGTGTTGACAGTAAGAAACAATTTACCCACAGAACTTCTGCAGCCTGGCCAGGCGACGACTGAGCCCTTGCTGTCTTTCAGCAAAGCCCTGGCTGTTGCCCTCCTAGGTAGGACACTACAAACCTGCCCTGGGTAACCCTGCATTTTTGAAGCATCAACTACTCCAGAGAACCCAGTGGTACAGGCGTCCCCTAGCCAGGTCAAATCAAGCCTGTTTCCTATAACCCCTTCAGATAAGAAGTCTATGAGAGTTGAGGCATTTGAGAAATGAATGTTCTCTTTAACTAATCTTGCCCTTCGGTTAGTCATTACCAATGTTTGCTGCGCAGGTGCTCCCACACATTATAGGACACTGTCGCAGAGATCTTGCCAGTGGTTTCGGAGGACTTACAATCCAATTTGGCAGAGACTATTCAGGATGGCCAGGACACCAACAAATACGACATACTGTTAGACCTGGAAACAACCAACTGTATCTGCACGGCAGTCGGAACTAGAGTGGTGCTCTGGTGCCACATTTGGATGACATCAACAAGCCTCTCAGGTGACGTTTAGATATCACTCATCTTTTGACCGGTCTTTCCTCCTCGGAGAGAAAGCCTACGCTGTCCTAGAGCAATTTAAAGAAAGTAGAACCACTGTGCACTCACTCAATCTCTCCACACCAACAAGGCAGCATCCACAACAATTTCACCCCTTTCGAGGCATAGGCAGGGGTTTCACTTAAAAGCAATGCCAAGGCCCAACAGCAGGCACCTCAGCACATTCGGGATCAGGGATTCAACAGACAGAGTTCTGTTCCTTTCACCTCCAGCAGCAGCCTACAAGCCATTTTAGTTTGCTATTGGCAGCTTGTGATGGTAGCATACCACAACACCAGGCAGGTGGGTCCTGTGAATAGTTCTGTGGCTATGCCCTGTCATTCTTTTCTGTCCCACTGTGTTGTTCACCTAGATCAGAGCTTTCCGAGAACCTCTTGCTGTTTTGCTGCAGGACGTTTAGGCTTTTTTGACTAAAGAAGCCGTAGAGATAATCTCCACCTCATAAATTAAAACAGTTTTTTACTCCCAATTTTTCCTTGTGCCAAAAAAGAACGGTGGCTTTTGCCTTATTTATGCTTCTAATCGTTTCCTACAGAAGGGCACATTTAAGATGCTTAGGGTGCCCTAGGGTCTCTTTGCCACTGCGGATAACATGCACTGTCAACACTTTTGTGCTTGAGTTTCTAGAAGATTTTGTTTAGGAGAAGAATTTTGTCAGCAGTGAAGCATGGGATTTCTGAATGCTGTCCTGTTTGGTACCTCTCCTGCCTGGAGTTCTGAAGATCAAGAATGACCAGTCCCAAGTCATACTAGTGTGTTCAAATTAGGCCAAGAGAGTGCAGTACCTCGGTGCACAAGCATCTTTCCTCCAGTCATGCTGCTGCTTCGGTAGGATCAATCAATCAAATATTTGTAAAGCAAATCCTGTCACCTGTGCTGGTATCCAGCCACTAGGGGCAAACCTTTACTTGAAAAGTCAGATCTTGAGCCCTTTTCTGAAATTGGTCAGCGAAGGGGAGGTAGAAGTGGAGAGTGTTCCAGGCCTTGGAGGCGAGGTGGGAGAAGAAGCACCCTCTGGCAAGGCAGCAGGAAGTGTGGGGGATCTGTGTAAGTGCCAAGTGTGCACAGAGGAGGTTCCTGCGGCAGAGGTGGAAATTGAGATGTTGGTTCAGGTGGGCAGGTCTCTGGTCGTGGAGGGCTTTGTAGGCGAGGGTGATGAGCTTGCAGTGCCATCTCTTCTGCACTGGGAGCTAGTGGAGGTGTTTCAGGTGTTGAGATGTGGGTTCTCTTGGGCAGGTCGAGACTCAGTCTGATGCTGCGTTCTGTCTTGATTGGAGTCTTTGCCTGAGTTTGGTGGTGGTGCCTGCATAGAGTGCGTTGCAGTAGTCAAGACGGCTGGTGATGAAGGCATGAGTGACTGTCTTTCTTGTATTGATGGGGAGCCACTTGAAAACTTTCATGAATATACATAGCGTGTGGAGGCGGACTGAAGCGACGGAGTTGACCTGACATCTAATGGAGAGCAGGCTGTCTAGGATGATGCTGAGGTTGTGGGTGTAGTTTTTCGGCGTGGGAGTAGGGCCGAGCTCCGACAACCACCAGGAGTCATTCCAGAGGGTAGTGTTTTTGCCAAAGATTAAAACTTCCATCTTGTCTGTGTTTAGCTTTAAGCAGTTGTCCTTCATCCATGCTGCAACGTTCTTCATGCAGTTGTGGAAACTTGTCTTGGTAGTGTTTAGGTCGGCAGAGGATGTTAGAATGAGCCAAGTGTCATTGCCATAGGGGATGTTTATGTGGGATCTGACTATGTCCGCGAGTGGAGTCATGTAGATGTTGAAGAGTGTAGGGCTGAGCGGAGAGCCCTGGAGGATGCCGTAGATGTTGTACTTGGCTTGCAATGTGAAACGGGGGAAGGCGGACTTTCTGGGTGTGTCCTAAGAGGAAGAATGCCATCTAATTGAGCGCATTTTCAGTGATTCCTGTCCGGCGCAGGCAGTGGATGAGTGTGTTGTGGGAGACCGTGTCGAAGGCGGCTGATAGGTGGAGCATGATGAGTGCCAGATTCTCCTTTGTTGAGTATGGCTTGGATGTTGTCTGAGGCAGCTGTCTGTGCTGTGGTTGCTTCTGATACCTGGTTAAGTTGGGTGTAGTAGGTTGTTTATCTCCTGGTATTCAGTGAGTTGGAAGTTGACAGCCATAAGGGTGGTTGTGTCTGTGTCGCAGAGTTGTTTCCAGGTGATGAGCGGGTTATCGGTAGTGGTGGTTGGAAGTTGGGGGTGTTGAAGGGTTAGAGGTTGAAGTTCTTGTAGATGCTTTCTATTTTGTTGTGTAAGTGGTCGGCAAGGGTGTCGCAGAGCTTCTGTGATGCTGAGATTGTGTCTTTGATTGGTGTGTGATGGGTGAATTCTCTGACAATGGTGGCGAATTCTGTGATTCGGTTGGTGCTGGTGTCGAGCTGAAAGGTCAGGGCCTCCCTCTTTGCTGCCCTGATCTGTTGGTGATAGCCATTGAGGGCTGATTTGTAAGTGACTCTGTGATTTTCTTTCTTGCTGGTACACCATCATCTCTCAAGTAGTTTGCATCTGTGTTTGGTGTAGCTGAGTTCCGGGGTGACCAAGTGGCTTGCCTGGCTGGTCTGAGAGCTTTAGCTGGTTTGGTGGAGCGACTTGGTCGGTGGCGTTGGTGATCAGTTGTTGAAGTTCTGTACTGCTTGGTGAAGGTTGGGGAGGCTGTTGTGCTAAGTGGCAACAAGGGCGTCCTTCTATTGTTTCTGAGAGACCTTGTTCCAGCTGCGGTAGCGTGCACTGTGGAGGTTGGGGATGGCACGGTTTTGTTTGGAAATAGTGAAGTGTATGATGGAGTGGTCCGACCAAGTGAAGTCCGAGGTGTGGGTGTACCTGATTCTGTTGCTAGAAGAGAAGATGGGGTCCAGTGTGTGTCCTGCTATGTGTGTGGGATCAGTGGCTAGCTGCTTGAGGCAGATGTTTTCTAGTCTTTCCAGTAGGTGGGTGGAATTGTGTTGGTGGGTTCATCAACATGGAATTGTATCTCTCTGAGGAAGTGTTCGAATTCTATGGAAAGCTGAGTGATTAATTCAGCAATAGCGTGCAGATTCCAGTCCATTGTCCTGGTGGTCTGTAGGCGAGGGTGCCTTTGATGGTGTTCTCGGTGTGTTCCATGAATGATATGATCTGGTCGTCAGTGATGGTGCAGGAGATCGATGCCTTGTGTATGATGGCCATACTGCCTCCATGTTTGTTGGTGCCGTCCCGGTATTTCATCTTTTTAGTCGATGAGAATTACTGTAGTGATGTCTGGTGTGAAAGCTGTGGTGATCCAGGTTTTGGTGATGAGGGTTATGTTGGCGGATGAGGGTGGAAATGGTGTCCCATATTTCAGTAGGGTGCTTGCAGAGGAATCTGTCTTTGAATATGATGCAGCTTAGTTGGCCTGGTGTGGTCATAGACGGTACTGATGGTGCAATAGAGGAAGCTGGGGGGCTAGTCGGTCGTGGTGTGAAGGTGAAGCAGCAGTTGAAAGGCCCCGCTATGACACGGGGCAATGCCCCGTAGCAGTTGTTGATGCTACCAGGGTCAAGGGAGAGAAGGTCAATGGCAGAGTATCTGAGGCATTCCAGAGTTCCAGGGTTCCTGGCGTTGGGCGCTGTCCAGGCATAGACGGGCACAGACTGGCTTACCTTTGGTGCTCTGGTGGTGTCAGATGTGTGGCTGTGCTGCTGCCTCCATTAAATAAGTCCTGGGATGGGTGCAGGATGGCGGGGAAACAGAGTGGGTGCCAGGAGCACAGGAACCAGGATCTTGAGAGAGCAGGACCCCAAGGGCAAAGCAGGTGACCAGGCTCCTGGGGACAAGAGACCTTGGTGCTGCTGGAGGGAGCAGCCTGTGCAAGTGACCTGTGAGGGTGCCAGGTCAAGACTGGTCAGGGAGTGCCTGGTGCTGGGCAGAGATCCTGGTTCTGTGAGGGCTAGGTCATGACATTCTGTCAGGGTCTTCCTCTCAAGGTGGTGGATGTCATCCTTGTGGGGAATTGCCCTTCTACAAAGTCTGTGTGCATTGGACGTTAGGACAAGTTGATTGCTTGACTCTTTAATCATGGATCTGTTTGCAGGATAAACTATTGGATGTTTGTTTATTGAACTTTGATGCAGCAAGGAAGTGCTGTGGTCCTGGTTAAAGATTATCTGTTGTCCCTTTTGGCCAGACTAACCATCCTTTTTCAAATCGCCAATTATGATGCGATTTTTCAAAGGTTTAATCAACATTTCCTCCTAAGCCCTTTGTGATGCCACAGTGGGATCTTAATTTAGTCCTTGCTTTTCTTATATGCACCCAGTTTGAGCCGTCACTCGGTTGTCCTCCATTTCTCTGTGAAAAGAAAGTCAGTCTTCATGGTACAATCACCTCCACTCTGAGCGAGCTTCAAACTCTTTCAGTTGAGCTGCCCTAAACCACCTCCTTTCAGTACAAACTGTTGCTGAGGAATAGGTTAACATTTCTACCACAGTTGTTAACTCCTTTCATTTTGGACAGTCCACCAAACGTGTGATGTTCTTTGCTTCACCTGACTTTCCTCAAAAGAGGAGAGGCTCCATTGTTTGCACTCCAGTAGAGTGCTGAACTTTTACTTCAATCATACCGAAGACCATAAGGTAAATGATCAGCTCTTTGTTGTTTTTGTTGGGTGCAATGAAAGACAAGGCAGTAAGGAAGACAACCTTATTCATGTGGGTAGCCCTCTGCATTAAGATCTATTGAGCGTTGTCAAGAGGCAGCCTCCAAAAGGATTGAGGGCCCATTCCACTAAAGTGAAGACTGTGCTGACACGCAGAGTGCCTGTTCTAGATATTTGTCAGGCTGCAATGTTAGCCTCAGTACACATGTTTGTAGATCATGGTTGTCCTGACTGCCAGATCTGAAAGGAAGGACATTTTGGATGTTTAATCATGTAGAATGTTTGGTCAGTCATTCCATAGATCCACAACTATTTTAAAGGCATGAAGTCTGCGGTTAGAAGTATCCATTAAAATAACAGGTTTCTAACTTTGGGTAATGTTCTTTCTGGAAGATTGTCTAACTACAGATTCCTCACTGCCTTCCTGGCTTCGTTTTCTGTGTGATTACTTCTTTTCCATCTAAAAAGGTTTCTAATTGGAGATATGCATACTGGCACCAATGATTGTTGTTTGAGCTTCGCATCAGAGAGTGCGGCCAGGTTTTAGAATGAAATGGACTCCAGTACACTTTCTTGAAGCTTATATGCGGCTCCAGCTGTTACTTCCAGGGCAGTGCTACGATGACGCAGAGCTGTGCGACGCCACCTACCTGCCCGCAGTTACTATGCTGGAAGCGCTGATAGATCCAGTTTATCGCCTGCAAATATTTGAAAGGTGAGAAATATGTAATTCGATCTATTAGAAAGAAGATTACCAAAGGTAAGTGATTTTTCCGAAAATATCAACAAGTTAACTTGTTGCCCACAAGGTAGGGTTTCTCTTATCAAAAAATTGGTACATGTAAAAAACTAAAGTTGATGTGGTCCTTCAGTGACTAGCCCCTAAACGTTTTTTTCACTAGCAAGGCTGTAGCTGGATTCTGGAAAATTTGAAAGTATAAATTATAAACTTTAACCCCTTCGCTGCCAGGTCTTTTCCCAGTCCTGTGCCAGGCCTTTTTTTGGCTATTTGTGGCAGTTCGTGCTTAGGCCCTCATAACGTTTTGTCCACATAAGCTAGCCAAGCCAAATTTGTGTCCTTTTTTTTTTTTCCCCAGAATCCTAGAGATTCTAGAGGTACCCAGACTTTGTGGGTTCCCCCGAAGGAGGCCAAGAAATTAGCCAAAATACAGTGAAAATTTAGTTTTTTTTTTTTTTTTAAACAAATGGGAAAAAGGGGCTGCAGAAGAAGGCTTGTGGTTTTTCCCCTGAAAATGGCATCAACAAAGAGTTTGTGGTGCTAAAATCACCAGCTTTAAGGAACAGGCAGACTTGAATCAGAAAACCCAATTTTTCAACACAATTTTGGCATTTTACTGGGACATACCCCATTTTTATGATTTTTTTGTGCTTTCAGCCTCCTTCCAGTCAGTGACAGAAATGGACGTGAAACCAATGCTGGATCCCAGAAACCGAAACGTTTCTGAAAAGTAGACAAAATTCTGAATTCAGCAAGGGGTAATTTGTGTAGATCCTACAAGGTTTTCCTACAGAAAATAACAACTGAAAAAGAAAAATATTGAAATTGAGGTGAAAAAAACAGCAATTTTTCTCTACGTTTTACTCTAACTTTTTCCTGCAATGTCAGATCTTGGGAAGCAATATACTGTTACGTCTGCTGGACTCTTCTGGTTGCAGGGATATATAGGGCTTGTAGGTTCATCAAGAACCCTAGGTACCCAGAGCCAATAAATGAGCTGCACCCTGCAGTGGGTTTTCATTCTATGCCGGGTATACAGCAATTCATTTGCTGAAATATAAAGAGTGAAAAATAGCTATCAAGAAAACCTTTGTATTTCCAAAATGGGCACAAGATAAGGTGTTGAGGAGCAGTGGTTATTTGCACATCCCTGAATTTTACGGGGTGCCCATACTAGCATGTGAATTACAGGGCATTTCTCAAATAGACGTCTTTTTTACACACCCTCTTATATTTGAAAGGAAAAAATTTAGAGAAAGACAAGGGGCAATAACACTTGTTTTGCTATTCTATGTTCCTCCAAGTCTCCCGATAAAAATGATACCTCACTTGTGTGGGTAGGCCTAGCGCCCACAAAAGGAAATGGCCCAAAACACAACGTGGACACATCACATTTTTTCACAGAAAACGGAGGTGTTTTTTTTTTTTTTTACAAAGTGCCTACCTGTGGATTTTGGCCTCCAGTTCAGCCGGCCCCAGGGGGGGGGGGGCAGAAATGGCCTAAAAGAAATATGCCCCCAAACCCCCCCGGGGAGCGCACTTGCCTATGGGGTCGCTCCCCTGCGTGACATTGGTGCATCCCCGGTGCCTACTTGTTTCTGCCCCCCTTGGAGGCAGAATGACCTAAAATCAGCCAGGGGCAGAAATGGTCTAAATACAATTTGCCCCCCCCCCCCCCCCCCAGGGGAGCGACACTTGCCTAATGAGACGCTCCCCATCTCTTTTAAAAAAAAATATAAAAAAAACCACACAAAACAAATTAGCCCTGGCGCCTAGAAGTTTCTCCCCCCCCCCCCCCGGGGGCAGATCGGTCTAATAACAATAGGATGATGGCCTGAAATAAATTTGCCGCCCCCACCCCCCTAACACCCCCTTCCCAGGAGCAACCCTTGCCTACGGGGTTGCTCCCCTTGCATGACATTGGCGCAAAAAAAAAGTCCCCGGTGCCTAGTGGTTTCTGCCCCCAAAAATCGGCCGATCTGCCCCCAAAGGTGGCAGAAATGGCCTAAATACAATTTGCCCCTCCAGGGGAGCGACCCTTGCCTAAGGGGTCGCTCACCATCTGTAAAACAACAACAAAAAAATTCCCTGGTGCCTAGAGGTTTCTGCCCCCCCGGCCGAAAAGGCCTTTACATTTTTTTTTTAAAGGGCTAAAAAAATAAATGCCCCCCCCCCCCCCCCGGGGCAGAAAAGACCTTCCAAAATAAAATGCCCTCCCTGGGAGCGACCCTTGCCCAAGGGGTCGCTCCCCTCATTCCAGTTTCACTTTGAAAAGAAATCCCTGGTGTCTAGTGGGCGTTTCAAAAGCCGGATTGCTTTACAATCCGGCTTTTGAAACGCTGAGAGAGACTTCAAAGGGAAGGAAATACATTTCCTTCCCTTTGAAGCCTCTCTCATCCTCTTCCACGTGATCGAGCGCAGTGGAAGCTGAGCTTCCAGCATGAAGAAGGAGGCCTCTGTGACAATCAGCGTGCGATGCGCACTGACGTCACGGGGGGTGTAAGGGGAAGGGATTCCCCTTACATAGACGACCGGAGGGTGTGGGTGGGGGCACATGGATCTCCTCGTACAAGGCAACATAGGGGTTAATCTGTAACTTTTGGTAGGACATTTCTATAATGGCCATTCAAGGTCTATTTTTCTTATTCGTTAAAAAAAACAATTCCTTGGTGAAGTCTGACTTTTTTTTTTTTTTTTTTAAAGTATGGGGGAATATAGGTCTTATAAGATAATATTTTCCTGTCTGTGCCCCCAATTAGGCAAATTCGCATTAACTGGATATAGCTGAACTGCTAGTTACTCCCTGACAATGAGGGGTGAAAACTGCTCTCAACAGTCAATAGGCTGGGTGTGAGATGGTGCTTTTCTTCCCCTTGTAGGAAGGACTGTTGGAGTGAGCCTATAAATTTAATTAACTTGAAAGGGACAAAGGCGAGGCCTTTTATTTCACAAGGAGATGCAAGACAAAACTTGGAGAAAGGCACACCTTTGTTCCCCAGGCCCACTATAGCCAGGTTAGATCCAAACAGAGTGATAGGGGAAACTGCCCCAAAATCGGTTTGTAGTGGATTCTGGGGAGGGACTACTTATAACCCTGTCCATACCTCTGAGGGATTGAGGATACACCAGTGCTCTGCGTGAGGGAGGAAGGGACCTCCAGTCTTGGATTTTAGGAATAAAGTGCGTTTTGGGATTATTTGCAGTGGTTCAGTCAGGAACTGATGAAAATGTGGGTAGTGTTTACTCATTGCAACTTTTACCCCAATGGTTAGGGAAAAGCCAGGAGTCTCTCCAAGAGATCAGGAGACTGGACCTAATTGTTGTAACCTGAGAAGATCCCTGAAAAACTCAACCTGCTCCTTCTTGTGCCGAGGACAATTAAGTGGACACAGTGGATTGACCTCCTGTATGGCTATCGAGCCACAAAATGTTGGAAATCAGTATTTCCTTTAATCCTAGTTGCCCAATGACAACTGAACCAGACCTGGATCCTGCTCAGGCCTTTGTTTGATCATGCCCTAAAGTCCCAAAAGTCTCCTGTGAAATCTGGGAGCCTTAAGTGAAGATCTGAGGAAAAAAGAAACTCATAAAAGTTCTGACTTCCAGCTGCCGAGGACCTTTAGCAATCACCGGAGCCTATCGGGTGAAGGAATAACTTCTCAGGGCTGAGAAAAAATTAAAATAATTTTTCCGACCAGTTGAAGCCCTCATGGGATACACTATACTGCTTTGCTCTACTGGAAGAAAGGGACTCCCATTTCAGAGTCAAGTCCCAACAAGAAGTTGTGACCAGCAGAAGGTGCCAAAAGGATCTGGTTGATTGGACCTCAACGGGTGGGAAATGTACATTTCTACTGTTCAGAGCTTTCCCTACCTAAACCAACAGCTTTAGCAGGACCCTGCCCAGCAGCTATCTAAATGGCCAGTAACTTTGCCAGATACAGAGATCTTTCTTACCCTGTTGAAGGTCTTTTTCCTCCAATCTGCAGACTCAGTTTGAAGGTAAAATACTTGATCAGGCCATGTCACTTGTTGTATCCAACCCTCTATCTATTGCAGTGTTCCTGGGTCCTGGTCTACTTTGACCATAAACAGTCATTGCTGCTTGGTGCTTTTTGGTGCTGTTTACTCTTAAAACGTTAAAAAAACGTATGTCTCCTGTTCCCCTCATAAAATGTTTGCCTTTGGTTTCATTTTGTTGAAATGTTACTCTGTTCTCTTAAATTTTCAGAGTGATGTTTTGTACTGTATAAATATGTTACACATTGCCCTTAGTTAAACCAATCTGCTCTCTGCCACAGCTACCAGGGGTTTGAATTTAAGGTAATTAGTTGATTTTTTAGGTTTACTCTTAGAAGTTAGCTTTACTATTCCTGCAATGGGTGACCAAAAATCAAAAGGTTGATGTATAGATTTGTTTGTAGTATGTGTGCCTGTAGATGCATATGTTTGAATACTTTTGCCATCTAGTGTTGGGCTGAAACATTTGAAAGTTGTTTTTCTTCTATGAAGTCTTTTGAGTCAAGGCTCATCTCCAAGTCCACAATGTGCATGGGCACTGAATCCATCTTGGATTGCTTTTTTGCCGCCAGAGGTATCAGACATACACCTGAGTTTGTTGGGTTTTCAATACATTTTTTGGGGTCACAGAGTTGGATTAGGATACACTGGATTGGTGAAAACCGGTCTGTACCTCAGACTTTCCAGCATGCTTCCTTACTGGACACCTTCAGATGACCAACTTTAAACGCTATTGATGCAGTGGGCCTCTTTATGCGCATAGAGACCGCATTTCTTCCCTCACCTTTCAGCACCACACAGTGCAGACGTAAGTGAGTGATGGAATTGACAGCCTTTTAAAATTGCCCACAGTGCAAATCCAAATATTCGGGGACTGATAACCACGATGTCTGCAACTTGTGCCTTTCTCCTGATCCGGAGGTATCCCTCTGAATCCTACTTCACCTTCCGCTCGAAGAGCCTAAGGTACTAAATGGAAATGTGCTGGTCAAGGTACAATAGCAGACATACTATGGACATCTTTAGGGAATCAGATCTGTTTGGCCCAGAAGAAGGCAAAGAGGCCAGCCCATTCGGAATCTCACCAACCCAGGCAACAGTCGAGTCCAGAGATACTTCTCTCAAGCACGAGGCAGAGGATGAAATTGAGCTGACATTGAAGACCAACAGCCCTCGTACACAAATTATGCCTAGGATCATATGTATACCAGATGGCTCAGACCCACCCCCCACCAAGCTGGTGTCACATTAAAAAGTCACATGCAGAGGTAGAGCACTGCTCCTACAGGTGTCTGGCTTCAAGCTCTGAAGCCAGGCAGCTGCAGGAAAGACTGACCCTTCCAGGGCCCTGCTGCCTTCAGGCTCTGGTTGGCACCAAGAAGGCTTTGGGGGTCAACCAAGCCTCTGCTCAAAGGCATGGACCCTCATCTGTTGTAGAGCCCTACCATTTACAAGGGTGTTGAGCATTCCTGCTCACACCTAAAGCAGGCAACGAAGAATTGATGGATACCTACATCTTTGTTGACAGCTGGATCTGAGGAATTTGCTGTGCCGATCATGCAAAAACTCCAGAGGAGCTTGCACCAGGCCGAAGCATCTCTTCATTTACACTGTCACTGGGAAGATCTCAGCGAAGCTACCTCTGCTGAAGCCAATAGAGACTCTTGGCAAGAGAAAGCTTGTTTTTGAGGGAGCACCCTCCATAGACTGCGCTTCGCCCCCGAGCAGTCCATAAAGAAGCACTGTAATGGGGGCATAAGTCCCCTTCCTTTTGTTACTTCTTTTCTGCCTCTTCCATCAACTCCACCTCATCCAACACCATAGTCATGCAGACCATTTCTTTTGCTTCCACCAGTCACATTGGAGGTCTGCAAGCACACTTCCATTTCCAGCCAGTCCACATGACCCCATTGACCCTCCTAAAACTAGCCCCCAAATCCAGGGGCCACTGATAACTCCTGGGAAGGCAGTCATTACCTACTCCCCACCAACTTGTCTTCCCCTGCCAAAAGGGCAGCTGTAGTGGCAGCCATGCATTGGGTCATAGCTAACTCCTTTGGTCTCCTTGCCTTTTACAACAGTTTCTACATTGGAGGAGATGCAGGCCCTAATACCAGAAGATAAGTACAGGAAGAGGGTGTTTGAGATGGTGTTGGAGGGCAAGGACATCTGTAATGCCAACATTCATTGTGCTGTCAGCACTACATATACAGCCTCTATTGGCGTTGACAGCTGCATCCTTCTCAGATGCCATGCTTGCCTTTGCAATCTCTTGTTCAAAGCCGAGGTCCAGCACCATCTTCTCAATCTACGGAGAGCATCTTTGACCCCCAGATTGACAAGAGGCTTGAAAAAATTAAAAAGGACACAGATAGCAAAAAGTCTTGGAGTCATTTAATCTCTGGCTGCAAGAGGCTCCTTTTGCTAGCCAAGGGGAGGAGCCAAGACCACATGACCTTGCCAGCGGGAGTCTTACCTGAGAAAGCAGTAAAGGAGGCATAGGTGGCTGCAGTGAAGTGGCATTCACCAATTCCTCTCTAACTAGGAGAAAATCGCATCAAACCAGTATGTTTCAGCAGTGGTTCGCCACTGCTACTTTATAAAACTTCACAACTCCTCCCATCCCACCCCTCAGATGCTTCCTCAGCAGTGACCATCTTTACCTTCTATAGAAAAGAAGTACAAGTGCTTCTTCAGAAAGGTGCAATAAAGTGCCTTTACACCAGCAAGGAAAAGGCACCTACTTTCTGTACTTTTCTCATCCCAGAATAGGAATGTTCCTTCAGGCCTATCTTAGATATTAGGCAGCTCAACAAACACATCTGTCGAACATTTCTATATGACTACCCTACAGGACTTCATCCCTATGCTCTGATGAGAGAATTACATGATGGAGTTCAACCTCAAGCCTACGTTTACATACCCATCCACTCTGCCCTCTGTTGATACCTTCACTCTGTGTTAAGTAGACATTACTAGCAATTGAGAGTACTACCTTTTAGGGGTCACTATGGTTCAAATGTTGTTCATGAAGCGCATAACCATGGTGAGTGCCCATCTTAAGTTTGTCACCCTATGTGGGGCGTGTAGGGCCAGACGAGGATCCCTTGCACTGTCACTGGAACCAAGCTTTAACTGGCTATCAAGCCCTATTTAAGACAAAACTGGTCCTGAGTTTACTTGTGCTCTGGTTCAGGAAGGGCCTGGCAGTTCGGGCTGGACTGCACTTTGGTGCTAGGGTCAAGACTGTTTTGTGTATGGCTGGGTCCAAGGTGAGGTGGCTTTGTTTGAAAAATAATGATGGACTGGGATGCTGGCCTGAGTGATTACCAGTGGCAGAGATTGATTCAAGCGTTCTGTCCATCACTTTTTCGTATATAATACGTTCCCTCCCAAACAGTTTGATGTCAGTGAGATCTTAATTTGTCTCTACTTTCCTCATGTGCACCCTGTTCTAGCCAGTGCCTAGCTGCCTGTTGTATCTTTTGACTCTCAAAATTTTTTTTCCTCTGCAATCACTTAGTCATCGCGTGATACGCCACCTTTTTCCAGGGCAAACTAATGTTGAGTACCAAAATGCCCTTTTTGCCAGAACATGTGACTACATTTAACGCTGGGCAATCCATCACCATCCTAACGTTCTTTGCTCTGTGTAGGAAGCTGGCCCTCAATGTAGTGTGCAAAAACTGGTACACTCTGTAGAGGGTCCGGGGCAATCACAAGCTGGTTTACAGAGGTAAAAACTAGACCACCTAATGCTCTAATTTTTATGGTAACTTGGTCGAGCAGTTAGGCTAATCTTGGAGAAGTGCAAAGCATTTGTTGTACTCAAAGTATCAAAGCAAGGCACACACTCCTAGGATTAACTCAAGACCAATTTACAAAAGTACTTCAGATTTTCATCAAAATCAGGCAAGTACTTTTAAAGTTATGAATCTTTGGAAAATGTCTCAGTTCTGTGCGTAATTACACACAATAGGAATCAATGGGAGAAATATTTTAAAAACGACACATAAGATTAGTCAGTGCATTTACCAATGTCTCCTTTTGCAGCTATGTTGAGAGAGTCAGTGGGCCCTGTGGACTAGCTGGAGAAGTTTGGGCGGCTCCCGGTTTCGGCGGGAGAAACTGCAGAAGGTCATTGGAGCTGGTGGCAGACCACTGCAGGGAATCATGTAGAAGACCACTGCACAGGTGGACTTAAAGCTAAATCCTGTGGGTCCCCTTGGAGTGTCGAGGTGGCAAGGGGTGGGGTGGTCCCCTAGGGCACAGCTGGCTCTTCAGTGCAGGGCACAGGGTGACTGGGTGCAGAGCAAATCAGTGAGCCAGAAGCTGTGCAGATGGGTGCCCTTGGAAACAGGAGGTCAGTCACTTTGAGGGTCACTTGCAAGTCAGCAGAGGCACTCTGGTGGGAGGTCCTGATGTTTCCTGAAGTTCCTCAAATGGGGCTTCCTTCGGGACCTTTTACAGTCCGCAATGGAATGTCCTGGGTGGCCAACGTGAGGTGACCACTACCTGGGGCTGTTGCACGGTTTGGCCACTAGAGGTCGCAGTGCCACCAAACTTTGCACACTTGCAGGGTTTGTCCTCACGGTTAATCGGGTGAGTTTGGTATCAAACAACTCCGAATGATAAATCCAAACAACCCACGGTTCGGAGTGATCATATTGTAGCTGTGAAACGTGTACTGACCACTGTCCAGAAAATGCATTTAACATTTCTGCTCTGTTCACTTACTGTGTCTCAAGTTGGCAAGGCCACAGTAGAGGCATATTGCTCATGCATCTATGCCCATGTATACAATATATTGCACTCTGCTTTAGGGCTAGAAGGCCTGCCAGACTGGTGACTTACCAATACTGCATGCAGTGTTTAGTGGACAGGGCACACAGGATGTGTGCCATGTCGAATTTGCATTTTAGGATTGCATCAGAACTTTCGGCCTGCGATGGCAGTGCTGGGCGCATCCCGATGCATGGCCCTAGACGGTGGCACAATCTGTGCTGCTGCCGTCAGGGGCCTACCCTTAGTACCCCATGCCCTGGGTACCTAAGTAACATTTACTTGGGACTAACAGTGGCAGCTAAAGGTGTTGCCCATTGTGTAAATACATCACAACAGTTTCAGGAAAAGAGATCTGGCCCAGAGAACCTGGTTAGCAGGGTCCCTGCTAACTAACAACTTTGAGACTACATCAAATAACAGTCAAAAAGTGGGGGCTAACCTTGACAAAAGAGGCTTTTTCTCACACTCTGCTTCACCCCTCAAGAGTAGGAAAGACTCCAACTGTACTCCAGAAGAGCCTTAAGCTTTTACAGCAATCGCTCCAAGGAGCATTCAGTGGATCATCAACTTTTTATGGTTTTCTTTGGTGCAACACTGGTAAAGCAGTAAATAAATTGACTTTATTTGCTACCACTCTCTTGGCATGCAGGGTGCCTGTCTTTGACATTTGCCAGGCCATGACATGGGTGTCAGGACACACGGTCTCAAAGCAGTACTACCTTGACAGACCAGTCTGATGGAAGGGTGTTTCACCCTTTCAGTCCAGCAAGAGTTTTTGGATTGAGTCTACTCCTTAGACCATCCACCATTCAAAGGTACTGCTTTCGTATCTGTTTAAAGGTCATGAATCTGCAGTTGGAAGTATTGATCAGAACAAAAAGTTACTTAGTCAGTAACGTTTTCTAGTGGATAATGTATCTAACCGCAGATTCCTTACTACCCTCCCTGTTCTGTGGAGTGGTCTCTCCTTCCCCCCCCTAAAAAGAATCCAAATTAGAGATTTGCATGATGATCCCTCCAATTGCTTGTCTGCTCTGCATTTGAAAGTGAAGAAAGAGTCAAGCAAGAAACTGGCATCTGCATGCAGGGGCGACACTTCCATGTGCCTCCTCTCTGTCACTTCCAGGGCATAATGAAGTCAACCCATAGCCACACTGGTCCACCTGGTGGCACACAAGAGCACTGCTATAAAATATCCTGATCCATTCTGGTGCCTGGGGAATATTCTAAAGGTAAGGAATCTGTGGTTAACCAAATGATCCACCAGAAAGAGTGTTAACAAGATTCCTCCCCTTCATAATATTCTCTCCAATATTCTTCTGGCATTGGGTGATCTGCCACAACATACAACTCTTACAGGAACACCTTCCTGGCATGGACATAATTTTGCAGACCTACACAGCAGAATGCAGCTACAGGGCTGTTAGTGAAACCTCCAACCACACAGTCCTGCAGGGCTACTATCTTTGGAGTACTCCACAGATAAACCTGTTCACCACCCTTAAGATTGTGAAATGCCTGAACATTCCCTTTAGGTGCCTACATTCAGAATCCATGGGCAATGCACACTATTGATGATTTGGTCATGCACCCTTACCTATACATTTTCTCCTCTCACCCTGCTATACGTGGTAAGGAGGATGACAAATGTCCCTGATACTCACTGTTGTGCCTCCTACTTAGCCTATGCAACTCTGGTACTCCTAGAGATGTCTGTCAGCTTTCACTAGCCAGATCTTCTTACATAGAGAAGGCCGGATCAGACTCTCAGATCCCAGGCAACTCACCCTTGCGATTTGGCATCTGAGGTGTTAGAAAATGCTGATTTAATCCTCCCCAAAGAATGCATGACCATTCTTCAGGAGAGCATAGGCCAACTACATAGGCATAATACACTGCAGTGTGGCAAAGGTGTGTGCTTTACTGCATTTCTATAAACCTGGACCCCCTTAAGGCCAAACATCTTGGATAGTGGTTCTTAACTGTGTTCTGGGGCCCCGTGGGGGTCCGCGAAGCCTTCTAAGGGGGGTCAGTGACTGACTGGAAAATGGAATAATAATAACAAATTAAAAGGTGTATGGAAATAAAGAAACTAAATAGAAGACTAAAAACTTTGTTCCTTTATTTTTATTTTTTTGTGGTTCAAATCATCAAAAATGCTTAGGCTGGGTTCCTTGGTTTCCAGTAATGACTTTGTAGAGGTCCTCAGATTCCAATAATTCAGTGGGTGTCTCTCGGCTCCTGTTATGAATAAGTGGGGATCCACTAGACATTCATGCACTTTCACTTAGCTCCTGTTGAAGCCTATATGCAAAAAAAGGGAATATTCAACCCTATTTAAGATTCCAGTAGTCTACGTTCCTTTAATGCATTCAGCACTAGGCCATGAGACTGCGGTTAAATTAAAAAAAAAAAAAAAAAAAAAGTTCTTTCTTCATGCCCCCTACTGTACCTTTCTTAGGATGTGGCCTTCTTAGTCGCCATTAGTGACCTCCAAGCTAGACCACCTTACAAGAACTTTTCATTCAGGTTAACAAAGATAGTTCTCGGAATCAATTCTAAATTTCTCCTCATGGTGCTCTCACCCTTCTACCTTAACTGGAGTATAGAGCTCCCAGTCCTCTTTATGTAGCCAGATGTGATAGCGGAAAGAGCTTTACACACGCTAGATGTTAAAAAAAAAAAACAACAACAAAAAAACAACAAAAAAACTATTCTATATTACATTGACAGGACCAAGCCCTTCTGTAAATCTAACTAGCTCTGTGTAACCTCTGTGAAGCCTCACAAAGCGCCATCTCAACTCTAACTCTGGCATAGCTAGATGAATAGTCAAGTCTATCCAAATGTGCTGTTACAAAGCTAAGAGAGCTGTACCTGTTCCGCCCAAGGCGCACACTACCCATTAGGAAGGGGCCACCATTGATTTCTAATGCAATATTCTGGTATCTGGCATCTGTAAAGTAGTCACCTGGACAATCCACACATACTTATGAAGCACAACTATGTGGACATCTTGGCCTGCCAAGATGCTATGGCTGTCCCAACAATCTTAAGGATTTTGTTTCAAATAACAGCCACACGCTAACCTCTTTAGGAGGGTATTGCTTTACAGTCTATGCAGAGTATATCAGAAGCTGTGCATGCAACAAATAGAAAATATAACTTAACCTTTAAACATCTCTTTGTAACCTGCAGTGCTGTAGATTCACATGCCAAATACCCTCCTCGTCAGAAGCCTCCGTTAGTTGCAGGTATCTTCTCTTTTTGATCTGGCAGAACATATATACTTCACCATGTTATGCTTACTTAAGTTTTAATACACTCTCCCCCGCTGTGTGAAATAACAATCCAAGATGACTCCTGACTCAAAAGCCTTCTTCAAAGAAAAAACAACTTGGAAACATTCAAGCCCAGCTCTAGATGGCAGAAGTATGTACATCATGTGAATCTGCACCACTACAAGCTACAAAGATGCTTACTGTGTGAGAAACTTTTTTTTCTTTTCTTAATTACGTAAATATATATTTATTTACATAGTCATCAAAATATTTTCAGTTAACTCCAAAAATTATTTTTCACGTTAGAACGTAACACTTTTACCGTAATAACTGCATTATTCTATTGTGTGCGTACTTGCATAGAACCAAAGTGGTCTCACTCAAGAAAAGCTGCAGACTCTGAAGCTTCTGCCATCCAGCACTGTAATTCAGAACTGCCGAACTGATGCATTTCGACTATGGATGTAGTCCTGTTCTCATACAGGGGAGCCATTTTGTGACATTGCATATAATCTTCCCTCCTGTTACCAGACATAGTGGAAAAAAACAAAATCCTTGATTTAGCACTCTTGTTTACAAACTGTGTTGCATTTGAAGAATTATAATCACATTGGTGATAAGTCTTTATTAATTTTAAGCAAGAGTACCAAGTAAAAGATTTCGGTCTTTGACATTGCCTGGTTTATTATCAACATGTTATGTTTCGGTCTTTGACATTGCCTGGTTTATTATCAACATGTTATGTTTCTCCTTTCATAATTATTAGAGTATATCAATGTTTTTAGGGTCTGACCTCTAAGATCTGCGGTTACTAGTAGTAAAACCATTCTTTCCTGAGTAGTGTACGTAAAGGTTTGCAAACAGATTTTAACACTGTATTTTTGTAAAATGTTTTAGTTCTGAAATTTTGTAATATCTGATATACTGGTGCATGCTAATGTTTTTTTTTAGTGTTGTGGCATTTTGTACCTCACTGTCCTAATACTCTTGCTTTATTTACTACATTATTTTGGTGAGAAGCAAATAACCACCAAATGTGTCTGTTCATACTATTTTTAAAAATATATATATGTATAATCATTGATGTCAATAGTATTCCTACATCGTTAAGACATGGGGCATCTGATAGCTGAATCTTTTCTGGGCCAGTATGCTTCACAACTTGTTGCAGTAAAAGTATATGTATATCCCTTCCCTTTGTCTTTGGCTAAATGTAGATTGTAAAGGGATCACACTTTACCAGCTCCTGTTCTTTTAATTCACATCCATTGAACTAGCATACTCACCTATATCAGTTCTGCAGCATACCGTTGACAATTTTGTGTAATTTGTTTGGTTGTTTTTATAGATCTTCAGTGGATCGAGGTTTCAGACTCAAAAGAAGCTTACAAACTATTACATTTGGGGAAGAGATGCCAGAGCTTTGCTAGCACTAAGCTGAACAGCTCTTCTAGTAGAAGGTAAATGATTTGCTCTTCAGTTTCTTTGTCTAATCTCTTGAGGGTAAGTTCTAACTTTTCATCACATGCTTGAAAACTGAGACAGGGCTTGGACTTCATGCCTTTTCTTTTAACACATTAAAACCTAATCATAGTTTCTACTCCTTCTTCAGTTACATCTCATGTTCAAATTTAGCTTCGTTCACAGCATGTCTTTCTTATGCATCCATTGTTTTTAGGTCGAGCCTGCGAGATCATGCGCTCTTGCTCGCGAGACTCTTGTGTCCAATAATGACTTGGAAAACCGCCTGCTGCTTACCATTGGTTAGCACCATTGCCTCTTCTTTGCTGCCTTCTTAATGGGCAGTAGTTACCGCGCATCACTTCCTTATGATTCTGTGGCACACGGACTGAGTACATATTAATTACTTTTGATTAGTGTCCCTCCGCAATATCTTTTATAATAACCCACAGTGCAGCCCGAGGAAGGTTACCAAATAGAAAACAAAAAGTGACAGGCCTTATTAACCAGTCCTCTTCCCCCTCCGTATCTGTCTCTTCTGATACCTTGTGCTGGATTCATTTTTAGGTTTTGCCTGAGCATGCATATGCGCTGTGCTTGCGAAATCTTTTGTGGCAAAAAAGGAGACTTGCAGCCTGCCCATGCATTACTTACCATTGGTAGCTTTGCTGGTCACTCTTGTTTTCTTTCTTGTCACTGGTCGGGGGCAGCTTCTCACGTCATCAGACTGCCTTTCCTGTCGTCTTGTTTCAGTTTTTCCGTGGCTCCTGTACGAAGTACTTTTTCCGGCGGTGCCTAATGGCTGGACACTAGTGTCCTTCCACTGGATGTGCACTTTCAACATACTTTTTTTTGTGTACTTTATCGGCAGTGTATCTGCATGCTTTTGGTTTCAACCAGGGCTGCTGTGTGAGTTTTGGCCTCTCAAAAAACACCCACCTTTAAGTAACTTTATTTTATTTGAACCAGACCGTCACTGAAACATCCTCCACCTTCTTATCTGCGCTCTCCGTCCTGGAGGAGGGCGCACTCATTTGGTTTCACCGCCCGAGCTTGGAGCTAACCCACAGCCTTGTTGTGGGGCCCCTGCATGTCTCCATGGCAGTGTGTTGGGAGCAATTACTAGCTATCTGAGTGATAAATCTATCAGAGCCGGCTGTGCTAAAAAGCCATTGGTGTGTTTGTACTGTGGTGGGACTTCCTGGTCTGCTGCAAAGGTCTTATTTTATAGCTGGGTGCATAATTATCGTTATTGTAGACAAAACACATTGCACCACGAAGGACTAGCAAAAATCAGGCGTGCGTTTATGTACATGCACAAGACAGTGTGTGGTAACAAGCACGTGTCTTCGGATTTATAGATGTGTGTACACGCATATACTAAATGTGTGTATATTTTACGCATATGAGTGTGCATGTGGCAGTACAGGTCTGCATTCCTGAATGACAACATATGTTTATGAGTTTAAGGGCTTGGCTTACTGTGTAGTTGGAGTTTAACTGAAAACGCTCTTCCTTGTGTGAGGAAACTGGTAAATATGGGAGATATTCTTCTGCTACAAGGGTTACCTGGAGGAGGATATTCCGCTGGTGGATTTGCGATTGGGGTAATCTCTTCCTCTACCAACAAGAGGAATTCCTGTTTTCATCCAACCGAGTTGTTATACTTTTGTGTCACATATATGATCTTGTAGTTTGCATGAGCCAGGGTGTCTGTATCAGTCTGTGCATGTTTGCATATTTGTGTGTTACTGAATGTAATGTGTCGTCGTTTAATGTAACTGGTGTCGTTTAATGTAACTGGTGCTCATGTAAAGTGCACCAATACCTTCGAGTCGAGTTTGCGCTATATTAAGCTCCCCCAAAAAAGGCAAAGCCGATAGGTTTACTATATGTGAGTTCTGTTGACTTTGTCATTGTTTTTTTACATATTGGAGAAAAGTTGAGCTGCTGTGCAATATAACGAAGTTTAAAAAAAAAAAAAAAAAAAAAGTGCTGTGACACGGACCATGCTGGCCATGTCATAGCGCTTTTAAAATTTTAAGCCATGTTGCACAGCAGCTCAGCTGCTTTGTGAAATATAAAAAAAATTGACACAGCCTATAGATTTTCAATAGGTGGAACCTATTGGCTTTGCTAATGCATGTTGCTTTTACCTATTCTGTCTTTTAGATCATTGACCCATGGCTGTCCATAGTTGTTTTCATGCAATAAGGAAAAGTATCCCTAACGTTATGCCTTGGAGCCTTGAGTGCTGTATTTTTGGACTGTTTGTTTTTTATTTATTTTTATTTTATTTTTCACAACTACGGCTTGTGGACTTGCGTGGTATCTGTGCTGGCTTTTACAAAGATGGCTAGAGCCATGTATCACTTCCTATTATTTGCAAATCTAGTATTTCTTTGATAGGAGCTTTTGACTCGCCTCTTAGCCCCCTTTTTATACAAACAGCTGAAGAAAATGCTGGTAGTTAATGCAAACAAACACATGATATCACCTTGCCACTGACTGTTTGCCTTTAGATGATTTCTGTAGTGCTGTTTTACTACTGCAGGAGTAACCTGTTCACTTTTTTCCTCCCCTCAGCCATAGTATATTTACTTTTAGGATGTTAAGGATTGAAGATGCTGAAATACCACGGGTGACCAAAGTGAGCGAGTAAGTCTACAGTTATCTTTAGCTGTATTTATTTCTGAGCCAAAGTCTTTTCTTTGTAGGTCTAAAAATGTGTTTATTTCTAGATTGTCATTATGTGATCTTGCTGGCTCAGAACGGTGTACAAAGACCCGAAATGAGGGGGACCGATTAAAAGAAAGTGGAAACATCAACACATCTTTACATATACTTGGGAAATGCATTAATGCACTGAAAAACAACCAACAGGCAAAGTAAGTGCTCATCTGTGGAATCTAAAGATATGTTCTTATTTTATGTGCCGCAAGCCTTGAAAAATATACTCGCCCACTCGCTAAGGCAAGTCCTATTTTAGGAGGTCCAACTATTGTTGAGACCCACTCGCCCCTTATGGCGAGTTGTCAAGGAACAGGTGTTCTGTTCTGTCAGAAAGTGAAAGGGCAATAAAGAAGCCTTTAAATCTTGTTCTTATCTTGTTGCATTTTCTCTGTGTTCAAAGACAGAGGTCAAAGGTTAGTTTGTCGTCTTACAATTTATTTTCTTTCTGACTGCAGAGTTCCAGGATTTTGTAAGGTGAACTGTCTGACCTGCTGTACAAAGAGTTTGAAATGAAAGGCTGTAGAGTGGCATTTTTTTAATTAACTGTCAATTGTGAAAACATTACCAAATATGTTTCAGTAGTTGTGAAAGCCCATTTTGTACTTCTGTGTGATTGAAAAAAATGTTTTAGTAGGATGAAAACAAATCAGAACACTTTAATTGGTGATGTGAAAATGATGCATATGTTTTCTGAAACCACATTTTCAAAGACTGTTGTTACCGCCTTATAGTTTTATTAGTAAAGCTGCAAGTTGGTGGAAAGGTTTTGGGCATTTCTTGGATATTTACTGTCTGTAAATGAGTGTGCTACCAGATCATGCTTTAGTAATATATTTATTAAAAGGGAGTTTTTTTTTTAAACAAACTGAGAAACATTCCTGTCCCGATGGGAATTCTATTAGTAAAGTAAGAGGCAAGTCATGGATCATGTGCCCACTTTAAGTGGGCTAGATTATTATTATACGTGGACTAAATGTTTAGTCTATTTATCAAATTAGATTTGTTTGTAGAGCAAAAATGCTGAGCTCACATATTTGAAGGTGCACTCATGTGAGAATGAAGATGACTAAACTATTTGCCTACGATCACACAATTTGAGACCCGTTTATGGGTCAAGTAGATTAGTTAAGACCTGTAGATTATACAAGTTACTGGACCTGCAGGTAAAGTAACGTTTTTATTAATTTTCGAAGCCTGTGCAGAACTCATACTCCACATCATTGTGAAATGAGGCCTGTGAGCATTATCTGCACCTGAGGACTTTGACAAGTTTTTCTTTTTCTTAATTTTTGACGTCTGAGTGTAGAGGTCTGCATTTCTGCCTCAGTTTTGTGTGTTTCTGTTGCATGGACTTCAGTTGTCCTCCTATATATCGCAATATTAAAAATGTGATGGTTAATATAAGCTGCACCCGCTGGGTATGCTAAAACAGTGCATGCGGACCATACCTCTGCACGAAACTGTCAAAACTTGAAGTGTTAGATCTGACTTTTTTGTGCTACTGCACTAGGCCTAGAGCCTGTTTGCCATGAACCATTTAGGTCATCTTTACCGGTTAGGTTTGAGCGCCATAAAAACAATCCGAGGTTGACCATTTTCACCAGGGTGAACCCCAACACACTATCTAGCACCATGCCCTCATAAGTGTGTTTTGACGCGGGCATAATAAAAGTGCACATAGAAACTTTTTTTTTTTTTTTTTTTTTTTTAACTTACTCCCATATCAAAATATTAGTTTTGTTACTATTAAGTTTCCCCTAGCTATCATTGCAGTGGTTAAAACCTATTTTTTTCTGTTTACCGGTACAGATTTTCTTCAAACCTTGCCTCATAGCTACCTAATATTTTTTTTTCCAGTTACTTTGGTGTGCGCCTTGCATGCTCATCGTGTGATTTGTTGATCCCTACACCTCCAGGACCCCCTTAATAGTAGCATCCCCCAAGGGTGAGAAGGATACTTAAGAGTCTTAAGTTTGCTTCTCCAAGGTTGGCCTTGCAGAGTTAGCGATTGTGCAGTAAAAATCAGGCAACTGTTCCTTTTTCCCAATAGATGTTATTTTTAGATATCCATTGGTGTGCTTGTGCCAACAAGCTCAACGTACGGTGTTTAATGAAGGAAGAGAGTGATGGTGCCTTATGGTGAGAGCAAAAATCTGCACCCTGGTGAAGGCGTGGGAAGATGGATTAATACAAGATGAGGCGTTGATCAGACTTAGTTAAATAAATAAGGATTATATGAATTACTTTGTTATTCCTTGCAGTTTTGTCACATTTTGGTGCTTTTCTCTTTCAGGCTTCCGCAGCATGTTCCGTTTCGCGAGAGCAAGCTCACCCACTATCTGCAGAGTTTCTTCTGTGGAAAGGGGAAGGCATGCATGATAGTCAATATAAGCCAGGCCGCCTCTGTTTATGACGAGACACTGAATGTGCTGAAGTTCTCTGCAGTTGCGCAAAAAGTATGTATCATCCTAACTGTGGTTTAAAATGAATTTACTGCAACATAGTCTGAGATTCATGTTTCCCATTTTGGTTTTGTATTCTAATTATCTTATTGTTCAGCCTTTTAACAAGCTTAGTGAATGGTAATGTGATTACACTAGATATAGTCAAGAGATTGTAAATAACATGTTGATGTAGAACACAAGAGTGGGCAGCAGTACTGGAAATACAGAGAAACTGCCAGAAGTGTGGCAGCGAAGGTGTGAAGTAGATTTCCTTTTCCCATACACTTGCCTGCAGCTCCCTTACTTTGAAGTGTGTGAGGCATTTGGTGCCCGGAAGTGGCAGGGAGGAAAGTATAAACCACCGCACTGTAACAGGTATGCCACCTCATTCTCACTTTCCTAAAAAAAAGTAATAAAAAAATGTGCATGTACCTCTCCAAGATAATCCCTGATTTCCCTTTTTACCTTGTGCACCCTAAAGTGGCGTTCTCAGATCACTTTTGCCCAGGGTCGAATGGTGGGCTTCTATACTCCGTAACAAGATCCCAAAGTGGCTATATATGTATAATATATTTCTCGACCTCTGGTGTATAGAATAGAAGAGCTCGACAAGTGTTGCAAGTCCCTGAAATGGCTGGACATCTTTGGTCAAAGACGGGAAAGTTTCCAGCAGCAAAACATTCAAGCGATTGGTGTGGATTTCACTAATATTTATGCATAAATGACTTTAACAATATCCAAAAGTGATAAATGTCACTTTTAAACTCGGCGTTTAACGCTTACGTTTTTACTATTTTGCTCCCGTAATAATATTTTAACCTTTTTGTAGATGAAGTGTACTTGTCTCTCTTAAAGTGGGCCTACACAGTCTATTGGGGTTTTCTCTCGTCGTGTGGTATAAATGACCTATTCCTTCACTGGATAGCTTTAGTATACGACTGGGAGAGGAGATTTGGGTGAACGTTTCTTAACTGTTCTCGTTTATAGGCAGTGAAGTTGTAGCATACTTGCTGAAAGATGCAGTAGAAGAGAAATGCATCTTCTGAAGTCCAACATGCAGTGTTAACCCGCTTCTGCATGATGGTGCTGTGTAGTAGCAACACACATAGCCTCATGGGCCACAGTAAGCCTTTTACCTAGGTTTTTTTCACATCAGAAATCAGAATATTATTGCACAGGCTCTACATGTCAGACTGGTATTGCAAGTCAGAGCAGGCATCTCATTAATTTCGTGTTTTGCACATTTGCTAATAGGTCCTGCTTCTTGACACCTCAAAACCGCCCCCTGTTCTTCCGTTCGGTGTTTCCAAAACAGCAATGGATGTGTCCTTGCTCATGGATAATGCAGACAATAAATCCTGGTCCTCAAGACGGAGGGCCACTATTCTCTGGGATTCTCGCCTCGATGATGTGATTGAATCTGAAGATGAGGATATGGACAGCGAGGAGGAAACCGAAGACCAGGATCCAGAAGCCTCTCCTAATGACCAGACTTTAGAGGAGGAGGTGGTGAAAAAAGAAGAAAGCAACATTATTTTAGCTGAAAAGGAATATCAGGTATGCAAATTGCATGGTTTTACTATGGTATTTGTAGCACAAGTTTGATTTACTCCTCTGTTCAGTTTATACATTCATACTTTTGACTGCACTTGGTTAACCAAACACTTTTCAGGCTAGAAAGAACATTGAAATCTACCTGATTTGGGTCCGAGCAAGCCAGAGAGTACCATATTCACATATATTATAGTGCACAGACACATTGCCATACCGTAACAAAGGATTCCAAAACGTTAGACTTGTGGTACAACTCAGGCTCTCCATCAGTTATGTGCTGTGATGTCAGATCATTCAACACCGCCTCTGCCTATATTTCATGGTACTGTTCCACTGGAGCCGTAGATTCTATAAATCATCTCTTCATTTCCAGCAGCATGTTCTTCTCCAAAACAGCGAAGCTGCATAATTCATCAATAAAGTTGCTGCTGACCGAGTTCTGCATAGACCTTTAGTCCATCTAGTTTATCTGCCAGCGAACAACTCCTAATTGTATTGAATATATTATCGTATTAGAATATATCAGGTTCTTTATGCAGAGCCAACATTTCTACAAGATGTTTACAGGGAACTTTATAGTCACTACAAAACTACAACAAAATGTGGTGTGGACCTTGTTCAGGCTATGAATCAGTTTTTTTCGTCCAGATCTTTAATTTGAGTTCCAAACAATACACGCTATTGTCCCGTATAATCTTATTAGCCTGTCACTAAAATGGCCCAGATACATTACATTTGCTAATAGATTGTTCCTGTATGCAATGCTCATGAAGAAGGAACTGCATCCACACTGAGGGCCAAATGTAGGAATCAGTTTGCGACTCGCAAACGGCAAAAATTGCCGTTTGCGAGTCGCAAACCGGAGTTTCCTATGCAGAAATGCATTTTGCGAGTCGGTACCGACTCGCAAAATGCATTTCCGACTCGCAAATTTGCGGTCGCAAATGGAGTCGCAGTTACCATCCACTTGAAGTGGATGGTAACCCACTCGATGGTAACCTACTCCCCTTTGTGAATGGACCCCAAAATATTTTTTCAGGGCAGGTAGTGGTCCAAGGGACCACTACCTGCCCTGAAAAAATTCCGAAACAAAAGGTTTCGGATTTTTTTTTTTAAGTGCAGCTCGTTTTCCTTTAAGTAAAACGGGCTACACTTAAAAAAAAAAAAAAACTGCTTTATTAACAAGCAGTCACGGACATGGAGGTCTGCTGACTACAGCAGGCCTCCATGTTAGTGAGTGCCCATAGTCGCTATGGGGTCGCAAAATGCGACCCACCTCATTAATATTAATGAGGTGGGACTTTGCGACCCCATAGCGACTCGCAGGGCATGAGTTTGAATTGCGTAGTGGCAGCCTCATCTTTTAATCCTTTTGAGGTAAACTGATATTTTACTAAATTGTTAAATATTTTCCTACAGCACTCAAACTGCACAACCGTGGTATTGGGTTGTTCAAAACAAGTCTTTTATTAAAAAAGTTAGCTTTATATGTATATTGAGAAACTTTACAAAACATGCTGCTATAACATTGTTACCAGATAAAAGATGCAAATTGGAACATCAAACCACGTCGTTTGCAGTGTTGATGTATGGATATAATTGCCTGAAAGAAACTTAAAGTTCTTAGAGCTGCCCATAGTGGTCACAGTTTGAATTAATGTAATTAACGTGGGAGGGTTATTTGGAGATGTATGATATAGTTATGGCTTCTCCAACTTTGTCATTCTCACTCCCAGGAATGTGCAGAACGTAAACATGACCCAATCAAAAGCCGATACTCTTTCCTACTGGTCACCACACCTTTATCAACAACCATCACAAGCCAAAACATTCGCAAATACGTTTATTAATACCAAAATCCATCTTGAATTGAACAAACTGAACAGATTACACCCACCTGATACATAGGGCGGGAGACTCCTAGTCTACAGGGTGGGCTAATCCTCACCTCCATGTCCTTAATAGAATTTAAACTTTCCATTTTGATTGCTGTGAAATGTTTCATTCTTTGTCAGGACCGGTGGCGAGGATGAGGCTAATTTAAAGCTTGTTTCACCTCTAGTGAAGCCATACTCGTCTGGTTTAAAATAGGCCTTAAACGTGGAGTTCTAAGACCAATCCACTGCATTTAGATTATCTTCCAAGCAAGCCCCTACAGAGAAACCTTTGAATGCCATAGCCCCTCTCACTGAATGTGCACCAAAGATGGATATGTCTTTTCCGTCCTCGCTGAAGACCTACTTGACCCACCTAGTTATTGTAGAAGATGAAACAGCTCTATGGGGTTTAGTCTGCGCAATAGCACTAGTCTGTCTCTGTTTGGACGTAATTCATTCGTCATACCATAATAAGCCTTGATTACTCCTAGAGCTTTTGCTTCAATTTAGTTTTGAATAATTTCAGATTTCTGGAAGCACATGACATTCCAATGGCTATTATGATTTCTGTTGCAGTATTTAGGATGGGCCACCATCCATGTCAGTCATCACTATCGCTTGGTGTACCAGCTGTTTTCTTGTTTAGGAAATGCTGTCTTTGACTCAATGCCTTTCTGCCCCTTCCTGATTGCTGATAGGATTGCCCCTTTTAAGTTCTGTGGCGTTGAATGGACACTAGATAGATCAGATCTCCTATCCCAAAGATCATGTGTATGGTGACAATAATTAATCAGATGATTGATGCCAAAGTATAAGCTTTAATATTTTTGTTTAAATTGTAATCTTCTTGATCCTTATTTCTTCTGTACATTTTTTTTTTTTTTTTTTTTTCCAGAAACCGTCCTTGCTTTTAGAACTTTCCATCTGAGTTTTCTGCTTATCCCATGTATCTACTTTTGAATTCTCTTTCATTTTTAGGTTTAGATTTTAATTGGGGTTTTGGTGACCATGTGTGTCTAGCCCTTGGAACCTAAATTTGCTAAACTAATTTTAGTAACCCCACTTATCTGATAGAGACTTCTAGTTGCAGATTCCTCACCTGTGAATTACTCCTAGGCGTCTGCTGGATTCAGAGAATTTTCTGAGCAGTACCTCGGCTCTCCATTGGATGCTGTTGATCGTCTCTGCACCAGCCATCGGTGTTGGCCATGCCAGATATGATGTGGCGGGATCTATGTAGGTGCCACCCTGGCGCACTGACATAAAAAATTTTTTTTCCCAGTTTGCGCTGATCCGAAGAGGGTTACCCCCTCAGTCACTTTTTGACTGGCACTTTTTTTTCCAAAGATTTTTTTACTGGTGTGTCGAGGATGTCATCCAGGAAGTCTTGGTTTAAGCCCTGTGATTCCACTCATCTGCCATTGTCTGTGACTGGTCTGCAACTCGTGTGTCTTTGGTGTCTGGAACATGACTTGACCTGAAGTTGTGTTCAGAGTGTAGGGCCATGCATGCAAAGGCTTTGAGGGAACAGTCCCTGAAGCTGATGACGGCCTGATGCTCCACACAGCACAAGTCGAGGTCCCAGTTGAGAGGAAGGTCCTGGAAGCAGATGCAGGATCGTCTGTCGTTGTACCGCTCAAAGCTCTCTGGGAGATTGGGTAGGTTGAGGCATAAGAACAAAAGCAAGAAGTTGAGTCATTCTGCGACTTCTAAGCCGATGAGATGAGGGAGTGTTGGCACTCTAGACCTCGCTCAGAGAAGCCTGGACTGACTGCGCCTCCCTGAGTTTCCAGGAGCCAGAGCGACCCCTGCTCAACTTCAAGAGTTTTGAGGCTATGTGCCTCATTTTTGGGCAGACCAACTCTGCTGGTGCGTCTTTGAGCCCTGCAAAATCAAAAGGTGTCCGTCCCCTCAGGTTCCGCTCCGGTGGCTTAGGACTCGGTGCACACTGGCTTCTATGGATCAGGACCAGCGTCAGTTATGCCACTCCGGCTTTGCCCGATGCCGATGCTCCCTGCGCCGCCCACACCCACGAGCAGAGACATCCCCATTCTCATTACCAACTCTGACGCAAAGCTGAATGTGCATCGAGGGACACCAACTCAGGTGCCGGCAGGAGCCTTGCCTCCTATGTCTGATCCTGAGCCCCTCTCTTATGGGTTAGGTTATGGTGAGGAATGGGAGGTGCCACTGGACCCTTTAGAATACCAGTTCCAAGACCCTATGGACTGGTGTACAGACTTAGGTGAGGCCAGCGGACTATATACTTCTCCAGATACTGGCATGTTTTCTTCTCCTACCGTGGCCACGGAGGAGGGGGGCTTCCTATTCAATAGTGGTGAGAAAAGAAGCTGAGGTCTTGGACCTTGAGTTGTCTTTGGTGGCAGTCAGGACTAATCTCTTTGCAGAACTGCTTCAGACTGGGGTTTCCTCATCTGTGCAACACCCCATCCCTGAGACCTTGATCATCCATGCTTCCACTTCCCATGGTGTGTTCTGTTCCGCACCCCCGGATAGGGAATCCAAAAGGCAGGATGCTCTTTGGAAGATTTTTTTCTTCCTCCAGCCAAGTATTGCAGTCTGTGAACACAACATGCCTTTTGGGCTGTTATTCCCACATGCTGTGGGATACGGTTGTGCAAGTGCTGCCACAGGTCCTGTAGGAGGCCCAGGACATACTCGTTCAGGCAGCTGCAGATGGGAGAGTTTCAACAATGTTCACTATCCATTGTGGACTGGACATGACTGACTCACTGGGCAGAATGGTTTAATCTGCAGTGGCCTTGAGGCCCACGCCAGGTTGAGGATGTTTGGCTTTTCTAGGGATGTCCAGGCTACTTTGATGGACATTCCCTTTGATGGCACCAGCCTCCTCGGAGGTGAGACAGACTCTGCGCTCCAGCGTGTAAAGGATTCTCATGCTGCGGCCAGGTCTTTAGGCCTCTGCTGTCTCCCAAACACCCCCCCCCACCCCCCCAAGTCTGCCTTTCGCCTCGTTTGTGGCTACAGAAAAGGGCCTCCAGCCGCCTCCATTCCCAGCCTGCCACCTTGCTGCGCATGCTGCCCAGCCTCTTCTTGGCCAAGTGCTTAGGATCTACCAGCCTTGTGACTCTGGGAGCCAGTTGTCTGGCCAGTCCACCCTGGGCAGAATCTCCAAGCCTTCCTAGTCTGACTCCTTTCAGGGACCAGTCGGAGGCAGAATTCCCCATCACCTGATCCACTGGGAATGCATCACGTCAGACAGGTGGGTTTTGCTGACATTCTGGAGGGGCTACGACCTGCCCTTAGTGACTGCCCCTCCACCCATGCCACCATCATACGATCTGATGATGGATGATTACGTGTCCCTTCTCTGAGAGGAAGTTATGGCTCTCTTGGGTAAGGGAGCAATAGATAGTGTTCCAGTGCCAGAAGTAGGCCATGGTTCCTATTCCTGCTGTAGGAAACTGGCCCCTTGTTTAAAGTACCCCCTCCTTTTTGCCTGATATCTAATGCTAACATGACCTAGTGTGTGCTGGGATCCTTCTAACCAGGACTCTGTGACCAGGAAGGGTCCCTAAGTGCTGCAGCATGTATTATGCCTCACTAAGAGACCCCCTCATCAAGCACATGCACACTGCCATTGCAGATTGTGTGCTGGTGGGAGAAAAAAGGTAAAGTCGACATGGCACCCCTTTCAGGGTGTCATGCTCACAAACCACTGCCTGTGGCATAGGTAAGTTACCCCTCTAGCAGGCCTTTCAGCCTAAGGCAGGGTGCACTACACCACAGGTTAGGGCATAGTTGCATGAGCAATATTACCCCTACAGTGTCTGTCCATTGGAAGGTCAGTGGGTCCATATTAAGTACATAGGCTGGGCGTTTGTCATTACAGACTCCACAGCTCTATGATGGCTTCATTGAAGACAGGGAAGTTTGGTATGAAACGTCTCAACACAATAAACACACACTGATGCCAGTGTTGTATTTATTGTAAAATGCACAGAGAGGGCATTTCAGAGATGCCCACCTATATTTTGCCCAGCTCCCCCCACGCAAGTACTGTAAGACTTGGCAGCGAGCCTCAAAGGCTCCGACCTCCGGTTACAGTGCCCCAGGTCACTACAACAAGTGGAGATGCCAGCCCTCTGGACCAGGCCCCAATTTGGTGGCAGGTCTGGCAGGAAAATTAGGTAAAACTGTGAGGACTGACCACTGCAGTAGGACCACCCCTAGGGTGTCCAGAGCTTAAGTGACCCCTTCCTTGCCGAATCCTCCATCTTGTTTTGAAGGATAGAGACCAATAGGTTTCAGAATGTGCCTGCATCTCCAAAGGAAGCAGGCATAGGAAGGGTGTAGCCACCCCTGGGGACAGTAGCCATTGGCTACTGCCCTCTGACCCCTGTACCACCCCTAAATTTAGTACTTAGGGGCACCCATGAATCATACCAGATTCCTGGCAACCTCAAGAAGAAAAAAGCAAGGAGGACTGCTAAGCTGAGCCCAGCAGTGAAGACTCAAGACCACAATTGAATTGGCCCCAGCCCTACTAGCCTGTCTGCAGCTTCAAAGACTCCTGCTCTAAGAAGGCGACGCATCCTGCAGGACCAGCAACCTCTTTAAAAAAAAAAAAACCTAGAGTATTGCCTGCCCAGCAGAGGACCAAGAACTCGCTGGTACAGCAGCCCTGTCCAGAAGAAATCTGCAAGAGGACTCCAGAACTGCCTCAGATCCATGAGCCCTGTCCACTCTGCGCCCACAGCCCAATTCCAGGTGGCCCACCGATCCAGAGAAGGTTCCCAGGCGATTCTGACCTAGAGTCTATCCTGGGTTGACCCCTCTTGGCCAACACAACGCCTGCAGCCTGAATCCAAAGGACCCCCCCTGACCGTGACTGGATCCGACAAAGATTCCAATTGCCTAAGGAGATCCCTGCAGGCAGTGGAGAATCCGACCGCCGGTCCAGCAGGCGCCTCTCCTTCCTGTCCAGCCTTTGGGTTTCTGGAACTGGCCCCGTGGACCCAGCCTGCAGCATCCTTGTGACCACTGGTGACCAACATTGGGTGTCTGAATCTGTGTTTGCACCTGCACCCGCGCCTGTGCTACGGAGGGTGTATGTTTGGTGCTGACCTGTGCCCCCGCCGCCCGCCGCCCCCCGCCCCCATTTTGCAGAACTAAACCCCCATGCCTGTGTCCTGAAACCACGGGTACTTACTTGCTATCTCTTTTCTACTAAGACCCCCCCCCCCTCCCCCCAGCCCTCATAGGATTCCATTGCAAAGCTGACGCCAACTTTGACCTCTGCACCCAGCAGGCCCCATGTTGCTGGTGGTGCACTTTTGGGGTCAACTTGAACTTTTATCTGGGATCTCCTAACCACTGAAGACTGAAATCGTAAGTCATGTACTTACCTGTTAAATGTGCTAACACTTTCTCCCCCCAGGACTCTCTTCACTCCTAGGAAAAATAGCACTGTCAACTTTTGAAACAGAAAAGTATTACTTACTTGTAAATTGCTTTAGCTGCAAAAGCCAAACAACGTACATTTGATACATATGCTTGCTACTCACTTAGAATTGTACTTACCTGCAGCAAAGATCTTTTGGTTCTAGTGATAACGTAACAAAATATAACTTTGCTATATAAAAACAATTGGTCTGGAGTTAGTCATTGAGTGTGCCTCATTTATTGACTGTGTGTGTACAACTGCTCGACCACACTACCACAAAAGAGAGCATTTGGATTATCTGCTTTAACTTCTGTTAAGCCTCTAGGGAACCCATGAACTCTGTGCGCACCACACCTTATTTTGGTATAGTATATACAGAGCCAGATTCCTACACCCACTACTTTCTGGTACTGAAAAAGGACAAGGTCCTCGGCCTAGCCTAGACCTTAGGTCACTTAAACTCTTCTTCACGAAAGAGAAGTTTAAAATGCCCACTCTGGCTCGGGCTTTAGCTGCCCTGGACCCAGGAGACTGGATGGTAGTGTTAGACTTGCAGGGCACTTATTTTCATATTCCCGCCCTGCCTGTCCACAGACGTTACTTGTGGTTCAATGTAGACCACAAGCACTTTCAGTTCACCGTGCTCCCCTTTGGCCTAAACAGCGCCCATCGGGTGTTCACCAAGATAATGGCGGTGGTCGCAGCTCATCTTTGCAAATCAGGTGTTTCAGTCTTCCTCTGTCTCGATGACTGGCTGTTGAAGGCTGACTCGCCCTAGGCTGTCATCTCCCACCTCGAGAATACGGCAGACCTTCTGCATTCACTGGGGTTCACTATAAACGTGCTGAAGTCACACCAGATTACCTCTCAGACGCTCCCTTTCATCTGAGGTGTTCTGGACACAGTGCAGTTTCGAGCTTATCCTCCTGAGCGATGAGTCCAGGATATTCAGGCTGTAATACCAATGTTTCAGCCTCTATCCTGTTTTTCGGTGAGCATGGCTGAGGCTGCTGGGCCTCATGGCCCACTGCATCCTGCTGGTGACACATGCCAGATGGCATATGCGGGCTCTGCGACCTGAAAGTTTCAGTGGGTTCAGCATTCGGGGAATCCCTCCGACAAAGTACAGATCTGGGAGGGAACTGCGCAAGATCTGCAGTGGTGGCTCTTGATCCGCGATTGTATCTGAGGCAGATCCCTCTCCTTACCCAACAAGATCTTACAGTAGTGACAGGTGCGTCACTCCTGGGATAGGGTGGCCATCTGGGTGGGGTGGAGATCAGAGGCATCAGGTCTCCAGTGGAATCCTGACTCTACATCTACCTGTTGGAGCTCTGTGCGATCCAGCTAGCACAGAAGGCATTTCTTCCCTCTGTCAATGGGACGTTGGTGCAGATTTTCAAGGACATCACCGCCATGTGGTACTGCAACAAGCATGGAGTGGCAGGGTGGGGTCATGGCCCTTTGTCAAGAGGCTCTGTGCCTCTGAATGTGGCTGGAACAGCAGGGCATATCCCTCTTGGCTCAACATCTGGTGGACTCTGAACACCAGAGCAGGCAAACTCAGCTGAAAATGTCTACTGGAACACTAATAGCCTTGCCATCTTTCAGTGGTGGGGAGAACCTTGGTTAGATCTGTTTGCCTCCGCGGAGAAGGTGCAATGTTAGCAGTTTTACACATTGGAGTTTCGAAGGCTGCAGTTGCTCAGAGATGCTTTTTGTCTTGAGTGGAACTCAGGCCTCCTGTACGCCTTTCCACCCTCACCATTTCTCCCCAGAGTTCTCAAAAAGATTAAGAATGACCGGGCCCTATTAATCCTTGGGGCTCTGGACTGGGTACAAAGAATCTGGTATCTTGAACTGTTGAGCATATCCATCTATCCTCTGATCAGACTGCCCCTTTGGGAGGATCTTCTGTCGCAGCAGCAGGGGTGCTTCTGAACCTGGGCCTGTCAACTCTCCACCTTTTTGCGTAGAGGTTGAGTTGTGACATTTGACAGCTTTTGACCTTCTGCCCAAAGTCAGTAACATTATCTTGGCAGCCAGGCGTCCCTCCACCAAAACGGTATGTGCCTGTTGTTAGAAATTTGTGTCATGGCGCATAAGCAAGTCTGTTGACCACCCCCTTTCTGCCCCTCTGTCATAAGTTCTGTTTTTTTATGTTTTCTTTGGTCCAGCAGGGCTCTGCTGTGGGCACTCTCAAAGGTTGTCTGCAATTTCTGCTTTTTTTTTTTTACGGTTGCCTGATAATCCCCTATTGTACATAGATTCCTTAAAGGTCTTGCATATCTTTTTTTCCACCACCATTCTTTGTGCCTCAATAGAATTTTTATTTGGTTTTTACATTTCTGTTGTGCCCTCCTTTTGAGCCTGGCCATAATTATCCTCTCGGGCTTCTCACTTTAAAAACAGCCTTCCTTGTGACCATTACATCTGCCCGCAGGGTAAGCGAGCTGCATACATTGTCATACATGCCGCCCTCATTTTCCATCTACTTTGATAAAGTGGTGCGTCGCACTAAGGCCTCCTTTCTACCAAAAGTGGTTGCACCCTTTCATGTAGGCCAATTCATCATCATGCCTGCCTTTTACACCATCCCACATCCTTCTAAGGAAGAAAAGTCTCCACTGGCTAAATCCAAAAAAAAGTGAGGGCGTTCTACCTTGATCGTACAAAATTCAGGGTAGATGATCAACTCTGTTGGCTATGGGGGTGCGAAGAAAAGTCAGGCAGTGTAGAAGTGGACCATCTCCAGATAAATCGTAATCTGCATTTTGCACTGTCCAAAAAGCAATCACCTCAAGGTTGCATGCTCATTCTACTCGACCACTCGCTCAGCTGCAACCACTGTGTTAGCACATGTAGTTCCAGCCCTTGACATCTGTGAGGCAGGAACATGGGCATCCCTGCACACGTTTACCAAACACTACTGCCTGGACAGGCAGGTCCGTAGGGACGGGTTCTTAGCCCGTTTTGTCCCACCGGACTTTCTAGTATGATCTTGGTTGGCAGACCCAGCTCCAGCTATGGTATTGTTGGGGATCTATTCATAGGTGAGGAATCTGTAATTTGTAGTCTCTATTAGATGAACAAATTACTTACCTTTGGCAATGCCTTATCAGCTAGAGACTTTGCATATTCCTTACCGACCTGCCCATCCTCCTCGCTCTGCGAAATGATTTTAGGGGCAGGGACTCTTCTTCAAGGGACTTAGTTTTGACGCACCAGTTGTCATTGTTCTTCATGGCTCTGTGGTTCTGGCATGGAAATGCTCACCGGGGTGGCACCTATATAGGTCCGGTGACGACATCTCCGGCACGGATGTGCAGCCATTCAACGCCACATACTGTGTGCAGGGATACTTCTCAGAAAATTTTCCAGATCCAACTGAGGCCTGAGGGCAATTCCCAAGTGAGGAATTGGCAACTACATTATGTCTCTATCATATAAGGCGTTACCGAAGGTATGTAACTTGTTCATGTGTTTGGATCAGAGTTTCCATGTATTTCTCTTACAAGGCCAAAAGAGCTTTACTAATGTGTACCTAATTAAGAGTAATCTCAGAAATTGAATTAATAATCCTGTTCCATTTCATGCTTAAGTCCACTTCTGGAGAGGCATCTTGCTCTTCATGAATCTACCTAACAATATCAGGTTCCATTACTTTTGGATGAATATGGTACGTAGTTGTATGTAAGTTTGCAAATATACTTCTCCACACCTTATCTTGTTTAGAATTAGTTACATACCAATAGAGAAAAGATACTCCTTATTCTGCTTTTGCCTTGTACTATGGAAAAGGACATATCGCTTTAAGCTGATGATTTCCTGGTGATGGAAAACTAATTTATTTCTGCATTTTCCCCCACAATGTTCTTTTAGCTCATTTATTGTTTTAAGTGCATTTGCAAGTGTTTAAGCGTGGGTAAGCCTTGAAACTATGCCGATCACTTCTGTGTATCGTTGTTGTAACACTATCTTACCTGTTTTAGAGCCTTATTGGGTCTCTTATTTTTCCATAGCTACATCCATGTTGGGTGGTCCTTTGCTGGGTGAGGATCCTGCTATGCCTCGCCCCACTAATGTTACTTGTCCCAAATGTGTAGAATGAATGGCATGTGGCCTATTTACTAGTAGAGCCATGTGTTACAGGGAGTGGATTTTGGGGGAAAAAACCCAATCCATCTTGATTTTTTATGAACTCTGGAGTAAAGGACCCCAGTAACATAGACTCTGCCCCGTTAGATGCGCATTTCTGTAAAACAGGAAATAAGAATCTGTGGGAGATGTGAAATGATATTCTCAGTGACAAGCTCGGTGACCTACTTGGAAGACAGCACCTAGCGCAGCTTTCAAGGTATACTTCTGGGAATATTCCTCAGGTTTTTCAAATGTAAAATGGACCCATGCTTTCTGCAACAGCAGTTTATCAGTTCATTCTAGAGTTGTACCAGTGCTTCACTGCAGAGTATTAATGCAGAGCTGGAGTGCAGACCTCCTTAATTCACAAGGGATGGGAGCACCTGAAAGCCATTTTGCTGTATTAGAAGCTGTGCATTTTACAGATTTTGTGATGAAGCCTTCTGCAGTAAATTAGCAAAACCCAAGGTTCATTTATTATTAATAAAAAATTTAAGTAAGCTCATTCAGAATATAAGGTGTTTAGTCTGTGAAGGATCATTATTCATCTGGTTTCAAGCCATGAAAGCACAGATTAAAACAGTACAATAATAAAAACTATATACAATTATTAAAAACATAAAAATACTGGATCAAATCCAACTCATAGGGTAACAAAACGTCGTATCACATCCAGTACCAGTTTCTTATCCTAATTGCACAACAAATATAATTTTGAACTGCTTCACAGAGATCCAACTCACAGAGTTGTTGCAAAAAAAAAAAGCAGCACTTCTCCATGAGATCTGATCACAGATGCATGAAGAATTGGTCTCCGGAATCTCTTCTGGGGATGATAGTATAAATAGCAAAATAGGGTAAAGTGCATTGTGCTTTGGTTTGATAAGTCACTGCAAGGACAATTTGGCAAAGGTGTGTGGCAATCGAATTCCTTGGGGAAGGCCTCTAGTAAGTAAAAAAAGGGTAAAATGTAGCCTGGTAAACAAAAACCTACTGTTTGCATCAGAAATTGACAGCAAATACAATTCACAACACATCGATGTTTTGATAGTTATAGCTAGCACTACTACTTAATTTGTCAAAGTTCACTTGATGTAGTGTGCGCTGTCTCTCCCTAAATGCGTCTTTTATCATGACCATCACAGTAGCTTTAATGAACCTGTGGCTGAAATACCAGTCTGCAAGACTGGGTCCAAAAATCCCACTTTAACATAGTTAACCCCCCCCCCCCCCCCCAAAAAAAAAGAAATTCTGACTCAGAGTAGCAAAGGGACCAACTTTATCCTGTCCTTCAGGGGGTACAGGTCCACCTTGGAGTGGAACATATAAGAAAAGAGTGTCTTGTGATAGAGCAAGGAGACTTGTTCTCCTTCTTCTCAGGTGGGCCAGCACATCTGGTCCTCCCCCTACCCCCCCCCCCCCCCCCCAACTCCAAACAAAGCTATGGCAGTGCACTTGCTTTTGTAAAGGCTAATCATCTTGTGCGCTGGACAGCGTTCTTTGGGACTGAATAACCCTGTTGGAGAATAGGTTGTGCCACATTAAATTTTGATCAATTGTATACCTAAGTAATTCAAAGTCTTGACCTTTTTAGATTTCCGTACCATCCAGATAAAATGTATGGTTTTTGGCATTTTTGGTCCAATGCTCATAGCGAAGGATTTGCTGAGATTGGTACTCAAATCCCCCTCCACCCCCACCCAACAAACTATAAAGAGTCTAAAAGGCATTATAATAAGATGGGCAAGGCCCTTGCACCACATTAACAAAATATTTCCCAGCTTTGCAAAGGCTTGTTTCAAGGTCACTAATGTAAATGAGAAACAATAAGGGGTGTCATGACGCATTCCTGTCTGACTCTCATTGGCGATTTAATTTTCTGACAGAGTTCACCCTCCTTGCCGAGCCTGACCCTACAGAAATATACCCAGTGCATTCTTTGTATCAAGCCAGTTATGCCTGGGTCGATTACCATCCTTGCCATTTATCCCCTACTGCTTGGATCTGTTGACTGTGTTAAAGGCCGAAGCAAGATCCACAAACCCTAGGTTAATGGACCCTCTCTTTACCTTGAAATACTTGCTGATGGCCAGCTGGAGATTCAAGCATGGCTCGACTGTCCCCAGACCTGGCAGAAACCCTTTGGACTCTGGATATGGAGGCAGTTTCCTCCAGCCAATCCTACAGTGTGCTTGCTAAAATCCTGCCAGGTGTCTAGGAGTGAAATAGTTAGCAGCAGGGATTATGGTGGTCCTCTTCCTTAAAGATGGAGACCACAACCTCTTCCTTTCACATGTGTAAAATATCCTCCCTCCGATGTAGGCTTTAAAACATTGGTCAGAGTCGGGATCCACAGTGCAATGTTATCTTTGAAAAGATCTAAGAAAACCCAATTGGGCTGGGTGCTTTCCCACTGCACTCTGCCTAAGGGCAATGATTACATCTTCGACTTCTATATAGTCTGCAAGGTTAGAATACAGCTCCGGGTTTCCATATACCTTCTCTTCTCCCTCTTGGGTGGAGGCACTATTATCCGGATTATTAATGCTGTTGTAGTGGGCAACCCATGCCGCCACTGGGATGACCATGTCAAAGGAAGTTTTGCATACCCTGAAAAGAAAGTCCGGTTAACAGCCTTTCAGAACAGTGCTGAGCTCTTCAGGATGGAGGCTTTTGACAGCGCTTCCCAAACTTCCTCCATCAGAAGAGTTTTCCTCACCTCCAGGGTAGGTTTATAGCTTTTTCTGGCGTTAACTATATCACTTTCCGAGCGTGGTCTAGTAGAGAGGGCCAGTTTTACCTTCTTGTGGGACATTGAGAACACATCCTGAAGAGGTTGTGATTTCAGATTACATTTTTCTCTTTGGCATCTTAGTGTCCTTATTCAAATCTGGTCTTCCGCTCCTACCTTCAGGGTTGTATCCTGGCTACTGTTTCGTTTGTTATTTATAACCTTTGCAGTTCATATTCATGCATTTAAATTTTCTTTAAAGACTTCATCCTTCTTCCTACTTAGGTAGTAGGCATGTTATAGCTCTCTAACACTAGATTGTATCTTCTGCTGTGTTTCTGTTTTGTTTTACAGAGCTGAGTGTAAACATGGTTGTAACCAGATAAACAATGAATATTAAAACCTGTGCTAGTTTTTGATGCACAATCAAATGATGTTTCTCATTTTTGTAGCTCCTCTGCATTAAAAATATTTTGGCCGCTTGAGTTTGATTTTGAAATCGAGGATCTTGGTATTACAATTTAGACCTACCTCAAGCATAGCTCTTAGGGTCTTACTGGAAAGTATTCAAGATGGATTGCTGTTTCCCAGCTTGGTCATGGTACTGCTATACACTCTGAACTAGGTTAGCTCTTCAGTTCTTTATTGAATCTCTGTGATCTTCACAGAACAGTGTTTTGGAATCGAGGCATTAGTGATAAATGGGCTGTGACCTTAATAGGTCTTAGCCTAGCTTCTGGCTATAAATGTCACTGCGGTACAAACCACAGATAGGAACCAGTCAGGTTGCAACATTTTGTTTTCGTACAGCTTTTCTGATTTACAATACTCACTCCCTCAGCATTCAATACATCTTTCAATCTTCTCGCCGTTCAGTAACCCAAAACCCATTTTGTGCTCGTACTTTACTGTGTTCGAATTCTTTGGGTTGCAAAATGAATACACAAGTTTTATTAGTACCCCTTATTGGCCCTTGCGGCCCTTATTTAGCCTTAATTTCCAGGCATTGCTGTCTCTTCTTTTCATGGGTCTCCTGTAACTTCCCTGACCTTCAGCAACCCCATTTTAACCACCCCAGTTTTAAGCTTCTCATTTTTAGATTGCCCCATCTAACACCAACCTTTTTTCATGAGGGTGAACTTAAACAACCCTGTGGCTTCAATATAGTGATTCCATGTAGGCATACCCTCATACTCTCCTTACATTTCAACCCTGTGTTCTTTGACTTCATTTATGCTTTTCATCCCTTACTCGTTATTAGATTCATGATGACACAGAGATGTGTATTTGTGAGTAAAATGCCCAATTTGCCTAAAAAAAACTTTTTTTACTTCTATTGGAACTTCATTCACATATTCTTGACTACACTCATTGGAACCTTTTGCATCTATGGATAGAGCCTCTGGGCAAATGAGGCCCGTCTGTGCTTTGCGACTGGGGTTCCTAACAATGGACTTGTCTACATACACAAGGAAAAAGACTTTGGCTGCATGGTTGGGGCTTGGAGCAGAGATAGCGAGTATCACGGTGAGCTAGATATCAAGGAGGACATTGAAAATAGTAACAAGACTAAAGAGGGCTATGAACCTTTCCGAAATGTGCTAGGTTAATGCTGGGATTTATGTGGCAAAAGGGTGAGTTAGCAATAGCAAGCTGCCTTATTCAAAGGGCAACAACTTGAGCGACCCACCTATGAAAGTGCATTACCACAAATACATGCTCACTAAAGCTTTACAAATGGAAGATAATCACACTACAATAGTATCCTGACCTCACATCTTACTTTGTGTAGACCCATGTTCACAAGCATCTAAACATCATCCTGTGGTCGAGTTTCTCCTAAACAGAAATGCCGTGGGCCTGTCATAATGAGTGAAGTACCTAGAAAGATGTGAACAAATTAACAAACACAAAGTGGATGGGGCGACCTTTCAGAGAACATTGGCTAGTCCAAAATATTGGACTGGTCTGGGCTGGTGGATTAGGATGCAGAAGCGTGGCATTGTCATGATAAATAAATAGGTTGGACATGATGTGTGAGGACCGAGGAAAGCTAGCGACTAGAGGGCAGGATAAGAACTGAAAATTACAGGTTTGCATATGAAGGTGTGTGTGTGTGGGGGGGGGGGGGAGGAGTCATCAGAATGTACTTCCCTATGTCTGGTATCTGAGAGACAAAGTGGGAGGTGACTATTTTTCTTTGGTTATACAAGGATGGGGTTTAAACATAAGACAGTGCAGTTTCAATTTAGGCTTATTGAGCGCTCGAGAATGGCCTTTGGGAACCCCAAAATTTAGGTGGCCTGGGATCGAGTTGAATTATCAAAGGGCACAGTGTGTTGGAAGTGGCTTAGTATCATACACTCTTGACCTGGAGTATAACTGGATGTGCCGTTTCCCTCCTAGAGTATGATTGACGACCAGTGCAGTTTACTGAACATGGTTTTTTTTGCTGGATCAGGTAGTACCAATTTGTCAAATCTGCCCACTTTAGAGTTGCTGTCATTGGAGAGAGCAGAGAAGAAACATTAGCTGTAAATACTTTCCTTGGCATGGGCAGATTAACTTAACACATGCTTAAATATGCATTTAATGTTTTGCTTGTTGACTATATACAAAAAAGACTTACTCTTTCATTTCTTTCTTAGCAACTATTGGATTTAATTGAAGATTTGCGGAAAAAGCTTGTAAATGAGACTAAGCAAAACTTGTTCATGGAGATGAAAATCCGTAAAGAAATTGCTAAAGAATTTACTGAGCAACTTGTGCAGAGGGACAGCGATTTCAGGTAAAGTACAATAATGTTTAAATCTCTGTATACATGGTGCTAGGTAGTTATTAAAAAATGTTGAATTTGTTTGAAAGGTTACATTTTGGCACACGGCCACCTGCAGTTTGTTGGGTGTGTTCGGGTATGAAAGCAAGAACGGCTAAAGATTAAGGCATTGACATCAGCGTGTAAGGGTTTCATTTATATGTGGCTCCTTTGTGTCATTTTACTGGCCGTACCGTTAGTGCGGTGTCACCTGTTGACATGTGGAAGCACTGCTGTAAAATTCTCCCGATCCACCCTGGCAACCAGAGAAATACTAAAAGTTGGGGAATCTGAGGATAGAGTATTCACCTGTAAGAGAATTACCAAAGGTATAAGTAAAGTCAAACCAAACCATTATGAAACTTTGAAAACGTGTGCATCTCCCATATGGGAACCCTTCTGGCATTGAAACGATAATGGCCTAGTGAAATGATTTGGAGACGTATAGAGTAGAAGGAAAAACGCAAGTGTGCTTGAAATGGAGACCCACCGCTTGCAAACTGTTTTTTAGCTTCTGTGCTAAAATAGTTCACACGTATTTCATTTGCAGTTCTTTTTTGTTGTTGCCTAACGTGGTACTGACGGAAACTGGTCATGCATTGATAAAGAGGCGTGTGTTCTACTTTAATATTGCAGCGAAAGCCTTAAAAAGGAGCGAGAGTTGCTGGAGGAGAGAAGCGATGAACGTTTGGCAATCTTTCAGGACTTAGTAAGCAAATGCACCAAAGAGCAAGAGTCTTCAGTGGAGGAAATAACTGCTGAATCCTCCTCCTTACATGCCACAGCCAAGGTACGTTTGTAAAGGACTCCCATTTCTTGCTAGGAAAGTAGTATATAAAGCTTTACAAATGATGTGCAACATTTGTGAAAGCACACATTTGTTATAAATTAGATAGACTCTTCCACCCACCCCCCAAAAATATAGTACTTTTGTTCAGTATAATGGTGCAAAATTTGATTTGTGTGCCTATGCTTTTATATACACTACTAGTGGATACTTTGAAGTTCCATGGGGGTGTTAGAATATTCGACTACATTAGCCAGCAGACCTTTTAATTGAATTTCCCTTTCTTATTGTCATTTTCATTTGTTCATGCCAAGCACCTTTTATAGCTGTAGTAAAGAACTTGATTTTTGTTTAAATCTTTTTATTGTTACTTTTAGTAGAGAATCGTACATACAGTCATAGTTGTATCATATGGGACATACAGTGGAATCTTGTAATTTGACATGCCTGCCCTTTTCAGTGGCGAGCAAAAGCACTGCAGAGCGAGTTGCGGTCGCAGAACGACAAATATAGGTGCCATGCAGCATTCACAAACCATGCATCTACTGGATCGCAAGCGTTGGGAGGTGGGCAGCATTGTGTAGCGATGAGACAATAATACAACGGTTACAAACGAATTGCCAGTACTGGTATAAGTGCATGGCAACCAGCTATAGCAACACTGCACGCTGTAGCGTGCGTATGATGAAAACATTACAAACTGCTTATTCAGAATATGAAGACGGCAAAACAGCAATAACTAACATGCTAATACACTTCATTACATTTCCGCCCTTAGAAATAGACGCACATCATATAAGCACCTCACAGCAGGAGGCACACCAAGCGTAATACAGGAAATTCCGTTGTGTATCAGAGAACAGCCCTGGTGTGCGAAGAATTATACAGCCTAGTGCCCCCTTCAGATTAAAACTGCAGGGGATGGCTATGAGTCATGTGGCGTAGATACATCAAGATCATCTGTCTGGGGATTTGCCATTATAGCGTCCCAGCTGCTAGCCATGGGTTGCCTCCGTAAACCCATGACATTCTCACGATGTAGCGCCACATTCTCAGCCTGCACTCAATTTGTGAATGAGCAAATCCAGGCTACTAGGTGTTTTTTGGGGGGGTGGGGGGGAGGTGGGGGGAGGTGATTTCCACCTGCCTGTGATCAATCGTTAGGCTAGGATGAGTTCCAGGTCCGTGTAGCGAGATGTGAGTTTATGCTTTGTGCTTCTGCTGTAAAGCCCCAATGTACACACCTTCAATGTATTAAATATGACTTTGTCTGTGCATTGCGTTAGGTGCCTCATTACCTCATCCCAGTACAACTGCAAGCGTTGAGAGGCCCTGAGCATATGTACTGCATCTGCATCAACCAGCTCGCAATGTGGACAGGCAGCGTTAGAAGTGTGAAAGTACCTGTTTGTTAGAGGGGGTGAGGTATGTCTTGTTCACAATGTACATCTGAATTAATCGGAACTGTGCATTCCGTGGGATATAAATAGGACGCTAGTACAGTAGACCATTATTTATCAGAGCAGGCCTCTCTAGTACATGAGACCATTCTTTATCGGAGCAGGGGCGAGCAAGTTTCGACTCCCACCTCATGTAGAGATGCGAGCGTTGGTGTCATATGTACGCGCAGAGAGTAAGCCATTATGCAGTACTAAATGTGGACCCGGGCCCATGACATGAAGGTATTCTATGGTCAGGTGCATAGGAGGTTCACTAGATATCTCTCCCCACTGCTGCTTTAGTGCGCCAGTAAGTGATGCGTGTATTAAGAACTGTCCGGAGGTGGACCTGTTTCCACTGCCAATCTATCATATGATAAAGGAACTCTGTCACTATACAGATCACACACTGTCAGTGCACCCGCTGCCGCCCATGAGGTTAGTTCTGATACAGTGGAGAAGCTGTTCCCACGCGGCGTACCCTGTAGCGCCAAATCTGTGGCATAGGGCGTGACTGATTAGGTGAGGCAAAGGCTACGCCTGTAGCATCTATGCACCTGGGGTGCGGAAGGTTGGTTACAGGGGTGGAACAACCGGAATATACTATTTTGGGTCCAGGCTGGTAGTGATGTAGCGGTGTCTGCAAGTTGCCATGCAGCACGCCATTTCACAACCCATTGGAGTTGGGACGCTAAATAATTGTGCTTGAAGTTAGGGATCGCTAGACCTCCTCACTCTGTGGGTTGGTACAGTTTACAAAGTGCCACACAACACCTGGTTTTGCCCCATACAAAGCCCCCGATGTCCCCCTCAAATGAGCTAAAAAAAAGGAGCGCAAATATACAACGGCAGGTTGACGAAGTAATATAGGAGCTGAGGGAAGGCCACAATTTTCAGTAGAGCCGCTCTGCCCTCTACAGATAAGGACAAAGTTTGCCAGAAGGTAATCTGTGCATGCAGCGACGCAACAGCACACATCCACTGCTAAGGAAACCAGAGCGGAGACAATGGGCATCCTTGACGCGTGCCGTTACCCACGCAAATAGGGTCTGAAACTAGTGAGCCTGTCTTCACTCTGACTGTTGGAAGCATGTATAGTTGTCGAATAAGCTTCAAGAAACATTCCTCAAAGACGTAGCGAGGCAGTACAGTGAACAAGTACACCCACTCCAAGGAGTTGAATGGCTGCTCCAAATGGAGGACCAAACAACCTGCGGTAGGCCACGCCACTGAGGCGCATGCCATTATGCGAAAAAAGCATCAGATGTTAAATGTGTTTCTGTCTGGCACAAACCTGTTTTGGTCGACATGCACTTAACCAGGCACCATTGGGGATAGGCGATGAGCTAATTTTTTTGCCGGGATTTTATAATCTGTGAGGAGTGAGGAGATGAGGAGTGCCTCACAAAGGGAGGCTGGGAGCCCAGATGTTTCCAACACTTTGGCTTAAAGTGAGTGCAATCGAGGCATAAGTAACGTGTTATAGCCTTTATAGAATTCTGCCGGGACTCCAGGGCCTGGAGTCTTACCAGTCGCTAACATCCTTATCATCTCACGTATTTAAAGGGGCGTGATAGGAACATCCAGCTCCTCTCTCTGGTCGTAGATGAGGGAGGGAAGGAGCGTTGTAGTTAGAAAAGAGGCAATGGCCTCCGATGCGGACGTCATGGTTGATCGGTATAGGGAGGTATAGAAGCTTATCAGCTTCTGATGCATCTCATGCTGTGTGTATAGCGTAGGGCCTTTAGGAAAGCGGAGCACTGCAATGGGGCTGCCTGGGCGATCCTGACATATTAACCTCTCCAGGAGTGAGGCAGCCCTATCCGCAGTAGTGTGTGTTTTGGTCGAATGTGTTGTGTAGTTATGGCAACGCAAGCGTTGAAGTAGGGTGAGGGGGTCTGCCCTTCTCTTTAGCCAGTTTGTGACACGTGGTGCGGTTAGTCACTATCTTGTTCTCTATCTGCATCAGCTTCTGCTAAATACTCAGAGTTTGCATGTCTAATTTAAGCCTTATGTTCCAGTGAAGCCCCTTGCAGTGCCCCCTCAGTGTGACCCTAAATGCATCCCATTCCGTAGAGCGTGCTGCAGTAGTGTCAGTGTTAAGGTTTTGTTTTACTATTCTGTGTTCCCCCAAGTCTCCCGATAAAAATGGTACCTCACTTGCGTGGGTAGGCCTAAAGCTCGCAACAGGAAACACAAAATGGACACATCACATTTTCACAAAGAAAACGGAGCAGTTTTTTTTTTACAAAGGGCCTAGCTGTGGATTTTGGCCTCTAGCTCAGCCGGCACCTGGGGAAACCTAGAAAACCTGCGCATTTCTGAAAACTAGACACCTAGGGGAATCCAAGATGGGGTGACTTGTTGGGCTCTCACCAGGTTCTGTTACCCAGAATCCTTTGTAAACTTCAAAATTTGACCAAAAAAACACTTTGTCCGCTCATTTCGGTGGGAATCTGAGAGGAGCCACAAATTTCCTTCCACCCAGCAACCCCCCAAGTCTCCCGATAAAAATGATACCTCACTTGTGTGGTGGCCCAGGTGCCTGCAACAGAAAAATGGCAACACCTGTAGAGATTAAAGGGATAGCACAGCGAGTTGCTAAGCTCATATTGTTCTTTTATACATCTTTTAGGCTGACTCTGCTTTGGGGACCCACACAAGTGAGGTATCATTTTACGTGGGAGACTGAGGGGTAACACTGGGTGGTAGGAAAATTGTGCCACAGCGGAGATCCTACAAAGAAAAGTGAGGGAAATGTTTTTTTTTTTTAAGCAAATTTTGAGGTTTGCAGAGGAGTCTGGGTAAGAAACTGTTGGGGATCCAGGCAAGCCACACCTCCTTGGACTCCTTGGGGTGTCTATTTTTAAAACATGTCTGGGTTTGGTAGATTTCCCTAGATGAAGTCCGCACCCAGGACCAAAATCGTAGGTGCCCCCCCCAACACAGGTAGTTTTTCAGTAGATCATTTTGGTGTGTCCACATACTTATGTGATGTTCCAAACACTAAAATTGTTAAAAGAAGCGCACTTAGGTTATGTTAAAAAGACCCCTCACCCACCAACCAAGTTGGTGGCATGCTTCATCATCGGGGTCCCACCCGAGACACCTAGCGTGTCACAGGTGTGCTGCATCGCCTGATTACAGCGGAGCAGGTTTCGTCATTTTTACCACACATACTGGTTGGATTTGGCATGAGGGTGAGTGATGGTTCAGTGGATCAAAGTTTATTAACAAGAGATTTCACAAAAATGAAATGCACTGTTAATAACTGAAAGGCCATAAAACGGAACCAATGACTCAGCTCGTGAGCTGTAAAGCCACGACATGGCACCATCCGCTTTACAGTCCATTCACACACCTTTCATACATGACCTGCACAAGACCATTAATGCTGCCAGCCACGGGCCCAGCACATTACAACACTCGCATTGACAGACAGCGCCACTCAAGGGCCCATCACTCACATATGCCCACATGCCTGATAGAGCAATCACACCAGCTGATGGGAGTGTGTGGACTGGTGTTTGGCTGGCAGTGTGTTGCAGTGGCCAACAGAAAGTCAATATGTACACAGTCAGCCAAGCGCCACTCCACACACAATGGCATCACTTTTTTTTGTTTGTTTTAAAAACCAAGAAACCACTAACTAATCAGAAATAATTGCAAAGCTACAAACACAAAAGCTCTAAGTACATGACAGAAATGCCAACCATGAAACTGAACACATGAAAATATAAAACTGGCAGTTTACACTCATGGTAGTTCCCAGTAATTTTTCTGGGTGTGGTAATTCTTGAAACAACCACCCACACACATCCCAGGCTTTGAAGGACAATCTGGGCAGTACATTCGAGTCTCCCTCCGGATACCTCTTCGAGCACAAACTCTACATTTCTTAGCTGGAAAATCTTTTATGGGCGTGGGAGGAATGTGCTCAGCAAAGTGGCTATCTTTCAATCTAGCCACATCCTCCACCACTGCTTCTCTAGGAACTCTTGCCTGTTCCACCACAATAAGGCTCTCTATCACTGACTCCTGAAATTTCACAAATGTCATCTTTGACTCTGGAGACCTATCCTTAAACACAATAAAGGCTTTAAAAGTTGCCAAGTGGAAGAGGTGAATTGCTAACTTCTTATACTGCTATTCGTAAGTCTTACATTTGGTCTAAGGTTCCAACCTTGGATCAACTTTATCTACACCTCCCATGTGCTAATTATAATCTAAAATGCACACAGGTTTGCGCACTTCAGCAACCTGGCCCCAAACAGTCATGGGGAAAGTACTCTCATCATGGATGATACTTAGCATGTAGACATCCCTCCTGTCTGAAAATTTCAAAGCTAGCGGCTCATTATTCCGCAAGGCACTGCACTGTCCCCTCAAGTTTTTCTTACAGATAAGCTCCCTTGGATAGCCTTTCCGGTTACAACAAATTGTGCCACAAGCAACAGTATCCACTCTAAACCATTCCTTGAACAACTGCACTCCATTGTAGAAGTTACCTACATAAAAATGGTGACCTTTGTTGAACAGTCTACCAAGTTCCCACACAATTTTCTCTGTAACTCCAAAAGTGGGAGGACAACCGGGGGGGGGGGGGGGGATCAATACTGGAATCCCTACCAGTGTAGACACGGAAACTATACACATATCCTGTACTACTTTCAGACAGCATATACAATTTGATTCCATATCGTGCCCTCTTGCTAGGAATGTACTGCATAAAAACCAAAAGACCCTTGAAGAGGACCAAAGACTCGTCCACAGCTATTTCTTTGCCTGGAACATAGACCTCTGAAAAACGATTTACAAAATGATCAAAGACAGGCCTAATCTTAAAAAGACTGTCAGAATCAGGGTGATCTTGTGGCAAGGCTAATGCATTGTCAACAAAATGCAGCATCCTAAGACTAAGCAAATACCGATTACGACTCATGGTTGCAGGAAATATAGTTGTTGCCATCAAGGGACTAGTAGACCAATAAGAAGCCAGTGACTGCTTCCTTATCAACCCCATCAAAAGAGGCAAACCCAAAAACCTTTTCATCTCCTCCAAATTTGTGGGAATCCATTGGGTAGCTCTAGAGTGTGGCCTAAGTCTAGCAGCGTTGTCCCTCAAATACTGCTCCGCATACAAATTAGTCTGCTCAACAATCTCTTCCAAAAACACATCATCCATAAATAACTCAAAGAAATTGACAGGCAAAAAGTTCTCTGTATTGACTCTACACCCCGGGAGACCAGTAAAGGAAGGCAACTCTGGCTGCTCCATGTTTGGGGCAACCCAGAGTTCAGGTCTTCTAATGGGAAACCTTTCAGCCTCAGGTTGCTGCACTAATGGCACATCAGTGTCCTCCTTTAAAACAGGCCCTTCATCTGCACTGAGTGGCTTCCTCATCAGAAGATTTCTCTCCGACAGAAACGTCACTGCCAGAATCTATCACTTCCAAAGGGGAGCAACCCTTGGCCAAGGGGCTGCTCCCCGACACAGAAACATTGAATATAAACAAAAAAAAAATCCCTGGTGTCTAGTTGTCATTCCTGCTGCCCGATCGCAATGTGATCGTGCAGCAGGAATGCTCAGAGACAAGGGGAAAGGAAAACCTTTCCCCCGATGCCTCTTTGATAGAAACCCCCCAACCGCCGGAGGAGAAACTCACCTGTTTCCCCGAGGTCACGATTGAAGCAAATGGCTTCCAGTGCGACCGGCACCCTGTAATTTCTGCGCGCTGACGTCGGGGGGGGGGGGAGATTGGAAGGGGAAGGGCTTCCCCTTCCATCCCTACGTTGGTGGGGGTGGGGAGGGGAGATGCAAGGGAAGCCCACGGAGGGAGTGCTAGGAGCACTCTGCCGGTGGACGTAACCGTTACGTCCCCAGCACAGAAGAGTTAATGGGCACCATGATAGTGACAGCAGGTGTAGAAGGGGTGCACTAGGAAATGTAGAGTTATAGCCCTGTGCTGATGTGTGACGATGGGACTGCTTGGGGGGTAACAGGGCGAGCAGAAGATAGGTTTAGCATGTGTACAATAGAAACATGTAACAGACAGCAAAAAAAGCAAAACAGTTAATACTATATGAGCAGGACACCAACCGAGCACCCACCCCAAACCAATGAGTATCTGATACGTAACGGTTCTACTTAAATACAATGTATATGGGAGAACACAACAGTCCTCAGTACTACATGACCACAAGCTACAAACAGCAAAGAGCATCAGTAGATCCGAATGTATAGTCCTGGGAGGCAGGCAGGAGCAGCCCCTCACTACACAGTCTTCGAGATCCCGAGGCATTTGTTGTGTATTAGACCTGCATCTTTTGGCGTGTTTCCCCGGTCTTCTTGCCTTCTGACCTCTTGTTTTTATGGTAAGCTGGACTCTGTTTTTGCTGGTTTGTCTCTGCGCATTTTACAACTGCTGATCAGTGCTACAGTGCAAGTGCATCCTATATCAATTGTATTGGTGATTGGCTTATCCATGATTGGCATATTTGATTTACTGGTAAGTCCCTAGTAAAGTGCACTGTGTGCCCAGGGCCCGTAAATCAAATGCTACAAGTGGACCTGCAGCACTGGTTGTTCCATCCACATGATTAGCCCTGTAAACATGTTTCAGGCCTGCCACTGCTGTGTCTGTGTGTGCAGTCTTGCACGGCCAATTCGATCTGGCAAGTGTACCCACTTGACCGGCCCAAACCTTTATTTTTAGTACATGTAAGGTACCCCTAAGATAGAACCTAGGTAGCCCCAAGGACAAGGGTGCATTGTATGTTAAAGGAGGGACATATACTGATGTGTTTTACATGTCTTAACAGTGAAATACTGTCAAATTTGTTTTTCACTGTTGGAAGGCCTAGCTCTCTCATAGGTTAACATGGGACTGCCTTTAATATCCTTAAAGTGTATTTGCCCTTTGAGAGTAGATAGAAATATGGAGTTTGGGGTCACTGAACTCACAATTTAAAAATGCATCTTTTAGTGAAGTTGGTTTTAGATTAGTTTGAAAATGCGACTTTTAGAAAGTGGGCATTTTCTCACTTAAACCATTCTGTGTCTCTGCCTGCTTGTGTATTCCACGTCTGGGTCAGACTGACTGTTGGGCTGTTATGAACTCCCTCTAGACAGTGACACAAAGGGAGCTGGGGTGTAGCCAGCATATCCTGACGAGCCATCTGGGCTAGAGTGGAGGGATAAGTGGATAAGTGGTCACTTATACCTGAAAGGGCTGTGCCTGCCCTCACACAATGCAGTCTCCGACCCCCTGGTGTGTCTGGGGCCAGGCCTATAGAAGGCAGGATCTTGTCAACAACAGAGACTGTTTTTTGAAGTTGGCCTACTTCAAAGGCAGAAAGGGGTATACGTAGTGGAATCCCCCCCCCCCCCCCCCCCCCCAAAAAAAAAAAAACAGGCTTTTAGAATACTTCTGGATCAAGAGGAACTTCTGCCAAGGAGAAGAGCTGAAGACCTGGAGGAGCAGTACTGCTCCTTTGCTGTGTGTGCTTTGCTGGTTTGGCCTGCAGTTGCTTATTCTGCCTTAAAGAGAGCAAAGACTGGACTTTGCTGTGTATCCTGCTTGTGAAGTTTCTCCAAGGGCTTGGAGTAGAACTTGCCTCCTGTTTAAAGTGTCAGGGTGGTGTCCTTTTGTAGTGTTTGCACTGTATTACTGTGTGTTATGTGCAAATGCTTTACACATTGCTTCTGAGATGAGCCTGACTGCTCGTGCCAAGCTACCAAGGCGGGTGAGCAGGTTTTATCCGAGCTGGGTATCCTCCTTATCCTGACTAGAGTGAGGGTCCCTACTTTGACAGGGTGCAAATTGTCTGCCAACTAGAGACCCCATTTCTAACATTGTGTGTTTAGATCTTGAGACATATGTTCATTAGGGAGAAAAAGGTATGCATACAATTATCCTGCACCAAATTATGCTGACATTTGGCTGGTGATTATGTCAGTGTGCTGCAGCGCCCGCCGACTTTCCGTTATGATCTCCCCCAGATTTGGTGTCAACTTAGGAGCAGTAAGCCGGTCCCCATCTGGTCGGTGACCACCGATCCTTTCTGTCTCCATAAATTTGGGAGGTTCCGTTGACATGTAGGCTGTGTGCATTGAGCCACTTCCAGGTGTTTTCCGCAGAGTCAAAGAAGTGCGTGGTACTTCCCACCACCATACGAAGAGGCGCCGGAAAAAGAAGGGAATATTTCAGGTCAAGTTCACGGAGTCTCTTTTTCACTGCCTTAAATGAGCTACACTGCATCTGGCACTGTTATGGTGGAATCCGGAAAGAACATGAGACGAGCATGGTCTACTTTTATCTTAAGAAGTTTTCTGGTCTCACGTATGATTGAGTCTGTATCTCAAAAATGCAGCAGTTGCAGCAACACCATTGGTCAGGAGCCGGCTCTGCGTGGGGGGTCTCCTGGATGGAATCTGGTGTGTCCACTCTGTAGAAAAGTACTGCAGCCAACGTTCCATGTATTGTGTTGCTTAACGACCTTTTATACTCTGCAGCAGTCCGACCACCCGGATGTTATTTCTCCTTGATCTCCCTTCTGCATCTTCATCTTGCTACTCCAGTATTCTTACATGATCTAGAGATGAGGTCATGTTGCTGGTGTGTGGCTGGAGATCCATGAGGGCTTGTTCTGACAGAGCAGAGTGTCTGCCAGTTTCCGGTAGTCCACATGCAGCAAAGTAAGATCTGACGCAGCACTGTCAATTTTAGCTTCTAGTGATGCTCTGGATCGCTCTATGGCACCTAGTACTGAGTCAAGTTTGTTGTCTAGCGACGTTGACTGTGGTGGAGGTGCCACTGGAGTTCTGTTCATGGTAGAAGCAAAGGGGGGGTCACTGATAGGTGCACTTGGGTGCCCTGGGTGCAAATTGTGTGAGCGCCCATGACTGACAGCTGTACTCCAAGGCTGTCCAATAAATATGGAGGCTGGTGGCGACCCAAGTTGGGTTAGCACGGACAGGGGGAAGGAGCGCAATAATAATTTACGACCTGCAATGTGGTAGAGGCTGTATCAAAGATGTGATGTGTGACACGTTTTAGCAATTGACTGGTTAGCGATAGTTCCGTTTTTGTCTTTTACCTACTGGAGCGCTGAGAATTCCACTGCCACACAATGCGAATTTTGGGGGCAAGGGGGGGGAGTTGGCCTGCAAGAAACTTAAGTGGCGTTGATGAGTTAATGAACAATTTCATTTGGGGAACTCCTTCTCAGTCATGCGGTTGACCTTTGGTTTGGGGAGGTAGGGCATAGGCATGCATGAATAGCTCAGTTCACAGCTGGGGTAATGACATGGTCTTGTTCCAGATGCCACCATGCATTGAAAGTTTTTGATATTTCTAATGAACATATTTTTGGTGTTCCTGGGAAGAGTGTAGCTCCTACGTTTGTCTATTACTCTCCTGTATGCAGAAGCGCAGCGGTTGTTAGATATAGCACTTTGAGACTGGAGCACCAGTGCTGTTAATGCACTCTTATCCGCCAAGGAGTCGTATGTTATAAAGCAGGGGTCTCCAACGAGTAGCTCGTGAGCTACGAGTAACTCGAGCTACCCATAAGTAGCTCTCCTTTATGTAGTACAGCCTACAAAAACTGAAAAGTTCATATTTAAAACAAACATGTAAACTTGTCTGATGTGGTCAGTATTCAAATTCTAATAATATTTATATCTCTGGATGGTTTTCATCAACATAAGTAGCGTTTACTACTAAAAAGGTTGGAGACCTAGGAAGGGTGTGCCAGGTTGGAGGGTAGGTGAGTGAAAGTAAAGTTAAAGTACTCTGACATGCCTCCTATTCCAACACTGCCACATGATGGTAGTCTCCCAGACCCCACCCGGGCTCCGTGACTCAGTTGTGCCCAGCCAGGACTCAGACCTCGTTGCAGTGCCAGCAGGGCAAGAGCCCTTTCTAGATAGTAGCAAACGTTTGTTGTGGGACTGCACGGGACCAGTGTGAATGTCCAGATAAAGAGTAGGGAGGGCGGAGTCGCCGTCTGGACGATATGACCCCTGAACCCTTTCCCAGCAGCAGTGCCACACTCACACTCACCTGCTTTCTGCTCGCCAGTCACCAGGACCTTCCCAGCCCTAAACGAAGGAGGCCTCTGCTAGGCACCACACTTTCCAGGCCTCAGTCCACAGCAGCCCCACCAGCTGCAGGGCTAAGCGGGTCAGGCCAGTCTCTGACAAGGGCCGGCAGCAAACCTTGGGCCGCCACAGACAGCGGCCCTGGCAGTGGGCAGGGGCAGAGAGTCCCTGCACCGCACAGTCAAGGCTGTGATGCACCACAGCCAGCCACAGGCCTCAGGCCGGTGCAGCCCGCGCTGGCAGTAGGATTGCCTGTCTCTACCACGAGGTCACTGGCTGTTACCAATCAAGCGGGCCATGCCCCGCTCCACAGTGCAGAAATATTTGAGCCAAGCCAAACCGCAGCAGCAGCACTCCCAGGACGGCGCAGCACAGGCAGTCTGGGTGTCTGATTCTCTTGAAACTGCTTGATGTTTGCAGGATAATGGGGCCGCCGCGTCTCAGAGTTCGCTCAAAGAGTGTCTGCCATTTTGGCCTTTGTTGGTCACACCCCCTGTAGTAAACAACTTGCTAGAGCCATACTTTGTTATACACATTAATTCTCTCATTTCATTTCATAGTAGAGAATAGGCTAGGCTGAACTGACATAGATGGAGCGGATGGAGCTTTGGCATCTTGTTGATGCCTTTACTGCTCTGCAGGTGTAATGTTTTGCTAGTGCCTGCTTCCCATTTCGGAGTCTGAAGTTTTCAGTGTTTTTCTGATTTCTGGGAGAATGTCTGGATGAGCTAAGTGTGGGCAAGTTAAAAAAAAAAAAAAAAAGTAACATCTGCATTTAGAGGACTTTCTGTTTGCAACCCTAATTTGAGAAGTCTCCAAAGGGCCACTCAGTACAATAATATGTAGTCTTTGAGCATTTGAGTATGGCTTGTAAACGCATTCCCAGTGCAATTTGTTATGTGTTTCAGTGGAGTCACTACTTTGAGATCACCGTGAATAAGTTGTTAAAAAGTAAACAAGGTGCTCGGAAAAATGTCTTGTTTACTACTTTACTTCTGGAACAACATAACCAAAACTGATTTACTGACTTTGATCAAGGTTGCCCCCCTTGTTTAACAGAAGCACCCTATCTGTGATTACAGTATTTGGTTGTAAGACAGAGCCAGAGTGTTAATGGAGACCATTTGTTCCTCTTGTTGCCGATGCAGAGGTTCAAACTCTTTTTTTAAATTTGTTTTTCTTCTCCAAATCTAGCTTTCCTTCCCTTTGACAAAGTTGTCTCCAAGGCTGGAGTTGGGAAATATTAGGGCAATAAGGAGTTTGGAAAATATTAGGGCAATAGGGAAGACAGGCCTCTGATTTCCTTGACTCTGTCTTAATATCTGGCAATGACAAACAAATGTTCACACACACTCTCACACACACTCTCACACACACTCTCACACACACTCTCACACACACTCTCACACACACTCTCACACACACTCTCACACACTCTCACACACACTCTCACACACACTCTCACACACACTCTCACACACACTCTCACACACACTCTCACACACACTCTCACACACACTCTCACACACACTCTCACACACACTCTCACACACTCTCACACACTCTCACACACTCTCACACACTCTCACACACTCTCACACACTCTCACACACTCTCACACACTCTCACTCACACTCACTCTCACTCACTCTCACTCACTCTCACTCACTCTCACTCACTCTCACACACTCTCACTCACTCTCACTCACTCTCACACACTCTCACACACTCTCACACACTCTCACACACTCTCACACACTCTCACACACTCTCACACACTCTCACACACTCTCACACACTCTCACACACTCTCACACACTCTCACACACTCTCACACACTCTCACACTCTCACACACTCTCACACACTCTCACACACTCTCTCACTCTCTCACTCTCACACACACTCACACACACTCACACACACTCACACTCACACACTCACTCACTCACTCACTCACTCACTCACACACTCACTCACTCACACAACACTTGATTCTGCTCTGGTCTTCAAGAAAAAGATCACCTGTTAATAAACTAACTCATAGGTTTTCTTAGTTAAATAATGTATTGTATGCAGCTCAGTTTCAGCAAAACGGGAGCATTGACCTTTTTCGCGCCTGTGCATGGTTGCTGAACATGTTTATGATGTAGTTCTTGTCCTTCTACATGAGAGAAAATGGCTCGTATGGGGACGTTTTTCAGATAATCACAATGTGAAACTAAGACCTGGAGTGGTGTTGTGTCAAGTGGTTTAAGTGATGACCGTGTTTCCAGTGCCATCTGTATCCACATGCTCTCAAAATATGATTGGAAGTGTGTCCATTAATTACAAGAATCTTGCAGATGGGCAAAAGGGTGTTGTAAGTAGCTTACCATGCCTGAGTGAGCCATAGCAGGACCCCCACAAAAAAGCACTTCTAGATAGAGACTGCACTTGTACTTAATTGACACCATATGGTAAACAAAGGAGTATTAGTGCTGAAAATTCCAGTGTTTACTGGCATCTGAAAACTAGTGTCCATGTGGAGTTTTTTTATCAGGTATAATCTGTTTTCATTGAAAACAGGAAACCCTAATTGTAATGAACCGTTCAGTCCTTTACAAATTCTCAAAACATGCTGTGAGAAACAGCACATTGTTAAATTTAAATCAGTCTCCATTAAGACTAAGAGCTTTGAACTATCATGTGCTCTTAAACAATGTTTCCTCATATATCTTTGTATGCTGCTACGGACTTGTAGCTTTTGTCTTGGAGCTTTAGTTTGGTTTATTTGGAGAAGATACACAGCAATAGGCAGTATTATGAAGTTGCACCTATTGTGATCATGTCTGATCAAGTTTGGATTACTGCATCATTCTATTATGGTGCGAATATACAGTGCTTTGCTTCTCCCTTTGCTAAGTTTGGCCTCTAATATCACATGTTTGAATTTCTCTCTTGCTTTTACAAAATATTGTGAAAGCTTTGACACACATTGCAAGGAATGGCTCTGTAAAGCAACACACAACAGTCAGTGTTAGATCCGCGCTACATCAGTGTCAAAGGTCATATTTATGACAGCATCTTTTGCACAGACCATGCATTGTTCACTTATGGGCTAACCCACAAAGATTGGTCCAGGCATTGTATCATCTGTACTCTGACCTGCCCAATCTTACCAGCCCACAGGAACTGCTTGCTGTTCATGGTGGTCCACAAGCATTATCAGCTCGTTGTGCTCCTTTTTAGCTTTATCAGCACCCCTTGGGTATTCACCAAAGCGATGGTGGTGGTTGCAGCACACCTGCGGAGGTTAGGGGTCCCAGTTTGCCCCAGCCTTGACTACTGGCTGTTGAAGATGGGCTTGCCCCAGGCAGTCGTCTCCCACCTCCAGAATATGGCACCCCTCCTGCATTTGCTAGGGTTCACTATAAACGTTTCTAAGTCAAACCCGATCCCCTCTCAGATGCTTCCTTTCATCAGAGCTATTCTAGATTTAGTGCGGTTTCTGGCATAGCCTCCATAACGGCAAGTCCAGGATATTTGAGCTATGATTCAAATATTTCAGCCTCTGTCCTGGATTTCGGTTAGACTGACTATGGCTGTTGGGCCATATGGCTTCCTGCATCCTGCTGGTGACACATGCCCGCTGGCATATGCAGACTTTGTAGTGGAACCTGAAGTCCCAGTGGGCACAGAATCAGGGCAATCTCTCCGAAGTGGTTCAGATATTCGCAGGAACTGCAAAAGACCTGCAGTGATGATTGTTGGACTGGGATTGGTTCAGTGGCAGACCCCGCTCCTTTCCTGTGCAAGAGCGGACAGTAGTGATGGATGTGTAACTCCTGGGCTGGGCCGGCAATCTGGGAAGAGGTAGAGCTCAGAGGACCTGAGCCTCCGGCAGAATCTCTGCTCCATATCAACTTGCCTTAGTTGAAAGCAATCTGACTGGCATTGAAAGCCTTTCTTCCTTCCATCAGAGAGGCTAGATCAGGTGTTCACCTACAACACCACTGCCATGTAGTTTGAAAAAAGTAGGGTGGGGTAGGGCTGTGATCCCTATCATGGCGGCATGTACCTGGACAAGGCTGGAATGTTCAAACATTTCCCTGGTGGCCCAACATATGGTGGACTCTTTGAATGCTAGAGCAGACAAACTCAAATGTCCCTGCCTAACGGATCACAAATGGAGGCTCCATCTGGAGGTGGTGCAAGGTGTCTTCAGAGATTGGGGAGAACCTTGGCTAGATCTATTCGCCACCGCCAAGAAAGTGCAATGTCAGCACTTCTACGCTCTGAGTTTCCAAGTGACTCTTGCTTGGAGACTTTTTTTTTTTTCTTTCAGCTCGAGTGGAGCTCAGGCCTCGTATATGCCTTTCTGCTCATAACACTCCTGCCCAGAGTTCTCAAGAAGATCAGAAACAACAGAGCCTAAATCATTCTTGTGGCCTCAGATTGGGCACAGAGTATGGTACCTAGAACTCCTGGGCATGATAATCGGTCCTCCGTTCGGGCTGCCCCTTCGGGAGGATCTACTGTCTCAGCAACTGGGCAGGGTCCTGCACCCGTACCTGTGCATGCTCTGCCTTTATATGTGAAGATTGAGTGCGACAGTTGACAGGTTTTGACCCTCCTCCTGAAGTCTGTGGTGTCATTCTGGCAGCCAGATGTCTCTTAACCAAGACGGTATACGACTGCTGTTTGGACATATTTATGGTTTGGTGTACATCCAAACAGGTTGATCCCCCTTTCTGAAGCCTTATCTAAGGTTTTGTTGTCTTTTTCTCTCCTTGGCCTGGCAAGGCTTTTTTCTGGGCACAGTTAGAGTACGTCAAGCCATATTGGCGTTCTTGTGGTGTCAAGATCAGCCCTCCCTGTTTAAGTCACCAATTGTGACTCGTTTTCTCAAAGAACTACAGCATGTGCTCCCTCCAAAACCCTTCATCATGCACCAAAGGGATTTGAGCTTAGTTTTAACTTTCCTCATGTGTGTGCTTTTCCAGCCCTTGCACCATTGCCCTCTTTGTTTATTAGTCTTAGAAACTGCCTTTTTTTTTTTTTAGTGGCTATTACACTGGTCAGAAGGGTTAGTCAGTTGGCAAGAGCTTTCTGTGGACCCTCCTTACCCATCGTTCTAACCAAACTGGTGTTGAGAACATGGGTCTCTTTCCCTTCGAAAGTGGTGACACCTTTTCTTGTGGGGCAGACCATCATCTTGCCTACCTTCTTTTCCCTGCCTCACTCTTTCAATGAAGAAGTGACTCTACTGACTGGACCCGAAAGAAACTTTGTTTTTCAAAGTTGATTGTACCAGAGAGTTCCAGGTTGACGATCAGCTATTTGGATTTATTATAGCAACAAAAGGAAAATTAATAGTTGTAGGTAGCTGGCATGGTGTGTGGTGGACACACACGAAGTTAGCACCTTATACCTTGTCAAGGCAACCCCTGTTAGTGAATTGGAGACAGTTCTAGGAAGCCAGGGCTCTCTAGATGTAGCTGTGGATGAGCAGCCAAGACTTATCTATCAGACATGCAAAGCTTATGAGCTTATGCAATACACAATAGTGACACAGTAACTTATCACACATAAAAGGAACCACACAATGTGACCAAAAATAAAGGTACTTTATTACAGTAACACTACACTACATTACTTATAGGCAGCCCCGCGCCCCACTGGAGGCAACTATACTATATATGTATCTATATGTGTATGTGAGAGAGAGAGAGTGTGTGTGTGTGTGTGTGTGTGTGTGTGTGTGTGTGTGTGTGTGTGTGTGTGTGTGTATATATATATATATATATATATCATATAATTAGCATAGGAAACAACAAACATTGGCAAGGATTGTAGAAAAATAGGGCCCTAGGAGAGGGCCAAACCATATACTAAAATAGTGGAATGCGAAGTGAAGCCCCCCCTTCCCCCCCCCCCCCCCCACCCAAGGATATGGAGTAGTTAGAGGGGAGCTAGGAGAACTCGGGACCCCAAGAGGTTAGTACGTAAGGGTTATTGATTATTTGGCGCATACTTTACTCCCGCATTATTATAATTGTCTGTCAGTATTATAATTGCGCTTTAATATTGTCAAGTCCATAAAGGGAGTTTTATTTGTTTGTATAAGAACAGGACCAGACCAGGTTAACCTAAAGATGGATTCTGGAAGAAGAGGACCTGCAAAAGAAGGGGACAGAGTCCAGTCCACAGTAGAGTGTCCAGTCGAGGCAGGAGCCACTAACCTCCCATCTGTGGATGAAGATCTGGGTCGACGAGGGAAGGAGAAGATCAGCTGTGGAGCCCAGGAGCTGCAGAGAAGTCCTTGGAGCGGTGCAGTTGATGTCCCACTTCGGGTTGTCGGGTCAGAGATGGTCTGTGGTTTCGGAGAACCACCAACAAGCCTTTGCAAATGCAAGAGGAAGCAAAAGAAGAGCTGCAAGGCTGAAGAGGACCAGTAAAGTCCAGAGGACATGACCCCTGGAGAGGAGCTTGGGCTGACCCTCTGCATGCGGGAGAGCTGCAGAAGCAGTCGCAGCCCCCACAGACATCCTACTGGCAGCAGGCATAGTAAGTTGCAATAAGGCCCAATCAACACACTTGGAGAGGAGTGCCTCTTCACTGGAGCAGCAGAGAGGAGACTGTCCTTGCAAGGATGAAGTGCTGGAGGCCGTGGCTACTTGGAGCCTGAAGATCCCTTGAAGCAGGAGACAATAAGCCTTGGTTGTTGCAAGAGTCATAGTCCAGAGTGGTACTGTCCTGCAAGGAGAGGCAACAGCTCACCATCCTCCAAAGTGAGCAGAGGGCAGAGAGGACCAAGGGGATCACTCCAGGGCAGAGAAGACCGAGTGGATCACTGCCTCTGTGTTGCAGAATCCACGCAGTTCCAGAGGAGGGCAGATCCATGCAGCCAGACGTTGTTGCTGTAGGTGCCTGCAGATGCAGAGGAGTGGTGCAGCTTGAAGTCTTGCTGACCCCAGAGGATGCACAGCCAGGGAAATGTTGCAGTTCCTGGAAAGAGCTGGGGAAACAGTTTTGCAAGGTGAGGTCGCCTCGGGAGTTGCAGTCTTGCCAGTTCCTGAAGTGTCCATTTGCAGTTCCAGTGGCCAGGAGCAGAAGTAGACAATGCAGAGGAGTCCTGGTGGACTCTTGCACGCCAAATCTGGGGACCCACCCGTAAGGGAGTCCCTAAAAGGGATTTGGTCACCTTTCAGGGTGACCACCTGGTCTCTGATGTCACCTGCCTGTCCTAGCCACTCAGATGCTCCCAGGGGTTTCAAGATGGCAGAATCAAGTGGCCACTTGCAGGAGCTCTGGGCACTACCCCTGGGGTAGTGTTGGACAGGGTAGTGGTTGCTCCCCTTTTCTTTGTCCAATTTCACCACAGAGCAGGGACCTGGGGTCCCTAGACTGGTGATAAACCGTTTTTTTGCAAGGAGGGCACCAAATGAGCCCTTAAAAGCAAACCGGTGGTTTGGGAAGGCTACCCCTCCCAAGCCTTGTAACACCTATTCCAAAAGAGAAGGTGTTACCTTGCTCTCCCACATGAAATCCTTTGTTATGCCTTCCCCTGCCTGAGCTGGTCAAGCAGCAGGAAGGCAGAAACCTGTCTGAGGGGCTGCAGCAGCACGGGCTGCCTGGAAAGCCCTTAAAGACTGGTAGGAGCAGTACTGGGGGATCCTCTAAGGAGCCCCCCCGAGTGCATGGATTCATACAGCCAATGCAGACAATAGTATTTGGGTAGGATTCTGGCATGTTTGATACCAAACCTTTCCAGGTTTGGAGATACCATTATGTAGCTGGACACAGGTCCAGTCCAGTAAACAAGTAAAATTGCTTCCCCACACTTACAAAGTCCAGTGCATTGGAACTGGAGTTGGTTGGGCCATCTGTGCTCATGCTAGGGTCCCCTAGCACACAGGGACCTGCACCGTGCCCTCTGGGCTAGGAGGGCCTGCCATAGGGGAGATTTACAGTGACCTGGTGTAGTGACTTGTGGTGAAAGGGTGCATGCACCTTTTCACGCAGGCTGCAATGGCAGGCCTGCAGACACATTTTGCATGGGCTGCCGTGGGTGGCATAATACATGCTGCAGCCCATGGGGGAGCCTTGGTGGCCCAATTTCTCGGGTACCTGAGCACCATATACTAGGGACTTATAAGGGGATACCAGTATGCCAGTTGTGCAATGCACAAAGGTTCTAGGTAACTAAATTTGGAGAGAGATGGCACAATCACTTGGGTCCTGGTTAGCAGGATCCCAGTAAAAAAAAAAAACACTCTAAGCACACTGGTAGCAGATAAAACGTGGGGGTAAGAATGCCAAAAAGAGGGTACTTTCCCACAATAGTGCTATACATTGAGATTTGCTTTGCATTGGCCAAGATGCAACCCCCTTAGAGCTTTTGTGCTCACTCCTTCAGAGCAAAGGATATGACCGTTAGGTTGCCGAGTCCCCGTCCTGGGAATCTGTCAGGGGGTGTGTCTGCACACGGTTTTCCAAACACTGTTGCCTGGACAATCTGGTCTGCTGTGACGGGCACCTTGGCTGTTCGGTCTTCAAGGACTTCCTGGTCTAAATCCGTTCAGACTCACCTCTGAAGACATATTGCTTGAGTATCTATTCTAAGGTAAGGAAACTGTAGCTAGAAGTCTCAGAAGAACGAGTTGCTTACTTTCAGTAACGCCTTATCTGGTAGAGACTATGTCTAGCCACCGATTCCTTGCAAACCCTCCCACTGTGCCCGATCTGCAGTGGATTTCTCCATATAAGGTAACCCTTACGAGGTCCTTAGTGTCTGCAAAGCGGTACATCAGCAACATTTGGTGCTATGCACCTCCGATGTGGAAAAACTCACAAAAAGTAACTGATGTCAGTAAGCGGGTATGGCGCTTATATAGCCAACATGCATGTCAGTTCCGGTGTGGCTGTGAATGCTATGTCCTACTGGCATGCAGAGGTACTGCTTCAAGAGCTTCTGGATCCAGTCTTATTCCTGGGGATCATCTTAAGGTAAGGAGTCTGCGGCTAGACAAGGTGTTACCAAAGTGAAGTAATTTGCTCGTTTGGCCATCTTACAACATCTTAGTTTAGTAGTTGTGCTGGAGTTTGTCTTTCCTTTTGGGTAGTGATTCACTTTTAGCTGGTAGCATGTTGAAGAAATAATTCTCTCTCCATAAACCTGCATACACCATCTCAAGCCACTGAATTTTACCTGGCTGCTTTAATATAACTCATGAGTTTGTATGTTGATGAGTGAGCAATAAGATCACCGCACACGTTTAAGGCACTATAATGACTCATTCTGGCACTCCTTCTGTTAGGCCTTATTCAGTATGGATTCTTAAGAACATCTGTTGTCTAGCATGCTTTTCCAAAAGGGCATTGTGGAATGTCAAACATTGACAGACCCAATTTTGCTAATATTTCTGTTTTCTTCCTCTAGGATGAAGATGGATGTGTACCTATTGAAGCATTCATTGATTCTATGCAAGAAGACTTGGTTGGTATTAAAGAACGGGCAGTAGCTGCTCACTTGCACATTAAAGCAATTCCTGGAGGTGAAGATATAGAGCGTTTGCAAAAAAGACTTGCTGAGCTTACTGCTGCACTTTCCCAAACTCAAGAAGAACTAAGGAAGAAAACCCAAGGTGATTTCACACCCCCCTCCCCCCCACCCCAAAAGTCCATTGAATTTTCCATTTTCGGCCTGAAAATGTGTGGCGGAGCTTCCTGTCGTGAGACCCTGATGCATTTATGTCCTAAGCGTGTGATTTTGTATCTCACTGTGAGTATGCTCCTGTAGAGGGCTAACTTGTTGCCCAACATGGATAAAAAACCCTGAGAAATCTGTTCCTCGACTCAAATATTTTCCTCATTCCTCATATTCAGCTAGCGAGTATGCCATAACACCTTCCTTAACTACAGTCTGTTTTTTCTGCCTCTCTGTGTGGCAACCCCTTTGCATGATTACCTTCACCTTATTATTTTTAGGGAGCGGCTAAGTTTCCTTTCAATGTCATTTATGTAATTGATACCTTTTAAAATGGGACTGTTCAGATGATAATTTCTAGATATTTTACTAAAGTGCTCCTGATGTTAATACACTGTGGATGATTCCTTTCAAATTCTTGTTTTTTTTCCAGCCCACCACAGGGTTCTCCTCTTTGCAGTTCTATATCATTGCCTTGCTAGAGTACTTCCACTTATTAAGATTTTTTCCCACGGTTCTGGTCTCCTTGATGGATGTTCTCTATGCTTGTGGAAAGACCAGTAGGCCAAAACCATTAGATGTCTAGCTAGTTTAGAGTGTTTGCAGTCTTCATGCTCATCTCTACTGTTGAGTAGCATAAGTCTCAGTTGGACCCGATAAATGCTTATTTATTTTGGCTCTATTCTTTAAGTCTTTTGGCAACGTTTTACTTCCCTCTCCGGCTTTAAAACTTCAACCTGATTCTTGCTTCATTCTTGTGGAAGAGTGTGCTTGGCTACAGCAGTGACTGTAGTTGTTTACAAACATAGACTACTGTGTTATGTACCTTGCATCAGACTGTACCAAAGTGTCATTGGCTGGTCTGCTGCCACAGTGAGATCCAGACTGTGTGAAATATGCTGTCCTGAATCAGTTTCCTCTTCCATCTCTTCACAGGGTTATTTGTGACCACTTGTCTCCCCTACTTCTATAAAGCAACTGCAGTACTTTTGGCCAAGGTTTGCACCGGCTTAGGGCTTATAGATTCCACTTGAATGGTTAATCCTGCCGTACAGACTCTTGCCCCTGTGAGTCTGAGTCTTTTGGGAATAAACCTAGTTGGTCTCCAAAAGAGGGTCTTGTTGAAGGTTTCATTTACCTGCTCACCATCTCCCCAGTGACCTGTGACCACTAGTCCTGTTCCTGTTATTAGGGTTCAGTCTTCTCCCAGAGTAGCTGCAAGAAACCATTTTTCCATCCAGTTTCAGTAACGAAGGGTTCAGTTCATATGTGGGATCTTTTGCATGCATCATGAAGGGAATGGGAAATAAACTTAGTGAGTTTTTTTTTTGTGTATGTGGGATGAGTGGTTCACAGATGGACTGGTGAATGGTACGATCCATTTGTGCATGCATGCTTGCACTGCGCTGCTCAAAATAGTTTTTCTTAAATGTCCATCTCAAACACCCCAGTCTGCATGTACACACATCTTTCTGCTCCTCCCTAAACCATTCACATTGATCCAGTTTGTTTCAACTTCGTGGTTTAATCTTACTCTTCCCCTGTTTCCTGTGTTGGCCACATCTCTTGACACTGAAATCAGATGCAAGCTTCAGTCTGGTGTGCATAAACATAATACCTTGGTCGATTAAATGGGTACAAATGTGGTCTCTCCACTCAGACGTCCATGAAATCTTGACAACAAAAAGTCCATGATTCCCCTTCAGTTTTAAAGGACGACAAACCTTTTAATGTGCAAGACCAACTGGTTGCGTCTGAACTCCTGCCTTGGCAACCGGAGGCATATAAATGGTGGACCTCTTAGCCAGTACTTGATTCATTGTCATCTGGTTGCCACATAGGCCTACACACTAGTTAAAGAAACAAGCATTTATAATGTGATAGGTCTCGCGTTTGCTTGAGTTAGAGCTATTGGCATTGTAAATTCGTAAGTGGACTATTCTTGCCACATAAATTGGTCAACCCTGCCTCACAATTTCATATTTTCCTGCCATATAATTCCAGTGTTGCTATGACTGTAATGCTTAGAACAGCCCCTAGAAGACACCACAATGAAAACAGCATTAGTAAGAAACATGGCCATGTGACTATATAGTTAACCCCTAAAGTGTATAACCACACAAAACGAAAATGGCAGAAAGTATTGCGGTGTAACCTTCTATTTAGCCCCTAGAGGGCGTAATGCTTTACACATTTTCAGGGCTAGCAGCTTATAGCGATATTACAAACAAGGGCCTTTGAGCAAAAGCTATTCCCAGCAGTAAAACAAACATTTTAGCCATGAGTGCACTTAAAAGGACACTCGATGGCAGGGGTTATTATTTTGGGGTCCTTGCTAACCCAGTGTGGGGACCCAGGGATGACCTAGATGGAAAGAGTGAGTCGTGCTGAACGTTGTGGATGTGGTCCCATTGTCCTAAGACCACCACAGGCTGAGTTATGAGCAAAAATCTTTGTTAAAGTAATGTCCTGCAAAACATTATGGGGCAAGTTTCCCGAGTGCAGTGAATATTGTAGTATTGGCTCATCCGCTGTGCTGGGAGAACGGCTTTTTTTTTAAGGATTTCTGTTTTAGGTAAAGCATTTACCAATGTAAAGTGTTTTAAGGGTAGAGCCTCAAGAAATTACTTTGATTAGGTAACTAAACAATGTGATAAGCTCTCCAATACCGCTGATCTAGTTCACCCTGTTGTGCCTGTTTGTGCTCTGAGAGCCATAACTGACATGCAACACGAAGGGGAGAGACAAAAAAAAATAAAATAGTTCGCCCACACTGAAGTATATCGGCAATCGTGCAATAATCAATGTGACGGGCAAGTCTGCAAGCAAGACAAAAACACCCTCAAGGCGGGACAAAGGTAAAGCATTTACCAATGACATCAAGTGATTTTTTGAAAGACAAGCCCAGGAACGAATGAAAGTGATGGGCGTGAGATGGGTGTGGTTAAAAGCCCACAATACTTACAACAGATCAAAGCGCTTGCGTGTTCGACCTATAAAGGACCACAGGTAGTATGTCTGCTTTATTGCTACCCTGCCTTCAGACTTGAAATATGCCTGGTAAATCCTGCAGAAAAGCAATACTGCAGTGATTCTGAAAAAGAAACCAGAGTGGCCTGCCAGGAGAGAGAGACTTGGTCTCTGACAACCTGCAGAAGGCCCAGTTATTTGAACAGCCGTGCCATGGGGACAGCTCAATTGACACATCTGCCGAGGAGAGACCTGGCTTTTATAGTCCAACCAGAAACAAAAAAAGTCACCTCAAATGGAGCAATTCAGTTTCATTCACAACTACAGAAGGGTTGAGCCTGCATTATCCCTGGTACACCTGCACTCCTTTTTCTTAGGGCCAGGGGGGCCCCGGAGACCGTCCTCATACCTCTAGTGAGAGTTCATATTCTACTGGCTGAAGGATTTAGCCTTGGTTCTGGCACCTCTTCATCTTTATAGCCCTCAAATTTTGGAGATATTGCCAATTGTAGCTGCTATGAAATCTTCTCTAAACCTACCTGTTAGCAGTGTGTACTGACATCACCATTGGCCACAGTGTTTGGTCCAGGTTCTGTGTATGCCCTACCCTTTGGAAAGTCTTAACCACAACTAGTACATCCTGAGGTAAACGGCGCTAAATTGTAAGAGAAACTTTATACATCCTAATGGAAGCTTTCCGACTATTTACATCTCTTTCCATCTGTGATTTAGGTGCCAGACTGGTCCTTAACTAGTTAATGGATTCCAGTTAACTGGAAAGTGTCCCTGGCCAGACCCTGGTGATCTAGTCCTGGTCATCCTAAGGTATTTTTCTCACTCCCGCTGCCAGGTGCATCTAAACACTTTTGTTAGCTGGGATCCTTTTTTGGAGTGGTAGGTTTTTGTGAGCTCCATTTTTGGGCACCAGGAGAGTTCCAATCACTGCGTCCATAAACTTTGCTCTCTTTTTAGATTCTATAGAAGCATTGCAGTCAGAATACCTCTAATGATCCCTTAGTCGATCTCAATCATGCCCACTCGGATAACATTGTTTGCTGGGCCAACTTTAACAAAAATTCCTGTGTTTGAGTAACTATAAATGTGCCTGGATTCAGGTCTCAATCCCAGAAGGTGCTGACACTTCCTTGTTTTCATTACACATGTTAGTTGTAACTCTTAGAATAGCTTTCCCGTTAGAGTAATTTTAATTATGTAAACAAAAGTACTGACTGTAGGTTGTCTATTGAGTGTTCATTGGTGTGCCGTGCCAAATCTGAGTTTCTGAGCCCTTTCATCTTCTGGAGTAAGCCTTCACTGCGGGCCCGCTAGGCAGTAAGTAGGCTGCCATCTTGGAATGCACCGGTGTTATGGCCAGGTACCTGTGGTGAACTCTTCTGGATAGTATGAAGCCCAGAAATAACAGACTGCTCAGGAATTCAACGAAAAGCCTCAAGAGAATATGCCGTATATCTGTAACACAGAGCCAATCTCAGAGCAGTAATATTGCGGTATATCGTGCATACAATTACGTTTATCTAAAGCCAGTGTTGTAAGAACCCCATTCGCATTTATTACTATTGCGCAAAGGTCAAAGTTAATCACCATAGTACAGTGTAAATGTCCCGTGAAAAGACAGCTTATTGTCTTTCACAAACAGCGAGTTAAAATGACTGTCCACATGTAAACAACTCTGCTGATAGTAGCAGTACTACTTATTTTAGTGTGAGTTTCTCGGTGAATGCATTTCACCTCGTGTGGCCTGGTTCGGGATAAACACCTTTCTCTATAACTGCCACACCGGAAAAAACGGGCCAGCACACATCATTTGTGCTTATGCATATTGAGAAACCTACTATGAATTACCATTTTTTGCAGAAATGGGAGTACCTTTCGCCAACCGTGGTATCTTCCCACACAACAATGGTGGGAAAAAAGATCTTACACTGTACACAATTACATGTATAGAATGTATGCAGATGTATAGAGTACGTTCTGTAGTTTATTACAGTTGTTTAGTACGGGGGCGAGGCGATGACTTACAAGAGGCGAATCCACTCATTTAACAACGGTAATGAATACCACATATTTTTATGCCATATCATTTTTACAAGTGTATTTGGTTTAACAAACGTTTTTTTTTTAACCTGAACCAGGATGCAAGGGGTTACATTTTTGAAGCAAGGCAAAATCGTCACACTATAAGGAGAGTTGTTCCCGTGTGTAACTCACTTGTTACATTAAATCTGTGAGGAAACAAATTGTGTTTTTCTCATGCCCATTTTGGTGTGCTGTGGTTATCAATTCCAATTTGACATTAACAATGTAGTAAACACACATTTATTAGCACAGTTACTCTAATTAACAGGTTATTGGGCCATAATAAAGTTAGCTGCCATGACACACGAGTTTTGCAATTCCTACATTAAATCTGTCCCTAATTTCTTTATAATTGAGGACTTGTGACTAACCTACTCGCCGATTTATAAAGAAATGACCATTGGTCTCAAATGTAATGTATTACAGTTGAGTTCTGATGTCACAATGCCTGCTGCCAGGTCCAGCAGCTGAGGGGAAAGGAAGGTCAGGGCACGGAGAATAATTAAAGCAGCGGTTTAAAAAAATGAAAATGATACTCCTAAGGTAGTTATAGGAAAGTTAGAATATTTCTGTGTGTTTCCACTTTGCCTTTTAAAAAATATGATGTATTAAACTGATTCTAATTTATTTGTACAACAAATAGCTAGCACCTTTTTTGATGTGTTAAATTTTGCACTAGAAATTCTATTTCTGTTCATGTTTGCAAACATCTTCTTTCCTTCATAGGTAGGAACTGCACACCAAGGATTTAAGTGATTTGTGGGAGAGGATGGTGTAACTGTGTATTACAAGTACCCCGCTGTGCATTATGAAGATATTGCAAGTCACCTCGGAGTTCTGCCACCTTATAAATGAACCCTGCCTTCGGTCTCTTTCCCCTATATGGTCTTTGAATGGCTCTGTGACTTGCAATATCCTTCTAAAGTACTGCAGGGGGTACTGTATCCTATGTATTATTATTATATAATATAGATGGGATTCTGCAACCCCTGCATAAAAAGCAGTCTAATTTCTTTACGAAAGGCAACTTGTCATGCACATAGTCACTGATTATAAAGAAATGATGTAGCAGCTCAACTGTAATAACTTATTACAATTTATTTCTACCATCACAGTGCCTCCTACTAGAGGCAGCAGCCCAGGGTAAATGCAGGCCAGGTTACAGAGCATAATTAAGGCAGCAGTTTAACAAAACAAAAAATGAAACATGGCTTATCTTTCTTGTGCCCTGTTTTCGTAGGTGTACAGTGATTATCAGAAAGATATTTCTGGCAACATGTTTTCGTAGGTGTACAGTGATTATCAGAAAGAGCTATTTCTGGCAACAGGTTTCTTTTTTGCACTTCTTAGGTAATTGTAGAAAAGTTAGAATCTCCCTGCATTTTGAGGTACTGTAACTTTAAAATAAAACATGACATGTAGTAAAATGATTCTAATATATTTTGCAACAAATATTTAACAGTTTTTTTGTGTGCTTGATTTTGCACTGAAGATTTTATTTTCATTCTTAATGGTTGCAAACATGCTTTCTCTTTCATATGAAAGAGCTACGCACTAAGGCTTTAAGCTGTTTTTGGGAAAGGTGATGATGTGACCGTGTATTATAAGGAATAAAGTACCCCGGACCTAGATAAGGAAATTGCAGGCCAGTTCGGGGTTCCATAACCTTATAAAGGAATTTTGCTTTCAGCCTTGTTTCTCTATAAGGTCATGGAGTTTCTGTGGCTTGTAATAGCTTTATAGTGTAGGGCGCAGGGTTCTTTATTAAAGTACCCAGTGGCGTTTGCCACTGCCTTTGCATGTGGATGTATGGGTGTGTAGTTTAAAATAGCTGCAATCAGGATATTTTGATGACCTCCTCACATACATGTGACACAAACTCCGAGATAGCAATTAAGGAGCTTAGTGCTCAAGTCATCTATTGTGTATTTGTATTTTACCTGGTTATATGTTGGTGCACTTAGCAAGACAACAATTCTTTTTTTTTATATGCAAGGATTATTCTATGAAGTGAGTGAAATACTGGACTATACTCTGATGTCTTGCAGTAAATGAAGATAAACATTTAATTATATAGTTAAGAATACAGGGTTTCAGATAAAACAAGCTTTATCTTAAACACGTTCTGGCTATAGAATTCAGAGCTCTACTAGGAAGGCAGAGCGAGTAATAGGCATTATTTGCAGTTAGATGGTCAGCTTTTATGAAAAGATAGCGTTTTAAACAAGATACAGTGCTCATTTTCAAAGAGTCTTGAAGCTTCTGTCGAGAAGGCACAGCTGACAATGACCCAGATTGTAAACAGAATGTCCGTTTAAGGAATAGATGGATTATTATATAATAGACAGAGGGTAGACACAGTGTTGAAGTTTCTGTCAGCACTTCATTGCTATTAGTGACTTTGGTTCCTTTTAGAATGCTATGGGCTTGTTTGGCTTTCACAAGCAGACTACTAATTAAACAAAAAGCTGTGGCTTTTCTTTTAGAATTAAATAATGGGTACTGGGAAAGTGCTGCAAAAACTGTACTGTCATCTCTTCAAAATAAGGATAATATTGAGCTTGTCCCTACTTAAATGAGTTTTTGTCCCACTCCGTGTTGCCAAATAAATTTGCCCCACGAAAATGGTAAAAGCCTGTGTGTTACAGAGCTAGATTTGCAAGACAAATCCAACAAGGGAACTGGCCCAAATTTAGGACCATCCCACTGATCTTAATGTTGAAAGACTGTACGTTTTTTGAATACCTTATAATTTTGGTATAGTATGAAGACTTTTTATAATATTTTTCTTTCATTTCAGAAGTCGAAATGCATGTGACTAACTTTAGTAGGTGCACAGCTCAACTTGAAGAGGCTGCTGAGGTAAGTTTGAGAGTTATAGTGAGATTGGAAATTTGGCAATTTTTCTGTGACCAATATTTTGTAAATGCTTTATGCTTGGATAATGTTTCTACCGGTGATTACAACCCTGTCCAGGGGAGGACAAGGTATTATCGGTGGTCACACATTTTAATTTAGAAATTGAGATGCTGCAATCAAGTTTAAGGACTAATATCTGTTCATGAAAATGGATGTCTCAACCTAGTTAATGCTATCACTGGTGGAACATAAGCAAGTATAGAATAAATATATAAAATAATTTAATTTTATGTTTTCTGTCCTTCTACTCCTCCGCCCCTTCCCCACTTCTTTAACAAGGCAGAAAGACATTTTTTTCAAAATAGTTTTTTATTGAAACATGGCAGTGGAAACAAAGTATGGCTTTTACAGTATGAAAAAGTCAGGTTGTCCACATGGGAAAATAAGAAAAAAGTCAATATTTGGAGTTATGAAGAGACAAACACAGGATTTGGTGAGAAGCATCAAGAGTTATAAAGAGCCAAAACATACATTCACAGCTTAGAGAGGAAAGTAATGTGATGCATGATAGTCAAGTTACAGACCTGCTTGTTTGTAAATGTTATAGCTTTCTTAGAAGGGTCTGCTGTATTTAAATATTTTCAGGGCCGTCCATGTCTCTCACAAAGTGGCTTCCCGGATGCCAAGAACGAACCTGTTCCATTTCTCTATATGCCTTTTGTGCCCCACTCTATTCCCAGGTTATATCTTGTTTTGCCACTGAGGCTGATCCTTCAACAGTATTGGTTTGTATCTAGACCTCTTCAGACACCCCCCCTCCACCCTTCCTCCCATTAAGCCAAGCATAGCAATGTAATGTCGGAGGGATTTCTTCCATAATAATATAGACCACTTCAGCTTTCTGAATGTCATGCGTCCTGCTATACATGCCCAACTATATGAAAGAAGGAACAATCCTACTATTAAATTTATGGCAAGTTCTGTAAGGGCACAAGACCTACAGTCCGGGGCCAAAGGCTTGCTGTAAAGGGCACCACATCCATTTGGTTTTGTAGATAAAGCACATCATCATTGTCTAGTTGATTTGCTAATACCCTGGTGTTCAGGCAAGAGTGGTATGTCACAAAAGGTCATGCTGTAACAAGGTAGTGAACTCAAAGTCTGAAGATATTTAAATACTTCCCCCTTTCCGCAAATTAAACAGGGGTTTAGACTTCTCCACGGGTTTCATGGATCAATGCCCAAACAGGTCACTTAGGGCGTAAATTCTGATCAGTTCCCATTTCCTGAATCCTTGCAAGGGTGCCACTTCTCCCTGAGCAACAGCATTGTGGGTAAGCATAGTACTATTAGTCTGCCCGGTCACGCAATACTAGAGCAGCCTTTCTGGTCATTGATAAACTATCTGTAGCTTGTAGTCAATCCAAGGCACTCCTGTCCCAACAGAGTGCGCAGGTATATATTGGTGCCCATGCAAATTCTGTCTACTGCGATCAAGGGTTTGTCAATTGGGGCTTAGGACCAGTAGCCAATCGCCTTATAATGAGAGACCTTATAAAGCTTCCTGATGTGTAGAATGGAAATATCTCCCTTGTACTCAAAATTGATTTACGCAGATTTAATCTTGCTAATCTATGGAGCGTAAAAGCCGCACTGGTCTGCATGTACAAAAAAGATCACGGACTATACCTCTAGACTAGATGTTGGCAAGAATTTTAACCTCTACATTTAACAGAGGTATGGATTGGCAGGAGGAACGTTCATTTTTTTTTTTTTTTTTTTTGCTTCATCCTGCCATTTTTCATCCTGGTGGTTGATCCCATACCTTCTTTCGGGTAATGAAGTCTTAACCTTTCACTCTATTATCGTGAGCCTTTTTGTGACAACATCATGTACGTTGGTGCCAGTTCCCTGGGCCTCCTCTTACATGTGTCAAAGCTGTTGAATTGTTTTAGCACTGCCTAAATAGATTTGATGAACCAAAGTAGTCTTGTGTTCTTATAGAGGGTTGAGGGTCAACCTCACAGCCCACAGGATAGCATTGTGATCTATGTAACTGAGAAGCCATGCAATGATTGGAAGAGTGAGGCCGGTGGGTTGGGAAATTTGGCCCTGTGTGCCTTTTCGACTGAGAAAGAAACTGAGAGACCCTGGAGTATCAGAATTTCGACAACCTAATCCTTTATTAGGTTCTACATTGTGTTCAGTGGCCCACAAGCATATGCTATTGCACCACAATTTATCCTCTGGGTCTTCCACTTTGCGTAAATGGAATGTTTGCTTCTGGCGGTTTAGGTGCCTTTGTCTTAAGGTGTAACACTGTGAAAGACTCATCTTGTATTTCTTTTTCCCCTACTCTTATATTCCTGAAATACCTATATGTTCATTAAATTTGTATTATGAACCCAGGGACACACTGGAGTCATTTCTGTAGCTGGACTCACAAGGCCGTCAGGCATGGACTTGCGGGAGGTGTATGACTCCACTGGGCCACCACAGATCTTTTTTGCTGCTGGTGTAGGCCGTTGGGGTAGGGGGGACTCTGGCCCCAAACGTCCAGAACCATTCCAGGCCTCGAGAAATCTACTGGCATAGTCACTATGACCAGTCTGATTTTATCAGAGCCAGCTAGTTCTGGGACACATTGGCCTGTTCTGGTGAGCTGATAAAGAACATATGTTCTGCCAGAAAGCGAATGAGAAATAAAAATGCCTTTAAATCTTGTTTTTATCTTGTGACTTTTGATCTGCCATCAGAGACTGAGGTGTGTTGTACAAAGAGTGTAAAATGAAAGGCTGTAGGTTGTCTGGGTTTTTTCTAGCACACATTTAAGTAGCTTGTGAATTAACTGTACACACATTTCAAAATGTAGTTTTAGTTATGAAAACACTTGTTTGTGATTGTGTGATGGGGGGGAAAAACTTTTTTAGTAGGATGAAAACAAATCTGATCACTTTACCTGGTGATGTGCAAATAATATGCATTTTTGCTGAAACACAATTTCAACAGATTGTTTACACGGTAAATAGATATAGCATTACGACTGCATGTTAGTGGAAACGTTTGTGGCCATTTCAATGGATAATGAACTGTTTGTAATTGACAGCATGCTACCAAATAATGCTTTAGTAATTTATTAAAAGTGAGGTTTTAAATAAGAACTGAGAAGCATTTGTGCCCTGTCCTAATGACAATGCTGTTAGTGAACTAAGAGGCAGGCCAGGAGGTTAAGTGTGCCCTTTATGTCGGCTACATTCTTATTATACATAGAGCAAAAGTTTTGTCTATTAAATCAGACAAATATTTTTTTTGTACAACGGAAATGCCGAACTTGCATATTTGAAGGTGCTCTCATATGAGATAATGAAGAAAAAGTAGCTCTTTAAAATATGTGCTAGGATTTGAGACCAGATTATGAGTTAAGTGCATTACGGTTAGGTTGAGTAAATTATTCGTCACTACACCTGCAGTGTAACATTTTTATGATTTTTTTTTTTTTTTGCAGCCTGCATTCAGTTATGATCTAACCCCATACCCCTTGCGACATAGAAGAAACTAACCCGTGCCAGAAATTTTAATGGTTTTTTTTTTTTATTTATTTATTTATTTTTGGCTATTTCTTGGTATGCAGCAAGAAATCCCATTCATTTTTTTACGTTTTTATCTTAGCAGGATGTCAATTTTGGTCTTATGGCATTACTCCAGAAATATTAACACCTAGATGCGTAAACCCTGCATCTGAGAATGCAGAGGCAATCTACTGTGATAGACATCTTGCACCAATTGAAAATAATACTTAAAACTCTATCAATCATTTTACTAAAGGCAGTGAAGCAGAATTTGCTTTAAATCTTGTCTTATTTTCCTAAACTCTCTGCTACAGTGATGGGTCTCTTCTACTGGAATTTCACTCTGTACTTTTAAATCCTCAAAGTCTCTAAGACCAAGATAATTCTGTTTAGGTCTAATGTTGTATAATATCACTCTCAAAACAAATCCCTTCTCTTCTTGTACACTTCTGCGCAAAATAAGTAACCTTTAGATGTAAGATTATAGGCAGTTTATTCTCCTTGGTTGTGGGCCTTCAGTCTTGCGTGATACTGGAGCGACTACTGCAACAAACAAAAGGATGGAATGAATGTTATCATTATTCTCCTCCACTTGCCATCACTTGAGGCGATTTCAAGTCCTTTATTCGCCCAATAAGCCACCCTAACAGAAACCTGCCTTATGTGAAGTAGTCATGGTCCAATCCGAACTTCCGGGCACGGTCTCCTCCAGATGGGAACACTAGTAACCCAAGATAGATTACGGCATACTTTGGTCTTGTAAATGAGTTATAAATTGAGTACTGTGACATAGTGAGAATGGGACCCATGTCTCGGCATACCCATTGCACTTAGGACATCTACTGCAACAAACAATAACGTGATGAGTAGATAGAATGCTTGAAGTGATCTCTCTGGTGATCCTGCACAGCCCCTCCACACACTTTCTGCAAAGAGAATGCGATCTGTGATATTACTGCATCTTAGTTTCACCATGATTGTAACTTCACTCCTATCTCCCACCTTTGGGCACTTTGCTATTGGTGGATCTTATCGCAACTCCCTTGCAACTATGTTACACTCCTTCAAGTCGCACAAAACTTTTCCCAGTACCCTCTTTAGTCCACCATCACTTTGATAAGGAGGAACTCTCAGTATTCCAACCACCGAGCCCTTCGGTAACGGTGTCCTGCTTCTCCAGTCTTGCTTGCATTTTCTTAACACTCCCCACTAATCACTTAAAAAAAAAAAAAAAAGCATTTGCAATGCAATGGGTCTCACATTTGCTAGAGTTAGAGCTATTGTAAATTCCTGACTGGACTTTTCTTGCCAAACAAATTGAAAATGAGGTGTAAAATATTAGTTGGCGTAAATGAGCTGATTCAAAGCGCCAGGGCCACCATGAGCATGAGCGCGAAGGAGCGAACAAAAGGAAAAAAAAAAGTTAGCTCACGGTCAAATGTATCTGCAAAAGTGCAATTATCCATGTAACCGGGGTCAATCTGCAAGGCTGTAATAAAACCGCCCCAAGGAGGAACAAATGTGAAGCATTTACCAATGATGATTTTTTTTTAAAGGCAAGCCCAGTGAGTGTGATGGGCGTGAGGTGGGTGTGGTTAAAAGCCCACAATACTTAAAACAGGTCAAAGCGCATGTGCGCTTGACCTAAAAAAAAAAAGTGTAAAGTTGCTGCAAGGGAATAGTCTCCAGTCCACTTGCGAAGATTCTCCCCCGTACTAGTGTCCCATGTCCCTCTTTCCTGGAGCTAATTCCAGCCCCACCACCTTCCCACACATCCTGTAGTTTATTTCAGCAGGTTTACTGACCTAAAGGTTCGTATCCCGGTACAGGCCTCGAGAGATTCCACTGGAGTGTTATCTCCATGTGTACATGCCTCTGTAGTCGGCGTCTTCTCCGCCCGATCCCCCCGAGCCTTCATAAACGGAGGGTGCCAGAAGATTCAGTTTGTAGGCATCCCTTCCCCTTTTGTCTGCGACATGGAAACGTGAATGCTGAACCGACTAATTTGTCTCGAGTGAGTGGTCCCAAGGTTTTTGTGTTTAAATACAATACAAGCTATTAATACGTTTGTTTGTATTGGAAGAATTAAAAAAAAAAAAACACACACTTTCGTTTTTTAAAATACTCTGACACATACATAAAATCAGCTGGCTAAAAGTTTTTCAGGCTCACCTTCCTCACCCGAGAGGGACAAATCGGAGGCTAACTCATAGCCAATTGTTACATTTGTTTAACTCTGACAGTGTTACGGTATTAAGTTGTGAACCGCTGTGCACAATGCAAGCATAAACCCATGCTTGTTGCATGCTGTCATGTGTTCAGAACTCCTAGTTCCGGGCCCTGTCCCAATCCCACCTCTTGGTTACTGTACCCTCAGTCCTATAACAGGAGAAATTGCTGGGCATCGTAGCTGTGTGCATTCACTCACCATGCATGCGTGCCTGTGTAGCACACCACTTTTCGTTTTCTCTGCTACTTGCTGTAGAATTGAACTGTTTCTCTCATCGATTTTGATCCATCATTTCTTTTTTTTCTCCAGCATTTTTTTTTTTTCCCACATCCTCCTATTTTTTTTTTTATTTGGTGGGCAGCTCTTGCTGCAAGATTTTGCCTGGAAAGCATGTTTGTTGTGCAGTTTAGCTTTATTCTATCGATGCAAATGCTGGGCACTCAGTGCGAAAATGGCAGTCAGGTCAACCTCTGCTTGTTGTTTGATAACCACGAGATGCTCCAAGAACTGCATACTGCTGGGCAGAAAAGGCTGTACCATTATGACTTTGTCGAACTGGACGTGAAAAGTACGGTACACTAGACCTTGGGGCAGTACCATGTTCTTGAAAACCCAGTGCAGTCCTTTTCCTGTATAGGACACCAGGCAAAATATGCAACAGCTAGAAGTAGTCTAAGGCACGGTGAAAGGTTCACTTCCCACTACGATTTCCATCTTTTTTTATTTTTTTTTATTTATTTGTAGCAGCCTGTTAAGTCAACGGATGGGATGTGTCCTACCCAGTGGTCTTCTGGGAATAAGTTTCTCCGCTTATGAGGAACAGTAGCTTAGTACAGCAGAGCCCAGCTCCACTTGTTAAGGTGAAGGCACAAGTACACTGAAGCTGTGAGGCTTTCCCCACTGTGTGTCTCATAACTTCTCAATAGTGAATTCATCCAGACTGGAGGGTAGAGTCCAGCTCTTCGTCTCTTCACCGGTTCTTGATGTTTCATGTGGACAATGGCTATCGGCCTGTGGATCTGCATTTCAGTGGAGGTTGAGTCTACCTCCCTCCTGATAACAGATGGAGTTGAAATTGGCTCTCTAAGGCGGTTTAGAATTCGAGCATATACATTGATAATTGTAGGAAAGTACTCTTTCTTGGCATGGTTACCCCCATTTACTGCCTGTTGTCAGTGTGTTTGACTGTGTCTACTGGGATCCTGCGAACCAGGACCCCAGTATTTTTGCGCTCTCCTATAAATTGTGCCTTTTTCTTTCCACAATTGGCATACAGGTCCCCCATGTAAGTCCCTAATATGGTACCTAGGTACTCAGGGCATTGGGGTTCCAGGGGATGCCTATGGGCTGCAGCAGTTATTCTGCCAGCCATAGGAAGCCCATGCAAAGCTGCAGGCCTGCCATTGCAGTCTGCGTGAAATTGGTGCATGCACCCGTTTTCAATACAGGTCACTCTAAGTCACCCCTGTGGTAGGCCCTCTCAGCCCAGAGCGCAGGGTGCAGGGGCCCCCAAAAACTCCAGATCAATTTTCCTGGACTTTGAGAGTGCAGGGACACCATTTTACACGTGTACTGGACATAGGTCACTACCTATGTCCAGCTACATAATGGTAACTCTGAACCTGGGCATGTTTATCAAACATGTCTGAATCATACCCCAATACTGTTACAAGTATTGGAAGTATGATTCTGTGCACTCTGGGGGGGGCTCCTTAGAGGAACCCAGCATCGTTGCCACCAATCTTATGGGGTTTTCTGGGCATCCCAGCTGCTGCCACCCCTCAGACAGGTTTCTGCCCTCCTGCTGCTTGATCTGATCAAGCCCAGGAAGGCAGAACAAAGGATTTCCTTTGGGCGAGGGAGGTAACACCCTCTCCCTTTGGAAATAGGTGTGACTGGCTTGGGATGGGTAGCCTCCTCAAGCCACTGGTTTGCTTTGAAGGACACATTTGGTGCCCTCCGTCCATAAACCAGTCCACACCTGTTTAGGGGCCCCCAGTCCTTGCTCTGGCATGAAAATGGACCATGGAAAGGGGAGTGACCAATCCCCTGTCCATCATCACCCCCTGGGTGGTGCCCAGAGCTCCTCCAGAGGGTCTCTGGGTTCTGCCATCTTGTTTCCTAGGTTGGCAGGGAACTCTGGGAGCATCTGAGTGGCCAGGCCAGGCAGGTGATGTCAGAGCCCCTTCCTGATAGGTGCTTACCTGGTTAGGTGACCATCCCCCTTTCAGGGCTATTTAGTTTCTTCTCCTAGGGTGGGCCCTCAGAATTAGCTTGCTAGATTCCAGCAGGACTCCCCTGCAACCTCCACTTCGACTTCTGGCCACTGGAACTGCGACTGGACCCTTCAGGAACCAACAACACTGCAATGATCAAAGAAGCCTCTTCTACAACTTTGTTTCCACGCCTCCTGCCAGCGTTGCAATATTTCCTCGGCCTTGCATCCTCAGAAGACAGCAACTCTTCAGCCTGCACAAGAAGAAGGAATCTCCCTTGATGAAAAGGAGTCGCTCCCCTGCAACCGCAGGCACCTACAACAAGGGACAACCGGCTGCGTGGATATCCACTCATCTTGAGCTGTGTGGATCCTGCATCACGGGGGGTGCTCTGGAGTAGTCCTCTTGGTCCTCTCTGCCAGCTGTCCAACTTTGGTGGAGGTAAGCCTTTGCCTTCCCACGCAGGACAGTACCCCCGTGCACTGCGTCTCTTGCAGTTGCCATGGCGTGTTTGCATCTCCTCCAGGTGATGTGTAGTTCCAGCCCCCAGCACTCCATCCTGCAAAGCACAGCCTGCTGCTTTGTTCTCCGGCTGCATGGGATCCTCTTCTGTAGTGCTGCGTGGGCTTCTTCTGCAAATCCTGTATCCCTGTGGGTGCTGCCTCTTCTCCTGGGGACTCTCTGGGAGGCTGAGGGTCCCCTGTGACTCCCCATCCTGGGTTGTGTCCTCCTGGGCCTTGCTGGTCCCCGGTAGCACCACTTTTCCACTAACTGCAAGTTTGCCAAGGCTTTTGGTTGAATTCCTGCACCGACACCCGTCTGCAATCTTCACTCCAGCATGGGACACCTTCAGCATCCTTCAGGACCTCTTCTCTGGCTCCGGGGCTGCAGTGCTGACCTGTTCATCACCGTTGACCAACTCCTGCAACTACAGCTGGGTGGGTAGTAGCTCCTACTCCTCCTGGATTCCACTGTGACTCTTGGACTTGGTCCCTTCTCTCCAGAGGTCTTATTTCTTCAGGAATCCACTGCTGGTTTTCTTGCAGTCTTGTCTGGGTGTCTTCTTTTTCTTCTTTTCCTCTTTTTGGGTGGTTTGGGGAAAATCTAGTGACTGACTTCTGCTTTCCTGGAAGCTGGGGGGGGGGGGGGGGGGGGGTACTGTGTTTACTTACCTCTGTGGTTTTCTAGTTCTCCCCTCTACCCATTTTACTTACTTAGGATGGGCTCCTGTGTTTGCATTCCATTTTTTTTGTATATGGTTTGTGCTCCCTCGAGGGTCACTATTGGTTATTGCCATTTGCACTGTTTTCTAACCTTTTCTATGCCTATTTCTGATTCCTGCTGTATATATTTAGTGTATTACTTACCTTCTATTGATGGTTGTCCCTTCTAGTATTTTGTGGGGATCTGTTCCAAAAATAAAGTACCTTTATTTTGGTACAACTGAATTTTCTTTCATGTATGTAAGTGCTGTGTGACTACTCGTTGTATTGCATGAGCTTCGCATGTCTCCTAGATAAGCGTTGGCTGCTCATCCACAGCTACCTCTAGAGAGCCCTGGCTTCCTAGACACTGCCTACACATAAATAAGAGGGGATATCTGGACCTGGTATATAGTGTAAGTACCATAGGTACCCACCACACACCAGGCCAGCTTCCTACAATAATAATGACTGTTTTGTTCTATTTTTTTTAAAGAAATTATATTTATTTGGCAGAAAAGCTGACGGTTTTTCTTATTTTATTTTGTAAACCGTTCATCTGTTCACACCTAGAAAACTTACTTTGCATGTTGCACTTCATCTCAGCTCAGCTTTCCGTTATGCTTTTGCTTGATTACACATCGGTATGTACAGATCTTACTGTTTTACTATGTCACGATATTGTAATTACTATGCTTTTTGCACATGATCAAGAACCTGCTTCTTATTTTGCACTGTCTCTCTGCCTAGCTTTTTTTTGCACAGAGCAGACTTTATATTGATTTTTACAGTCACTTTGCTGTTTTACTTGTGTGTAATTGTACCAGTTTTAAATAATTGACACAAAATTGACTGAATTGAAAATGGGAACTGGTCTTTGAGCCCCTTGCCTCCTCTAATTGCCCCTGAGCAGTGGCATCCTAGGCACTAATATGTGGGTGAAGTATCAGGCCCTTAGCAGTGCCTGCTGTGTAGTTTCTCACCAGGAAGCACAGGTAGGAAACTAGGGGCCAGATGTAGGAAGGTAAAAATTAGCAAGTCGGAAATTGCGAGTCATTGCCACTCGCAATTTCTGACTCGCAAAATGGGATCCAACAAAAAAAATGTGACATCAATTTGCGACTCGCAAATGATGTCGCACCGCAGATTGCGAGTCCGTTGTTAGCGAGGTCGCTTTTTGCAAATTGCGACTGGGCCGCAAATTGCATGCAGGTGCAGCAAAACAGTTGGAAAACACTTCCTGGCTCTTGCTGATGACATCAGAGCCAGGAAGACATCAAATACACCTGGGAGGAGGGAGGACCATACCCTTTTCAAACTGCACTACCTGGAGGAACAGCTGCTACCATGGAAGACACAGGCAGTGCAGGAAGGAAGAGGAAACTAAAATTCTCGGAAAAAGAACTTGAGGTGCTGACAGAAGAATGCTGCCAGCACCATAACCAGCTTTTTGGCAAGGCAGCCCTGAGTGTCCCAGACACTGAGAAGAGGAGGATGTGGCAGCAAATCCAGGAGAGGATCAATGCCATTGGGGTGAGCCACCGAAGCATTGATGAAATAAAAAAAAAGGTGGTACGACCTGCACTCCAGGACAAAGGAGAGGGTGGCAGAGCGCCTCAGGGAGATGAGGGGCACAGGAGGAGGCCCATCCACCATCCCACCACCCACAGCCATGGAGGAATTGGTGGAGCAGACACTTGAGCCTGAGGCTGTGTCAGGAATGGGAGCATTGGACACGTCAGCGTCCGGGACATCCAAAAGTGAGTACCATGAAACATGCATGTACACCTATAAATGCTATATCCACACTCACCCAGTACACAGCAGCATGCACAACCAGACTAGCTCCATTCCAGACTAGCAACCACCATAATGGTGCATTATGGGCAATGTAGTACAGTAGGCAGCATATAGGCAAATGTTTATTATGAGGCATACTACAGATGTTATAGACTGATAGTGTGTTCCCTATGTCCCACAGGTCTCCCACAAGACACCCCCACCAGCTACACCATCCAGGGTGAAGACAGCAGGCCAGGGGCAGTGCAGGAGGCTGCAGCAGCCAATACAGGGCCCAGCACGACACCACCACAGTCCCCTCCAGATGCAGTGCAGGACATGGAGGAAGGAGACACAACACCTGGTCCCAGCCACACTGTGAGACAGCAAGAGCTAGAAGCACCACTGCGTCGCAGACGCAGAGTCCAAGTCCAGGCGGTGGCCCAGGAGGATATAGGGGAGGCATCCATGTCTGCAGTTGTGGCATCCCTCCTTTCTGGTCAGCGCCTGCAAACAAGGCAATTGAGGATTATCTCCGGTGCAATGCATAGAATGGAACACAATATCACACATGGCCTGGCTGATGTGAACACACAGTTCACAAGACTGAATGACCATGTCAGTGACCTTACACAATCAATCCGCCAACTGGTGATGGAACTGGTGGCTGAGAGACAAAGCGTAAGGCGCCGTGAGCACCAACTAGTACAGAGATTTGACTGGATGGCAGTGTCCATTGTCCGTCTTGCCATGAACACCACAGGCCTCTCAAGACGGACCGTGAGTCTGCAGGTGGAACTGGGCCACTTTGCAGGGGATGTGGCGCGGGGACTGGGCCGCATTAGCCATGCTGTGGACATGTTGGAGGCCAGGCAGGTGGCAAGGGGCACGGGTGAGACCCCTCAGGACAGTGAGGCGGGGTCCACTATCAGCAGTGTTATCTGCCACAGACACACGTGTACTGCGGAGTGGCAGTGCACGTCAGGGGTCTGCTGACCCACCTGGCACGAGTCATGCTGGGCTAACCAGGAGGAGGAGTTAGGCACAAACACTGCAGGACTCATGAGGCAAATTGCACTTAATGTGTCCTCATTAAGGGTGGACATGTGCAGCCCCTTACGGACAGTTATGTTCTTTTGTTATTAGGTTCACTAATTAAAATGTTTTGTTTGTTCCACTACACAACTGGGCTCTTTGTGTGTGACATTGGTGAGTGTGGTGTCTGTTGCCCCGTACCTTCCAAAGTATTGGTTTGCAATGTGGTCCCGTCTCTGTCTGCCTTGATTTGCAATGCTTCTATCTTCAGGCTGCCGATGTGGTAGCTCTTGCTCGTCATCCTCCGAATCTGGGTCTGCAGGGGTGAGATGTAGCCCACGTCTGGTGGCAATGTTGTGCAGTATTGCGTATGCGCCAACTATCTTGAATGCTGTTATTGGGGCATACTGGAGCGCACCTCCACTTCTGTGGAGGCATCGGAATCTTGCCTTTAACAGTCCAAAGGTCCTCTCTATGACATTTCTGGTCCACCTGTGTGCACTGTTATATCGCCTCTCATTTTCATTGCTGGGTGTTAGGAACAGGGTTAGTATCCATGGTCATAGCGCATATGCACTGTCACCTGTTTGGCAAAAATAAGCAATGTTAGCAGGGCATGGATGGTTTCTACAGTGACCTGTGTGTATGGCTTCAGGGTGTCTTCAGCAATACCTAAGAGATATCCGTCTACAAACTCTCCACGTTCTAGGCGTTGGTGTATCCCACTGTGCCACAAAATGTAAGAGTCATGTGTACTCCCTTGAAATTTGGCTACCATGTCAGTGATGACATAATGGACGTCACATACCACCTGGATGTTCAGTGAGTGGGTCCATTTCCGATTGCGGAACAAATATTCCAGATTTGCAGGAGGGCAAATTTGTATGTGTCCCGTCCACACACCCTATTACATGGGGGAAGTTGGCAATTCTGTAGAATTCCAACTTGGTGCTATTAATTTCTGCCTCATTCCTGGGTAGGTATATGTATCTGGACATGTGTTTAAGAATGGCATCTAGGAAATATCTGAAGAAACGTGAGAGTGCCCTTTGGGATACCCCACCTGCCATGCAATCACCCCCTGATAACTACCCGAGGCCAGGAGGTGCAGTGAGCATAGCACTTGCACATGTGTGGGGATGGCGCTGCCGCGAACAGTCTGGCGTTGATGCCGCGGATTGAGTAGATCAATTATTTCTAATATTGCTGCACTGCTGAGCCTGTATTTGTCATATATCTCCTCCTCAGTTTGTTGGAAAAGTGTCTGCCTAGTTCTGTATATCCTCTCCTGTCTCTGGCTCCTCCTCCTCCTCTGCTGGGCGGTGTGGACTCTCCTCCTTCTTGCGTTTTGAGTAACCCAAATGCCTTCTAGGTCTCCTTTTATACTTTGGTTCTGGTTACCACCTGCTCTGACTTAGTAGTAATTTGGGTGTGCAAAACGGGCTTTTTGCGACTAGTCTCAATTTGCGAGTGGCTTTTGCATATGGTTTGCGACTCGCAAATTGCGACTTCCTATTTGCGGGTCGCAATTTTTGCGAGTCGGTAATGGCTCGCATCGCAATTTGCACTACGGAAATGGGATTTTTGCATCCCATTTCCGATTTTGCAGGGTCGCAAATTGCGATTCGGGCCATTGGCGACTCGCACAATTTTGCTACATCTGGCCCTAGATGCCTTGTCCCCTTCAGTTGCTGAAGTGGCAGAAGAAGGTGCGAGTCGCTGTATGTTGTCTGTTGCCCTACATCTCTCTCCATCCCATCCCACTCGAAACGTGAAGCCTTTCCAACCCCAAAACTCTTAGCTCCCCGTCCAGCGCAGAGCCAGAACCCTCCAGCAATCGCTTAGTACAAGTTTCCTGCCCTCAACCACCTCCTTTGGGGGTTTCTGCGTAGGATAGCTTATCAATCTGGTTTCTCTGAAATAAGCGTAGTTTTATGCCTTTACAGGGGCTACTCACCTCCACGCCTTTTACCTACCCAAATACTGATTACAGCAGACGTCCAGGTTCAAGCAGCGCAGCAGTATTTTCTGATGCCAAGAGGTCTTGTTTGCACTGCTTGCAAGAGAGCAGACGTCTTCCGGTTAGAAGCATAAGCTGAAGACCATATAATTGATTTTACATCCGATGGAACGACGCTCTTTCATCTCTTGACATGAGATTTCAGAACGGTGTATCTCTGGCTTGGTTACAGATATAAGGAAGCCTGACTGCATCGTTCCACACGGCAACTTTCACTTTAACCTTCTGGCTAAACAAATTATAATCAATGCTGGAAACAATAGCTGAAATATAATTTTGCTTATTTTCAATCAACAATTCTTGCAACCTTTACCTCCTAGCTTGAGCTTGACCATTTCAAGTACATTGACGTCTACAGTCCTGCACAAGGGTTGCTCTCGGGCGGCATCGGCTGTGCCGCTCGCTAGTCCTTCATACTTCACTTTGGTCAGTCATTGTTGTAGCACTGCATGTTTTTCTCTAGTAATGCCCAAAGTAGTAAACCCCTGTGTATACTCTCCTCTAAATTAGGGATATTTGACAATATGTATTTTGTTGATTTAGTACTGCTTGAGGCCACTAGATGGCAACAGTGATTTATTAAAGTGTCTTTTCGTTCCTCTTATTAAATTTGCAAGGAAACTTTCCGAGCCCGAGTATTGAGTTAAAAGATTTTAAGTTTGAGTCCCATTCATGAACGCAATAAGAAAAAAACTGGCCCCAGAAAACGACAGCTGACAAAGCCCTTCACCTTTTGCTAATGAGAGCTAGGAAAAAAAAAAAAAAAACATTTCCCAAGACAGCAATCGCAAAATCTAGTGCAATTTAGTTCTGAGACCCAGGAGAAAAAAAACAGAGTAGGAGTTGCACATTTGCGTTCGCCCTGTATCCCACACACTGAGGAAACTAAATAAATCTCCCGAATTGAATGAAGCAGATTTCTTGAGGACATCGTGAAATGATCGCATCTGACACACCTAGAAACTTTAATCACGTACCCACCGTCATACCGTCTAAAAATACCCACTTGCGTTTACCTCTGGTCCAGTCCCACCAAAACCTGGCGGGGAATATCCCCCGATGCCTCCTTTAAGCCTCAGTCTCCTTTCTGATCCCTTTGAACACCCTGAAAACAGTGGGTAGCTCAAATTGATCATCAAATTAGAGGAACCATTCTGGGAAAGAAGGAAAAGTCACAGAGCAGAGAATGGAAGGAGGGCGGTAGTGCGAATGGAATGCTCACTCGTAATTAAAATAACAAAAGAAGTTTGCAGATGAAATAGAGTACTTCGACCCTGGGATTCTGATAAGAAAAACACATGTATCACAACAGGAAATGGTATGCTACAACCAACAGAAATCGAGGAAAAGTAAGTGGCAAGAAAAAAAAAAAAGGAATTGCGGGATGTGTAAGCCCCTTTTATGATTTATATTAAAAACAATAGATTGCACAGGTGACGCGCTGTACAGGCGAAACCTAAAAAAGCATAGAAAAAGCTCATCGATTTTGCTATTGGCTTTGCCGATACTTGTGAACTGTTCTGGTTAGGCTCCTGAATATAGCGCATTTTGCCATACTGAGACAGCTCACCTGCTTGGGTGTGCAATGAGGATGCAATTAATTCAGACTCTCAGTACCCCAAGATTTGAAATGTGAATTAAGAATCCCTGCAAAGAAGGACTCTAATCTGAAATGCATTGTGGTTGATAAAATATAATTTAATGTACAGAATGCATGGATGAATTAAATCATCATCAAAGAGTATAATATGTATTGGAACAAATAAGGAAATGTCTACAGATGCAGAGTAACTAATATATTGGTGTAGCGAAACCAACCAATAAGAAGCAGCTCCATGTTTCACAATATACTTCGAAAAATAGAAGAACTCGTCATCTATGTGTAGTGGGTTGTGTAGGAGCAGACTCAGTTCACTAAATGGAAAGTGTGTTGCGGGTTGTCCCCTGCAACAAACTGCCCAGGCAATTTAAACTAGTTCCTGAAACTACAAATTGGTTTTGAATTTGGACTGCCTTCAGCAGTTCTTTGGTCTGTAGCGCAAGTAAACCTCTTGTCAATGCCCCATCATTGGACAGACATTGACATTAGAACATAAATACACGATGAGTGGGCATGAGGGCTGTTGAAAGCAGTGACGTGGGGGTAAGGGGTTCTTGGTGCAAGTAACTAAGAGGAAGGAGGGCAGACCGTCCGAAAACACATGCACTCTTATGGAGTGGTAGAACATAAATAAAAATAAAAAGTACATTGGGAAGCATGAGGCCAGTGGAAGGACACTGGCTGCCATCCACTGTCTGCCACCCAGAAACTATACTTGGCCAAGTTCCAGGGAACAACAAAGGAAAGAGGAGGTGAAACAGATGTGACCCGGATGCTGCTGACCCAGTGGCATAACGTTAGCCCCTGCGGTGAGGTGCTTGGCTGAGCTCCAAGGGGACCCTCAGCACAGTACACTGTGCATGGGTGGCATGCCTCTCCCCCCCCCCAAAATGTACTTTGCAAGGGGGGGTGGGCCCTGGGCCCCCCTCAAGTTTTATGACACCACTTTGCTGACCAGTGAGAAGCAAGAACATGAGAGGGACAGCAAAGCCTACAAATAATAAGTAATGTGCAGGCGGTAAGCCCCTTTTCAGATTTTTTTTTTAAACTGTAGGATATTTTGCAAACGCTGTGCAGGCGAAACTTAAAAAGTATGGGAATTGTGGTGCTGAGCGCAATGATGGCAGGGGATGTGTGTATTTATGTGTGTGTACACACACACACACACACACACACACACACACACACACACACACACACACACACACACACACACACACACACACACACTCACTCACTCACTCACTCACTCACTCTGGGTGCACATTCTTCCTTTCCCTCATAAAATACGTATACATCCGTGGCCATCAAGGTTAAATCCAAAGAATATTAACTGGAGGCATTATGTTTTTGCAGAATGTGAAGGTCATTGAATGCAAGAATTAATAAGCTTGGCAGGCAGTTCATAGTCCTTTTCGGTTTGGAGGCCCCACATAAGTGATTTTCATGGGGCTTGCTTCATATTTCCAAGTCTACTTATGTTGCCTAAAGTGGTTTCCGTGCTAGAAAACCAGGCTCACTTACCTTTGATTGAGCTGATTATAATGTTTGTAGCATACATTAACCTGTTCTTATCTGATGGATACTTCTGCCTGCAGATTCCTTATCTTCCAATTTCCCAAGACTAAATCCGGTGACGTTTGTTTGAGCAATACTGCTGCATGCACTGTCAGGTGGCTCCATTCAGATCCGCGTGTTGGTGTTCTTAGAGCCAGATGCGATGTGGCGGTCACCACTAAAGGCGCCACCCAGGCGCACAGACTTCAGTTCTTTTCTTTCTGCCACAGTTATCATAGATCCGGAGAGAGCTACCCGCTGTAATTTTTTGACAGGCTTTTTTCGATGTTTTGTCCAGTATTTTTGTAAAGTGTGTTGAGATGACATCTAGAAAGGTAGGATTCAAGCGTGTGGTACTGTCACAGCGCCATGTTGGTTATGGACCCCACCTTGTCTGCCTATGGTGTCTTAAGTGCGACCACAACTCAAAGTCGTGCTCGGACTGCTGGGCCATGGCACCAAAGGCTTTGAGGGAGCGGTCCCTGAAGCTGCTTGCTGCCTGGCTGTCGACCCCCATCTGGCGCGACTCCTCTGAGGTCTCGGTCAAGGAGAAGGTCACAGTACCACTCCAGGAGCCCCAAGTTTTCTTCCCACTCAACGTCCATGGCACTCGGGAAAGAGGCACAAAAAGGAGTCTAAATGGACTTCAACTTTGCCTTGTCCGCCCCCGTCGTGAAGAGTTCAGAACATTGGCTTTCTAGGCAAGGTTCTGCGAATTGATGCCAGGTCTGACTCCACGCCTCTCTCCATTTCCAGGAGCTGAAGTAACCCCATATCAGGTAAAAAACTTTTCAAGGCCATGCGCTGCGTGTTTGAGCAGGCCGACCCCTCCGGAGTTCCTTTGGGCTGTGGGGTCACGGGAGGCCCTGTGAGGGTCTACTCCAGCGGCTTTTGCTCTGATCGGGTTTCATGGATCCAAGTCCTGACTGGCGCCTGTCGTACCCACGTAACCTTCTCTGGCGCCAGTCATGACACTGATGCTCCTGGTGCCCGTCATGACGCCGATGCTCCTGGTGCCCACCAGCGAGATGAGCCCCGTTCTGATTCCAGACTATCCGTAACAACATCGCACAATGCCGATTCTAGCACTCACAAGTGCCAGATCATTGCCTAAGCCTTATTTTCAGCAGCCAGGCATAGAAGAAGATTGAGAGGGGTCACTAGACCCTTTAAAACAACTATGGACTGGTTTGAGGAACTAGGAGAAGCCAGTGGACTGGACAACTCTTCTGATACTGGCTTGCTCTCTCCCCCCCACTGTGACTACAGAGGAGGGAGCTTCTGATGCAATGATGGTGCATAGGGCAGTGGAGGTCCTCGATCTCTAACTGCCCTCAGTGGCTGTCAAAACAAACCGCTTGACTGAAGTGCTTCAGCCTAGGGCTTCCACTTCCCAACCCCTCCTGCCCTTTTAGGCACTTACTTAAGTCCTGCTGGGAACTTAATCCAAACTCGGCACAAGGGCCCCCCGTAAATAGGACGATTGCCCATCGCCCTGCACTGGGCGACCCTAGTTTCCTCAGCCAACACCCCAAGTGTGAGTGCTTGGTAGTCCAAGTCTCAACTTCCCAAGGCGCATTCCCTTCTAGTCCCCTGGACAGGGAATGCAGGAGGCTGGACCTGCTTAGGAAGATGTTTTCTTTCACAAGTGTGACATTTGAGGTCGGTGAACACATCATGCTTATTGGGCCGTTTCTCTCACACCTTATGGCATACAGTTGTGTAAGTGCTGTCACAGGTTTCGGAGGAGGCCTGAGCCATCCTCTCCTAGGTGGTGAAAGACGGAAGAGATGACTCAAACTTCAGCATTAGGTCTGGCCTGGGTACGACTGACTCGCTGGGCAGAGCGGTTTCGTTGACAGTGACCTTATGGTGCCACGCCTTGCTGAGAACATCTGGCTTTTCTGGAAATGTCCAAGCACATCTCATGGGCATGCCCTTCAACTGACTCACTTGTTTGAGAAGGCAGACTAAGCACTGGTGCTCTTTAAGGGCTCTTGGGCCTCTCAGCGACCCCTCATCCACGGTTTGCCTTTCGTGACCATGGAAGGGGCATACCAAAATGCCAGCCCTATGTCATCCACCATCCGACACAAGCTTCCCAAGCTATACAAGGGCTTGATGTCTGTGGTCCTAGAGGGTCTGGAAGCCAGAAGTTGTCCGCCACCCAGCACCCGGCAGCCTTCCTAGTTTGTCTGCAGGACCATGCTTGCCCAGCTGGAGGGAGAATTCAACATCATCTCCTCCACTGGCAGTCCATTACATGGAATGCTTGGGTTCTGCAGATCATTTGGAAGGGCTATGCCCTCCATTTCCAATCCTTTCTTTCCCCAATACCGCCAACATTCAAACGGCTGTCTGAGGATCTTTCGTCTCTGCTCAGAGAGGAAATTATGACTCTCTTGGCCAAGGGAGCTATAGAAAGGATCCTGATATCAGAAGTAGGCAGTGGTTGTTATCCCAGCTACTTTCTGATAACAAAAAAGAACAATGGTCTTCGTCCTATGCTAGACCTACAGACTGTCAATCTCTTCCTCAGGAAGAAGTTCAAGATGCTCATGTTGGCTCAGATCTTGTCTGCCCTGGACCAAGAAGACTGGTTGGTAGCGCTGGACTTACAGGATGTGTATTTTCAGATTGTCATCCTGCCTGTCCACAGGCGTTCCCTGCGGTTTAAGGTAGGCCACAAGCACTTTCAGTTCACCATGCTTCCATTTGGCTTTACCAGCACTTCCCAGGTGTTCACCAAGGTGATGGCAGTGGTTGTAGCTCATCTGTGCAGGTTAGGAGTTTGTGTACCCCTAGTTCGACGACTGGCTGTTGAAGGCGAGCTCTCCCCAGGCTGTCATCTCCCACATTCAGACTACGGCAAACATTTTGCGTTCGCTGGGTTTCACTATAAATGTGCCGAAGTCACACCTGACTCCCTCTCAGGCGCTCTTTCATAGAAGCTGTTCTGGACACAGTGCAGTTTTGTGCTTATGCTCCCAAGCAGCGAGTCCAGGATATTCAGGTTATGATGCCGATGTTTTGGCCTCTATTCTGGGTTTCGGTGAGACTGACTCTGAGGCTGCTGGGCTTTATTGCCTCCTGAATCTTGCTGGTAAATCATGCCAGCTGGCACATGCAAGCTGTGCAGTGGGACCTGAAGTTCTGGTGGGCACAGTATCACGGAAATCTCTCAGACGTGGTTCAGCTCTCGGAGGGAGCTACAAAAGATCTGCAATGGTGGTTTATGAACCGCAGTTGGGTCAAAGGCAGACTCTTCTCCTATCCCCAGCCAGACCACACAGTGGTGACATATGCGTCACTTCTGGGATGGGGCGGCCATTTGGGAGAAGTGGAGATCAGAGGATTCTGCTCTCTGGCAGAATCCGAATTCCACATCAATCTACTGGAGCTCTGGGCAATCCAGCTAGCATTGAAAGCATTTATTCCCTCTTTCAAGGGGACATTAGTGCAGGTGTTCGCTGAAAACACCACCGCCATGTGGTACTGCAACAAGTAGGGCGGGGTCATGGACCCTTTGTCAAGAGGCCTTGCATCTCTGACATGGCTGGAACTGCAGCGCATAACCATGGTGGTTCAACCCTTAGCAGGTTCTCTAAAAGCCAGAGCAGACTAACTCAGCCATCAATGCCTAGCTGATCACGAGTTGTGTTTCCACTCAGAAGTGGCGTAAGGATTCTTTAAGCAGTGAGGAGAGCCTTGGTTAGATTTGTTTGCCTCAGAAGAGAGCACGAAATGTCAGCAGTATTGTGTGTTAGTTTCCTGATGCCAATTGTCCGCCTACGCTTTTCATCGCAAGTGGAGCTCAGGCCTGTTGTGCGCCTTTCTGCCCATACCACTCCTGCCCAGAGTTATCAAGAGGCTCAAGAACGACTGGGCCCAAGTAATCCTTGTGGGTCCAGATAGGGCACGGAGAGTCTGGTATCCTGAGCTTCGGAAACTAAGCATTGATTCTCCGATCAGGCTACCTCTTCAGAAGGATCTTCTGTCACAGCAGCAGGGGAGGGTTCTCCACCTGAACATGTCAACTCTGCACCTTCATGCGTGGAGATTATGGCAACAGTTGACAGCCTACGACCTTCCTCCTGAAGTCTGTATTGGTATTCTAGCAGCCAGGCATTCCTCCACAAAAAAAGTATACGCCTGCCGTTGGCAAAGATTTGTTCAGTATTGTACAGAGAAGTCTCTAGATCCTCTTTCTGCTTCTCTCTCTGATCGTCTTTTCATTCTTTCCCTTGCTCAGAACGGCTCCGCACTGGGCCCTCTTAAGGGTCATCTATCTGCTTTGTCTACTTTTCTGCGGCTACTTGACCAACCCTCTTTAAGTCCCCTATTGTAAACAGGTTTCTAAGAGGACTTGTACATATGTTTCCCCCTTTGCACTTCATTATGCTTAAGTGGGCCCTGAACCTGGTTCTCATGTGCCTCGTGCTTTGTTTGAGCCACTTCACAACTGTCCCCTCAGGCTGCTCACCATGGCCGTAACATCTACCCGGAGGGTGAGTGAGCTGCAGACCTTGTCATCTAAGCCTCCATATCTCAGTGTTTCCCGACAAAGTGGTGCTTCGCACTCATGCCTCTTTCTTCCCAAAGGTGGTGACCTCATTTCATTTGGGACAGACTATCACCCTTACCACATTGTTTGCTCCCCTCCAAGGAGTGACTCCACTAGCTGGACCCAAAAAGAGCTTTGTCATTCTTCCTTGACCACGCAAAAGACTTTCCGGATAGACAACCATCTCTTTTGTGGAGTATGTGGGAGCAATCAAAGGTTGAGCAGTAAAGAAACAAGCCATTTCACGCTGGGTCGTTCTCTGTATAAAAATCTGCTATGCTTTGGCTAAGAAGCAGCCCCCTGAAGGCGTACAAGCCCATTCCACCAGAGGAAAAGTTGCAACCATGGAGTTAGCTCGTAGAGTCCCAATACTAGAAATCTGTCAGGCAGCCGTGGACGTCCCTGCACACACTACTGCCTGGACAGTCTGGTCCGCAGGGACGGGCACTTTGCCCGTTTGGTCCTGCAGGACTTTCTAGTTAAAAAAATGTGTCTGCAGCCCACAGCTAGGGGGATATTGCTTTGGTATCTATTTAAAGGTAAGGATTCTGCAGCTAGAAGTCGCTATGAGATTAACAAGTTACTTACCTTCCATAACGCATTATCCAGTAAGGACTATATCTAGCTGCAGATTCCCTTACCTACCCCCCCCCACCTCCTCCACAAAATACGGCCCCGCTCTGCTGACTCATTTGCTTGGGTCAGGGTGTTCACTTTCAGGCCCCTGATGGGACAAACAATCGTCAGTTCATTTCATGGCACTGCGCTCCTGGTGTGGAAAGTTGTGAAAAAAGTAACTAACGTATGAGTGCCTAGGTGGGGCCTATATAGATGACCGCGAAGTTGCATCCAGCACCGCTGACACCACGTGGAACCAATAGGAGTCACCGAGGGCGTGCACAGGGGAATTGCTCAAGCAAGTTACTGGATCCAGTTTGATGCCTGGGAAATTCAAAGGTAAGGTAAGGTATCTGAAGCTAGATATAGTCTCTACTAGTACTAGATAATGCGTTACCAAAGGTAAGTAATAAGTTCATTAGGCTGATTATAATTTTCTTACCATATATTGACGAGTTATTCATCCACAATATAACTGTTGGTGGTGATTCAGGTGCTATCCAGTAGCGAGTCACGCTGATTTGAGCCGTCACCAGATTGGCAGATGGGGTCCAGATAGGCCTTTTATTCTACCAGGCATTTCCCTTTGTGGGCTGGAGCTCTTGGAAGGTGATTGGAAAGTCCAGGGCTGCTCCTGGTACCGCTGTCACTTCCTCCCATCCCCCAGGTTAATTGCAGCAGGCATAAGGAGTCTTCAAGAGAGAGAAAGGGAACAAGGGTGGAAAGATCGTGAAAGCAATTGGAGAGGGAAAAGATGGAGAGAATGCTTGGATGGAAAGAGATTGCACAAGGAAATGATAGAAGAGGGGTTGGTTTGAGCATTTTTCCCAAGTTTGCAGCACCGGTATCTGCTGTTTATAAAAACAAAAAAATCTGAGGGCTGACAATCTAAGTTGATGATTTGTTGCTGGTCAACACCCAGAAGTGATTCAGTATATTTTTACACTTCTGGCGTAGTCCTCTAGGGGACCTTTTTGCCGCTCACAAGACCAGTCCGTGCCTTCATTTCTGCACACTGCACTTCTGCTGCTGGGAGCCCTGGGAGTTGCAGCCTCTCTGAGGTGGTATTTTCCTCCCCATCACTCGTTACCTCCCATTCCTCTGAGTCCTCTTGCTTTGATGATGTGGTGGCATGATTGTGCACAATTGATATTATTAACACAGGACTGGTCGCAGTGAATGTGGTATTTGGAACTTCTGTGCTCCACCTGCCCCTGTGCTTACTCTTTTACTGCGGATGCTCGCTCGCAGTGGGAGGGGGCTGCGAGGGGGTATCTAAGCCTCCAGGGCCGATGCCTTCATGCCAGGAGACAAACTAGGTAATCTAAGACCATTGATCTGCTTTCTGGGGAGTGAACACGAGTTTCTCAGCCAGTCATCCCCTACTATATCTGTTTATTCTGAGTTTTCTGGTGCACCACGGCAGATGCTGACCCCATTCATCGTGTGTGTATCCGATCTGAAGTGTTGTGTTTTGCGCTTTTTTTGGCCTAACAAGGTTGTGATATGGGCCCTGTTAAACAGTATATATCTTCCATTTTAGCTCTTCTTTATTTGCCACATCAGCTGTAGTTTGTCTCCAAATGTCATGCTTTTTCTAAAGTTCACTTATTGTCCCCCGCCCCCTTCTTTTGTTACGCATCAGTGGGACCTTAACGTAATCCTTGTTAGACATGGAAGTAACTGCTCTTTCTGAAGTCCGGTTTTAGCCATCGTTTGTGATTATGGCTTTCTGTGCCTCCTTTATATTTGGAAAAAGTACATCAGTTGTTTATTTCCTTTACCAAAGTGGCGGTTAACTACTCCTAATTCTAGGCTCATCCGAGCTTGCCCTTTTCACAGAAGTATTCTCAGCTTTTTTGCTGAATACCTTTAAATTGAAAGTGGAGTTTCTACAGTCACGCCACCCACAGCCCTTGTTTTAGCCCATATGGTCAAAGTATCTAAAAAAAAAGAAAGAAAAATTGAAGAAACAGTTGTTCTCTTGCCATTCATCACTTTCACAATAAATATGATTTGTATTTTGGCATTTTATTAATAGCATTGAAGTCAGTTGGATGTACGTACTATTCTGAACGCACAATGCCACAACAGTACTCTTTGATGTCATCTTTTAAATAGTAATGTATATTTTTGGGATTTTTGTAACTTGAACATTTTCTTTGCTTTGCTTTTCTCAAAGAAAATTGCTAAACAGAGTTCTAGAATTGAAGAGCTGATGTGTATCGTAAATGAAAAGGACAATGCAGTAGCTCAACTCCAGGAACTGTTGTCGCACTGGGAAGATAAATTTGAAAACTATGTAAGTAAATATATTTCACTGGCTTCACTTGTAAGGAAACGTGTAATTTTATTTAATGTGAAACTCCTCTTTAGCCTTCTTAGGGAAAACGATTGCATCATAGCTAAATGGAAGGCCTCCCTCTGATGCTCCTGCTTCCTTTACACACATTTCTTCGGGGGGGAAGGGCATTTCTAGACTATTTGGTGTTAGGTTATTCCACTTATTGCCTACTGTATGGTTTGAATATCATAAGCACCCCTCTCAGTCACCATAGCCTGCCTCTTTTTACATTAGAAATGAACTTACCATTAATGCGCACTTGGGAGCTGTGTGGGTTAATTCCGATCTTTTGATAAAAAGACAGGGAGGTCACAGTGGGACCTCAGAAGGGTTGTAGGTGTATCAGATATGTTGGTAACTGTGGTTGCTGACCTGGTTAATTGGGAGAGGAATGAATCGCAAATTGTTTCTAAATTCATGAAGCAGCTGTTAGCCAACTCTTCTTCTGGAGCTTCAAAAAATAACCAGAGAATGATTCCTTGCCTGTTACTTGATTTAAACAAGGAAATAAATAACCAGGTCAGGTCTTGGTATTTAGTCTATTAAGTTTAAAGAAATACTAGGGTGGCTTTGTTAAAAAGGAGAAAGAGGAGTTTGAAGGCCCGCCTTGCAAGAGACTCTGGGGACAGGCTTTGGATCCACCTTAGAGAGGCAGCAGTAAAGGGTCAGGCAAGGTGTATTTGGGAACTGGTGGATGAAGGCTGTGGGTCTACAGTTCGATCCTCCCCTGTTGCCATAGCTGAAGCCCCCTGGTCTGAATTTATTGCCTCCCTATATGATTCAAATGGGGGGTAGAACCGTTTCGGTCTCCCGAATGTAATGGGACTCATTCTTTCACCTCTCCCTCAGTAAAGGAGATAGAACTGACCATTCGCTCTATGCATCTTTCTGCTGCAGTGGGTCCTGACGAACTTCCCATTTCTGTAATATAACAAGATATCTGCTCTTGGAGTAAGATCTTATATGTGGTCTTCAGAAGGTGCTTTTCTACAGAAGCATTCCCCCCTCCTAAGTTGGTAGTATTATAGTACCTTTATACAAAAAGGGCGATCGTAATTGTCCTGCCAGCTATCGTCAGATCGCTCTTTTGGACGCAGTTGGAAAAATCTTTTCTAAATGTCTGCTTTCCAGGCTTACCACCTGGGCAGAGGAGAATAATGTTGTTCCCCTGTAGCAGTCAGGGTTTAGGTGAAATCATAGTACCCTGGATAACATTGCATCTCTACAAGTCATTACTTGAAAATATTTGAAACTAAGAGGTGGAGTGGTCTATGACGCTTTCATTGACCTTTCAACAGCATTTGATAAAATGGACAGAGATTTGTTATGGAGAAAGTTGGCCAGGCTGGGGATGCCTTCGTTTCTCCTAGATTTAGAATTAGCACTTCACGCCAATACTTGATGTAAAATTCTCCTAGGTGGCGATAAATGCTTATCCCAAGAGATATCCACTCTGAATGGACTAAAGCAAGGATGTCTATGGGCGCCTTTGCTTTTTTTCCCTATAAATCTCTGATTTTCCCTTTTTCCTGTCTCAGAGCAAGGGCTTTCCCCTGCAAGTAGGTGGGTAGTCTGTTTGTTGTATGCTGATGACATTATAATCTTCGACTTAACTCCTAAAGGTCTACAGAATCGTCTCAAGTCTCTGTCAAAATACTGAGTCCCGCTTTTTAAAGATTAATGCCTTAAAAAGTAAGGATCTCTGCTTTCATGTGAATAAAAAGCTGAAATGTCCTAACTTCCTTTGGTCATTAGGAAAGCAAAAACTGGAAATGGTAAAATCGTATCCCTTTTTAGAGAAAATAGTTTGCGGGAATCTTAGTGACGCAGCTCATATTTCCTCTAATAAATCAAAAGCCAATTGTCAAGCAAGCGGTCTAGGGTCCCTATATGTAGCTACAGGAAGAAGGCCTTTTTCATACCTTTTATCAGTATATTGAGCTAAAATTCCAGCGTCCCTTCTCTATGGCTTGAATTTATTGATACCTCTGAATTGGGGGTTCTTGAATCAGTTGGAAGGTAAAATCCTTAGAAAACTCTTGTCTTTTAACACAGCAGTCTCTGAGGCGCCTTAAGGCTGGAAATGGGTCTAAGAAGTGTGTGTGTCCAGGGATTAGCAGGGGTCATACGTTGGCCCGCTTCGCTTATAAGGAGCAAGGAAAATACTATAAGGTTTTTGCTAAGGAAATAAATCTTTCTAGATAGTAATAATGTCAAGTACTCCCTTTGTAAGAACTTCTCCTATGCTCTTGAAAGGTTGGAGTTAGACCGTAATCAGGTCTTGGCAATATCTCCCTTGCAACTGAAAATTTGATTGAAGCAGGCAACATGGTCATAAGGTCTTCAGCTGGACCTCGAGAGTTGTGCAAATAAGAGTTTTTATGAATTTAGCAAATTCTCTAATAGTAAAAGAGCACAACCCTATACTTTATGGAATATCCCACATAGGGTTAGGCATTTTTGGATGTTGCTCCGGGATCGCTTCTCTTGAATGCGCTTTTGGCGAAATGGAATGGCTCAGCTAAAGAGTGTAATTTTTGTCTTGCCGAAATTCAAGATTTAAACCATGTTTTATCTGTCCATCCCTTGTCTCATTCTGACGTAAATGGTTTAAGCCTATTTGTCTTCAGCTCTCTTTGCTGTCTGCACCAGAGTTTCTCCAAGCCTTGTATGATCCTCCCAATTAACAATTTTGTTTCAGAATTTTTAATTTTTTAAATTTTTTTCTTTATATTTATTCTAAGTATATGCATCGTAAAGTAGGTTCATTGATTTCCATGAAAACTGGGTTAGGGGTGCTGTATGAAACAATATAATTAGGTGGATCTCTTATTATGACGCACTTTATTATACCTATAGTCCATTGATGGTTTGGCAAGGTTTTTATGTGCTCTTCTATATATCTGTGTTTTTATGCACGGATGAGCAAGGTATTTGACGGTCTTTGCTCATATTTAAACCTCTGATCTATATATGTTTTTTTGTTTTGAGGCACTTTATTATTATGCACTTTATGAAAAGTTGGGTACGGTTTGTGAGTACCTTTTTTATTCATGATTAATTTTGCATTTTAAAGGGCGGATGGGTAAAGGATTAGTCTGTCTATGTATATATTTTATCCCATTGCTTTATATGTGGAACTCATTTTGAGTTCTTGAATATAAACAATACCTAAATTTGATTTTAGAGAATTATACATTTTGTTTGCAATGCTATGAGTGAATTTGTGTTTTTTACATCCGCATTTTTGACATTTATTATCTGAATGGACAGATCTGTGTATCTCTTTTCCGAGCTAATTGTCTCTATAGCATCTTACCTGCACATTTGCACTTTGTTCTTTTAATGTTAATATGGAATGTAATGACCCCAAATTGTTATAGCGTATTCGCACAAAACTGGCCTTAATTGCGTCCTTGTGCGCATTTGCACTATTCTGTTTTTTGCACTTTGTATTGGAGGACTGTATTTTGTAATTGCATATTTGTAAAAAGTAATGTTGTGCACTTTATAGAACCTTATCACTGTATGGATTTTTAAATGTGTCCAACTTTATTTCGTGTATAAATTGTTGTAGGGATAAATGTAGTTTTAATTTATTTTTATGTGGACCTCAGTTGAGTTCCAAAACATAAATAAAAAAAATTTAATTGATTGAATGTGTGAATTTTCATAGAAATTAAGCTTTATTAATGTTGATTAAGGTTGCTCTAAATAAATGTTGATTATTGCTAAATAAAACGTTTAAAAGTTTAATTAAAAACTGTCCATTTTTTTCAAACATTCCAAATATCCTGGGACAGCGGTTCAAGCGCATACTTAAATTATGACAGAGTACTCCACCTGTCCAAACCCAATGCAACTTTCCAATAATTGTTTCATTATTTTATTTATTTCCATCAACCCCTCCTAATCCATAACTGAACTGAATATTTACTATTGTCACTCACTTGAAAAACCTTCTAGAAATTTTATGCAAGGCTGTCTGTGATCTGATGTGGGTGAAATCCCTGCACCTGCTCTTTGTCATCAGACCCATCTCCCAAGCAAGGCCGACTGATCTTTAAGCTTCAGGGAGGGCGTGTCAAGGTCTGGTTCAAGCTCCTATAGCAGATTGATTCCTAGGCCCCACAAATCACCATTCTTTCTGCTGGCTATCAATTTGAGTACCTTTGAGCAGCTTCATACCTTTGCCTCCCAGTCTCCACGAGTTTAAGATGAAAGACCTCTGCTTGGATGCCAATTGCAGCTTTCAGGACAACCCAGAGAAGGCCATGCCTGGCTGAGCACTGGACAATTCAAGCATGTTCATCCACCAGGCCTGTGCCATTTACATGCACATACAGCAGCCATCCAGCATGCATGAAGGCACCAATGCTCTGCTCCTGTTCAGCTCTATCCCATTGGTGAACATATGCAGGGCTTTCCCTTCCAGAGAACAGGTTAGGCCAAGTGTTCACTGCAACATTGGCCCTATTGTCATCAGCATGGGCATCTTTATTTATTCAAGCCTTCCATCTTAGAGGGATGGCTTTTCTCTATTGCTGCCCTCCTGCTCTTCCTTGCGGCTCCTTACCCTCTAGGAAACCTGGGACAGAAGTATTGGCAGGGCCGTTGACTTCTCAGGATGATGTGATCGCGATTCCTCGACTCCTCCAGCCGAGATTGTTTATTGGGCTGCTTTCTACAGGGGGCTGTCGCCGAGAGGAGGACCGGCATTTCCCGTGCGTCTGACATCTTGGTCATGCCCCATGTAGAAAACTTTTAAATTAATAAATCTTGCACTGGCACTGTTAAGACATGTTGGGCAGCAGTGGGACTTGTTAAAGGGAATGTCATATGAAAAGGTACAATTCTCCAAGTGTGTTGGGCCTGTAAAATGACATTGTGCTGAGAAGGCATGGCCAGTATCAAAGGCACCGTTAATATAATATCTAATGCCCGTATGATCTGCTGGTTTGGTTATTGGGTCTTGTAGCTGCAGTTCAGATACACTAGCTGACCTCCTCTATTGACAAATTGGGGTCACTGCTTTTTTCTGCAACATGTCAGTGACCCAAAAATAGAAAGCACCCAACGCCCCACATCTTTATTAATTTTATGGCTGAGAATATGGAAATTCTGCAAAATGGAACGACTTGCCTAAATGGGGACAGAGTGGATAATAAAAAAAAAAAAAATGGGTCTATTTCTGCTCATACGTTTGGAGAACCATAGTTGTGGACTCGCCACACCCCACCTAAGCTGATCAAAACCTCAGACCTCTACACTTTGGTAGTTCAAAATAAATTCTTGTTACAAATGGATTACAGCTATTTCTGTATGATGTCCAATATTTGAAACCGCTTAAGCGCCGCATTTCATAATCTCTCCTTTCTACACGTGATAGATGTATTTTTGTATAAAGTTGCTATAGAATAAAAATGTGAAAAATATTAAAAAGCGAACTTGATTACTGTGTCTGCTTGGCACTCAAATATCTCTTCATCTACCCAGTATTTATATTTTAATGCAGCACTGGAGCATTGCATGAAATAAATAGGAAAACGAAGGGGCAAGACCTGTTGATTCACATAACTTATTTCACTCTTGAAGTGTATGGGTATATGCGCACACAGCATCACATGCCACGTGATTCCTAAATATTTTGGGAATGCAGCTATTTTTGTATTTTTCTTTTCACATCACCACCAATGAAAATAGCAGATGCTACTTTACCACGGTGTAACATACCATGCCTGTTTTCTCCTTTGTTTGCTACTTCAATTTCAAAGCATACCGATCTATAGCACAACAGAGATCCATTTTTAAAGCCACAGTTAGCAAACATTGGCAGAGCTAATTTGGCTTGGTTTAACATGAAAATGTACACAAGCACAGGCATGTATATATGTTTTTCTGCAAAAACACATTAATGCCAGCCCTGCTATCTTGCTTGGTGGTGGTGGTGGATGTATTGGTGATGGTAGTATCTGATAGAGACTGCTAACAGGAGATTCCTTATCTTTGAATTCTCGCCAGGCGCCGTAAGGTGGTGTCGACTTGGCTCTGCATTCGTCGTCTGTGCCGGATATGACAATGCAGGTCCTATATAGGTGCCACCCCGGAGTGCTGATGTCAGTTTTTCTTTCCACGCCAGTTAAGCTCTGATCTGAAGAGAGCTACTCCTCAGTCAATTTTTTTTGACTGGATTTTTTGGGCTTTTTAATAAAGTAGTTTTTGCTCCTGGTGCATAGGATGATTCAAGCCCCGTGGGTCTTGTCATTAGGCAATATCCATGATGGATCCGCACCTTATTTCTCTTTGGTGCCTGGAGCGCGACCACAACCGAAGTTGTGCTCTGAGTGCCGGGCCATGCATCCGAAGGCTTTGAGGGAGCAGTCCCTGGAGCTGAAGGTGGCCCGGCACCTGAATCTACATGAATTGAGATCCTGGTCAGGAGGAAGGTCCTGGTATCTGACGCAGAGTTCGAAATCTTTGTCCTCTCTCTCCAAGTCCTCTGTACTATCGGGTAAGTCGAGGCACAAGAAAAAAATCTAAGAAGTGAAAGTGTATTTTAACTTTTTGTCTGTAGGCCGGCAAGACGAGGGAGCTTCGTCATTTTAAACTTGTTCTGAGGAACCTGCGCTGAGGCTAACTTCGCGCCTTCCTCACTTTCCAGGAACCGGAGTGACCCCATCCCAATTAAAATAATTTTATGATGCCATGTGCTTTGTTTTTGGACAGTCCGACCATGTCTGTGTGCCTTTGGGTCCCCCCGGGGTTCCCTCATCGTGTTCTGTGCCAATAGGCTCCCAGAGATAAAGTCCTGGATCGGGACCGGTGCTGGTTGTATCACCTCGACTGACGCCGATGCTCCGGCTACGCCATCACTATTGTAATCGTTGACTCTGACATGGAGCCAGATGGATGACGCAGACTCCGACAGGAGCTTTGCCCCATTGATTGGATTCAGGTACCTTTTCCTATGGGCTAGGCGTCCATGATGAATGGGAGGGATTTCTGGCCCCCTAAGAACACCAGCCACAAGAAGAGATGGACTGATGTGAATAATTGGGTGAAGGCAGCTGACTGGATACTTCTCCACATTCTGGCATGCTGTCTCTCCCTACCTTGGCTACAGAGGAGGGAGCTTCTTGTGCTATGGTGGCGAGGAGGGCAGCTGAGGTCGAGGACCTTCATCTGCCCTCAGTAGCCGTCAAGACTAATCTCTTCAAATAGGTGCTGCAACTGGGAGCTTCCGCCTTAGAACCCCTGCTTTTGTTCAGTGAGACCCTCACTGATGTCCAACTGGGTACCTGGTCCAAACCCAGCACAGGGGCTCCTGTGAACAGGATGATTGCCTGCTGCCATCGCCCGCACCTGAGGACCCCCCCCACCTAGGGCTAGTTTGCTGCAGAATTCACCACCACCTGCTCTGCTGGCAATCCATTATGCCAGACAGGTGGGTTTTGCAGGTAGTCCAAAGGGGCTACTCCCTCCCATTCGATATTACCCCTCTATCCATGCCACCATCCTACGATCGGATGACTGAGGATCATACGTCCCTTCTCGACAAGGAAGTTACAGCTTTCTTGGCCAATGGAGCCATATGGAGGTTTCCAGTGCAAGAAGTATGCTGTGGTTGCTGTTCCTGCCACTTTTTGATTCCCAAAAAGGACAAGGGGCTTCGCCCTATCTTAGACCTTCAGTCCTTCAATCTCTTCCTCAAGAAGAAGTTCAAGATGCTTGTGTTGGCTCAAGTTCTTTATATACAGGGCCCTGGACCCAGGAGAGTGGATGGCAGCATTGGACTTGCAGGACGCTTCTTTTCATATCCCTGTCCTGCCTGCTCAGACGTTACGTGGTTAACGAGCTGCGATTAGGTCAAAGGCAGATCCCTGAATCTTCCCTAGCCAGATCGGACAATAGCATTAGATATCACTCCTGGGATGAGGCAGCTACCTGGGAGAGGTAAAGATCCGAGCCATTTCGCCTCCGGTGGAAACAGGCCTCCACATCAACCTGTTGCAGCTCTGTACAATCTTGCTGGCATTAAAAGCCTTTCTTCCCTTTATCAAGGTAAAGATGGTGCAGGTGTTCACAGACAACACCACTGCCGTGTGGTACTGCAACAAGCAGGGCGGGGTGTGGATGTGGACCCTTTGTCAAGAGGCTCTGCGCCTCTGGACGTGGCTGTAACTGCATGGCACATCCCTGGTGGTTCAACATCTGGTGAGCTCTCTGACCGCCAGAGCTGACAAACTCATCTGACAATTCCTAGCAGATCACAAATGGAGACTCCATCCGGAGGTGGCGCAAGGCCTCCTTAAGCAGTGGGGGAGTGCCTTTGTTAAATCTGTTTGCCTCTGCAGAGAACATGCAATGTTAGCAGTTTTGTGCGTTGGAGTTTCCAAAGTAGCATCACTTGGAGATGCTTTTCATCTCGAATGGAGTTAAGGCATACCACTCCTACCCAGATATCTCAAGTAGATCTGGAATGACCAGGCCCAAGTAATTCTTGTGGCTTCGGACTGGGCACAGAGTTTGGTATCCCTAACTGCTGAGCATGTCCGTTGATCCTCCGATCAAACTGTACTTTCAGGAGGATCTTCTGTCGAAGCAGCAGAAGAGAGTTCTGCACTTGAACCTGTCCACTCTCTGACTTCTTGTGTGGCGATTGAGCGGTGGCAGTTGACAGCTTTTGACCGTCCTTCCGAAGTCTGTCACGTAGTCTTGGCAGCCAGGCATCCCTACACCAAAACTGTATACACCTGTTGTTGGAAGATATTTGTGGTATGGTGCACAGACAAGTCTGACCCTCTTTGAGCTCCTCTCTCTGAGGTCCCATTTATTCTTTCCCATGCCTAGCAGGGCTCTGACTGGGCACTCTTAAGGGATATTTGTCGGTTATTTCTGCTTTTTTTTTTTTCTTTAAAGGTTGCCTGATCAACCTTTGTTGTTTAAGTCTCCTATTGTACATAGATTCCTCAAAGGTCTTACACATCTTTTTCCTTCCATCCCCATTCATTATTTCCCAATGTTATCTGAATTTGGTTTGTGACCATGGCTCTGCGCTTCTGGCATGGAAAGTTGTGAAAAGAAACTGGCGTCAGTGCACCAGTGTGGAACCTATATAGGGCCCATGACATCATATCTTACGCAGATGAGACAGATGATGGACGCAGAACCGATCTACAGCACGCAGGCATACTCCTCAAGAAAATCTTCTGGATCCAATTTGTCACCTTGGAAGAATTCAAAGGGAAGAGTAGGAAAGCACCTTTTTGACATGGTTAGCCCCCACTTTTTGCCTGGTTTCTGATGTGGCTTTGAGTGTTGGTACACTGGGTCCCTAGTAAATGGTACCCCTGGTACTTAGGGCCTGGGGTGCTAAGGAAGCTCTCTGGGGTCTGCAGCGCCACTACTGCCACCCTCAGGAACCCCTCACCTAACCCACAGAGAGCTGCCTTTGCAGGCTGCATGTCTTGGTGCAGAACTAAAATGAAAACGACATGGCGCACACAGCCTGTGTGTCCTTTCCCCTTTACATGCAATATATGTATGTCACCCCTACAACAGGCCTTCCAGCCCTAAAGGCAGGGTGCATTATATTACATGTGAGGGCATACCCACATGAGCAGATATGCCCCCGCTATTTCTTTGTCGATTCTCAGACATAGTAAGTGAACAGGGAAGGCATTTTAAGTGCATGTGCTGGGCATTGGCCATTACGAGTTCCCCATCTACATGACGGTTTCACTGAAGATAGATTAGCATGTTTGGTATCCAACATTTTGTAATAATAAACACTCACTGAATCCAGTGATGGATTTTTTCATACATGCACTTAGAAGGTGCCCCCTGAAAACCCACCAACTCCTAGCATGGACACTGACTGGTCAAAACCAGTGCAGCCACCTGAAACAGAGTTCTGGTCCCCTGAGGTGAGAGCCAATGCTTTTGAGAGCTCAAAACAAAGGCTTGTTTTGGGCAGAGGTGTGACCTCCTCTCCCACGGAGGGTCGACATTCCAGGGTGGGGAGCTTCAAAGGTCTTGCTGCCTTTGTAATGCAACCTGTTCTCTCCAGATGGTGGCGATGACAAGCCCCCCTGTCCTGACTCCACTTTTGGCAGCAGCACAGGTGGAAACATTAGTTAAATTAGGAGGAGTGCCCACTTCATGCCAGTCCCACCCCTAAGGTGGACGAGCTGAAGTGGACACTAATTTTTAAATTCCTCTATCTTGTTTAGAAGGAATTAGGCTGCTAGGGTTGGGCTATGCCCACTTCCCAGCAGAATGGTCATAAGAAGGGTGTGGTCATCCTGAAGGTGGTCAGCCCATTGGCTACCGCCTAGCACTCCCGGTAACGCCCCTAAATTGAGTATTTAGAGGCCACCTCTTAATCCCAGAATTCACATTCTTCATGACCTAAGAGCCGGATACTACAGTCTTGACCCGCAGAGAAGACTACAGACGCCAGCTGACTCCGCTCCAGCCCTGCCGGCCTGTTAACAACCCTCAAAGGCCCTGCGCCAGAAGATGACCAGTCCTGCAGCACAGCAACCTCCAAAGCTTTTGGTAGGACTGCCTGCCTTTGACAAAGATCAAGATCTCCTGAGAACAGTTGACCTGTTCTAGAAGAAATCAACTTTAAAAGAAAATAACTTTGCCCTGAGGAACCACAAAACTGCCTCCAGACCCACCTCTGCACCCGATGCCCACAGCCTAAGTCCACGTGGCCCACCGATCCTGTGAAGATTCCCCAGCGATTCTCAGTATGAGTCCACTGTGGGTTGACTCTGACGGGCTCTGCTTCAAAGCCTGCAGCGTTAAAAAAATCAGTCTCCATTGGTCAACATTGGGCACCAGACTTTGACCTCTACACCTGGCCTGCTTTGTATGAACTCTCTGTACTGATTTGAACCTTGCCTGGTGTTGACCTAAAACCCAGAAGACTGGATTTGTAAGTCGTGTACTTACCTGCAAAACAGTGTTCTTGTTTTCCTCCCCTAGGTTAACATTGCTGAACTGAAAAATCGCACTGTTGATTTTTGAAACTGCACAGTGCTTATGATTGAAAGTCTACTTGCCTGATTACTAAGTGCTTGGGTTTGAAACTTGTAAAAAGAAATGTTGTTTTTCTAAATTGGTCTGATTTATTCTTTGAGTGTGTGTCTCATGTACTACCTATGTGAGTAAAACAAATGCTTAGCACTTCCCTTTGATAAGCCTAACTGCTCGCCCACACTACCTCAGAATAGAGCATTAGTCCTATCTACTTTTGCCTCTGCAATACCAGTTGGGGATACACAGGACTTTATCCACAGTGTACTTCATTTTAGTGCAGTAAATAGTGAGCCATCCTCCTACCTTAAGGAATCTGTAGCTAGACAGTCTCTACCAGATAAGGGGGGGGTACCAAAGGTAAGTAACATTTCCGTTTTGTTTAGGTTTGGTGGTTGTACTAGCATATGTTGGTGGCGAATGGTACTGGCATTGTGGTTGTGGTTTTGTTGAACCTAGTAGGATTGGCAGTTGAACATTTCACACACCACCTATTTGTTGTTTATCATGTTGGGATTGTTTGACTCCACGATGGCAATTTGATTTTATAAACTAAAAGCAGGTGGAAGGCCCTATAAGTGCTAGGCTGCCACTGGAGTTATTAGAAAAGCAATCACCAGAAATGCCTCCTACATTAAATAAATATTGGTTTCTATTTACATGGCATGTATGAGATACAGTATTTAATGTGAAGTGTGATAATTTAGTGTATTTTGTACTTGTAAAATAGTCTCCCATGCACTTCAATGCACTCGTTCCATAGGCTGTGGAATGCTGCAACAAATAGCCAATAGCTCTGCTATGTATGTTCAATGATATCTTAGACCAGCTGTTTAAAGAGCCTTATCCAAATAAGCAGATGGTTGAAAGGTAGTAACCCAAAATCCATTTTTATGTATATTTATATTTAAAAGATTTATTTGTTCCTAGATGTGATCTTGTGGACATATTGGCTTCATGCTCTTAACCCCTTTGCTGCCAAGCCTTTCCCCCCCCTCAGGTGCCAGGCAGTTCGCGCTTAGGCCCACATAAGCTCCCCATGCCAAATTTGCATCCTTTTTTTCCAACATCCTAGGGATTCCAGAGGTACCCAGAGTTTGTGGGTTCCCTTGGAGGAGACCAAGAAATTAGCCAAAATACAGCAAAAATTTTAAAAAAAAAAAAAAATAATGGGAACAAAGGGTTGCAGAAGATAGCTCGTGGTTTTTCACTGAAAAAGGCATCAACAAAGGGCTTGTGGTGCTAAAATCACCACCTTCTCAGCTTTCAGGAACATGTAGACTTTAAGCAGAAAACCTCATTTTTCAACACAATTTTGACATTTTATTGAGACATACCCCATTTTTACTAGTTTTTTGTGCGTTCAGCCTCCTTCCAGTTAGTGCCTTAAATGGGTGTGAAACCAGTGCTGGATCCCGGAAACATTTCTGAAAATTCTAAATTCAGCAAGGGGTCATTTGTGTAGATCCAACAAGATTTTCCTACAGAAAATAACAGCTGAAATAAACAAATATTGAAATTGAGGTGAAAAATAGCAATTTTTCTCCACGTTTTACTTTGCAACTTTTTCCTGCGATGTCAGATTTTCAAACGTAATATACCGTTACGTCTGCTGGACTCCTCTGGTTGCGGGGATATGTAGGGCTTGTAGGTTAATCAAGAACGCTAGGTACCCAGAGCCAATAAAGGAGCTGTAACTTGATATGGGTTTTCATTGTATTCAGAGTATACTGCAGTTCATTTGGTGAAATATAAAGAGTGAAAAACAGGTATTGAGGAAACCTTTGTATTTCCAAAATGGGCACAAGATAGGGTGTTGAGAAGCAGTGGTTATTTGCACATCTCTGAATTCCATGGTGCCCATACTAGCATGTGAATTACAGAGCATTTCTCAAATAGACGCATTTTTGCACACTGTCTTACATTTGGAAGGAAAAAATGTAGGGAAAGACAATGACAATAACACTTGCTCTGCTATTCTGTGTTCCCCCAAGTCTCCCGATAAAAATGGTACCTCACTTGCGTGGGTAGGCCATCACATTTTTGATATTGAAATAGAACATGTTTTTTTGGAAAGTGCCTAGCTGTGGATTGTAGCCTCTAGCTCAGCCGACACTTAGGTAAGCCTACCAAACCTGTGCATTTTTTTAAACTGGGCACCTAGGGGAATCCAAGATGGAGTGACTTGTGGGGCTCTCATCAGGTTCTGTTACCCAGAATCCTTTGCAAACCTCAAAATTTGGCATTAAACACTTTTCCCTCAGATTTTGGTGACTGCAGGTTCTGGAATCTGAGAGGAGCCACAAATTACCTTTCACCCAGCATTCCCCAAAGTCTCCCGATAAAAATGGTACCTCACTTGTGTGAGTAGACCTAGTGCCCACGACAGGAAATGCCCCAAAACACAACTTGGACACATCACATCTTCCCAAAGAAAACAGACCTGTGTTTTGCGAAGTGCCTAGCTGTGGATTTTGGCCTATAGCTCAGCCGGCACCTAGGGAAACCTAGCAAACCTGGACATTTCTGAAAACTAGACACCTAGGGGAACCCTGGATTGTGTAACTTCTGGTGCTCTCACCAGGTTCTGTTACCCAGAATCCTTAGCAAACCTCAAAATTTAGCAAAAAAAAACACTTTTTCCTCACATTTCGGTGACAAAGTTCTGGATTCTGAGAAGAGCCATAGATTTCTTCCACGCAGCATTCCCCCAAGTCTCCTGATTAAAAAAAAAAATGGTACCTCACTTGTGTGGGTAAGCCTAGTGCCTGCAACAGGAAATGCCATCTAGGAGGAGCAGCCTTCTAGGGAAACCTTCCAAACCCAAACATTTCTGAAAACTAGACACCCAAGGGAGTCCAGGAAGGTGTGACACCCCCCCCCCCCTTGTGTTTTCTTACCCAGAATCCTCAGCAAAGCTCAAATTGAGCTAAAAAATCTAAATGTTCCCACATTTCTGTGTGGGATCACCGCACCGGCACAAATTTCTCACCACCCAACTTTCCCCTCAGTGTCCTTGTAAAAATGAAACCTCACTTGTGTAGGTGGGCCAACTGCCTGTGACAGGGAAGAGCCAAAAACATGTCTAAAATGAGGAAGAACCAAAGCGGGTCCAAAAGAGCAGTTTGAAAAAAACGTTTTTAGGCTGACAAGTGGGGCAGCTTTTTCTATCGGTATGGATGCGACAATGCTGGGTGGTAGGAATTCTGTGGATTCCTGCCGATTCTGGAAGGTTCCATCACAAAAATGTGGGGAAAATGTATGATTTCCAGCAAAGTTGGAGGTTTGCAGAGCATTATGGGTAAGAAAATGGTGCGGGTGCATGTGAAGCACACCACCCTGGACCCACCCAGATGTATCGTTTTCAGATGTGTCTAGGTCTTGTAGATTTGTCTAGATGGCAGCGACCCAAAGTCCAAAAAATGCAGCCCTCACCATTCCAAGTGGGACGATTTTGAGAGTTAGACAATCTCTCATGGCTCAAATGTAAAACCAAAACCCCAAATAATCAGATGTCCTGTTGCTTGCTGTGGGATAAGATGTTTTAGTGTGTGACGGGAGAGCTGAAAGACTGTTACCCCCTTTAGTTGGGATAGGGGCATAACCATGCCTGTACTGGTTGGTAGCCACGTTCCCACTATCTATCTTTTTTTTTTTTATTCCCTGGCATCCAGTAGGCTTTCTGCCCCCCTCCCCCCCCACACACAGGGAGAGGATCGGGGATTATTGCACGATCTGCCCACCTGTGGTGTCTGGTGTACTTTCTGAACCTTATAAAAAAAAATAGGCCGATCTGCCCCCAAGAAATGGCCAACAGTAATGTGCCCCCTCAAACAAAACACACACACTAATTAAAATAGGCCTATCTGTCGGGGGGGGGGTCAGAAATGAGCTACCCTGGGAGCGACCCAGGGGAGCGACCCTTGCTCAAGGGGTCACTCCACTTCATTCCTAACGGTTTAAAAAAAAAATAATAATAATCCCTGGCGTCTAGTCGCTTCTGCCCCCCCCCCCCCCCCCCCCCCCAATCAAAATAGGCCAATCTGCCCCCTAGGTGGCAGAAAATGCCTAATAATATATTGCCCCCCCCAGGTAGCGGCCCTTGCCCAAGAGGCTGCTCCCCTTATGCATAATTTTTTTAATTTTTTTAAAGACATCCTTGGTGTCTGGTGGGTATTTCTGCTGCTCGATCGCTTCATGATCGGGCAGCAGAAATGCTCAGAGACATGAAAGGAAAGGCCTTTCCTTTCATGTTTCTATACCGGGCCCGGCCCCAGCATCGGAATAGAAATGCAAAGCATTTCTCTCCGATTGCGCTGGTAGCCAAGCAATTGCGTGCTGATGTCATCAGACGTCGGTGGGGGGGTTGAAGGTGGAAGGGGAAGCAATTCCCCTTCCATCCCTGACAATGGGAGGGGGGGAGGAAGGCTTAGTTGGAGCGCTAGCGCTCCCCCATGAGCCAGTCCATGGATGTAACGGTTATGTCCTTAGCGCCGCAGCCATTGACGTAACTGTTACGTCTATGGTGTGGAGGGGATTAACCGTCACCTTCTGGGTTGGAGTGTTTTTTTTGTTGTTTTTTTAACCTTCACTTGAGTAAGTGATTGATTTTTGGTTCATTGGATTATCGTGTTCAGAATTGTTCTGCACGACTGTAGAAAATGTACATGGCACTGTGAAGAATCCTGATATTAATTGGGGCATTAACGTGATGTGGAGCGTTAAGTGAGATTGTCTTCTTAATGACAAAGTATGAAGGAAAAAAGCAATGATTTTTTCTAATTATTTCTGAAAATAGTGTCCTACTGCTTTTCTGTACTTTAAGGACGATGGTCTGTTGTGTAACTGTGCCAGAACTATTATTTTCACTTTGTCTTTGTAAGTTACCCTGTCGTTTTAAATCTTACCTCCAAACAGCTTTTAACTGTCTGTTTAAAATCTGTTCTGGTCAATACCAATACTTACAGTGGGCATTTGGCACAATTTTTTTATTTTATTGTTAATTTTATTTGCCTATTTTTTTTATTCAGTGTTTTTCCTTCATCTTTGTTTGCCTCTCCCCTGGAGCACAGCTTTATTACCAACCTTTTGAATCCACCACCACACACTACACGCCTCTTCATGTCACACTTGGGAGTTTTTTCCAACCTTCTGGTTCAAACTACGCACTGCATGTATGACTCACTGCACTTTTATTTATAATTTAGCAGATGCTCATGCATCTGAAAACAAGCATGTTTTTCTTTTTTGCCAGTAGGGAACATGATCTGCAAAAAGCATTGTCAAAGCCAAAGTCTCAGGTAACAATGAGAAGCTGAGACCTGATGGCCTTTCCAGTGCTCGGTTATTTTTGATCATTTGTTGGGCTTCTGATCCTGAGGCAACCCTCAAATTACAAAATGGTGCTGTCCAGGAACTACTGTTGAAGTGGTTAGAGAAAGTTTCCTTTTGTATGCCTCTCCACAATGGTCCTAATCGATGATAGCATTTACTAGTTTTTAGGGTGCACACATTATTCTCGTTCTGTAAAGGAATTCCAGTGGTTTGGGCAGCCAGGAGGCCTCGTTGTGAGTGTTTTGCTTTCTTTGAAGCCAGACCTGTACCTCTGTTGTTCAGTATGTTGAACAATGGAAGGTGACACACGGAATCTGTTGCGAGAAGTCTCGCTGTGGCTGTCGATAAGGTTACCTTTGGTTGTCTGTGAACAGGTTTAAGAATGCCATTTGTGTGATGAAGGAAGGATCCTTTGCAAAGGGCCCAGCGCCCGTGTATCTGTACTGAGAGCACCGAAACCGAGATAATCAGTACGGGATTTATATGAGAACAAATACAAATTCACACGAACGAAGAAGATTAAATGCACAGATTAGCTCTACACGGGTAAGGAGCCTAGTAGAGAAGATAGTTTGTGAAACTTTAAAAAAAAAAAAAAAAACGCCGTTGTTGGCGATAGTGCGCGGGAAATCAAAGCTTATTCCAAAGTATTCATCTTAACAAGACAAAGAATCGGAAACCGAAGGCAGAATAGGGAGGGCGAGGACCAGTCAGTGGACCTCGACCAGCGGACAAGAAATTTCGTTGGGAAATGTAAATTAAATGAGATAAAAATGAGTAACGCCTTCCATACATGTGAAACAGTAGCCAGCTAATGAAATTGAAGTCAAATGGGAAAACTACACATGCGAGATAGATAAGATATAATGTGATCAAAGGTCTTGAGACGAAATACAATGTGAACAGAGTATCGAATAGATTGAAGTGGAAGGGAGGGGTAACACGGAATGAAAAGCACCACTCCAGGTAAATGGAAAAAAATGAATAATATCTCTAGCTTCTAAAAAGGGAAGGAAAGCTTTTTGTCAGTGAAGCGCGAATTGAAAATTAATTTTGTGTTTGGGAAAATCAAGATATTAAAAAATAATTATACCAGCTATACAGGCACATTCAGCAGGGGCGATAAAAGGGGATTCATATGGGAGGAGTAATGTCGGCAACCAGTGCCTAGCTTGAAAAAGAATGAGTGCCCGTGCCCAGATCTCTGCTCTGAAGCCCATGAGTTGAATACCAAGGCTCCGTAGCCGTCAATCCCCCTCATGCCGCTTTAATCCACTACTAGACACTGCTGCCCCTTTACTCCTGCTCCTGTGTGTTCTTGCTTTCTCCCTTCTTGGCGGGTTTTTCTTCATCTTTCTGTTTTGTGCGCTTTTCGCTCTTTGCTCTCTTAAATGTCTGAACCCGGAGAACACACAGACTTGGGTTGCTATTAGGTCATGGCGCAAGTACCCGATCCTGGTCACAAAAATCTTAGCTTCTCCGTAACTTGTTGCAGTCCTCTTGGGCATAGGCCCCAGGTATTCAAGTTTGATTAAGCAAGGAATTCTAAAAAGTCATACAGTTGGAAAGTGCTACAGCTTCTTCATGTACCTAAAGCAGCAAAGTGCAATGTTTTGCTGTTTGAGTTTTTTCGCCCGCAGGCGAAATGGGCTCCTCAACTTCCGAACACACCGCGAGGCGCGAGCTTTACTGGGGATTTGTTTTACCTTGTTTTCAGTGTGTTCGATCAATAGGCTCACAAACGATAAAGGTTTGCTAAATGAATACAAAGTATCTCACTCTTGTAGAGGGGATTGCCATCCTCCTTTTTGGTGTGTTTTTCGCAGTCGGGCGGCATTTGTGAAAAGGACAGGATTGCGAACATTACTAAACCCAGTCAAACTTTCTGGATTATGCAATCATTTAGTTATAAAGGACTGAATATAGTGTTTGGGAAAGTTTTATGAGCATATGATTTTACATTGTTTTATTGGGTTGTCTAGTTTCTGCTACTTTAGCAAAGTGTTTGCTGAACATAGAATTGTTAATGATGTGGGTAAAGTGCTCTGTTTAATAGTAAAACTCTCAATTATAGCTAAACAGACGATCTTTATTTCAGGGGTGCGGATTGTGTTAATGTACCACGATTTAACTTAACATCAGCTCCTTTGAACTACGGGTTTACTGCTCGCACTGAGCCTCCTGAAGAGTCCAGGGGCCTTTAGACACCAGATTACATTGTACTAGTTGTTTAGGAGCCTAGTGTCTGCAGAATGCCAGCTGTTGGAGTAACATAAATGAGTAACATGCTGTGGAATTTGCCTGCCAGTGTGTTGTGATATAATCAAAAGAAATTGTTGATTGTCTCACTGACCTCAGGATCCACGGTCAAAGTCTGATCAGTGACAGTCTTTTATGCTGTTTAATCGACATACCGAAAGATAGGGAACAGGCAGAACTTGTATAGAGGGATGAATGCTTGTTGCAGTAGAGGGAGGGGGATCGTGTCGAATCTAAACGTTTAGTTCACTTTTTGGGGCTTTTTTTCAGCATTTAAAATTTAAGAGGAGTATTCTAATACGTTTGACGTTCCCATCTTGTATGCTTCGTATGTTTTTTTTTTTTTTTGTAATCTAGATATTAAACGTTCACATTTCTTCTATTCTTCTAATCTCACTATGCCTCCACTAAAAAGTTTGTTCACTTACAGTTTTATTATTTATTTTAGGATAAAACCGTGAGACATATGAAAGGTGAAATGCTGTGCATTCATGGTGGTGGTATACGAGACTCAATCCAGTCGTGTGGCCCCTCCGTGGGTTCTTCAGATGCAAGAAAGCGACCTGCAGAAAGTCGGCACATGCTCGAGGAGCAGCCACCTGCTAAGAAAGGTACCCTTTATGTACCCACTGAGAAGCAGGTCTTCCCAAATGTGATTAATGTGCCTGTGCAAAGGCCTCATGTTACCAGCCGCAGGATACGACAAATCAGAAGGAGCAAGATTTCTGCAAACAATCTAAAAAGAAAATAGTACAAAAACAGTTTTATTTTTTAAGTCGGTTTTATTGTTTTAAAGTGTTCTGTTATTAATTTATAATAAACATTTGCTTTGGGGCACATTGCTTCCCTCTGCTGCTTGTAGTTTGTTTAGCTTTTCTACCTTCTACATTGATAATACTTTTCTGTCCCTCTTTAGCCCCTTCGATGCCAGGCCTTTTCCCCTCACGTGTCAAGCCTTTTCTTGGCTATTTAGGGCAGTTCGCCCTTAGGCCCTCATAACTCTTTGTCCACATAAGCTACCCACGCCAAATTTGCGTCTTTTTTCTCCCAACATCCTGGGGATTCTAGAGGTACCCAGACTTTGTGGGTTCCCCTGAAGGAGACCAATTAATTAGCCAAATTACTGTGAAATTTTAGTTTAAAAAAAAAAAAAATGGGAAAAGGGCTGCAAAAATGGCATGAACAAAGGGTTTCCGGTGCTAAAATCACCATCTTCCCCGCTTTCAAGAACAGGCAGACTTTAATCAGAAAACCCAATTTTCCACACGATTTTGGCATTATACTGGGACTTACCCCATTATTACTAATTTTTGTGCTTTCAGCCTCCTTCCAGTTAGTGACAGAAATGGGCGTGAAAACAATGCTGGATCCCAGAAAGCTAAACATTTCTGAAAAGTAGACACAATTCTGAATTCAGCAAGATGTAATGTGTAGATCCTACAGGAAAAAAACAGCTGAAATAAAAAAATATTGAAATTGAAATGAAAAAAAACCAGCCATTAAGCTGCACGTTTTACTCTTTTTCCTGCGATGTCAGATTTTTTAAAGCAATATACCGTTACATCTGCTGGACTGTTATGGCTGCAGGGATATATAGGGCTTACAGGTTCATCAAGAACCCTGGGTGCCCAGAGCCAATAAATGAGCTGCACCTTGCAGTGGGTTTTCATTCTATACCGGGTATACAGCAATTCATTTGCTGAAATATAAAGAGTGAAAAATAGGTATCAAGAGAACCTTTGTATTTTCAGAATGAGCACAAGATAAGGTGTTGAGAAGCAGTGGTTATTTGCACATCTCTGAATTCCGGGGGCCCATAGTAGCATGTGAATTACAGGGTATTTCTCAAATAGACGTCATTTTTACACACTGCCTTACATTTGGAAAGAAAAAATGTAGAGAAAAGCAAGGGGGCAATAACACTTGTTTTTCTATTCTGTGTTCCCCCAAGTAACCCGATAAAAATGGTACCTCACTTACGTGGCGATAGAAAACACAACATGGACACATCACATTTTTACATTGAAATCTGACTTGTTTTTTGCATAGTGCTGAGCTGTAGATTTTGGCCTCTAGCTCAGCCGGCACCATGGGAAACCTACCAAAACTGCACATTTTCTGAAAACTAGACATTTAGGAGAATCCAAGATGGGGTGACTTGTGGGGCTCTGACCAGGTTCTGTTACCCAGAATCCTTTGCAAACCTCAAAATCTGGCCAAAAAATACCTTTTCCTCTCATTTCAAGTTCTGGAATCTGAGAGGAACCACAAATTTCCTTCCACCCAGTGTTCCCCCAAGTCTCCCGATAAAAATGATACCTCACTTGTGTGGGTAGGCCTAGTGCCCGCAAAAGGAATCGCCCCAAAACACTATGTGGACACATCAAAATGATCAAATACTAAACTACCTGTTTTTGCGGGGGAGGGTTGTGAACCTGCGTTTTTGCTCCTGGGCTCAGCAGCCATATAGGGAAATCTACGAAACCCTAACATTTCTGAAAACTAGACACCCGAGGGAATCCAGGGAAGTGTGACTTGCATGGATCCCTCAATGTTTTCTTACCCAGAATTCTCGGCAAACCTCAAATTTAGCTACAAAATCAAATTATTCCCACATTTCTGTGTGGGATCACCTTACCGGGACAAATTTTCTACCACCCAATGTTCCCCTCAGTCTCCCGGTAAAAATGATACCTCACTTGTGTAGGTGGGCGCCAGGTGCCTGTGACAGGGACGAGCCAAAAACCTGTTGAAATTGAGAGGGAACCAAAGCGGGTCCAAAAGGGCAGTTTGGGGGAAAAAAATCATTTTTAGGCTGACAAATGGGGCAGAATTTTTATCAGTATAGATGAGACAATGCTGGGTGGTAGGAATTTTGCGTATTATTGCAGATTCCGGAACGTTCCATCACAAAAATGTGGAAAAAATTTGTGATTTCCAGCAAAGTTGGAGGCTTGCAGGGCATTATGGGTAAGAAAATGGTGCAGGTGCAGGTGAAGCACACCACCCTGGAATCACCCAGATGTTTAGTTTTCAGATGTGTCTAGGTCTTGTGGATTTTTTTACATAGCAGTGTCCAAAAAGTGCAGCCCTCACCATTCCAAGTGGGACGTTTTTGAGAGTTAGCCAAGCTCTCATGGCCCAAACCCAAATTAATCAAATGTCCTCTTGCTTGCTATGGAATAAGATGTTTTGGTGTGCGGGGGGGGGGAGAGCTGAAAGACTGTTACCCCCTTCAGTTGGGGTGGGGGCATAATCGGGCCCATACTGGTTGGTGGCGACCAACCCACTGTTTTATATATTTTTTTAATTCCCTAGCATTTAGTATGCTTTCTGACCCCCTCCACCCGGGGAGTAGATCTGGGGTAATTGCCCCATCCGGCCACCAGTGGGCAGAAAAACTTCCGGCCCCATTTATTTGGGGGTGGGTGTATGGCCATACCCCCACCCTCTTATTTTGGAACAAAAATCTTCTCTGGTGGGCTTTCGCCCCCTTGGAGGCAGATGGCCCTTCCAAAAATAGGCTGATCTGCCCCCGGGGGGGGGGGCAGATATGGCCAACAGTAATATGCCCCTCATGGGGAGTGACTCTTGCCCAATGGGCTGCCCCCTCCAAACAAAATACACACATACACAAAAATAAAATAAACAAAAACAAATCCCTCATGTCTAGGGTTGTTGCTTTTAAAAGCTATTGTACCCATCTAATATGCACCTGACACCGCTGTCTCCTTATACTTGTCTTAAAACAAGTATTCATGTTTGTGGAAACACAATGGTGATGTTGTTTTTATTGTAACAGAATGACATATGGCCATAGGAAAGTTGCAGTATTCCCAGCCACTTTTCACATACTCTACCTGTGGTTGTCACACTCACTTATGTCCTCTGGGGACTGGTGTTTTTCCCTGTAGTGAGTCAGAAAGGTTCACAGTAAGCTAGACAGCAATCAATGCATCAAGTAAGTTTCATAGTTCCTTATGTTAATTTTACCTTCTAGAAGAAAAATGAAACTCACCCATTCAGGCATATTGTTTACTTTCAAACTGGTTCTTCTAGGCATGATCTGATGTATTTTAGTGTGGAGATATGCCTGAATAAAGAATCCTTAATGAATGGACACAAGCAACTTGAGGTCTTATACCCTTCTTTGATATTTTGAGAAGTTCATTTTTGGTGGGATAAGAATGCTTATATCACACTCTTTTGTGGCTCACTCAAATTCATCTGCTGTTCATGGTCGGTTGAAACAACTCCTTTCTTTTACTGATGAAATTATATGTCTTGGTATGATATACTTAGATAATAACCATGTAAAAATGTCTCCAGTAACATTGTTAAACTCAGCAGTGCAGTCATTCGTGTCGCAATTTTTCTTTTTGAATGGGTATTAAAAGCGGACTATAGTAAAGGAGCCCTCTGTTGTAATAAAAGGAGTGACTGAGTACCGAGACAATCAAATAATCTAATTCCCAGAAGTAAAATAGGTTTATACCTTAAACCCAGAGTTTTCCTTTGGTACCTTGGCAGAAGCAAGTCTTACTGTGAGAATCGTATATGAGATGCATGAAGAGCTATGCCAAACAAAACACAAGTAAAGAAATAAAACATGGCTCCCAACAATTAGTTGAAAGGGAAACAATCTAATAATTTCAGTGACACAAAATGTAAATGAACCTAAAGGTGGAGACCAGGTTGTCAAAAGTTATCAGTGACGGCAATGCAATGTGTTTTGCACTATTACAAAAGAATGGCCCCATGACTTTTTTAAAACATTCGGCACATCGTCTTTTATTTGTTGCAGAAAATATTACTGATTTCAACGTAGCGCATTAAAAAATGTCCAGATTCTATTATGGTGCTTTCTAAACTGTAACAGATAATCCCCTGAACAGAAGGCCATTGGTCAAAATGAAAAATTGGGGTTTTCTTTATTTTCAGTCCACACTATTGTCATAAGTCAGGAGATTTTGAGAAAAGCAGCATTGCAGCAGCAGGTTTTGTCCTAGAGGAATCATGGATCCTCTTAGTGTTACCAGCTAGCAAGAGGCCAGCTTCCCTGACTCTTCAGATCCAGAGGTCAAAAGGGAAGTAGGGGTCGCACTCTCCCCTCTTCAGTCCTCCCCCAGGCAGACCGGAATTCTTTCAGTGGGCAGTGTTTAGATGTCTTTGAGTTCCAAGCAGCACTCTGCCAATAGGGTGGTATTAGCAGTTTATGTAAGTTTTACCAGTTTTTGGTGAATCTTGCTACACCAATCATGTCAAAATCCCCACACACTCTTCCTTTACCCCTTACTTTTAACACATTATGATCCAGCTCCTGTTTCCCAAGACTGATTGACCTCCAAGGTAAACTTTTTTCGTGTAACTGAAGTTTGTCTAAGGATCTTTTTCCTGCGCCTTACTACTCCTGATGCGAAATCCTTCCAACGCAAATCCTACACTGCAGCTAAAAAAGCCCCTCTGCCCTTAATCTTCTAGGGAAAAGTGGGGTTTCCAGTCTCCCCGCCCCTCAGAAGAGTGTGCTGATGCTTTCTTTTGTTGTTGCTTTCTTCTGACAAAAGAAGAGCAGGGATAGGAAGGCTGGCGTGTGACAAAGCTGTCATTTGATCAATGTAGTAATTAATTTGACCAAGAGGTGCTAAAATAGAAGGCAGTGACAGGAAGACAAAGGGTTGGTCTGGGCCAGACCTCTCTTTAGCAGGTAGATGTCAAATCCAAAGGCAGTAACTAGTAGGATGCCTTTTATTCTAAGAACAGTTCAATTCACTGTGAGTAAATGCTTCTTCATGAAGGGATGAAGTGTTAAACTCTAAGGGTGTCTTGTAAGTGTTTCAGTCATATATATGAAGCCAACCATACCAAACGTTTTTTCAAGGCTGGAAAAGTACAGCCTTATAAAATGGCCCTTTTATCATTTAAAATCGAAATACAAGTTGACAAGTGACTTTTAATGTTTTTGTTAATCTGTTACGTTGTAAAAATGCTTTCTTGACACCCTGTAAAGAATTCAGATTAATTTGTAACAAAGCACCTAGGCTCACGAAATCGGTTTTAAAATTTTAGTTGATTGCTGAATTAGCATTTTCGATTTAGGCACTGTTCATCTAAGACTACCATCGGCTAGGCCCAGTGACAGTTGACTTGTATAGGAAACATTCAGCATTCTGATGATACTAACAGGTTCAGTTAGCTTGTTTCTCTTCAGCCCCTAATCTGAAGTGTGGCATGACTCTACCCCAGCTCATTTCATAGTGTTTGCTTTCTATAATAAATGTATTTATTTTCACCACACGCTCCCCTTTGGAATTTGATATTTACACAGCCAGTGCAGTTTGTGCGCAAATTACAGATATCGTATAGAACATAAAATATGGTACTTAAATGGGTTACAATTATTACAGATGTTTCATGCAGTTTAAACATGTTTTCAGCCTAAATTGCCGAGAGTCAAAACCAGTAGCTTTCCAGCTCAAAAATCTAGGTGAATTATAGCAGAAAGGTAGATATCATGTTATAGTTTTATGATAATTTATGCAAGGAATACAAGCTGGGCTAAGATGTACCTTCTTATCAAATTTAATGTAATTATGTCTGGGAAATATTTGATGGGAGAGCAAGAAAATTCCATTGAAATTCAATAAAATGCAGTTTATGAAAACTTCCCTCTCTAAATCTCATCCAGCCCACAACTAATCAGAGCAAAGGATAAAGTCAGTTTTGAAAGGCCAAGAAGTGCAATTTATTTGGCTTAGGCCACCCACTGGCTTTATGCCAATTTACTCCGCTTTGCCTGTGGAATAATGCTTGTGCCCGCTCTCTTCCCTTCCCTGTGCTTTCTCCTGACGTGAGTAGGGAATGTGTGAATAGCCAATGGCCACACTTGACTGCTGCTTAACCCTCCCAACGACTTTAGAAGGCTAGATCAGTTTCTACCTTTATACCCTCTGCTGTGCCTGCATAGAGAGTCAGTAGGCAGGACAAGGGGCCCATGACAGCTGACATGACTCCTGCAATAGTGGCCGAAGATAAAACATGATCAGAGTGGTTTCCCCTGTGAAGGTTAAAACGGACAAACAGCTACCTTTACCTTCACGACTGAAACCAAAACACCTTGTTCTCCCTACAGAACAAAATCATTAAAGCAAAACGTCTAAGAAATGCTGTTCTCCGCATGTCTAAACTGACATCAGGAACACACTTAGTTCTTTCTTTGTTGCTACTGTAGGGAGATCCAGAACTGAAAGTGCGCAGATTTTGATCGATATTCGAGTGCAAGATTATATACTTAGGTTGCGTGTAACTAGACCAGCTTTTCTTGGATGTATACACATTAGATATCCGGAATGTCCATGCATGACATGACTGTTGACATCACTTACATCACTATTGGCAGCATTAAGGAATGAATGAAGTTATAAGCGATTTCTTACCCGAGCCCATGCCCCCTCCCTCCCGGATTGCAGACCGTGGAAATGCACCCTCGTTATTATGCCCTGCACCCAGCCTGGACTCTGAGCCACTGAAGGAGGTGGATAGCGGTCTAGGATGGAGAGGGCAGCTGAAGGCTGTGCCCTGAGCACTGACTAAGGCCTCCCATAACTAGCAGGGATAAAAAGAGGCACGATAATGCCCTTAAATACATGAACTATATGGATGGATGGGCCTTGGCGTGTAACTCTCTTATTTCTTTTATTGTTTGTAACAGCACACTCATCTCTACTTCTCAGAATACCATTTTGCGCTTTTCGCCTTTTGCCTTACCTATCTTTCTTTCCTCGAATGCTCCTCCCTCCATTCGTTATCCCTCTTGTCCTCTTTTTCCCCACATACGTTTCTCCAGGGATTTCTCCCAACACTCTTTCCAGCTACTATAGTTTTATTATGTGCCTCCATCTTCTGTTCTGCATACGTGTTTGTGATCAACTCTTCCCTGCTCTGCCACTTCCCGCTTTCGAGATACCTTTTTTCAAATACGAGTATATTTTGACTGAAGGCTGTAATTACAAATCTAACAGTTAACTTTGAAGAAAAAAACTGAAAAATGGTTATAGTTGGCTTCATATGTAGAGCAGTTTACTTGTAAAGACAGCTGCAAGACAGGTTAGGTATGTATACCCTGTGATATTAGGCGCTTTATGGGCTTGGCGCTGCATTGCCTTTCCCTCAGCCCAGCTTTTATGTCCGTATGTGCCTTCTCCACCAGAGGGCACCTGGTTTACCTCAGTCTGAGTTAGTGGGTTCTTAGATGCCTGGGCAGCGGGTCTGTGTGCTGACAGCAGGATGTGTGTTTTTGTGACTCGCACTCTTGCACACAGTGCTTTAGTGCCCGTACTTTATCTTCACTTACTGCGAGGAAAGGCAGGCATTCACTGTGTTCCACTGCACGCCTTCTGTGGTATCTACTTAACTGTAATGCAGTATTACAAAGTAGACGTTACAGTTTGACTTATTACCGAAAATATCAATATGCAAATAATGAGAACATAAATGACAGGACTTTATTCTACAGTAATAGCATTGTTACCGTTTGGCCATATTTTTGTCAATACTCAGTAACTATCTTGCTGATTTCTTTAGAAAATCCTTTACGTGGTTCCTGTATTTTTCACCTAATTTAAAAAGTCCTCAGCGCTGCTTGGTCCCGGAATGTCTGATGGGTTGAGCTGAGCCAAATGATCTTTGACCTCTTTTGAAATATGTCGTTGACATGGCTCTTTTCAGTTTCTGCCTCAAATTTAGCCCACCATTGAGCTAATTTGTGTCTAGTCGAAGTTCACCACATCATCCCACATCCACAGTGATTATTGCTGGCTCCCAGGCATGTGTCTTGCTCTGAACATTCCCCAGGGTATGGACGGCTATTTGTGTCATCCATTTGTCAGAACATCAAGGCACATCCCAACAAGCCACTGTTGATGCACAGTAATGTAAATGGAGATGCTCTATGATTTAGCCAAGTAAAAGCAAAAGGGATGAAGGAGCCCTCCACTTCAGGGCAAGCCGTCACTGGTGCCTTGCAAAAGGTGCTCCACTTACTAATATGTTCACATATACATGTTGCATATACCTCCCAAAAACTGCACTCGTATCACACCACAGCCGAATGAGCTCTACCGGTTCCCCATTCACAAGCAAGCACAATTCAATCACAATTCAAGCTCACCATCCACAATATCAAGGCACTAAATAACACTAGCCCAGCGTACCTCAACAGCTTCTGCTTTCATAAACCTTCCAGATAACTCTGCTTGTCTGGACTCCTACTTGCACAAATCCCATTCATACGAAATACCAGATTTGGCTGTCAAATCTTCTCCTACGTTGCTCCTAAAGCGTGAAACGTCCTATTGCTACACATAAGAGCCTCTTCCTCACTTCTTGAGTTGCACAAGAAGCTGAAGACCTGACTTTTTTTTAGTAGGCCCCTTACGGCCCTAGCTGTGTCTAAACTCTCAACTGCTCAGCGGAAGGATAACCTCCTGATGATAGTGTGCTCTAGAAATCTGCATAACATACACATGCATGTGTGCATATATTCACTAAGCACTATTGTCTTGATACATGGTTGGGTGAATGTGATTTTTGGTCTGGCCCATCTGTGGCATTTTGCAGATTTTATTTTCATAACTGTTTTGCATTTGTTAATAAGACAAGTAAAATGTGTCCATTAGAACCGCAAGTTACCCATCTTCTGTAATAGTCTTGCTGTCAAATACTTCCCCACAAAATCCATTTGTTCCAATGCAAGGTCCTTATGGTGTTTGGGAATAGAGTGGTTAAAGTAGGGCATTGTGTAAAGCTGAGTGAATGACTGAGTATTATTTTTCAGTGCCCACCCTGTAAACTGACAAAGGCCGAAAGAGCAGAGCTACTGGTAGGGACTGTATGTGTATGGAGTGTTTAACTTCTCTGTGTATTTTTATGTTGAGTCTTCGTGCTTATCCGTGTGGGCACATGATTAAAAATAAGAAATGAGCAATGAGTACAAAACTGCCTGGTGTGTAAGTAAAGGAGCACATTCCGTTTCCACGTGGTAAGTGTGAACCATAACAGCAGGTTCCACTGCACCTAAACTAATTTCACCAGTTGTGAGATATATGCTATTGGCTCCTTCAAGGTTGGAAACTCAAACTGATCGTATAATTCCTTAGATCTATCTTTTAGACCTCATTCTCATAGGCAGAGTTTCCATGTTCAACATGAGCGAGGAAAAAGGAGTACTCACTCCCTCTCCCTTCCTGAACAGCTGTCTGTTAATCTGTTAACCAATCCCTTGCAGTGAGAATGAGAGAGGTTATAACTTGCTTCACTTGGCTTACACATAACGCCCAAAGCTGCTTTCAAGAGGTCTTTGGAGAAGAGAAACTTTCATATGATCAAATGGTCTTTTTGCTTTGATGAAGAGCATCACTGCAGATTTCCTCTCCATGACTTGAGGCACCACATCAACTATCCATTTTGTGTTAAGAAAAAAAACTTGTTTTGCATCTCCCAGTCGATCTCCGTATGAAGATTTTATGAAATTTTGGGGGTCAAGTTTTCCGAAGACAATAAGCCTGTAGTATGGTCAGCCAATCAGCTCTTTCTCTTTACTCTATTTAATGTAACTTCATCCTGAGTTATGGCGTCTTCCACCTAATAATACATACATCTGTAACTTTAAGAGTTGTGCACGTCAAGTTGTGATCAACATTTGACAGTGCCACAGTTGTAACATTTTTTTAGATTTGAATGAGGAGTTTCAAATTGTTCTAGATGTGATTTCTTTGTGAACAGCTTACCTCCTAGGTCAATTCATGTCTAATGCATTGTACCTAGGACCTTGTTCTCAAGATTAAGCATTATTGCGCTTCGCTTACATTTTATTTTATATTTAATTTGCACATGTGCGTCTTTCTGTGTTAGTGGAATGGCCAGTGTCCCTCACTATCGTCATTGACAATGTTTAAGATTGCTTCCTTGGTATTCCTCTGAGCACCTTGAACAAGTATTTGGTTGAATGAAGTGCTAGCATCAACGTTATTGAGCCTCTAGACTGCTTGCAAATATGTTGTAGGAGCGAGGATTAATATAATGGAATTTGTCATATTACTGTACTGAAAAATTACCTTTATGCCCGTGCCTTTTGTGACACCTTCATCGTATCCGCTTGGAGTGGCAGCCTCCCTCAGTGCCACATTTTATACCCTTATTTATGTCGCACACAGTCATTTAGACTCGGCCAGATTTTTACACCGCCCTTTGTGTACCCCCAACCGACATCTTACGCTGTGTTTAATCTTGCAGGCAATGCACTACTTCAACTAACTTATTTCTTCTGTGCACCGGTCTCAAAGCACTTCAGCCCTCCCACTACTCATACTCCATTGATACTTTGCAAACCTGCTCCACACTTACCCTGCCTACCCCAAACTTCCACCTCTACCTATCCACAGCTAGTCTTCATTTAGGTATGTTTCCTGTAGGCAGAATACAATGCTGTCCAAATCTCATGACAATATTGGAGCTGATTCTCTTAGCATGATTAATATGCTGAAAACATCAGAAATCTAGGTATTACAAGTTAAGGTGCCAGCACAGAAAAAGCACAAGAAGACACTTGAAGCAGTTTTCTGTAGATCCCCCCCTGTGTCCTAAGTCCCAAACATCTTACCCCCCTCCAACTCTCCCTCCAGAAGAAGATCCCCCCCATAACCCCCCCCCACCCACTAAAACGCACAAGACACATTACGGTGTGCATAAAGAGAAATCATATATTCCCTTTATTATAGAATTCCAGGAGTGGTTGTTTGTGACCTACTCCAGCATTCACACTTCAAAAACGTTAATAATTAATTTCTTCCGCCACTCTGGTTTCAGCCTCTCTTATTAGGAAAAACTGAATCTGTCAATTTTTTTCAGATAGGTTGTTTTTGTGCTCCAGCGTGTGCCCTTTTGATCTTTTGGGTTGCTCTATATTTTGTTTTGGTAGTTTTGTGGCCATCTTGCTTTCCTTTGGAATGAATCTTGTAAAGTTTAATTTGAACTTTAACTTCTCAAACAAGAGTCCCAGAGAACAGATACCAGTTGTTGGAAAACCTGAACCTTACTCTTCAAGAACAATAGAAGCCCATGTGAAATCACATAAAAAAAAAAAAGTTATCATGGCCTTTAACTCACTCCTCAATGCGTTGTTAAACTATTGAATTGCCGACATGCTATCTGAAGACTTCCTAGGAAGTAACTTACAATAAATGTAAAGCAAAGGGCAATATTTAAACAAGGTCTGGGCCAAGTGTCTAAATGTGTATATTATTTTTATATCTCGTCTGTCTTATGGCACAGTATCATATTTTTTCATTTTATTTTTTCTATATGTACCTTTATTACTGGTCTTGCACTTTCTTTCCCTTATTACTTTCCTGAGATTGCTTCTCCGAAAGTAAGGAAATCCTTCTGTGACTAAAAGGATGTAATGCATTTTATATACCTTTTTTGTACCTTTAGTCCTTTTGTTAATGCCTATACTAGTAAGGATGATTGTGAGCATACTGTTATCTCTGCCCGTTTGGTAGCGGCTACCTTTCTCTTGCAGGAGGCTGTGTTACTAGGTGACTCTACAGATAGTGTCATATAGCATTACCACCTGTGGATCGAGTAGGACGCAAGCCCATGGAGTATTCAAACCCCACCCCCAACTAAAGCAGACTTGCTTGTGGCCTTGCACATTCATCTCATACCAGTCACACTTGCAATAACCCTCCTGAACAGTGATGCCTTACCAATGTTTTTTCTTTTTTGCTGGGGTGATATTTCCACCATGAGTTTGTCACAAAATTGTTTAACGCCATATCTTTGCCTCCTGTGTGTGTCTGGAGATATTTTAAATCTGCTTAGGTGTAAAAGTATTTAAAGTGAGCCAACAACTTCGGACTAAATTTTCTGAAGGTCCTCTTCCTTTTTCCTGGAAGCAAGCAAACCATGCGCTAGCTCCAGTACTGATATCAGTCTTAACTGATTTGCAACGGGTGAAAATTCTATCCTCTGAACTTAATTTTGTGACACTTATCCCAGAGACTAAGAGTGGGAGGCTATGCTACTTTCCAAAGCTCGTCTTTTAAGAAGTAGTTAAGAATGCTTGCTCTTCCCTAGATCCTACCAATACCAGGTATTCAGGGAAAATACAAGAGAGCGTCACCTTTGCTCTGAATGCCTCTCTCTGGTTCTCGTTGAACCTCTCTAAGCACATGTTGATGCCTTTTCAGCACAATACTGTTAATGAATGCAAGGTTTGATATAAGAGATTTGTGCCAGACTGTATTTGTAAAGGTTCGTCTTTATCAGAGACAGAGTATGCATCTTATGTTCATCTTGTTGAACTGTAGTATTTTTCTCCTATAGTTTTCTGGAGCCTAAAACCTGCTGCTTACATGGGGCACCGACTTCTAAAAGCCAGACTTCAAACGAGTTTTCAACTCCATTCGTGGGTTAGACTCAACAGCCCCCAGCACAACCTTATTCAGGCTCATCTGGTTACTTTTACTCTTCGTGGTCTCACTAATCTGCTGGTGAACACTTTGCCTGGGCCACTCAAAGAACTCGTGTCCAACCGTTCACCTGTTTTTTTTTTTTTAGTGTGGAGGGAGTTGGTGGCGTGTGTAAGACACACGGATAGCAGTCTGTTTACTGCCTCAGGACAGAGGACATTTCATTGCTCCGGTTGAGATTTATTGGCCTAGAAACCACAGTATTCGCCTTAAATATTTGCTTTCTGTGCGATCTAAACAGATGGCAAAACATTTCTAGATTCTATCAGGAAGGAAGGTGTCATCCAGTCCCTGTGGTGTTTGGCAACTCGGTGATTGCTCAAAAGTGGAAGTTTAATCAACAGGGGGTTCTTTGCTCTTGCGAGCATAATCTGTTTCTGGGGCCTCTAACTTGTGGCAGAGGGTTGAGGCTTAGCTTGCTGGGGCTCGGCGTGAGGCGTGGGGGTTAGGTTACTTGGGAGATGTCTTTTTGTAAACCTGTTACGTTAAGGCATGCAAGTGGCTCTTCCCCTTCTTTTTGTTTTACTCCGGATTTCCTAAAACGGCCACATTTGTTCTGTTATATTATACCCAGCAAGCATTCTACCCTTCTTGTCCAGCCCCATTTGTTTGTTTTTTGCAGTGGGAGCATCATTAGGATTGGCGTTAACAAGAAATTAGATTTGACTAAAATTAAATGTATACCACACTTACTAATATGGGCTTTTAGCTATCTTCCTTTATTGGTCTGCTATTGTGACATTTACATTTTTCTTCATCCACTGTAGCATCTAGCATGGGAAAGGGTCAGTCCACTTTAGCCTTTGGGTAACGGCACAGAGTTCACAAGGAGAACATACACACACAAAGTAGTTCCCTTCAGTGCCAGTTGCTACTATGGAAGTATGTGCACTTTGAGACTCAACAAGTTTGCTTTTACAAAAAAAATCTTTTTTGTTTTTAGATTGACTATTACATAGCAGATTCACCAGCAGTTAAGTTTTACTGAACTTAAGACAAAACAAAACCAGCATTGGCAAAGGGAAATGGTGGCAGCTGACGTACGCTTATGGGTTTGCCAATGCTTGTTTTTCTTTAATGACTGTATCAGGATAAGGATGGGGAAGGCATCCCACCGATTTTCATCTCATTTATTTTAGGTTTAGTTTGAGTCTCATCAGCGGATGGCTTAAGCACCTCACTTATTGACATTGTGTTCTTTTTACTTTGAATGTATTCAATACAATCCTTGTATTTCAGTTGTCTGGTGATACAGAGCACACCTGAGTAATGAATCCATTGGCTCTGTAACTACTTTTTTTTGTATTTCATCTGGTCTTTATTGTATTTTTGAAGTTAAAACGACGAGATAAGCTGGATAGAGGAGAAAATATATTGCCAATAATACTGTAGTGCAACAGATTGGAACTAAATTGTTGGAACAGCCAACTAGAGACCCCATTTCGAACATAAATGCATTGGCATCTTGAAATGGCAAAAAATATGTATAAAAAGGAAGTTCGTGAACCATGTCTCAAGCCTTGTTTTTGTTCTCCATTGTATGGTTTTGTGGATGAGAGATCATTCTTAATGCCACTTGAGTTAGCTTTTTTTCACTTTGTTTACTTTTTATACTTTTTAACCCCAGCCTTTTGTGGTCTTAGGACCAGATGCATAAAGATTAGGGATAGCGATTTCCGAATAGCGATTTTATCTGAATTGCTATCTGGAAATCTCTATCCCTTTTGTATGAAACCTTTAGTTCCATACTTGCAGTTCCTAGTGAGTAGCAAAGAGACCTACCTCAAGAACATTAATGATGTAGGTCACAGTGACCAATTGGGGATCTCAGCAGTTACAGGAATGGTGGCCTGCTGAGGACATTTTGATGTCTGTGATTACTTTTGAAAAATTATTTTTTTGGACCCTAATAAGTTGTACTTTGGTCTTGGGTACTATTGGATGTACTTCCTTACTGCTTAAGTTTTAGTACTTACCCTTTGCTTGTTTTTTAATTTTATTGAAAAAATAAGCACTCTGTTGCAGCATGTGCTAATATGTATATTCCTGAATGTTTTCTATTACTAGAATCCAGTCTCCTTTACCTTTAAACAGCAGCTCTGGTCTATGTAACCAGTTTTTGAAGGGAACTGATCAAGTTGTGTGGAGAGGGTGGGGTGCTGTATGCATTTTCATGGATATTCTAGTATGGTGCTTTACTTTTTAGACTTAAATATGGGTTCTCAGTTATTGGTAAGTCGACTTGAAAATTATTTCATCCATGTAGCGATTTATTTTTATGAATAAATAATTAATCGAGCATATTTACGTCCACGGACACTAATGCCACGCCAGTATAATAAATGTGACGTAAAAAATTATTTGGAAAATGTTTACTAATAAACGCAGATTCACACATTTATTACAAATGATTTCTAGTCAGTTGAAAGAAGAATTCAAATGGGGCCATAGTCATAATGCCTAATTATTTTAATTCTTTGTAAGTATCAGTTTTACCCCTTATGCTTTGATTAGGATTGAATGCCTTTGTAAATCCTGAAAACCATAGGTTGACATAAAGCGGTGGTTCCCAACCTGCGCCCCGGGACCCCTGGGGGTCTGCGACGCCTCATTGGGGGGTCCGCAGCTGCTTAGAGAATTTACTAATTTTAACAGATTAGGTCCCCAGCTTTCAGTAATGACTCAGTGGGTGGTCCTCAGATTCCCATAATGATTCAGTATGGGTCCTTGGGTTCCAGTATTGATAAAGTGGGGATCCACAGAAGTCAAAAGGTTGGGAACCACTGACCACGAGATGATGCAGAATGTCTTGTGTTATCTATTACCATTGTTGTGAAGGCTGGGGAAGCCTCATAACGCACTTAGGACCTTGCCTCTTGAGAGTTATGTCCCCCTCCAGACTCAACAGTGACCATAAATACCATACTATTCTCAGTTTATCTGCAAGTACAACTTGTACCATGCTGTTCTTTCATGTGCATTAGTTATAAATACAAGTATCTTTCCTGATCCAGAATACAGTTTCATTCCACAGGCTAAAAGTGTGAGAAATGAAGATCCAGAGGTTGACTCAGGTCCAGAATATCTATAGCTTTATAGAAAGAACATGATTTGACCTTTACCCTGTAGTAATAAATGCTTGTGTTTGCTTATCAGTACACTTGGTAAAATTAACATTTTATTAGATAACTTGTATGTTCATTAGCATGGCATGCATGCATTATATGAATAAATATTGGCCCTAATTATAATTTAATTTTGGGCATTGGCACAATTTGTTGTTCATGCGTTTGTGTATTAAGATACTTATGTAGGTACATCCTCAATAGCTCCTTTTCCCTCATTTTTTCATTTGATTCAATTGACGTGCTCGGCACACTACCTACTACACTGCCATTGGGCACGTTATGGCAATACTTATTTGCTTGTTCACCATGCAGAACTTTAACAAAGGAGGTGAGCTCCAAAGAATATTGTTTGAACCCTCAGCTGAGTGACACCAAGAATGGACACCTGATGCACAGGATTCTACATTGAGGCAGATTTTCAAAAGTGCAGATATTGTTCTCCTTCCCACCAATACTTTCTCAAGGAGCACCCTCCACCCATGGTCTCGTTAGCCACTGGTGCAGAGCTACCTCACAGAGGTGATCATGGCTTCTGACTTTAGAGGTTTTGGGGAACTGTGGGAAAACAGTTCTGGTTGAGAGGAGGAAGAGTGATGGAAGGATTGTAGCTTTTTTCCTTCTTAAGAGATTAATTTCAAAATATTGAACTCATAACGGTAACAGTGTATTGCAGATTCCTTCTTCTGTATAGGCCTTGACTTTTCCTGGCAATCCTTTTGGTATTTCAGTGTATTATCTTGACATGGCTGCTTCCTTCGTTATTGTATGGGACGAATTTTGCTTCAGTTATCGTAGAACTATGTGATCACAGTCGCCATGTTTTCTGTTGCTTTCCTTAGATAAGTGTGACTATAACATTGGAATGTTGACGGATCCATTCAAGACATTAGAGCACCAGCAGGCTATACGCACTGGTAAATGTATGCCCTACGCTGTCAATGTTCCAGGGAGCTGTCCACTCCCTTTAACTCTGCCTCTCCACTATGTGGATTGTGCAGGGGAACCGGAGAGCCAAAGGCTGTTGAAAAGGGCGCACAGTTTACCCCTTTTGATCTCCCTGTCACCAGAGTCTTGGAAAAGGGGAGGGGAGGGGGGTATTCTGCTCAGCTCTTGTATCAATTGGACCTGCCAAATGTAGAAACTGTTTGAAGGAGCCCAAGGAGGGCTGGGACCTTATTGCTGACCAATTTGACATCTTGTGCTGTGTGCGCTGCCAGCCAGAGCTGTGAAAGACACTCAAGCTTTGGTGGCTTTAACCCCCTTGTGTCTCCCAGTAGATGGTGGAATTTTCTGATAGCATTAAAACCTGCCATAGTGGGCTGCAGTATCCACTAAAGGTCTGCACCATGGGTATAGGCCCTGGACTTGGTACAACACTGGGCTGAGTCTTTAACGGCTGGTGTAGCCCAGTAGAGTGGCTTTAAAACTAGATCATGTCCATGGCTACTGTAGTTGAAGTGCCCCAGCAACTCTATTTCATCCATTTTTTACATTAATTAAAGACCTCAGAGGCATGGTCCACAAATTTATTCAACAACTATTGCAAAGAAAAGCTACACATTTCTGTTACAACTCATGTGCACATCAAGACAGTACATTGATCTTCCTCCAGTTAATTTCATAGACTATGAAATTATTTGAAGCAGCACCCTACCAAACGTCTCAAGTGCCATGGAAGAGACCATTTCTTACTGTCTATGGATTTTTTTGAAACCCCCACGTACTCCCAGTGAGTGAGCCTTTGTCACAATGACATAAGTAGATTATGATAACATGTTGGCAGGCAGTCTAGATTATGGGGTTTGATTTGGGCCAGGCTTTATTTATGCCTTTCAAGCATACTGGCTTAATTCCGCTTCATGTTGTGAAAATTGTTAAGAGTACTGTCAATACCACAATTGATGTTGGACCTCCCTTACAAAAATGAGTCGTATGCTTTTGAGCTCAGCAGTCTGATGTGTACAGTTTTTTTTCTGGTTCACTCCTAAAGCTGATCCATGCCTTTGGATCATCTTTGTACTTTGTAAAAGTTATGTTGATTAATCCAGTGCACATTTCCCTCTCATGCAGTTTGTTGAAATGATTTTGAGTTGCTGAATTACCTATTTTTGATATAACTGTTGCAGGAAATGATCAGAAGTTGAGCATCATATCGGGTGCAGATGATGAAAAAAGTGAGATTCTCCAGCACAACTTTCCTGATAGAGGAGCAACTTTGACTGAATTGGAAGGAAAATTAAAAGCAACGCAGAACCGCATAGTGGAACTTACGGATGAACTTCAGGGTGAAAGAGCAGGAAACGAAGAGCTTAGATCTACGCTGTCAAGCATGCAGCACTCTTTATCCTCATCAGAAGAAAAAGCTTTAGGATTAAGTAAAGAGGTTCAACAAATTACCTCTAAATGTGAAAAGATCATTTCCGAGTTTCAGGCACAAAAGGAAATTAACAAGGAGCAAGGAGAAAAGATCAGTAAATTGCTAGCAGAAGTAGAAAGTAATAAGCTTAATATCTCAGATAAACTTTCTCAAATACAAAATATCCAGGTGAAAATGGACCTGTTGAGCAAGGACGAAACTGAAATGAAAACTTTGGATTTGGAGAATTCAACACACAGCTGCTCTGCAAGCACTGGTGAAAACACATTGCCTGATGCTTCTGTTAATGCAGATGGGCGTAGCAGCGCCTTCCACAGTGCCATAGAATGCCTTTGGAAAGAGTGCCAGCACTTAGTAAAAGTCTCCTCCAAAAAAAGCTGCCAGATAAAAAAGCTGGAAGAGCAGCTTTTAAGTCTAAAGGAAGACACCGAGGGAGTTAAAACGGAGAACAGTCAACTCAAACTGAAATTGAGTGAAGTTGAAAATCTAGGAAAACTGCAGAACGAGGAAAAGACCCTGACTGAGCATTTAAGAAAGCAGCTGCTTGAAACCAACATTCTTTTAGAGTTTGAAAAGAAAAATGTGGTCGAAGTGACCTGTAAATTAACAGAGCTTGAAAAACAAAAGTCCAGTTACGAAGACAAGCTACTAGAATTAGATTGTTTTGTGAAGACCATTAAAGATAAAAATGAAAGTTTGGAAGAACAAATCCTACAAAAGAAGTCTGCATTTGAAGAATTGCAGCAAAGATATCAGGAATCGGAGAAGATGGTTCGGTCATTGACTGATAAGGAAATTGCACTGAAAGATGAACTGGCTGAAATAAAAAATAAGCTAATAAAGGTTCAGGTCTCCCTTGGAGAGGAAAAAAGGCAAGAGGAGATCAGAAAACAAGAAATTGAACAGTAAGTATATTAAAACATCCTTAATAACGTATTCAATGGAAGACCAAGTAATGGACTGTCATTGACTGTAATCTTGCAGAAGCTTGTATGTGCCAAGAGAAATGTGATTTTTTTTAGTGTTGTCAATATTGTATATAAGTGGATTGAGACACCTGTCAGTGGGAAGGGGGAGGTAACAATGAGGCACATTTTACTTTTAATTATGCCACGCTGAAGATAAATTAAATATAATGAATACCTTTCAAAGTAAGGCATTGACTTACCCCCTTTTGCATCCCAAAGTCACTCCCTCAGAGTAATGGAGGAAGCAGGAAAATTGTGTGGCAGAGTGCATGAGGATTCCCCATGCGTGCATTATGGCCTGATGTTGGGTATTTTTGTGTTGCTTCATGGTGATTGTTACTTCCGCTCTACCGTCACTCACAGTGCATGGCTCCTCAGGAGCACACCTTTCAATATCTAAGACTCTTCTCAGAGAGCATCTAGGTACTACTGGCTGCCAGGAAGACCTACCAGAATTCAGTATAATGCTAAATGTTTGCGCTTGTCTCAACACACTAGCGAAGCACGTCAGCACTTACATGCTCTTTTTAGTCACCTGGTTGAAACATGGTGGACAATTAACCCACTACAAGGTCATCAGAGCTTACGAGAGCTGGCGAAAACAGCCTTCATTTATGGCTAAGAAGGATGTCAACAGACACACAATCATTCTCTTGCGTGTGTTTCCCATGACATCTGAATGTGATCCTTGCACGTTGGTGCACAAAAAAGGTTGACCCAAAGGCCACCTGTGGCATCATGCTTCTTTTATGGAAGGCTGGTTTCTTAGTGAATGTAACATCTTCCAGGCCCATAAGTACACATCGGACCTTGGAGCCTGTCTCGACCAGCTGTATTAACTGTGGTTATTTTGATTCTCCTTTCCTTCACTCTGAAGGTACTGCCAGTATTCCAGCTGAATAGAGAGACCGATCTCCCAGCATTACTTCCAGGCCCACTACATGGTCTTCTAAAGACATGTTAGTCAATCTGGATGTAAACGTACTTTGAACTTTTGTCTGGACAAAATTGGGGGCCTCCATTTGTCAGACCAACTATTTTACCTCTGAGAATAATGAAGCTTGCTGAATGGATATTAAGATCACCATTGCCACATGGGTAATGACATGCATCACCCGCTGCAACACTGTGCATTGTGCTCAACCTCCATCCTTCATCAGGGACAAGTGCAGTTACAATTCTCATGGCATGTCAGTGTCACAGATATTTGCAGAGCAGGTTTATGGCTTACCCCACACGTTCCCCGGTCACAAATGTTTAAGATTTCATCAAGAAATTCTGCAACCTGTTTGCCCAGTCAAAAAAAAAAAACGATTTTGCTTTCCTTTTCCCTTTTTCATTTCACAAGTTCAGAAAGGTAGAGAGTCAGGATAAAGTTAGGTTTATGGTAACTATTTCACTTAGGCTGAAGGCTCTACAACAGCTAGGTCTTCTTATAAGGATTGAATACATCTTTTGGCCTTTTTGCTCACCTGGGATCTCTTCTTTTTACTCATCTAGAATTACCCTGGCCCTCTCAGTTTATTCGCACTTTGCTATACTGCTCTTAAGTAGCAGTCTTTACCCATGAGCCTTAACGGGGGCCACGTGTTGGTGGGATTTGATTTGTAGTTGAAAAACCATAATGGAAATGGTCATCTAAGTAAACTTTCTCTGTTTGGTTGATCAACCGTTGCTTTTTTTTCATCTGTGTTGGTTCAGAGAATTCTTGGAGAATGATAAACTTTATACTCTTAAATTTAAACTATTGTTTTTCCTTCAGAATACCCTAAGTCTTTTTTTTAATTGCATAGGAGATGTCTCTTGAAAACGTCACACCTTTCCTAGGTCTCCCCTCTGGATCTGGCCATGCCACATAGATCTTTGCCATTTCCTCATCATCTTTTTAAAATGTTTGTCACGTTACCCTTCAGTGCCACGTTTCGGTCTCCTTCCATGGTTTCAACTCCAATGTTGGCACATGGAAGAATTTTCCAAGTCATCAGATTTGTTTTTTATCCTTTGCATATGAAACTCAAGATGTGAATTATTTTGTTTAAGGCCTTTATTGGTAAGTTTATATAATCCAAGCTACTTCTGTCTTCTGGTCAGTTAAGCCACATCACCACATTGTTTCATCCCTTTGTTTCATCCCTTTGTCAGGGGACTTCCAGTTCAGTCTTTTGACTGTTGAGGTGAACAAATTCTTTCCTGGGTCCTTGCGTGACACAGTGGAGACAGATTTTGCTCCATTGAGAAAAATTGAAGACCTCTCCGCTTTCCACTTCCAACTGACTAGAGGATATCTGCTCTAGTACTTCACTTCCCCCCAAACCTGCTGTGCACTTTTTCCCTGGGGCTCGCACATATACATGGTAATCAGTCATCCTTAGAAAACTACTACTGTTTCTAATGGAGATATATATCCATCTGCTTGTTGATGTCAAATGGCTCGCATTCTTACTTTTTGTAGCTGCATTTTCAAGTTTCAGTGTCATTTCAGTAGTAGACTTAGGGGGGTCATTACGACCCTGGCGGAAGGCGGAGAACCGGCGGTAAGACCGCCAACAGGCTTGGCGGTCTTACCTTGTGGAATTATGACCATGGCGGTTAGCGCCATGGTCATCCGCCGGTTCTCCGTTCCGCCCGCCAGGCTGGAGACCTGGGTCTCCAGCCCGGCGGCCGTCACTATACCGCCGGCGGTATTTGGACCCGGCTTACCGCCGGCGGTATTTGGACCCGGCTTACCGCCGTGGATTTCCAGCGGTTTGAACCGCCATGAAATCCATGGCGGTAAGCACTATCAGTGCCAGGGAATTCCTTCCCTGGCACTGATAGGGGTCTCCCCCACCCCTCACCCTGACTCCCTCCCCTACACCCCCTGCCACCCCCCAAAGGTGGCAGGGCCCCCCTCCCCACCCCGCAACATCACATAACTCACACACACCCGAAACGCATGCAGGCACCACCAACACGCACACACCACGACATAAATGCCAACATCCACACACACAGTCAGACACGCACACCCACATTCAAACATACATGCATACATCCATACAGACATACCCACAGACATACACGCACTCATTCCCAAACACGCATCACCCCCACAAGCATACACGCACTCACACACCCCCCTCTACATACTCGGACGCACACCCCCATGCACGCACGCAACACCCACCCACCCCCCTCCCCTACCGGACGATCGACTTACCTGGTCCGTCGATCCTCCAGGAGGGGACGGGAGCAGCTCCGCCGACACCACAGCGCCAACAGAACACCGCCACGGTGAATCACAGGACGTGATTCGCTGGCCGGTGTTCTGTTGGCGTGGCGGTGGAGGTAGAGCAACCTCCACTTTCCCGCCAGTATGGCTGTTGGCGGCTCTCTGTCTGTAAAGGGACGGAGAGCTGCCAACGGTCATAATATGCCGAGCGGCAAACCGCTTACACTGGCGGTCTTCTGCACGGCGGTCCCTCAGTGGTCTTTAAAAAAGACCGCCGAGGTCAAAATGACCCCCTTAGTGTTGTGGGACTGATTATATGCAGGTAATGCTAAAGTAAACTTACTTTAGTTAAAGCTTGTAGTGCTGGTGGATGGCTCTTCGGAACATTTTTGGTTTTCAACTCTGCTTCCTCTGACTTCGCTGGTTAGGGTGAGAACGTTAATTGCAACATTTGTGTGCAAAGAAAAGATACAAGTGAGTATGAGAAACCTGTGTGTTTTTAAGTACTCTTTCAAGAAACAATTTTCAGAGAGATAAACATTTTGCATTTCCTATAAACTCATAGCCAACAACTAAAGGAACATTGTGTTTTAAGTGTAATTTGTACCCCCTTGATTGCCTCTTCAAACTTCCTTCTTACTGGATCACGCTGCATAGTCTGTTTTTGATTGTGCTTGGAGACAATACGCCTTTGTTAAATTGTTAGTCGATGGCTGGTTCCTCTTAACCCAATCTATGCTTCTAATAGAGACGCTTCACTGCAAGTTAGGCAGTGTTCATAGTTACATGTTTGATGCAAAGGCCACAATAAAATAAGCATTTTTCTGCATGTGCGTGACTTTGACACTGGACGGACAGCACCAACCAAAGGCCATTGCATGCCAAAGTTCAGCTTCTTCTTTCTATGCCATGCTGAGCATTAAAAACTAATGCCCTCTTAAGGAACAGAAGGTAAATTGGTATTAGAATTAAAAGTGGAACCTTTAAGACACAAAATCTGACAGGTCCATCACTCCCACCACATACTTCTTCGTTTCTTGGTATGAAATAGAAGAGATGCAGAAGTGAGGTGGAATGAGGAGCAGAGGGGAAAGTTGCCAAGGAGAATAGAAAAGTGGATCACAGAACATGCAGGAGAGAATAAATGAGCACGCTTAGGTGAGAGTTGGAAAGCAAGCCCACTGGAAGTGGATGTGCAGAATAGGGACTGAACAGCCACATTTCTGAGTTGACAGAGTTCACATAACACATCAGAAAACACACAGATGGACAGAGTAGGTCTGCCAGCAACAGATTTCATTTGCGTCTTCTACACTGTTTTTACCCCAGTGTGCTCAATAGTGAAAGAGATGGTTTGGGAAATCCATTGCACCACTAAGCATCTTCAAGCGTGGTTTCTGTTTCTATTCTATGCATCAGTTGGTTCCTGCATAAAGACACGAGTTTGGTAAAATGAAGAAGTAATGAACTTCTGTATGACTCATCAAACAGCTGAGGTACTGAATTACTTAAATCAAACATTCTTAGGGTTCCAAATGCTCTATAAAACAAATACTTACTTAATCAAGTCAAATCAATCTTTTTTCGATCATTTTCAAGATGATCATAAAACACATACATAAATGCAAAACACATTAATAAATACTTAAAAAGAATAGATATAAAATGCATCTAAAAAACCCATCATATCAATACTAAAAACATTAAATAAAAGAATTTACACATAATCCAAGGGGCGAGAGACGAATGGGGTTTTATTCTCCATAATTTTTAAACTAGCATGGCCTTTCCCACCCGTAAAATACTCCTTAAACAGCTAACCAAATAAACCTGTATCTTGATCATTTAGTTGCAGAAGGAACATCAATGCAGCCTTGCATTTGGTAAATGTGTGTCCAGGCAGAAGGGGTAGTACAAATCTCCTAGTCCAAGGAAGATAAAAGTTACAAAAAAAATACAAAGTGCAAGAGGGACTGACTTGAGGATTCATCACACGGGCATACACAAATATCACTCAGAATATTTCCCTAGTGGGAAACACAACAACGTATGGTCTGTATTCTAAATTGGGTCAGGAGATTGCGTTCGTACACATTCTGGGTAAAAAATAAATGAAACGCAGTCACATCTGAACCAAACAATACTCTTTGACAGTTGGCTCACTTCCATCACCTCCCTGTTGGCCTGGCTATGCTTTAAATAAAAAAAATAAAAAAACTTCAGGGCCAAGGTTTTATCGTTTTTTTTGTAATAGTATCTGGGCTATCAAACAAAGATGCACATCCCAAGGCAAGGGTGGGACCTCTAATATACTTTAGCCAAGATTCAAGCCGTGGTCACATGCAAGGAAATCGCCCTGTTAAGATCTGCTTCCTTATTTGGCCAGATCGACCACCAAAAAAGCCAAAGTAGCTGCCGCAAGAGTTGTGCACATACTCGAGGCCTAATTCCTGGTGCAGAACAAAATGAGAAGTCAAAGGAGAGATGCCCAACAGTAGACTACAAAACCTATTCTCCTCCGCTTGAATGGCACCAACATTTTTATGGCACCAATATTTTTATAGCCCCTTATCTCATGCTGTATGTCAGTCGGGATAAACTTCCTTTTGAAAATCTCTTAAATGGGACCCACAGGTTTCTGGCCAATGCATGTGGCAAGGGAAAAGGTGGAACCAATATCACGTGTAAAGCAGGACAATCTATTTCTGATGCATGTAGACCAAGAACATGCCTCGTCAAAATCCAATGTATGGAAATTATGGCACCCAAACAATTTTTTTCTCCTTCAATCGATAGGGTGCGTGTTTTAGTGTTCTTTCGGCCGCACACCATAATAAATATTTTTGAAAAGGTTGTCTCCAAATCAAGGTCCTTCATAAAGTCCACAAAATTGCTAATCAGAGTCTTCACACCATTAGCTTTTCTGGCAATCAACACTGCGTTGTCAGTGTATAACAAAGCAGGTACTGCCTTTTTCTCGACCATCAGAAAATCTGCCCCAGTACCCGCTAATGACGATTCTAAGCCATTTATATCGAGTAAAAACAAAAAGGATGGAGGAGAGTATGCAACCTTGGCGAACTCCACGATTAACCTTAAATGGCCGATTACACCACATATCTTATTGAAGCTGAAACATCACAGTGAATAAATCTTAAAAAGGAGAACAAAACCCCCTTCAAGTACCACAGACACAAGGATGTCCCATAATTTAAACCTGTTTACACAATCAAATGCGCAAGACAGGTCCATAAATGCAAGGTGGATTGGGGTACCCTTTACCACCTTAGGTACAGCCGTGATGAGATGTAAATTCAAACATTGCTTGGCGGTCCCCAGGCCCTTCCTGAAGCCAAACTGGATCCCCAATATAACATAACTATTGCTCACCCAAGCAAGGACCTGTTCCAACACAACTCTTGTAATTAATTTTATGGTTGAGTCAAGCAGGGATGTCTGGCTATAACACTTTGGATCGTGGGCATTGCCCTTTTTAAAAGTAGGTACCACTACTGAAAGACACCAGAACGGTGGGTCCCCTTTTAGCATGCTGAAATAAAAACATTAGTATGAATGGGGGACAAAAACTCAGGCTTCTCTTTACAGATCCATACGGCAGGGCATCTTGTTGCACGGGCTCTTATAGATGGCTTTAAGAACTTCCTTCTCTCTAAATTACATTCTATCAAAAAAAAAAACCCTACAAGATCCTTCGTCAAAACTTGCAATATCCTGGGAATATAATATTTAAAAATGTTACAGCCAAATTTCTCAGGATATATAGAGAATAACTTTGTCTGTGGATGTTGCCGATGACTTGCCCTGCCCTCACTGCCTTCCAGAATACCTGAAAGTCTTTGTTCTGGCAGGCTACCCCGATAGCCTCCCACTTGTCATTCTTAAGGGCAGGCTTCCTCCTCTACCTTGCCAATGTATCGGCCTTTCTACATACAGTGATGAAATTCTGTTGTCTTGGTAACTGATTATTAGCCTTACGTGAGTTGTAATTTGCCACTCTACATTCCTTGTCAAACCAAGAGTTTCTATGGGTCTAGACAAAGTCCGTTTTATACAAGACAGAAGTATCTCAAAGCTTCTTAAAACCTCCTCAGGATCTTGGGAGTCCACTAAGCAGTGGGACACTAAATCCATAAGCTACCCATGGCACAACTCATGGCTAGTTTTATGTCCCCATGCTGCCAAACCAATCGGACAACTCCATCTTTGGTAGTAAAAACCTCAATACTATCGGCTATTGACCTAGATAATCATAATTTCTTCTTACTTTCTCTAGGTTAAAGAAGGAGCTTTCGGACAGCTGTGCTCGAGAACAGACTCTGAAATTAGACCTTGAAAGGAAGAATGAGGATTATTCAGACCTTAAGGAGAAGTTGTCTGATGCTAAAAAACAAATCCAGCAAGTGGAGAAAGAGGTTAGTAAACTTGTGATTTGAGTTTAAATCCTAGTTGCTATGTAGTTTCTTATCTCCAAGTTATTCCCTTACTTAAGATTTTGCCAACTTGAACACATTTCTGGATTGATGAATGTACTCTTGTGTGAGCAATATTTCGAATTTGCTTTAAGTTTTGACGAGTGAAGAATTTTTTCAAATTGTATGTACCTCGTGCATTAACGGTTGCAGTCTCCTAACCTGAGACAGTACATTCATATCCATCAATACTTCTGTCTTAAAAACAGATGAAATTTAAGCACAAAAGTTCTCCAAGTACCTGGGGGTTTACGGTCTGCATCATAGATGCTATTTTTATTTATGAAACCTCACTATGCCTGTGTGAGCATCTGCCACGTTTTGGGTTGAGTACATCCTCGACTTTAAACAGTGTGGAATAGGTCTATGAGAACTTTTTTTGCAGTTTTTTTTCTCTTGAGAGGTTACATTCATGTGTGACATGTGGTATGACAACCCTGCCAATTTAAAATGCCGCCATTTCACTTAGTTCCGGGGCTGTGTGCTACATTTGTGATGCTTCCTAAAAAGAAATGTGGCTCCTCTCGGTCTCAACATTACAGTAACTTTATTTGTTGTTCTTGTGTTTGTTAGTGTAAAGCTTAGTAAATCATTCGGTCTCATTTAAAAAAAACTACATTTGTTTTAACTTTGTTTAGGGGTGACAGTGCACTTCCTTCTTTATTTCAGGGGCTCTGTTGTTTCTACCATGTAGAGTAGATGTCTGACCTTGGAATCTGTAGTTATCAGAAACAACGGATGGTTCAGCTTAAAGACGTTACCGTCCAGAAAAACCCTTACTTTCCTGCCAGTTGTAATCATAAGCTGTTCTCCTACCTTAATATTTCATCCCATCGTCCCAATTCATTCTTCAAGACAAACATACCCTGCTATTATCCCAAAATCATCACCTTTATCCCTTCTGCATTTCCCAACAATACATAACATTGCAAATGCCTTTATATGTCAAGGGTTCTATCCCCACGCCTTTAATCAAACATTTTCTATCCGCAATGTTTAGCAATCACTTTGGCTTTCACACAGGCCTCCTATAACAAATCGGCCCTGCTCAACCTGACCCGATCCTCTTTGGCTGCATCCTTTTATACATGAATCAACCATAACCACTTACCCACCATCTCAGGTGAGCTCTCATGCATATATAGTGTATTCGCCATGGCTCCTTATCTAAGACCTACTCCAAAATTTGCACCATGATTTTCAGGTGAGGGTCAAGACATGGTAATATCTACCTGAAATCCTTTTTGATCCTCAGTTGTGCTTCCTAGATTCCCAGGAACACATTTACACTGTATTTAGTTGTGTCTGAGATTAAGTCAAATATTCTAACTATTAATTTTTTGGTTTCCTCAGTGCGATGTTCTACGTTTGATGGGTATGCCCACGTGTGAGTTCCACACACACTGCCTCAGTATTATAGCTAAAGTGTACACCAAATAATTCCTAAAATGATTGAATATGTTTGGAATATTTGGCCTTGTGAGGGAGCGGTAGTCCAATTAGGCTGATACTGGTCTGTGTGGTTGGGTTTTCATTCATAAGTGACCTAGCCTGGCAGCACCGGCTGGACTGCTCCTTTTGGAGCAGGATCAAGCCTACGTGCAACAGGTATGCTTAGACATGGGCCCCTTGCTCACTGTGCCGTAGGTTTTAGGCTGCACCTCACTACCAATCAGAGAGGCAAAAAAATAGTCTGTATCTGCTGGTATTTAGGGCTGGTGCAGGACCAAGGTTAATTTTCATATGACTGGTTCCTCTCTTTGGGGGGGCGGGGGGGCATGTTAGGCAAAAAAAAATGGCCTGTACTGCAGCCTGAGTAATTAGCTTTGACTGAGATTAATTCAAGTATTTCAGCCACCACTTTTTTTTTTTTTTTGCTTTTCTCAGTTCGACGCTCAAAGTGCACCAGATATACCTGGACGTGGCTCCAATGCTCGCTGTGCCTTAAGAATATATTTGAAATGCATGCCAAATATTTTCTGATGGATTACGTGATTTGTTTGACACCCAAATGCACATTTATCAGCTATATTGTGTTTCTCCTGTATTTGTATTTGTGAACTCTGGAATGATGACATCTGTTGTGGACTTGGAATTGCTAACCAAGTTTGTAATGTTTTGCTTTCATGATATGACATTGTGTTCTCCATTTAGCCAACAATACAGGTAAGCCTGATTTGATTCCAAGTCAGAACACTGGATGCTGGTCTGTCGCTGTAAAACTGCGAAATGTTAATAACTAGCTCCTTGTACCGGAAACAAGGTAGCTTGTCCTGTTTGCTTTGATTCAGTCAAGCAAACTGAATAATACATCTCCACAGTTTTAAGTATTTCAGACATTGACAGCTGTGCTGCCGCAATCTTGTCTCACTCAGACACGTTTAATTGAACAATTGATTACAATTATAAAGTTTGATCACTATGATCAGCTGCAAAACTATAGCGTTTATCTAATTTGATCTTAAAAGATCAAATCTTCAGTCAGATTTGATTTAATCCGTTAGTTGTAATGCTTATCAGAACTGGAAGCTGAGCTAGCGGCTGACTTGAGTACATTCATAGTTAGGTTTTCAAATCGGCCTAACTCTTTTGCCAGGGCTCCCTTCAAATTACCCAAGCCCCAAGGAGGTCCTCTCTACATATAGGCGTTAAATAGAGCGCACACAATAGCCAGGAGGAGCGAGGGGTCTACCTCTGTTAATTTCCTTGACATATTTGAATCACTGACTCTACTGGTACTCCTCTCTCTCAAAGCAATATTTTCATTAGATCCCCCAAAGATTATCCAGGATGGTCCCTCTGAGCCGAGGTTGTCCTGGAATAGGCCCAGTAGAAGCTGTTGAAATATCTTTGACATGGACTGAACTGTGTTAGATTTTAGTTTTAAATTGTTCTATTGTGAGAATTTTATTTCCATTAGACATATCTCGTTATTTAATTACATAAGATTTAGTGAATAATTTATGGGAATATTTTAGGTACTCGGATAGGATATCCAAACAATGACGTAATGGGGATCATTTTAAACCTGCTTGCTTGTCCCACTGGCACTTCAGATCTAGAAGAAACGAGAATGCCTGCCGCCAAAATGACTTTCAGAGGAATGCTGAAAAAAATTTAACACCATCTCAATTAAAACCCTTACTGGGACCTGATTTCAGAACCTGACAAACACACACATGTTTAGACTTGCATTTGCTGCACATCTTGTCTCCTTGGAGTATTTGCTTCCGACATCCTGGGTGACGAGATCTCTGAAATTATGGAATGAGAGCTGCTGATCAGAGTTAACATGTACAAGGATATTGGATAACTGCCTCTGAATTATGGTTGGTTACCTCACGTCCTCTGGTCAGGGAATCTACAAGAGTTTGGGTCAGAAACATTTTTTCATTTTGCTTGCTAGCTTCTCTTGATGGTTTTCAGTTATTTCACCAGGCACAATTGTGGTGTTGCGATTACCTGGACAGAGAGCAGCAATGTGTTTGACTGACCTAATGGAGCCCAAGTTCAGGCAGATGATGTCAAATTATACCCTGCAAAATAGTCCCTTCCAGTGAGTGTTGATTTGATGGATGAAGGGGTGAGATCTTTGAATGTAGGTGTTGTCCTACAAATCTTCATGAATGTGAATAATTGGTATTGGTAGTTAGATCCAATCTTGCTTTATCAACCTGAATGGAGGTAGGTTTTTTGGACTTAAGGCCCTCCATAGACAAACTTAGCAGCAAAGCTGCTGTCCGATATGTCTCACTGTGTCAACTAAGGCTTTTGCCCAGTGGAAGCTTTATTAAGCTTTGTAGTTTAAGATGCATCTGAAGTAGGAGGATGTTTTAAACTCCCACTCTTGCACACACAAATACAATCACACAGATACAATCTCTCTCTTCCCACTAAACAACTTAAGCCCACCTGCGTGAACAGTCACATGTCCTTCCACCCATCACCCAGACACCCCTTCTTTGTAGGAGTCCTACTCGCACGCAGACCATTGATAGACAGAACCAGATGAGGAGGTCGGGTAATGCCTTACTTCACTCATACTGCATGAACCGTTTTCCAACACCCAAGAGAGCCACCTCTCATTAAATCCTATGATTAAAGACCTGGCTTTTCAATTAGGCAACCTACCCTAGGCAGGGAGCGGCAGAGACACTTGCTGAGTGCCAGGATACACTTGCCAGTGATAGTGCACTTTACAAATACCCAAATCATAACAACCACCCTGAATGAATTTTATCATAAGCCTCTAATCCTAAATGTAAGCTATTGTATAAATATTGCTTTCTTTTTTTAATTCGTTCTCTTTATTTATACATCCTTATTTTTAGCATTTCCTTTATTCCATTTGTTTGTCCGTTTATTTTCCTGATCTGAATTGTGTTAAAATGTCTTGCCTACCTCATCCCAGCATGCGTGAGCTTAGCAAAGCCAGTAAACGAGTAACCAAGCGATTTCTGCCCGTGGTTAGCAGTGTGCTGGTGTTACTTCCCTGCGCTACCTTTGGTTCTTTCAGCCCTCTTTTATTACAGCCACACTTTTACCAACTGCTGCTGCTATCGTCTGCTGGGAATGTCGAACATGAAAAGGCTAACAGTGAATTTGTGGATGGTAGGGACGTGTTGAAATGGTGCGTTTAACTGGTTTGACACGTTTTGTGACTTCTAAGGGGAGAACATTTGCCCCACGTCATTGGCTAGGTGCCACTTTTGGTGGAATACAGCCTTAAGTAAGGATGGCCAGTGGGTTAGTGTTACTGTGTCTTTCAAATTGCATTTATCAACGACCTAGTTAAACTCCCAAATGCCTCCTCGCTTTCATTTTTAAAGATAATGATCCTGGTGGATTAAAAAAGTCCTAATTGAACAACAAATTGTTTTTTCTTCTGTAATCGTCTGTTTGTTTCCCTTCAGGTATCCGCAATGCGTGAAGAAAAGAAAATGATGTCCATCAAAATAAATGAGTTTGAAAAACTTAAAAACCAGATGTCTTTGGATTCAGAAATGAAACAAAGAACAATTCAGCTACTTAAAAAGGTATTGATTTTAATTAGTGTTTTCATTAATCCCAGTTCTAATTTTCTGCTTCACAGAATGTGCGACTCTTCCACTGAGGCGTTTGTTGTTAAATTTCAAACCCTCATCCCTGTGTTTATGCACGCAACTGACATTTTTTCTCTTATTGTTTTAAATGCTGTGCTGAAGTCTTACTAGAATTACACCTAAAGTTATTTGGTTGTGATTATTTTCCAGTTGGTATTGTTGGACTTCTGTAGTTTCGTATGTCTTTTAAAAAGGTGTTGAGCAGGCAGTTTGTAAATGCATAACTTTTCGAGTTTCTTCAACGTTCCTGTGGAAATTTAGGATAAAAAAACATCAATAGGAATCTATTGCATCGCATATTTACATCCATTTATGATCCTACTATGAAATATAATGCCATTGAGTTATATATCTAATCAGTTAATCAACCTACTAAAACCGCCAGATTTTATAATGTGGTTGTTCCCTTTTCTCTGAACAGAAATCTTCTTATTGACAGTTTGGCTTTTGAATCAGTAATGTGCCATAGCATTTTTTAAAGTAGTTTAAAGCAATGGATAGGATTCGTTTTTCGGAAATCGATTGTCACCACAGTGTACACGTATTTTTAATAGTCTCGTATTACAGGTATTTTATCAACACTGTGCCCTTGCCATGGCATTATCGTGCAACCTTAAACGGCCAGAATATTCTGGAATTTCGAATGATTGATGACAGTTGTTTGGTTAGCAGAGACTCATTAATGGCTAGTTTGCTAAAGGGTTGTATTTATTATTGTGAAAGTAAAATTAGTTACGCCCAGATAAAGATCTTAGTAGTATGTTGTGTAAGAATTAGTGGACTGATGGATAGTGGCACATTTGCTTTGAGCTAGGTAGGCGGTTGTCCATTGCGCAGTCTGTGAAAACTTATACATCATTGGCCAGCTGCGTGGATATAGCTCTATTTCAAATGATGCAGAGTACAGAGTTAGGAGTTTAAAAAAAAAAAAAAAAAAAAAAAAAAAAACTTTAGGTGAAGATGGTGCCAGGAAGTAGAAACCCCCACTCATGGGTTTCTGGTTGCGCTGGACCGGGTCAAAGTCACAAGCTCAGGCTGACCGCGATGAGGGCGTGCGGGTTGAAAACAGGGAACAGGATTGCCCCAGTGAAGATTCTACCTTCTCAGAGTCCAAGTCCACATGAGGAGCCACAGGTGAAGTTTTGCATTGACAGGTGCTGCAAGGAAGATTTCGCTGTGAGGACCAGGTCTCCAGTGGAGCTTCGCATTGGCGGTCAATGCAGGGGGTCACTGTCACTGTTTGGCACGAAGAGCAGGTTGTCACTGGAGCTTTTCTTTGAAGAGTGTTGCAGTTGATTGCTTCTTCGTGCAAAGAGTCTGTCAAATGGCGTGTGATGTCACTTCCTCCACCCCTGGCCTTTTGGTGAAATGACGTTCATGCCCCACTTAATCATTATCAGAATCTGCAAACACTCCCCTGAGTCATTATGGAAAGCTGGGGACACAGGCCTAAACACGTTTGGTAATTTGTACCGCAAACAATACACAAAAAATACAGAAACAAGCAGTCCATCAAACATATACACAAATGATAAAACATTTTATTTAATTTGCAAACAAAATAAATATTTGAATAGGAAGGTTGGAGCTTTTCTAAATTCAAATGAAGACACACATCATCCATTCTATATTCTGTTTGATGCACCTGCACTGCTCCCCCAAATCAGTTTGAGGATACTAATTTAGTTTTTAGCCTCCAATTTCGTTTTCATATTTACAGTACGTTTAAAAAATTTCAATTTCACATTTAGCCACTTAATTTATATACACTTAATTAACCTGTTAATATTATTTTTCTAAGCAGTCACAGCACCCCTGTGGGGAGGCTTCGCTGACCCCCAGGTGTCCCCGGACCACAGGTTGGGAACAACTGTTCTAGGCCTCATTCTGTGGCACCTGTACCTAGGCTGACTCTGCCTTCCCGAATTTCCGGGAGCTGGAGCAACCCCTGCCCAAATTAAAGAGTTCTATGAGGCCATGGCCCAAATTTTGGGACAGTCAGACGCTGCTGGGGGTGTCTTTGGGCCCTGTGGGGTCAGAGAGGGCTCCCTTGGGTTCTGCATCAGTGGCTCTGGCCTTTGCGCTCGTTGTACCACCTTGACAATCCTGGCACCCACCGGTGGCTCCATTCCCATTGTAATCCCTGACTACGGCATGGAGTTGGATGGGCATCCCAAGTTTCCTGATGCAACACCCCACCCCGGAGAGCTTGGTGATTCAAGCCTCTACCTCCCAAGACTCATTCTCTACCGTTTCCCCAGATAGGAAATCCAAAAGGTTGGATTCATTTGGGAAGATGCTTTCTTCTGCTAGCCTTGCATTTTGGTGGGTGAACAACTCATGCCTTTCGGGCTGTTATTCGCACCTGCTGTGAGATAAGGTTGCGCAAATATGACATTTGCTGCATCTCTCCCATCGGCAACAGCCTGAGAGAGTACAGACCTGGCCTCCTCCGGATCTGTGGCAGAAAGGCCATGTTTGGCTGAGGATGTCTGGCTTGTCGGGGGATGTCCAAGCGTCTTTACTGGACATGTCCTTCAATGGCACCTGTCTCGTCGGAGACAAGGCAGACTCTGCACCCAAGCTCCTTAAAGATTCCCATGTTACGGTCAGGTCCTTGGGCCTCACAGCAGAACCTCATGCCCCCAGTTGACCTACAGAATTGGTTATCAACCGCACCAATTCCCATCCAGACACCATGCTGCCCAGCCTCTGCATGGCCGATGGTGCTGGATCCACTGACCTCGTGGGTCAGGTGGCCAGCTGTCTGGTCAGTCCGCCGCCCCTCTCTGCAGCTGCCTCTAACCTCTTCTAGTCAACCCCCCTCTCCCCACCGTGAGCCAGTTGGCGGCATGTTTCACCATCACCTGCTCCACAGGCAAACCATTACTTCAGACAGGTGGGTTTTGCAGATAGTTTGAAAGGGCTACCCCTCCCCTTCTAGATTACCCTTCCATCTGTGCCACCATCTTATGATCAGATGACGGAGGATCATTTGTCCCCACTCTGTGAGGAAGTTGCGGCTCTCTTGGCCAAGAGGGCCATAGAGAGAGGGTTCCCGTGTCATAGGTATGCTGTGGGTGCTATTCCTGCTAATATCAGGCCCACAAAAAAGGCAAGGGCCTTCGCCCTATCCTAGACCTACGAGCCCTAAATATATTCCTTAAGAAGGAGAAGTTCAAGATTCTCACTTTGGCTCGGATCTTGTCGGCCCTGAACCCAGGAGACTGGATAGTAGTACTGACTTACATGACTCTTTATTTTCACTTCCCCACCATGCCTGCCCACAGACATTACTTGCGCTTAACAGTAGGTCACTAGCACTTTGAATTCACTGTGTTCCCCTTTGGCCTTACTCGCACCCCTCGGTTTTCTTCAAGGTGATGGCGGTGGTTACAGCTCATCTGCGCAGAACAGGGGTTTTATTCTCCCCCTATGTTGACAACTGGCTGTTGAAGGCGGGCTTGACCCAGGCTGTCGTCTTCCACCTCCACACTACTGCGAACCTGCTACATTTACTGGGGGTCACTATAAAAGTGCTGAAGTCATACCTGACTTCCTATGAGACTCTCCCTTTCATTGGAGCTGGTCTAGACATAGTACAGTTTTGGGCTTATCCTCCTGTGCGACGAGTCCAGGATATCCAGGCTATTATGCCATTGTTTCTGCCTCTATCCTTGATTTCGGTGAGAAGACACTGAGGCTGCTGGGCCTCATGGCCTCCTGATATCCTGCTGGTGACGCATGCCATATGCCCATTCTGCGATGGAACCTGCAGTTCCAGTGGGCACAGCATCAGGGGGAATCTCTCCGACGTGGTCCAGATCTCGGAGGGACCTGTGAAAGATCTGCAGTGGTGGTTACCTAACCGTGATTGGGTCAGAGGCAGGTCCCGTTCCCTTCCCTAACCAGATCTGACAGTAGTGATAGATGCCACTCCTGGGGTGGAGTGGCCATCTGGGAGAGGTAATCAGAGGAATGTGGTCTCCGGTGGAAGCAGTTCTCCACATCAAATTGCTGTAGCTCTGTGCGATCCGACTGGTATTGAAAGCCTCCCCCCCCCCCCCCCCCCCCCCCCCTGTCAAGGGAAGGGTGGCGCAGTTGTTCATGGACAACACCACTGCCATGTGGTATGGCAACAAGAAGGGTAGGGTGGAACCATGGACCTTTGTCAGGAGGCTGTGCGCCTCTGGACATGGCTGGAATAGTAGGACATATCCTTGGTGGTTCAACATCTGGCATTCTTTGTGAATGCCAGAGCAGCCAAACTCAGCTGAAAACGCCTAGCGGATCACAAATAGCGTCTCCATCCGGAGGGTGGGGCAAGCTTTCGTTCAGCAGTAGAGAGAGCCTTGGTTAGATCTCCTCACCTCCACTGAGAACATGCAATGTCAGCAGTTTTGCGTGTTGTAGTTTCCAAGGCGGCAATTTCTTGGAGACGCTTTTTTGTCTCGAGTGGAATTTAGCCCTCCTGTATGCATTTTGGCCCATACCACTTCTGCCCAGTGTTTTGAAGAAGGAGCGGGCCTAAGTAATCCTTGTGGCTCTGGACTGGACATGAAGTCTATTACCCTGAGCTGCTGAGCATGTCCATTGATCCTCGTATCAGACTGCCCCTTCAGGAAGCTCTTCTGTCGCAGCAGCAGGGGAGGGTTTTTCACCTGAACCTGTCCATGCTCTGCCTTTTTGCTTAGAGATTGTGTGGTGGAAGTTGACAGCTTTTGCTCCACTTTCTGGGCGTAATCTTTGCAGCCAGACGTCTCTCCACCAAAACAGTATGTGCCTGTTTGAAGAAACTTGTAGCATGGTGCACAGACAAATTTGTTGACATCCTTTCTGCCCCCCTTTCAGTGGTCCTATTGTTCATCTTTTCCCTTGACCAGCAGGGTTCTGCTTTAGGCACTCTCGAGGGATATTTGTCTACTATTTCTGCTTTCTTACGGTTGCCTGATCAGCCTTAATAAAGGTCTTACTCATCTCTTCCCTCCTTCCCTATCCATTATGCCCCAATGGAATCTGAATTTGGAAAGTGGAAAAGTGTGGATTCTCTACAAATATCTACATGAAATTTGCGTTTGGGTGTCAGATGATAGCTGGTTATGGCATATTGAAAGTGTTTGTTGGGTGTGGTAAGATCTGTGTACTGATTAGGAGGTCACCTTGTGTGTATTGGTTTAGGAGATGTTTTAATATAGTGATAACTTATTGAGCTGTGTTTTCTGCGTTTGGTGTTCTGTCAAGTAAAAAAAATCAAACAGTTCAAAGAAATACCGGTATTAGAATCATCAGCGCATATCTCATAATGCGGTAGGCAGGCAACCGCTCGGGCTTGGGGTTTATGATTTTATAACTCCTCATGGCATTAAGTCCAGTTTTCTACATGTTTTAGAGTAGTAAATGCCTTTTCACTTGTTTTGAGTCATTTGTGTTTGTGATGTTAAATGCAAATGGAGTACCCAGTTCCTATCAATATATGCAGAGCCCACCCAGATGTGTTAAACATGTAACCCATGAACCTACATGGTTTCTTTGTCACTTAGTCAGTCGTTCTGAAAAGTACTCCTTATGGCTGACAAAAACATAACTATACGGGAAGGACATATCTATTAGGAAGGGGGTTCCAGATATTTTCCTTTGTGACACCTATGGAACCTCAAACATTACTCTTTTCCTACAAGTTTGTACAGGGAGTGCAGAATTATTAGGCAAATGAGTATTTTGACCACATCATCCTTCTTATGCATGTTGTCTTACTCCAAGCTGTATAGGCTCGAAAGCCTACTACCAATTAAGCATATTAGGTGATGTGCATCTCTGTAATGAGAAGGGGTGTGGTCTAATGACATCAACACCCTATATCAGGTGTGCATAATTATTAGGCAACTTCCTTTCCTTTGGCAAAATGGGTCAAAAGAAGGACTTGACAGGCTCAGAAAAGTAAAAAATAGTGAGATATCTTGCAGAGGGATGCAGCACTCTTAAAATTGCAAAGCTTCTGAAGCGTGATCATCGAACAATCAAGCGTTTCATTCAAAATAGTCAACAGGGTCGCAAGAAGCGTGTGGAAAAACCAAGGCGCAAAATAACTGCCCATGAACTGAGAAAAGTCAAGCGTGCAGCTGCCACGATGCCACTTGCCACCAGTTTGGCCATATTTCAGAGCTGCAACATCACTGGAGTGCCCAAAAGCACAAGGTGTGCAATACTCAGAGACATGGCCAAGGTAAGAAAGGCTGAAAGACGACCACCACTGAACAAGACACACAAGCTGAAACGGAAAGACTGGGCCAAGAAATATCTCAAGACTGATTTTTCTAAGGTTTTATGGACTGATGAAATGAGAGTGAGTCTTGATGGGCCAGATGGATGGGCCCGTGGCTGGATTGGTAAAGGGCAGAGAGATCCAGTCCGACTCAGACGCCAGCAAGGTGGAGGTGGAGTACTGGTTTGGGCTGGTATCATCAAAGATGAGCTTGTGGGGCCTTTTCGGGTTGAGGATGGAGTGAAGCTCAACTCCCAGTCCTACTGCCAGTTCCTGGAAGACACCTTCTTCAAGCAGTGGTACAGGAAGAAGTCTGCATCCTTCAAGAAAAACATGATTTTCATGCAGGACATTGCTCCATCACATGCGTCCAAGTACTCCACAGCGTGGCTGGCAAGAAAGGGTATCAAAGAAGGAAATCTAATGACATGGCCTCCTTGTTCACCTGATCTGAACCCCATTGAGAACCTGTGGTCCATCATCAAATGTGAGATTTACAAGGTTGGAAAACAGTACACCTCTCTGAACAGTGTCTGGGAGGCTGTGGTTGCTGCTGCACGCAATGTTGATGGTGAACAGATCAAAACACTGACAGAATCCATGGATGGCAGGCTTTTGAGTGTCCTTGCAAAGAAAGGTGGCTATATTGGTCACTGATTAGTTTTTGTTTTGTTTTTGAATGTCAGAAATGTATATTTGTGAATGTTGAGATGTTATATTGGTTTCACTGGTAATAATTAATAATTGAAATGGGTATATATTTTTTTTTGTTAAGTTGCCTAATAATTATGCACAGTAATAGTCACCTGCACACACAGATATCCCCCTAACATAGCTAAAACTAAAAACAAACTAAAAACTACTTCCAAAAATATTCAGCTTTGATATTAATGAGTTTTTTGGGTTCATTGAGGACATGGTTGTTGTTCAATAATAAAATTAATCCTCAAAAATACAACTTGCCTAATAATTCTGCACTCCCTGTATGTTCTTAATCACTTTATTTGAATCCTAGGTATTCATTCAGAGACGTGTCTGCATGATTTAACTGTCTTATATTACTCAGCCCATTATGTCAGTTGAATAGGGAACACAAAGAAAATATGTAGCCAGTACATATATGAATAATTATATGATGCAATTCATGCATTTATTAAAGGTGTTCCCAGCCCCCACTCAAGAAGTGTTTGGCAATAATGAAGGCTAGTCCCTGCTTGTCTGGTTTAGTCTTCCGTCCCATTATGGTGTAATGTGATGACGTTTTAAGATGGCACTGGTTGTGCCCTAATCCCGAACAGGCCCTAACAAAGGAGTCCCCATGTACTCTGGCACAATGTTACCCTGACTTCCTGTGGAAAGGAATAGCCCTGGGAGAGTGATTATCTAGGAGACTTAGGGCCATATGTACGAATACTTTTCCCATAGACCGAGAATGGGTAAAAACCTTTGCTACATCTGGCCCTTAATCACATGATTAAGCCTGTCCATTGGCATTGTGAACTGTACAGTTCAAGATTACTTGAACCCCCACAACCAATTACTTTGTGTTCAGTATAGTGTCTGAGGGGTTCGAGAGGGGTAAAGGAGAAGGTTATTAGTTCATTCAAATGCAGTTTATTAAATGACAGTCTGGGCAGACTACATTAGCCAGAAGAGACTGAACAAATGCAAGAACAAGAAGGTGAGGTTTAGAGGACAACCTCGGCAAGTAGAGTACATGCAAGCAGCATCAAGCTAAAAGAGCAGCCTCAGGCATGTATTACATTAGGAAGATGGTTCTTAGGAAGGGGGCATGTAGGAAAGTACCCTCTTTTTGGCATGGTTACCCCCACTTTTTTGCCTGATGTCAGTGTGTGTGTTGGTTGTTCCTGACTTTGTGTACCCCACAAAAGTCCTTAGTCTATGGTACCTACGCCATTGGGGCACCAGGGGTTCCCCATGGGTTGCAGCATACATTATGCCACCCATGGGAGCTCATGTAAAATGTCTGCAGACCTGCCATTTCAAACTGCATGAAAAGGTGCATGCACCCTTTCACTACAGGTCATTGCACCAGGTCATTAGGTCAACCCTGTGGCAGGCCCTCCTAGCCCAGAGGGAAGGGTCAAGTACCTGTGTGTAAGGGCACCCCTGCGTGAGCAGAGGTGCCCCAAAGAACTCCAGCTGCATTTTCCTGGACTTCGTGAGTGCAGGGAAGCCATTTACCCATGTACTGGACATAGGTCATTACCTATGTCCAGCTACATAATGGTAACTCCGAACCTAGGTATGTTTGGTATCGAACATGTCAATATCATACCCCAATACTGTTTCCAGTATTGGTTGTATGATTCCATGCACTCTGGGGGGTCCTTAGAGGTCCCCCAGCTTTGCTCCCATCAGTTTGCAGAGTTTTCCCGGGAAGTCTGCGCTGCTGCCATCCTGCAGACAGGTTTCTGCCATCATGCTGCTTGAGCAGTTCAAGCCCAAGAAGGCAGAACAAAGGATTTCCTTTGGGAGAGGGAGGCAACACCCTCCCCCTTTGGAAATTGGTGTTACCTGGCTTACGAGGGGTAGCCTCCCCAAACCACTGGTATGCTTTATAGGTCACATTTGGTGCCATCTTTGCATATACCGGCTTGCACCATTCCAGGGACCACTGGTCCCTGCTCTGTTGCGAAACTCAGCAATGGAAAGGGGAGTTACCACTCCCCTGTCCATCACCACTCCCAAGGGTGCTGCCCAGAGCTCCTTCAGGTGGCCACTTGATTCTGCCATCTTGAATCCACGGTGGGCAGAGGCCTCTGGGAGCATCTGAGTGGTCAGGCAGGTGATGTCAAAGCCCCCTCCTGATACGTGGTCACCCTGCTAGGTGACCAATGCCCCTTTTAGAGCTATTTAGGGTCTCCCTCCTGGGTGGGGTCTCAGATTCGATGTGCAAGATTCTGGCAGGACTCCTCTGCAACATTGACTTCAACTTCTGGCCACTGGAACTGCAACTGGACTTCACAGGAACCTACAACCTGCAGCTCCAGCAACGACTTCGCCCTGCAACATTTTTTCTCTGGCTCCTTCCAGCAACTGCAACATTTCTCCAGCTGTGCATCCTGTAAGGTCGGCAAGCCTTCAGTCTGCACCCAGAAGGAATCTCCCTTGGAGTGAAGGAGTCACTCCCCTGCATCCACAGGCACCAACTGCAATGACGGCCAGCTGCCTGGGTCCTGTCTCCTGCAACTCTAAGTGGATCCTGCAACACATGTGGTGGTCTTGAGTGGTTCCCTTGGCCCCCTCTACCAGCTGACCCACTTTGGAGGTGGTGATTCTTTGCCTGTTCTTGGTGGACGGTACCCCTCTGCACTGTGACTCTTGCAGCATCCAAGCCTTGTTGACTCTTCTTCCAAGGGATCTTCAGACTTCATGTAACCCTGGCCTCCAGCACTCTTGCCTGCAATGCGTGGTCTCATGCCTGCCACTCCAGCGATGTGGGACTCCTTTCCTGGTGTGCTGAGTGGGCCTCACTGCGACTCCTGTGCCTGTTGCCTGTGTGTGGCTGCATCCATGACTTCTTGCTCTCCTGATTGCTGGGGGTCGTCTGGCACCTCCCTCCTTGGGCTGAGTTCCCTCAGACCTTCCTGGTCCCCAGCAGCTATGCAACTTCTCTTCTGTGACTCTTGCCTTTGCTAAGGCTTGTTGGTGGTTTTTCCACACCAATTACAGACTGCCTGTCTTCTTCTGACGCAGGACACAGACTGCATCACTTCTGGAACTCTTCCTCTGCTCCTATGCTGCATAGCTGACTCCTGGTCTTTACCATCGACCTGGTCCTGCATCTCCTGAAGGGTGGGTAGTGGCTCCTGCCCCAGCTGGACTCTCCAACTGGAACTGGACTTGGTCCCCTTCTGTTTGGATCCATCATCTGTTTCGTGCAGTCTTGCTTGCGTCTCGCACAGTCCTTTCACAAAGTTTCTCTGCAGGTTTGGGAAAAACCAGGTACTTACCTCTTCTCTCCTGGTCGCTGGAGGGCACTCTGGTACTTACCTCTTGTGGTTCCTAGTTCCTCCATCTCTCCTCTACCGAGTTCACTTACCTGGGTTGGGATCGATCATTCGCATTCCATTTTTTTTTAGTGTATGGTTCGGGCTCCCCCTAGAGTCACCATTGTCTATTGTTATTGCACAGTTTTCTATTGCTTTCTCTGTCTATTCCTGACAGCTAAGGTGTATATAATAGTGTGTTAACTCACCTCCTAGTACAGTATTGCCTATAATAGTATTATGTTATTTGTGTCACTAAAATAAAGTACCTTAATTTTTGCAACACTGTGGTTCTTTCATGTGTGTAAGTGCCTTGTGACTACAAATGTGTTTTTCATGAGCTTTGCATGTCTCCTAAATAAGCCTTGGATGTTCATCCACAGCCACCTCTAGAGAGTCTAGCTTCCTAGACACTGACTACACTTCACTAATAGGTGATACCTGGACCTGGTATAGGGTGATAACACCATAGGTGCTCACCACACACCAGCTTCATACAGAACACAAGGTGCAGTGCTGGTATTCTCCTTTTATCAATAACATACTTTATAAAGACATGTCCTAAGTACTTGTAAATTATAGAAAAGAAAGTTGAGTGAAAGTATTTTAGTAAGTCGTTCCCTTACACCTACCCAGCAGGTGTGTTAATTTGCAAATCCAACACCAGATAATGACTTTTTTTTTTTTTTTTTTGTAATCTGACCAAGTCATCTGCGTAAGAATGTCTGTCGGAACTAAGGGAATTCTAGCTCTTCTTATATCTTCATGTACATTCTGTAATTTTCATGTTACCATATAAAACCAACATTGACTTTAGCTTATTTTTAAAAGCGCTGCGTTTTGTATGCCTGTGAAGATTTGTTTAAAACAGCATGACGGTTTACTGATGATGAACCAGATTTCTTAGAGATTGTTAGTGCACATTCTCCGTACCGATCTATTGCTCGGCAGAAAAAGTGTCACCTTAGTCCGGTTTAAGTGAACACGTTTCCTTTGCTTTGTTTACTTTGTAGAAGGAAATCCAAATGTAGATTTTTTTTTTCTTTTCTTTTTTTATTTTATTTGTGAGTAGTATACCCAGTTTTGAACTCCTAGCAGAGCGTGTTACCAGAACTAAGGCATAAAGCTGTTTTCCTGTGTTTTACTGCCAAATATGTAAGTGACAGCAGATTTGCCTAAAATGAATATAGGTCTACAGAAGAAAAAAATTGAGGTCACCTTGAATTTGTAAGCAAAAGAGACCGCCTGCCTTTCAAACTAATCTTAACTTGTTTGAAGAAAAAAAAAGTCATGAAAACACAAGGTAATCGCAGATTTGAACGGTGGCAAAATAAGACAGGGACTACCAAATACAATCCTGGGTGACTGCCTGCAATATACAGAGAAGTCCACGTGGTGGCGCCTCCAGACTATGCATTTAATTGTAGGTATTATTTTAAGCCATGAGAAAGCTATAATGTTATGTTAATAGCACAGTGGGTAAACAAATCCTCCTCCGCGATATGTCAGTGCGCCATAGAAGTGAAGAAGAGCATTAGTGGGTGGCTACAGATTGTTAACGCTCTCTGCTGTCCAACGCTAAAAAACAGTGCAAGGACATAGTGAACAAGTGGAGAAGCATGTACTTGAAAAAGGCACATTTCACAGATATCAGGTCACAATTGTATACGTACAATCGGTGACCAATCAATCGACGTTTCCTCAGCATAAAAACAGGAGTAATTAGCCGTCAGGAGGTTCTAAAATTCAGATTAATTACAAAAAGCGGTGTTTTAGCAAGGGGTGCAACTGCAAACCACAAGTACATGTGCACAATTTCCAAACTATTTGATCCCATAATTACCTATCTTGTAAAATGCAAATTCAAGACGTTCCCTTCGAAAAAGATATAATGTGCATTCCAAAATGTAGCTATGATTTGAATTCCTTTTAAATTCCATAAGCTGACCTTTATCCTTTAGCATTTGCTGCTCGGTTAATTGCTCTCAACACTGTTATTGTACATTTAGGCCGCTACAAAGAAGCTCTGTAAAGTACATCACATGTATTTGTACGAAAGTTATTAACGGTCTATTCTTATTTTCGAGGGAATATAAGCCAAAAATAAAATGCCTCATTACTGGGGGTAGGTATTTGCTTAAAATAGGATCAAAGTGGGTCATATTAAACATTGGTGCGCCTTGCCAGTTATTTCCCGATATACCTTTAGAAAAAACGAATTCCATTGTCAAATATTACTTTGAAGCATATAAAGACTTATACAGCAGGAGCTGTTTTTTTATCTATTACTTGTGTGTCTACTATTTAGGCCCAGGATCCTTTGTGAATTTCAAAGGTCTGTGGTCACTCGGAGTGTTAGGAAATGGTTATTATCCACCCATTCCTTTTATTTTCTTTAGAATTAGTTTTTTAAGTACTCTCCCACGAGTATGTTAGAAAGAAGTGCGTCTGTAGTCAGATGATTGATTCTCACGTTGACCCGGTAAACTGGAATTTTGCTTCCACATCTCCGAGAGTTCTGGAGGTTTTGAGTTTTGTATTTTGTTTCTATTGCTGTAGTCGAAAAAGCACTCTCCCATGCTATTTCATCAAAATAAATGTCTTTAGGAATAAGATCTGGTACACACCGGCTGGAACAAATTACTCGTTCTTTAAGTAAGGCAATATATTTTTTTAGCCATTGCCTGGGAGTCATACCGTTGAATAAAATATTGCTATTTTTACTAGAAAGCTCCCGACGGTGACAGCATCATGCTTTGCTATTCTTTTAGTTTCCAATATTGTGCGGCTCAACTACTCTACTATATAGTAAACACCACGAATTTGGAATTATTCAGAGACACAAAGATGGACTATCTGCAGTAGTGCACACGATACCACGAGGCAAAAAGACCAGACGTTTTTTTACCTTTTTTTCTTAAAAAAACCATAGAAACCATTACAGTTTAGAGAGTATGAGTTACAAAAGCATTGCCTGATCTGCTCCATCTCCTCACTATTCAGGCACAGCTGAGCAGCAAAACAGTACAGCTCGAAATCTATCGGTTGTGGCCCTCTTTTTTAGTATTAGTTGTTTAAAAAAAAAAAAGAATTTGCTCGTTTTTATTGTGGCACGCTTTTGGCACAATCATTTATTTCAGTGGCTACTCACTGAAACAAGTCCTATCGTCACACTTAACTGAAATGTGCACAAAGCTCTCCATGCAGGCACAGCCACAGAAGTTACTAAATTAACCTATTGTTGAAAATGGCCCTCTCTATAGTGTCACCCCAAATGTTTTGCCTTCCTGCTACTTTTTGCTGGATTTTTGCTTGTTGGCCTTAGGGCTCTGTGCACGTTACTACTGCTAACCAGTGCTACAGGTGCTTGTGCTCTCTCCCAAAAATGATTTGATTGGCATATACCTGATTGTTATATTTCATTTACATGTAAGTCCCTTTTGGAGTGGTATACTGTATACCCAGAGCCTGTAAATTGAATCCTACATGTGGGCCACCAGCATTTATTGTGCCACCCAGTTGAGTAGCACTTCAAAACATGTCACAGACCTGCCATTGCAGCCCCAAGGCAGTGCCCCACTGCCATGTCGACTTGGCATTTACACCCCCCTTGCCAAGCCTTAAACTTCCCTTTTATTACATATGTCACCCCTCAGGTAGGCCTTAGGTAGCCCATAGGGCATGCGCTGTATAATTAAAAGGCATGATGTACTTTTTACTTTACATGTCTTAGTAGTGACAAAATCTCAATTTTTTTTCCACTACTGTGAGGCCTACCTCTCCCATAGGACAGCATTGGAGATTACATATTATATTTTATAAGATGTAATTCCTAAACCAGAGGTGGTAGCTGTCATGTTTGGTATCTATGAACTTGTAATGATAAACCCTCTTTAATGGAAAAGTCGGATTTATCATTACAAGTTTGAAAACACCACTTTTAAAAAGTCAGCATTTTCTTGCCCTTAGCCCTATATACCTGCAGCCTCCCTTAGGTCACATGGCTGGGTGTAATTGACAGTTCAGGCTTTGTGAATTTACCCCCAGACAGTCACGCAAAAGTGGGATTAGCATAGTCTGAATGGGCCTTTAACTGACTTGATGGCAGGGCACTTGCAGCTGAATAGCCTGGGCTTTGCCACCAAACAATATACTTAACGACCCTGTACTGTCAGTGCAGCCAGCTAGGAGGCAGGAAACTTCTCCCAACTTCTAGGTGTAGAGCACCGGGGTATAAAAATAGGACTCTCAGACCCACTCTGCGGAAGGACTCTAAGGACTGCCTGCTGCTGTGACCTGCTGTACCTGGAAGGAATGCTTTGCTGCCTGGAGTCTCCCTTGACTCGTAAGAGGCCAGCCCTGCTGTAGAGCCCTGCATCTTCACCTGCACCCATGACTTCCAGACATAACTCTAAGGGCTAGTTTTGCTGGCCTTCTGTTCAAAGCGACAGGGACATAACAGGCTCCCACCATTTGGAGCACACACGTGAACCCAGTCTGAGTGAGTCCTGAACCCCAAGAGGTCCTCATCCACTCCTGGACCCTTGGTTGTGGTGATGAAGGTGCCCAGGTAGTCATTTTCTAAAACTAAAGACTTGCTATTTTAAACTTTAAACTTTAAATATTCATAACTCCAGTCTGCTAATTGGATTTTGATGGTGTTTGTGTCAAATAATGTATTGAAATGTCCTAACAAAGGCATAACTTAGAGGCAATGTGTAAAGTATTTATGCAACACACAAACAGTAATAAAGTGAAAACACAAGAAACTTCCCATACTATTTTAGAAAAATAGAGCATAATTTTATAAATAATTTGACACCAAAATTTAATAAATCCAACCTGTAAAACCGGAGTTATGCACGTTTAAAGTTTTTAGTGAAAAATAGAGCCTAAAAGATCAAAGTGCCAACCGCAGACATCTAGTCACGTAAATCCAGGGCAAAGTCTAAAGTTGTGGCTTACCATGATAAAGCATAGTTCTGACACATGAGATTGCTTGGGCCTTGTCCCAGCATATCTTCAGACTTAGGAGAAATTTGAAGAAAAATTTGCTGAGAAGGTAAAGTTTAGCGGCAGTGTCTGAGAATGCATCATCATCAGGGAGCTACTGAGCAGGTCATAGTGAACATTCGAATGTTCGGACTTTGTCCCTTTTTTTTGGAAGTAAAAAATGTCTGGCGGGACGAAGCTACAGGGTGTAGCTGATGAGGGCTTCACAGGGCCAGATACCCCTTCCGAGAAGCGCTGGTGAACAGAATTTGGTGCTGCAGAGAGGAACGTAGCAGGGGCTATGAGGATGTGAGGGCGACCAGGATTACACCTTGGGTGGCTCAGCGAGCTAGTTGGTCCTAGTCTCCTGTTGGTTTTTGGCCACTTTTTGGTGGAACATTTTGTAAGTCTCAAGTTTCGTTTGTTTTTGCTTTTTGGGCACCTTTAGGACCACTTTCAAGAGCCCAGGACTGGTGGGGGGCCACTTGGAGTTAAGACTCACTTTAGACAGGGTCCAGGTACTGGTTAAAGGGTTTTGAAGCTTGTTGTGTCCCTGTAGCTCAGAACAGGAGGCCACTGTGGTAGTCTTGAGTTAAGCAGCAGGGCAGTCCTCTAAGGGTGGAAGGCATGCCTCAACCAGCAGGGCAGTCTCCTGAGAGTACAAAGCAGGTGTCAAGAAGCAGGGCAATACTCTGAAAAACTAGGGAGTCCTTCTGAGTGTCCTCTGCAGGGGCAGGAGTGAACTGAAGAACTGGTCTGAGGGTCCAAACATTGAAGTGGGAGAAACGTCTGGGCTCTAACGTCTGGGCTCTCCCCGGATCTGTTTCTGGAACTTTTCTTCTTCCCCCTGCCCAGGCTCCAGGGGGATCTAAGGTGTCAAAAGGCTGGTGTTAAATTATTTGTGAATTTGCCTGCGGCATCATTTTGAAATGTAAGGGGGGCAGGGAACAGTTCCACCACTGCCATCCTGCCAACACTTAGTCCCCCTTTGTTTCACTGTCTGGGAGGAATACACAAGAGCCAACTATGGCCAGTCACATGACCCAGGACACAGGCTGCTTACACCAAATGATTAGGACAACAACATGCCAACTTGCTAAAAGTGTCATTTTAAGAATTGTGATTAAAATCCGACTTTGCCATTCAAGAAGATTTTAGTTTGGAATTCATTTAAGACCAAACATAACATGACAGGGAACAGCTAAAAAGGTTACCACTTATTAAACGTTATATGTTAACCCAATGCTATCTTATGAGAGAGGTAGGCCTCACAGTAGTGAAAATCAAATTTTTTTTTGCTACCAGCTCATCTAAACCTTAACACAGCATACCCTATCCTTTAAATACAATGCACTCTGCCGTGTTTAGGGCCTACCTTATGGAGGACCTCTATGTATTAAAAGGGGAGTCTTAACCTGGCAAAAGATTTATTTAGTCAAGTCAAATTGACAGTTTGAAACTGCAAAAAGGCTGTAATGTTTTAAATGGCCACTTAAGTAAGAGACACAATCAGTGCTGCAGGCCCACTAGTAGCATCTAATTTACAGGCCCTGTGCATATGTAGAACCACTTTACTAGAGTCCTATAAGTAAATTAAATGTGTCAATTGGGTGTAAGCATCGAGCACTTTAGCACTAGTTAGCAGTGTTAAAGCACATAGAGTCCTAAAGACAAAATTAATTTCAGCAAATAGGAGGGGAGAAGGCGAAAGGTTTGGGGGAAGGCCACACCTAAGTTATAGGAAAAATCACAACGCCGTCCCTACCTGGCTGTGCTTCAGCACCACAGCGAAACTGGATTCAGCCCGGGGCTTTGACCTCATTTCGATGAAATAATTGCAACAAATGTTTGTCCTGATTAATGCACTTTTGGAATCTTGGAAGTGACAACTTTGTTACTAAGCCATGAGAAAGCCCCAGGTTTTCCACCATGTAAGGGGTGAAACACTTGTCTGCTGTCAATCTAAAATCTTGCGATAAAAAGTATCTGGATTACCAGTATGATTTTGACCATGTTTTAAACATTTTGATTGGATAAATTACTCTTAAAATTATCGTTCAAGAGCTACCTTAACGCTTAATCTTGGGTGGGTGCACCTACTCTTTCAATACAAGAAATATGTCTGAGGAACAAGTGGTCTTCCCCTCACTTGATGACCCACCGCTCATATTGAACATGGGTATTATGTTACAGATGGGGAGTGTTGGACCTTGGCGCACTTCATTTAGATTTAGCAGATTTGTAAATAAGATATTAACAATGGCTGAGCAAACGGTCTCTGTGTGAAAGTTACTGAAAATATATCCAAACACACTCAGACGGTTTAGGCTATCCAGACTTGCAACTTAGAGCAATCTTTTGTGAATTCGGAATTCCTCTGCTATCATGCAGTCTTGGAATGTAACTTCTGTGTTACTGATTGTACATTTTTTCACAGAAGCCAAGGTGTTTTGGGGGATATTCTTTGTATACACACTGACTTTGATTCAAGTCAATGTGGCATACCTAGTACTATCTGCTACTTCGGTCATGAAAGGTTCATATTAAACCCTGTGTGCTGGCAACAAAACCCCAACAGCGCTGGCCATATCATCTGAGCATTTAGCCTGCTTAAACTCTAGCTGTTGAATTGCACTCTTGCTTTTATGTTAGGGCCATGTAACTGTTAATTAACATCTCTTAATTGATCATTGTAGATCCTTTCAATGGTAGATTGGTGGCTCTGGTTGTGAGATCAGCCTCTTTTCGTTTACTCCTTATGTGACTTCCACCATATTTTGTGGTCTGTGACTCAAGTACCTCTGCTGAGCTTGATGGTGTCTCTAAGATCCTAACCTTGTAGTTGAACAAGGGGCTGGACAATGGCTCTTTCCTCTGCTGAGCCCAGCAGGGTTTCTTTATTTACACTCTTTCAGTGTACCACTCGATACTGGACATGGATGCTTCCATCCGTCTTCATTAATGCTGGTTCATTGTGCTGCTACAAGATGGCATTACTGTTGGTTTCGCTGCTTTGACAAGGGTCACCACTTTAGACTGTATGAGAATCATTCTGATCTTTTAAGTTGTGTGCGGTGGATGTGCACTGCAATCACAATGACCTTGAAGCTTTCGGAAAAGGTCAACTGCACTTGTTGGAAAGCTTCAACAGTCTCTTCTGGGAGCCATAGTGTATCTTCCCTTAAGTGAAAGGGAAATGCGATTTTGTGAACTTTTTTCGAGCTATTAAATTAACAAAAGCATACTCCCAGGATGGATATTAAGGCTTTTTGTAGATGCACTCAGGGCTGCAGCATTGTTTGTACCATCCTGTGTGTGACAAAGTACCAAATGGCTCCCAGCCGGCCACTGCAGACTTGAAGGGCAGTGTTTACACTTCCTGCTCGACTTTGCCATTCAAATCAATGGCAAAGCCACTCTTTCCCTTAACAAAAAATGGAATTCTACCCTAAGGAAGGTCTGTAGAGCCCTTTGGCAGGGAGCTGTGTATTGTTAAGGAGGACATATAGTTTTCAAATGCCTTAACAGCAATACTTCCAGATTGTCAATTTGCTGTGGATAAGTTAGCAGCCCAATTGGATATACAGGAATATAGGTTGGCACCTCAGCCTGGCTAACTCCTGAATGGTAATACCTAACCGGGCCATGTAAGATATCAAATTAATCGTTACTTTAAATCCGCCCTGAAGCCCAGGTTGAATCTAATGTCACATTAAAGTTTAGCAACTTTTAGAAAGTTGCCAGTCTATACTTCAGCTAGCCTAGCAGCTCCACAAAGGCCCTGGCCCACAGACAGCTTTTTGCCTGCCTAGGGAGACGCATGAACGACTCCCCAGCACAGGAACAAAGGCTGTTGCCGCAGATGGAGGTGTTACCTTCTCTCCCAGGAGGGTCACTCAGGGTGTTAGCCCAACAGGAGAGCTTCAAATGAGGGGAAATAGTGACAGTACCCCTGAGCAGGATGCCTTTTGTTTCTGTAGAGAAAGTGGAGACCTAGCCAGAGAAGGAAAACCCATCCCCTGATCGTTTTTTCTGTGTGCGTGTAGCCCTCTGGTAGCCACACCTCTAGGGTGAGCTTCTACGCTCCTGGCCGACTGAAGATAGACTGTACCATCAACACGTCACTAGGAACGAGGGGGCCCATTAGCTAATGACTGCATAGTCCCCTTGGGGCTCTTTCCCAGGATAAATATGGCATCCCTGGCACCTTGCTCCTCTGCTTATATTGGATTTGGAGAGAGGACCGAAGGAGGGACTGCCAAGCAGCCCTTGGAACGGCGCAAAGAGACTGCACTGTCAGAAGGATTGTACCTGTTGCACTTTTGGCTAGTGAAGCTTGGACTGTGCCTGTCCCCAGATCAAAGTAGTGACTACAAAGATCAGTTGGCTGATAATATGGAACCAGCTTGAGGGACACAAGAACTGAAGTAGCCCAAGCCAACAAGTTTGTTGCCACCACACAGGCTTTGCCGCTACCAGTCACCAGTTGCCCAAAAGGACAAATCCGAGACAGCCAAATGTTGCACCAGAGTGCCCAACCCAGGAGTGCTGCCCAAGTCCATATTCCTCGCACACAAGGAACACTAGCCCCTACCTAAGGATTTAGCCCCATCCACAATGTAAAGAGACCAGTAGCCCAGCATTGGCTGGCCTGGTACTGCAATGAAAAGGACTTTGAGAGGCCCTGATCTCTGTGGCCAAAGTCGCCCCACTTCACTAGTAGACTGGGGGAATAGTCACAAAGACACCCCTGTCGACCACACCACAACTGGAACACCCTTCGCTCATCAGTTGCCTGTATACTCAGCATCCGGACCATGATTTTTATGGCGGTCGTCCTGTAAAGTTTGGAACGTGCCTTAAAACGCTCTGGTGGCCAGGTAATGGTATCCACTCTGGCTCCCCCAGACCTATGTCCAGTCTGAACTGGTCGCCCAACCTGGGCCAGAGTAGCCAAACTAACTCTTTCAAAGTTTTCAAACATTTACAAACTTTTTGTTAACCTATGCTTGTTTGCGGTTGCATTTAAAATTTATAATATCTGCTAAAATCTATATCTCCAGAACCCTCTAGTGGATTTTGTTAATCAAGGTCTCTAAAAATTCATAAAAATATATATATATTTTTTTTTTATATGTTGGTGTCAGATTTCATTTCGTTGTTTGGTGCTGTTAAAGACTTTGCCAAGTCTTACTGCCACAGCTACCCAGGGCTGAACTTAAGGTTAAGTAAACAAGCCTAACTGACCAAAGACGGTATTTGCTGATGTACTGCACAATGAGGCCTCACAGCCATATTGTATAGTACACCCAAATCCTCACTTTTTGCATTTGATGTAGCGCAAACCTAGATTGAAGGATTAACAGCGCTCTTTAAAGAGTTTTTCTAATATCCAGTACTTCACTGAAATTCCCTTTCTAAGAAGTGTCTTGAGTGCATTTGAAAATGTTGGCATTGTACGCCAACACGTCTGAGTAGTGGCAGCATAAATCACATACTTCACTCACATGGCTGACTATGTAGTTGTTGAGATGTGTAGCTCTTCCAAGAGTTTATTCCTCACAAAATGTTGCCTCTAGTTCTTGGTGTTCATACCCAGTGGAATGTAGCAGCGAGTCATTTATTGAACTGGTTTAGGTGGACGCTATATATAGTATATGTATCTAGAAGACAAAGTGACTTTTCACCTTTTATACGTCTTATAGCCACTAGGGGAAGAAGGCCAAGTTGTTCATGACTTATCTTGGTCAGGAGTAGGGAGCGCATTGTACTCTACAAATCATGTTTGGCATGTCAGCCAGTCGCCTTCCATCTACCTAAGTGAAATAAGCATTTTTATAATTGTTTTGTTGTTTTGCAACATAGTTTATCATGCATTACATCTTTTCCACATGTATGACCTTTCTGTGCCAGTTGTTTTGCTTTTTCCTTCCGACATTTCCACTTATGGCTACAATTTCCTAATATAAGGCTGGCCTCAACTAGTCTTAATTACAGCCCAGTGCCATTGGTCAGTCGTTGTCAGTTTCTCACATTACTGATCTGCCATTTATGTTACAGAGCTGCACCTTAAGAAGCTACATGCTGCTTGATGATACATCTTCAGCGCGCACTAATTATTTTTAAATCGATATATCAATTCCCCAAATAAATTCAACGTAAGAGTAGTGTGTTTAACACCGCTGAGATGCGACCGTGTGCAACAATATATTGAGCATCGTGCCTTTCCTGTAGCTAGTTTGTGGCTGGAGTGGGGTGAGGTGAAGAAAGGAGAGGGGCGTAAACGCCATCAAGTGGGGGGGGGGGGGCAAACAGTTATGGTGTTGTGAGATCCATTCCTTTTTGGCCCGAAATAGGTGGTTTCTTCCTTCCTCATTGGGTTGGTAGATGCAATGTTCGTCTCCTCCCCTTATTGTACAGACTCGAGCAATAGAGCTTCCCGTGCCTGTACTCCCAGGATTTTATTATCTTTTTATCTGTGCTGTGCCTTTGCTTTGAGCGTAGCCCGTGTAATCCTGCCTGCTGGCCAGTTGTTAACTGACGGTGCCTTTGCTGCTGTCCATTCCACATTAGACATAGTTTGGCTATCAACTGTGCCAACTCCTGGACTCTAGTTGTAGTTGTGGCCTTCTTTTGCTGTAAGCAAGCTTTGAATACTATGATTTCATTGTCATAAAGGCAGGCTTCCTCCTGTAACTAACTTACACATCGCTTTCTCTGTGAAAACCATAAAAACTGATATTGTCAGAAAGACTTGACTCTGAGTTTACTGTTCTTCGGAGGGTAAGGTAAAAAAATCTGAAACTTAGGAGAGAAGCTCATATTGGTTTATGTCGCGCTTCATGGTGTGGCTAGAGTGGACCTGGACACTGAGTATGTTTCTAAAGCTTTATTATGTAGAAAAAAACACAGCCTTCCAAATGCATTTTTTTTTGCGTAAAATGCTTGCGAAGGAGAGACAGAATGCTTTATGAAAAGCTCTAACACAGTCACGATGCTCAGTTCTTACACTTGTCACGTTAGAATGCAGTCTTGTGATTGAATGTACCATGCCTCAGACTTTTTCCACCTAACTTTATATTTCTTTTCACCCCTTTAGGAGCAGGTGGACAACGAGAAGAACGAGGTTATTCAGAAGTATTGTGCAGGTAGCCATCAGCACTAATTCATTTTGAAGCATAATTTGCACTGTTGACAAATTGTATCAGATTATATCATGTTGCCTTAACTAAGAGCACGTATGAACCTTAGACAACATTCCCGGTAGAATACAACTAAAGCAACTGTAATATCTGACACTTACCGCACCTTTCTCTGTAGCGCTTTTGTATTCATTTATCTCCTTGCTGGCTGTTGAGAATAGTGTGTCATCGTATGCCGTACAGTGGAGCCTAGTAAATATAATATATTAAGCTTTCATTCTAGGAGGGCAAATGGTACAACGGGCCGTGTGGTGCAAGTCAGATTCTCGAGTCCCGGGATTGAAAAGTTTCATGTGTTAAACGTCTCGTGCGGTGGCGTTCTGACACTAAATGATTGCCCGCTGAAGTCAGTTTCAGCAAGCATCATTAGGCAGTTTACCTGGCAGCAATCTTTGAGCAGTTTCCCAGCGGCACATCCATTGCTCATTTCGGCAGAGAGCTCGACAGCGCCCTCGTTTGGGATTCTTGGATCATGACTCGCTCACATGAGCCTGCTTGTGGTGGTTTCACTTAACTTGCAAAGAGGGACTTCTTTTCTGGTTGCTATTTTCTTGCAGAGGCCTATGAATGTCCCTGTCTGTACTTGTCAAATAGAGTGCATTTATGGTATTAATCAGGCTTATCTGTGCATGTATGCCAAATAGAGTGAGCTAGAGAACACCGACAAATCTAATTAATGATTAATTAGAAAAATTGAGTCCTGTCTGTACATGTATTTCAAATATAGTTTATTAATAGTATTAAGAAGGCCTAGCTGTACATGTGTGTCAAATAGAGTGAGCTGGTAAACGAACACTAGCGAAACCTTTCAGAAAATAATGGGAGTTGGAGTGTTTGGAAATTTTACCGCTGCACACCTGCTTTTACTAAGACCACAAAGTATTTGTACATCATGCAAGTGTCAGCCACGATCACTTGAAAACAGAAAACGTTGACGCTGCAAAGTGTTCATAGTAATCCAAGCAATGACCAAAATAAGATGGGGAAAAATGCTTTACTTCTCGACAGCATCAAATGCCCACTTCACCGCAGCATCTTCCCTAACTGTCTCAATTGCCACTTTCAGAACAATGTCAACATTATATCGGAGGGAACCAGGAAACAATAGAGAGAGAGGGCGACGTATGTTCCATTAATATGATCAAAAAGTAATACATAATAGTTGAAGCAATTATATCATTTTACAATATGGAATTTGTAATAAATTATAAAACATCTCCTCTCGGAAAAAGGAAATAAAATAATACTGTATATGCATAGAAAATAAAGCATACTGACCATTCTGATACGTTACTACAAACAGGATAATGCAAAGAACAAATATATCATCCTACAATTTAGTCCTTATGTCATTCAGGTACTTTAACATTCTCACGCAAATCAATGACTATTCGCGATACCATCAGAATTCATAGACATTGGAACGTTTGCTCTGACAATCCTGTCCATACACCATGTTTGACATTTGCCTAATGTGACTATATTTTTTCCCAGTTTGAGATTTCTTTCAGGTGCAGAGAATCTTGAAAGTCCCTTTTGTGTGTGTCTAGGCAGTTTAACTTGTACCATATCACCAACCGTCCAAGTTATAACTGTTCACATTTCTGTTCTATCTAGCTAAGTACGTTTCCTGGTGATTGTTTTTTTCCCCATATAGTTTCTCTTTTACATAATCTTGGTTTGTTCCCACATAAACGCTATGAAGTGAATTTAGAACCTGGATTTCTTCCTTTTAGGGGTCTGAATTGAGAAATATCACTGTGTTTGGTGTTATGTGATATGACCGTATCATTTTCTGTAAGGCTTTTCTGATATTAATTGTGTAGGAAAGTGCCCCTTTTGACATGGTCACTCCCAGTTTTTTGCCACTGGTACTGAGGGCTTTCGACTGAAAGTGCACTGGGGTTTATGCTAAACCAGGCTCCCGGTGCTCTTTCCCTAAAACAAGTTAAAAGGTCTAATTGTGTACGATTGGTACAACCTTCAGTATCTCTGTAAGTCCTTAGTATATGGTACCCCTGGTACCTATGGCCTTTGTTCTGAAGAGGGCTGCAATAAGTATTGTGCCACCTTAAGGGACCCCCAAACAAACTGCACACAGCCTGCCATTGTAGACTGTGGGTCAGGGTGTAAGCCATGAGTGAAAATACAACATGGCACACTCAGTGTGTGCCATGCCCCCAGCCCACTTCATCTAATATATGTAAGTCACCACTGCAGCACGCCTTAAAGCCCTAAAGCAGGGGGCATTATATTTTATGTGAGGACATAGCTGCATGAGCTGATATGCCACTGCGATGTCTAGTTCAATTACTGTTGCAAGTAAATAGGGAAGCCATCTTATGGTATGTATTGGGCACTTATCATTAAGAGTTACCCAGGTACACATTAGCTTCACTGAAAGCTATGGTGTTTGATGTCAAACATCTCATCTTAATAAATCCATACTGTTGCCAACACTGGATTTATTGTGGCGTGTACTGAGAGGGCACCTTAGAGGTGCCCCCTGAAAACCTATTGGTCATCTAGTGTGCTGGCTGAACTGTATCAACCAGCCCACTGCCACAGACCGGTTTCTGATCCCAAGGAGTTGAGATCCCATGCTTTCAGAGGCCAGAGACAACACCTGCTCCTGAGGAAGGTTGCAGAATGGCTAGTGAATCTGCATACTAAGACCAGAGACTTAAAAGTCCCCACCGCCCTTTGATATGCGACCCTGGTTTCCTGCAGACCTGGTGAATTCCACCACCTGCCCTGAGGCCCATTTGGCACCAGGACAGGTAGGAAATTAGCTATGCAAGGAGGTGTGTTGCACTACCAGGCTAGTCACACCCCTAAAGTGGGCACCCTGATGTGCTCCAAAAAGGAAGGAGTCCACCATCTTGTTTTTAGTGAAATTAGGAATTCTAGGGCAGGGTTATGCCCACTCCCTGCAGGAAGTGGTCATGTAGGGGATGTAGTTACCCTGTTGGTAAGTAGCCCCCTGCTCCCCTACACTCCCCTAAAAGTCCCTAACTTGAGCATTTAGGTGGCCCTATGACACCAAGAACTTAGATACGTCTGACTACAAGAAAAAGGTGGACAAAGAAGAGCCAAACTGTGGAACAGATTGTACTTTTGGCACCAAACCCTGCGTACCTGCTGCTGCCCTGACAATCGTCCGGACCCGACTCGTCCTGCAGCTGGGCATCGCCCAAAAGCCTTGGAGGGCTGCCAACACTCTGCCAAACAGCCAGCATCTCCCTTGGAGTGGAGGAGCCACTTCCCTGCAAACTGCAGGCACCAACTGTGATATCTGGTCCACCGATCTGCCTACCACCGGGTCCACTGACACAGCAGTTGCCCTGAAGGTGGTCTCCATGCTCCAGGAGGGCAGACCCATCACCCCACCAAGTTTGGGAACACCAAGCCCACCAGGAGCCGCCCTGCACCAATACCCGGGGTACCACAGAAGTTGCAAGCGCCAAGGCTTGTTTGTAGACCAGACATCACCACCGCTAATGACTACCTGACCACTTGGGACGGCAGAACCGACGAGGCTGACCACAAGAGTGGCCCTACTGTGTGTTTCTCCCCCCCCCCCCCCCCCCCCCCCCTTGCAGGTCTAACTAAGCACCATGAGTGCCTTTGGCGTACAGGACCAGCTGACCAAAACCCTCTGCACTCAAGCGCCTGGGCCCCTGACTATCGACTGTGCTGCCTTACTCCCAGACCTTCATGAACTGAGCGCCCCCCCTCCCCAGCAGCATCCAGACTTGTCCCCAAGTCCCCCTCTGCAGCCTTTTTTAGGAGACCCCGCCACCACCTTCTTTGCCAACCGTGTAGTGCGCATAGCACCCGACCTATTCAGCACCTCTGCACCCATACACCACAAGGCGGTAAAATCGGACTGCTGGTGGTTCTCATGACCGTGGCCCCCTACCATCATAAGACCTAAAGAGAAACCCTTTGCGATACCTCTGCAAATACCTGTTTTCAGTACATGTGCTTTTTACATTAAAAAGCATTACCGCATTAAAGCGCATTCGTGTGATTTACTCACCTCACTGTGCAAAGAAATATTGCAAACAGTACTTACCTAGTTCTGAAGATTTCTGGTGTTTAAAATAAAAAGTGTTATTTTCCTAAAATTGCTCTCGAGTTTCTTAAGTATGTGACTCAACCCACTTAGAGTGGTAATCAACTAGAGTTATTGTGTACCTCCCACAAAGACTACAACAATTCAGTGGTCGGAAAATGTATAATGCAACTTTGTTCCAAGAGATAGAAGGTACTTATACTCTAGATATGGGTGTTTTCCTGACTTGTTACCTTATCACTATATGTACAACTAAGACATTGTCTTATGTAACTTTCTGTCCTAGAGCCCATGCTAGGCCACCAGTAATGGTTCTTCACTTTGTTTTTTGTAAGATTGCATTCCAGTTGAGCCAGAGTAATTAATCTGCCATACAAACCTTCAGGACGTATCCATTTTTCTCCCCTATACACATTCTCCTCCATTACATATAACTCATCACAAACGTCCCACAAATCTTTCACAGGATCTTCCAATTCAGAGCATTTCCTTGCTCACCCTTGTATTATTCCTTTTAACCTTATTTAGTGTACTGTCACCTCTTTATCTTTCTATCTGATAGAGACTTCTATTTGCAGATTCCTTACCTTAGAATTTCCCCCAGGCGTCAGACTGGATCCAGAGATTTTTCTTCAAGCAGTATCCTTGCGTGCTGTCAGATGGCATTGGTTGACTCCGCATCAGTCGTTGGCATTGTGGTCACCGCAATGACGTCGCTGTCGTTTATCGGCACCACCCCAACGTGCTGACGTTGGTTCTTTTCTTCTTGCACCAGCCTATGTGCAGATCTGGAGAAGAGCTACCCTCAGTAGTTTTTTTTCTGACCTTTTTACTCTTTTGTCGAGGATTTTTGACTACTTGATGCATCGAGATGTCTTCCTGAAAGACCGGATTCAAGTCGTGTGACTCCTGTCGCCGCATGATGTTAGTGACGGATCCGCACCTTGTGTGCTTGTGGTGTCTGGAGCGAGACCTTGACATAGTCGTGCTTCAAGTGCCAGTCCATGAACCTGAAGGCTTCGAGGGAGCAGTCCCTAAAGCTCATTGGCGGCCTAGCGCTCTGCTCCGCGTCGCTTCCGGGCTCCCTCTAGAGGAAAGCCATGAGACCACTTGCGGAGCCATCACTACTTGTCCTCATCCCACTCCAAGACCTCAGAACATTTAGGTCACAAGAAAAAGAAGTTGAAGAACAGCAAGTGTTCTTCGAATTTGCCCTGTCACTCAGATGATGTGACGTGGGAGGAGCGTCATCCTTCTATACTTCCGTCCTCTGAGCCTGCTTCTGGGTCAGCTCTGTGCCTCTGCAAGTTTCTGGGAGCCGGAGCCACCCCTGCCCAATTCAGGGAGTTTTAAGAGGTCATGCGCCTCATATTTGGGCAGACCGACCCTCCTATGGTGCCCTCAGGCCCAGTAGGGCCGGTAGGGGCCCACTCGGGTTCCGAGCTGGCAGCTTCGTCCGGCACACCAGAATCCATTACCGAATCAGTCGATGCTGGTCGTGCCATTGAAACCTTCCCTGGTGCCAGTACAGACGTTGACGCTTCCGATGTCGGTAGGGCCCACAGTCTGTGCCTACCCCATATTCATTCCCGACCTGGAGCTGGAACAACGTCTCTCGACTTTGATTGTGACTTCGACAGGGACCTCCTTCCCCAGGTTTGAGCCTGAACCTTATGCTCATGGGTGCGGTGAGAGTATGAAGGGGTTGCTGGACCCTGTAAGATACCAGCTTGAAGACGCTTATATGGACTGGGCTCAGGGATTGGGTTATGCCAGTGGTTTGAACACCTCCCCTGACTTTGGCATGCTTTCTCCCCCTACCGTGGCTATGGAGGAGGGAGCTGCATACTCTATGATGCTGCGAAGAGCGACTGAAGTCCTGTACCTTGAGCTACCTTCAGTGGCAGTCAGGACTAACCTCCTAACTGAGGTGCTTCAGCCCGGGGCTTCCACATCTGAACCCCTATTGCCCTTTAATGAAGTCCCCACTGATGTCCTGCTGGGAATGGCATCTAAATCCAGCAAAGGGGCTCCTGTCAACAGGACAATCACCCATCGCCATAGGCCTGTGCCTAACAACCATAAATTCCTGACCCAACATTCTTCTCTGAGAGTGTAGTCATTCAGGCTTCTTCCTCTTCTTGTGCATTCCCTTCCACACCCCCGGACAGGGAATCAAAATGACTGGACCAACTTGGGAAGAAAGTGTTCTCTTCCTCCAGTCTGGCATTGTGGTCTGTCAACACCATATGCCTTTTTGGCCGTTACACCCATACTTTATGGGATACGGTCATGTAGGTGCTGCCACAGGTCCCGGAGGAGACCTGGACCATTCTCTCCCAAGGTGTTGCTGATGGGAGAGACACAGACAAAATCACAATTTGATGTGGACTGAACACCACGGCTCACTGGGCAGAGCGGTTGCTTCGACGGTGGCCCTTCAGCGCCACGCTTGGTTGAGGATGTCTGGCTTTTCGGGGGTGTCCTACAATTGGTTATGAACATGCCCTTCGGTGGCACCCGTCACTTCGGTGACAAAGTGGACTCTGCGCTCAAGCGCTTTAAGGAGTCCTGGGCTACAGCTGCTCCTCGTCCCCCTCAGTCTGCTTTTCACCCCATTCATGGTTACAGAAGGGGCACCCAACCCTGTCCATTTCCCTCCAGGTACCATGCCACCCATGCTGCCCAGCCTCTGCGTGGCTGAGGACACGGGATCCATTGCGGACCAGTTGGAGGCAGGACAGGTGGGTTTTGCAAATTGTCCGAAGGGGCTACTCCCTCCTCATCAGGACTATCCCTCCTGCCATGCCACCATTCTACGATTAGATGATTGAGGATCACTTGGCACTTCTCAGTGAGGAGGTTACTGCTCTCTTAGCCAAGGGAGCCATAGAGAGGGTCCATGTACCATAAGTAGGTCGTGGTTATTCCCACTACTTTTTGATGCCAAAAAATGACAAGGTTCTTTATCCTATCCTAGACCTCCGGTACCTCACCCTCTTCCTCAGGAAGGAGAAGTTCAAAATTCTCACTCTGGCTCAGGTCCTTTCTACCCTGGACCTTGGAGACTGGATGGTACCGTTGGACTTGTGGGATGCCTCTTTTTTTATATTCACATCCTGCCTGCCCACAGACGTTACTTGCGGTTCATGGTGGGTCACAAGCACTTTCAGATCACCGTGCTCCACTTAGGCCTTACCAGTGCCCCTCTGGTGTTCACAAAATTGTTTGCGGTGGTCGCAGCTCATCTGCACCGGCTAGGGAGTTTGTCTTCCCCTGTCGACGACTGGCTGTTGAAGGCGGGCTCATTCCAGACTGTCTTCTCCCACCTCCAGACTACGGCGAACCTCCTGCATTAGCTGGGGTTCCACAATAAATGTGCCAAAGTCACACCTGACTCCCTCTCTAATGCTCCCTTTCATCGGAGCTGTTATGGACACAGTGCAGTTTTGGGCCTATCCTCCCAAACGGCGAGTAGAGGATATTCAGGCTATGATTCCCATGATTCAGTCTCTATACTGGGTTTCAGTGAGAATGACTGAGGCTGCTGGACCTCATGGCCGCCTGCATCCTGCTGGTCACACGTGCCAGATGGCATATGCGGGCTCTGCAGTGGGACCTGAAGTTCCGGTGGGCTCAGCATCAGGGTAATATCTCCAACATGGTCCAGATCTCAGAGGGAACTGCGCAAGATCTGCAGTGGTGGCTAACTAATAGAGATTGGGGTCTGAGGCTGATCCCTCTTCCTTTCCCAACCAGACCAGACAGTGGTGACAGATATGTCACTCCTGGGATGGGGCAGCCACATGGGAGAGGGGGAGATCAGAGGCACCTGGTCTCCTGCGAAGTCCAGGCTCCATGTCAGCCTTCTGGAGCCCAAGGCGATCAGGCTTTCATTGAAAGCATTCCTTCCCTCTCTCTAAGGGTAAGTGGTGCAGGTGTTCACTGACAACACCACCGCCATGTGGTACTGGAACAAGCAGGGTGGGGTGGGGTGGGGTCGTGGATCCTTTTTCAAGAGGCCTTGTGTCTCTGGATGTGGCTGGAATGTCTGGGCATATCCCTGGTAGTTCAACATCTGGCGGGCTCACTGTACACCAGAGCAGGCAAACTGAGCCGTCAATGCATGGCCAATCATGAATGGTGTCTCCATCCGGAGGTAGCGCAAGGTCTCTTTCAGCAGAAGGGAGAACCTTGGTTAGATCTATTCGCCTCCACAGAGAACACACAATGTGTGCTGTGTTGTGTGTTGGCGTTTCCAAGGCAGTACTTGCTCAATGACACTTCATCTCAAGTGGAACTCAGGCCTCCTGTGCGTCTTTCCACCAATACCACTTCTGTCCAGAGTTCTCAAGAAGATCAAGAACAACCGGGCCTAAGTAATTATTGTGGCACCGGACTGGGCGTGTAGAGTTTGGTACCATGAGCTTCTGAGCATGGCCATTGATTCTCTAATCAGACTGCCCCTTCGGGATGATCTTCTGTTGCAGCAGCAAGGGAGAGTTCTCTACCTGAACCTGTCCAGTCTCTACCTTCTTGCTTGGAGATTGAGCGGCAGAGGTTGAAAGCTTTCAACCTTCCGCCCGAAGTCTGTGACATCTTGGCAGCCAGGCGTCCTTCCACCAAAACGGTGTACGCCTGTCGTTGGCATAAATTTGTGGCATGGTGTGTAAACAAAACTGTTGATCCCTTCTCTGCACCTCTGTCTGAGGTTCTTTCATTTATTCTCCCTCTTGCCCAGCAGGGCTCTGCTTTGGGCATCCTTAAGGGTTATCTGTTTGCCATCTCTGCCTTCTACAGACTTCCTGATCAACCCTCCTTGTTTAAATCTCCCATTGTTGCAAGATTCCTTAAAGGTTTTACCCACATATTTCTGCCTACCCTGTGCTTAATGCCCCATGGGATTTGAACCTGGTACTTACTTTACTCATGTATGCTCATTTGAGCCTCGCCATAGTTGTCCTCTTCGGCTCCTCACCTTACAAACAGCCTTTCTTGTGGCCATCAGCTCTGCAGGGAGAGTGAGTGAGCTACAAGCTCTTTCTTCAAAGCCACCCTTCATCTCTTTTCATCCTGACAAAGTGGTGCTTTGTACTGGGGCTTCTTTCCTGCCTAAAGTGGTCATGCCCTTTCATTTAGGCCAATCAATCACCTTGCCTACTGTTTACGCACCTCTACATCCTTCTTGTGAAGAGAGACACCACTGTCTGAATCCAAAAAGAGCGTTTGTGTGCTACCTCAATCATACCAAAGACTTACGGGTTGACGATCAACTCTTTACAGGTTATGTGGGTGCAAAGAAAGGACGGGTGGTGCAGAAGAGAACCCTCTCAAGATGGGTTGTTCTCTGCATCAAAATGTGCTGTGCTCTGGCAAAAAAGCAACCCCCTGAAGGTTTGCTTGCTCACTCAACTAGAGCAGCAGCTGCAGCCACTGCGTTAGCACATGGAGTTCCAGTCCTGGGCAACTGTCAGACAGCAACATGGGTGCCCCTGCATATGTTCACCCAACACTACTGCTGGGGTCAGTCTGGTCCGCAGGAACGGCAAGTTTTCAGTTTGGTCCTGCGGGACTTCCTAATATGATTTTGGTTCGCAGACCCACCTCCGGGGATGGTATTGCTTGGGTATCGATTCCATGGTAAGGAATCTTCAACTAGAAGTGTATCAGATGAACAAGTTACCTTTGGTAACGAATGATCTGGTAGAGACATTTGCTAGTTTCAGATTCCTTACCAACCCACCAATCCTCCCGCTCTGTAAACTGATTTCTAGGGGCAGGGACTCCCTTTCAGGGCTCTAGTTCTGGCACACCAATTTGAGTTATTTGTGGTTCCACGCTGCTTGCGTGGAAAGTCGTGAAAATAAACTGACATCAGCACGTCGGGTGGCACCTCTATATGATCACAACCTTATCATGGCGACCACGACACCAATGACTTTATGTGGAGTTGAAAGACGCCACCTGACTGCGCTCAAGGGTACTGCTTGAAGAAAAATCTCCAGATCCATTTTGACACCTGGGAGCAATTCTAAGATTAGGAATCTTCACCTAGAATGTGTCTTTACCAGATCATTTGTTACCAAAGCTAAGCAGCTTGATGTTCTACTCTTCCATATGTAACCCTTGCGGAATTGTGGCCATCACAACCTCTTCAAACGTATTTTTAATCACATTCTCTATCTGTACTGACAATCTGGAAAACAATCAGCTGAATTAATTACCCCAGGAACATAAGAGGTTTGATAGTTGAAACCTCCTAATCATAAGAACTATCACAATATCCTGGGAGTGGTTCTTTATACCCCCATTGCAGTAAATGCAGTATCTAACGGTTTGTGGTCCGTTCTCAATATGAAAGGTATGCCCCATAAAGAAACTTAAACTAACGCACGTCCCAATAGCATGGAAAGCTTCTCTTTCCACCACAGAATATTTGGATTCTCTACAAGTTAATGCCTGTAAAGCAAATGCTACAGTTCTTTCTTTTCCTGCCACCATTTGACTCTGAGCAGCACCAATTCCTTTTGGACCTGCATCTGTGGTAAGTATAGTATATATTCTAACATCCAAATTGCCTAGATAAGGTGCATTGACAATCTTTGTTTTTTAATATCTCAAAGGCATCCTCACATGGTTTATTCCAATCATATTTCTCATTTGTATATAATTTCCTAAATGGTTCTGTGATATCTGCAAAATTCTTCACAGATTTTGAGAGCTTGTCTGATAAGCGGAACATGCATTCTAGTAAATCAGATACTGTTTCTTAAGGGTTAATACGGCATTTCTCAATTTTTCCAAAACTTTTCTCAGTGTCTCATGTTCTTTATCTGAACTTCAATTAATCAATAGGTCATCTTGATAACATAACACATTAGTAACATTTTAAAATTTGTTACATCACTCTTTGCAGCACTGCGGTAGCAGAAGCTGGCCCAAATGGCATTCTACAAAATCTGTATGCACTAAGTTGGGTTATAAATGACTTAAGTGATTTACTGTTTGGATGAAGTACATCCTGATGATAGTCTGAGGAAAGATCTGTCACTGAAAAGAAATTAGACTCGCCAATCACAGTTAGAATTTCATCATTGAGATTAAATAAATGGTGATAACTCACCTATATGTTAGCATTAAGGTCTCTAAAATCTATACATAACTGTACACATGCACCATTTGATATGGAAGCTAAAATAGGGGACAGCCATTCTGTAGGTTCAATTACACCTTTTGATTTTAGTTTCTCGATTTTTTTCTTTCATTTCTCTCATGAGAGGCACTGGTCTACATTTGTGTATTACTGGTTTAGCATCCTTCTTTAATATTATTCAATGTTGAACTTTTTTACATGTCCTATCCCATCAGAAGAAGCTTCAGGAAACTCCTTAAAAATCTAACTCTCACATTCTGATCTTTGTGTCAATGACACTGGGTCCTCTCACAATGGATCTAATTTAACTCCTAAATCTCATCAATGTTTCCATCATAAAAGATTTGATACTTTTCATGCAATGTAAACCTTCCCTACTGTAGTTCTGTCTTTAAATAAAATTTGCATTGACCATTCCTTCTAAAGGTGTAGGAAACTTGTTGTATCCCATGCGATTTATGTCAGATTTGGGTTAGATATAACTTTACTACCAATTCTCGCAAAAAATCCTCTCTTTAAATAATTATTTTTGCATACGAATCTCCATATAGGTCAACTTTTGTATTGTCCAATGTGATTTCACATTTTGGTAGTATTAAATTATGACTTCCCTCAGTCACTTGGAAGACAACTTTTTTTTTTTCTCTTCATCATAGTTTTCTACATTGTTTACAGTCTTCCGCTGGGAATTCCTGCATACTCTAGTTAAGTGTCCCCTTCTATTACGTTTGCTACACAGTGCTGTCCTTGCTGTGCAACTCAGATTGTTTGTCCTGAGATACCAAATCAGTAGCACTTAAACTTACTTTCTATGGGAGTCTTTCCCATGTTGTTAATATTAGAATTCTCATATTTCTTAATAGATAGTCCTCTTTTGCCCTGATCTTTGATCTCATGAATGTGGTTATCTAAAGGGAAACTTCATTTCTTTTATATAATCAGCTATATGTTCTACACTCTTTGCTGTGTCTGTTGCACCCTACAGATCAGGATTTCTAGCTAATAATTTCCCCTAAATGTCACTCTCTGTGCAACACTCTAGTTGATCTCTTATAAGAGAATCGGTCAAATTGCAGAACTTGCAGGTATTGACTAAACCTCTTAACACTGCAATATAGTTAGTTACCTTTTTCATCTTTACTTTTGTTCCTGCTGAACATTTGTCTCTTGCAGTAGTTCTTGACTGCTGGCGGGTGGTGCCATCACCTTTCCTATGATTCCGTTCCACCCTCAGCACATGAAGCTGCATATAGGTGCCACCTCTGCACGCCAACAGTTATTCCTCTGTTTTTAGCCCCTTGATGTGGATCCAGAACTCTACTTAAACTGTTTTTGTCAGGAGAGAAGAGAGGAACAGAAAGAGAATCAATGATGGTGACGAGAGAAGCACATAACATGCTTACCTACCTTGAGATTTTATTATATGCAGCAATGACTTGTTATTGGAGGAGCAAGATCAGTAAAGAATTATCCACCAGAAATATTACCAAAGGTATGTAACCTCACATGCTAGTATACATTGAGAGCCTATTATATATAGAGCACTGACTTAACAGAGGAGGAGCAAGGGCAGTAAGGAATTATACACCAGAAATATTACTAAAGGTATGTAACTTTTAGTCCTGGTCGATACATCTTGCAAAATCTCTTCCCCCTGAAATGAGTCCTAAAGCAGTGCTCTCTGGGATGTGGGAACGAGTAGTGCAAAGTAACCAAAGAAAGCATGCAGCGCTGTGCTGGCATAGTGTCAATCCCTGTATCTTTGGACCGTGAAGTACTAATGTTTAGCAAACGTGTGAAGCGATGACCATATGGTCGCCTGCCAGATGTCAGCCATGGCTTTCTTAGCTCCTGCAAAGCCCACAAAGTGCAGGGAATCCTCAATATCCTGTTGAGTACCATGGTGATCAGTATGAGTAGGAATCCAGATGCCTAGGATAGTCTGTGGTCTTCGACCTCCTTTCTAGACACCAGACTGTGGAGGCACACTGTCTGGAGGTGTCTGGGTTAGAACCCTCTGACATCCCGAACATGACAGTGTTCTATTAGTAATGTAGATTACTGGAGCTGTCCCAAAGACATTCAATATGGTCAATCAGAAGGTATTGACCTGCAGGGTCCAGGAGCTACAAAAGGGAAATTATGCTGCATCTTTTGCAGCTTTGAATCTGCATCAATGATGCGCCCGGTGTTTAGGGATGGACCTGTGACTGTGATCGGTCCAGGGAGCTGGATTGTTTCTTTGAAGAGTATTTCTCCATCCTATGGATCCTTTTGTGTTTCTTTTTGGAAGACTGTTCTGTTTCAGGAGGCTTACCCGTAGTCGAAGGGGCACACTTTGGTGCATCCCTTGGGGCCTTGGCCAAATATAATTTGGCCTCCTGCTCACTGATGGCCTGTGGGCACATCAGGGCCCAAAACGTTCATGCCATGGGAGCAAGGTCGGAAACACAGCACCACTTGCAGACTTCATGTGGATCTGATGGAGACATTGTATTGTGATAGTTACACCCGAGCTTGAACTCTGAAACCTTCAAAAGAGACATCAAAACTATTTGCTGTAGAAGCTGTGGTAATTGTCATCTTTGCAGCCCTGAGAAGTTGCCTTGGGCCACATCAGGGAGGTGTAGAAAAACAGGAACTGATTTCAGTGCAAAGGCTGTCACCTATTAGATGCTAGTGCCATCATGTCCATTGGCTATTGGCTATTGGGTGGATACTCTGTGTTGAATCTGCTGGAAGATTAGTTATCCACCAAAAATATTGTTACTGAAGGTAGCTCTTACTTTTGTATTAATAATCCTCAGGGTGCACGTTGTCACCTGTGTTTATCCATCGTTGATAGAGGAAGAACTGTAAATTATTTACGCATTGTAAACCTTTGTATATTACAATGATGTGAGTGTGACTCAGGAGACTTATATTTATACTCCCCCCGAGCAAAGTACCTTGGCCTGAGAGCCTCTGACTGACCGAGTACTGGGGGTGGGAGGGTGGGGGGGTTGTGTGGGTCCACCATGTACTCCATGTACTTTGCAGGGGAGCCCCCTCAAGTTTCTTTACGCCACTGCCGTCAAGGCATTAGAGCCTCCATCACATACTTTGGATTGTCTGTTGTGTTGTTCACATGCCTCTCTTGGTTTTGGGCAATAACCACTGCTCACAAATAGACATAAGTCCAAAGTTCTTTTGTGCAAGATGGGACTCCATAGACTGCATTATACAAAAATACCCAAGGGGCGCAATGGGTATGCATGCCTCCGTCCCCAGGGCATTTTGATATTATAGAAGGGGCTGCAGACGCTTGTGCGGCCATTTCTGTAATGTGTCCCAAATGAGCAGTGCAAATAAGGGAATTCTCTGCCTTCATAACCATATCATGTGGCAGACACAGATGCAAAGGCAACATCAAGTCATGAGGGTTCCTTCCAGCTACCCCTATACGTGATTGGAGGGGATTCACTCACTGCACACATCTGCATGGGAATCCCGGTCTCCTTTAAAAGTAAGTACAATAATATAGCACCTTTTATGTCGTCTCCTCATTAAATTATTATTATTTTTTTTTTTTTACACCAAACAAAAATGTTAATACCAAAATCTAGCTTCTTTTCGTTTGTTTGTTTATTGTTATCAACAATGTTTTGATGGGTTTCATTAGGATAATAGGATTACTGGGACATCTGTAATCGAGAGTTATATTAGCTTGATATGAAGATCTGTCTTCCCTCAAAAGAGGATGCTGACCCCTGCACCGGGACCTATTTGCCACTTGGACGAGTGGAAAAATCATTACTCTGAGAGGTGTGCTCACCTCTCATCTCAGTCTCACCCCTAAGGTGAGCTGCCTGATAGGAACATAACTTTCGAAAGTCTGCCGTCTTGGGGATGGCAGAACTTTGTCCACTGGGACAGGATTATACCCACTTGCCACAGGAACTGGTCATATGAGGCGTAGTGACCCCAAAGGTAAGTATCCCATTGACTACTACCCTACACTCCCCTAAATGTCCCTAAATTTCAGGCCCCTTACACCAGGAAATTGGATCTCGCTGACATGAAGAACACCCTAGAGACGCAAACACAGGAACTGAAGACCAGTAATGAACTCAGTGCCAACTCTGCCAGCATGCCTGCTGACTTCGACATTCATGCCAAAGATGCCTCATCCTCCAGCTGCTGAAGCGTCCAAAAACCCGGGAAGACTGCCAACCTTCGCCCCAGCACAAGGAACTCCTGTGGAGTAGTGGAGCTGCTCCAATGCATCCTTGCAGTCGCCCAAGGCACACTGGAACGCCCCAAAACCTGACACCAGACCGCATCACTGCACCTGAGCCCCCCAGTTCGTATTGAAGTGGGACAGTGGTGCCAGTGTGGTTCCCTAGCCTCTCCTGAGACAAAGTCCATCATGGGTCTACCCACAGTGACCTTCAAGCGGAGCCCTCAACCTTTTTCCACAGCCCCCCAACTGCGACCGCCTCCGGTGATGGAAACATCACGGTCTACTGCACCTGGACTCCCTGAAGTGAGGAGAGGACTACTACTGTTGTCCCTGCATCACCCAGGCTCGTGGGAGTTGAGCCCCGTGTTTCTTCAGCAGGACTGTTTCCTCCCTTCCATGGCTGTAGCATGTTCCTGTGGGCCCCCTCAACTGCCTCCGGTGACCAAAATCTGACGGTCCTCTGCACCCGGACTCCCTGGACTTAGAAGAGTACCCCTTTTGTCCCTATGTCCCCAAGCATCGCCCGAACTGAGCCCACTTGCTGGTTCCACGTGACTGGTCTCTCAGTCCTCACTTACAGCATCTTTTCAACCGGACCGATCCCCATTGACTAACATTGGGCACCTGACACCGTACTACACCTATGCCCCCGGCAGCCCCACTGCCTCCCAGTGTGACCTGTTGGTCTGGCTTTGACCCTTGCCCAGTACTTACCTTATATTCAGGAGATTAGCCCCCTAAATTGCTGTACTACACCTGTATGCAGTACTTGTTTTCCACCCTAGGACAATATTGTCGCGTCTGAAAAATACACTAAGTGTTGACATTTGAAACCTGAAAGTATTTCTCTATCAAAACTTACTTACTTGATGGTGTTGATTCTGGTGCCTAAACATTTATAAAGATACTTATTGTTGTAAATTGGTGTGGATCTCCTTACTGAGTCGTGTCTTATTTGTGGACTGTGTGTGCATTTGCAGATGTCTAACACTCCTCTCTGATAACCTTAAGGCTGCTTGACCATGCTACACCCTAAAAGAGTGCCTTGGGATTGCTAGAGTAAGCCCCTGTCCACTAGTAAGGGAACCTCTGGACTCTTTGCACGGTATATCTCAATTTGATATATAAAGAGCCAGCTTCCTACAAATGGCAACAATCTGTATGAGTTTAAAGGCGGATGAATGAATATATACCACAATAGAGAGGGAGATGTTGACATGTTCATGGGTGATTGAAAAATGTAAGGCATATGTATGGGGTACACGATTTAAGCTATATACTGAACATGAAATATTAACATATCTACCAATTAAAAGGGAACAAGAAATGCTTGTGTAAGACTAATTAGAATATTGTCAAAACTGCATGCTTTTATTTTTGATGTGGAGTAGATCATGGAGAGCACAAATACCAGGGTAGTTTCTGTCACTGTTAACATTGAGTAGGCAGGAAGACAGTGTGTCAAAGGAGGAGTGTGTGATAGCTGCAATGGCTGTAGAAGTGTGTCTCAATGGACTTGAAAGTGAAGAAAAATGGAAAGACTTTTCAATGGGACAAGACATAGCAACATGTTAAGTTTTTTTTTTTTTTTTTTAAAGGCTGGTCGCAGGATATACACTTGTAAGTGTAGTATGTAGCTTTGGGCAGGTTGTTAAACTGTATGTGGATTCAGATTTATTATTAGGAGAAGTTTGTTCTACGGTTTGGGTTGTTTGATAGTGAGATATCCTTGGTACATTATGGACATTTTGGTTGTACCACAATTAAGAACATTATGTGCAATTCATTTTGACAACATGGAATGGATCCCCAGGTGAATAGGAATGTGAGCTAGTATGGAGAGTGTCTTTTATCATAAAAATACTGGAAGCTGAGAGATACACCAGTGTTACCCGTTCAATTTTCAGATGGCAAATAAAAGAAACTAGCTTTGGATTTTGCAGATCCACTTGCAAATGTATCACTTGCTAGGTATTTCTTGATAGTTCTAACTGGCGGCTACTTATGCAGTCATGGTTGATGTCTAGGAGTGTGCATCCTGGCCTCTTGAGGGGGTGTTCATTACCACATAGATGAGCGCACTCTATTAACTTAAGAAAATATACAGATCCTTTGTTGCACATTCAGAAGAAAAGCTGTCCATGAACCTTTGTATGTAAATGTCTTCATTACCAATTTAGTATTTGAATTAAACTTATTCATGTAATGAACAAGGGCCTTTCCTTATCAAAACAAAAATGACTGTGCAGCAACAGAGTTGGCTGTCTCTCTAAGCCCACTTGATACGTCTTATGAGCCTGGTTAAAATACCTAAAGGCAATGCTTTCCGGAGCCTTGAAAAATGAGCCAGTGACTGTTTCAACGTTTAGCTTTCTCTGAGTTTAGGTTGTGAAGTCTAGAAAATGTAATAATTGTCATCTTTATAGTGCCTTTTTTCAATTTCCAAATTACCATTTAGATCTTAAAGCCAAAGAAAAAATAATTGAAGACATGCGGCTGACACTTTTGGAGCAGGAACAGACTCAAGTGGAACAGGATCAGGCTCTTGAAGCCAAAACAGAAGAGGTCACAAAACTGGCTTCAGGCAAGTACTAAACAATCTGAAATGCCATAACTGAAGTGCACATTTTTTTTTAGGATTGGCCCTCAATTTTTCTGCATTGTCGATCAATGAAAAAGGGAAGAGGGCTGTGGAGCGATAATCTGTTATCTTATGACACCCACACAACTATATAATGTTCTTGCAACCAAGCAGAGTTTCTGAAGTAGGTTTCCTACCTTGTGTCTGTTTCACTTGATGTGGTATGATGTGTAACTTATGGTCTTTACCAAATCTCTGAATGACAAAAGCATTGTTCCCTTTACTTTGGACCTCGTGTTATAAGAAGTTTCTGACAGTGGTAGACCAACAAAAAGCTACAATGGATGGGCACCAAAGCTATCTTTCATCCCAGTCATAACAGTGCCGAGTCTCACGTCAGCTGTCGATTTTCACCATCTTG